>NW_026136711.1:24147454-25484954 GCF_905237075.1 Dicentrarchus labrax | reverse complement strand
TTGTTTCCTCTCCTTCTTTCTTCTTCTCCGCTCATACTTTCCTTCCTCATCTTTCTTTCTTCCTACCCGTCCCTTCTTCATCCCATATTCTTTCGTCCTCTCTTCACCTTCTTTGTTCCTCTTCTATCCTACTGCTTTCTTTTTCCTCTCTTCCTTCCTTTATCCATTTCTCCTTCCCTTTTTTCTTCCCCCATTCTTTCCTCTTCTTCTCTCCTCTACATTACTCCCCTTTCTTCCTTTCTTCCCCTCCTCTCCTCTTCAGATGTGGAGGACACGCAGGTCATGTTGTTGTCGTGACAGATAAAGACATTGTAGAAGCAAAAGAAAACTAATGTCAACTTAAATAATGATGTACAGTATTGGGGTGTGTTTGGTGTGTGTAATGGTGTTGGGGGGCTGGTGGGAGTCTTGATGGCAGTGACACATGGGGAGGAGGTGGCGGGGGTGTCTTGAGCCATGAGTCATGTTGAGGAGGGGAAGAACAGCCCTCTCCCCTCCCTCAGTGGGGTTTGTGATGCTTTGGGCGAAAAGCTTTCTATTGTCACTGTGTTGTAGCGATAAGGTTTGTGTGTCGCTCAGTAGCTGCTGTCAGCACGCATACGCTGGCACGCAGACCCACAGAAACACACAGAGACCCTCCTTTTCTTCTCTGAAGTATGGAAGCATCAGTTTGTGAATACACACAGTCCGATTTGTTCGGTGTGAGGCACGCTGTCAGTCTGAAGTGTCACCGTTTGTCTGTGTGTGTGTGTGTGTCTGTTGACCCAGGGGATGGAGCGTCTGTCGATGTGAATGAAGCAGCGCTGCCAGCGGTTTGTGTGTGTATGTGTGTGTGTGTGTGTGTGTGTGTGCGTGTGTGTGTGTGTCACAAACATCATCAGCTGCCACAAAAGCTGCTGCAGCCGCAAACACGCCAGCAGCACTTTTCAGACACACCACTGAAACCTGACAAAATACAGTAAAAGGTTATCAGATGTGGCAAAAATTAAAATGAAAACATAAATAATATTGTATATTATACATTGAATAACATGTATATATTATATTAATATCATTATGTTAATAGTTCTATTGTAGTGGAAGAAATATATACATATTATGGTATACTTTTCTGTTAATCTCCAATCAGTTGATGAAGTTTATCAGTATTTTGTATCGATTTATATCCTCAACAATTTTCCAATTTTACTCATAGACTATGATAATGAGCTGTCTCTGTTGATGTTTGTGCAGCAATTGGTCCAGGGCTTTTTCAGTATCTAACATCACTGGTGACCACAGACAAGAACAATTGACAGAACTGTGTGTCTGGCTAGGTTGTATAGTGTTATAAGGTTTGTTGATCTGATTGGTTGAAGTTTGCCTGAAGATAGACGTTTGATGTTTCATCCAATAACCTTCACCCACTGCCCCCTTTCCAACAGATTACAACGACCATTTCACAGATTGTCCTGTGTAACAAACCATCTGGCACTGTAAGGGTAACAAAAAATAATGGCAGACAAAAACTTCAGAGCTCTGTGGACCAGTGAGGAGACTGTAATGTTCTTCAAGTTAATACATGACACAATGTTTGACTGGCCTGCTTTGAATCACATCATCGTGTTACACATTCTTCTTTTGCAAAAGTTTAATGGTGCCCGAATGCAGAGTTAGTGCCACAAAACTATTTAACTGCTAATATTTAAATAACATTTGTGGAAGCGTGCATCAATTCCCATTTTCTTTTTTTCACACGCAGTCCAAAACATAGCCAGATGAAGACGAAGACTTAGCAAAGCAAGCGTGCCGACTGTGCATGCTCCAAATAAAAATGGATGCTTAAAGCACCAATGTACTGTGCTGCGGTCGCACATTACATTTTCTCTTTTTGCATTTTTCTTCTGCCAAAAACAACAAACACTGGAGCTTACGGTCACCATTTTCATACTTAATAGGTATAATTTTTCTTCTTGAGTCATTTGGCAGTCGGCAACCGTTTGATGAATTATAGCCACCAACTGGAATGGAGTGTGGATCAGGAAATGTGTGAAATGCCGGACCGACATGGACCCTCAGTTGGACTAAAAAGTGGAACCGAGTGCACGTCTGCAGCTGACAATGAAACTATGTCTGAGCTTTAAGTCACCATTGCTGGCAGTACAATCCAATATCAACACTAACTGAGTCAGCTAATTTAAAAAGAGCCTTTCACTGTTTGACAACCTGCTCCAAATAGAGCAAAAGAAGCTGTTTTAGGCTAAATTATATGACTAAAGTTAGATAAATGTTTTTTTCCCATTACTGAGCACCAGTCTTGCTGCAGCTGACTTTCATCATAGCTAACTTGGTTGAAGTGCTTCAGCTAAGTTACAAGTGTTAATATGTGAACTAATGCAGTAGGGTTCAGTGTATATGGGTGATTACCTCTGTCAGCCAATGGAGCTGTATGATGAATACAGGCTGCAGCTCAGTTGTGCTCCAAGGAAAGATATAAAGCTTTTTATTTATTTTTTACACTCCGCATACAACATATTACACTGTATTCTTTATTCATGGGGATTAATACTTTTTTGTCTCTGATAATCTTCTACAGTTTTTTTGTGAGCTTCAGGGCCCTGTACCAGTCTGCCTCACCTTCTCAACACAATAGTATTTTTGTGACTGAAAGATATTGAATATAGTTTTTTTTTCTAAATTAAGAAATATATTCTGAATGGTTGAAATGAGCTCAAATTCCCATCTGCTTGATTAAATCAGTTAGGGTTATCTACACCGGAAGAAGCCTCCTTTAAGCATATTTGCACTGATGGATATTGAAAGATAAAAAACCGTCCTCTTCCATGCAATCATTTTATCTTTAATTATGTGTTTTATTAATGGCACTTTTTATATGGAAATGTGATTATATTAACTCTACATACATATTGTAGGTCTATTTAAAGCAGCACTTTTCCTTCAAAAAAATAAAAAAATAAAAGGGGGACGAAGTGGCTATTTGAATATCTTTGATGTTCCTTTCAGTGTGTCTTCCTGACGCAGATTCACAATCAGCTTTCCGCCTGTCTGTCGGCTTTCTGCAGGAGAGATAGCGCTCTCTTCATTACGCGCTTCATTAATTTAAATGCTAATTGATTCTGCGAGGGCCTTTCAGACTGAGGGCCAAGCCCCCCCCCATTGATTGTGCATTAGTGTGTGTTAGTGTGTGTTAGTGTGTGTTCTGTGCACCTGCTGGATCCTGGAGTGACACGTCCTGACAGAACAGCCTCTCCCGCCTGTCTGTCTGCCTCAAGTGTGGCACTGATATGGTTTGAGTGCTCCAAGCCAGAGAGACAAGTACTACACTACACTAAAAAAAAAACACACACCAACAACCAGACGCAGAGGGTAGTTTCAGGGCCCAAGAGGTGAAAATAAAAGCACAGAAAATGTGAATAAAGGCAGTTGGCAAATTGGCATATTGTATGTAACTGGATGGATAAAACAGGATGTAGGGGGCAGTTAAATGATCCGTGCTTGGTTGCTAGGAGACACCGGGGCTGGATGGTAGAGATAAACGCTGGGATCCACCCCTGGCGGCGAGCAGAGGGTGGGAAAGAATGAGGGGAGAGGCAGAGGGTAAGAAAGGGAGAGTCTAGATAAGAGGGGAGGTGTGTGTGTGTGTGGGGGGGGGGGGGGTGTCATGTGACAAAGACGGCGGCATCCTCGTTCATGGCAGATAAGCTTTATTTTCTCCCTCCAGCCCCCATTTTCCTTCTTGTTTTCTTTGTTATTCACTAAAGTTGGTCCGGTTTCACACCCTTTAGTCATTCAGCTACTCCGGTCCAGACATGTTTGAAGACATAAAAATACTAATGCTTTAAGTAATAATCTGTGCATGACAGACAAAATAGCTCTGTATCTACTCCTTTTTCCTAAATAAGAACATGTGCAAATTTTGTTAATTTCAAAGGTTTTATCTGTAGACATAAGATTTTTCCTACTTAAGTCCTTTTTCAGTATTTGTGCACTCGAGGCTTCAAACCTATACCTCCTAGTGTCAAACTTAGCACAGTTCATGATAGAAGAAGTCCAGGAGAAGTAACAATGAGTAAAACATATTTTTGAGTGGAGGGTGGGACTTCTAAGTCTGATTTAAAGGTGGTTTCAAAGATGAGATATTGCCCCCACTCTCTTGTGCTCCCATGTTAAAGGGTTAAAGGGCTCTGGACACTTATTTTCACTGTCATACTACAAGTGATGGAGTCCTACGTGAAAACAACATTTTCTGCCAAAGTTAGAACAGATTTAGTCGCTTCATGAGTTATTTGTTTTTCCTTTTTTATCTTTATCTTTTGAAGTGGGCGGGGCTTGGTGGGGTCACCTTTCTCTGTGCACCAATCAGAATTGAGCATGATTTAAATCAAAACATGATGACATTTTGTTGGTTGTGTGCTAATCTTTCCAGGTCACTGTCAATCAAATCTGATCAAACCACACAGTCCCAAGTTTTTGTATGTTCAAATCATAATAAATAATACTAAAGGATGTGTTTTTTCCCTCAAACTTGAACCTTTATTGTTTCTGAATATTTAAATGTTTGTGAGAAAAACTTTTTTATCTAAGATTTCAGGGACTTTAGAGGCAACAAAACTGCAGAACATTACTTCTACTGTAAAGAATAAGGAATGTCTTTAAAACTGTATTAATATTTGAAAGTGAGAAGAGCTTCAGTGAAAATAATTCAGTGAGTAATAAGTGTTTCTTGTTTGTTTACCTGTGTTTTTGACCTTTTTTTCATCCTTTTTTTTGTGTGTTGTCTGTGTTTGTTCAAATATACAATAGAGAATAAATAGAATATGCATGCTTACCTTAAATCAAGCAAAGTTGAGCCTAAAAAATAATATCCTTCAAAACCCACCATGTGTAATGTGTGTCACTCAGATCATTTCAGCGCCCATATTACCAGACACAATTCAGTGGCATCTCAGGCCCCCAACTCAGTGTAAATTGCACTTTGCCATGAGTATTTAACACAACATCTTTGAACCTGGTAATCAAGCCTTCTGGCACAAAGTATCCAATCACTCAGACACTCAGTGATTACTTCAGCACATCTGCTGAAGGATCAGTGCAGATTGCAACTGTTTGAATACAGCAAGTGTGTAGGAGAAACTACAGTGGCCGCAAAAAATGCAGCCAATGTCTGGTTTGTCCATTCCAGGCTACTGTAGAAACATGGCGGTTAAACATGGCAGACTCTGCAAAAGAGGACCCGCTCCCTCTATAGATAAAAACGTCTCATTCTAAGGTGAAGAAAGTACAAAGCGTCTTATTTTCAGGTGATTATACACTAATGAAAACGTAGCTATGAATATTATATTCCACGTCTGCCAATAAAACTTCCTAAATGTTCCACACTGGACCTTTACATTTTTCTTTTCCTCCATCCGTTTCCTTCCTCACTTGAACACAACATTAGGAGCAGAGATGAGAGTCTAAATTTGAAAGTGAAACTTGAGCCTCTACAGCTGGTGCCAGGAGGGAAACCATGGCTGCCACCATGGAAGCACAGGAAAGAGCTTCATCTCACGCCGTCATCCCTCATCAATCCGGACGACTCTGGTCAGCCCGGCACAAAAAGACAAAAGGAGGAGAAGAGCGCTTCCTCCATCAAATGTGAGGGAAGCAGTGAGTGCAGGTCGTGATTAGTTGTGAATGGGACGCAGCGGTCTGATTGGTGGAAAGAGCCGGGGGTCAGGCGTTCTGCCAGCAGCTCATACAAGGCTGCTGATTGCTTTTCATCCACTGATTACAGTAATTTAGATCTGCAGTAGGCCAAAGGGGCCTGCGTCTGGCAGGCTGGCTGCTGCTGCTCTGTCTGGGGAGGGGGTGATGGGGTTTTGGTTTGCTTAGTGATTTTGCTGTTGGGAGAAAAGAGTGAATGAGACTGGAAAAAGGACCAAACATACAGCGTTAACGCAGAAAAACACAGCAGTCACATTTCAAAAAGGTGTGATTCATGTTCGGTGCTGAGAATGTCTGGGAGGTATGATGAAGCTCACCAGAAAACAGATATATGTGCTTATATTGAGGGAGAAGATAAATACATGCTCAAAAATCAGTTTTCTAAAGATGTTAAATCCATTGTGCAAGAATTCATTTTGTAATAATCTATTTTCCAAATAATTAATATCTCATTTTGGATTTAAACACTTCATTTACCACTGTAATTAATTCCCCACATGCTGCATGTTTTAAAAATACAAGCCGCACAGCTTTAATGTTGTGGAAGAGAAAAAACAACGAATGCTGTATCACACATCGGTTTACTTCCTTTTGTCTTTCAAGCGGCCGTTTGGACACGCAGAGACCTTGAATAATCAAAGTTGATGAGGCAGTTAGTTGCGAATGGTTTTTCCAGGAGCGAAGGCGCTGATTAATCAAGGAACTGAGCAGCACTGGCCTCTTCACCTGCACACATTACAAGGTTAATCTCTCTATTGATTACAACAGTAGAATAAGCCAATACTTCACTACAGATTTTCTCCTTTCTCATGTGTGTATGTTTGTGCTTCTTTCTTTCTGTGATGCAACTGCAGATTCACAGGAATGATGAACGATGCTTTTGTTGATACCATCTTTCTGCCACACCCATTAACCCATATTGAAAGAATAAATCATGTTAAGCACAAGATTAGATTCACATTTATTGACAAAAAGGGACATTTTTCAAAAGTTTTTTTATTTCTACAGCAAAGGCTAAGGTATTTTCACAGAAGTATTAAAAACAATGACTTGTGTAAAGGGCATAAATATACATTCTGACGTCTGCTGACAGACGTCTCAAATTTTCACAATAAAAGCTGGACATGGATGAAGACAATAAGAGGCCCACAACCACACTTTGATCACGACAGGAAACAAATATTCCAATAACTGGCCGTCATTTAGTCTCTTCGGGTAATTATATACTGTAGATAACACTGTTCCAGAGATATCTACCCCAAAGGGAGCTTCCTCTTTTTTTTCACACAAACACATTCACATATGTACAAACACAAACAGTCAATAGAAAACCGGTGTATCAGTGTGTGAACTTCCCCCCGCCCCACGTTTTGGTGACT
The DNA here is from genome assembly GCF_905237075.1 of Dicentrarchus labrax. Taxonomy (NCBI): domain Eukaryota; kingdom Metazoa; phylum Chordata; class Actinopteri; family Moronidae; genus Dicentrarchus; species Dicentrarchus labrax. Next base: position 25,477,869 of record NW_026136711.1, on the reverse strand, counting down.
CCACATCATGTCATTCAGTGTGCCCGTCGTGTGTCATGTGTGTTTAGACAATACGTGTCCATGTGCTCGGCTCCTCGGGGTGTTTGGACTCGCGCTGCTTGCCCTCTGGGATCCTGCTTCAGAGGTGACCTAGTTCTCCTGATTGTCAGCAGAAGGCGGTTTCATCAGCTCGCTTTGTGCCGAGGCACTGAACTGTGCCTGGGACCCTGGGACAGGCCAATTGGACTTGTGTAATGAAGCTCATCACACACATGCATGCGTGCACACACACACACACACACAACGCTGCTGTCGTCAGGTCCAGGGCAGCAGAATTTATAACAGCCATTTATTACCTTCTCCTTTATCAAAGAAATGTGATTCCTCTGCGTGTTTCTGATGCATGCACCACACTGCCATTATGGTCCATTATGGAGGTGACAGAGATGGAGCAGAGGGTGTTGATGGATGCCGGTTCCCGGGCCGGCTGTCATTACTCCATCTATTGAGTGTGGCGTGCGAGACACTTCCCACAAAATGGCTGCGGAGCACCAACATGGCTCCGATTGCGAGGAGTAAAATGATTCACATCTGACGATCGGCACAAAATGTTAAACACATTCATTTGCTGCTTGCATGTGTTAGGAGTACTTCACACAATCACCAGAAACAGTCCGACTGCAGTGATATCAGCGCCTCTTCACAGCAGAGTGTATCAATGAGCAATGTTTACACATAACATGTATCTTACGGTACTGTTTAGGAGAAACAGATGTGAAGAGATCCATGAAAAAACTATTTAGCATGAGGAAATATGTACAAAAACACTGCTGATTCCCACACTGAGTATGGGTGTCTTAACACAACATACTGTTACACTGAGTGCAGCAACTCCACTTTATCCTAAAGTCTTTCTAGCCTACAGAATACTCATCAAATACAGAAGCAACAATGGCATTACATTCATATAAATAATATTAATCCCAGTAAACCCCAAGAGTCGCTTCAGCACTTTCGGCTCCATTCATGTGTTTAAAAATGAGAACTGAAGACCAGCTTCGACATGTTTCCTTAACAACTCCCTTTAGAGGTGCAATAACTGTCCTTGAGGTTGCGACACCAAATCCCTTGGTATCGAAAAGAAAAAAGTGTCTTTAAGCACTGTTATGTACAGGTCAGGAGTCCTTGGAAGTCCATGGATTTTTTGTAAGGCCCAGGAGAGCTAAGGGGTTTCACAGACAAGGGGATATCAGTTCATCTAGGTCTCTTTCCGTCTTTGAATGGCACAGACGAAGAAAGGAGCCGATACAGAGAAGTCTTTGTTTACTTTGTGATCACGATGTCTGAGCTGAAAAGCGGCCAATGGAGAGAGACAACCAGCAAATGAGGAGGATCAGTCAGTTGATTACCTGATTGATCAGTCAGTAAGTGAGCTGAAGTCCCGCTCCATTTTCAGGCGTTGATGGTTTTCAGGGTTTAATACAATTTTAAAAAAGCAGAACATGAGAACATGATACTAGAGTTTTCTGTCCATATTCTAGGCTGAATGGAGTCAGTCAGTGCATGCACTTAATGCACTTTAGTGACGGTCTTCTAATAGAGTTAATCAGTAAGCCAGGCTTCTACAATAAGGTTGGGGGTGGCCAGAAATCTGCTTACTGGATTTACAGTAACCAGGATTACCAGCATAACCTGGTTTTCGCTGACTAACCTGGTTACTGAAATGCACGCAAACGCACTGATTGACGGTTAATTTGAGATTCATATTAAATGATTTGTTAGCTTTCAACAACTACAGCTCCCATTAGTCTATGGTATCTACACTCTCTGCCTCTACCGCTCAGTCACTGAAGCTGAAGTTGTTGTTAATAAAATAGTTGTTGGGAGAACAATCTCACCACGAGGTCCATTTAGTAGCTGTATCTCAGAATAAATGTCCAGTGCAGGTTCAGACACTAATTCATCCAAGAATATGGGCAGAGGGCTCCTGAAACATGTTTGAGGTCTTTCAAAAGACTGATGAATGAAACCCACAGTTGAAAAACATTGTCTGGCTGGCCTGAGAAAGGGGGTGGGACTCTGGCTCTCTATAGCCAGAGGTGCTCTGCATCCCCATCTGCTCGCTCGTAGTTGGAGATGAAAAAAGATGGCGACCCAAACTGCCCAGCCGTTCGCTTTCTCTCATCTCTCCTCTGTTTTGTATGCAGCAGGTTCTCTGTTGAAAGTAATGAGTCACGTCAGCAGCTTTTTGCTTGCAGCGTCGCTGCCCCGCAGTAAAACACAGGAGAGGAATGATGGAGAGAAAAAGAAGAGGAAGATGGAGAGAGAGAGAGAGAAAGACAAAGAGGGCAATGTGTGTCCATCTGATCATAGACAGTTTTTAGGCTCTGCTCCTGGCAGATTTTCCATCTATCTGTTTCTGCTTCCTCCATCTGTCCATCTGTCTCCCTTTCGCTTGTTGCTCCAAGGATGAAAGGGACAAGAAGGACGAGAGGGCTCCATGGATTCTATCTTTTTTTAGGTTCTTGCTTTTGTCCTTTTTGAGCAAGCTGTTCCCTGATCTTTCTGTCCATCCTTCACAGCCCTCTGCTGGCGTTGGGTTTCAGTTTGATGACCCACTCTCCTCCATGGTTACTGTTGTACAAATCCAGAAGGTGTGTGTCGGGATCTAGGCAGTGCTCACCTGCAGAAAACACACAGAAAATTACTAAAATCCTCGACTGTTGGAAGGTTTTGCAGCAAGCAACAAAAAATGTAGATTGTATTTTTATGTATCAATTACAGCTTCTACTAACAGTTATTTTCATTATCGATTGTCTCAGTTAATCGATTAATTGTTTGACTCATTGATTGCCAGAAAATTGTGGAAAATGTCCATCCCAGTTTCCCAGAAACTGTTCATAGTTACACAGAACAGAGAAATTCACAACTGAGAAGCTATAACTTGGATAGTTTCCGATTATTTATTTAAGTATCCAACTTTTATAGTCAATAGTCTTGTGCAGAATAACGTGCACGAGGAGAAGTTTTACATTACAAAGCTGAACTGAACAGGTTTTTTTTCACTGTTTACTGTGTCATCTCTCCTGTGACAGCACAAACATGTGTGTAATAAGCATTTGTCTGCTCTGATAACTGCAGATGCACCGCTTACTTCTCTTTGGCGCTTGCATAGTTCATTACATAAGACCTTGCTACCCTCATCAGCTCAATGAGCAGAAAGACATGCAAATGTCAGTAGTGCTCCAACCAGAGAAAACGGTGCAGACACTTTCACTTACCAATATTCCCCCCGATTTCATATAGGGCACAGTCTGGATACGCCACAGAGCCGTTTCTGTTAACAGACATACAACCATTAGCTATTTATCATCCTTAATTCACACAAAGGGAGCTAAAACACATCAAATTTCATTTTTAAACTTCACTGCTAAGCACATTACGTAACAAAATTAAATGGCCACTGGCTTCATGTTGCATCCCTTTCATGTTAAAGACCTATTTGTATTTTATGAGTACCAACAGCTACATGTGCTATGTCTTTATCAAGTGTAGTCGTTTTGTGTGGAAACTTCTGGAAGTCAGATTCACTAATCATCATCTTACAATGCAAGGAGGCCATGGTTTGTATGTTTAAGATAATTCTGAATAAGTCAGCATGTATTTACACTTTCAGTACCGTACCTTCGCATTTTGCCCTTTCCATTTTCAGGGCTGCGGAGGGACTGGCGTTGAAACTGTGCTAGAAGGTCTGAGGCTCGAGAGTTTGTCGTGAGCTGGTACTCCATGGTGCTGCTGACCAGGTCCCCGACCTGGATCTTCACTGTACGGCACAGCTATAGAACAACAAGAGTTAAAGAATATTTATCACCATTATAACATAACAACAACAAAACAATAGCATGTATTACAGTGTGTACAACAAGCTTAATTAACAGTAGATATATTATTGTGCTTTTCACAAATATCTCAGCATTAGTCGACAAAATTACCAAAAGAATTGAGATTTGTTAAAATCATTTATGGGTGTAATTATATTGTATATTTTTTTAGTGCCAAAATCAAACTGCTTTTGGCCACGTGTACTGTACAGCACTAACCTCTGAGCTGTTCTTATCAGGTTTTTCCCGGCTGTCTGTGTGGATCTTCCTCAGCAGGTTCTTGATGCGGCGATCGTAGAACTGGTAACGCCGGTTACTGTTCTCATTCAGCTTACGCACCTGGCCCATGAGAAAATTAGGGATCTGAAAAAAAAAGGAACATTTGTGATGGTTATATTTTCATACCAAGAAATATGCTAACAATAATTATTATAAGGCTGACTTGCTGTAGTACAACTATTTGTCAGACTGGTATTTGGACAACTGGGATAGAAAATACCAAGTTTTTGTAATGAGTGTTGCTTGATTACTCTTTATTACTAAGAAAACTTTTTAAAGATTTCACAGAATAAATGGTTTTAGTCTTTAAAATATTACACTATATCTGATGTTTGCTTAGTAAAACCAACAATCCTCTCCTCTTGAAGCTGAATATGTGGGTGGTCCTACCGTCCAGAGCAACTCCTGGTAGCGGATGAGGAGCCTCATAACATCAGCTGCCTTCTCCGCATGCCCTTTCTCTGCCCCCTCAGTCAGTCTGCTGGGGACGGCCTTGTGGAGGAAGAGGTTGGGAGCCATGATGGTCGCTACGGCCCACAGGTTCATCCTGTTCTTCTTCTCCCTGGAAACCACCTTACTGAGGAACTCAAGGAGGGCCTGAAGGACACACAGATGGAGACATGCATACAGATACGTGAAACCAAATGCTCACAGCCATTTGTGGAATAAATTTTTTATTCTAGTTTTTATAGAGTTAAAAGACACTCTCTTCCACCTGAACAGTGTGTCAATGTTGAAAGGGCACTTAAACTGAAGCACAAAGTGGAGTAAAGTGAATTTTCACAGTATCTGAATCATCTGTAACACCTTTACTGAGAAGTATGTTAATGCACAGTAAGTTTCAGCTGCCTCCACTGGAGTCAAAGTAATTAGTTCAGGTGGGTTTTATGCTCCTGGATGCTATAAGCGGAGCTGACTGCACACTTGTGATGGTGAAAATGAGTCATGGTTAATGTGAGTCATTATACAACAGAACACAGGGTTTAAAATGTGGATTAAGAGCAGAACAATAGGGTAATGCATTATGAAACAGTGCTTCGGTATGTCAAGTTTCATGGAAGTCTAGATTTCTGACAACCATAAAAAGAGCATGGAGGGTGTGGTGAAGAATACTCAATATAGATTTAAAAACATAATTCATCTCAACACTTTTGGGGGCCTTTATGGATTCTGTAAAAATCTTCTCCAGTGTTTTTACACTCTTTACACGCTCTTTAATTAAAGGTCCAGTGTGTAACATTTAGGAGGCTCTCGCGGCGAAACTGAAAATAATATTCAGAGGTATGTTTTCATGAAAGGCACACTGTAAAAACACTAGTTATAAATGTTAGTTAACAGCATGTCCTTAAGGTATCAAAAGTAAAGAAGATAAACACAGAAAATGGTCCCTGTGAGGGTTATACATATTATATCAGACCATTGGCACTCATGTCATTGTTGTGCTATGAGCATTGACTGTTGCAGTTAGTCAAAGTGAAGCTCATTTAAATATTTTATATATTGCTTGGTTGGTACATCTACAACAATGTATCATATTTTAAAATTAACTCTATTTCATGTGTAAAATATTAATTTGTAAAGTAAATATTAACCAATGCAAACAATGTACATAAGAACCTGGACGGATTACTGTTAAAACTAAAGATGTTCACACGGCTGAAGCAGATTTCCTCAGCAGAAATGGAGCTGTCTTAACAGTGTTTCTTTTATCCTGAATGTGGGTTTCTGGTTTCATGTCTACGTGATGTTTTACAAATCAGAGTACTGCCGGAAACCAAAAAAATCAGGTTACTTGAGTGCATTAAAACACAATGATTGGCATCAAACAACAGTATGTGTTCAGCTGGTTCCAATGTGCTGAAATGAGGACGATAAATATGTCTGTCTCTCTTTCATGAAGTACACTGTCAACGTGTTGTGTGTTTGTGTGTGTGTGTGTGTGTGTGTGTGTTTCTTCAGTGTGTACCTTCAGTGTGTTTCTGTTGGGCTCAGGCAGCAGCAGGATGAGCAGGTTCAACATGTGGAGTTTCTGTTTCAACTCTGTGATGTCTGAAGGAGGAGGAGCAAAGGTAAGACAGGTTTAACACACACACACACACACACACACACACACACACACACACACACACACACACACACACACACACACACCCACACACACCCACACACACACACACACACACACACACACACACACACATACTCTTCATTTCCTCATGTTTGGCTGAGAATAATGGGATACCTAAAGATTAATGACATTGTGACAGTTGGCCATTAGGTCCGTAAGCTTATGTCTCTGTGGTCACATGTCGTTTATCACTTTGCACCGATTCTCCTCGCAAACTACACAGCGAGTCATCAATCAGATTATATTAATATCAATACAGTCTTTTATTAAGGTGAAATGTGAAAATAGCAGCTCTCTTACTATGCTTTGTCACTGTGCTGCATGCATTTGTGCCAGTACGGGGACGCCTCTTAAAAAGGCTATCAACTTGTTCATCTTAATGTGGATTTCTCAGCCGGAGCAGAAGAGATAAGCATCACACAGTGTTTGTCATCATGGTAAAGAGACTTAGGTAATTATGATGTGAACCCCACTGAGCTGTCTGGAAAAGTGGGCAGTAGATTGTTGAAGTCATGTGGAGGAGGAGGAGGAGGAGGAGGAGGAGGAGGAGGAGGAGAAGGTGGAGGAGAGGAATTTTTGTGTATGTCTGTTTTATACAGTAAATACACAACTGGCCAGGTTTAAAAACATGTAAAGAATGCACTCAGTCACACCCATCAGCATACTGACATACTGCACTATAGAGGAGCTGTGTGATTTAATACTGACGTAACCTGAAACTGTAAGGTCTTTTATCCAAACAATAGACATTAGTCATGTCTTGTCTCTAGGTAACAGACTGGCAACACTGTCTGCACATTCATTAATCTAACAAGATATTAAAATGTTGCACACTCTACACAATAACAACACAAGATTCCTGTAATAGATATTTCGGAATTGGAGCAACGTAAAGTGTCTGCTGACCTCTGACAGCGCTGAAGGTGTTGAGGTACTCGGTGGTGAGCAGAGGAGCGGGCAGTTCCCGGATGAACTTCTTAAGCAGCGCGGCAGCGTCGTTTGGACTCACCTCATCCCAGCTGACCTGCCCTGAGTAGAAGTTGGTCTCCAAGTTCTGCTGTAGCAGCTGCAGACAGAAAACAAAGATCTTCCAGACAACTAAAAACCAACACTATCACTGAGTTAATCAACACTTTTCAGTTATTTTATTGTCATTTTTGTGACTTGTTAGTGATTGTGACTGATGAATAATCAGCTTTAGTGATTCTATGTAAAGTGTCAGTTATTTTAAATTATAAAATCTTGATATGTTGCTTGTCATTCACACAGATGAACAGCTATTTAAAACACATTAGTGTTAAATTAACTCACCATGTCATTACCTTGTGTTACTGATTCTTATCTGCCAGCCTGTTGCTAACAGAGGTTTCCAAAAACAACTAAAAATTGTTCAGGGAGGAGTTTGAGGTTTGGATTAGCCTCATATGCCTCTATTTGTGTACCTACAGTCAGAAAGAAAGGATGTTGTGCTCTACTAACAGAACAAAATGGCAGACTATGCTGAAGGTAGTAGATCCTTCATGAACTTGGGACAGAACCGAAAATACAGGTGTACCACAACTAATGGTACATTGATAGTTCCACTTTTATCAAATAGGTTAAAAACAAATATATTTGTATTTTGATTTAGTAAAATTAGGTTTTGGGGGTAATACTATTATAATGGTGTAATATAATATTATAAATTATATTATTATTATAAAACTAATATCCATATAATAATAACCATATCGTAAAGATAAGAAAATAATACGTTTAGTAAAATAGTGAGTTTAGTTAATTCTCTCTAAATGCTTATTGATTTTTGTCCATCCACATGATTGATCCGTCCTTATAATCGGTCCTGTTTTTTTCCATAAAGTGCTAAATGGCGCCCTCTTCTGCCTGCTTTGATTAAATTGATCCACCATCTAATGTGCATGTGCAGAATTAAATACAGCATCATAAAGTCTGGAAGCAGCAGCTGAAAAACATGATTGATTTTGTCTCTGGACGTTGTTTTTCTAAATGTCAACTATAGTTAAACTCAAAGCAGTTTGATTTTCACTGTTGTTCAAGAACTTCTGACATTTTACAGTGTCAATATTTTGGGTGACCTTTAGATTGTGAATATTTTCTCATTTCTTTGCTTTAAACTTAGGATGGCAAATAAAAGGCTTGAAAGGCTTAAAAGTTAAAAGTAACTAAATAAATTGGTGCAGGTGCCAGGCTTTGTGTGACAGAAACAGGTCTGAATATTGTACCTTGATTCTGGACTGAGATCCTGGAACCCGCAGGATCCCCTCCGAATCGACTCCTTTCTTCTCTAAAAACGACAACAACTGCAGAGAGAGAGAGAGAGGGGAAGGAGAGAGAAAGACATTAGCAGAGAGTCAGGCATCAGCAGATAAGAATCTCTTGCTCACCTCTGCTGGTTATTCTCAGTAACTGCTGCTACATACAGGGTGTGGTCAAAGCATTTCACATTCAGAGGACACTGAGGTTGTTTCATGTGTTCTACTTAAAGTCGTTGTTTGTAGGTTCAACAAAGATAAATTTGTGCTGAGAAAAATATGATTAAAAGGAATCAAGCTGTCATCTGTCATAATAGCAGATCTGATATATTTTAGGCACATTTAGATTATTGCCTCAATTAACACCACAAGCCCACATACAGTACAGATAGTTCGGATGAAAAGTGTTCTGAATTATCTTCTTCATGTGTTATTCTTTTAATGTCATATGACACAGATGTATTTCGGGTTCTTACTGCCTGCATGAAGAGAGGAGTCGAGGTGTTGGGCTTAATTTTCTGATCGCTCTCCATCAGCGTGGCCAACGGCACCCCGAACAGCGTGCTCTCTGTGAAAGACCAAAGCGTCAGTCAGTTGTTCTTTGCCTTACATTGACATTTAGCCACAGATGCATAACGGAGACATTTTCCTGCGTTGTGTGTGTGTGTGTGTGCCAACATCCATACGGCCATGTCACTGCTTGTGTAATTCTGTGTATTAGGAGCCGACATACAGCAACTGTAGTGTGTTAAACTATGGCTAACCCAAAAATTATATGGTCGATTAATGTATTACTAATGAATGTGTCACCATAGTTTAGTCTGATTTTCAGCGCGAATATGTACAGGAAAACAGGTACTATGTAAAATATTTAGTATAGAAACAGGCGCATACTTAGATTTAAGACACTCTCAGTTTGTAAGTCTTTATGAATCAAATACATCACATGAGAATAAATTGACGTTAGACCTGTTTGAAACAGTCTGTGCAGAACTAGTGTCGCAGACAACCATTCAAGTGCCAGTCTGAGTCATTGTTTCCATCTGATTTGATTGGCTCACAATCAAATCATCATCATCAAATAAACAATGTTAGTGTCTAAAAAAAGATACTACAGCATGTCTATTTCCTTGTTTGCAAAGTGCTCGGCTTTGCGTGTGGCAGTGCAGCCATACCTGGGATTTTTCTCTTGCCGGTTTTGTGCCTTTTGACCTCCAGCTCTAAGAGGTCGCAGAGCGCCGTCATGTCGATGAGAGCCAACTGACGCACTTTCTTCATGTCAGCGTGGGAGAGATCTTGAATACGAGTCACCCCTAGACGGCACTTGGGGCAGATCACCCGCTGTGAAGGTGAGAGCGGACGGAGAGGAAAGTGAGAAGAGGGGGGGATTGAAGTTGAGAGGTGGAAAGTGGAGGTGAAGAGGTAAAGAGAGAGAATGGGACAAAGAACAGGGTGAAGAGGAAAGGAGAAGAAAATGGCGACAGTGTCAAATCATTACATCATATTCATTATAATCTACTGTGCATCAGTTTGTCATCTCTTTAATTAATACTCTTTAATAAAATGTGGCAACAGTATCAATGCATATATAATTAATAATACAATAAACATTAAAAAAAAAAAATCCTTCCTAATTGCTGAGTAAACATATTCAGCCAGAAACAGAAACATAAATCTACTGGACTCTGTGACACAACAACTCTTCTTTTGTTTTGAGCTAATTCCCTCATTCCTTTATTCTGCGTAACCCTGTTATCTAACAGTCTAACAATAGGGACCGATTAGAACTGGCTTACAGTAACATTTGTGTGTGAGTGTGTGTATTAACAGGCTTACATGAAAATTCAAACCTGGACTCACCCAAAAACCAAACTATTTTGGGCTAGAGACTGAAATGGAGAGTGATGTCCTAAATACCTATATTACTGAGATTTGTTTTTCCTGATCAGTTGCAACAACTTAAATGTTTCCAATAAGTTCTAATACCAATACCAAAACCAATTATATCCACAGCTACAAACGAAGCAAAATGTGAACCAAATGACCTCACTTTTAGCACAAGAACACAAAAACATACAAAATCTTTTTGAATAATTGTGTGTTAGTGAGTACTGCAGAACAAAAGGTGTAACTACAAGATGACCATACAGTCAGTAGTGTGTGTGAGTCATCCTGTACCCAACTGTAGTCTTAACTTTATAATGACTTTAACAGACAGTAGCTGAAAACCCACATTACCAAGGTAACCATCCTGGTACTACACATAACAAACTGTTAATAGGGGTTATCATATACTTTATGCACCTCGCCTTCCCTAGAACTGCATAATTCAAATCCTCTTTCCTGTAATAGATGTTCAGATGTACTTTCACACCCACCAAAAGAAATTAATGTAGGGAAATACAACCAGAGAAACACTTGTCAGCATTTCCCTTTTATGCCCAATTTGCAAATTCTCTTCCCATTTCATGACTTAACTGGAACGTTTACAAAATCCCCCATTTGAAATAACAGTTTTAAAACATCCACAGTTTGAAGGGACTTGCAGTCTCCCTGTAAAGTGAGTAGGAGACAGGGAAGTGTTTTGGTGCTTACTGGCAGGGTGCCATCCTCTTTTCTGCGTTGGCTGTTGTTCTGCGGCAGTTTGGCCTGTTTGAAGAAGATGACAGCCTGTTCGCAGTAAGCCACATCGGTGATGAAGAACTCCTCTTTTGGAGCACCTCGCTGATGCTCTGGCGTCACAGCTGAGTGGGAAACACACCCTTAAACACAACGATAACAACAACCTATTAGTTCAGTTGCGGAAGTCAATTGTAGACATGCCACAAATTTTTTATTTGAATGCACGCAGCATGAGGGAACATGAGGAAGAAATGTAACAAAATATCCACAATTATGAGGAAATTTGCACACACACAGTCTGTTGATCTCTTATCTACAGCTTATCTGTAATGGAAGAACAATGCATCTGGAAAAAAACAACATTTGGCAGAGGTATCCTCAGAACTATTCTCATGAAAAAAGCAAGACCAAATTACTACCGATGTCACTGTCACTGTGTTACTTGATCTGTAACAGTATGACACTGTATCTTAGATGTGTATATTACATTGTTGTTTGACTACAGATGTCTCCCTGCTGCATGACTTTACTGCTAAAACATCAACAACTAAAGATTTACCTGTTGTAAACTTCAGAAATGCAGGCACATGAGGCACTTTCTGTAAGGTCTTGCCTGTTTTTTTTTCTTAGAACAAAAACTGTAATATTACTCTAAAATACTGAGATTTGGCAAAGGAACTCTGTACTGTAAGGACAGGGGCTTTCTCCAGGAGCAGCGTGTAGAGATGAGGAATTATCTGGAGGATTAATCTGAACCAATTAGACGGTAGATAATAGGACTGTGGCCTGATCCTGATCCGTCTTCAGAACCTCAGCTGCTCACCAGACTTTCTCATTATTAAATCATTTCTTTTTGTATTTTTAATTAGTGTAGCTACTTACTAGTTTAAATTTTGGCTCACTGTAATAATACTACAGTTTGTAGCTCTTACCTGATAGTGGTGTTTTGGCGACCGATGCCATGCTGTTTTGGGCAAGGTCTTCACTATGCTGGGACTCAGGCAGAAGGTTCTGGTGAGAAAAAGGATTTATTGACACGTCACAAACATATACAAGACTTTCTTACAAAACCTTAGTTGAGAGAACCATTCCTGTAATATTTTCTCCAACCACTGGGAATCGAAGTAGTGTTGTATATTGTCCCGTGAGGAGATGGATACAAAGAGTGTTTCCTTTGATAAAGGACTGATAAGGATCAGAGGAACAGCGTCTTTGTCTCCTTCTCAGGGCTGCTAACACACATGGGAAGGACAAACATGGCCTTTACATGTGATTTGTCTTCATCGTCACAGGAACATGACAGCACAATACACTGTAACAATAGAAAATCCCTCACTGAGTCCTGACAGTCACCAGGGAAATGGGTATTTTATATTTTACTGCATGCAGCCCTGACTCACACAGGCTCTGCGTAATGTAAAGTTGTGTAACATGATATGTTATGAAGCACTTGTACATTTAGAACCACATGAATTTACAGCATGAAGTGCTTTTGCATTTTCCTTTGAGTAGTAATTTGTGTTCTTTACTGTTCCTCCTCCACCAGGACGTCAGAGGTCGTGGTGAGTTACAGAACAACTTCCCTTACACCAGCAGGGACTCAAGGATTGAAATAGTCCTGACCTGAGCGATGGGTGAGTTGAAGACGTCACGGACGTCGCGCGGTTTGTTCCTCTTGCGGAGGGACAGCGTGTAGGAATTCAGTCGACGCTGCACGGCCTCGGCCTGAGTCCGGGTCAGTGTCGACAGCAGCACCACGTTGTCTACATCCTCGCTGTCCTCACTGATGAGGTTCGACAAACCAGCATCAGCCAACCACTGCTCCTCCTGTTCACCTTCTGAGACACATAACACACAACAGACACATGTAAGTACACAACAAGTGTAATCCCACAAATGGTACATAGGATTTAGTTTTATTTATACATGTGTAGATGGAGAACTATGTGTGTTTTATGTATGTATAAAGTAGGTTCGTGAAGGTTTATAATTAGTGGTATGTTGTGTTATTTTTTATTTAGTTTAAAGTGTTCCCAGTGATTATTAACCAAACAGTGTCAGGTCATATGTGTCAACCATAAGGCATCTTCACTGTAAACAGGTCATACATTAGAAAGCTAACATTAGTTTTGTCAGTTAATATAGTTACTTGCAAAACTGTTAGAACCTGGCCGGTAATAAGTGGAAATGTTTAGTTTAGTAACAACTAATCTCTATGCATTTGTGTGGTGCAACCAGTTTTAATTTAATGATGTGAAAATCTTCACTTTGTAAACACGCTAGTAGTTGGTAAGTTGTTCCTATTTAATAGCAAAAGGAAAAACTGAATTTTGTTTATGCTACCACAATAATGATGATGCAGACTCTCTCTCTCTCTCTCTCTCTCTCACACACACACACACACACACACACACACACACACACACAATTTACACACCAAAATCCAGACTTCTGAGGGTTTACTCATTAGGGAAAAATTAATTTAAAACAGTGTTTCTGTTTAACATAACATCAAAAGGATCTATTAAAGGGTAGAATAAACACAAAAGACACTTTGAATGGACGTAATAAAAGAGCATTCCTGTCAAGTCAGCATTCATTAATGTGCACAAGCCAAATAGCGGCTTGTGCACAAAAAACACTCCCTGCCACAGAGTGTTTGATAGTGTTGTCATGGTGATGAGCTCTACTTTGCTGCATGAGAAGAAACCTGATATGTTGCCATGGCAAATGCATCATTTCATGGAGGATTTCAGTGGCAGCTGTGTTAAACACTGATGGCTCGTAATTCTATCACATAAACTCGTGGTGACTTCTATGTAAGCTTCTACAGTGTGTAATCTATCAGCACGGGATTTGCAGTATTTACCTTCTGACTGCCTGGAGTCTCTCCTGCTGCAGTCGAGATCTGTATAGCCACTCCCCTGTCGGATGGTCTCCACCTCACTCCAGAACGAGTCCAGGCAGAGTTTGTCGGGGTGCTGCTCCTGATCTTGGGAGGATGCCGTGTGCGTGCTGTGTTCTTCCTCAGCGGCTGCCTGGTCCTGCGGGCTGGCCCAGGGCTCCACGCTCATCTCGGTGGGGCTGGGATTTCTGGTACAGACATACACACACGTAAAGAAATTACACGCATGCATGCAAACAAACGAGCAGAAACACAAAGACACATACAAACACAGGAGGAACGGTGAAGACTGATGCGTTGCGGGGCGGATGAATCAGCCGGGGAGAGCCCAGAGAGAAGGAGAGACAAAAGGAGTGGGATGGAGGGAGGGCCGGAGTGAGGAGAGAGATGGCGAGAGCGGACACAAAGGGGGGTCTCTATTGTTCTTGCAAAATGTGTCCTGGAGGCATAATACCCTGTAGGTCCACTAGATGTCACTGTAAGAATGTGAGATCTGTTGTGCTATGGGTAACACCCCTTCATCTGCTGACAGGGATACACAAATGTAACGCACTAACAATGGAAGAAATAACGCCAATGACAATCTGAGAGAAAGAGATCATAATTCATCTCAGATTCTTTTCCAAACACAAGCAGGGAAAATGCAGCCAGCTTTTCCTGTGTAGCGCTCAACAACAGAGGATACTGTTCTCTAACAACAATGGGACACACTGCAGACTCACTCGCACCCTCAAGCATTGAAATGTGACCCGGTGATACACAGACACAGGAAGTGGTCATCTGACTCACTCCATCGGTGTGCGGTCCTGTCGCATTCTTCAATCCGGCAAATCTCGAGAGACATAGTCCATTTCTGAGGAATGCCAGACGGCTTATCACGCCAACATAAATGAAGAGAGACAATGAAATGATACCGAGAGAAAAATACCCATCATACTTGTGAGATTCTTTCAGAATGTTCCTTGTGCACGTTCACAGCAACTGCAAGTCAGCTTAAGCAAGATCAGATCGGGTTTGTTCCAGATCAATGTTTTGGTGTGTTAAACCAGTTTCATGGGGGGGGGGGGGTGACAGCAGTTTTGAGTTTCAATAGGTACTTAATTCAGTGATAGTAATTGTAATTTCTATGTAGAGCTTTATGCTAGACAGGCCTATATTAACTTCTCATTGAGTAATATTAGTCCATGTGCAGACAAATAGAGAAATATTAACGTGGCTGGGGAAAAAATCTGTTGAACAGTGAAATTAAAGAAATCACTTCTTGGTCTTTTATAACAATATGTTGATCAACAATCCCATAAAACTATACTATAACTACTTCTTCATTACACTGTCAAATGTTAAAGAAGAATGAGTCATGCTATTGTTTTACTGTTCTCTAAAGAAGTATGGTGGCATTCCACTATGCATTATAGCAGTGTAATGTAAGTAGAGCAATAAGATGGTGAAATCTTTTATTTTACTAGAAAGACGTCCACAATTTCAGCGGTTTTATGAGCTTTTTGACAAACGTCCTCCCTCAACATATCAAAACCATGTAATTACTTAACTAAACCATAAATTAAATGATGCATGGATATAATGCACTGGATTGGAATCTGCAATGCTACTGACATTACTGAAGGCATCAGGTCTTGGCCAGACAAGTCACTCAATTATTTGTTTAAATCAGTGTTTCGTCTATAAATGTCAGAAAATAGTGAGGAAAATACCCTTCTTTTCCAAACTGCAGCTTTGGTGCAACCAGCAGACCAAACCCAAAGGTGTTATACTAAAAGCAGCAAATACTCACACCTGAGAACCAGAAAACATCAGTGTTTGATGCATGTGCTTGAAAAAAGAAAAACAATTAATCAATCATCCCAGTTGTTGTTGACTCATTTTTTATAAACTGACTAATTGTTTCGGCTCTAGACGGATCCACTTTGAATCCTGTTTTTAGTCACATTAAGATTGTAGCAGCATATTTTTTCAGTCTTCAACAGTGTAATTCAAATTTGGATAAACCTGAAAAGAAAGTTGTACAAAATGTCTCCACTTATAAATAAGAATTGAATGCTCTCTTTGAGTTTCCCCAAGATTACAAGCAGCAAAAGAAAATACAGCATCTACCATCTGATCAGTACTCAACATCAGCCAATAACTCAAGTCTGGATTTGGAAGAAATGTGATACAGATATCCTAAAAAGAAATAGAGACATAATAAAGGCTGTTATTTTCCATAAATTTCGAAATCTGGCTCACTTTATACCACACACACATCTGTCGAAAGCCATAACATGTGCTCAAAACCTGCTACTCTAATGGATACAATACATCAAGTCTGAGAGATCAGAGGTCTGCAGGCAGCTGCCTCACAGCAGTGCACTCTGGATCCTGCTGCTCAGCAGCCACATCAACTTCACTCAGTTCCAAAAGAATTTCTATTAGATTAAATGGATGATGATGAAACTATTTGAGAATTATTTTCACAAAATAATCTATCCCACAAATGAAGGTCTGTCTGCAAACAACCACACAATTGTCAATTGAAATGTTAGAACAAATGTCAAAATAGAGTCACTGTCTAAAAAAGGGTTGTGGAACTCCACAGCATAAACCACACATATCACAGCTGCAGGGGTTTGAATGACATGTTTATGATGTCACGCTTACACTTTATTTTTAGTTTTTAACCATCTAGAGTTGAAATTGTGCTATCTACACGATTTCACTTTAAGCAGAACTCTCAAACGTTCACCAAAACATGGATGATTTTTTATTCTGCTGATCCAGCTCCAACTCCCTCCCATCACACATACCTGGCTTTTTTCTTGTAGAAGGATGGTTTCACACGCTTGTTCCTCGCAGGGCTTTTGGCAGGACGAAGCCTGAAACGGTTCAACCTGGTGTGTGAAAACGGCATGGCGGAAACGAGTCTGTCCAGCGTTACCTCCTCTCTGCCCCCCATATCCACAATGCTAAAGGAATCCAGGAATTACAGACCAGAACAAACCCTAGCTTTATCCAGTCCTAGTGGTTGTACACCATGTGAGTGCGATGCAAATCTGTCCGCTGTTCCAGTTTCTCTGTGCAGTGACAGGAAGTGATGCTGGAAGACTTTACTGAGGCTTGGGGCTGTGTGGCATGTTTGTGAGCTGAGTAGAGCTGGAATGCAAGAGGGAGTGACGACTCTCTGAACATTAACACATCATTCACACCTGTCTCCTCCCACGCAACTCCGAGGTGACACACCCTGCCCGCATACGTGATGGCCATCAACTTCCTCTGAAAACTAGTTAAGTTGTAACATAATGATAGTTCTTGTTCTGGTCTAGGAAACGGTCCAATGGACGAAAAAAATGAAGCCTCTAGCCATGCAAGTGTAAGATGACTAATCTTAATGTACACTCACAGGTACACCTCATGTACTTTATTGGTCTTTTGCAACTAAACTTGAGCTAATTAATCAAGGATTCTTTGTTGAAAAGACGAGGCATGTTATCACCTCTTTGCTTTGCTGTTACTTTATGAGTTAAGAATTAAGTTAATCAATCAGATCAAAGGATGAAGATGTTCTCTCCTCTCTCAAATTCTGTGGTAATCTCAAATCACACAGCGCATACTTGTAGTGTGACAGCAACTGACGTGGTGCGGTATTTTAAATCAAATCATGCCTTATATGCAGAAGACAGGCTAGTTATTGCACCATTCATCTTATCATAACTACCATCCTAGTTCAACCTCATACCTGGCCTATTACACAGTTGACATAAATAAGTATCAGGTGGCTGAGTATGGATGTATGAGCACGCGGCGGAGGGAGAAAGTGTTGAGGAAGTATGTCGAGTTGTTCAACAGGTCTGTCAACATTGCCTGTGAGTAGCACTGTAACCCCCCAACCCCTTAACCAAATCACTGACTCAACTCCTTTCATTCTCTCTTGTCATGTGGACGACAACCTATACATCAGCTTAGGATGTAAATATACAGAGCCGCACACACACACACACGGTAAGGTTCGGAGAAATATGAGAAAAACATTCCACTGGTTTTGACACCTGGGTCATTTTAGTGAAACCTGTTAGCCTTCTGTTTTCACACATTTCACTGAGACAGAGATGTGTGTTTTTAAATAGTCTGCTAATGCATGACTTAGTTCTGTCTGTTTTAATAAAAGCTTGATGAACAATTTTGTGAATGCACTACCATGAAAACCTGCTGTGCAGCTTATCAGAAAAAGCCTAACCAGTTAGATCAACATCTACAGTTTATCATATGACAGCAACTCAGATCATACTACCTAAAAACAACCTCAAGTATGCCAGCAACTTCACTATGGAATACCTTGTGAGCACAGGTTATAAAGAGAAAGATAGAAAGCTTTGAGTCTATTTTTCCCGGGCTTCCTTGTTTTGCCTAAAGAACCAAGCGGAAGAGCAGCATTGTCCTGTTTGTTTTTAAACCTGCTAATAATACTCTTCACCTTGCCAGCACGTTATAAAGCGCAGCCACAAAACAAAACGTGCTTCATGCTACTTTTGTAAACAGACAATTGAAAACAGGGGCAACTGAAAATGTCAGAGTGTTGGGATTGTTTCTTGTTGAATGGGCCTCAGATGAACAACAGGAAGCCATCCACTCTGAGAGAAGAATGGACAAAATGTCAAACTGTTGTCTTATGTTTATAGCAGCAGCATTGTGGGAAATAACATAAAGTAACCCCAACCACCAACTCTGGTTAAGGAATACAATAATCCAGTTAAAAAAGCGGCTAATGTTGAAAGCAACACAGTGTTTAATCCCTGTGGCTGAATGCCATTGCAAGCCTCTTAGCTTGCAGAGAATTCAAGTTTGCTCACACAGCCTTGAGAAAGTATTTCTTCTTAACCTCTGTCACAGCATGGATCTGTCCTATAGACAATACTCAACACAAAGAGAGATGGTTTTGAATCACAGTAAGTCTACACAGTCCCTAAACGTTTTCCAAAATAGCACCAAGAACAGCCAAACATGGAACTAAAAACTATGATTTAACAATTTAACTGAAACTTTTGCAATGCCAGTAAAACCAGCTTTTCCATCAAAGACCAAACAGTCACAGAAGAAAACTAATAATACAATCTTGCTCAGCACCCGTTCCCAAATCAGCCAAATAGTAATCCATACATGAGCTTCGTCCCAACAGCCAAGTGGCTGCAGAGGCCTGATCCTACCTGGCCTTGGCCCGTGCGATGGTCCTGCCCGAGAGCAGCAGCAGGGCGGCCGCCGAGCCACTTCTCCTCCAGGGCATCCTGCTGTTGTCCCCCCCCCAAACTGCTGCAACCTGTAGGAAACAGCAGCTGCCTGCCCCTGGCAAGCTGCTTCCTTGTAATCTCTTCAGCGCACAAACACATTAGAACAAGGACGGTCTCACTGCGCTGGTAGGCACGTTGCTACATCGCATCCTGGGGCAGGAAAGGAGGTCTTCATGGAGGGGGGGCCAGGGAGGGAGAGGAGCTGAGTGGTTGAATAGCTGACTGGGGCTGGGACACAGAGTGTCTGAATGGCTGGTTGGATGGACAGGGCTGGAGCTGAATGGATCGGGCAGAGGACACAGCAGCTGCATGTCCGAATGACTGTCCAGCTGGCTGGCTCGACTAAAGTTATACTGGATCTTCATCATTTCCACAAGTCGGACAAAGAAAAATGGAAAAAAAAAGGTCCTTTGTATTAGTGGCAACATGCTCACTTATTCATTTACTGATTCACTCAAAATCAACACAGGTATTTTGCTGTTCTCTTTAACTTGACCTCTGGTCTTTTGTTTCCATGTTTTTCATCCGTAACTGAATGCCATGATCCAATTGTCACTTATTTACAGCAGGGTTTATTATCAATGAGCAGCACCGAGGTCTCAGACAAAAACAGTGGCTCTTGAACTATGGAAAGATCTATGAGAGGGAGGAACACAAGGCAAAGTAGGGCAGACTCAAACAACCTATAATTAAATCTGTGTCCTCTTTTATCTTTTAGACATGGTTTATGACCAAATGTTTATCATATGAGTCCTCCAGATAACACAGGTCAGGCAGGACCAGTTTCAAAAGCTAAAACATGGTATAACTTAAAGTGTAGTCATTATTCTGTGCATAGGAATTAAAATATTAACATTTATTACAATTTTACCTACTTAAAATCCTTCTTTTTTATTTTTTATACTTTATTTCTCAATAAATGCCTTTATATACCTCAATTCAAACATATTAAACTGCCTCAAAGTTGTCTTGCATTGTCTTGCCTTTTTGTATCTGTATTTTGACACACACAGCGAATGTGTGAGAAAGAACACTTTTGATTTGCCAATTGAAAAGAGTACTTTTACACCCAGATGACAGAGGCAGGCACGGTCACCCTCTCCTGGGCTGTCCTCTGCTTCCTCCTTTAGCTGGATCTCAACACAAGTGGGCTGCAGCACAAAAGGTTAGTTCGTGCTGGACTGAGCTAAGACAGATGTTTGGTCTACCATGGCGCCATAATTCAATCAGATTTACTAAGAGTGGATTTGACTTTGTACCACAGCAGTTTCGAGTAAGTGTAAGATTATAGGAAATCCATACAGTGTTTAGGAACATGTGTGAGTTACTTAATGTTATAAAACTGATAATGTGACATTTAATTTACTTCATTTGAAAGGAAATATTGGCTAATTTTATTTATTTATTTATGAAGCTATTAATAGCATGGCAGTTTATTTAATATGTAGAACTGTAGGACAGGTTTCTACTGATCCACCATGAATTCCCACGGTGGGTGTGTTCATTAAGTCCACAAAAACTAAGTGGTGCAGAGTCACGGATGAGGGTGGCCTCCTGCTTTAACGTATGTACTTGTCACTAATGGCATGATTTTTAAGACAAAAAGGACTTGAAGCAGCGACTTGTAGACACAAAAATACTATATTTTATCTAATATTATATTTTCTAAATGTCTTTTGCAAACAAGCTCAATATCAGTATTGTTCTTTTCACTTCAGAAGCCCTGATGGTGTGCCCTCGGTCCATGTTCTGTATATATTTACATATATTGTATGTATGTGGCCAAGTGAAGCTGCCTCACTGCTTTAATCAACTGCACATAATTTTATAACAAATGTTTCCACTAAAATAAAAAGGGTAACAAAACAGTTACTCCATAAAAAAATCTCTCATGTCATAACAAACAATTAGACAACAGATCCAGCCGTACGGGATATAACTAAATACAGAATCAATTAACATTTTCATTTGGTGTGGCTGAAATCAAATTAGTCTCCTCTCTGTTGCACAATGTAAGATATCTGGAGGGATTAGTGTAGCCTATGCTGCTGGTGGCTCAGCTCCCTGGCAGTTAGCCCAGTCACTTCTCCCACTCGGTTTGTCTCTAACAAGATCAGCACAGATTAGGGAGACCACAGGAATCCCTCACGGGATTTTACCTTTCTCAGTTCTCTCTCTACTCACAACAATGTATTTCTCACTTCTCTCTTCTCCGTTGTTTTAGACTATGGAGAGGTCTCTGCGGTCTCTGCTCTTTTCTCTTGCAGTAAACCAAAGCCATCTTGAAACATTTCTTTCTTTTCTCTTGAATCATGTCAAAAGTCAAGGCCTTTTTCTCGCCTTCTCTGACATCCCTCCTTGGCACACAGGCATGCCTGGAGAAAAAAGAGAGTGGAGAACGTGATGGCATGTCTCCGTGTGACCCTGCAGATGGCATGTGACAGCCAGCTTAGCCTGATGCCCTGCTCATCCACCTTTTGGCTAGCAGAGCACAGAGCCTGTGTGGAGTGAAGGAGAATGGAGGTGAGGACAGGAAAGTGGAGCAGAGCAGAATGCAGGGGAGAGAAAAAATAACAAAAAGAGGGCAAATGATGACAGAGGAGGATAAAACAGGAGGGGTAGGAGGATGTGAAAAGAACTGTAGCCTATGTCGTTTAAAGAAAAATCCTAACAGAAGAATCTGCTACATGTTTAAAATGTGGCTCAGGCCGAGACACTTCCAGATGGTTCAGACTAACAAGCAAATGGTGACACAGAGCCAGAATGATGCAGCATGTCACTCATACCAATAACTCACACACACACACACACACACACACACACACACACACACACACACACACACACAACACACACACACACACACACACACAGTTAAAAACTTGGCAGCATACTGTATATGCTCACACGTGTGCAGACACACAAGCACGCAGAAACCAAAGAGTCGACTGTACTGTGATAAACTGTGTCATCAAATGCCGAAGGTCACTTGATGCAGCTGATGCAAGTTTGTCTCAATCTAATGACCACAACACGATCAAACCAGTGAAAATATAGTTCAGTGCAAATCTGTAGTGAACACTCTATTCATGAGTAAAAAAAAACGTTTTAAATAAAAAAATAATAAAAATAAATAAATTAAAAAAAAAACGTTTTTAAATAAAAAAACGTTTTGTTTTTTTATGGGATGAAAAAACAAGTCATGCACATGTTGTTTTCATTGTATACATACACATAGGCAGGACTGCGCTGTAGCGTTTGAATTCCTGCATTGCACCCACAGTGATGTGGGTGTTTCCGCTCATCATTATTTATGGCTGCAAAGTTTGGCACATTAATTCATCTGGGCGGGTGTAGCTGAACTTGTTCTGAAAGCACAGATGGGAGGTGAGTTGGAGAAAGCTTCAATCATCCGGTCATATAAACATGCTGATGCGTCATTCAAAATATGTTCCACTGCAAGGCTCTGCAAAATCCACAACTCTAAAATCGATCTTAAATAACTTCACATTGGCCAATGCCATCACAGTTAATTACCGATATTTTCTTTCCGTCAAAATGTTCTTATGGCATGATTTCATCTTTTCAGGGAGTTTAATTGTGTGAAAAATAACATTCAACAAAATTGCTCACTACCCAGTATTCAATAATAACAGTCGACGGCCGCATATGCACAGATTCATGTATATTTCAGACTTGTTAAAGAGATTATGGCTGGCATGAAAGATACATGCTTTAGAAAGATAATGACCACCTTTGGTCTGATGGTAACACGTGGCGATGAAGTCCTTGCTCTTTCCCTACCACCCAGCACTCATGCAGTACATCACTGTGACACATTAGCTGACATATTAAACACTTTATAATTGTTATATTTACTGGCAGTGAGCATGTTCTCCACTGATATTTGGTATTTGGTCCGTATATGGACGTCTGACCGAAATTTGAATCTCTACACAGACATGATCATAACAACTATGATAAATGATTGAAAGCATGTAACCATATCTCTCCTAATGATCAAGTTGAACTAACTTCCTTCTCCAGATCTCTTCCACTGAGCCATTTCACAAAACACTGTCTGTCCTTTTTTGACACCTCTTAATGGCAGCAACTACATTTTATTACTACATTATTTCATATCAACAAAAACAAACCAGGTGTCCTCTCGTAAAGTCACTCACTGCAGCTGCCCTACCTGAGCTGGGAAGGGCTTAAGCTACTAGTAATGAAAGCTGGAATATCTGCTCTACTCTCACCATATGGAGCAAAAGTGGATTACAAGACCAGTAGTAGGCTACTTTGAACTGACTTACAATTTAGAGTTGGGAGCACAGACCCTTTGACCTAGCTCTTTAGGTATTAGTATTATAACAGGGTAGTCGTTTTCTAAAATTACCTATAAGAATCACATTGGCCATGTGTTCTTGTAAAGGTGAACTACTGACAGTGAGCTGAAAAATAGCGTAAAATCCACAAAAACTCCTAAAAGGCAGACCAAAGAATCTTTTCTTCCTTTTGAAATAATCAAAAATGAACAGCACTAAAAAGTAATAGTCAAGCATATCATATCAACACTGAAGCAAACATCACCTTTAAATAAGATTAGATGGATTACTGCAATAATATCTAATGACAAACACTGGAAATGCAGCTGTAACAAATCATTTTATCTAACTCCTTTAATTCACTGACATGTAGTTAAAAGTTTCTTGGTCAGATCTTGTTGACATACCCAAATTTAAGGGATCCATATGTTAGTGTTTGTTTACGTTAAGTAGCAAAAATAATTGATATATAGTACTGATGTATCAATACCATGAAATAACAATATACACCTGACTGACTGACTGACTGACTGACTGACACTACTTATGCACCTTAGGCCTTTCAAGCACTGTATTTGACCATGCACCTTAGGACACCAGCCCCATGCTCGTTATTCAGCTATTTATTCTACTTTATTCTATTAGTTCTTCTAAATTGACCTCCTCTTGTTGTTGTTATTATTATTATTATTATTATTATTATTATTATTACTATTATCAGTTTGTGGATACTGCTGGAAACTGTGAATTTCCCCTTGGGGATGAATAAAGTATCTATCTATCTATCTATCTATCTATCTATCTATCTATCTATACCAGTATGGGCCTCAAAAGCGAGTATCGGTCGAGCCACGGTGTTTAGACTGTTACAACAAACCTTCATGCGTAATATACCACCGATAAACTGCAATTAAATCTACGGAAACACTGACTTTTTAACTACATTTGTGTCACAGCAGACACAATGTGCAGAACACAGCTGCACATGCATGCAGAAAAAAACGCCCATAGCAACAGGCCCCTAGCAACCAGAAACGCTTTCCGACGGGAGAAGACACAAAGCAAAATTACACACACACAAATATAAAATAATAAAAATAAAATAAAAACACACCTGAGTAAATTATTTTGCCTCTAATTCTACCAGGTTACATCAGTGTCTTTGATCAGGAAAAAAAAAAGAAAAAATATTAAAAAAAAAAAAAAAAAAAAAAAAAGAAATTGTAAAATGGTAGCAAGCTAACTGACAAACAAAGACATCCACCAGCTGAACCTGTTCACTTCACGTTACCTGGGGAAACACCGTCCACACCGGCGGCATGAGGAGGCTCCACTGAGCGCCGGCAGAAGGTTTTTCCATGTAACTAAACGCACCGCTGATGAGTCTCTCTGCGACACAGTGAAAACAAACAGATGGCACGAGAGGAGCTCACTCTCCTCCGCTGACCACGCTCTCGCACCTTGCGCCTGACGTCACCACGCCGGCCTCCACAACAACAGTGCAACATGACCATTTTTCACGTTAACAGCCCACTCATTGTTTAATAAACCTGTTTATCTGACCGCTGAAGAATATGGCGTCACTGGTATTTATTTATTTATTTATTTATTTATTTTATGAAAATGATGCTCAGCTAGACTTTACTGCAATTGTCAACCCATAAACAATTTTTTTAAAAGGCCAGTCCAATGTTAAATGAGATTAAAATATGAGAATGTGAGAGATGCGGGGATACAGTTTTAATGGGAAATGTATTTATTTATTTTTCTGCTCTCCAACTAGCTTGAATCTGAGCAGTGTTCGGCTAGTAACTCAAAAAAATTTAATATAGTACTCATTACTCATTACTCTTATTATTCCCTGCCAACAAAAAATAGTTACACTACTAGTTCTATTACTTTTATGCTACTCCCCAGGATATTGGTAACTGTGTCCCTTCTTCTCAAAGTTCAGACTTAAAATCCAGTTTTGTTTGTTAAAGTCAAAGTAATGTAAGTGCTTCCATCTTTCAATCTAGTTTCCTCCACAATTACACAAATTAATCCAAGGATGTGAGGGTGACAATAAAAGTAGCCTAATATTGTAATAACTATAATATTACTGAAACGTGAGTAGGTCAATTAACAACACAATGTGACAGAATTCTTAACACAGTCGTTCACTTACTGGAAGACACATTTAAAAGACAGAACATTTCCAGTAAGCTCACCTTCTGCAAAGAATGTTTTGTCCAGCTGCTTTTTCCAAGGTCAATAATAAACCTTCAAGCTCACAATCAACAATGTATCAGCTCTTTAAAATGGCCTTAACAAGTCCCCGGGTGACTCAAATTTAGACTACCACTTCCCTAAACACAGTCACAATTGGGTAGAACAATTCATTCAACATTGTGGATTATTTGTCGTGCTAGGGGCCATGGTTCAAGGCGATTTCAGCCTATGCACCACTTTGGATCGAAAATATCTCAAGAACTACTCAACATATTGAGATTACATTTTGTATAGAAATTCATCGTCTCTAAAGGATAAATTATACTGACTTTGATTATCCCTTGACTATATACTAATACCTGTAAAACTAACTAATCAGCCTCAGCTGTAGTTGGTGTTTAGTGCTAATTGGAAAATGCGAGCTTGCCAACACCCTCACTTAAGATGTATTAACTCAAAGCACCTGTCGCCTAAGTTCAGTCCCACAGAGCCGCTCCTATCATGGCTGGAGACGCTCCGTCTTGTTTTGTTATGGTTGGTTTGTGGGTGAAGGTTTCATATTATGGATTTGGCTTTGAGTGGGTTTTAGTAAACTGAATAAATTCCTCAAACAACTAATGGAAGTTTAATCTCCACTTTGTTAAACAGGTCAATATGAGCTGTGCCTATAATCAACTTATCCTGTTCACTTCTCACGACTCTCAGATCACTCTCAGAAATAAATCCCTTGCGCTGTCGACACAGTGATGCAGCAGGAGTCATTTATTTGTAGATATCCCATTCCTAACATACTGTCAACGCAGCCTGACTCATTCATTCCACTCCTACATTGTGTCTAGTTGCAGTTTTTAGGTGAAAAGATCATTCCTCCTGGACAGATAAATTCTTTCTGGCATCCTGTTTTTGTTTTCATTGTCCTCTCAGCTTTCTTGCAGACAGTCCAGTTCATTCCAGGGGTGTGTGTGTGTGTGTGTGTGTGTGTGTGTGTGTGTGTGTGTGTGTGTGTGTGTGTGTGTGTGTGTGTGGGACAGATAGATAATATGAGGGGGAAACACACACAGATCGACAGAAAGAGACAGTGAGAGAGAGAGAGAGAGAGAGAGCACAGAGGACCTGTAAAGCAGCCCACTCTCTTCCTGCCATTGTTTCATCTCAGGGACCCACATGAGGCTCAGACTAGGCTACGCCTCCTGGTCATCAGCTTGCTCCCCCTCCTGTTGGCCCACTCCTCCTACAGCTGCTCTGCGTTTCCATGGAGACAGAGAATATGCCTGCAGATGATTGCATCCCCTGCTGAAAGGCCTTGGTGGAGACAATAATACAGCACAACCTGAAATTTCTGACAGTGTGGAGGCAATTCATGTGTGGTGTCAGATGAGAAATGTTATTGAAATGTTTGGTTTATTACTTTGTGTGAATTGTTGCTGTGCAATGAATCAATGTATCCCCAAAAGGTCATTTTTTCATGTAATAAGAAAAACAGCCTTGTTTTAAACTTTATGACACTGCAATTTTAGATAATCTAATGAATTTTCTGCTCCAAAGCGATAGTAAAGTTCCACCACTGTTCAAGATTGATGGCTTGCCATAACATTTTTATTCATTTTTTTTCATTTATCCAGTGAAATATCTTAATATCTACCTGATGGATCGGCAAAACAAATTGTACAGGCATTCATGGTTCCCTGAGGATGAATCCTAACTACTTTAATGATCCCCTGACTTCCTGTAGTGCCACTATGAGGTTCACGTTCATGTTTTTGAGTGAAAACAACTATTGGATAGACTGCCATGAAGCGTTAGTGCTATCAATGAGGTTGGTTTATGATGCCTGTAAAACATAATGTCATTTCTACGAGCCTCAGCTGTACCTACTAAATTGAGATGGTGAACATGGTAAACATTAAAAACAACAGCATATTAGTGTTGTCATTGTGAGCATGTTCACCATCTCTGTTCAGTGTGTTAGCATGCTAACCTTGGATAATTAGTAAATTAGCTCAAAGCACTGCTGTGTTTAAGCACAGCACAGAATCACTAGCAAGGCTGTAGACTCTTAGTCTTGTCAGAAGGTATTATAGCCTTAGACATAGGATAATTGTATGAATGCACCATCGGTTTATCTGAAGAGATGTCCGGAGATACATGGTTTTCAGTTGACATGCAAGTTAGGGGAAAGGTTCAAAGCAGGGTCTGTACAGAACGAGTTTGAGCTTATTTTCATAACTCCACCTCCTTTTCTGTGCGTTTGCATACAGCGTTTGAATGTATTTGGTAATTGCATGCATATTTGTACCTGCACATAGGGGAGTGTGTGTGTGTGTGTGTGTGTGTGTGTGTGTGTGTGTGTGTGTGTGTGTGTGTGTGCATGTGCGAGTGCATAGCAAGCTTGACAAATGACTGATTGAAACTCTATCTGAAGCGAGGAACCCTATCTGTGCTAATGATCAGGTGAGCTTCCTTTAACACGGCCTCCACTGAGCCATTACTCACACGTGAGCTCTTGCTGTCAGAGGAAAACATTACATACCTTGTTTGCGCTGAACAGAAAAAACGTTGATGCTCAGGTTTGGCTCACAGTGGCTTACATACTGACATGTGTGCATTAAGCTGGATTGCGAAGTTCCTTAAAGCCCTCAGCTGCTTTACTGTAGTAGACCTGGGAAAAGGGCCAGACACCTGCTGTCCTACTCTCTCTGTCTCACGTCACAGCAACAGCACGTGAAAACTGCACTGCTAATGTGGTTCAGTATATTCTGCTGTGATTAAAAG
This sequence comes from Dicentrarchus labrax, assembly GCF_905237075.1. Classification (NCBI taxonomy): domain Eukaryota; kingdom Metazoa; phylum Chordata; class Actinopteri; family Moronidae; genus Dicentrarchus; species Dicentrarchus labrax. The sequence goes on along the minus strand of NW_026136711.1, from coordinate 25,449,215 downwards.
CTTGTGTTTGTTTCTGTGAAAAGACTGAGTCAACAGTTTGCTGAATCACAAGTATATATAGTCATTTTAATGAGCTTGCTGTGTGTCACATATTAATAATGTACATAATAAAGAAGCAAGATGGTGAATTGTGTCTTTTTTGGATAACATGTATGATTAGGTCTGACAGGAAAATGTCACCAAGCTAAATTCACAAGATTTGTGCTTAAAACACAAAGAAAACCTTCTTAAGCAGTAAAATGAATAAATAAATTGTAAACAAATATTTTTCATCACTGCCCTTATTGTATAGATTAAGTGCACTGTACTGTCACAGCTTACCACAGCTTGTATTTATTTAAAATGGTGGATTTTCCCCCCTGCTTTTAGTTTACAAAGAACAACATGAGTGAGGCGATTATATAAATTCACAGACAATAGACACTATTCAAGCAGGGCTGAAATTGCTTGCTATATTTAACCACTTCTCCTTTAATTCACGGTAATATCCTGCTTTGGGATTAACCCTGATTTGAACAGGGCAACAAAGTATCCATGGCGGGATGTGAACTCAGCAGCACGAGTTGTGATGACGTTTGATGGAGGAATTCGATGATGTGAAAGATTAAATGAAATAGGGAGAAAAAAAACTGAGAATGAGAAGTTACATAATTATATAAAACAATTATAATCATTTTGAAACTGATCCTAACAATAACCCATTCCTCAGTCAGAACTCAGAGTAAACTCATGCTCAAACTAATTTATGTCAGATATTCTGCTACCTTTACAAAATTATAAAATAATGATGAAAACTGTACAGCTTTGTTGTAAAATGTGCAAAGTGTGACCACTGTTTTCTACTCCAATGGTTTGGACTAAACATTATTTTTGATAAATGTATCTCTATGTAGTAAGGATAGTAGTAGTAATTATCTAAGAGTGAGGAGTATAGTGTTTACAGAAACCCTATGCAACCAAACACAAAGAACCACAGCAGTGTTTTTGCATGTTTGGGTTCATTTAATTTAGAATACAAATCCTATTATACTATTAATAATTGCTCACCTTGACCATTGCAGGACAAATAACAAACACCTGAGATGAAGACCATACATTTTAAAATGTGTAATCAATTTAAACATGTAATCAAACACTTAAAAGGAAAAACAACAACAACGACAATAGGAGCACATATATGGTATATTAATTAACATAATTGACATCTGTGTATCAGCTTGAAATATTAATTAACTAACTTTTCACTTCTATCTATCTATATACATGTTCTTCTTTGTGAGTATACAGTATATTTAATTAGGGGCATTAATAGGTGATGATGGATTCAGTGTACCCACTGAACAGAATAAGTCCATGTCCATGATGTTGCACATTTGCATTTATATTCAGCATTAATACTGTTTGTTAAGCATGATGCAGTCGACAGCAGTGCTCTTCCTCCTCTCTTACTCAACAAACTATAACAGATGTTGTTCAGTTACTGAGGTAGGTAGAGCTGTTCATGTGCAGTATTGACTTTAGTATAACACCACACCAGCGCCGCTCTGTGTCATAATGTGGGTACTACAAAAGAGAGAGACGATAAAGAAATGTCCTACAGGACATAAAAGTGCATAGGAAGTGATGGTAAGTGCAAATCATTGCATACAATATGTCTCATATAGTGGCAACATATATATTTATACTGTTCAACTGCATTTAGTTTGATCTGTTTCAAATATTTTTATATGTAATTTCCTAATCAGACCACTAGAGGAAGCTCTTGTATTTCTGTATGAAACACTGAAGAGGGAAAATTAAGGCATCCTTTTGTTATTACAAGTTACCAACAGAGAGCCATTCCCTGTAGGTTTTTCCAATAACATGTTTCTGTATTAACTTTCACTCTTTAAACAGATGTAGGGATTCTAAGTACATTCATTTCAAACAGACTCGTTTCTCTTGATCTATCCCACAGAGATTTAAATGTTCATGCTGATTTTGATCAAATGTTTGTGTATTACATGGAGCTGTTTACACTTTTAAGGCTAAGGCAGCGATGAAAGAGACCAGATTCATTTGTAAAGTGGTTGAGGGAATGAGGAGCGTTGCACCAGATGTATTTTGGAGTAACTGCCTTGCTTGAGGGACCTTAAAGATTGGTTGGTGTGGGTGGGGATCACACAGGGATTTTTCTTTTCTTCTCACTTATCCTTACTTTTTGGAAATACTGTATGGTCCAGTGAACATTGGTCGAGTATGCTTCACATTGCAGTTGTCTTTTAGAGTTAAAAGAAAGTTTTCAAAGCTCCACTAAAACTGCACTGTCAGTGTCTGCACTCCTGTGGAGGTCCCACAGAAGCTTTGCTGCAGAATCAGACCGCAGCATGCCTACAGTAGAGAGTGAATTACCCCTCTGCTATTTTTGTTGGTGGGTGCTTTAGGATTTGGAAAGCTGCTGTGTCATTTTTGCACACTTTGAAATAGGACCTGCAACTTTCATACAGTAACTGCCAGAACAGTGAAGAGTTCTTAGTCATGATCTACGCATAGATTTACATTTTTAGGCACTCGCAGTCACTGGCACAAAATGCATGCGACAGCGAAACAATGCCAAGAAGAAAAAGAGGCCAGAGGAGAAATTCTTTTTATTGTTGCCAGTTCAGATGAAAGAGAATGACACTATGTTGCCAAAGAAGAGTCACGGTATAATCTGGTTTACTGTCAAATCCTCCAAAAGAACGCTCAGACCTTCAGGTCTTATTTCAGAGCTACATTATTGTTCCTCTCAGTGTGATGTATTGGTTGCTATGACGGATTGGAGAGGAGTTCGATACCCTGAGTGACAGAATCAGACCGAGCCAGAGTGAATATCCCACCTGCAGCCAGCGATGGAAAGTAACTAAGTACATTTACTCAAGCACTTAAGTACAATGTTCAGGTACTTGTACTACTTAAGTATATGAACTTTATGCTACTTTATACAGCAACTCCACTACCTCACTCCATTATAAGACAGCTGCAGCTACTTTTCAGATAAAGATTTTACATGAAACAAATATGATAATATATAAATATATTGTATATAATTCCCAATCTCTTTGGCTTGTGTCTAATTTGTGTTTGAGGTCCTAGCAGTTTCACAAAGACATATTTCCCCTCTAAACTTCTCAGATAGTTTAATTCAAATCATTGTATGAGCTCCAAACATTATCCATCTTATCCAAAAATTATCCAGAATGTGGATGTAGCAGAACCCCCATTAATCATTAATCATCTCACAACCCCCAGATTTGTCTTCTAACCATTTGGAGAGGGACATATCCCTGAACTGTGAAAGACCACTTGACTAGTGGACGACTAAGATTTTTATTTATAGTAGTTCAGCTTGAGCTACAACAGTGACATGCAACTTAATTAAAAAAGACGTTTTACTTTTGATACTTTCAATACATTATGCTGATAATACTGATGTAGGTAGGACTTTGAGTGAAAAACTCTTAGTTGTACAGTTATTCTACCATTTTTTCTACATTGTTGTATTGCTGCTTTTAAGTAAAGAATCAGAGTATTTCTTACTCCTGTGAGGACATTTCACCATCAAACATAATTTGTACTTTCAGGAAAAACTGACAAATCCTTTCATGATAACTTTGTGGATGACAACAAATCAATTAAAGTGTTTAAAATAGAATAAAAGGGGGGAAAATAATCAAACGGTCCAAGACCAAAGTCAACTCTCTTTTATGTGTCTATGTGGCGTTGTTCCAGCTGCTAAATTCATGATTCCTCCCTTCAACTGAGACATCAGCAATATGCAAATAACCTATTCAATTTCAATTCAATTTTATTTGTATAGCGCCAATTCATAACAGAAGTTATCTCAGGACACTTTTCAAATAGAGCAGGTCTAGACTTTATAACATTATTTACAGAGACCTAACAGTACCACCATGAGCAGGCACTTGGCGACAAGGTACCAACCTAGAGTAAGTGCTCCCAGGAAACACACTTATTTGTGGATTCTCTTTCCGTGGGCCATAATGATGACACCATCTTCTCAGTTCTCAGAAGAATCGCTTGCACAGCAGAAGTTTGGTCAAAAAGAAATTTGTATTTTTAAGACCGCAAAAAATGTTGTTAGGCAGTCTTCAGGTTTTTAGGTCAACGGCTGATGTAATTTTTCTTGTTAGTAGAAAAATGTAAAGAAAAAAAGCCACAGCCAAAAAGAGTTCCAGCAGTCTGGATAAAGTGAGTGTGGAGTATTATTTTAATACAAATAGAAATTGTATTGCATTCTGCAAAGCGATTTTGGACGGTAATAAAACACATTTTCAATAACTGGGCAGTCCAGATAGTCTGTGGGAGTAACGAGAAATGAGAGATAAGTTGTTTATATTCATCTCTTGTTGCTTCCTCGGTTCATTCAAATCTCTCAGTCTGTCTGCTATTGAAAACTGCTGCTGCCCGCGGGAGATACACCCCTCTTCAACAGCAGACACTATCTCCATTTTCAGTCCCAGTAAAGTGTTCTTATTTGCTAGTTGAATGAACTAAGAGACAACATGTGTCATTTGCAACTGTCACATTTGCATCTCTATGACGCATACGTGTTCTCAAGTGCATTGCTTTGAGGGTCCATGCAGTCTTTAGTGTCCCCCTGCACTCAAAAATGCATTTTGCTTATTGTCTCTTCACTAAGATGTTTGAGCTTCACTGTGCAGAATGATGCATGTGCCGAGTTTGACTTACTTACGACTGTTTTCACATTAATCTACTGAAGAGGGAACGTTTCTCCGTGATCATCTGAGTTTAGCACATGTACATACATTAGAAGCCAATCTTGGTCCAATATGCAACTTACACAAGTGTGATGTGAAAACCTGAAGCCTTTAATACACATATACACTGAGAATGGCCTTTTCAGTGGAGTAGGAAGTTCACCCCAAAATTAAAAATAAATATTTTTACTCATATCTGTATTGCTATTTATGACCCAGTTAAGTTGAGTTGAGTTAAGTTAAGTTAAGTTAAGTTAAGTTTAACTCCAGAGGCTTGTGTTTGTGCAGAATGTAAACATTAATCGCGTCCTCCTCGGGTAGGATGTAACGTTAGCTAGCTCACCTAGATTGGTAACAGCTATAGTTGGTGGGTGTGATGTAATGAATATAATGTATATAAAATAACTTTCTGTTTTTAACAACACAGAAATAATTATTAAAGTTGAGACATTAGCACAGTAAACTTCAATGGAAGTTTGTTGCTTTAAAATGATACCTAGTGAGGTTAAAGGACCAGTGTGTAGGATTTAGTGGCATCTAGCAGTGTAGTTTTCTGATTGTCCTCTCCTTACCCTCCCGTTGGAGGTGTGTAGGAGAAACTGCAGTGGCGGCAAAACTCGGGGGCCCTATCTATAACCAGTGTTTGGTTTGTCTGCCCTGAGCTACTATAGAAACATGGCATACTCTGTTGAAGAGAACCCACTCCCTCTGTAGATAAGAACAGCTCATTATGAGATAACAAAAAATATCATTATTATACATTAATGAAAACATACCAATGAATATTATATCCTATATCTGCCAATAGATCCTCCTACTACCACTGGACCTTAAAAGATGTTCAGACGGACAGAAAGAGTCATGACAACTGTCTCGGTATCTGTAATCATACAAAAGCCCAAATTATTTCATTTTTCTGAAGGACGATGAGCCCAAATGTCACACTTAGACCTGGATCTGTTTTTAGAAGCTTACTTCATCAGTGGTGGAAGATGTATTCAGATATTTTAATTAAGCAATAATATAAAAAATAAAATGTAAAATGTTACAAGTAAAAGTCATGCATTAAAAATATTACTCAAGTAAAAGAATGTAATTATCAACAGCAAAAAGTACGTGAGAGTAAAGGAGCTCATTATTCAGGAGAGTGGTGTTGTATTATTACATTACAGGATTACTGCTACTGACGTATTACTGTGTAAGCAGAAGTTACTGTACTGTACTACTGTATACTCTATTACACAGTTTGATCTACAAAAATGCATCATATTTTATAAATTGATAATGTGTGTAAAACCAGAATCTACAAAATAACCATATTTTAGTTTAAGAATTTAAGAATAAATTAGCATTGAAATACTCAAGAGTAAAGGACGTACTTGAGTAAATGTACTTAGTTACATTACCACTGCTTTTTACTGTATGTAAAAAATAAGCATATGTTCTGGGGATTATATCCACTTTGCACAGAAAACAAAGCACAGAACTGGTGAAAAGTTACACCCACTTCAATACCCAAGTATCATCAGTGTAAAGCCTATTATAGTATTGACAGCCCTGTCTGTTCACTCAGGGCTGTTAACCACAGGACGCGGGTCAATAATATAAGCTGCAGCGCCCTTAAAAACAAAAGAGCAAAACATGAATACTTACTTAAATTACATTGTGATGAATAACAGTCTGATTGACATACCATTGATTGCAAAAAGTGGGTTAATAATAAGAGCATATACTCCATCCTCGCTGATGTGCTAATATCTTAATGGGACGACTTGACAACATGGGCTCATTGCTCACAGCAGCTACTTGGCACTGATCCAGTCTTCACCACAGAGAGGAGATAAAGGAGAGGGTGGATCAATGCAGGGCAGAAAGACACGCTGTGTATTGTGGAGCAGATTTATAATACAGTTTTTAATAGCATCACACAAAGAAAGATTGTATTTTCCAGAAAAGGCTTCTTGAAGAGGAGGTCTGCAGCAGTATGGGATATTTTCTTTCTGTGTTCTCGTCTCGTTAGTCGCCAACAGTGTCTCTCTTTGTCTGCCTGCCATAAAAACTGATGATGGAAAGCTTCTGACTTGAAAACTCACTTTCAAATCCAGCACTTAATGATCAGATTAATCATTTTCAAGAATATTACAGTCAGCATCTCAAGCCTCTCCTGGACAAAGTTAAAGGAGTAGTTCAACGCTGTCCTGTTGAGACTTGGATAGAAGATTGAGAGTCTCATGTCTGTACATTAAATATAAAGCTAGAGCCAGAGGAAGGTTAGCTTAGCTTAGCTTAGCAGGGGGAAACAACTAGCCTAGCTCCGTCCAAAGGTAACAAAAAACCCACATAACAGAACTTCTGAAACTCCCTATAACATCTTTCTATCCAAGTGTAAAAAGTGACTTCCTGGGCTGCCAAACTGGCAGTTTCCCCTGTTTCTAGTCTTTAGGCTATGCTAAGCTAACTAGCTGCAAGCTGTAGCTTCATATTTACCATTAAAACATTGGTTCTCATTTCATTTTTGGTGAGAAAGCGTATTTCTGCTTCTCTTTAAAATGGCTCCAGACCAAACCTAAGTGCCAACTTGAGAGACACTGCATCTCCTAATCCTCATTCTTAACTGTTACTTGTGGGCTTTGTTTAGCCGTGCCGCTCCCAACAAAATAACCACTCCTTTCTGCTTCTTGGTAGAAGTGGGGCAAGTGCAAATCCATGAAATATGTAAAGGGTAAAGTCTTAAGCCTGCCCACCACTTCCAGCTGTCTTGGGACCAGGAAGATTAGGGTTAAGAGGAGAAAGGGGAGTGCATGAACAAATACTTCACTCCATCAACCACATTTTCAGATCCCGGTATGTTGAAAGTTTTATTTCCCCATTTTATCCATGTGTAGCTGTCAATATGTGAATACTTGCTTGTTTGCCAAGTTTGGATATCATCACATTTTCATACATACTATAGCCTACATCTTGAGGCACCAATGCAGTAATAAAATGTTATGATCATTATGTTTCCCATGAGGCTCATTTATTATGAGTGTTGCAGCTTGACTTCCTTACCTGTTATGTTTCAAAAGCTTGGTGACGTCTTCATATTGAGGTCAGTTTTCTCTGCTCTAAAGCGCCTTGAAGCATACAGCTCTTAATGATCAACGTGTCAAAATAAAACTCTTACTTTCCTGAGGAATCCCCAGGAGCCTACTGGAGAGACAGTGTTTATCTTTACTGGACAATACCAGTAATTAAACCACTAAATGATTCATTATTAAAAAGAGACAAGAAAAGTGAGACAGTGCCTTTACCACCTCAGACAGCATAAGAAATTCAGAGTCTCTCTGGGGATCCTAAAGACCTTCTACTTTGGTTCTGTGGAAAGCATCCTAAGACGGAGCATCATAAACTGCTCTGGTAGCATTATGCTTTCTGCAGCTGCCATTAACTGCATATGAATGAAATTTCTAGGAGCACAGTGTCCTCTGTGAATCATTTGCGTCACCCTTCTCATTTGCAGCATGCACACAATTGTATTCTGTAGTTTCCCTTACATCTCTAATCTTTTTCTTATCTTTGTTTTAGTCTTTTTCTATGTATTATTCTTTATTATACACTAATCTTATTAGCACAGCCAAAAATAGCTCAAATTTGAATTGTCAGTCTCATTAGCTTGCATTTCCCCGCATTACAGGAAGAACCACTGTCTTGTACCAAGAGTCAGATCTCTGCAGAATCAGAATAATGATTCACTTGATGGGATACCACGATGTATGGCCACAGGAAGACAGGAGACATGGGAGTAAAGACAAAAAGGAGGAAAAATTTAGAAAGGAAAGGTGACACAAGAAGGCAGAGACAAAAGATACAGAAAGAAAAGAAGAAATCCCAAAGAGTGGGATAGAAATCTTAGACGACTCAGTGAAGCACTTTCTTCCAAAGTCTACTGTCTCACTAGAGAGGTGGTGCAGATGAACCAATAATTTTATTTTCAGTCTCAGTGTATTTTTGACACTTCATGAGCATAGAGGCCAGAAAAAAACTGCAAAAAATTAAACAGAAAGTCTGTGGAAAAATATTGTCTTTGGAAACCTATGACGAGAGTTATTGAATGATTAAACACTGGCTCATGCAAGCCTACACATATTTCTCTCAGTGTCCAGGAGGTGTTTAGCATAGCATGAAGAATATAGAAGCAGGGAGAAAAGTTCAAAAATGCACACCAAATCACGAATGCTACGAATGTTTCATAGCATACTGTGGTAGTTTGAACTCTGATTTCAGAACTAATTGACAAAAGAACATGCAAATGAATGTGTTTCCATCCACTACCATTGGGTGAATATTAGGTGTTGGTACATGAAGATAAACAGTTGGTGGTGCTAATTAGTTTGGTGTTTTTATGTCATTGCAAAAGAGGGCTGAAGATGACGTAATTAAAAGAGAGCCAGTCAAACCTCAAACGATGGAAAAAAACAGCGTAGAAAATATGATGGAAATATGACCTTTCTGTTTTTTTTTCATGTATTAATGTGAGGAACGAGTCATTGTGCCACACAGATCTGATGTTTTTATCTGGTGCTATTTTAGTCTCTTTGTTTCATTTTTTATTTTCAAAGTCTGAGTTGCACTTTGTCGCATTTGGTTTTAATGGATACAACTTTTCCACCTCAAAGCAAAGCGCCTGTTTTATGTGATTTCTCATTTTTTGCATTAAAAAACTGAATATAAATTAAATAAATAAATTAAAAGGAACTCTATTAATCCTGTTAAATATTGCAAAAAAAGTGTCTTTTTATGCTTGACGGGGGTGGGAAAGTTTCAGTGTTACTAAGAACAAGATGTGGAACTTTCCCCTTTAAAGAAAATGAATACAAATTTAAATCTCATCCAATAAAAATAAAACTTCTCATAAAATGTATAGGTAGTGGGTAGTGGGGGGCCCCTGTTGGTGTCAAGGGGCCCCTACTACTCTGTGCACCCCTGCCATACACAGTGCGCTTCAGTCTCCTCCTCCCTCTCAGCCCCGCCCTCTAGGAGTGACTTGGTGTTGGAGAGGAGAGAGAGAGAGAGAGAGAGACAGACAGAAAGAGAGACTCTGCAGACACACACACACATTTATACAGAGTTACACACACACACACACACACACACACACACACACACTCTAAGCTTCTCTTAGCAGCCCTGCTGTGTCTTTACTAACGGGACAAGTTTAAACCTCCAGGATATCTCTGTCGGGTTCTCCGCTTTTTCTCTCGCCTCCATGTGACCACCTCGACCCGGACTGAGGTGAGTGCAGAAATTTTAGACATGTTGCCAGTTTTGAAGGGTGAGTCGCTGACTGGTTCTAACTAAACGAGGGGGAAGAAGGGGGTTTTTCACAGTGGAGGAAGAAGCGGCAGGCTGGCAGGCAGGAGGAGGAGGTGGAGGAGGAGGAGGAGGAGGAGAGGCATGTCCGACTCCTTCTTGGAGCAGTTTTGTAGCTAGCTCACTTTTTTAACGCCTTTCGGGAGTCACTAAACGCCGCAATAACCCGCAATTAAAGCGGCGTTTAAAGCGCTTGTTTCCGCTGTCGGTGCCTTTATATTCAGCTACCCGGTTTGAGATTAGCAGAGCGGCTTCCACATCCTCCCCGGGATGTTGCCATTACACCGCTGTAATGTTACACATGGCTCTCCGACATCCGCTACAGCGTTTTCTGCAGCAGCTACTTTTGCCACTTGGACAACAGTTTTGAAACAGATTTACTTTGTTTTTTTTTACTTTGTAAGTCACTCTGCAGGAGCGAGGAGAGCTTTTTATAAACCGAGGTGTCGTATTCTAAACTTTTGAATGGAAAAATATGTGCACACTTTTCAGTTTTTGACCTTTTTCTTGTGTGCAACATGTTTGACAGTTTTTTGGTTAAGTAGGGAAAAAAAGGGTTGTATGGTTCTGCATGATTCAGCTAGTGAGTCAGGGCTGCAGACATTTATTTTTAATAAAACAGATTAATCACTTAGTCTATAAAATATTAGAAAATAGTGAACGTTTGTATGTTTTATTCAACCAACAGTCCAAAACGCAGTTATAAAACAGGCAAAAGCAGCAAAGCATCACCCATGAGATACTAGAACCAGCATATATTTGACATTTTTTATTGATAAATGACATAAATCGGCTATTATAATAATTCTTAAAACCAAAACCCAAATATATTCAATTAACAATGATTATAAAAACATTTGAGAGGCTGGAACCAGCAATTTACTCGAAGGACCGCAGCTAACATTTTATAATCGACAAATCTGCTGATTATTAACAGTGGGGTCTATAAAATGCCTGAAAACTCTGAAAGATGTCAGATAACATATTTACAACTCCCACCAACAATCCAAAACCCCAAAGAAATTCAATCTACAATGATAAAACGGAGAGAAGCAGCATGTTCTCACATTTGAATATTGATTGTAGGCTACTTTTATCTTATTTCTACTAACTGTAATTTACAGTTCAACGGTATCGATATTTAATTATCACAATGGTTGCTGACAACAACCCATCACATCAGCACTACAGTACAGACTAGGTCACATTACACATCTGTGACATCCGTAGTACCAAGGTGTCATCAGAACTGTAAGCTGCAGTTTACAGGCTGTTCACACACACAAAAGGTTGAAAACACCATCGCCTTTGTGCGTCTCACTTTGTGCCACACGCACACTTTGTTAAGGTAGCTGGTATCCCTTCCTTTTTAAATGTTTTATGTGTGGAGACGTCCTGGGCACTTTCTCCTGCTGTTCCTCTCAGCATCTGCACCGGCTGTCAGCTCACGTTAGAAATGGACTGTTGGAGAAAGAGACAGTACAATCTGTCTTCATGCATACACACTGTACACACACACACACACACACACACACACACACACGCAAGTATACACGTAGAAATATACACAAGATGAAGAGTATCTGTGCAAGTGCGTGAAAAACGACCTGCAGGTCTGCATCACAAACATCCAGACTGTACTGTTTCATTACATAAACCATGTCTGTGTGCACAAGGCTTAGTGCTGAACCAGTCTGATTATACAGTTTCAGCTTTGACGTGAAGTTCATGTTCTGACACTGCAAAGAAGATGCATAAAAGCCAACATGGCACTTCAATCTAAACTGTCAGGCTATCTGAATATTATTTAAATGACTTTTCAGGCATTTTTATGCTTTTTATTACAGACGTTTGATGACGCTCAAACCGGGGACTTTCATGGTTGGCCTCTTATCCGCTAAGCTTTTCTATACAGGATGAGCAGTAAGAGCTCAAGACAAGGTGCAGATCACAGTGCACGGAGGCAAAGTGTAGTTTAGGTAGCAGGAAAAGCCCATTTTAAAAACCTAGCAACAACACTTTTGGCGAGGAGGCAGTTGTCCTCTGTCAGGGAGGAAGAACACGAGTAAGAGCCCCACAATCAAGAAGGGTTTGGGTACAAATTCATCTGCTACTGCTGTTGGTGTTTCTTGACAGCAGCCTGATCAGTGTTTGCTGCCAGCCATCATCTACGTTAAGTTTTTTCATTAAAAGGAAAAATCTCTTGCAGGTTGTCAACGTAATCATTGGAAGATTGATGTTTCCAACCGGTGCTAAGCTGCGTATCTGCTACTTCTCCACTTTACAACCAACAGTTCCTCTGGTGTTTCAGACAATAAATCATTAGGCTGTATACAGTGTAATGGCAAAATTAGATTCCTCAGAGTGTCTGAGTGAGCTGTCTCTGATCTCCGAGGAACCCCACTGCTCTCCTTCAGTGCGCCCTCTTCACTGATGAGCTGCCTCCAGAATATATTCTCTGTAGTTGTGTACCCTAACTGATGTTTAATTATTCTGACACGGTGATTTGGCTGTGGCTCATAAAATATTGAAACAGAAGTGGCCCAGGAGGCACACTGAAAGACGCCAGCTTCACTTTATCCTTAAATACGACTTGGAGTGGAGCTGGGCGCCGTCTGTGACTGACATCAAAGCAAGTCAATGATGACACACAACCACCACATAAGTTGTTCAGTGATATTTTTGTTTAAGAAATACAGTTTCCGTTTACCATGATGATTATTATTATTATTATTATTTTCTTTAGTTTGAATTGGAAATCTGTTCCTTGACCTCCTGCTGCTTAAGACGTCGTCCCTGAGCCGTGCGTGAAACCAGCGTGCTTGCTTACTATTGAAAAAGCGATTATACTAGATCAGCGTTCTGATTACAGCTAGCAACTGGGCACTGCCTGCTAATCTGTGGTCTTAATACTGAGACCGGCAAATCTGAGGGCAGCTATCAAGGCTACTTTTAAGTCCGCTGCCCCATTTCTTGACCATTTTGTAATCAAGTTTCTTACAAATACACACCTGTTGAGTTTGGATGTTGATTTAAATTTGTAGGTTTGGCTCCGGAGTTAATACCACAGTATTAACACAGTGTTGTTGGTTGCTCAGGTAAAAAATCCGACAGGAGAAAAGGAGAAATAATTTGTGGCAACAAAGACAACATCATTCCATTTCTTGTGTTTGTCTCTGTTTGTACTGACACGGTCGTGAATTGTAAAATGTGTGGCAGTCCTCGTATCTGGCTCTAGTTGAAGGCAGAAAAATACCAAATTAAATCCGGTGGGCATGCAAATTATTCTTCAGATTGTCTCTGAAGTGGGTTTTTTTGGCTGTGTAAATACTTAAGTGATCAGTGGACATAATGGTGGATCCCCTGCTGATGGATGCTGGGATATCTGAACCCCTTGTGTGACCACTCGCTGAGAGGATAAAACCACAAACATCATTGTTTTGCAGAGAGGAGCTTTAGCACCATTTCATCCCAATCGATCAGCTCTGTGTGTGTGTGTGTGTGTGTGTGTGTGTGTGTGTGTGTGTGTGTGTGTGTGTGTGTGTCCATTTGTGAGGCTCTTAATCTGCAAATGGTCACTGTCCAGTTAAAAGCATGTATGTTCAAATTTAGTGATTTTTGAGGTTTTAGATACATTTAAGCATTACAGAGTCATTAATGACCTATTTGATATGTATAGAAATTAAAAGTTGGTCTAAAATAATAACAATAAACTCCAGACTGAAATGAGAAACTACGATGGCCATGACGCTATCTAGAGCCAGTGTTTGTTTTGTCTGGTCTGGGCTACTGTAGAAACATGGCGGTTCAACATGGCAACTTCCATGTGAAGAGGACCTGCTCCCTCTGTAGCTAAAAACTGCTCATTCTAAGGTAACAAAAACACAACAGTTATTATTTTCAGATGATGATACACTAATGAAAACTTCCCTTTGAATATTATATTCTATTTCTGCCAATAGATCCTCGTAAAGCCCAACATCTCATGCAGACTGTGTCTTTCGAAGCAGACCCACCAATCAGGGCCAGTGATGTTTTTGTGAACAGGAAGTGAGCTCATAGAGTTTGTGGCCTGCACTCTGTGTTCAGGAAGGCGTTTGACCCAGGGAGGCATTGTAAAGGTTTTTTCCTCACATTGTTGTGGAAAGTACAGCAAGCAAACCTCTCTCTCGTCTAATTTGAAACCAGCACATGGTCACTCGTATATGAAATGATTTGATTTACCAGCGTTGCTTTCCAGCTATTCTTCGTACACTCCAGATTCTGTATACGAGGCCTCTAAAATACTTGTCTATGAGGAGTCATGCTTTTTTCCTGCTCTCCTGATGAACAAAATGCCTCTTAGATTAGACGAACACAGCTGTTGAACTTCAAAGGCAATATTCAGCCAACATTGACAGTGTTGTTGAAATAGTCTGTGTGTGTGTGTGTGTGTGTGTGTGTGTGTGTGTGTGTGTGTGTGTGTGTGTGTGTGTATGCTTGTATGCTTTTTGAAGGCTGTTTTTTATGAATTCTCCCTCTGCTGTTTGAGATGGGGCCTTTAATGTCTGGTTTGCTCTGTCTTCTGTCTGCACTCTACACCCATTGGTCCTCCCACTCTGGTGCTTGGTTGTGCCTGGTCGTGCCAAGGCTGCAGTTGCGCGATGCGTGTGTGTTTGTGTGTGTCTATATCTTGTGGTTTGTGCCCTTGGTGTTGTTTCTTCTCTATATAAGCCTTGTGTGTGTGCGAGTGAGAGCATAGATTTGTCTGCAACTGTCATTTCTTTTGCCCTTTTTTGAGGATGGCTCACTGTGCTTAAAAACCCTCAGTGCACACACACACACACACACACACACACACACACACACACGTACATTCCTGCTCACACACACCACGCTCTGTTAACCACTAATGTTTTGCCCATTAAGGTTTTATAAACTAGTGGGAACCGATGCTATTCAGCTCTGATTTCTTAAGTGCAGGATTCCCTTCAAAGTGTAAACAGCTGTATCGGTTTGTGTGAGTACAAGTTTGTCTGAAAGCTTAGGAATCCTCAAAAGGGCCAAATGTTTTAAGTGTATTAGTGTCTAGACATGATGCCGGTGGTGAGCTCCCGCATGCGTCTTAACTGATCAGTACCAGTTGCTGCAATTATTTAAAGAAGGAACAGGTAGCACAGATAAAGTTCAGTTTGCGGCCTTCTATTGCATCAGCTCTGACACAATGACATGTCCTGTAGTTTAATAACCTCCACTAAGGAAGTTATGGTTTTATTTGTCAGCAGGATTTATTAAAAACATGTTAACAGCTCAAATACATTTATTATAAAGAAATAAACACAAGGACAATGTAAAAGTTAGTTGTTTGTTTAAATATTTTTGCTATTTTATCATGAACTACTGCAACAAACTAAATGGAAAAATCTGGCATATTCATGCAATGGTTATCTGTGACTGTGCATTCATCTGAATCCAAATTTGCATTAGAATGACTAGCAAACCTTTGTGTTGTTTCCAGAATGACACAAAACACCAGACATTATGTCACATAAAAATTATGCTGTCTTCACACTAAATTTATCTTAATCTGGGTTAGCTAAGCAAGTGTGGCTGAAGTAAGAAGTAAAAAAAAAAAGAAGAGACCTGACGTGGAAGATCATATTGTGTGGCATCGTGGGCTCGCATGTCTTACCATATGCACAGGATTGTTTTCCACTTGGTCTACGGATTGCGTTCTGCTTGAACACTAACCATACAACAGTTAAACAGGAACTGATCCTCCAAACCGCATTCAGGTGCAGTTTCTCAGTCCCTGCATGAGATTGGAAAGTGTTTACATTTTAGGTGAACTGTCCCAAACTCAAACTAAACTGGCAGCGTCAACCCCCCCAAGTTATTACTGCATTAAATCGGAAATGAATCGGAGTCCGTGGAAAGTAGTTTTTTGATCCATAAAAGGTATTTGTTGTGTGACTACACATTTTTTATTTGGCCTTCTGACCTCTCTTTTTTAAAACAGAACCTGAAGTGATACGTAAGCTCACTCAGCTTACGCTCACTGAGAATCACCAAACCGTCCAGCAGGAAGACCAGATTGTGGAGATCAACTGTACTCTCATCTGTTTTGTTTGCCTTTGCTTTTTAAAAAGTAACAAATCCAGGCAGATCTTTGTTTTTGATATCGTAGTAAAATGAGGAATCAGCATGTGCAACTCTTATTCTGCTGCTGCCTGCAGTTACTGGGACAGTGCAGGCTCACTGTGCACCCATCTTGGTTCAATAGTGGATTAAAAGTGACACTTACTGCAGGCTGGCTGAGTCTAAGCCTTGTTTACTCTGGCTGGGTCTTAGCCGGGGACTCAAACCATCATTAGGCAGCGAAATGACTCAACAGTGGGACAGAGCTCCAGACAGGGAGAGCGAGAGAGAAGCAAAAGATGGAGAAAAAAAAAGAGTAGGAGGAACAATTCAGAAAAAAAAGAGAAATAAAAACAGAGGATATTCCTGAATTGGCCTGGAGATAGAGAGAACCGGATGACTGCAGCAGGGGGGTAGTTAGAACCTGGAGGCCTGGGCGTGCTGTGGTCAAACCCTTTTATAAATAAACAGACAGATTGGTCTAAAATAAACACGAATCGCTCATGTCAGTGTGGAGCAGATGGACGAATAACCCCACCCAGAACCGGGACAGGACAGCAGACCATAAACATGGGCTGCTGCTGTTGTTCAGAGAGGCTGCAGGCCAGGTTTTTTAGGCCTTTTTATAAGGACATATACGCAAGAAAATATGCAGAAAACAACCAGTTGAGACATTTATCCAATTCAAAATTGACTTGCAGTAATGGGATCAGTGGGGTAATGGGAACCCCCGACTGGAGGCTCTGGGTCTCTCTTTGAAAGTTGTACTTTTTTTTAGACCTGTGCACAGTTCTGCTGATGTAACACAAAGCAATAGGATCCTGTTGGGCAGGTGAAATAAAAGCTGTCCATTTATAAAAAAAAAAAAAAGAAGTATCTTAAGGAAAAAAAAAGGAGCCATCATACAGCAAGCAAGTGGAGACTTCAGACTACAGAAGAATAATTAGACTATCATTTGGACATGGCAGGACATGAATCTTTACTGCACAGTGCCTTCTGGTGAGAAGAGGTGAATTATATTCCTTCAGAGTAAGCCTAATGGACTGTAAGACAGGAATTCAGATGACTGAGTCTAGATGAGAAGACTTAAGCTGCTTACACAAAAGGAACCTGCAACAGTTCAGTTTAAATTATCTGAGAAAATCAGGAGTTCACAGTAGGTCAGGAGTTCACACATAGGTCTTCTAATCTATATGGAAAAAGTCTGCGTCATGTGTTGGACTACACAAAGCACCTGTGTGGAGTAGATTATGCAACACACGTACAAGAGATGGTGTCTGGCTTGTGAGACAGGGTAATGCAAGATTTTAAAGGCGCCTTTTTGTTTTCCACCCCTAGCACTGTGAAGCAATGTTTTATGAGTGGATCCTCATTTTGTTTGATTCATGTACACGTGGGAGCACATGGAGTGGGGTGATACATGTTCCTGTCACTGTGTTTCATGCTATTACAATGATCTAAGTCGGGGGTCTGAAATTGCTGGTCCACGTGGCATTTCCAGCCCTCCAGACCTGCAAGATTATCATGTTTTAAAGTATTTTTTGTAGTTGTTTAATATCAATTTAAACTAACCCTTCATAAACAATTAAAATAAAGACACAATTCTATTTTTGGTGCCAAATATGGCAAATGTCAAAGGTGCTGCAAATACACACGGTTGATAACAGAGCAGGTTTCAGGACCTTTTATTTGATGGTTGGTTGCAAACTACAAAGATAATATACAAGGGTAATATGAGATGTATAGAAATTTGTATTGTGATGTTAGTAATAGAAATATTTATATTTTTTTTTTTGCAAAAATATTGCACTTTCTTGTGGTACTAAAAAGGCTCTCCTATGACATAATACCAGCGGTGGCCCCAAGCCAATTTGAGTTTGAGACCCCTGATCTAAATACAGTCCCTCTAGAAAAACGTGATTATGCGGTCGCATAATTCAATGAGAACGTTATGAAGTGACGTAATTACGCGACGTGAACATGATCGAAAAACTGCAAACCCCGTGATGAAGCCGCAGTTTTTGCAAGTTCCCGCAATTTCATTGCATAAAATTGCATAAATATCCCGCATATTCCATCGCATTTTTTAAGAAAACGTGCCGCATAATCAAGGATTTTTGCCCGCAACAATCACAAAAAAACTCGAATGAAGAACACTAAACGTGGGGAGAGTTGATGTATGTAAACAATGCACAATTTAAAATAATGCTGAATGTAAACAGTTTTTTACAAGAAAACTCCCGTGTCTCCTTTTGATCTCTTTTCGCTGACTCACTCGTTCTACATCAAACCATCAAGTCAGGAAACCGTCACTTTTTGCATGCTTTTGCTGGGAATGTCGCTGCTTCGCTCCTACCAGAGCGGTGGGAGAAGATTGCTGGTAATCTTACTAGGTCATCAATTTAGAAATTGCTACAGTGTCTTACATTAAAAACACTGCAACTCCTGTTGAATGTTACATGAAATAAAACAAGCAAACATGAAATGAAACGTTGAGTGGGAACTGAAAATCACGAACACATCGCAGCACTTGACAGGACTGCCTCTAGACGTGATAACCGGGAGGATGATTAGCCGTTTGGTCATCTTTAGGGTTTGCCAGAGTCCATTTTAATCACAGTTTTGTCTTTTTTTCCTCTTTGTGATAAGGTTTAATCCACTGAGTTTATAGAACTGATTCTGACCTCATGTCCTTTTTGAAGTATATATCTCATTTAGTAAATCGCGTGATAAAATACTATTTCCCTACAAGAAACCGCAGTCTCCACCAGCGAAGATAAACAAGAAGCTTACGAGGTGTACAGTAAGAGTGCTGTAAATCCTTCAGTTTACACACTGTCTGCTGGGTAATCTGATGCTTCAGTCTGACCTGCTGCTGACTCTGGTTGCTTTGTGCAGGGATGGAAAATGTTTCTGTGTGCGTCTGTCAGTTAACAAAGTTTTGTGTCTCTGCTACAAATAGAAGATCTTGTGGTAAAATGATTATTTAGTCAACTAATGATTGTTTCTATCTATATTAAACAAAGAAAAGCATTCCTACTTTCACGTTTTTTGGCTGTAATTTCAGGAGACTTAAGGTTGCAAAATCCAGACAATAGGAATTTGTGTTGTTGGTTTGTAGAAACAAAAAAAGTGGACCTTGATTTCTACTTTTTTAGATGCCTGCTGTCAAAACTTTATAAAGAATGTGTTTATCTCTCGCTGCACTTTAACATGTCATGAGATTGGTTCTTCTCCTTGTGTTTTTTCAGTTTACCCGCCATTTATTTACATTTGCCCTTCCTCACATCATTTCCACTTTGGGCAGATGGTCGATTGTGAGACGAAGATGAATCAGTTTGAAGTGTGAGACTGTTTTTGTTGTATTCCTCTTCCACATTGTACAGCTTCATTTTTATTCACACCGCACCAAGGACAGGGCAGATAGATGCATCAGACTGATAACATTTCTCAGCACGTCTCATTATTTGAGACACAGCAGGTTGTCTTTTTAGGTTTTAGTATGACCATTTTTGTTTAACATTTTTTGCATATTTTCATTCTTCTCTAATTCACCTTTTGAACTCATTTTTGAATTTCTCCCACTAAAATGATGTTTTGTTCCTCCATGATTCAGCTGCTATGTGACTGTAAGGTCTGTTAACTGAATGTGTCAGATCATTTCTACTGTTGTTTTTGTACCAGTTTAGGTCTAGTATTGGATGCCTGCCTAAGTAATGATTGGTGACACCTACATGTGTCCTTAAACAGGCCTGTCAGACATTCAGATGCATTATGCAACTTGATGAAAATGGAGTGCCATGGCTTGTTGAGGCTGTATTTGTCGTTACAGGATGAGGTATATTTAGCATTATTTTTCTGAGGCGCTCCCTCATGATGGAGAAGCAGGAGAAAAATAGAAACTTCAGATAGACTTTTTTTTAATAGAAAGTGCAACAAGCAAACAGGAAAAATGTAATGACGTCAAACAATAACAGATTTTGTTGTAGTGTTATACATTCACTGAATAATAATCTATAACTGGAACTTAAAAACACAGTAAAGGACAAACTGCTGCTACTTGGTTGGATCTTTCCTTCCCCCAGGATTTGTCTGTGGACCCCCTTTATTTTTAGGTCATTTGAGGCACGTTCTGGTTCAGCTTGGCAAAAAGCTGATGGCAGTACAATGGCGGGTCTGCTGGTCCCGGTGCAGTGTTGACCTGGCTGTGTCAGGCAGGACAAAGTATAACCATGAATTAGGTTAACAGGAAGTATAATGTGGACTCAGGGCCAGCTGTGATTAATATGTTGGTCACCTCCATGTTGGTCAGTAGGCCCTGCAGGATCAGTGCTGGCAGAGAAATATAGTTGCTGCAAGATTTGCTGGCTTAGTATTTACAAGCATCAAGTAAACGGCTGATGTGGCTATAAGCTAATACAAATTGGGTGCTTATGAGTTGAGTTGAGTGTATTGCTTCATGTTTGTCACTATGAAATATTGAATTACTTTTGGGCACAGAAACTAAAGCTAGTTTTTTTGGCTCAGTTCTGAATGCAGCTGGCCAGTTGTGGTATCCAGTAGCATACCAACACCTTGGTTTTGTGGATATGCAGTCTGCTGTCTACCACTGCCCTGGTTCATTACGACAGGGGAGACAATGACCCAGAATCAAGTTGACCTGAGTGCTTTAAATCAAGGCTCCACCGGAGGAAATAAATTCCCTCCCCACCAGCACGCCTAGCGCCAACTAGGACAAGTAATCCAGACAGAATAAAAATGTCCTCTTGGAGGACGCAGAGGGAGAAAGGGATGGAGGAGTAAAGACTTGATGGGCAAAGAAGATGGAGAGTGAGAGGAGCTGGATTATTGACTGAATAGAAAAAGATGGAGAAGTGGTGCACTGCTGCAACAACAACATGCTTTCTGACTTAAGACAAGTTATCTCAAGAGACGCGGATCTCAGCAGTCTCGTGGGAAGATACAACACGTTAAATGAGTAAATAGACCTTGAGCTAAGCTTGTTCAGTCAGCTGCTGTTTCCGAGGTCAAGAATGAACCATGAAGTTCAAAATGTCACCAGTTTTAGGCCATTTTATTTAGTCTTAGAGGTGCTGGTGGCTGGGTTTTGCCATTTATTTTTTTTGCTTCATATTTACCATAAAGACATGAGCGTGGTATCGGTCTATTCATCTAACTCTGAAGTGAAAAAGAGTTTCTCAAAACGTCAAACTGTCTGTTTAGCATTTCAGAACTTTTTTTGAGAAGTTTGTTTATATTTGTAGGTAGGTATAAAAAAAAGTCAGTTTTTCCAATAAAAAAAACCACCGGGCCAAAACTGTTTACTTGCAAAAATAATGCTAGTCCTCAATTCCTCGTTTGGAGATCAGTAGCAGCTTGTGTTAGGATTCGCCGTTGTGATGTTATCAGGTCAGTGGATGTTAGCCGGCTCATAACAACTGGTGACTGGAGATATGCTTCTGTTAAACCTTGTGGAAGGAAGAGGCTTCACTGAGCCCTTTAGTCGACAGTACAAGCTACCATCGTGGTAAATGGCTACAGGAGTGGAGAAGATGTATGAGGAAAGTGCAGTCTGCCTGCTGTGCAGCATCAATACGCCATCGTCTTAGGGTTGTACTGGTGCATTCAATTCTAGGGGAAACACTGAAAGCCGTTTTATTTGTGTTGATATTGCACCACTGCTAGTATAGAAAAACTTTATACTCAGGCATGTTTATATAAAAACACCTTGTAATTAAGTGTGTGTTCAGATATTCCTCCAATAAATTTCAGCAAAGGCACCAGAGCAAAGTGTCAGCCATCTGTGGTGTTCCAGCGTCTGGCTCAGGGGAGCCAAGGATCACCAAGAGGCCACCTGTTGCCTCATTTGACTCAAAACATGCATTAAGGCATCTTCTTTTAACTTTAAACATCTGAGTCCTTGACCAAGTGTGTGTGTATGTGTGTGTATGTGTGTGTGTGTGTGTGTGTGTGTGTGTGTGTGTGTGTGTGTGTGTGTGTGTGTGTGTGTGTGTGTGTGTGTGTGTGTGTGTGTTCGAGGAGCTCTATGGCTCACTGAAGCCTGTTCTTTTTTCTGTTTATCTGTTTACACACAGCAGCAGCTGCTACTCTGCTTTTTCTTTCCACTCCTCTGCGCCTCTCTGCCACTGAATAAGAAGGTTTCCCTTTTACTGTTTTTGTTGAAAAAATGAAACTATAATGTAATGATAAAATAATAATGGTGGGGTTGATGGTCATGAAATCCCTCTATGTGCTTATTTCCACATCCATGTCAGAAATGAAGAGAAACATGGCTTTAAACTAGAGAACATGAAGCAGAAATGAATGAAAACCATCTATATTATTCGTTAGCAAAGCAGCATAATGCCCGATTAAAAGATTAACATATAACAATTAGGGGGAAAAGGAACATATACTGTATAGCGTCAAGACATTATGTAACACATGTTTTGACATTAGAGGACAGTGAAAATTATAATACTGCAATCTGATTACGTCATTCAAAAGACATAATTTAATGTGAGAATAAAACAGAATTGTATAAAGGTGAACTGCAGCAGTAATTAAAGCTCTACACAGGGTGGATGTACTACTGTTTAAGGTGTGTGTGTGTGTGTGTGTGTGTGTGTGTGTGTGTGTGTGTGTGTGTGTGTGTGTGTGTGTGTGTGTGTGTGTGTCTTTTCAGGTCTCTGAACACAGACCTGCGTTATGTCAGTTTGACTTCAGTGGCTTTAGTTTGACACGGCCAGGGGTCGTGTTTCGGCTAATGGCTGCGGTTGTCAGAAAGGTCAGATGTCAGATCTGAGTGTAGCAGTCAAACCCAACTGCTTCCTGTTTTAATTGCCATGTGCTGTGTCCTTAGCCTTTTGTGCAGTGTTTCTTCAACACTGGCTCAAGGCCCAGAATAATTGCTGGAGTATGATAATGAGCACATTTGGGTAAAACGTTCAGAAATTTGGGGTCGGGACATAAATTTAAGAGCTGATTATATGGTCTGATCATTAAAAGATAACTCGGGTTTATTATAACTTTAATACAACTCTTTTTTTTCATAGTTTTAGCTATCACAGTCCAACAGGGCAAGAAGCATGAGCAATGAGATTATCATTCAAGTTTTAAAACCAACCTCCAGCCTACTCACTCAGAAGAAACAACCAAGAACACAATAACAACTTTAAGGTTTGCCTGCACGGTGATTATTGAACGAGGCTTGAATAGAACTACCTAGACAAATCTTTGCGTAGGAAGAAATGTTTCTAATTGTTCCGAACGGACATAGCTGAAGGTGAGACGTCGGGGATAATGCCGCACATTTTCATCTTTCCAGGAAATGCCAAAAATAGTTGAAAGAATGAAAAAGGGGGGAGCTTGAAAGAGAAGTTCGAAACCTGCCTCGTTTCTCACCTCCACACACAACCTGCCAAACACTGCGTAAGGTGGGCGTGGACGTTTCTGTTTATTGTCTACCCCAATTATGATGTGGAAAAGTGTAGGAGGACAGGGGGTTTCAGTAGGACGCCTTTAGTGACATTTCAGGTGTGCTCACTTTTATCTCCAAATATAGCAGTTTAGATCTGTGGTTCCCAGTCTAGATATAGATATAGATATATCTATATCTATATATATATCTATATCTATAAATAGATATAGATATATCTATATATATATATCTATATCTATCCATATATATATCTATATATAGATATATATAATATATATTGGGTTAGTCTTCCAGAAACACATTTTAGGGTACTGTTTAGCTGTAATTTGAGAAAGTTTGTGAGCAGGCTGCTATTTTTGTTCTGCTTGAAAGCAGACCAAGCACTGCCCCAACATGTGTCGCTCAGAGCTATGTCACACGGTTTGGTTTTGGTCTAATGCTCCTTGAAAATCGAAAAATTACCTGAGAGGTTCCAGACTAATTTGCGAATTCCTCCGGCATTTGCAAATTAGTCTGGCGATGCCGGGCTAGGATGTTTTAACCTTTTTTTTCAGTTTCTTCTATCCATTTCACCCTCTCTACTTGAATTCCAACTAATTTGAATAAATTCTCAATTGCAGTATGTCATGTTAGGGCTTGTCACTGGTTTTAGATTTGTCCTGTTTCTTCTCAGTTGTTACTTATTATCATAAATGATGGAAATGAATGGCAGCGTACCATATAGATCTGGTTAATGGTAAAAGTCACAGGCTTGGGAGAATGACTGAGTCCTTATCCGCCGTCTTTATGAGGATAACATAATAAGATGTTTCTGTGCTACATTCTTTAAGCACCTATTAGCATGTGATAAATGCCACACATTGTCGAGTCTCTTCTGGTATGCAAAGAGTGGGCTATGCATTGATTTGTCTTCGAGTTTAATATATCAGCTGAGGCCTTCATCTTCACCAGTGGCAGACACAGTGTGCTAACACTTACTGCACAGCCTAATGTCATGGGTCTGGTTTAGTCTCTGAGGCCGTTAACCCGTTGGTAAGACTCAATTGTGAAATCAAAACGGGCCCTTGCTCTCCAAAAGCCTTTATAGTTCGGCTACATCATGAAATGAGAGAGAAGTCATTTTATTTCAATCCAAGAGGCTATATTGCTCATTTTAAACATGAAATCGGATCAAGCTCTTTCATTGCAAATGTCTCTACAAAATAATCCCATTGTAGTCTTCCAGAAGCTTTGCGCAGCTGCACGACACTCAGTCTTTCATTTCACATCAGGGCCTTGAAGAAATCTTGTAATAAATTCCCCCTTTTTTTTATTGTAATTAACAGTGAAATTGTCTTCTGTCTTTTACGACCCTGAAATCAAGTCAGTCCATTGATGAAGGACCTTGGAGTAATATAAGGTTTCTGCAGGAAGTGAAGTGCTTGTATCTGCGCAGTGAATGATGGTGTGGGTCACTTGTACAACAGCTGTAACTCCTATCTGACCAAATGGTTTCAGTGGGATTTTTAATCAGCTTGGCGGGCCTTTGGTATTAGTAGGTGATTAAATGAATTAGTGGGACCTGGAGACATAAGCACTGGCCTGGAACACGGGGTCTCAGGGACTAAGGGGCCATGATGGGTCCGGATTTGGGGCGGGGGGGTCGGGATGGTTATGGGAGAGGGCAGAGTGAAGGGACGCAGTTTTATGTCCTTCTGCTGAGGCCACAGTTTCACGAGCAGGCATGCGAACACAGTGTACACACACTTTCTCATGACATAGAGGGGTTTGTACAACTCACGTGAATAGACACACATGTAGATAAAATGCAGACAGACACACATACACACACACTGGCCTATTGTGTGTGACACTGCCGCCACTGTGTCTCCATGCGGAGCGTCCTGACACAGCACACGCCTCCTCACTGCTAAATGTCATGCACTGTTACTGACATTATTGGTGATGTAGAGTGCAGAGAGAGTGTCTGTGTGTGTGTGTGTAAAGTTATTGTGTATGCTGACAGTTGTGTATTACTTATTATTATTGTGTATACAGTAGAGAAAAGACGAAGCAATGATAATGATTACTTAGTCGTTGTAGCAATTTGGCAGCTAATCTGCGAAAACATTAATTGTTTGAATCACTTTTCTAGCAAAAAAAAAAAAAGCTTGGTTTTATATCACTGTGTACTGAAGTTCTTCCGGGTGTCACACTGTTGTGGGACAAAACAAGACATTTGAATATGTCACCATGGATTTGGCATCTTTTACAGTTTGCTGACATTATAAAGACAAAGTGGTTAGTTGATTAGTTGCAGCCGTAATGTGCAGAGACTCTTCAGTAAATTCCTTCCAGGGCTGCAAATGACTGTTAAATGTTTATTTGTTTCTATTTTTTGCGCTCGATAAATAACTTAAATCATTTCTTAAAATGGCTGCCAGTTAACTCCTTCAGCCATCCAAATTGTGACCTATTAATCTTCTGTAGTTCAACTACTCATTTTCAGCTATATTCTGTTTTATTGCGGACATTTTCCCAGATGTGTTTGCCTCCTGCTGCCTGGTTGTGTGTCTTGTCTCTTTGAGTACATTTCTGTCTTTGCATCTGCTCGTGCCAGGCATGGACTGATAACAGCCTTAGCTCGTCTCCTCGTAACAGCAGATGATGAAGACTCTGAAAGCACAGCAGGATTCACCAGCGGCACAAGAACACAAACACGTCGTCTCTTTTCTGGTTCAGGCCCTTTTCTTCCTCTTCTGCTTGCTCTTGCTGATTGACGGGGTCACAGCCTCAGTGGGTGGAGTCTTCTAATTTTGGCAACTTGCTCCTACTGCTGTGAAACTTCTTTGACCTCATTTTTGACACAGTCAGAAGTTAAACAGGTGAAGTAATTGGTCGTCGAGATGATCTGCTCGGGACCGAATGAAAAATGACCATTGTTGTTATGAAAAGAGTATCTGTAATAGGCTGCGGGGACATTTCTAAAGACATTAGACATTGATAAATGGATTAAAGTGTGTGAATGGGCAGTCTTTCAAAATATATGGTCATTTGAGGTAATCTTTTGTCAGCTGCTAAATGAAGAGGTGTCCGTGTTTAGCATGAGAAACATAAAAATTTACTTTTGACCAGAATTTTTTCAGCCTCGGATTGAACTCAATCATCGACGGCGTTTTTGTAGTCGGACTGCATCCATTCAAGCTGAATTGAAATCTTTATCTTTTCCTCTCTTAAAATAAATGAAATAAAAGGAAGTGATGAGTAATATTTAGCTTTCGCCTTCAGAATGTTTTGATGAGGTGTTAAGAGGGAAGATTTGTTTGGTCCACTGGGCCTCATTGTGAGCATCAAGTCCATTAGTTTTAATGTATTCCCTCTCAAAAGGAGTCTGCATTAAGACACTGATTCTGTTGGCACTCAGACAAAAATTAAACACAAGTGACTGACTTCTGCTTGAAAATTCAAATTGATTCAAAAGCCGTTTGAAAGAAATGAATAGATAAGACTGCTTACCTTGCATTGCCTTCATGCATTGGGAATTAACTTTCTGTTGACTTGTTCAGCTCTTCATGAACTCACAATGACCGCACCGCATGTCTTTAGATTGTGAGGCTAATAAAGCCTTTTTAATTACAGATAAGACATACAGTTGGCTCCTGCCTGGGTTTTTGTTGAGTGGAAACTTCTGATATCGTTGCCACTGTTTTCTTAGTACTGATATTTAGATTTTTTTTCACATTTTCATGCACTGAATGTGTAAAAGGCGACTAAGCAGCTCCGTTTATTTCAGTCCTGGTGGATTTGGTAATACCTATGGTTCCTTGTGGTAACAGCAAGTGCAGTTTAATACCGCACCAAACACTCCTTGAGCAGCTACTTTGTCAGAAAGGCGACAGAAGAGTAACTGGTGTGTCTGTCGGTCAAAACAACTTAACTGTGACCTGATTTCATGTTTCAGAAAGTGCAAGTAGCTCTCACGCAGTATTGGGTCACAGTGCTGTGGTGCTGCAGGTGTGCTGCCTGTCACCTGCAGCTCTTCATCTAACAGCTCACTGTGGCTGCTTTTCCTTGTTCCATCACTCCCTTGCAAAAATTAAAAATGATCTGCTGACTAAAGAATGATAAAGATAAATGGCAACGTTACATGATGAAACAGTAAAAGTAGTTTCCACTGTTTCATGCTCATGAGGGTCATTAAGGCTTAAACAACAAATACGTTTCAAAATCCACCCATAACACCGGTCGCAAAATGTAATGCTGTTAACAGCTACTGATCACGCATGTCATAAAATTCATCTTCATGGCATAATCTGAGAACACGGTATTTGCTGATGAAGGCAGTGTGATAAGTTTCAAAGCTTCTGAAAAAAGCTAGTAAGTGGAGATGAGATTGTTTTTGTCAAACTGAAAGATTTTATAAATTTCTCCATGCTGCTCACAAACATGTTTGTACATACAGGTTGAGGTGGGAAATGAGCAACACAGATGTAAAGTAGAGCAGAATGAGTGAAAATGGAAAATACTCTAGCAGCGTAATTAAATATTAATACGAGGTTTAGATGAATTCCTGCCTGTGGTGTATTATGTGCTGTACTGTGGTGCCATTATCTGTACTCTACATCTATAGTCTATTGCCCTCTGTGCCAAATCACCTTCATAATGATGATTGAAAGTCCAGAATGACCTCAATCCAGCTGGTTTGTGGAGATATTAGTGAATTAAAGCTGATGTCAGCACTACTCGACACACATGCACACACTATAATATTTAGGCCTCTATTACAAGCATTCATTTCCTGACTTGAACAGCAGTTCATGCCTAACCTTAATGTGCCTCTGATTCTAATCTAACAGATCATTTAATAAAGTGAGGACTGAAAAAAACAGCCAAAGTTTGAGTTTTGAGAGGATATTTGGTTCTCATGAGTGTGGAAACACACACTGCTGTGAGAAAACGGACCCTAATGCTCAGTCACAGACCTGTCAGGTGGCCATGACAAGGGAAATGTCCAAAATACCCTGTTTGTTTCCTCCAGTTTCTCTATGCAGTTAGTCCAGTGAGATACAGTAAATGGCCCCAAACTAATAACAGTTAATTGTTAAGATGTTTACCTTGGACACTGGGGGCTGTTTTTATAGAAGACTATGTTACATCTGTGCCTTTCATAATATATCTTTTTATTAATGTTCTGGTCTGGCAGGTCAGCAGCAGATAAAGTTTTTACAAGTAAGTAAGAAAGCATTTCCAGACCGCTTGTACATTATTCAGTGTGAGTGACACAGAGGCAGCTGGCCACTTATGAAAACTATAACCTGAATAAAAACACAAACAACTGGAAGAATTGTTAGTAATTCTTACTCTGGGCATGAATAGTGTTTATTGAAAGCAGCAGCTGCATTGTCTATCCTGATTTTTTCAAATAACCGGTATAAAATTTAGGTTGTGCTTTTTCCGTGAAAATGTGAAAAACAAAGTGCGAGTGCAGTGTAACATTCTTATCTGCAGCCTGGGAGCTGATTGAGGTCAATCTGTGATTTGCTGCCTTGGCCCCGGGGACCGGCTGTGATATCACTAGAGGGCTTACAGTTGCCCACAGTTTCCCATGTTTTACATATCTTCAAACAGTCTGTCTTCGCCTCCTGCTAGGACATCATATCAAGTACACAGAGTGTTTGCATTGTCTGTTTTTCATGCACTGATGAAAATGTGCAAGATAATCTCCCCTTGGGGCTACAAATGATTTATTCTCTTCTATCTTCAGCTGTTTAAAAAATGCCAAAGGCTGTGCTTATTTCATTTTCCAGTTTACCTGTTGTTAATGTTATAGAAACAAGACTATATCTGCATGAGGGCTTCCCTCTTAAATTACATGAATTGCCTCAACTGTCAGAAAGGTGTCAGTTGAATAGTGAAAGGGAAACCTCTTTGTAAATATCCCCCTTTGTCATTGCCCCCAGAATAAAGCCTGATAAAAGCTTAAGCTGGCAGCATGTGATGAGCAGTGAAACTGCTGCACACTTGTTTAGGCACTGGTTTCCTATCAAGGAAGCAACGTTTTTCACAAGCTTCCTTTTCACTTACATGGTCTTGGGGAGTTTAGGTGCTCGTGGGAGGGTATGAAAATGGTTATCAGTCTAAAGAATAATTCTTGGAAAAGTCATGCTAATGATGATTTTTATTTTCCATGAGTGGGCAACAAAGTTGTTAACCAGAAAGTTTAAATAAGAACAGCAAAGAAAGCTCAGCAGCAGCAAACTAGCCTTGAGTCATACTGCTGTAGGTTCATGACAGTATTATATATTATATATTATATTATCATTATCAATTCAAGGGTTCTTTATTAAAAAAAATGTGTGGTCCTTGATCAAAAATCATGTTTAATCCAATAAAACATCTGGGTTGCATTGAGATACAGTTCTTTATCTGATAAACTGTACTGATAATATACACAGTGTGTGACATCTAGGGCTGCAACTAACAATTATTTCATTATCAATTCACCTGCCAGTAATTTTTTCAGTTAATTATTTGCTCTTGGAGTCCACACCTCTGCCTAGAGCACAGGATGATGTCTTCACTTGTCTTATTTTGACACACTCACAGTTCAAACCACAATATTGAATTTACTGCATTGTAAGAGCAAAAGAAGTTGTTCATTCTCACATTTGAGAACCTTGAGTCATCTTTTTTTTTCTAGTTTTGCTTGAATAATGTCTCTGATTTGCAGAGGCCTATAATCAACCATACACATATTCGATGCATTTTGCAGTGAGTAAGTCTTGAGGCAGACTGGTTCCAGGCATCCACCATGCATTGTGGTTGGTCAGGATACTGGTCACATCTTCTCCTGACCTACATAAAACATTAAATAGACCGCTAAATTACATGACAGCGATATATTAAAAAAAAGTGGGATCAAAGGGAAGAAATGTGATGCTATGGTTCCACTTTTTATTTCATGCACTCTCACACACTATATGGACCCTTTTCCACAACTGTATTATTTATGTGGATGCAGTGATATAAACTGTAACGTTACCTGAGGTATCTCCCTGCAGCACACATTCTCCAGTGTTATGAAGTGTGTGAAATGGGAAAAACTAGTCTCCTTTTCATAACTTAAGTGGGTTTCATTTTCTATGAAAACGAACATTATCAATTAACAACAATTCACTGGGACGGTTCGGACGTTGAAGCAGGGTTGTATGAAATACTCATCCATGGTCAATCCATGGTCAACGCCGGTCGCCACCCCCAGGCGGTATTGTAGGTGACATGCTGACTATGGATGAGTAGTTCATACAACCCCACTCTGAAACGTCCTGCTGTAATCTCCTACAATGCTGTTTGTCCTGGTCCTCTTCACCTAAATGATCATCTGAATCTGATTTAGGCTTAAATTGGTTAAGGTCTTACCACGGATGTATTATTATGTATTGTTCTGTTTGTTTGCCGTCAAAATCAGCCGTCAAAATCAGATCCCAGGCCGCCTGTGCTTAGTCAATCAGATAGTTTTCTGATGAATAGTGGGCGGTTTCTTTGAATACGAGTCAAAGGCGACACAGATGAGTGTAAAAACATTTTTACTGTCTCTGACAGTTTTTCTTTGGTATTATAATAGCCGGAACAGCCAGAGGACACTGGTAGAGAGGTTTCAGAGACTAAATCAAACTGAGACTGTAAAAGTGGGGGACAAAAGTAGGATTTTGAAAACTGGGGCGGGCATGTCCTCATTATTCCCAGCGGAATTACGCATTTGCTCATTATCTGCACGCTGTAAACTTTCACATGAATGCAGCTGGGTAAGACAAGGAAAGGGAAGTTTATCTGTAGCAGCTTTCAACAAAAAAGCAATCCAAAGTTTTCATAAGACATAAATAGCATAATAGAATTTGTATGGTTATCAGTTGTTGTTTAACGCAGAACTAGTTAGTTTGTGTAGTTCTGTTTTTGTCAGTAGTTGCTTTTTTGCCTCTGGACATAGTGTGTGTGTGTGTCTGTGTGTGTGTGTGTGTGTGTGTGTGTGTGTGTGTGTGTGTGAATATCATTACGTCTGCTCTGATTCCTCTGATTTGATCAACGGTAGCTCCTGGGTTTCATATTTGAGGAGCTAATGCCATTGACCATCAAAGGCCGCTAAAGAAAACACTGGACGTTCCTTGTTTGTCACACATTCTGTCTGAAGTTAATTCACTTTGTCCGCTGCACTCACATCTCACAGAGAGAAGAGAGGGAGAGAGAGAGGTACGCCGTGCCTGGAATCAGTCATTGTGCATCAGAGTAAACTTTGGTAAAATTCATGTAAAATGTTTGAGATGTCAGCGGTTTAGTTGTTCTCAGACCCAGTTTGTTAATTGGCCTTCCTTGGATCAGATCCACTGTGTGTTGAAGTTATGGCTCTTATTGGTTAAAACTTTTATCATCTCAGTGGAAATGTGATATGTTATTGTCTCAATTGACCCTTATTTATTTACTGATACTGATACTGATACCTCAGAGTGTTGTCCAGTGTTTATTAATCTGTAATCATGTCGGTGATAACGCACTCAGATGTGCCCTCATATACACCTCTGATTATCGCACATACTGTATATCATGGCAGCTTACACAAATGTAGACTGTTTGTTAAGTTGTTGAGTCCTTTTAGACAATTGTAATGGATACCTCTCTGCAAATCAAATGCTTATTATTCCCTGGCTATGGTTTTATTTTGTAACTCTGCAGCAGTGTTTCAGTTGTGTGGAGCCATGTCTATTTGGTTTTGTGGATTTATTATTTCATCAGTTGCTTTGCTAATGTCTCAGCTCCTATAAACCAGAGAAGGTGGGTTGACTTTTTGGCTGCAGTTCAGCTGACCAAACCTTAATTTCACTGACAAAATAAGGCAATAAAAACCTTAAAACTACTAGGAATAATGTTTGCTTAGTTGCAAAGTATGATATGAGTAAATCAGATTGAGTTGCAGTTTCTTTAAAAGATTGAAAGGGAAAGACAGAATCACAGACAAACACATGCACGGGTGCTGTACTGTATGTGCCGTTGCTCATAACCTTTATCTTTATTTTGCACATCATCCAAGCAGTCTCCTTATTACCCAGCATGGTGCATTTCCTGTTTTAGCACTGACAGTGCATTAAGATGAGCTGAAGGGTCTGTTTCATGTCATTACTTGAATGGATGTGTCTCTATTAGTAGGAGCAGTGTGTCAGGAACAGGTGATACTGACAGAACAAACAATATCACAATATTTTATGACCACAGTTATTAATATCACACTATTCTGGTGATAACTAGCAGTGCTTTCAGAATATATTTACATGCAAGAAATTTTAGAAGATTTATTGTTATTACCTTGGGTATGATGACTATACAGGTGCAGATACATTTATTGCTTGATATTGATGGATAGTCAGTGTGATGAACTGTGTTGTGTGATAGTGTTGGTGTTATTCATTTACACCCTTTTCTGTAAATAACCATTAAAAAAACCTATTAGTTGTTTTTATACATTTTAGATTTTCTTTTCTTTCTGCATTCATTTTCTTTTTGTAAAGTGTATTGAGACAGTGAGTTTCATTGTTCAAAACATGGAAAAAATAAGTCCCGACTTTCTTGAAGTTGATCTTTTGAAGCAAAGAAACATACTGTTTTGTATCCTTTTTAAGAACAAAATAAACAAGTAAACAACGTTGGGCAGACAACATGTTCTGAAGGCGCTCCGCTTCTGAAACGCTCTTGGTGGGATTTGAATATCACAGACTCAACGTCCTAAAGCTGTGCCCGGTGGATTTTCGGGGTAAAAACCCTTCAACTCTAGTTAGTTTACTCAACTATTGCGGGGCAGCCCTAGTAAAAAAAAAAACACATCAATATTGCACTGCACATCACAGACTGATTTCTATATTTTCTATCTCCATTAAACCAACTGCTGTTTAGCTTCTATTGGCACACATTTCTTTTCTCACCAAGAATTCTTTAATTTTTACAGACTATAATGCAAACCAACAAGTTAAACCATGCCTAGAGACTGTTAAGCGCTCGGTACTTCTGCATCTGCCGTCTGTCTTCCTTGAACGACTTAGGGAGGGAAAAAAATTGCTGACAGCTTTACTTTGAAATTCCTCCAGAATAATTTGAGACCCTGCTGCTAATCCTCTTGTGATCGACCTTTGGATCCTGACCCAGTCTTTACAAATCATTTGCTGTAAACTAATTCGCTGTGTTAAACACATTTCCAGCTCATGCCTCTTTCACACAAGCTGTCATAGTCTCGGTCTCCCCTTGTCATTTGGTAAATACGTTCTGTTAAAGAGGAAACTCAAAGGCGCACATGCATCGCTGTGCTGAAAGGTTTTATACATGTAAAGGTTTCAACAGTGGGGCAACAGTAAGGTTTAGCTCGTCTTATTGGTGTGTCCGGATACCTTTTTTTTGAGTTGTTCACTTGGCTGCCAACGGACAGCTTCTGTTTGCACACACGTACTGAAAGTGATGCTGTAGGAAGTGATTGTACTGCTTATTTCCTGTCCATGTTTTTAGCAGTTATGTAGCTGTTGTAGAGCTGCAAAGGAAACATAGTCAGTAGCAGATGGACTACATGTAGTAGCACATTGCAGTATGGAGCATTTAATCAGGCAATGCTGCGAGACTCCAGGGTTTCATTAGTGATGGGCTGTAGACATGAGGAAATATTTATCAGCATTTATGAAATAGTAAGTTAAAACATGTTTTATGCATGAAACATATTTTGCATATATACTTTTTCATGCAACAGAAAACGTATAAAGTGAAATTCGTTTCGGTATGTGTGTATGTGTTTGCATGCTAAGTGACGGGAAGGGCTGCACTTTTATCAGTAGAGGGTTTTCTGGCTACTGTAATAAAATGTCTGTACATTGTTAAGAGTGCTGTTTAAAGGAAGTGGTCTGAATAAGCTCAATCACTGTGCAGATTTTCTACCTACTTTACTGTATGCTTGGATTTAGTCTGTATTTACCGCATTTAACTCTATTAAGGTTTATGTCAAATGTCTATGGCTCTGCAAAAAGTTTGTTTACATTATTATTTGTAGAGGTTGCATAGAATCACTGAACAAACAGTATGCTGCTTTCTCTAAAAACAATAGAAGCCAAAGCTGTTTTTTGTTGGTTCACTGTCACTGTAGGTTTCAATTGTCAGAGAGAGAAAAAAAAACAAGACATTTGTTCATGTTTACAGCCAGCCAGGCTACATCAGGGTAACGATGACATGAAAAATCCCCGCTTCAGCTCACTGCCCTAGTACTTTTTGCTTTTTTCTCTTTATCAGCTTCTCATCATACTAGCATCTGCTTGTAGCATTCAGGAAGCGGTTAACCTTGATGGAGGATGGTAGAGAGGTCTATAACGGCTCACAAAGCAAATGGAAAATTGAGACAGCAACCCATGCTCAGCCATTTAGATAGAAATGGAGAAATTGGCCTGCATTCTCATGGAGTTACATTGGTCCATAACCCTTAAAGCATCATCTTGATGGAGTCCGAATGGAATAAAATGGAGTCATAATGAGAATAACATGTTGCTTTCATTTTTATTTCACCTTGATTTGAAATGAAACTGATGATTTTATGTACATATTTTGGCGTCAAAGAGACACAACAGGCTAAAGACTGAGACAATCGAACCATGTGACAGGAATTCAGCACTGCATGGAAGTTTGAACTTGGGTCTCTCTAACTAGGCCACCAAACTGCATCTCTGTGCAGTTTGCTGTGGTGCATCTGACCAATTCTCACTTTTGAATGTCAATGTTTCCCCAGGGCATCTTTCAGAAGATTTACTAGAAAGTCTTGCGCTACATCAAACTACTTCCACATTTTATTTACTGTTGTAGTTATTAAAGTTTCAGAATGTCAAAGTTTGTGGCTGATATTTTCATGAACACCGCTCAGCCTCTCTGTCTCTGTCTCCCCACTCAGGACGTTCACTGCTGCTGAAAGGATGATAATGATGGTGACGGGAGGAGGCCACGGCCGAAGGTGCAGCCCTCGCTAGAATCATTCTTCCTCCCTTCAACTTCACCCCTCCACCATCATCCACTTCTGCCCCCCAGCGCCATGGCTAACCACCTGGAGCTGATCCAGGAGCTGCAGCAGCTGGACAAAGTGCCCAGCCTTGAGAGGCTGCGGGCGGCCCAGAAGCGGCGTACCCAGCAGCTAAAGAGATGGGCTGTGTACGAGAAGGAGATGCAAAACAAGAAGCGAAAGGCTGACAAGAAGGGACGCAACGCCAACAACCTCCAGCAGTCCAAGAGGCATGTCTCGTTTGCCGCCAGCGTGGCACTTCTGGAGGCATCAGCCAGGAACGATCCAGATGAAGGTAGGCAATAAAGAATATTTACGATGTGTGCAAATTAGAAAGTACAAGTGTAGATGTATGGGGAGTGAAAATGATGACACAGACTACACAAGCACTCTTAACACAAAAAATATAACCACTGGAGTTTTATCGTAACAAGGCAACGCACAAAAAATATGTGCTAGGGTTTCTCTCATAAGCTCAGAGTCAAACCCAGCACAAAGCTCAGTGACGCCACATTTGAATAATTACTCTAATTTCAGCCTCACCTCACTACTTCAGCTGGATATCAAAATGCCAAGGTCAGGAAAACCATTAGCTGGGCCTGCCCACTTAAACTGCCAGTGGAACTCACCCTGTTCGAGCTGAATTTGTTCTGCTAGGAGACTGTTTTATCATTGGGAAATAATGAAGTTGTCACACTGAGATGAAACTCTGCCAGTCTTTTAATTAAAATTTCTACGGATGGTGCCCCCCTATTTGGAGATAATAATTGTTTTCCTTCAGTACAAACAGTCCCATGATGCTGTGGCAGTGCTAACAGTGTGTCAGTGATGCAGGAATGATAACAGGCTGCTTATCATGTAGAGATGACATCTAATTTAACTTCACTTTAACTTGACATTTTTTATCATAAAACACAGCATGTGGGTGTTCTACTGTACATTCTTTGCTTTGCAAGCTGTTTTTACAGATATTGAAACAGCCAAAAGGCTACAATATTTCCACAATAGTTGTCAGAGCAGAAGCAGCTCTGCACTGCGTATACACACATACACACACACACACACACACATATGCGCATGCAGATGGACTGTGAACTGGCATGTTGAAACTCCAGCTGGAGTGAGAGTCAGGAGAAGTCTTGGGGTTTGTGTTATCTGGATGGGCTGTTGGATTCTACCATCATGTGTAACCTAAATAGAGATCTAAGGAAGGAAAAAAAGGAAAGTCTCTTTTTATACTTTAAAGAAATGTCTCAGTTCTGTTGCTGTTTATGCTGATTCTGCTGCCTCATTACACAAATAGAGTTGTTGTCGTGTGGAAGATTTTGAAAAATGGTTTGAACAGCATTAAAAGGTCTTTGTCGTGCACTGCTGTGAGGTGTGTAATTCCCAGAAAATCTGCTGAGCCACTGAGACTTTAAAGCAGGATGTTGTGGCTGTTCGTGCTTCATGTAATTCTTTAGATTGGTTTGAGGTGGCCAGGAACATGCAGCATCTACTCATGTACTGTCGGTTCCTGGAAAGGTATTTTACAAGAATGAGAGCATACAGTATTTAACAATACTGTATGCTCTCATTCAAGGATGGTTTTCTGTAGAAACATTCATCAACAGCAGATTCCAAGGAATTATTATCGATACATTCCATGTAGTTAAGATTTTAAAATGTTATTTAATTTAGTTTCATGCCAAAGGGCAATGTTTTGTGTGCTTTTTATCTAGTTTTGAAAGGGGAGACAAAACACAGGAAGCAATAGGCTGGACTGGGTCATTAGTTTTGTTTTTTTACATAAAAGATATTTGACCTCTCCAGCAAAACAGCCAATCCCTATACAACTTTTGAAGGCTACCTGGTTTGCTTGTAAAATCGAAATCAGTTTTATGATTTAAGCGGGTATCTCAACTGGTGATTGTCCAGCCAGTAGCCTTGACTAAACAAAAGAACATATTTTAGTGTGAGTGCAGGATTTTTGCATGGTGATACAGAAGGCTGAATAAGTAGAAATAACTGTTCCTGTAGATATGTAAATTTACAATTTTTCACTAAAGCTTTGTAGTTATTACATATACACCATTTTACATGTTTTAGCAATGGCTGCCTACCACTTTAGTCACCACTGATGTATCTCAACAAATACTGGATGGACTTCCATGAAATGTTGTACAGACTTTCATGATCCCCAGAGGATGAATGCTAATGATTTTGGTGATCCTCTGACTTTTCATCTAGTTCATGCTTGTAGTTTTTATTGAATTATCTCGACCACTATTAGATGGATTGTCATCCCTCAGGATTAAATGTAGTAACTCTGCTGATCCCGAGTTCTGGTCTAGCGCCATCATTAGTTTAAACTGTGTCCAGCGCTTTGGTTTATAACCTTATACCCACAAAACTAAACTCAGCTGTTTAGTCCTAATTAGCAAATGTTAGAATTCTAAAATGCTAACCCTTATACCCGCTACACACTTTCAGAGTACTTTCACTGTGAGCATGTTAACCTGCTGATATTAACACTTAATTTCTGCCGATTATCACTCACTCAATTTTAAAGATCATCAGTAATTTGGTAGTTTCAACCCCCATGTTTGTGAAGCCCAGTTATGTAAATAATAAACATATATTTACTTGTTAATTTTCAGCATGACTGTTTACACATTTTACAGTTGTGGTACATCTGAATAAATACACCAGTCAGGGTCTCTCAGTGTGCAGCATTGATAGCAGATGTTTTTGCTTTGTTTTGAGAATTACTGATATGTGGAAGCTTTGTTAGTTCTCCTTACTGCTGATGGTGCTTGGGCATAGAAACGTTTGCTATCAGTGCTGTTTAATGAGGGTGACCATGAAAGAGGCAGGGAGATAAAAAGAAAAGGGAGACAGGGTGTAGTGTTGCCCACACAGCTCCAGTGGCAGCTGGCTAGCTCAGGAGCCTGATAATCTCCTCTCTCATTCCCTCTGGTCCCCAAATGCTTTATCAAGCATCCTGACTCCACACGCTATGCTGCTCAAGGCACACTAATCACATTCTCTGGGCTTTCTTTGCAAAAATATTATGTGACAGTGTCATGCATTCTCTTGTACAGTCATTTCACAGAAGGTTGTGTAAAAATAGTACGAAAATTGAATGTAGATCATGATGGAAATGAGTTTGAGCATCTTAGAAACTTTTACGTTAAGATAAATTTTCATAAATAAAAACTTAAATGTAGAGCACTCATCTGCAAAAACATTGACGAGCAGAGCCAGCACGGGCAGTGGAAAGTTACAGATGTGTTGAGAAATAAAAGGAGCTCTCATCTTGTCTTTTCTCGAGGAGAAAGGAAGGGAGAAATAAAAACAACAACGTAGAGAGTGATTGACTTTGACCCCGGGCTGACTCTGCCAGCCTTGAGGCCATAATAAGATGAGAGGTTGGATTGGCTGGACTCACGCCTGTTTAATCCTTGATTGGTTGGATCGAGTGAGATGTTTCCTCTGTCTTCTCTGTGGTTGCAGCCACTGGGTTGGCCGGAGGGTATGTGTGTGAGCGCACGCTAAAGATTGTATATGTGTGTGGATGGGTATGTTTTATGGATGTATTTGTTTTTGTTTTTGTGTACTTTGTTGCCTCACTGTAGCTTGAAATGTCGATAGTGTTATTTAAACTATAGGATCTGTGAACAGTTCAGGTGTGTATGTTTATGTGCTTGTGTTTCAGTGTGTATATTTGTGTGTGTGTGTGCGTGTGCGTGTGCGTGTGTGTGTGTGTGTGTGTGTGTGTGTGTGTGTGTGTGTGTGTGTGTGTGTGTGTGTGTGTGTGTGTGTGTGTGTGTGTGTGTTCTCTGTCCTCTTTGAGCTACAATGTCCCTGTCATTATAACTTCCTCACTGGACGCTGCGGGAGCAGGGTCACCAGGCCGTGAGGAGATTCAGATATAGTAAAGCCACAGAGGACACAATGTGTACTCGAGCTGAAGTTTGTGTGTGTGTGTGTGTGTGTGTGTGTGTGTGTGTGTGTGTGTGTGTGTGTGTGTGTGTGTGTGTGTGTGTGTGTGTGCAAATGTGTTGTATTTGTGAGATGGAGGAATAAATAAAAAGGTGTTTGTGTGAATATTTGACTTAACTTAAATAAACCTTTTTTTAGTGAGTGTTTCCAGAAAAATGTGTCTCTGTGTGCTTGTCTGCTAGCCAGAGAAACACTGAAGAGGGAAGGGTAAGTAGGAGAGGATTGGATGGAAAGGGATGCATCCTGAGTCTGAGCCCATTTCTTCGCCCTCCGGCTCCCACCGTCCTGAACCCTCTGCCCCCTCACTGTGATGAGGCTTGATGGCTGTGAAATTACTGCGAAGCACCTCAGTGTCTCTCTGTGCAGCTCTCTGGCTATTGAGACTGATAGGTTTTCTCCTCTCCAGAGAACTGCTATCCTGCAGAGGAGCAGCCATTGGGGTCAGAAAGGACAGTCCACTCATGCTGACCTGAAATTTCCTCTTTACCCCAGTGTGTTGTCTGATGAAGTTGTCTAAAGCCCTATTCGCACAGGACTAAAATTACCTGGGGACCTCATGTGATTTAGTAATTACCCATTCGTGCGGCGCATTCGCACGGGATAAGCGAAGTCTGTGCTTTAACTTGAATTTACTGACATTATCCCCCGGATATGATGTCAAGACTTTGCGTAACCTAAATAGATAGAAAAATTTCCCTTACCGCATGCTGTCATGCATGTAATCCATCTAATCATCTTTCGAGATTTCGCTCTTCTGATGAATTTGAGCTTGCTCTTTCTGCAAATGGGTCTCCATGCTGTGTACCTAGATGAGCCTCCTGAATTTGCACCCAAAATGCTGTCAAAACTTTCATTTATAATTGCCAACGCAGCCTCCATAATTCTCGACCGGGGTTTTTTGTTGGGGGGGGGGGGGCGGGTTTGGTTGGTTTAAAATTTAATAGTTGTTTTGAAATATTTATTTTATTTTACCACACCGGTTTTTTAATTTTTGTGTGTTATATAAAAAAGGCGCGGAAAACACAAAAAACCATTAAAAAAATAAAAAAACGACCCCAAATCACAGAGATGAACCGATTCGTACGGGACTAATATTATCACATGACCTCTGTGTTTGGCGAAATATGGTAGGTCATTTGCGGTGGAATTTTTATAGATGTAGATATAGATTATAGATGACTTGTGTGAAGTATGGTTATTTACCCATTAGACTCAGTACTATCAGACTTCTGTTTTGCGGCCCGTAGAGCAGCCCCCTGCTGGCCATCAGAAAGAATTCAGGTTTAAGACTCGAAACCTCTTTCCACTAATTATATACAGTTAATGGTTTTGTACGACGTGTTTGACTTTGCTAAAGTTTAAAGTCAAGTTTAAAGTCAAACAACCACACTTGGAGGTGGAATTAAAAGCCTGCTGTCACAGAAAGAAACAGAGTAGTTGTTATGTTGTGTAAAAAGGGTCTCTCTTGGCTTTCAGACATAGTGTTGCACTCTTTGGTTCACATGAAAAGTGACTGAAGTGAGTGAATGAAAGAGAAGAGCTCAAGAGAGAGAAGTTTGTCTTTAAAAATAGTTTCTTTTTCTCCCTTTATCACCCCTGCAGAGCTGGCCAGTCACTGCATGACGTCTTTGTAAGTATCAGATTGTAGCTTTTTGAAAGCTACAGAAATTATCAGACACAGACCCCCAAATTCTGATGTCAGAAAAGCATGTGTGGAGCTGTTCGATCATTAAATACACTGCTGCCTTTACCTGTTCACACCACTCTTAATTTAATGGCCCTATAAATACAGTCAATTTACCCAGTGTAAGAATCACTACTGAGTGTAAACTTTTGTGCTTTTGAGTGGTTATAGTTCTTTAACTCCTGTTTAAATTGTATGTTAGTCAAACTTCATTTTGTGAAGTTTATGAGTCATTTTATTATGTATTGATGTTTTGGTGCATTGTGCTTCATAAGGCATTTAATGTAGCAATTTAGAATAAGTGCATTTTATAGTATACATAAATAATTCAAAAAGATAAGAGCCAATCAAAGGGATGAAGCAATGAAGTATCCAAAGAAGTAAGATAGTGAACAGACACCTGGGAAGGGGGCAGGGTGTCTGTTGGATCGTACACATGTTGCTGTAGCTGTAAGCAATTGTTTTTCCAACCTAAATAATTCAAAATTCATTTTAAAATGTGTAAAACAGAAGGGCAGTAGTACAGACAAAACTCACTGTTTGGATATCCACAGTGTCACTGTAGACCTGTGGCCCTAGACTGATAATTTATGGAAGAGGTTGTCGTATCAGTCTCCTACAAAAATTGTGAGAACATGACTAGTAAGAATGACAGAGCCCATTCCCTGAATCTAGTCTGTGCTTTACAGTGTTTCCCACCCATGGTCTCTATTTATTCACCCACTCACGTGGCAACACCCAGCGCACTAATTGCCACTTATTCCCCACTTAAAATCATAACTTGTAACTTGATGTTTGAGAAGCCACGCTTTAAACCCACAGTCCCTTTTTAGCATTGTGGCTTTTTTCTTTTGGTTCACCACCTTTTTTTCCCCTGCCATATCATCTCCATATAAATACAGAGGGGGAATAAAGCGAGATTTCAGGATAGAAAAAATACTCCAGCAGCCAATTCGAAGGAGAATTCGCATGGGGTTTTGTCTCCTTTTTTCTCTTTCTAGTGAAAATTAGGTCTCAGTGGAGCTTTTGTCTTCTTTCACTGTCTGTCTTATTAGAGTGGTAAGGCCTTCTCCTCAGAGCCCTTAGCTGCTCTCAGGCATATGGTAGCAACAGAGTGGCATTACAAAGACAGAGCAGAGTGAAAAGAAGTGCAACAAGAATACATCATACCAGATGCAACTTGTTGTCAAGAAAACACTGACCTTTTGACAGTGATGTCCGCTCTGTCTCTCTCTCTTTCACACTCCTCATTTCATTCCAACTCCAGCTTTCTGATTTATGTATTTTTTTCTATAGAGGAAACCATTGCTCCTGATTTTAAATGCCAATGGAGATATTTAACTGACTTCTCTCATGGACTTTGATAGGAAATGAGATTGAAAAGCACAGACACTTTAGGACCTTTGCGGTGGATCTACAGTCAGTGACCTTCTCTGTGTGAAAGAAGTGTTCTTGTAAGTGATTGAAGGAGGTTGGACAACTTCAGTAGCAGACTGCTTGGATCCAAAATACAGGACTAACACCTACTACACAGTATACAGCTACTACGCAGTGTTGTAGTATGTATCGTATTTATGGTAAACAAATTCAGCTGCTGCATTTTTAAACAGAGTTATTCCAATACTGACACCAGTATTGGATCCAGTATTGGATCCTGCAGGATCCTGCTACTCCCATCAGAGGCCCATTTGCCATCTTTTTCCCCAGGATAATGAAGTCATCACATGCCCTACTCTGACCAAGGGTTTAACCTGATCCAGGCCAATATAACAATA
Source organism: Dicentrarchus labrax (assembly GCF_905237075.1). Lineage (NCBI taxonomy): Eukaryota > Metazoa > Chordata > Actinopteri > Moronidae > Dicentrarchus > Dicentrarchus labrax. Next base: position 25,406,059 of record NW_026136711.1, on the reverse strand, counting down.
ATAGCAATCATACAGGCTTTATAGTACTCTTGTTAAGAAATAATTACATACATTTTTTTACCACACATGTATCAGTGTCTCGGACGATATGCAAAGTCGATATGTAAAGAGGTGTACCGAAGCGTCTCTATTTTTAAGGTGATATTAAAAAAACTACTGTATCCAAACTGCGGTCGATACTTTAAAGACTCTCTTCTAGTGCTGCTGAAGCTAGTACTCACAAAATGAAAGAAATAATTCCAGCTAATCACAGTAGCAGTCTGTGTTCTTGCTCCACATCCACACTCCATGATGTCTCATTTCTTAAAAAAAAAAAGAAGATACTCTTGTTTGATTGGGTGGAATGAACTTACAACTTTTGGATGAATGCACTTAATGGTACGTAGCACCTTAAACAAACTAGCTTCTCTGCAGTCACACTTATCAGAGGCGAACAAGTGTTTTTTTTCTACAAGAGTAATGAGCTGAGCACATGAAAGGGGGTAAATAATCACAGGTCACAATATTAAAATCAAATAGTGCTGCGCAGTGGTGATGTAGGTCGCTCTGCAAAAAGATCAGTGTTCCTGCGCTCTGTGTTAGTTTAATGTTGGACCAAGACAAAAGAGAATTGGTAAACTTCAAACGCTTTGCACTTCCCAACATAAAAAGATGGACTTTTGAACCAGACTTACCAGCCAATAAAAGCCGCCTGAAGCTTGTTATCCACCACTTCTTTCAAGTGCCTTCAAATACTGTGAAACATTTGATCCATTATAAAGACCAGTGATACGACAAGTGATTCAGGGGCTCATTCCTGGCAGAATTTAATGTGTACTCCGTCTCCTTGTCCTATTTTTTTCTTCTTCTTCTTTTCTTCTGTTTAATGAATATTGATTATGAGGCCTCACATATCTTCTAAAAGAAATTGTTTGATTAGTTTTGTGACCGAGCCGTAACCTCTTTCTCATAACGGTGTATCTAGACACACAAATATGTAATAAACTTCTGCTCAAGGTCTTTTTAAAAAGCCAATTGTGAGTCAGTGCGCACTAACTAGTGCTGAGCAAAGAAACAGGAGGTTGTTTACTCACATGTTTACTCACATGCTCAGCTAAGCTGATGCGACCTCTGACCTTTGACAACTGTGTAGTGTAAGCTGGCCAGTGTCTCTTGTGCATCATGTGTCATTACACCGATCACAACAAGGGTGAGCAGTCTGTTAGGAAACAGGTGTGTGTATAGAACCCCTAGAAAGGAAGAACTACAGCTCTGTCTGTTACAGTGGCTCAGAGAGTTCAACGCACTCCAATTTTAGACTGCACATGTGCAGCGTTTAGAAAAAGTAAACACAACCACAGAACTGCACTACAAATACAGACGGCACAACCAAATACAGTAAGGCTGCAGATTGCACAGAACGATCTCTTCACACAGCGAAAATTAGTTACAAAACAACATAATTATCAGGGGATACTAAATACGGCAGGCATGTTCATCACTCTTTAGTTTCCCCTGTTGTTTTGTAACTAATTTGCATTCTGTGCAACATGCAGAGTTTCTGTATTTGGTCTTGTTTTCTCACTTTGCAGTGCAGTGAGCTTTCAGGGCCACCATAGTTTATTATTTCACATTTTACAGATATTACAGTTTGAGATGTTGCGCTTCTTCTAAACTATGTGTAAACATTGCTTCACTCCAAACATTTTCCTTGTGCATATCTGTCATCTTGTACGTGTTAAACTGGAGCTGAAACTATTAGTTGATGAATAGAAAATTAGTTGGCAACAAATTTGATAATCTATTCATCATTTAATTAATTTCTTAAGCAAAAATGCTTGGAATTAATTGACCCCAGCTTCTTGAATGTGAATGTTTTTTTGTGATCATAAACTGAAAAAAGGAGAGTTGGCAATAATTACTTGAGGAATTGCAAAAATATCATGCAATTAAATAATTGTTAGTTGCAGCCCTAGTTATACCACCCACTTGATACTTAAATATGAACACTGACTAAAGGATCTGAATAATAAAATCTGATACCATAGTGCAGCAGCTTTCAACCAGTTTGTTGGGCAGTGAGTTCATATGTGCACTGAGATATTAAATTACTCAGATCTTTAATTAAATCTATCAAGCAAAATGTCTGCATTCACTGGATTTACTACTGACGTGGTGTGATGCCATATGGCTCTTTCTGAATGTTTTAGTCATTCAAGCATAAGAAGAGTTTGACCATTTGTACCCTCCTTGCATCTTTCCTGGTGACAAAATTAAGCCACTTCACTTAAGGCCAAATCAAGGCTCCTTCACTGCCAGCTCTTTGCATTTTTGCTTTTTCCTCTTGTGCGATCACTGTTGATTTTATGTGATATTTCGGAGCAGTTGATTACTTAAGTGGGATTTGGCATTTCATGCCTCGAGCCTCGACAATCACAGGGTTGAGGACTACAGATAAAATGTATTCTCGTCTGTGTAGTATCTTCTGAATGCGTCTGTGATTAGGAGGACTAGCCTTACTCTCCTGACATTAGTGGATTTTAGAAGCTGTGTTTTTCGAATGAGCTGTCATCCTCACCGTTGCTACAGTTAAAATTGATATTCTTCTGTCTTTACTTTCCTGTCAACCCTTTGTGATTAGGGCAGTTTACGTGGAGTCTCAGGCAGCCTTCAGGTCAACAAAACTCTATTTCGGCCCTTGCTTGCTCTGTCTGTCTAAATGAACATTCCTCTATGGGCTCGTCAGACTCGGCTCCCGCATGCCTTGCTGCTCTGCCTGGCACACACTGGCACTGCTGTCTCCTCCCCGCCATGCTAGTTCACGTGCGTCAGCCTGGGCAGAGGGGCCTGACTCATCACTGGTCATGTAACATCACTTGGGATTTTTTTTCAACTGAGAAAAAAGGTAAAAAATACAAAAGTGGAAGTAGTGTGATTGGTTGAACTAGTATGTGCAATGTTGTGTCCAGTTTAAAAGTTGGTTTTATTGTGTCAGGGGTTGGTGTAGTCAGTCAGTTTGAAAGAGCAGTATCCATTGGACCGTGAAATTATTAGGATTTTGGCTTATTTAGCTTCATAATTGAACATGTTTCTTGGCCGTGTGACTGTCACACAACAACAAAGGTTCATTTATTGAACTTCACTTCACTTCACTAACTATCTCTAATGCTCTACTTTCAGTACAGCGCTCATTTTCTTCTTTTCATGTACAATCTTTTCTGGTGCATTAGCCTCTTTTCACAGCTTACATGAGCCATACTATTGTTGTTGTTGTTATTATTATAATTATTATTATTCATGCCTGTTTTTGGATGTAGTCTTTAGTGAACCGTGCTGCACTTAACAATAATCTGCCAGCGAGCTCACTGAGATCTTCTCCATCTCCTCCCCTCTTCCACATCAGTCAAATCTCCTGGGAGAGCCCTGACTCTCAAGTTAACTCCTATTTCCATGGTAACTGAGGCAGACATAGAGAGGTCCAGGCAGCCATGGCCCAGAGCTACTCAGCTGCAAAGGCACAAATTGTGCATCATCATTGCTGCTGCTGCATGGGACAGCATGTGGGAGACTGTCAGATGCTGTTGGGTCTAATTCGCCCTTGAGTAAAACTGTCATGCGTGGAAGTGAATATTATATATTGAACAAATATTAGTTATCTGTGAATAATTTCAGCATTATATTGAGGGCCGAACTCTCAGATAAAAAATCCCTCTGTTGACCGCAGTAATTATGACAAACAAAGTCCTTGTAGTGAGGAGGTCAGGCTGGATTAACAGGTAAACAAAACACTGGACTTTAACACTGGAGATTCGTTCCCATTTTCAACCCACAGTAAACACAGTTTTCTTATTTTTTTAAAGCAGGACCACACTCGTTTGCAAACCTTAACAATGTGTTTATTATTAAAGAAACAATGTATTTTGTCATTTATTTATTTACTTGTCGCTGTTATAAGTAAGTGGGGGGACTGTAGTGCAACCAAGCAGGACCAGCAGCTAGTAATTTTGGACAAAAGCAAAAGATGTATAGTATATGTGTATAAAAGATTTAATATATGTATGTCCCTATCAACAGGACTGCACAAATGTGGGGAAAAGCGAATGCATTTTTATCATGCATTCATTCTTATTGTTCATTTTTAAGTTTTTCAAACATTTCTATTTGTTACTGTCATATTTTAACGTTATCAATAAAGATGTAAGTGGACATAACCGTCATGGGTGTAGCAGTAATGCCATGGATGTAACTGACATGGTTATAAAGATTTATTGAGTCAGTATTATCTATATTTTTGAGCAGTCTCCATCTTTTATTGTGTTAAGTTAAAGTGGATCTGTAAAAGCAACCTAAACTGGTATAGTTGTGTGTATCACACATGCAAATGTTCAGTGCTCACTTGAATAGTTTTGTTATGCAGACAGGGAAACAGCTTTGCTCACACATTGAAGCCCACCTGCTCGTACGCTGACCGGCTGAAGGCGTTTAAGTGGCAGTGCGAGTCGGGCTTGATCCAATCCCCTGAATGCCTGTTCAGCACCCTGCTGCTCCCCCACTCTCCCTAAACCACCTTGTAACATCTTCCAGTGTCTCCCCACCTGCCCACCCACCTCCCCCCTCAGAGTGAATGAACAGCCCTCCACCATACAGCAAATCCTGCAATAGGATTCTGGATTATCCAACGAGGATTAGGCCTCACCAAACCAAACAGGGGCAGCGTGTGTCATTAACAACACTTAAATTGATAATGTTAAACCCTAGAAGCACAGTGAGTGACCTCTTAATTGTATGTGTTTAAACACAGACACTTGTGGACTGGGGATTTAATGCAGCGTGATAATTTGAAGTAGGAAATGCTTTGAAAAACCGGAAAAGTGCCAAAATTGTAGCATTCAGATCTGCAACTGAACTGTTAGTTTAGTGTTTATTTGACAAATATGATGAAGACGATTGAGCATATACATTTTGAAGTGATCGAGACCTTGGAGTATTAGGTTTGTAAGTTAAACATCGAGAAAACTAAACCTAAATAGTTTGAATTTGTTAGGATTTGAGAGAACTCAGGGTCAGAAAGCAGATTAAATCTGATAAAATACTAATAATAACCAAACTCTACTCCCTGCCATTTTTATCAGTTATTAGCGAAACCATAAAATCCGAATGTGGGCAGTGGAGTGGAGCTGAGCTGGGATGAACAAATGGCAACCACTACAGCAGGTTATAGTCTGAGCAGCTGTCAATCAAGGCTAAAAATATACCCATCTTTAAGCCTCAGATACTTAAAATTTTCAAATTGTAAAGTAAAATTAGCTCTAGAGAATTGATTGAGAGAAAAGTTGGCAGTTTCTCCAACTTGACTTCAGTACAGAGTTCTTTTAGAGAGAGCATCTAATGGAAAGGAAAGTTAAAGGAACTGCATCTGACACTTAAATGCTAAAAGAGTACTCCAATGATTTAGCATTATGCCTCTATAACATTGACGGACTCATGATGACAAAATGCATTCAGCAGAACCAGATATGTTGTCTGTTTTTTATTCCATGCATTCTTACCCCCGGATTTTTTTTACCTTTTTAAATTTTAAAAAACTAAACTCAAAGTTTATCAGATACCACACAGCTCCCTCTGGAGCTACAAGAAGGCTTTATGGAACCTTTTTTCCTTACAGTGCAAGAGCTGTAGACAGACTTTGATGTGCAAAGTACGTGGAGTTCCTCTGTAACACTGAGAAGTGTTGCTGCTTGGCTCAAACACGAAAATGTCACTCAGGTCTTCTGGTTGGGTTTGAGCTCTGTGTTTAATTTGTCATTAAAAAGGAGCTCCCTTTGTCACACAGCTACTCCCCAGCAGTCTGTCTTACTTCTTACCCCCTCCCTCTCTTTCACCATAATCAGTGAAAGCTTGCTATCTTAATGCCTTTTAGCGAGCATACTGAAGCACTGCTGCATAATCCAGAGTATTACAGAGGCAAACAATACTGATATGTGTCTCCATAACACCATGTAGCAGGTTTTTTTTGTTCAGTCTAGGCTTGTATAATATAAAGTGAAACCTGCAAGAAGCAGTTGGAACTCAATTAAAGTAGTTAATGTAGTTTATGGCAGCTTGGCTTCAGGTTTGGAAGATTGCTGCTGAGAGGAAGAGTATTAATTGAGATGCTTGGTAAAATGTATGCTTTTTTTAACTGGGTTTTCCTCTCACCGTGTTTCTGTACCTAATGTGATGTGACTCTGCACTGATGTGACTGATTATGAAGCCTAGATTGGTTCCTGGTCACAATGCCCAAGGTCTGCTACAATAAATGATCAGCAAAAGTTAATCTTTTAAATGTTTTGTTTTATCTGCATTTTTAGCCACACTTGTGGCATCGCTTTGGAGATGGCAACGTTGGTATGTCAGTCTGTATAGATAATACATACAAATATCTCATGAGCTATATAGTGGATTGTATGTGGTACATACATTTGTGGTCTCCAGAGGGTTAATCCTATTGACTTTGGTCATCCCCTGACTTCCTCTACCTCCACCAGCAGGTCAAAGCTTTTACTCGATGGCACAAAATGATGACATTTGACATTCCCAGATGACGCTTTTGGCAATCCTCATAACTTTTCATCTAATGCCATCATACTGTCAGTATTTCATTTGTCTGATGCATTTTTCTCTTTGATCAAATACCTGCAAAACAAAGACATTCCTATCAGCCTCAGATGTGCTTTGTGTTAAGCCCTAACTAGCAAATGTCATTCTAAATCTCTGCTGAACATTGCGGGCCAGTTAGCATTTAGCTCCACACATTGCTGTGTCCAAGTACAACCTCACAGAGCAACTAACAAGGCTATAGACTTTCACCTTGTGTATGTATGCACGTAAGCAACCTTTATTAGCATCAAGAAGATGGGAAGTAGCTTATTCTGTCACAGCTATTTATGAATGCCATCAGTGTTATCTTTGACCTAATTAGTTTGAATATACATAAACAGATATGCCTCAAAGCTTAAAAGGAACCTAGACACCACTGGCAGTGTTGTATGGAAATAAACTGTGAAAAGGTTCCATTATTTGAGATGGAGTTTATGGATTTAGAGTTAATCTGATGAGGTGTTTGTCTTGATATGAGCTTTTGTTCCTCATAGTGCTAGCCACAAAACTATGCCTGGGATTTGTAAGTGTGTCCACAATGTCAGCGGCCACCTGAAGGATTTGTCTGTTAATTACATTATTAAGAGACGCTTTATCGCTGCGTAGGCTTTAGATTGAGTTCCAATCATCTTTCCAAATCAAAACCTGGGATCATTTGAGTATATTGTGTTTATTCTGTTTCAGTGTTAATTTGCTCACGGTGACCCAGAGAACACCGGCTGCATCCAAATCCACAGTTTGTTGTATCTTCCAATTGCCTTCCCTGCTGTGCTATCGAACTACATCTGTTAAAGCAGCGTAACATACAATTAAAGTCCCTTAATAGCTCATCATGTGGATGATAATTATAACACACAGTGGAATGCTAATTATATCAATGATCTTCTCTCCTAACGTCCTACTAAAACCAATGTCATTTAGCTGCTACTTATGGACGTGCCAAGTGGCCTACTTTCTGCACAGCCGACGGGAAAGCAGAGAACGCCACCTTGCCTGAAGAGTGGTTGGACCAAAATTATTATGTTATATTCTGAAAACTGCTGCACTGTTGATATGTTTAGGGATATTTGATTGTTCTAAGATGAACGTATCTCATTTGTGGGAACTGATGCACACTGATGAATATGTGTGCTACATCAGCCCTTTCCCATTTGCAGTAAATTAGTGAAAAGCAAATGAAATGAGGTCGTGGCAAAACCTAATGATGATAGAAATGAATACCAGCAATATTTCGATCAGTTACCTCAGTATTGTGAGCTGAATGAGAAATATTCAAAGAACGGAACATTATTCCACATACTGTGCCTTCAAAATGCTGAAAAAGAGCCCAATTTTAACTGTAATCACACTGTAAATCATCAACCTGCAAATTGGTAAAATAAACTTTTCTTTCGTTATTATGAGACCTAATTCATTTTTCTTTAGACTTTGAATAAATGTCCTTCTGGGCATTAACAAAACTCATTAAATTAAGTTTGTTAACAAACAGCTTCTCTGTATGGTATTTGGGTTAAAAGCCTCCAGAAAATCTTTTTATACATGCTAATATATGTATGTTTATACACCTACACTTACATATAGAATTAAAATTATTTTTTGATAAGAAATAAGAGGTCTATCCAGTGTTTTGGTTTTGATTTGATATTGTCAGAATTGTAATCACCAAAAATAGGAAACGCAAGAAAACATGCATGCAGAGTAGGGCCTAATTTGAATCAGTCCTAATGTTACTAACATCCACTTTCCAACCAGAATACAAAATTAACATGATTGGTGCTCCCAAATGTAGAGTGTTCTGTAGAGATGGCTTACATTGCTAATGGATAATAGCTAAAGTTATGTGTTTAATGGCGATAAGATGCTGTTTCCAAAAATACCTACAAAAATGACTTCACCTTCTTTTGAAAAATGGAAAAAAATATTTCATTAAAGTGAGGAGAATTAAATTTCAGTTTGACTTTTAATTTAACGGGGTCACTGGGAGCAGCCTTGAGTGTATCACCCTTGTCTCTGTATTTAATTTGACCTATCTTAAAATGTTTTATGGTGTACTTAGGCCTGTGAAATATCAGTGTTGCCTGCAGTGCATTAGAATCTGCTCTCTCGCCAGCATATCACTGTTTTAGAGGGATTATAAACCACAGTGACATTTTAGGTGTATTACATAAACCATTCTCTCTCATATGTATCAGCTAGTCTGTGAGATTTAAGGGATTCTGTGGCAGCTATTATTGCTGCACAACAAATATTTGCCTCTACGATATAGCAAAGAGAGATACTCTTGAAAGAAAATCAATTCTCCTCTTGGAGTCCGTTGCATCTGAACGCACACAGCCCCTCTCATATCACAATCTTTACTTGATCCTCACTTCACTGGCCGTTCCCCCTTATCAGTGATCATTGGCTGTGAGATATGAGCTTATAGGGGGATCGGTATGAGTCAGCATCCTGAGCTGAACCCAGACAATGAAAACATCCATGCTATTAACTGTGCTGTACGCTCATCTTGCAACAAAATGTTCTTTTTTCTTGATAAGAGATATACAGGTGTTATGTATCGTGTTTTTTTTTTATGTCAGCTGGAGATTTTTAAAATTCTCAACTGATCCTGTAGATCCGAGAATCAGTGCATGCATATGCTGAGATGTGAGGCTCCCTCATCAATCATCTACCAGGGATTTCCTGAACACGAATAAGTAGGCTCATAAAATGAATCCTAAAATGAACTCTGAAAGATCCTAATCTGTGCAACTGCTAAGATGGAAGGTTATAGTACTTGTACAAGTGACTCAATTTCACAATGTGATCTGATGTGATCTGTGAGAACTCCTTGTACGGTGTGATAGATGACAGCACAAACCAGGCTTTTGAAGGGACAATTATTTATAATTCAATCTCACAAGTTCACAGTTTTTTTCTTTTCTTTTATTGTTCAAACTTTCCAGGGAAGTTCCAGGGAAGACAGCTAATGTTGTGGTCATCTGAATAATGTGGCCCTTCACTGTCAATAAATATATAATACAATGTAAGTCCACATTAACAAATATTGTTCAGACAAATAACGTTGACTGATGCTCATAGTTAATGATGCCGTGTGCAGCTCTGATATTGGATTGTATGCATCATTTAAGTGCCGTTTAAATGATTTGTCAGAATAAATATGTCAACTTTCTGTCCAATTAGAGGCTGCTGATTACAAGGCAATAATAATGTAACAACAGGATACTGACGGGGGAAAAAAATTATCATGTCACTTGCATCCCTTTTGCAATTAATGTTTAATAATAATAGAGTGGCTATGTGGGGGGCCTATTTCAGGCACCCCTGATAGTTTAAGTTAATGCTCCATTAATTTAAGACACAACCTTTACTCACAGTAGAAGTAATTCTACAGCGGTGATGGGCATAAAGCTCTCCTGGATTAATCATCACTAAAACACCATTAACAACTATATTAGAAGATATTACATGCTTTGATGAACAGTCAAACGTAAAATAAGCCTGTATACATAAAAGCATAAAGTTAGAGGTTAAAGGTCAACTGTGTAGGATTTAGTGGCATCTAAAAATGTAGCTGCAGATCACAACTTCCTCGCTTCACCCTCCCCTTCACTACTGGCACATGGGAGGTAAAGATTACATTGATAAGAATGATAATACAATCTGCATCTTACAATTGCAACAACAAAGCACTTTGAATTAGCAGCAGCTCTACTCCATGTCTCTGACTAGTTTCTTCTCTATAATTATACGGCAGCCAGTGCTCATAGGCGTCCACTGAGAGAAAAAGACATGATTTCTCAGAAACGCAAACAGAAAGTTGAAATAATTAAAACTGGTGGCCATCACACAAACCTACAGGGTGGTTAAATCAGTCCTGAGTAACACTGACGATTAAAACAAGCTGAAATGGAAATTCAGAATGAGGAAGAAATACTTTTGGAACACGTTGCTTCTCTTACTTTGCAACTTTACTAAAAAAAGGGTTGAGTTGGTATCAAATAAAGACCTCTGCAAACTTTTAGACCTACTAAACAATTTAAATTCAGTTTAATTTTAGTGACTGATTTGTCTACTATACGTTACACACGGAGTCTCATGCTGAAACTGTTTTTTACAGACTCATAAAACTATGTTCTAAATGTAATAAACCTTTGAGATCTTTACTGGTGACATCTCTGTAAAATATTTAATCGTCACTTTTGCTTTGTTGAGATGTACACTACAGTAAAGAGGATTTACAGTTTTAATAAGACCAGACTTAGAAAACTATAGAAAACTTACAGTGTATTACTATTCATGATATTCATGGCCCTGCTTCCAGTTCGGAGCACATATTACTGTAAGTAATCAGTAATCACAGTACAACCTAAATAACTCCTGTATAGTCCAAGTTCATTCACTTGGGATTTGTTTCCATCTCCAACACACACACACACACACACACACACACACACACACACACACACACACACACACACACACACACACACACACACACACACACACACAGTATTGTGGAGGCACAGTAAGATAACAGGAAGGAAGGGTGGGTTTCTCTTCCTGTGCTGTTGTTTGTTGATGTATCTTTTATCTTTTGGGAAGCATCTCGTCCAGCTCCATCTCCTCCCTCGATGGGAATTTATAGGACCAGCCCAGGAAGACATGCATGGGATTTCTGCTGCTTTGTGCTACTGGCTTTTGTGGTGGTAGATAATCACCATGGTGACCCCTCGATGTAATGGATTGCTTTTTAAAGATTTTTGTGTTTGTGTGCGTTTGCTCGGTCCCACAGGGTGGTGGTACAGACAGATAGGAATCACATTCATGGTTTGTGTCTCCAGCTCCATCTTTATTTTACTTTTTCTCTGTAGCTCTTAGTGCCATAGTATCTGTCTGTGAGATGTGTAACATTTTACCCCTCACACTCTCATTTTTATTGTATGATATATTCTTTAGGATCCCCTTTCCTTTAATCATAAAACTAATATGCTATGGGTGGGATAAAAGGAAGCTGCACATTTTTAGGTGCCAATGGTCATTAATTCTGAGACTACATGCTAATGAGCTACACAGGAGGTAAAATAACACAGTTTCTTCATAAAAAGGACTTTGAATGAACTAAATCATTATTGCAAATACTGCTGCAAAGCTGAATTTTCTGACCAATCTACACTTTGTAGATTGGTCTCTCAAATTGTTGAGTCAATTAATACAAAATAATATCAACAAACTTGATATTCATGATATCTTTAATCAACCAAAAATGCTAAAACTTGTTCAAGCTTCTCAAATTTTGATTATACAGATGGCAATCTCACTTTATTCACTTTAGTCAAGACTGAAATATCTCAACAACTACTGGATAGATTACCATGACGTTTTGTGCAGATATTCATGGCTTCCAGAGAATAAATCTTCATCATTTTGGTGATCCAGGGGCCTACTGGAAGCTCACCATGTAAAGCTCACAGCCCATGTACCAAGGCTGAGTCCTTACAAAAGTGGACCGGGATCGAATACAGCTGAGTCCAACTGTAGTGTGCCGTGAAAAGGCAGCATTAGTTGTTTTGTAATCTCACATGTAAAAGTGCTAACGCCCGACCTCTTTTATAGCTGATAAATGTTGTTAATTGGCATTTTAACAGTGTTTGGATCTGTAATTAAGTAACATTTATGAGGTTTTCTCTCTCCCTTGTGTAAGTTAATGTGTCCAGAAAGGGATTTGGTAATTACAGAATGTTTGTTCCAAATTAGTTAATGTTTCTAAAAGGGGTTTGTTTGTTTGCTGTTGTTGTTGGTTTTGTTTTGTATTTAATCCACACTCTCTCTTTTTTCATTTAAAATAACCAGAATTTTTCAGCCATCAATCTTTCAGCAGGGAGGGATAAACTGTCTCATTATGCGAGTTTGTTCGGTGTGTGTGTGTGACAGATGACCACTTAGAGGTTTGCCCTGGGAGATTTTTATGACAGATTTTTAGAGAGTTCTGTCACCACAGCGCATATACATACAGCCATACATCGTATAACAACACAAAATTGTATGACAGGATAAAGCCAAACAAAAAGTCATAAAAATGAACTGACTGTGCTCACTGACAGACACTGCATCATGTTACGTGTGCAGAAGTGTTTGTGGTTATTAGAAAATGCAGTGTTTTGCTGTTTGTGATAATGCCTGCCCACGCTTTTTCCAATGGAAAAGAATAAGGAACAAATACAGAAATTGATTCTAAAGTTGTCTCTGTATTGATGCATTTGTTTGTGTTACTGTGTGCATCTACTGTGCGATTTTGACATGATAAAGGAGACCATCACCATAGGTACTCTGTACTGTCGTATACACACCTGATACCCATTTTCACATGTACACTGTCGTATTGTAACTGCAGTAAATTGGGTCAAAGGTAGAGAGCATTTGTATTTATGAGGACTTTATTTACTTTGTTTACACAAATTGGTTCAGACAGACCAAACATTGAAAACCAAAAACAAATATTCCACCCAAACATGAAAAAATCTAACTACAAAACACAACATAAAATATGCATTAAAAGAGAGTGGAAAACAGAACAATAATAACATTCATAAATATTAAGCGAGAAGACAGCTATATGAATGTGTTTTCCAGATTGAGCCTCTCTCCCTTACTCCTCTAGCTGTTTACACTTCTCTCTGTCTTGCTTGCCATCACATCACTCTCATCGTCAGATTCATCACACATCATAACTCAAATCTATTTCATCATAACTAATGCATCAGCGCACACCCTCACTCCAAGCAATTCACCACCAGTGCATATATTTTGGCGCACGCTGGCCTAAATACCAATCAAATATCGAGCTGTTAGGTGGTTGTGAGTGTGTCCTTGCTGCCTGCATGTGTATTTGTTAATCTCACCCCGGTATCCATATTTTAAATTGTAGCCTGAAGAGCTTGCAGAGCTATCTGACTTCAGACATCGTGAAACAACTGTCACTTTCTGATTACTTTTCTGATGCAAACGGTGTCAAAACAAATGTGTTTATACGTCGCTGTGTGCGTGGCCAGCATGCAGCAGAGGAAAATCTATATACACAAATACAAACACACGAGGAGCTCCTCTGTGAATTAAAAAACATGAAACGTTATCTGCCTTGCTTTCAAACTTTAGGCAAACTGCGCAATACATAGATGAAGTTTCACCCACATCCTCTAACGCCATCCAAATAGACTCCTGTTCCAGGAAACAGAAATGCTCGGTTGTGTTTAAGCTCATAAACTTTGTCTCTACCCGCTGCCAAGTGCCCGGTCAGTACTGCCACTTCCATTGTCAGCTCTGTTAAAAAAAAAGGGTTTAATTCTTTTTTTAATACTAGTCCGATCGAACAAGTGAGTAGCGAGATTTGCTAGCTCGTTGTGGCATTTTACTCGCCTGGGGCAATCAGGCAATCCTTATTGTCAGGGCCCAGTGCCTTGTATCTCCCTTACTACAGCCCCATTAACACAATTACGGCATATTAAAAAACCCAAAGCTTGACGGACCTGCTGTGCCTAAAAAAAAAAAAAAAGTTGTATCAAGACAGGCTTTGAACCAAAGCTGATGTTTTGGATGTATATAATATATTATCAGCGTCCTTGAGCATGACCTTTTTCTTACTAAAAAAAAATACTCTTTGTCAGGAATGGGTGGGAGCATCATGCAGTGTGTTCACATTTTACAGTGTACGTGTATGTGGTTGTCTGATTTCAGACATGAGAATGTCATTAGCATGTGTATGCATATAGGACCTTGATCTTGTGTCTGAGGCTGAAGCTCTTGCAGCTATGGTGCTGGTTGACAGGCTGATGACATGGCAGTAAAAATAAGGTAGATGCCGACTGAACATTTCATGTGGCCATATTTCATTTTATCAACAATACAAAAAACTATTGAAAGCTTCAAATATTCGGTAAATAAAGACTGAAAACATTAGTTATAAAAGAGGTTCTAAAATATTTATTTATTCAGGTTTAACTATTTCAAGCTAAGGTTATCGCAGGTATCTGTATTATTGAAGCATTCTTTTACAAATTGCCACCAGCTCCCGTGTTCCCGACTGTAGCTGACAATCTCTCCGTATAGGGGCAAAAAATGTGAACATCTACTCTCAAAAATCGATAAAAAAATCTTTTCATTACCACCTGAAATCAACTTGTGACTGTGACTCATTGCAGTAGTAATTCATTTGCTACAGTACATTAAGAAGCAGGAAGGAGAAGGAAAGTGCAAATAATTGAGGTTAAATCTGTTTTTGTAGGGGCAACAGTGGATTGTATGAATTAGTGGCATATTGCATTTACATTGTCAATGTTGTTGACAGGAAGTGAAGAGGTCTAATTATATCCTGAATGCTACAATTACATATGGATTTATCAGGTTTATTAATCTCTCAAATGAAAAAAGAAAGCTTAGATGATAACTGTACAACTGGCCTGGCTTTGTCACTGCAGCCAATGTCAGTGCCTGAATCTATTTGATGCTAATTTAATTATTATACTGACATCAGTTTGTGGCATTGACTTTCTCAAGTGACAGACTAAACTGTTTCTTAACTTCATTTTATTCTTTAGCAGGTTTAGGTGGGTTTTTTTTTTCAGCTATTCAGGGTCTGTGTAATGTTTTGATATAAAAGTTTTTTTTTTGAAATAATTATGCTTTGATAAATCAGACATGTTCTTCAAAAAGCTGCCTGTGTTTAGGCGTATCTCAGAGTACCTCATAGTGCAGTAACTTATGTATTCTGCTTCAGGCTTCTTACGTACTTAAAATAAAGAAATGCATTCATATACCACAGCCACTTATTGACAGTCACAAGTGTCTGCAGCATACACTGGCCTCCTCTGGGTAAAAGGAAATACAAGTAATGAAATCAGGTATTTTCAGGAAATCTTGTGCTTGATGCATCCTCCTAACTCGTTTCATTTGAATGCAATTTTCAAGCCAATTTAAATTCTATTATAATCTCCTTAGGGAGCTAAACATGACATTTAGAAGGTCCCCTGAAGACTCTGAAAGACAGAAAAACACCTCTGTACCCAATTACAAGAAAACTACAGACGATGCAGCTTATGTTAGTATTGTAGTTCCTCCGAGATGTGTTGTTTACAATCCAGGTTGTACACCGTTCATGTACAACACTGCACTTCAAATCCACAGTGGAAAGCAGAGAATGGCGCGTGACATTTATTGGATGCAGTCAGACTGAGCTCGCACTTTATAACCTTGGGTCCAATTCTCTCAGCACTTGCTGTAATATTTCACTTTTTTTTCCTCACTTAGCTCTTACAGGAGCACACGAACTGTGAACCATTGGTTTCTGCAGCAGCTCATTTTGTTTGATTTCGTGGCCTTCGATTCCAACAACAGCTGATGTTGGACATGTGACTGCTGCAGAGTTCCTGCGTAGATGGCATGGTGATAATACTGAAAATGTTCTGGCAAAGTCAAATATCACAGCTAGATGATGACAGTGATGCTTATCAGCAGCCTAACAGAGGTCTAATAGATGCAGGATTCAGGAAGTGGGATAATAGAGTTAGGCTGCTGATGGCTGCGCTTCCATCATTCTACTTTTATTGTAGAAAAAGCACTCCCACAGCCGCATTTTGTGGATTGCACAATGTGTTTCCATAATGACCAGCAGCCATTATCTTCAAACAGTCCTAAAATCCATCTCACTTAAAGGCAACTGTACAATACAGCCGCTGTGCATAAATACTAACCTTTCTACTGCTCAGTTTTGATTCATATTCATATCGTTGTCATGATCTGCCCCTCCAGCAAACCTCCCTCCCTTGTCTTTATTAGCTGTCACATAAAAATGCTGTTCTTATTATGTGCTCTCCTCTAGGAGCTCGAACTGTTCTTAACTTTAGAAAGATTTTTGCCAAAAGATGGTGCAACTCCTGCCAAAGTTACTTGACTTTCTCATGCAATAGATGCTTGGTTTTGTGTGTGTGTGTGTGTGTGTGTGTGTGTGTGTGTGTGTGTGTGTGTGTGTGTGTGTGTGTGTGTGTGTGTGTGTGTGTGTGTGTGTGTGTGTGTGTGTGTGTGTGTGTGTGTGTGTGTGTGTGTCTGCGCGCCAGGTACACCAAAGCTGCATGTAGAGAAAACAGAGAGCTATATAAATGGATAATACAGTGTAGGCATGGGTGCATGGACCTGCACCCATTTATATATTTTATATTGACATATAGATCTTCCCACTTTTACAGTTTAATTTTGACGATGTTGCGTCTATTTTAATCAAGCTAGATCCCTAAACAGGCTGCGTAGTGGCTCGCATTTTCTCAGGTTTCTTATGCATTTCGTGTGTTAGGCTCCTAGCGTTGCCGAAACACTACAGGTGATTTATGCTCAATACTTTTGCCTGAATGCATCCTGTGTAAAAGCAGGCACAGGATTGAAGCTGCTGCTGCTGCTAACATGTTGCTTTCAGTACACAGTGAAGAGCTTGGTCTATATAATATCAGAAAATAGTGAAAGAGGAATATTACAATACTCTGGAAACCCAAGGTGACATCTTCCAATGTCTTCTTTTGTCCAGCCAGCAGTCCAAAAAAAGTAATGTTGAAAAACTGACTCAAATGATCAATCAATTATCAAAAATATATTCTGTCTATCGACTTATGCATCTTTTTTTAAATTATACTATTATTATTCATGAAAGCACAATAAACAGTTTCATAGATTGATATATGAACATACTGTATATAAATGCGGGATATGGTAAATGGACCTGTACTTGTATAGCGCCTTTCTAGTCTTCCAGTCACTCAAAGTGCTTTTACACTTTCACACACATTCACTCAGTGATGGCAAAGTCCATCGAACAGAAACTAACATTCATACACACTCACACACCGATGCACAGCATCGGGAGCAATTTGGGGTTCAGTATCTTGCTCGAGGATGCTTCGACATGTGGCACCAGGAGCCGGGGATCGAACCCACAACCTTCCGCTTAAGGAACGACCCGCTCTACCTCTGAACCACAGCCGCCCATATAGCATTTACTTTTTACTTCTGACTTCAACCAATGCTTGGCTGTGGTTGCATCAGTGTCTGTACTGTACTGTGCTTTATTGAATGAATTTGCAGCTGTGTGTCTATGTGTGTAGCCCTCTGGCTTTGTGTTCTAGTGCGCATACATGTGGTGTATGTAGTTCATGTTTCTGTGACCATTTTTCTGTGATACTGAGGGACAGATGTGATCATTATCATCCCAAATCTCTCTCATCTCTCTTTCAGCATTCAGCGTCATAACCTGATTTACCCACTCGCTCTGTTTTTTGTTTTTTTTTGTCTCTGTGAAATAAAGGCGGCTGGCAGCACCGCCAAAAACTGGGGATAATAATGACGTGGAGAGTAGCCTTCTGTGCCACTGCCGCTTCCTGCTCAGGCCGGCAGGTTTAGCAGCGTTAGCAGTCAGGCAGCTGTCCAGTGTGCACACTGTCATAGCTGATATTTTGTCAATTAAGGTCCGGACGGTAGGGTTTATCTGTTTGGACTGTGAGGCAGTGTAATCCCAAACATCATTACATCATCCTCCGTCCCCAACCCTCCCCCTCACTCATCATCCATCCATATTTCCAAGGTCAGTTGGGTAACATCCTGGCAGGCTGATAATTTGAGAGATTGAAGTTCCTGCAGGGATGCATCACGATGATGCGGTAAGATTAATGGATTGTAGATTGATTGGTTGGTGATGTCACTGGGTAACAAAAGGCTAAGTTAAGGTGCACCTGCGGGCTGTGTGAGCAATCAGGAGGAATTGGGTTGTATGGAATCTCATCTTGCTTTTATCCTGCATCAATTGTTTGTTTACAGCAGCCTTCTTTCTGAAATATTGATTATAACTAGAAAGCCTTATCTCCATGCAACATCTGTTTCTCTGAATTCGCAACTTGTGACTTTAAACCAAATATTCTTTCAGTTCTCAGCCACAAAATAGCATTTTATTAGTGCATGCAGTAAAGTGAGGTCTCTAAATCTGGTTAAATTTGTTAGAGGAAACATAGTTTTATTTTAAGCAAAAGGATGTAGAAAAAATGGGAAATGAGAAATGTTTTTCTGTTATTTTTAGATAGTTTAGACTTCCACCTTCACTTATGTGTTTCTCCATCTCTCTTTCTACCAGTACGCTACCTGCTGAAGAACAATGTGAGTCCAGACCTCTGCAATGAAGACGGTCTCACCGCCCTGCATCAGGTAAGATTGTCCGACTGTCTCTACCTGTGTTTGTCTCTCTACACCTTTTTTTTCTCTCTGTTTGATTTCAGTGAGTTCTCTCTCAGATGGCATCCTGAAACAGCGTCTCTAATAACTAATCTGTGTCTTATCTCAAACTGAAAATTACAAATGATGTAAAGTAATTAGATTAGTTAGTTGCATGTCACAGCAAGACGTCTCCTGGTGACAGCTGCAGGTAGAGCAGGGTTGGCGGTTCGATCCACGGCTCCTCATGTTCACATCTTTGGGCGAGATACTGGAACCGCAAGTTGGTTTGACCAGTCTGTTGCATGGTTGTTCACTGCCATCGGTGTGTGAACGGGTGAATAAGAGGCAAAATTGTAAAGCACTTTGGATAAAAGCTTTATATACTGTAGATGCAGTCCATTTTCACTCATAGCATTACATGATTCCTGGTAACATATGTTAACATATAACAAATAGCTTAAGAAATTAAGGCCGAACTAATTTAAATGAGGGAAATAGAAAGTGTGTAATATGGTCTGGGGTTACTAAAGACCCAGTAGTGCTTATGTAAGGTCTTGCTGTTGTTTGATAAACTAGACTAAAAAACACATATTGGGACACCTTTTGATACTTTAACTAGTGATTCAGGCTTTTTTATAGAAATAATTTAGAAATAAATTCACATACAGCCGCTTATTGAGAGTCACAGTGACTGGAGCGTATGCTGGCTTGCTGTGGGCAAAAGGAAATAAAAGTGATGTAGTCAGTTATTTTCGGGAAGTCTTGCACATGATGCATCCTCAATTTAAATTCAATTATAATCTCCTTAGGCAGCTAAACATGACATTTAGAAGTTTATGCACAGAATATCTTATAAACCGTGCACCAAATAGCAGTAGAAAGAAAAAAATAACTGCTTTTACAACAGATCGTCTACAAGGCTTTTTCCTGAGTAACTGACTAAGGTAAATAATTTATATATATTAAAAAATCGGTTTCTGCTTTTATTCTGCTACACAAAATATTAGTTTTCTAGTAAACAGGACAAGAGAAAGCAAAATGAAGCTTATTTTCTGTATCATTTTGATGCGCATTGAAAGAACACACCCTTCTTTAAGACATACTGCTGAATTTCGACATTAGATTCAACATAAAATACCAAAGACTAAAAAAATTCTACAAAATGTACTTTCACGCTGTGTGATGTATTCCTTGTTTTGCTTCTGTGGAGCAGTAAAACATTGTGTGTCTTCTTTTTTAAACTTTTATTACTCTATCATTAGCATCTCTGTCTATAATTAAATAATTTCCTGGTGTGATTAGTTTGCAGCTTTAGGAATTAAAGGCCTTGTGCAGAATAATGTGTTGAGGTTTTTTGACACTGAAAAAATGATTTATAATAGTGAGGAAATGAGTTCAGTATTGGGGAAATTAGTCCATTTTGATGTAGGAAATTGATAGAGGATCAGGCCTATTTTCACTTGCTAATTACAGCCATTTCTGGCATGATAATCAAAGCCTCCACCTCATTCAAATCAATGTTCCAAATCACTTCTCACTCAAAACTGCTTTGTGTCTGTGTAAATAATTGATCATTACATGTCTCATTTGTTCACAAACCAACCAAAAACTTTTTTTCCCCTTCATTCCTCTGACTTTTAGCGAGTTCCTGTCACCACAGTGCACCGGCTTATCTCATACTCAAACAGTCAGACTTCAAATAGACGTCTTAATTCATTTGTTGCACAAACCTGTTTATTTCTTGACTATCTTAAGTAGGACTGATGTGCAATGAATTATAGTTTAGAAAAAGACATTATTCAAAAAATTAAAAACATGGCCGACCGAGTAACTGCATCAAACCGCTCTGTTCACTCCAGCAGAAAATGTTTTCCTTTAGGAGGAATTCAACAGTTAAAAGGACATTTTACTGATAAAAAAACTTACCAGTAACATAAAATCTGAGTGCAGTTCAGACCTGTAGCAGATCACAGATACCGTATCTTCTTAATGTGGCAGGACTGGCAGTACTTCTACTAACTCACCACTCAGAGGATCGTTTCTAGTTTCTTTGGACAAATGAAAATGACTGAATGATGTTCTCACTGCTGTATATCTCCAACAGGGTTCTCTTTCCCTTCTCA
Organism: Dicentrarchus labrax; assembly: GCF_905237075.1. Classification (NCBI taxonomy): domain Eukaryota; kingdom Metazoa; phylum Chordata; class Actinopteri; family Moronidae; genus Dicentrarchus; species Dicentrarchus labrax. The sequence continues at coordinate 25,385,075 of NW_026136711.1, read as the reverse complement.
TTATTCACTCCACAAAATTGTTAGCAGACCACAAATTATGAGTCAAATTTTGATTGTTACCATAGAAACTTAGCTCTTTGTTCTGGGTTAGCCTAGGGGAACTTTTTGGACCTAAAATAAGTATAACCTGCTGCATTAGATTCATCTGTTTAATCAAATTAAGACAGGCCTTAACACTACAGACCAGCCTTAAAATATCTTTCTGAAACCGACCCCTGCACTTCCTTCAGATGAACACATTCTTCTGGACAAGTCATCCATCCACAGGTTTGATTACTCAAACAGAAGGCTGTTTGCAAAGCTTCTGCAATTGCTGACCGTACTGGTTCACCTACTACAGGTTGGAGACGCTGAAGAAAACATCCCAATCTGTAAACACAAACAAGCATCAAACTGCTCTGTTTGTCCCCCATACACTGAAATGTCAGTCGCTGGAAGAGATCAGAATTTTCACCCCTAAACCCACATTAAATCCTGGACAGCATCTTTGTGGGCGGAAAAGGAGATTTTTACAGTCTTAATAGTTCCTTAACCCCAGAACTCAAATTTTATAGTAAAATAAAAACATATCTGACTCCCTGAAGGCTCGCTCTTCATCTTAAACCATTTCAAAAGGATGTGATACTCATGTATTACCTCACTTTCTTCCCTGCTTTTCATCCTTCCTGGCCCCCTCTCCTCATTTGTCTCTCTCTACAATTGAACTATACCTCTGACAGTTTATATGTCCTCTCTCCTTCACCTCTCCTGCCTATTTTCGCTCCGCCTCAGCTAACACAGCCGTCTCTCTTTCCCCCTCGGCTGCTCAAAGCCTAATATTCAGGCTCCTGCTGGGAGGCAGAGAAATGAACAGGGGGAGAGAAAATTGAAGTCCATCAGTCACCACCGGCGTGGCTGGTGTTTTAAAAGCTGTGGGCTGTTGGCCGCCAAGAGATCAGATTGACCTTTCAGGTTTGAATGTGTGTGTGTACCCGATAATCTGTTATTTGGATGGGTCAGACTGCACACTGTCCTCAAGATGACACCTTTTTTTTTGATTTGACAAAATGCTGCCATACACCCATACACACACAGGCAGAGGGGGGGGCAGACAATACAGACAGAAAAACATGTGGGGAATTCATACATGTACACACACACGCGTATCACATGGAAGAGAGAGATAAATGAAGAGAAGTGGGGCTGATGTTTCCCTAAATTAGATGTCATACGTATCTAGGGTTGGTCTCACCTCACTGATATGAGACATCAATCAATAGGGGGGACTGTAAGTGCCAGAACACACACACACACACACACACACACACACACACACACACACACACACACACACACACACACACACACACACACGCTTTTCAATGTTTATTAAGTTATTTCATGAGAAGAAGTTAATGCTTCATGAGAGCACCTTGACAGTTTCAGTCCTGATAGAGAACATATCAGTTTTAGCTGTCTATGTCACATGTGAAGGATGAATGGAGACCTTCTGTTCAATGACAAGGTTAAACATGCATGTGTATGTTTAGATGACTGTGTGTAAGGCCATGGTCAGACCGTCATTAGTGCTGCATGAAAAACACAACCTCCTCTTTCATTTAATTGAGACCGCTGTTTTGGAAACATGGGGCTCCCAAAATAGAGGACAGAAAAAGCAGGATTGTCCAGTGAAAGGGTAGATTCTGTGTAACGTGACATCCAGCTATTTGGATAAGTTTGAGCGCACATTATATTATAAATAAAGCAGTGTGCACTGTGGGGATACTTGAATAATCCGAAGGATGCTGAACATTTAGAGAGAGCATTTGAGTGAAATACATATAATAATAACAAAAAAATAAACACTCTTTTTATTTGTTTTTATACCGTATCTGTTCAGAACATTTGTATTGTGTAGCAAGCACAGTCTTAGTCACTGTATTGATCCAAACTGTTGGCTTGGGCTTCTTTAGCCCATAGAATGTGTCCGTGTCCTTTGGCTGTGAATATCAGTGGATATGTTCATAAAAAACATTGACCAACATTGACCTTTATTTTACACCACAATAAAAGTCTGTCATTGAGAACTATACTACTTTGAAAAGTAACCTAACTGCACACCGTTGCCTTGAAACACATATGTGTGTGTGTGTGTGTGTGTGTGTGTGTGTGTGTGTGTGTGTGTGTGTGTGTGTGTGTGTGTGTGTGTGTGTGTGTGTGTGTGTGTTTCTGTGTGTGTGTTTCTGTGTGTATATATGTTAGATATGTCTTCAGAGGTTCATACACATGCACATATATTCTTTGTCAAGTTATTTCTGTTTAAACAAAAGTGTGACATTTATCTTACCTTCCTTTCAGACCATGCAGTCCCTTCACTTGACTTCCTGAAATGAGAATACATCCATATCTTAATCGTACTTTCTTAAGAATAGCACTGCTAACTGCTAAGTAGGTTGCATATTATATGGCTGCTTCACAATAAGAGCTCCCACTGGTTTGCTTGGAGACAGCTTTTGATGTGTAGCAGCAGGAATTGTTTGTATTATCAGTAACTCAACACAGAGTGAGAGCAAAAAGTGATCTCCAAAGCCATTTACAACCTACAAAATCTCAATAACTGACACGCCTGTTTCAATCAGTTCAGACATGGCTTTGGTTTGAGGGTGGTTGTGTTGGCCCTGGTTGGCTTGGCTACTGAGCACAGCCACAACAGCACGGGTCCCCCGCTGAGAGGCCACAAATTCACGGCTCGGCGATATTAAAGGGGGAGATCTCGTATATAGTAGCAGGGTATAGCTTCCCTGACCCAGTTTCTTTTTCTCGCCTGTATCGGCAGTTACACCACCACACCTAATGTTGTCCCATATTTTGTTGAGTCACAGCTGTTATCCGGCTCTGAGTTCTAGCGTTTTGCTTCAGGAACCCCAGGATGGTGTGGCTGAGTGGGCACAATGACCCAGAACATCAACTGAGTGCTGGAGTCACATTTAAAAACATTTACTTCAATGATTCGGCCTCTCAAATATTTATGCAGAAATGACAGAGACTGTACAGAGATGACTGAGACGGGCTTTTAACTTGTCCTGTAATGGAATTGAGCTGTGAAGTTGTGAGACCACATATCTGTGTGATCCCAGACTTTTCATCAGTCATTCACATCTTCATTACTTCAGCCTCTTGAGGACTTTAAACCTTTCAGTACCATGTTCTTGCACTCAGTTCAGTAATACCTCTGTATCCGTCACTTGTTCTTTGTTAGCACCTGTATTGTTTCTTAGTCATGTCTTTTCATTTATTTTTCAGAGATGTGATTAAGTGTCGATGCCCGGTTAGACAGTAAGTGAAGGAGAGTGACAGGAGAGGCAGGAAAATGTCATGCAACAGTGGTTTAAGCTGTACCTGAGCCCAGAAATCGTCCACCATATTCCAGCTGCTTGTCACAGCCTGGATTCAATTTATTTAGCATTTTAGGTCTAATTCTCAACAGTTGAACTTGGCATTTTGAGTTTCCTTTAACCTCCCGCAGTCTTAGCTGTACTCTCAGCCACCTGGTCCTTGGTCTCTTGGTCTTGCTCACTTAACCCCTCAGTATTTCAGTCACAGTGCCAGCTCTGTCACCGACAGCCCTCGTCGCACTAGCCCTGATCGAATTTCAGCCATTCAGTCATAGTCTCGGAGTTTTTTCCTCATCATTGTGCTACTCAGCTCGGAGTCCAGTCATCTCAGCCCACTTACGGTTCCCAGAAAGACTGTTGCTGTTGTTCACCAGCCACGTTAGGCATAATCTGAGTCTTTGTCACTCCCATTCTTGTGTGAATAGTTTTCATGAAAGGCACATTATTTCCTTGCTTGCCTCATTGTCTTGTTGTCAAGACAAGAAGGGTGGTGGCTAGGAGTTTAGTTTAGTGGCTAGTTAGCTTGTGGGTGCAAGTATGTATGATTTCTTTTCAGAGGAAAAACTAAGAGATTAGCTTGGCTGTCAGCTAGCCGGCGGCCCAAAGTATGTGGGTTTATTCAGAAGGAGGTTAGGAGATTAGCCTATTTGTTAACTGCTGTGTAGGTTGCGGTCTCTTGGGTTTTTCTGATGACATCTGTCATATCACTGCTGAAGGCTGGAGCTTCAGATGTGAGCTACTCCATCAGTGTATCGGATGTCTTTGACAAGCTTGTATGTCTCTTAAGAGTCTTGTTCTTGTCAGTTTTATGAGGCCACTCATTTTCCCCTGAATTATATCTTTAAGCTTGCCAATTACAAAACTCAGACAGAAAATGAAATCCTTGCTCTCTGCATTACCATCTCCGTGTAACGAGATGTACAATTTGCCAATTTAAATACCGTCATACACACCGACACACTCATGGTAAAAAAAATGTGTGACTCATCCTCTTCTGTCTTTGCCTTAGAATCTGTTGTCTTCACTGCTCTTTGCTTACTGCTGACACAAATAAACCAGCCTCCACTGAATATCACTTCGCTCATTATGTCTCTCACCTTTCTTACCTGAACATCATTGACAGTAAAGGCCTTTAACACCAAGTCCAACTGAATTTATACTGAAAGGTTGTGGTTTTCATGCACACGGTCCTTTCATACCAAATCTTGTGCAAAGATTCAGAAAAAAGAGAAACCCTTAAGCGAACATCCTCTTATGTTCCGTGACTGGGACCAGGATCTCCATACTGAAGCCTTCATGTTCTTTTTTACTTTTCATGCTGCCTGCCTGCTTTTAGTAAAATGTGGCAGTTTCCCTTCTCATATATACATATCACAGAGATTTCTTCATAATCTTTTAACATCTTCTACTGAAAAAAAGGTCAGAACAGAATCTTTGGCAATAAATGTAAATTGCAGATCATCTACCCTGATATTCAGACTGAATAAACAATTTGTTTCACTTTATTATTCAGTCTTACAATTGTGTTCATCTTATTTTATTTTTGAGAAACAAATCACTGAATGGTTGATCTTTGAAATATGTTGAAGCTCAAGAAATAAATGCATTTGGTGAACTGACTCAGTCATGTCATTTAGTATCTGAAGTTTGCTATTGTTAACAACCAAAAGATACTGGTTATACTGGTTATAGTGAGATGAAGCAGCAAAACCCTCCCTTAAAGGAGGGTTTTAAAGAGTGTAATTGGGTCGGTTGTTTATCTAACCAGGGAAACCGTTGTTAATGAGCACACTGATTTGAGATATGGGCAGTGATTTAGAGATGTGTAACCAGGCCACATATTGCCCATGTGCTTTTTCTGCTTTACTTTCAGATCTGTATCTGCTGTCCTACTTGTCACATTCCAGACACTAAAATTATCTGCAGGTCAGACTTTCCCTTTCTTTGGGACACATCATGTAAACAGTGGCTCCGTAGCTGAGTATTGATCGGCTTTTAGTGGTCAGTTAGATTTAAACTAAATGTAAAACTCAAACTCGAGTTCAAGAAAAAATACACAATTATCATGTGGAAATGTTGGACTGTGTGTAAAAAGGCCTTAAATCTGCTAATCTCCACGTATACATACTTCCCACTGTGACTAAAATGTTGCTCACAGGATGTGTTTGTCAGCCGGTAATGTTTCCAGTCAGTCAGCGGTTGTGTTTTCAATGCATCTATTGCACCTCTTATCCGTCTTCCTGCTATCTGTCCTCTGCATCTGTGAAGTAATTTCATTTCCTCTCTTGTGTTGTATATTAATTTATGTACTCCCCCACCACATACTCCTGTCACAGCCACCTTATCTGAGTAGCCTTGGCAGTCGAAGTTACAAAACTCCAGAGACACACAAAAAATTTTCTCCTTACGTCAATGTGGTCTTTGTATTTCTTTTCTTTTTTTTTATTGTTATTTAAGCATTCAGATTAATATTATCTTTCAGGCAGTTGGAAGGCAGAGACAGAGATGGAGTACAGGTGACTGAGACATGGTACATGGTACCAAAGTTGACTGTCTTTTCTACTAAATCATCTCACAGTCACATCTGCTCACCTTGTCACAAAATAGGTTTCTGTGCTCAGTTCTTGCTGGCTGAATGACACTAAACACTCAATACTCATTACTACAAGAATAGTTATGTACTTGCTTGTATATTTAATTGTTGTTGTGTATAAAGTTGTGTAGAGTCATTTTCTCCTGCGCTAAAATCACTTAAAAGGTCTAAATTTTTAAAAATATCAATAGGATGGTGAAGAAGAGAATCTGCTGTTGTTGTTTCCAAAGTTACTGTCGTCTGTCTTTGAACCTGCCAACCACTTCTATTTCTTGGTATTTCCATCCTGCTAGTTTATATTCATGTTCGTGCCTCTCTCTGTATTACTGTTTGACTTGCTCCTGTTCTCAGATACTTGAAACCTCTAGAGATTGCACTTCAGCTCATCTTCTATGTAAATCCACAGAAAATAAAAAAGTCTTCTCTGCACACCTCAACTTCTAGAGGAAAATAAACTCTTTATAAGACGTTTGTCACTGAACACAACAGATGTTTACCAGCTTCTCCAAATCACCTTGTTATGTTATAGCACCAGGCAACATTTCTGTAACACTTCTGATGTTGTCAGATTCATGTGGAGGCTCCAGCAGATGAAACAAGCAATGTGATTTATTTCTTGCGTTAAAAAAAGTGGGCCAGGCTTTGGGTCAGCAGTACAACCCCAACAGAAACCCACAGGACAGGAGCTAGATTGGAAAACTAGATTGGAAAAGTTTCAGTGAATCTGCTCATTTATCCATGCATGTTAGTTCTTAAATAATGATTAATAATGATGAATCTTAGCAATAGCGCATCAACTGCAGGGATTGTGAGGTTGTTGATTAATGCTTTCACAGTTTCACTTTCACACTTTCAGTTTGTCCTCTCTGCTCTAAACAAATTTTGCTACCCCTCACTTCTACTACCTGCCCTGTATTATTTTTAATATGATATTTTGTCTTTTAATATACAATTATTTTGGATCGATGCATAATTTTCGTAGCTTACATTCGGACTATTTGTTACCTAAAACTTTTGAAGCTGTAGCATGGAATTCATGTTGATGTTAAATGCTGTAAGATGGCAGAGGTTACTTCATGCCTTTTGACTTAAAATCAACAATCATGTTTTGTGCAACATAAATTTGGAGGAAGGATGGTTCCAGGGCACCCAACATCCTGTTGTCCTCAATATCAACTCTATTCATCAGTTGAGTAATACTAAAATGAAAACAAAAGGCCTTTGGATTCTTGTTGTGTATTTCCTGAATAAGTATAGATCAGGGCTAATAATTTAGTCTAAAAACAATTTCTCATTTTTTCTAACCAACTGACCAAAACGCAAACATATTCAATCTGCAATGACATGAAACAGAGAAGAGCAGAACATATTCTCATTTCAGAAGCTGGAATCAGACAGTGTTTTGAGTTTTTGCTTGAAAAACAAGTCAAACTATTAATCGATGATCAAAAACTGACTAATTGATTCAACTCTGGTTCATATAATTAATAATGATTTATGTCAGTTTGCATCATTTTTCTGTTATAGCAAAGATGATGAGCGAACTAGAAACAGAATGATCCAGGGTGGATGGATCATTGTAAACACTTGGAAACTTATTTACCCTCCCAGGGTGGATGGATCTGAATGCATTCTGGGATAGGCTGCTGCTTCCCAGAACCTTTAACAGAATAAGCAGCTGTCAAAATTATTTATTTATTTGGTTCTTTCCTTTTTTATTATCAACCTTTTTTTTCTTTCATTTCCCTCTCATTGTTTAAATCTTCAGTAAAGGACTCTCAGTGGGTTGGATCATAATGGAATTAACAGCGGTCATTTTGTCGGAGGAGATTTTACATTTCATCATGACAGATGTTTCATTTACATTTCAAAACAGAGACAAAACATTCCAGTGGCTTCTCACACAAGTGAAGGTGCTCTTGCAGCTGTTATTGGGAACAAAGGATTTTCATGACATTTCTACTGGAGCGATGGGAGGGTACAACGTAACGTGATAGATCAGACTGAATCCTACAACTTAACCAACGCAAATAATAACACCGGCTCGGTAAAATGCCACTTTCAGACATTTGCTCTAAATCCTTCAATTTTCTGATTATATCTGACCCTCCTACTGTGACAAAGTAATCTCTTTGACTTCATGTCTGCTCTTTGCAGCCTCTCTCCTTGTTGTTTTTCTTTCACGTCTTCTCGGACGCATTTGTCTTTGTTCAGCGGCACAGCACTGTCACGCTCACACCAATTAGCTCTGATGGAGAAAACTGCTGTTGCTGACAGCAGCTAGATTGGAGGATGGTTTTCATGGAAAAAATGAACCTTCCTTCCCACCCTGTAATCACACCCAAGTTTAACAAGGAAAATACTTTCTGTCCCTCTCTGTCTTTGTCTCCCTGCCTCTGTGAATGGGTGTGAGTTATAGTTGCATTTCCCGTTCTGTCTCAGATCCAAGGAACAACCCACACAATGGGTGAGATGTCAGAAAGACTGTGTCCAAATTGGCTTAATGTGTTCTCAGTTTTGCACTTTGCAATATGCTATTAAAGGACTTTTGAAGAGATACAGTTTGTCTTCTCAATGCACTTCTTGTTCATTTGTGCTCTTGGTGACAAATGAGTCTCTTTTCATCCCTTTCTTGCTGTGATTAAAGTGCCGAGGCATACAGCTCAGCTTAGTACTCACTGTATGAATTATATGCTACAGCAGACTGAAAATAATAAAGTTCCTAGTTCCTTTTCAGCCGGCATTTCATTTTCCTCCAAACAAGAGGGAACTGTCGCCAGAACTCTCATGTTACTTGATGATTGCATTACAAACAGCACTTTATTTCACCTTGTCACAATTCTTCCCTCCATCTAACTCAAACTGAAGTATTACAGCATCAAAGAGTAAACAAATGTCTTTTTTTCCCTGTCTCACTCTACCCCTCGTCCTCTCTTTCACTACAGTGTTGTATCGATAACTATGAGGAGATGGTGAAGATCCTGCTGGACCGAGGAGCGAGTGTCAACGCTCAGGACAACGAGCTGTGGACGCCGCTGCACGCCGCTGCTACATGTGGCCATGCAGGGCTGGTCAAGATTCTTATTGCACAGTAAGACATACAGATACACTACACCCTGGTTTCTTGCAGTGTTTTATAGGGGAAAGAAAGAATTAAGTATAGTACATGCGGTTTTGGACTGGAGGAACTTTTTCATAGTTTTAAGAACAGTTGGAGGACCCCGTCCCCCTTTTTTGTTTGTGTCCACACTGCAGGGACTAGGAATTGTAGTTTTTAGAACAGCGTTTTGAGGGACTTTCTAAGCTTGTACTTAAGAGCAGGTACTCTCCCAGCTCAAGAAGGACCTCCAGTGAATTGTGCGGTGATTAGTCCAGATTTATAATTTTGTACTTTGTACTTTATTTTTATTATTGTTCCTATTGGTGGTGCGAATGCAAGCAGAAGAAAAAGCTCTGAAGGTATAATTCTCAGAGGAGCTATGCAATGGACAGTCCCCAAAACTGGTCTGAAAACATCTTATATTGTATGTTCATCGGGGAGAAAGAAAATCATCTGAGGTTTTATTGAGTTGGGTAGTTTTGGAGCGATTATCAGCTGTAAACCCTGTACGAACACCATAGTCTTAAATTAACAGGAACATTGTTGTTGTGCTGTCAAATCTTTCGGTATATATGCACCCACTGTCCCCAGTGGGACACTGTAGGCAAAAATGTAGGAACCTGTGAATGATTTGTTTTTAATTGAATTCTGGGCGAGAGAAATTAGTTTCTGTTCCAAAAACAACAGAGGGTGCAACCTGGAGTAGTGGAAATTGATGGTAATGCACCTGGCAGTGGAGGAACAGCAGTAGCAAGAAAACAAACATAGCATTGTAATAAAGAAATCATTCACAACAACAAGGATTTGAAAATGGGTGGGCGAATAGCATTGTCTTGGACTTTTTCCAGTTGTGGGAAAGAAGCATTGGACATATGAGGGCAGGCAGATATTGTTAAAATCAGTATCACAATATTATTTAACTATATTTATACATATCATTTATATGATATGACAAATGCATGATAATCACATATGATAGAGTTTTAATTTGCTTTTTAATTTGCTTGGAGTTAATTTAGACAGCAGAATTCAGTACAACATGATTTGATCATATCATCATAATATACAATTCAAGTTAATAAAGGCTAATATTGTCAGCCCCAGGACAATAATAGCACAGATTGAGTTGTTATTAGCCGTCTTTGTTATGTAAATGGCTTAGGGTTTATAATTCAATAATAGTGACCCAGGTTAACATCTGTAGAGGATTTCTTTATGCTGACACATTCACCCCTGAACATATGGAATAATAAACACCCACACACACACACTAGTTTTCTTACTAATGTGTATATACATATATTTCACACTTTCTTTTGGTAGTGTTAATGTCTGTTTCTCCTGCCAGTATAGCCCCTTTGAATTTAACTGAATTGAAATAAGTACTGTATACATACATACATACATACATACATACATACATACATACATACATACATACATACATACATACATATTTACATACATACATGAACATGATCATACAATTAGTATTTAATTAGACCCCCTGATATAACAGTATCTACACAAAGAGGCACGTACAGATGTAGAGAATTGAAGACTTTATGTGTGCACACTTATGTTGTTTCTGACTGTGGACATGATGGGCTGAATTAAACACACATACACACACAAAATATACAGACACACTGCTGCCATCTGTTGACATGCAGGACCTGTCAAGCCCCTCATTGTATCACTTGGACTCATTATCCGCAGTGAAATTACTGATTAAAAAACACTGAATAATGCAGGCCAACTTGTTCTGGACTGAAGGAATTTAATTAGCACCATCAATTAGTGCTCTAACAGAGATTTATTTTTTCATTCCTGTCCAAGACTTTGAGTTATAGATCAGCTTTTTCTCAGCATTTTTTGGGTCTCACAACTGATCACTGATATGAAATACAGGCCTGTTACGAGGATTAAAAACATTGCTGATGTAAATGAAACCTTTAAGAAAATCTGAAAACATCACCAAAATTATATTTAGCTGTTTTGTAATCTGGTTTTTCGGATTAAAGGACCAGTGTAGGGATGTCATGAGAACCGATACTTCGGTACCAAGTCGATAGCAAATTAAAAAGGAAGAAGTGCAGCTGCACAGGCGAAGCTTTTGTGTACAGCGCTGCGTTGTCAGCTCTAATTTATTCACGTTATCTGCAAAAAAAGATGTATAGACGACAAAAATAAACACTAAACAGAATACAGTTCATTTAGGTCACTCAGGTAAAGGTAAATGAAGCAACAAACACTGCAGGACACTTTTAAAGGGAGAGAGAAATACCCAGGTGACAGGGACAAGACAAAAAAGATTACAGAGAGTGTGTTAGGCTATTTTATAGCCTTAATTGTTATTTAAATATAAAAACATTAAGTAAGTCTTTTTTTCTTGATTCAATGTAGAGCTATAATTTACTTGTATTAATAAGAAAAATACATGTTCTGGATCGTGACTCGGTATCAGCAGATACTCTTGTGGCCAGGAAACTCACCTGAAACCCGTAAAACCCGTCTACAGCCAGTGTTTGGTTTGTCCGTTCTGGGATACTGTAGAAACGTGGCAGTTGAACGTGACAGCCTGTATAAAAGAGAACATGTTCCCTCTGTAAAAACAGCTCATTCGAAGGTCACAAAAACACGACTATTCCTTTTTTCAGGTGATTATACACTAATGAAAACATACCTATGAATATTATATTCAATTTCTGCCAACAGATCCTCCTAAATGTTACACACTGAACCTTTTTTTTTTAGCCTTTTTATCTTTACCTTTTTGTGTGCATTTGCAAATTTAAACGTTTCCTCTTGTTAGCCATGGATATTGTAAATTTATAACATTTATTAGCCTATTAAAATGTATATTCCGTAGGTGTTAATCATTTATCTGCTTGTGTCTCACAGTGGGGCAGATTTGCTGGCAGTCAACTCTGATGGGAACATGCCCTACGACCTGTGTGAAGACGACCCGACACTGGATATCATTGAGACGGCTATGGCCAACAGAGGTAGAGTATAAATGTTTGAAGAGATGACACGGCTGCAGACATTGAGGTGCATAAACAGTTTCCTTGAACTTATCAGTCCCACAATGCCTGCAGACAGATTGAATAAATACGATGAAGTAGCTTCTCCATGTACCATAATTATTCCATTGGAGGGAATGTGCTGTGCTGTGCTGTACTTTCTTCAAATTATGCCAGTTAGTGCTAACTTTTACCACTATCATTTTACCATTACAGGTTTTTTAACCTTCATAGTTCCCGTACATGTTTTTGCGAAGCTGAGAGTCATACTGGTGTTAAAGAGGTCCCTAATAACCACATGCACCGTTAAAACAACTGAATGTGGATCTAACCACTACTAAACATCTGTTTAGTGTTGCTACTCCTGTCAAGCTTTCCGTTCTCATTCGGCACATAATGCAGTTTACAATGATAACGGTGGCAGACTTACCACTAAATTCTTAGTTATTTCTTAGAAGTAGAAAAAGGCAGGTTTCTTATTTGATGACCTGTAGCTAGCTACCTAATTGAGCAAATATTAGCTCCATGAGTTCAGCTGACTTTTTAATGTTTCAAGCTGAATTGTTTTAAAATGAGAATCTTGGAAAAAGTGGCTGAAATATTTACTTGATGCATACAGAGTAGACTGCATGATATTGTGTTAAAGGCTAAAGCTGCATGCCTAACCTGTAACCCTACAAACTCATACTGTTGGTTAATAATGTGCTCCTTTGCTTTGAAAGTAATGCCTGGTTACCACTGTAGGTAGTATACTAATTAGCTGGACTTGCTACAGTTCCGGCTTATTTTAGAGCAGATAAACAGTTAATCCGGTTCCTCAGAACTCTTTTAGTGTTAGAGTAACTCTTACTATAGCACCAATACGCACATTTTTGGCATGTGGAGACATTTAAACCTTGACAGATCTACCAAGCCTTGTTGCTGCTAAGCTCTGATTGGCTGAAGGGTGTTCAATATTGCACAATTCTGCACATTTGACAGCTGTGTTTGACCCTCAAACCCTATCCTTACTTCTAACATACAGTATAAAGCTTTCTTAACCTCTGCCGCAGGATAAGAGAGTGTTTGTAGCTTCCTGCAGTCCTAAAAGTATGTCAACCGCAGGAACAGATTGTTGAGGAAGATGGCAGCGGGGTTGTGACCTGAGAAAGCACTTAGTGTCCTGCAGAGTTTCAGGATTGACACTTCGGGGGGAAGCTCTGAGATATTCACAGTTCTCTCACCCCCGACGGGATGCAGATTGGGATACTGTATCTTCATGCTGTATCACTGCTAACAGCCGCAGTCGGCCAGTTTATCTGTGTGACATGAAAAGTTGAAGGAGATCAGCGCTGACATGCACATCAGAGGAGGAAGGGAAGGGAAACACCCGCTGTGTGTGTTTTATGTTTTAGATCTGTTCGCATTTGTGTCGGTGTTTGTGTGATACAAAGAGAGACTGACACAAACAGAGTCGGGGTGACAGACAGCTTTATTTACACTGGAGTGAAATCACACTCAACCTTCTTAACATAAGCTCCGTCAATGTTTTGTTTTCTGTTTTCTAGTAAACGGTTACATCTACAGGCAGGCGTGTGCGCACACAGTTGGAAACCAAGCAACAAAGTCTGTGGCTGCAGGGGGTTTGAGTTTAGAGAAATACTGTAGTAGGAATGCCCAGACTGGCTCCTGTTGAGCATTTTGGGAGCTTATCCACTCTCTGGTGGACAGTTAGATGAGAACATTGTTATCACTTTAAAATACTGCAGTGTTGGGGGGCCCCAATAGCTCACCTGGCAGAGCGTTCGCCTCAAGTCCTAACTGCAGAAGCCCCGTTTCGATTCTGACCTGCAGCCCTTTGCTGCACGCCATCTCCTCTCTCACCCCCTTTTTCCTGTCTGTCGATGCCTCTCGCTGTCCAATTAAAAGCATAAAAACACAAAATAACTAATAATAATAAAAGCAATGCAGCATCCAAACTACAATTTTACTGTTTCATGGGGGGATGACGTGGACTATTTCTTGGCAGGGAGCTGTTGCCATGCAACCAGCAGAAACTTCAGTGAGTTAACTTCTCCCAGCCATGAAATAGTCTGGCACACAACAACATTGTTGCTTTTTCACTTAATCTTCGTAATGAATTAAACAAACGAGACTTAACATATTAATTAGTAAGCTTTATAAATGTTGGTAATGTATCTCATTAAGTTTCTATAAAATCAGAAATATTAAACAGCGGTATTAAATACTGTTTATACGTCCTTATCTAGACATTAGAAGTGAGTCACATATCAAACTGTTGAGCAAGGCTCTCTTCCAAGGCTGGATTTTTATTTATTAGCGTAAATGACAATTTTGAATGAGGTTTTCTTACTTCTGGAGCAGAACGTAGAGGTTTCACAGTTTCACTTCAGCTCTCTATAGGGATCTACTTTCAGGACAACCTGTGGCTAATCAAACTAGCATCTTGATCATCTGCACACACCCGTTTGTTTACATGTTTGAGGCTATGGGTTGCTGCCGATATAGCATATGTACATGCTAGAGAAGTAGCAGCAAACAATTTTCCTTGGTCAAGGTGCCCTTCAGCATAATAGTAAATCCCAAATGCTTTAGTTGAGCTGCTCAGTGGTAAACAGGAGAAAACTGATGTGTGGAAACAGGCTGCTGCTGGAGAGCACCATGAGTGCTCAGTCATATTTCCCTGACTAATTAAAAGGTCAAAAAAGCCCTGTTATGTTAAGTACCGATTGTAAACAAGTGCAGGGTTAATGATTTTGATAGTTTAAACAGTGTAACAGTGCATGACACCAACATCGTGTGAGTTTCATCCTGGATGTGAGACAATATTAGAAACTCACATAGACAGAGAGAGGGTGGGGGCTTGGAGAGGGAAAACAGAGACAACCGAAAATGAGGCTCTCAACTTACAATAGGGCCTCTCAAACTGCTGAATGCAAATAGCGGTACAGTAGGTGAGGAGAATGATTATTAAGCCTATCAAAGGGAGAGCGGCGCTGCTAATTGCTCCCGTAAATGTTCTCAGCACTGTACTGCTGGATAAGACTTCTCTCTCCAGAGATGCTGCAGGGATGGGCACAGAGAAACACACACACACACACACACACACACACACACACACACACACACACACACACACACAGAGCACTTCATATGCAGCATCGACTGATCTGGCTCTTCCTTGATCCTCCCCCTGCAGAGCCCAGTTCATCTGTGATGAGCCGCAGTGATAAGGGGGAAATGTCTACTAGGAACTGAACCAGTGAAATAAAATGGGAAATGTGATAGTGAAACAAACTGGCTGCACAGCTAATATCATTTTGTATCCCTAATAATGGAGGGATAGAGAAGTCCAGTTAACCTCATAGACTATTGATAAACATGGCCGTAGCATTAGTGATGTCACACATAAGATTTGACTTCATCCTAAACTTCGTAACTGCCTAGAGGCCAAATTAGAGACTCTAGGTAGTAACAGATAAAATAAGCAACAGATTAATGAATAATGAAAATAATCCTTTATTACATCCCTAATTCAATTTGGATTACTTTCTTTCTTCCATCTTCCTGGAGCTATAATCTTTGGTGAAAAGGGAAGGAAGCATGAGAATGGAACTAATGTGGAATGAGTTTGTGTCACTGGTACAACTGTTAATCAACGCCCCCAAAACATACTTCATGTCAGACTTAAAATATTAACATGGGAGGGAGGTTTGGACATTTTTTTATTTTAATCAAGTATCTTAAAAATATAATACGTAAAATTTCCACATTAAAATGTCGATAAACACTAGACCTGTTATATATTTTATTGAGTTGTTAAAACTCAGAGAAATCTGAAATTTTATTCAGGTAATGGTCTGTTCACTGGTCGCCTGTCAATGGTGTCATATCCCATTTGTGAATGTGTTGTGGTTGACTTTTTATCCTGTTTTAAGCCACATTTTTATGACAGACTTTTTAGATCTTGGTTTTTAACTGTATTTTAACCTGGTGGGGGATTTTTGTCATTGGACGTCTGCATCTTAAGTTATCAGAGAAACAAGCTGAGCTAACGTTAGCAGCAGCTTGTCAAAATAGATACAAACAGAGTTGTTACATTCGGCCACAATTAACAGTATGCAGCCATCCGTCAGTGAGCCGATCTTAAAAATTAAATTAGAAATAATTAATTAAAAGTATTGTCGTCATTGCAGAAAACAGCTATATTTAAAGTTCAGCCAACCTGATATCCAGTGTGAGAAGTTAGGAACTACATGCTCGTTCATAGATGTGGATTTAAGATGTTTGAGAATTTTTGTTCCTTAGGATTTCGTGGGATCAGTTAGATTTTCAGTTTAAGGCTCTTCTTTGTTATTTATGTGATATATTGACAGTTTTCTCACTTTACTCCTTTGGGGCATTGCTAAGCTGTGAGGCATCACTGTAGCTAAATCAAAATATGACAGAAACAAGCAAGTAAAATTTGTAATATTAGTACCAGAGAGATTCATGCTTGCTAGCAGGAACAACAGAAAACACAGAGGAAAATAATAGCTGGAGGGATGCATTTCATTTAAATCGACAAAGGGGGACTGTCATCGTCCTGATTCCTGTGGTTTTAAACACCCTCCAGCTGTGATTTTGATTGTAAATTCAGAGAGAAATACCAGGTTACCCACCCACCATTTTTCAGCACCTTTATCACAACTACTGGCCATCACATGTCAGTGTGGGCCATGAGAGTGTGACATTGAAACAGGAGTTTGGCATTAAAATGGCAGGCTGGACGCTAAAATGTTAGTTGAGTAGATGGATTTGCCTCCAGCTTCACTTGCCCAGGTTCAATTTATAACTCAGTGTCACGAGAAAGGTCGTAGGGCTGAAATACTGTCAGTAACATATGCACAGTCAGGGCATGCATGTCTACTTTTACTTTTTATTTCAAGTTGAGCCCAACTGATATGGGAATTATAGACCGATACCGTTAAGAAGGAAAACATTCACTGATCATGGATTTGATATGAGGTATTTTTTTATTATTTTTTAACATGTTAAATAATTCAACATATACATACATTGTTAACCAATTCTAGTTGGCATTGCTGAGAGCTGCTTCTTCTGTTTTATTCTGTGCTGCTACAGTATTGTAAATCCCTGCACAGCCTCTGTTCATATTCCTCCATACTGGACAACATGTACACCAATACTGATATGATACCAATTTGTCAGCAAAAGGACAACATCGGTTGATAATGATGTATCACTGTAATTTCAAGTAAAAGTGGACAGCTTCAGGTGATTCTCCTTCAGAGAAAATAAATGTATATTTAAATTTCAACTTTGAGCTATCATTTCCAGCATTTTAAGGACAGTTAGAACATTTTCAAGTAACAATTTCAAACATTACTTTTTTAATGAAGGAATGTACATAATCTTATTGGCATCCACAATGTTTAAACAAATAAATTGTAGCTTTATTCCTCATCCATCCTTTGAGTTTACTCACATATTCAGTCACACACTGCGAGAGTACAGGAGTCACAGTTCTGATTGACATCTGTCATTTCTTTAAATTTCCTGGACAGTACAGGACATTACTGCTGAGCTGTGGGAGAAGAAGTCAAGTGTGGCGGTCACAGTATTGAGTCCTACCTGGCAGCAGGGTGGTGGATTAAAGGAGGAATTTAGAGTAGCTGTGACAGACAGAATCACCTGAGCTTCAGCTGGGCCAAAAACCACAAAACTCTTTGCCGAGAGATGGTTGAAAAGCCAGAATAAAAGTGCATCAAAACTCAGATATTTAAGATCCAAAAACTGCTCTGGCAGCTCTGTATTGATCCTACAAATGGTGTGCCCCAAGTGAAAACATTGAAATAATTGTTTGAAAATGAATTAGTTTCCTATAACCATCCACATTTTTTTTCATTTTTAGTCAGAATGTTAGAAATTACTCATGTCCAAGTTATTTCTTCCTACCTTGAAACCTCAAACTTTAAAAGCTTTTATTACGGAATCCATTATTCGTTTCTTAAAAAAAACATCAGTGTGATTTAAAAAATCTGTCAATCCAGAAAATGAAGTTCACTTTTTGAAGTAAATTTTTTGGTACAGAGCAAACATTAATACCGGCATGAAAGAACTGTCTCCCTTGTGATTAACGCTGTGGTTGTGCTTGTGCTTGTGTATTTGATTGACAGGCATCACCCAAGAGATGATCAATGAGACACGAGCGTCAACAGAGAGGAGGATGCTGGGAGACATTCAGGAACTGCTGACACAGGCAGAGGAGGTCAACCAACAGGACTCTCAGGGAGCCACACTGGTAAGCTTTTTCTCCACCAATCTCAATTCAAAACAAGCTGACTAAATGTTTTTAAGTTTAAAAAAAAGTTTTAACTTTTTTCAAGTTTATTGTCTTTTCAACTCTTAAAAAAATAGATGAATTTCTCTTAGGATCAGGGTATAAAGAAACTAACATAACATCAGACAAAACACAAAAAACAGTACAACAAAGGTACAAAACTTTGAGTTTTCTTGTGCATACAACAGGGTAAAACCATTAACTGAGATAACAATATAAACACATACAAAGAAGCAGTTAAAATGATGTAAGATGACCAGTATTATATGTGTGTATTAATTGTTTTTATAATGGACCATATTAGTTCAAGGCTCATTGTTTGGGGATAACACAAGCAAACATTATATGAGCTCTGAAGCTAATGAAAACTCACCCCTTCCTGCAGCTGCTTCAAAGTAGAAGCAGTTCTCTTTACTGGGAGACTTTTATTTTGAAGCAGCTGGAGGAAGGGGTGAGTTTTCATTAGCTTCGGAGATCATATATAATGTTTGCTTGTGTTATCCCCAAACAGTGAGCTTTAAACTAATGTGGTCCATTATAAAAACAATTAATACACACATATAATACTAGTCATCTTACATAATTTGAACTAATAATAACAACACCATTAACGACCAAAACTGCCACTTCTTGAGACATTTTTTCCTCCTCTGGAAAGCTCATTTTAAAAAAAGTCTAAAACTACCTGGTCAGTAACAGTGTTTGGATTGTGACATTCAAAGCTGAACCAGGTGGATGCCGTCACAGGCGGCTGTTTTCAGCATCCAGGCTTCACTCAACTCCACCCACGCTCCACATATTTGCTAATTTTTTGATTGAGTAAATATGTGACTGAGCTTCTCACCGACTCTTCTGATACCTATGGGTGCCATTACAGAGACTACGTCCATTTTTTATTATACAGTCTATGATTGACACCAGACTGAGTGCATCCATGCAGTTTATGTGCACCGACACCTTTGTTATGTTGCCACAGAAACTGGGATTTATTAAATTTTGATTCAGCTGCAAAAACGCACACAACTCTTATCAAATTATCAAGCATCACAGGTCTGCACTGAGAGGAAGAAGGAAATGCTGTGTAAATATTCAGGAGACCATCTTTATTATAGATTCACCTTTTAATGATTATGTGCTCTGCAACACTGGCTCACGAGGCTATAAAACCTTGAAAGCTAATCAGGCATTTAGAGACTCATTATGATCTTCTTAAAGGCAAATCAGCTGTATGATTTTAAAACGCTCTGCAGATATAAAAGTGATGCGTTAGTGATCAGCACTAAACACACCTGCAGTCATGAATTAAAAACTATGTAACAGTAGATTGGAATAAACATGTAATAATACAATACAATACAATAAAATACTATAATTCATTATGAGAATCTAAAAATCTACATTTTATCACAGAATGCACAAACATAAAGATCAGATTGGAAATGTATTTAAAATCCAAAAGAGTTGTTTCATAGCTGCTGAGTGAGACAGACACGGCTATCTAAAATGAAACACTATCTACCATGAACCTGATAAATAAGCACAAAGCTTGCTCTTGCAGAATAAAAGATGTCTATTAATAAGAAATGATTGTATTTGAAACAAAACATAAAAGCTTCAAACATAATGACTCCTCATGAATTAACAAATATGTCAGGAAAAAAATCAAAATCAAAGAATGTGACGATGTCTGTGACATAATTTGAGCAATAACCAAACCTTAGCTGATGTGATAATAAATTCATGAGACCTGTAGCTGTTGTAGGTTTGCATTGGTAAGCCAATAAAAGAGCACTTGAGACACATTGTTATAGTTTGATGTGGGCTTTATATTTTGCATACTATCAGTTAAGATACACGGCTGTTTATCTGCATTCAGTTCTGTGGTACACACAGGACCATAACACTGTTACAAGATACACTCTTTTGCAGTGCCCACAAAAATTAATTATTGAATCTTTTCTGCTGAGACTTTTCACAGTTTGGTACGTACTGGGTGGTATGTTGTGCTTCCAGGAAATAGCCACAGCCTGGTACTTGTGGCCTTTCTCGTCTTTTCAGGTTTTACTCTCCATTTACAAAATGGAAGCATTACAGACTCAATTCAAAACATGAAATAAATAACTTCACAAAAATAAAAACTTGTGGAGATATAAATCAATTTGCTCCAAAGACACTCCTATCATGTCCCCGCCTGAACCCACCATGTCTAGTCCTGGTCGGAGCTGCTGTAAACCCTGTGAAGCCGTGTTTGATCCCGGCCATGGTCACTGGGAGGCTGATTAGCAGTTAGCACATCCAGCAGCGATGTGTTTACAAGAGAAAAGGTCTATGTTGCAACAATCCCCTGATACTTTCGTCCTGGTAGCAAGTCGCAGCTCCCGTTTTTTGGTTTTCTGCGAATAGCCGACTAATCAAAAGTGCGTAGACTAAGACTCTCATCTCACACTTCTCATCAACTAACAGCTGACTCAACTATTAGAAGAACAGCACTAATATGAGGACACTTTATTTTGCTTTATATAGTGAGTCACAGCCACATGCAAGTCTTGTTTTAGTATTTATGGGAAAGTGTATCGAATAAAGTTGTCAGTGAATTAGTTTTGTTTATAAGTTCAGTCCACTGATGCATTAAAAAGTCAAGTAGGGCACAAAAAATCATTGGCATATAATTTCCTGAGTAGAGTGTATAATGTCAGATGCCTTAATGAAGTCTTTATTATGTATCAGGGATTTAGCTACGTTGAGGAAACACAGTGACAAATCACTGGATGAAAATAGCCTGGGGACATTACATGGTAGTAGCCCAAAATAACCTTGTTAAGCTTTAAAGTCTTACCACAGATTGTCTGATTGAGCTGCTTGTCCCCTTGCTTGATGCGTTCTGTTAATCTTCATTCGAGCATGATGAAGCAAACTAGAGCATGCCTTATTAAAATCTCTGGCAAAGACGAGAGGAAGAGACCTGGAACTGGTAGGAAGTTATGTAAGGTTAATCTTTTGTTTTCCACTGAAATACATTTTGTGTCCTTGTTTTGATGTGCAGGATTTTCATCTCTTTGTGGCGGCAAATGGGTTGATCAGACTCTGGGAGGAGAAAAACACAGAAACACATGTTGGTGTGACAAACTCTCATTGTAAAAAAAACCAAAGGATCAATTTACACCAAAAACACTGTAAAAATTTAAATTTTACAATAACTGAGTACATAAATGATCTTATTTTATAAATTAACTCAACTAAAATCACTGTTAACTTGAAACTGAGTCCAGTTCTTACATTAATACCATGTGAATAAATAATTATTTGCAATGTTTTTCACAGGTAACAGAATAATATGATTCATACTGACAGGCAGATTTTAGTAGGCATGTTTAGTTTGTATATACACAGACATTTCAAGTGCTTTACATAATGCATTAAACAATTAAACAGGAAATCCAACGTAAGACAATAACAATACTAATTAAAAAGATAGAAACCATTTGAAAAGAAATAAAAAAAATACAAATCTATCAGTTAAAAGGGAAGATAGAGTGCTTTCTGTTACAATTTGTATGGAAGGAAAATCATTTATCCATCCTATAAACACATCTATCCTCAGTCACAGGGGGAGATCCAGAACAGGTAGTCAGTCCCTCACAGGGCCAACACACATAGACAGACCCGGACACCGTACACGATCATACCCAGCAGCAGTTTAAAATTTCCACCTCACCTAGAGGGCATGTCTTTTAACTGATGGCCAAAAACCGGATAAGACAGCGAGAGCTTATCCCAACATGCTTTGGGCAAGAGGCAGGGTACGCCCCAGACAGGCTGCTAGTGATACTGTGAGAGGAAACTGAAATGCTCTGAGGAAGCCATAGCAAAAACAGGGACATTATGATTTTTGGCATTTGTGATGCCAGCAGTGTGGCTCTAGGGATGTGAAATGCCAGTCGGTCCACCACTTTGGTCCAGAAGGAAATATCTCAACAATATCTTCGGTGATAGTTAGTTAGTGGTAATTAGCAGATATTAGTATGCTGACTAAATGTTACGTCATTGAGAACAGTGTTAGCAAGCTGACATTAGCTCTGACAAGCAGTTCTGACTGAGTATACTGGCCCCTCATCTCCCTACCCTCAGACTTTCTTTCATTTTCACCCCCCAACCGATGCTGACTTAAGTGAGTGAAAGTCCTAAGAGAAGAGAAGTTTGAGGCAATTTGTCCAATTTTGAGCAGCTCCCTGTGGAGGTACAAAAGGATTTATGCAACTTTTTTTTCACATAAGCAGTTGTACTTCCCAACACCAGTTAGCAGACTTATCAGTGAGGAGGCTTTTATTGTGTAATGATGCTGTGTTTGGTCCAATAATACAGGAACCTGAAATGATTTTCAGTGTTTTGGAAACAAAAGCATCAAATCCTCTATTAGCTGCTTTGCATTCTCATTCTCAGCACCATCCGAAAGGCAATAAAACCAGACAGACCCGAGGCCCCCAGGAACTGATGGATCTCAACATTCCTGATATGCTTTAAAGATGTCCTCTTATTGTAGCACCTCAGATAAACATCCACTTACACATGTCTGGTACTCAAAGATAATTGATATAACTGATGTTCTATGAAGCCTGACTTCAAGCCTTCACTTTGTGCTTTCCAATTATTTTATGTTTTGCTGTAGATACATCTACTGTGGGTTATAAACATTGTGAACTGACAGAAAAAGATGCTTTTAAAAGACACCGAGACATATTTAAAACGCAGTAATTTAAGTGCTCTATATACATGTGGCAGCAAACTCCATGTCCTGCTTTCTGGGAGACAGCTAAAGAACACTTTTAAATTACAATGGCTGCAGTTTGTAAAAAGGAAATGCTGCCTGTAATTACCTTTTATAGGTCACTGTTGGTTTTGTTTGCATGAATTAATTTATTTTCTTTAACGTCTCGGTTGCAGTCCTCATTTGATGTATTTCAGTGAGTCGTTAGAAAATGATGGAAATCACCATATTAAGAGCATGTGTCTGAGCCCCTGCAGTGCACAAGGGCTGTGATACTCCTCTGCCAGTTATAGTACATCCTAATTTCCGCATGAGGATCAATAATGTTGGATCTTATGTTGTGAGCATTTTTCTCTCGCATCGTCACCAGTTGCTCAAACTCTCCAGTGATGGAAGTCTTAACCCGCTTGTTATTTCAGACCAGCCATGTTTGAGTTTCAGTGGGGCGTAAGGTTATTGATATGGCAATGAAAGAACCCTGCCTGAGAAATCATCAGGTTTCCTATCTGATATAGATGAAATAAAGGCTGGCACTGGCTTCATATTATGCTTGTAGGTTTCTCAGACAGATTCACAGTCATGTGCAGGCTAGGACAAGAAAATCTCCATAAAAACCCCTTCAATTAATCTTGATTAAGCCCTTACAACAAATTGCACCCAAAAATGTCTAAATACCTAAAAGAAGCCCTAACGTTCAATAAACACACCTTTAGTATTGAGCTTGTTCATTTTCTATCCCTTTGTTTCGTCTAAAGGTAGCTTTAAGGTTGTTAAAATCATCTTACAGCACTTTCTTTGACAGGATCACATAAATACATATATATATGTTTCAGCTTCTGTAGCTTATGTAGTTTATTAATCCGTCAGCAAGTTTTAATGGCAAAAAATCAATAGTTCCATTTTCTGAAATGTTAATATTTAGTGGGTTTCTCTGTGATAGCAAATTGAATTTCAAAAGTCAAAGAAAACTATTTTAACATGTCACCTGCAGTTAAGGGATTTTGTGACGGTCATATTTAGTATATATTTTAGTAAAGTATGGTATTTCCTCTTGAATTTAAAGAAAGGAACTATGAGGCTGAATGTTTGGCTGTATAACACAAGTATGTATTGACTGGCCTGGTGCTCAGTAATTCTCTATTTATAGCTCCTGGTACAATTGTTTCCTCATACAGATACCTGTGGTCATCTCAGGCCGGCAGGATCAGTTTTTATCTGTAACTGTTAATGAAGTTCAGTTTATAAACTGCTGAAGAGCTGTTCCAGCAGGACCCACCACCCCATCAGTTTGAAATCATGGGAGAGCCTTTTTACAATTATTGTGGACCTAGTTTGACAAAACATTAGTGATTGAAGGTGCCCAGTGACATCCCCACATCGCCATACTTGGATGCAAGTCAATATTTTGATGTCTCATATGGTCAGCAGTTTTGAGTACACAACATTTAAAATTGTGGCTTTAGTGTGAAATCTACACTGGAGTTTACACACAGAGGCCGATCTATAGCAAATCCTGTGAACTGGAATAACCTAATCATTGTTCCCCCTCTGTCCTTGCAGCTCCACATCGCAGCAGCAAATGGCTACGTGCAGGCTGCAGAGCTATTGCTGGAGGGGGGAGCTCGAATGGACCTGAGAGACTCAGATGGATGGCAGCCTCTTCATGCTGCAGCGTGCTGGGGTCAGGTAAGGTAAACATAACAGGAAGCAGGAAACCAATAAGCACACACAAGCAAAGGTTTCTGAAACCATTAACGTAATTTGCTTTGTTGTTGTTCCAGATGCATGTGGCAGAGCTGCTGGTGTCTCATGGAGCCAGTCTCAATGCGAAGACCTTCCTGGAGGAAACCCCCATCGGTATATTTACACCTCAGCACTCTCTTATCAATACACCTGGTTGGAGGTTAAGATAATGAATGTCTTATCTCAGCAAGGTCTCACTTCCAGCTTATTCAGTCAATGCAAGTTTTACAAATACTGATTTAAATCTTGTCAAAGCCAATCTAAACCTTTTCTTTGCTACTTCTGTTACTAGTTATGTCAGAATGTAAATTTTTAGCTGTCTTGATGGTTGGTAAATTAGAAAATGGTAAAATTTTACAACTATATGGTCCAATATGTAGGATTTAGTGGCATCTAGTGGTATAGTTGTATATGGCTACCTCACTCTCTTCACCCTCCCCTTCCAAGCATGAGGGAGAAACTACAGTACGAGAACGTGCAAAAAGTGCGAACGGCCCTATCTAGAGCCAGTGTTTGGTTTGACTATTCTGGGCTACTGTAGAAACAACAACCACAACAATTCCTATATTCAGATATTTATACACTAATAAAACATAGTTATAAATATTATATTATATTTCTGCCATTAGAGCCTCATAAATGTTACACCCTGGACCTTATATATGTTGTATATGTTAACAGTCAGCATGAGAGACTAGTAGCATTGCTAAGGATTTAAATTCCTTTTATGATCCTTGTTTTGTTCTTTTATTTGTAAGAGAAGCACAACAAACACAGTTTCATTTTAAAAAGGACTGACATCTCCTGTCCTTCATCCTTCTCATTTTAAGATCTGTGTGAGGATGAGGAGTTCAGAGCCATCCTGCTGGACCTTAAACACAAACACGACATTATCATGAAGTCACAGCTCAAACACAAGACCTCACTGTGTAGGCGAACGTCCAGTGCAGGCAGTCGTGGGTAAGTGCTGACATCTGCTGGTGTTACTGCTGCTACTACTACAAGTGGTGTTTAGCATTGTTTTGTACAAGAGACAGGGAAGATCAGCAGATCAAGACACACTGTACTTACAGCTCCCACTTAGTTGAATCTAATAGTATATTTAATATTCAAATCCTTGACAATGAAGGGACCCATCAGTACAGTGTGCTGATCTTTTCTCAGAGTTTTTGTAAATGTTTTTTGGATGTGCATGCTCCACTGTTTATATGAGCACATCAGCCTCCCTTAATCTAATCTCTAACTTTAATTTGTTAAGTATAAGCAATTCCAGACAGTATGATCTAGAAATCAGTACGGTAATGCATTGCAATTGCACTTAAAAGATTCTTTATTCATATCCGTTGCCATGTTTCATTCTATACTTGTACTAACTCAGTGGAAACCTCCGTGTCTACAGAAAAGTGGTGCGGCGAGCCAGCCTGTCCGACAGACACAACTTGTGCCGTAAAGAGTACGAGACTGAGGCCATCGTGTGGAGGGGAGGTAGGGAGGAGGAGGATGAAAAAGAGAAGGAGTCTGATCAGGAGAACAACCAGGTGGTTCATGTAAGTCTTCAGGTTATTCTTCTTTTATTCTTGTAACTAGTTCTTTTAATAATTAGTTCTGTTACAGTTTTAAAAGGCGCATTTGACAATTCAACCTCCATTTGTGGTGTATTTTTTAACTTCCTGCACATAACTCATATATACAACATAATGAAATTAGATATTTTTAGCACAAATAGGAAGGTGTGTTTAATATCAGGAATATAACCGTCTCTGCCATACACCAGGAGTCTAAATGTCAGATTTTGGTGTAGGTGTATCAGAGATAAAGATGTTTCCTTAAAACCAGTCACACAGGAAGAAACCCACAATGGAAACAGTAGAGTCAACAGATAAAAATGCAGCATGGTCTCATAGTATTTGAAGTGAAGAGTGCTACAGCTGCTTTTCCACTACTGGAAAATAAAATGCTGTCTTGCTCTAGTTATGCAGTCACTATTGTTAAGCTTAAGCACATTAAGCACACAGGATTTAAGAGAAATAAAGGCAATCATGTTCTGAAATGGAGGTATGATGGAGCAGGTTTGTGGAAAAATACACCAGAAAAGTACATTTCAACCCTTTGTCACAAAAGAAGAAAAAATACATTGAATACAGATTTCTGAGGGGAAACTCTTGAAAAAACTGGCTTTACATCTCATTTTATTTGAGCTAGATAGCTTGGGCACCAGATCAAAGATATCGGATCTCCCCCTGCAGAGGAGTCAGGCGTCCACGTATTTAATCATCCAAAAGAAAAAAAGCCTTATAGCGGGATTAACGTAATCTTTGTTGATGTCCTGCAGGTCAAGCCAGTCGTGGCTGTGGAGCTGCCAGACAAGCCCAAGCTGCCCACCATCCTCAAAGATGGCAATAGCAAACAGAACGGCCTCATCTCCACAACAACGTCCATGCCACCGCAACAGCCTGCCAATGGCAACACGCCATCGTCTGATAAGGGCGGGGTCATCACCACCCAGCCCACCCAGGAGGAAGCCTGGCCAAGAGAGCGCGCTCAGACTCTGTCGGAGCTCAAAAAACAGAGGGCAGCCGCCAAACTGTTGAATCACCCCTTGTTCAACGGTCACCTAGGTAACGGCTCCACAGACTCCTTCACCGATGCCAAAACCAACTCCGAGGACCCCCGCATGCCGCTGGTCTCCTCCAACGGCAACGCGGTTTACTACACACCGGCCAGCGGCGACCCGCCCCTCCTCAAACTGAAACAGCCAATGGAGGAAGAGCAGCCGAAGGCGCGGACCTGCTGCTGCGTGTCATAGCGCTTTGGTCATGTGACTGTGACAGGAAATGTTTGCACAGAGAACAGGGAAGCGAGGAATGTGCTGTAGGAGGGAGGAGAGGGAAGGAAGGAAAGAGGGAGTGCTCCTGTCTTTTGACATCCTTTCTCTCCCCTCCTTTTAACTTCTCCCAGAGAAGATGGCTGACTTGAAGAAGGTTTAGAAACTTATCCTTGTACCTCCCTGCCATGTGACTCCTCCCCCAAATGCAGGCGTGTTTCAAGTGAAGAAGAGAAGAGGAAAGAAACTAAGCAGTGCCACTTCTTTCCTCCGGACGCCACTTTGATTAAAATTCCTTCTTATGTATGGAATCTCTCTACAAGACATGCCAAATGGATAGAAAGAGTGCAAGAAGCTGTTATTCTGTCCCCGCTGTCCCTGTGCACCTTAAGAATCAAGGTGTGGACAGTTTTTTTTATAAGCTTTTCACCTGGAAAGGGTCATACATTCTGAATCAGGAAAGTAGAGAAGAGCTCAAGGTACAAAGTGCATGTTCTGCCCTCAGAGACAAAGACAGAAAGTTTTTTTTATCCTACATACGGATGGTTATCATGGAATTAAACAGCATTTCCTGCAGGGCAAACTCACATTGTTATCAAACCACAGTGTTCTGCTTTTTTTTTTTTCCCTCATCTACTCGTCATGTGCAAGTAGGTCATCGCAGAACAGTCCACATGTATCGCGTTACGTCACGTTGTACTGCAACATATCAGAAACAGCGAAAACGTAGCAAAAATAGAGATCTGTGACATCTCTTTTGAAGTATCTATCATGTTAAACTGCTGCCTGCATCAGTAAAGGGAAGGAATGCCATAAAACAGTGTTAAAATTTTCAGGAAGTGTACTTCTGCAGCGAGAGATAACAGGAAAGAGTATAGTAGTGCACTAGTGTTTGAGACTGTCACTGTATTCTGTCGACTATACTTCACCTCACCGTCCTCTCATATCAAACCTGAACTGACAGGTCATGCTTTGTTTTATGCATAACCCACTTTGTGCTCTCTCGTTTAGATAATTTAAGCAGAACATGGTTGAAATTTACTGTACATTTCTTTATTTATGAAATTAATGTAATGTGTAAAAAAAACAAAACATCATGGTTCCTAAAGTTGAGTGTATTTATTATTTGGATGGCGTGTGGAGAGCGTGAATGCAATATGAGATGAGCTGGGGAGTCTCCCAGTAAAGCACCTTCTGACATGGAAAATCAAACATTCGACTGATAAAGTGAAGTGAGGGTTACTGTCTGTTATATGTACATGTTATTAAAATCACACACACAAGCCATTCTCTATTGGGATGGATGTCATATTTGTGTCACTACAAATAACAATGTTATTTGTTTATGTTTTAGTTTTTCGTTTTTTCCGGTGGCCATTGTGTGGCTTTATTTCCTCCCAGTCACTGTATTTGTTAACAGCAATTGTAAATGTTATGTAATGAATTACTGTAAGTATAATATGAGTTTTCCGAAGAGAGTCATGGACTCTATTCTTGCCTCAGTTTAAAAAAAACAACAACTAATCATTAATCCACACCTTAAATGCATCATGGGATCAACAAAAAATATAAACTGCTTCATTAAAATTGTTTGACATTTTGGGAAATATGGTTATTTGCTTTCTTGACGATAAGAACGATAGCACTCCCATGTCTGTACGCTCGATACGCAGCTGGAGCCAGCAGCTGCTTAGCTTAGCTTAGCATAAATACTGGAACAAGGGGGAAACAGGCTTTGTGCAAAGCTAACAACCAGCCAGAGTTATCATAGTTTTGTATTTTTCATTAGTTCAAATTTCTGTTTTTAATTCAGTTTAGTTTCAGTTAGTTTCCTTCCGACAGTTGGTTTGTTTCAGTTTAGTTTCAGTGTTCGTTTTTTTTAAATAATAATATGGAAGCTTTTTGTCATGGGCAAGATTTAGGACTTTCAAAATAGATATCAAAACACAAACACTTTGTGACAGCAGCCTTGGACCTAGCTCACCTAAATGGAATATGGCCTTCATAAATGTTATTAAATACTCTTGCTTTTCCTCCTTTGACACATCGAATATCTGCCTTGAAAAAGTGAGCTTTAGAGGGGATTTTTTAAACCTTTTTAATGAGCCATGTTAGCCGTTTCCCTTGTTTCCAGTTTTTGTGCTAAGCTCCAGCTTCACATTTAACAGAGAGACATTAGAGTGGTACCAATATCCTGATCTTACTCTTGGCAATAAATTAGCATATTTTTCCCAAAATGTCAAACTACTCCTTTAATCTTCTTGTGAGTGCCAAAGAGTCTTCCGTGATTTAAAAAAAAACGACTTATAAGGACATTTAAAAACTTTGGGGAAGGCTTTATTTGCCGTTATACAGATTTGTTTGTTTGAGAGCCAACCCCATTAAACATGCGATTACCCACAATACCACTTTATCCCAAAAACATCAACTGTACAGTGTCAAATATTTGTACAGATTCGTTTGTAAATACGTTTGTATTAGGATCCCCCTTATCTGTTCCCATGAACTGCATTTACATGTCTGTGTTGTTACTGTTGAACTTATAGGAAAATGCAGTTACCCACATTGAACAGTATTAGCAGACATTTGGTTGTTTGAGGAAGCTGTGAGTCTATGTAGACCCCCCCCCCTTAGTAGTCCAGCAGTCTAAAATCTATCTGTAAAGTGGAGTGCACCCCGGTGTCATTGTCATACTTAGTGTTTTCCCTCTGCTCTTGCGGTGACCAGTGTCTGCAGTTGACTTTGTTTCTGTGCAAATTTCTGCAAAAGGTCAGTTTATAAATGTTGTGCTCTCATATAAAGCAGGTTGCTTTTCCAACTCAAATTGAGGACGTACAAATTAAGTTGCAGTCAAAAAGGTTGCTACATTGCCTATTTTTGGTTCCTCGTTTGTTTAGGAAGTGACCGAGACAGTGACATCATCTTGTTATGAGTCAGCTGAAATTCATTGAAGTTACTCCAGCTCACGTCTGTGCGTGCTGCTGCATCATTTCAATTCAGAATTCAGCTCTGCCTCCCTATCAATGAAATCGATTACTTTGAATAGTAATTTGAAATTAGGACCTGGTCAGTATTAGCTAGAAAGGGACAGTCACCTGTGTTCTCATGATATATGTGAATATATATCAAAGCTTGTGTTTGTCTGCAAGCCTCATTGTCTATAAAAAGGATAAGATTATAAAGACAAAAAAACTACTGATTTTGTAATTACTGGAATATATTGATGGTTGCATTAACACATTTTGAATAAATTGTATATTTTGAGAATTTTACGTGGTCTCTTCTGAATTAGTAAAGCTCTTTTGTGTTGTGAAGTACAATGGATTCCTTACTATTTTTATTTGCCCTGCAAGCCTGGACACAAGCAAAAATGCCAAACACCACTGGGGCCAGCTTCTCGAGTCTGATGATTTGATGCTTTTCTCTTTAAAATCACTGTAGATTGAATATTTTGGACTCTTGGTTTGATGTAACAAGATATTTGGAGAGGCATTTCATAGACCAGACAACTAATTGAGAAAATAATCAGTAGATGGAAAAACTGCTTTAAAAGTGGATCCATAACTTTTAAAAGCACCATTATTTTCTTTAAAATGGATTCAGACTCTTTATTACTCAAGTCAGATAAATATACTGTACGCATCTCACGTTTGAATGCTGCATGATAGTTACAAACAATTTATTTCACCCTGAGACGTCTGCTTTCTCTGCTCTACTTCTACAGCTCCTTTTTGTTCTGAAACAGGCAGAGGCTGGACTGTCCTTCACCACACAGCTGTCAGGGTCTTGGCCCAGCATCAACTGCTTCCTTCAATGATTTTCTGTGTGTGTTTTTTTCCCCTCCACTCTCTTTGTGAACTTCCTCTCATTCACTGGCTCTGGGGTCAGCAGGGTCAGTGTTTCTTCAGGCTGCACCCAGCAGTCATTGCTCAGACGCACAACAGTTGGGTTAGAGGGATGAGAAAAGAAGATAGTTTAGAAAAGTTATATTTTCTCTAAGGATATTGTGAGCTACATCTTTTCAGTCAGTTCATATGGAAAGCAGCACCAGCCACTGCTTCACTTTCTTCAGTTTTCAGTTTCATTGCTGTTGATTTTAAAGGGAGTGACCTTTTGGCACAGCTATAGTTGTCCGCCTTTTATAGAGAAGCTTATCAGTATTTACAGTACATTAGGTGGTCACATAAATCAGTACTTATTGGCTAATGTGTCAGCTCAGGGATTTGAGAGGTTACAGTCTCGTGTCACAGTGTCTTGAGCAAATGTTGGAAGTCATCACCCTTTCATCTGAAGCTCCCTGTGGGCACATTCAGTATGTCTAAGGCATATAGACAGAGAGGAGGACAATGGTGCTGAAAACACATGATCTGGACTGCATTAACCTCCTCTGCGTGGCCTGGCTTTGCTATTGTGCCTGAGTTACACTGAATCCAGGCCAGCTGGCTCCGGTCCCAGTCCTTCAGTCCTCTTCACTGAAGGGCGAGGTGGATCGATGCCAGAAAGAGCATACAGACACATACTGACCACCCTGCTGGACACATAAATGGAGGGATGATGATGGAAGGCACCGAGGAGCAGTCACGAGTGTGGAGGATAAAGTAGGAAAATTAATCACTGCCAGGAGATGCTTAGACACTGACCACCATGATGGAGGGATGGGTGGAAAGAAAGAATGTTTGCAATGATGAAATAATGAAGGCATGCAAATGAAGGGTGGATGGCAGACTGAAAGTGGGCCTGTGCTGGGAAGAGGCCGCAACTATTGACCATCCTGCCAGCTTGTTAGAAGACAGAGCTGCAAAAGAATGAACGGAGGGATGGCTCAGTGGGTCAGAACGTCTGCCGGGTTCCCAGGATCTGTTCGACTTAACAGGATTTCAGTTTCCTATTATACAATTTGACCTGAATTTCAGATGTCTATGTAGAGTGAGTCGATGTCTGTCCGACCGGTGATAGGAGCCTGCCGATTAACACTCAGGGATCAACGCCAGACTAACTCTCAGACGTTCACACATCTTAGACGTTACGTCACCAGTGAAATTAAATATTAAAGAATTGGTAAATGCCAAAGAATCACACAAAATAATCCAAGTAATGCTTGATTATGCTTCACTGCAGGTAAACCTCTTAACATGTGTAACATATTTTGTAACAGAAACGTAATATATTTCAATCATCACAACACAATTTAACTTGAAGTCAGACACACACACCAAAAGCCCAACAGTATACCTCTAAACAACTTGGAGGAAATGTTACACAAACAGTCAGCTTGTTTCGATAAACCTGATTAACTGGTTTTCTGAGTATGTCACCAGAGTGTCATCACTTCCTTCCTTCAATGAAAAACATCCACCAATGAAGTGTCTAAATATATAACCAACTGTGCAGTTCTCAGTCTGTTCTCCTCCTTCTGCATTAGGATGCCAGGTCAGGGTGCACTAGATATTCACAACACACAATCACAAGCTCACACTCAGCCGCTAAAGGTGGGTCAGCCATTCTGGACAGAGATAGTTGATTGTTGAGTCTTATTTTCTTCTTAATCTTTCTCCAGAATGACTGATCCTGCCTTTAAAAACACCCAAAAACATTTATTAGATGGTTATGAAACAGAATCAGTAACTCTGAATTCGAGGTTCGGAACGTGTGAGTGATGAACAAGTAACCTGTGTTTGCCTCGGCTTCACTTGGCACTATTGTGGGGAAACAGGGTGATGCGTCTGTGACTATGTGATGATGAAACATGTCAAGAAGACTGACAACACACTGACCAGTATTCAGAGAGCACTAAACTGGAAGTTACGATCGATTTAGTTATAACTGGAACGCAGGCCTGATTTGTCACCCTGTGAAGGAGCAAACAGTGACCTGTGGCATAAATACAGATGTGAGTTATAAGCATTTCAACCAAAGAATCATTTTCCTTTCTTAGGACGTTTCATTTAAATTATTTTTGAGAAGTATTTTACATGAAAAATACAAATGAATAAGAATTTTCTTTACCAGAAATATTTGTTTCTATCTTTCTCATCTCTTTAATCATCTTTTGACCAATCAAATTAATCTTGGGAATCCCTGCAGTGTTGTTTCAACAGCATTTCAGTGACTATATTTCTAGGTTTGTAACTTGATTAAACATTCAAATATAGTCACAGATTGCTGTTGAAACAATGATTCTACCATTTAACCTTGATCCTACAGAACTTTCTCTGTTGAACCCAATTTATTCCAGCGTCAACCAATGTCTAAACGTCTTCTGTCCTGAAAATGATTAAATCAGAGCTTACTCATGTCAAGCCACTTCAAAAATAATATATAGTAAAATACGGGAGATCAATATTGGTGTAAGATTTAAACCGGATTTACAGAAAGATAGAGTTTAAAGACATTAATTCTGACCTAAAATAAAATACATTTCTGGCCAATATTACAGTCACCTTTTCCATTTCATTCTCTATGTTTGACTGCACTGTCTTAAGTTATTATCTGATATCAAAGATAAGGAACTAAACTGAACTCCTTCCCCTTCCTTCTGGCTGTTGGAGGCAGAGGTTCACATTAAAGATACTTCTGACTGGTACTCAGATATATCACCTTTTTAAAAATTCACATTCAGTGGTGTCTCCTGCTGGCAAGTCAATGTCCAATTCTTAACTAATAAAATCATATTTTACACAACCACAAATATGAAGAGGAGGTTTAAAATAAATAGCTATTTTAAAATCAACCCACATGTTGATCTTGTTGCTTTGCTGAGGAAAAGGTCAGAGGCTCCGTTGGTGCACAGACTGTGGGACGTTTTTTGTGGCTTCCTGCCAAACCTCCCACCCTCTTTATCTCACTCCTTTCTCTCCACCTTGTGCGCGCTGATGCAGTTCTGACTGTACCACGTGTTTAACAAAAACGCTGTAAATGTCACACACAAGTGCCCTTTTACATCTTAAAGTATCATTTTTGAATCACATGATGCAACAGTTACCACGGACAAGCTTCAGCATTCTCTGATAAACAACAACAAAGTTTTTTCTTTTCTCACATTGGGTGAGATTTCTGAGCTCGTGCTTTACCACCACTTCCTTTTTAGGTTGGGCTTTTTGTTTGTACATCTATCTGGTTTTGCATAGGCATGCAAATTCACATGAGAAACGTAAAGGCAATGGTTCAATGAAAACTCTAGTTTTAAAAAAGGTACTTGAGTATTTCCCCTTTTACGCTTCTTTATTCCCCAACTACATTTCAGAGGGAATAATGTAGTTTTTACTTTATAGTTACTATGAAGATCAAGATGTGAGATGTAGACGGCTGAAAAACATCACGTCGACAGTTAAAAATTACTTTTAATATCTGTGTCTGTTATTTGACCAGCCTTATCTCCCCATAACACACAGTAACATCCATAAAGAGAAGATAAGAGAAAGCAGTTAAACTATATATTCTGTGTTATCACAATAATTTTGTGTGTTTATGTTGTTTTAGTCTTTGTTGTACCTCCAGCATGCTCATATATTTACCTTTTTCTATTTCATGGACTGTTCACATCTTGATTTTATAACTTGTAATTGTTTCCTTTTGTTTGTTTAATTTTCTTTTTTGTCTTTTTGCGCCTTCCAACTTTCACCTCCTTCCTCCTCACAATTGATTCAGATACACATGTACCTGGTTAATCAGATCAATGAATTAAAAGGAACTGGTTTGTATTGTGAAACAACAATATTCAAGACTCAATCTGTTTCTTCTCTACCTGAAATGGAGGAAAATCTCTGAGAAAGCATGTGGGAAAATAACAAATAGACTAAATGTGTACTGAACTTCACACATTTAAAGCAATGAGTCAGCAGTTTGGACTTGAAGAGAATTGAATGTATTATTGTAGGAATACTTTAACCAGGAGCTGCCTGACTTTAAAAAACACACACATTGCCCTCAGCTACATTTACTCCACATACGGTTCATGATATAACTCAATAGTAGGAATTAACACGGTTACACCTTTAAGTACTCCCTCCCTCCTCTCCAGGCTTTACTATCTGCGATTGCGCGTCAGCCCTCATTGGCTGTCGGTGATAATCGGTCAACAAGCGGACCGGAGAGAGGCTGGAGGGCTCAGGGCAGCATGTTTACAGCTACTCATACTCCTAATTAGTTCTCTTAGACTATTTACTCGCTTCTTTTTTTTAAATCCCGAAACGACAGTGAGCTCGTTTCAGGGCGGACAATGTTTTTGTGTCGCACGGGGAGGCTGTCTGCAGCGGCTCTGGATCAGGCTTTCAGGTCAACGGGCTCGTTTCTAGTGCAAGTTAAAGCAAACAGACTGAGGGACGTCACTTTGACATTACGCAAGGACTACACGTCTCAGGGACACCGGTGTTTCTGTGCATCCGTCGGGGGTGGCGACTCAACTCGTGCGCACCTGCGGAAACAACAACAACAACAACCACAACCAGACCAGAACCGGGACTCATCGTCTGGTTTTGTCATCGCGGACTGGGGTCACTCGGACCGGGTGGCTGTGAATCTCTCCAAACGCGTGCAAAGTGAAGGCGGTAATAGAGATATTGGCAGACAGCCGCTGGTCCGTGCGAACAGGCGCCACAGCAGCGGAGGAGAGCCGGTTGGTAATGTTTTGTTTACAGGTAACTGGGGGGTTTCCAGTCTACGCTGCTCCACCAGGACCATGCAGACCAGAGCCTCGTCCACGACGAAGCGCGACCCCGGCGAGGAACATTCGGTTGACAGCAACAAAGGGGTAATTTAAAACTATTCAGCTCCAAGTGTTTGCCTAACCCCAATGACCAGTTAAATAAGAGCACACAGGTCCGAGTCTGTGTGCACATAGTGTTCAACTGGTGGTGGTGGTGGTGGTTGGGGGGGGTCCCAGTGGCGCCAAGATTAAACACAAACCCCCATAAAATATGCAGAAAGCTACCCGCCTGCCCGGGCCTCTTTAGGTAACAGCCAGCATGCAGGCTTGTTATACAACACTGCGTGACGCGCACAGCTGTGTGGGCTGTCTGCGTGTGCAGGAAGGAGCTCACAGGAGTCCATGCATAACTGATCTGCGTTTACAACTTGGAAATGAACTTACAGAAGTGTCAGTTAAAGAGCTGAGAGCTTGCTGACTCACTGACGGCTGTCTGTTCAAACTGCAGAGTCATTACTGCTGACTGCCTGTTTATAGAAAGTCACAGAATGAGTCAGTGTGTGCATGTGCTCTGGTGGGGAGTCAACAGCAGAGAGCAAGAGGGATGTGGGTGAACTTGAAGCTGCAATGATCAGTTCATAGAAGGCCCAAAAACACACTGTTACATAACAACACAGCAATAATTACACAACAATAAACAGCCACACTGTGGTACTCAGGCTAAATGCTAATGTCTGCATGCTAACGTGCTCACAATGACAGGCCATGTTCTCCATCTTAGTTTAGCACATTAGCATGCTGACATTTGCTCACTGTCACAAAGTGCAGCTGAGGCTGATGGGAGTGTCATAGGTTTTGAAGAAATGCGATTATAAACCAGAGTATTGGAAAAATGTAACATTTTCACCTGATTGTGACGCTAGAGGAAGAGTCAGGGGGATTACAGTATTCATCGTGTTGGCACCAGAAATATCTGTACCCATTATAGCAGTGCATCCAGTAGGTGTTTATTCCAGTCTGGACCAAAGCTGTGGGCTGACAGACATTACCATCCTGCCGCTAGCATGGCTCCAAAACTCTAACATATTGTCTGCTCAAAAACCGTAATCCAATGAAAACAGCTATTCTTTTTGCAAAAAATATATTTAGCAGGTGTATTGTCCGATATGCACTTATATGTTTGGGTTCAGCAATGTGGCTAAAAAAGTCTAACTTGATCTTTTCAGGCTTGGGGTCAATTCAGGATTTCAAATGACGTTTCTTTCCAGGAAAACTGAAAAAAGAGACCAGAAAGGTTTGAAGAGAAAGTCTTGCGGTCATCTAAAGATAGATTCAAGCCAATATCCTTCTCCTCAATATGCACTTCCTGTGTAAATATTGATTAAATAGCCACTTTTCAAGCAAGCAGCTAATGTAGGTAAATTGCAATACTGCCTTTTTAAATGGAGTAGGTAAACTGGATTCAGGTGGATCCTGTCTCTTGTCTGGGTGCCTTAAAAGAGTACTCATCGATTCAGCATTACACTACCATGATGTTGTCAGACTCACAATGGACAGTTGACAAAAAAGTAAATCAAAAAACTGATGTAGAGTTATCTTCTCTAATTCCACACATTTTTCTTACTTGTCAAAACGTGCTGCCCACATTACCCACAATGCAACCCCACCATCAACAGTTTGGTAAGATATTCAGGCGTGTTACACTAGTATTGGCTAATGTAGCCTCAAGCAGAGAGATAAGGAGTGAGCTATAGAGGTGAAATCACCTGAAGCGGTTTTAGAGTTCACGCAGCTCTCTACAACTTTTTCCACATCTGCATTTGTAGTATTAGACCGTTCTGTTGTAGGATGCTGCCTCCTGCAGTAGGGTACTGTTTTGTTCGGTTTTACTTTTTTCCAAGCCTGACACATAACGGTAACTTTTTTTCTTTTCTGCTTGAGCCTCTGACATTTCCCTCCCATTCTGTCTGCGTACGTGTGTGCATGTGAGCGTATCTTTGTCCGTGTTTGCTTGCCACTGGGACAAAAGCATATCTGCATGTGTCTTCATGCCTCTGAAAAGCTGTTATCAGACACAGCAGTCCCACTGTTCCCTCCCATACACCCTCCCCTGACACAACTCCCTTTTGGCCGCTCACTCACATGACCCTCCTACAGTTCTGCCCGCCTTTACTTTTTGCTTGGCCTGACTCGCCTCTGAAAAGCAAAAGGCCTGCTCCCTCGCCCGCTCTGGCCTTTCTATTGTCAATTGTTGGCAGGCCAGTGAATACATCACGCCCACTATGGCTTCATCCAGGGGGCTTGGGCCAAAATTTTGCAAGACAAAAGATCAACTTGTTTTTCTCCTGTCCCCTTCTTTTCCTTCTCTTCTTCATTAATTGTCTGACTCAGGCCAACAAAGGACAGTGCAGCGACAAAAGGCCTCAACGGATATAAATTAAAGTTACTGCCAAATGTCACATGGCAGTGAACGGACAGTGGGCTACATCGGTCTTTCACAGCAGCTCGATTTCTAATATTTTTTGTCACATTTGCAACCATCTCAAAGATTATTACACCAATGGGATGCTTTCATATTTCAAACCAATATAGAAGAATCATGGAGTTACTGCACGGTAACTTCCATACTTTTAGTGGCACAGACGGAATTGCTTTGGTACTACCGGGTACTGAAAAATGCCTCGTCATTCTGTACCAAATTTCAATACCTAAGGAGTTAATCTCTAGGTTCTTTCTTTGTTTTACTGCCAGCTGCTTATCTGCACAGACAACTGAACTTTGTGCACTGCTGCTTGTTAGCTAGTGCCAGTGCAGCTAATCTGTATCCACTCATCAGTGAGTCAGCGCCAGCTCATCCTCTCCCAATGCGTGGCGGGGATAAATAAGCTGGAGCTGAGGTGGAGAACATTTCTGACAGCAAAAGCTGACATGGTGAAGGGTTGTCAGATCCGTGCTAGCTACTCTTTAGCACGGAGGAAGTCAGAGCTCTCACTCTGCCACCATTTCCCGGTACCACAAATGTCATTCCCCCTCTTCTTCTTTGGATTAGGCAGACTAGACGTTACAATGCTGTATTGCTGCCATAATGTTTAATGTTCCTCTTCTGATACTGGTATTCAAACTATACCTACCTACCCAGCAGCACTCAGCAAATGTGAACTTTTTGTTAAACATGTAGGAGTTATAAACGTCAAATCAATGGAACCACTTTTGAATAGGGAACAATAAATATGCTGTATATATTTTAGCTATAAACCTTCTAGAAAATCTAGAGAGCATTACATATACAAATTACTACTACTATTTGTTTTTGCATTTTTGTAAGACTTAAAAGTTACTCTTTAATTGCATATCGCCAGGCGCCACAGTTGCTCTTCACCAACTGCAAGACCCAGAGCATGATGGGAAAACTCCTGGCTGTCGCCTGATCTAAGAGCTGATTGGCTCTGACAGCAAAGACCATGTTTTCCAAATTTTTTGTGTGGTTGATTACTACTACTACTACTACTACTACTAAAACTACAGGCATCCTAAAGATGATCTAACAGGATGTAAACATTTCTGTGACTTCCTGTATATTCTTTGAACGTTCCACCTTCACTGCAGCTTTTTGTCACCACCTGCTGCCGCCGCCTGACCTTTTTTCAGGAGAGGTGCAGTTCATCTTGAAGGAGCCTATTTTCCCTTAGCCTACATTTTGTCCTCATCACTACTGACCTTGACTGTATAATCTACTATAATAAAAGATTGCCTGTTAGAGAAGTCTCTGTAGGAAGTATTCTGTTGTAGGCTCAATGTCAATATTTTGACTAAAAATAAATTCATTCCACACAGGCCTGAGCTACTTCCTGTTTTCTCAAAGAAGTACTGAAGGACTGCCTCTATGAAGAAAATATATTTGAACAACGTGACTTCAGATTGAACCACTAGACACAATGCCCTCCTCTCAGCTCCCATTTTCCGGTTTCAGTTTAACTTCCATAATAATCAAAAAGGTTTTTTGTTTTTTTTAAAGCACTGTTATACCTGTTATTCATGTTCTGCTGTATTAAACATACTGCTGTGAAATGCAGCCCTGAAAGGTTTAGTCAGAGGTAGGATTATGTTTATTTACATGCCGTACTCTGAACATACTGCAGGCTTTCTCCCTTTTTAGATTCAGTAGCTGCTCTGTGAGTCACGTCTACACCATCGAGCTCTGTGGTGGTCTGTTGTCTGCAGTGGTGGTCTTATTGTTGTTGACTGTGTTGTAGTTCACTAATCTGTTTCACTGCCAGCGCACACTGGAGTGACCTTCCTGCTCTCTGCTGCATGTCAGACAGCTGGATTGTGTCTCGTGCTTGTTCATCTTGGAGAGTGGTGTGTCTGGAGGTCACAGACACAGAGTAATGTGTGTATTTGTGCACTTTGTGTGTAGGTTTTTGTCAGAAAGAGTGACAGACTTTGTTCGTGTGTGTGTGTGAAAGGGTGAGTGATAAAGTGAATTACTTAAAACTACACAGCAGCACTGTTTAATCAGCTGACTTGGCTGTATGATGAATAGAGGAAGCTCCTAAAAGTCCAGGCTTTGTTTGACCTAAAGTTTGGACTAGATGACACAATCACAGCATACAGTATTCTATTTCTACATTATGATGATACATGCATTCCTACATCTGAACTAAAAATATTTTTAGTTTGTTACAGCTCAGTTTGAACTTTAACATACATCTTTTGTTTGGTGATTCTGCAGAGCATCAATAATGGGAAATTCTGGTATTTGTTTTGATAAATTCTGTAACCAGATATTGTTCTGAGTGGGTCTAACTTGGAAATGCAAACAGCAGTAACCCTGGCATTAAGGTTAAAAGGTCATAAATTGAATTTTTACATCATCTGTAAATGCTTTCCTTTAGGTCTCTATCAACAAGTGTTTTGTTCAGACAAGAGTCACAAATTGATGTCACGCTTTGGTGTCATCACTTGTTCTGCTTTCTTTCGGCAGTAAAGTATACAACATACCAACACCTAACACATAACCCATGTCAAGTGGATATTAAAGTTAATAATTGGTTTGTTGTTTGAGCTTTTTTGCCTTGTGTGTTTTAATCCAACAAATTGTCAAAATCTCCATCTTGAAGCTCGTCAGTTTTGTAGTTTGAGGAGGCCTGTGGAATATGAATGTGACAAATGTCACGATTTTGTATGCAGAGTGGAAACCATCCACACAATTTTAATGCACTACCTCTTTGCCATTCTCATCGCCTATCTGTTTTTGTCTGGATGTGCAATCTGTCTTACAGACACAATCTTTCTTTGTCTTGCTCACTTCCACCTATTTTGCTCTCCCTTTTGTTTTTTTGTCCAGGAGGAGCAGAATTTAAAGGAGGCCTCTACAACCTCCTCATCCACCTTGAATGCCCCGAGGGAGCCAGAGGCAGGAAAACCCAACAAGACCCAGCAGTTAAAGAAAGTCTTCAAAGAATATGGAGCAGTGGGAGTTTCCTTTCACATCTGCATTTCCCTCATGTCCCTGGGAATGTTCTATCTCCTCATATCCAGGTAACAAAACATCACATTATTGCTTTTTCTACTAATGGCCACATACAGTTCTCATTTTTTCTAAAAGAAGAGGAGTAGATCTAGTGGTAGAGCTGGCGATTTACCATGTTCTGTTCGAATCTCTCTCTCTAGTTGGTAAGTAAACGCTAGTGCTTGATTTCTGGAAGAGTGAAACTTGTGACACAACGAAATAAATGAATAAATTTGTAACATAGGAAATGGACGTTTTTCTATCTCCATACGATAAAGATCGTCATATCGCACAGCCCTAGTCCACATAAATTATATAAAAGCAAACACATGAAACTCCTCCTGAGTATTTTGAAAGTATTTGGGGAAATGTAGGAAATCACTGCCTGGAATAAAAGCAGATGAAGCAGGCTGAAGATAAATAACTGGAACGCATCAAACATCACTTACTGATTTTATCCAGCAGTGTGAGAGCATCCGAGTGAAACATTTCCTTTAAACCGAAAGATGTACACAGGAAATGACTGACCCTTGGGCGGCTTTTACACATAGGAATGCAATATGTCTGGTGCAAATTGGCAGCAAATGGGACCCGTTATGAAAGAGAGGCAAAGCACGGGCTCTTGAAAATGTCCACTCAGTCAGCCACATTACACCGGCCCGGCTGTTGTTGAAATATTACTACTGAGCTGAATCAGACACGGGCACTAAAATCATGTTGAGCGCCTGAATAAAACATGAGTTCATTTTCTCACCTTGCATCTTGTTTTTTTTTTTGACTTGTAACTTTACAACAGCACGTGCAGCATTTTAAATCTTTGACACTACATTCAACAATCTCATGCATTTTGTAACCTATTGATGGTGACAGACAGTGGAAAGCTGAAGCAGTGCAGCACAACTTTAGTTTTGGCAAGTGTACCGGTCCAGACAATTTTTCAGGCCCTTGTCTGTCTGTCTGTCTGTCTGGCCACATGCCAAGGGCTTGAATACCAGAGAGACTTGGCAGAGATTATCTGAGAGCTTAGAGATTTCCTTGTATAGCTGATAATGGCCCTTAAAGTGAAAGCTGACTCTGTAGCTAGCAACCGTTGAGTATTATCACTGTGCAGCCACAGTGCCCAGGCATGTGGCCTGCTAATACAGTGCTGTGTGCTGGGCAAACAGTTGTCAGGGTGCAGATGGATCTTTATATTTAGCTGACTAAAGTTTGCTGAGTGCAACAGAGCTGTTAATGTGAGAGAGAGATGCTGTATTGATTGAAGCGGCTCTAAGCCTCGTGTTAGCACATTCTTTACATATTTATTTCCCCGAATAGCTCAGATGAAAATGCCACGGCTCTACAAAACTCTACAAAAGGC
The DNA here is from genome assembly GCF_905237075.1 of Dicentrarchus labrax. NCBI lineage: Eukaryota > Metazoa > Chordata > Actinopteri > Moronidae > Dicentrarchus > Dicentrarchus labrax. The sequence continues at coordinate 25,341,791 of NW_026136711.1, read as the reverse complement.
AGTGATACATGTAGCTTGTTAAGCCCGCTTTGATTTGTGTAATTTCATGCTTGTAGTGCTTCTTATGCTAATCAGTTTAAATGGGTCAAAAGGCTGTAAAATAAACTATTATACAACATTTTTTATTGCACACAGCTCCCTCTGGTGGAGATGAGGTGATTTGCACTTCCAACCAGTTACATAGAACCAAAAAGGGAGGAACTCTACTTGTTTACTTTCATATGTAATCTCTTGAAATCCGGGAGCAAAAGCTAAGCTGTAACAAAGAAAAGTTGCTCCTGAAGCACCTTAAAAGTTTTTTGGAAATGTTGGTTTTGGGATGTTGTAGTAACCCAGACCCAGTCTATATACAGTCTTGTTATTAATACATTACATGAGGGTTTGTATGGCTGAGGTTGCTGAATGTCCAAATATTATTATTATTATTATTATTATTATTAATTCTCAATATATTGGGTTTATCATAACATCTCTTATTTAAATTTATTCTTTATTCATTTCACTTCTGTATTTTGTCCATTGTATCTTCTCATTGTTACTGATTCATTTTGTTATTAATGTTTGTTTAATATATATAAATAAGCCTAATGTTGGGTTATGATTGTGCGTATTCATTTAATCAAAAGGAAAACTGTAGGAATAAAATGTGAGTCATTGGCTAATATGTGAATTCTCTGTGCTTCTAACTACTTTTCTGTGTCATTTGTCTCCCCAGTGGGATCGATATGACGGCCGTGCTGTGCAAACTGGGCTTCAGCGAGGCGGTCGTTCGGTCTAAAATGGCAGCAGGGACGAGCACGTTCGTCTTAGCCTACGCCATCCACAAGCTCTTTGCTCCAGTTCGCATCAGCATCACTCTGGTGTCTGTACCTCTCATCGTGCGCTACTTCAGAAAGACTGGTCTCTTTAAACCACCTACGCCTGCACCCTGATGACCCTTCTCTACTCCTCCGCTGTCTCATTAGGCAACAGACATCCTGACTGTTAATGGCCATAATTAAAACGCGTGTATACATTCTTACTCATTGCCTTCATCTAGAAATGCCTCGTCTTTTCTCAGTTGTCGTTGTGAATTCAGTTTAAGTGTATTTAGAGTCATGCCTTAATATGTGTGCATTCCAAAAACCAGAAAACTAAAACTAAAAACTATTTATTTACAATCAGAAGTATGATCAGGGATTTTAAGTTGTAGTCATAAGCTCTTTCAGTAGGCAGGTTTGTCTCTCAATGCTGTGAATGTTCCCTATGGGGACAAGAGGAAAAAGCTGATCTCCCCTCCACTGTTCGCTGACTAGGCCATGTTCTGGTGTTATGTGAATCAGCAGAATCTCTCTCTCCCTCCCTCTCTCTCTCTCTCTCTCTCTCTCTCTCTCTCTCTCTCTCTCTCTCTCTTTATATCACTTTGTTGTTCCTCTCCTATCCTCACTTTTTCTCCCCATCTTCTTTCCATCTTGTTCTTTTCTTCTTTTATTGCAAGCTATGGATGAAGACTGTTGGTTTGTCTTTCTCTCTCTCTCTCTCTCTCTCTCTCTCTCTCTCTCTCTCTCTCCTTATATCACTTTGTTGTTCCTCTCCTATCCTCACTTTTTCTCCCCATCTTCTCTCCATCGCTATGTATGAAGACTGTTGGTTTGTGAGGGGTTTTTTTTGTCTGTATTTAACTATTAAAAGGGATGTTCTCTATTATATTTGGTGTGTTTTTGTTATGAAATACCATTATAGTACCATAAGTCAATTAGGTCATATTTACTAGTCACAGAGATTTTTTTTCCACAATTATTTTTACTTTATATGGACACTGCAGATTTCAACGTTTTAATTCAACCCTTTTTTTTTAAATCACAGGGATGACACAGTTAGAATATCCAAGCTGCTTTGTGCTCCCCCCTCAGGTTTTTCAGTATTTGTTACTGCAATTATATTGTTACATTTCTTTTCCACCTAATATATATATATATATATATATATATATATATATATATATATTGATGTATGTGAGGTAAAAACACCACCTTTGGTTACACTTCTCCTTTTTTACCACACTGGGGAGCTCCTGAACTACAAGTACAGTGCTGTTCTTTCTCCAGTCCTCTGATACGACCACATCGTACAGTTCACATCTCTTGTAAGATTGAATGTTTTTGTAATTGTCTTCAAGATAGTTACAAGCATCATCTCACAAGTAGAAGCATCACTCCTCAAGTGTTGTAGAGTGTGACAGATTGATGTCTAGAAGGCAATGAAGAAGTCGGTGGACACATTTTGTGAAATTACAAAAATGTTATGTTACACATGATACCTGGATAATACTTAAACAATAAAACAAAGGCTTGAAAAAACTATATGATTAAGGTTTAAATAAAGCACTGCCATGATGGCGCACCATGTTTTTTCCTAAGGGGTTAGGTCATCATACACTGACCAGTTTTTGTCCTCATAAGAATTCATTATTTCTGGCTGTTTTATCACAGCAGGTATGGTGCCATCTCTCCCTTTCCTCCTGTCCTCCTCTGTCTTTCCTTGAAGGTTTGATGGGTCAGCCAGCACAGCGAGCAAACCTCAGCTGGTGTGGTGTCCCTGAAGATCTGCAGTGTATTGAATGGTAGCTGCCTCGAACAAGACCTTATCTCTCTCTCTCGGTGTGTGTGTGTGTGTGTGTGTGCGCCTCTTGGCCCGGTAAATAATTCAAGTCAGGAGAGTTGTATAAGGAGAACTAAGAGTGCATGGTGGTCTGTGCCAGATATCAGCCCCGGTTTTTCAGGAATAGGAGCTTTGGCAGCACTGTGACACGAACTGATACAAACGATCTTACACACACACACACACACACACACACACACACACACACACACACACACACGAAGAAGGAGAAGCCTGGGCCTCATTAGCCATGATGAGGACAGGGAGCTGCCATTGCCTCTCCATCCCCTGCATGTCCCCCATGGCTAAGAACAAATTGGTGACAGCGCTCCCAGCCACTCTGTCGGGCTACCTGCAATGCATTGGGCTCTGTCAGGCTCCTCTCCTTCCACACTGCTGTGCATTTGGGTATCAGTGTGTGTGTGGAGAGAGAGAAAGGTAGACACACATGAGAAAAAGAAGAGAGGGGCAGATCAGCTCCTTGGTTACACTCCCTGTCACCTTTTGCTCGGCCCAGAACTGAGTCGTGATACGAGTGCAGCACTTCATCTGGTTGGCCTCGAGTTTGGTGAGGGGGCCCCTCCTGCAGCAGGAGGGGTTCAAGGGGGTTCAATTCCCTGCCTCAGCTCCTGACTTGTGCCCGCTGCACCTTTTTATTAAAGTCAGATACACCGTCAGCGTCACCACTGTCAGAGCAGCACACAGAGTGAATCCATTATGGCTGTATATTCAGACCCAGACTGCATTTCTGACACAAGAGTTGGAAGGCGTGTGTGTATAGTAGTTGCAAAGTGCTGATGCATGCAGCGATATATAAACATATGGCAACAGCACATACCTTATTTCTCACACACACACACACACACACACACACACACACACACACACACACACACACACACACACACACACACACCTTATACGCACACTCACACTCACTTCCTGACAAGCTGCCTTTTTCCCCCTTGCACCTTCTTTTATTTAATTTCTTCATTATTTTTTCTTGCTATTTCCTCTCCATCATTTTCTGCACCTGCTCATTATCTCCCCTTATTACCTTTCCCCCAGCGTCTCCCCATCTCCTGACCTGCTCAGTAAACTTGTTAGCCCTTCAGAGTGTCAGTGTCTAGACGGAGAGGCACCTATTCCGTCAGCCTCGTAGGTTCAAAGACATCCTGTGAATTTCTTTACAGGAAGGGGCTGGCATAAAGTTTCAAGGTGCACGCAATCATACACACTGCGTACACAAACACACACTTATTCCATCTCTCTCTCTCTCTCTCTCTCTCTCTCTTGCTCTCTCTCTCTCGCCGGCTCACCATCCTCCACCATCCTCTTCTTTTTTTTTGCTTTAACCCTCTTTTCCTCAAATTTTTTGGCCACTCCTCTCCTTCTCCCCCACTCGCTCTCTCGCCCGAGCATCTCTCTCTTTCGCTCTCTTTTCCTCCCTCTCCATATCTCTCCTCTCCCGTCTCCGAGTTAAGTTTAGCAGATGCACCTGATGGCAGCATCATCCTGGAGCACCTGTCAGCTGTCTGCCTTCATCACGGCTCCTCTGCTGCCACAGGGGCCACGGGGAAGTAAACCTGGAGACAGTCGCTACTATCAACACCTGCATCTTATTATTTTAAACACCGGTGCCAGTCAATTTCCACCAGAGATGCATGCATTTTTATTTATTTTTTTGTTGTTGTGTGTGCTGCCTCCTCATTCTCATTGCTCCTCAGGATTCAGAAGCTCAACTGTTAAATGTGAGCAATTATAATCGAGCAGAGAGGGAGGTGAGGTTGGATACGGAGAGGCATACGGAGAGTTTATCTAACCAGTGGCAGAGAAGAGGAGGAAGAGGAGGCAGCAGCCATAAGTTGTCAAAGTGTTTTTGGCAGTTGTGGATTATGTTTTTGACTGTCTGTTACTGCAACTTAGCTGAATGCCTGTCACCCGTCTAACAGGCAGCTGGGTCATTCAGTTTGCGCTTTGTTAATGCAATACTTCCAAATGCTAGATACAGTGTACTGCGACACATTTTGTTGGCCTTTCTCAGTCCAACTAATGCCACAGATTCCCTTTTAAGTCAAACTGTGGCCTCTCTTTTATCATAAGTGGAGTCACAATGTTTTTTTTTTGTTTGTTTTTTTAAATGGGATTATGGGATTTGTTTCCACACAAGATTTCCTGATAATGATTTACTCAATAAATATTAAACATATTCAGCATTAGATCCTAGATTTTATGCAAAATGAAATACAACCAACTCTCCTATATAATTTGATTTCATGGTTTATATTTACATCCAGAATTGGCAGAGTGCAACTGTGATGTCCTATAGCATCCCATATAATTGATATTCCGGGTGCTATTTATCATATATTTGATATGCTCACCTATGAAGGCTTCTCTAGAGCTTTCGTAGATGTTCTGCAGTGCGTTGCCTTCTGGTTTATCATATTCTGTCTTCTCCCTACATATACAATACATAGTGTGTGACATTGGCATTTAGCAATGGTGATGCGGAGCCAGGGAATAATTTTCCCCAATCCGTTCCACTAAAATCTCTTGTTAACAATGAGGATGCATTTGATAAGCATGCATTGTGTTGTATTGTTAGTGAAAGTCTTATTCCCACTTAAATTATCTCTAGAGAGTATGAATGCAAAAACTGACTCTTGTTTAGGAGAACTCAGATGTTTCTTTGTCAATAATAGGATTAATTTACAGTATGTTGTTTTTGGGATGTTCAAGTTGCCACATGAAGATCTAGCAAGCTCTGCAAGATCTAATGGAAGTGCAGCCAATTGCGATACACTCGTCATGCCTGTAGATTTATATAGAGAGGAACGATGTATACAGTATATCTTCTATCTGCAATTATTCTTCCTTTTTGACAGAGGAACAATAGCAATGACGGCAAATGTCATTTGAACTGGCTGGTGCATCAGTAGGGATTATAATGTCTTGCTCAAGTACTCTGACAAAGATAGAAATTGTGACCTTCAGATGTCAAGCCTAAGAAGTTTACAATTGCCTCAAACTGTATCGAAACTATAATAATGATAAGCAATATACCAATAACCTAATCACTTGCAGTAAAACCAGCTATAATCCCTAATCAACATTTATGGAAGCTTCTGGTGTTTCATCTGAAACAATATTTCAAGATAACAGGGCCGAGATGATCAGTCATAATCAGTATGTCTGCACTCTGGGAGAGGAGTGAACCAAAACTACACCAAGTGCAGAAACTGCGCTGTAAACCACAACTGAGCTGCCATTACCGATCGAAGCCTGTTTGCCTGTACACACTTCAGAATGAATGCATCTCATAAATCCTCCCTAAACGATTCCTCCTTAAATTATTCCCACAGCTTAGACTGTCTGCTCAGTGGAAGGCGCTCATGGATCAAACCATTAACAGGAAACCAGGCCGGGTTGACGAGCAGAGGGCAACAAGCTCAGGCCCCAGATCATCACCCCGCTCCGACCCACCACCCTCTACAAACCTAATGGAAAGCAAACAGACAGACAATTTCTTTCAATTAGCCCGAACTGGCCGACCCAATAAATTTTAGTTTGTTCCTCAAGACGTAAGGGCCCTGTTGCATGTCCTGCTGAAAATGAAGACTAATGGGGTATTGTGGAGCTGCTGAGTGCCACTATACCACTCGCCCGCTCTTGTTTTTTTTCCCCCCCGGCCTTCCCTCCTTCCTTGAGCTAACTGGGATCAGTGCTGACCAGGCACAACACAAATGTTTAATACATTTATTCACGACTTGGATTAATTTTCTGTTTTAAGCATTATTCCTTAGCAGTTAGCTGAAGCTATTCATCACAGCTTGACAACAGCCGTGAACGCAACCATTGTTCACCCTCGGTGTCAGCTGAAGTGATGGCCTGCAGAGTAAGACTCAGCCACTCAGCTGCCTACTGAATTACTTCAACTTTTTATTTTTTTTATCTTTATATACAGTACGTTTTATGGGAATTTAGAGCTTCAATTCAAACTGAATTTTTGGAGCTGTTCAAAATGTGCTACAGAGTATGTTAATATTTTTAAGACTACTATTTTTATGTGTCACTGCCAAAGGGCTGTTGACTTTTCTAGTGGTGGAAGTATTCAGATCTATTACTGAAAGAAAAGTATAAATACTACACTGTAATAACACAAGTAAAAGTCCTATTCAGTAAATAAAAGTACAGAAGTATTAGTACATACAATAGAAAAAAGGGCAACACTTTTAATAAACACACTATAATGAAGTTGTACGTAGCTGTAAGTAAATATATAAGTGATTATCAATGCACAGTATTTGTCAGAAATATAACTTCACCTATAAAAACATATTCAATATTATAACTGTGTTTTACTATATTGTGATTCATGATCTTTTTATACACCGGACACTACTTGTGGGTGCCCACAGGAGTAGTTATATAGTTGTTGACAAATATATTAAAAAGGTGGGCTCAGTAATTCTGGAGAAAAATAGTTGATTGTTGAGTCTCATTCCCAAGTCATTGGTATTTGGCTTTTTTTGCAACTACCTTGGAGAACAAATGCCACCCGATACATTGTGTAGCTCTCTCTCGTTATTTAAAGATCTTGAAATGAGACTCAACAATCAACTATTTTTCTCCAGAATGACTAATAATTATATCTGCTTACAACTACTATTATGTACATTATAGTGTGTTATTCACCATTTATTAAATTTTAGTTTAAAGTTTATATACTACATATAAATGCTAAATAATGGGACTTCTGCCACAGTAAGTGCAGAGAATGGCCCACCTGAGTGTTATATTATTATTGATTTCATGTCCACGTCCATTTTACAGTTGTAGGTGGTGCAAATTTTATCTTCCATTTCTTTAGTTTAAATATTTTTTAATGTGCTCATATGTTTTCTATGTACAATCATAAGCTAAAATGTAATGGGTAAAAAACAGAAATAGCTGTCAAATTATTGTAAAGGTGTAAAAATCCTAATATTTTCCCTCTGAAAGGTAAAAGTATAAAGTAAGACAGAATTTGCAAACTTAAGTAATAGGACCTTGGATACATACTTGTACTTGGTTACTTCCCACCACTGAACTTTAATGGTCAGTTTTAGTTAAAGTCACTAGAGATAACCATTACAGAATACTGGTGGATGCCACTTTTCCTTTCGAAAAAACGGACATAACAGCAATGCCAATAACAACAATAAAGATGAATAATTTGAGATATATTTGCCATCAAACGCTGATGTATGGGACACCCTAAGGCCACCGCTGGTTGATGAGGGAAGAAACAAAGTTGCTTTGTCATAGAGAGAAAAATTAACTACAAGTGAACAGGGGGCAAGGGGACATTGATTTTACAATTCAGGACTCAATCAAAGAGAATTATGGATGGCAATACTACTGTGATTTGCCTGTGCTGCTCATTAAGCTTAACATCCATAGTGTATGTCTCCCCTCTGGCAATGTAGGAATAAGATTTACAGGAGCAGGTTAAACACAGTTCAATACTTGAGAGAGGTGAAGTCACATGATGGTTAATAAAGGTGGGTGAGCTGCAAGAGGTAGTCAGCGACAACACGTGGAGAAAAAGGAAGAGGAAGTAGAGGAAACCCGAGAGGAAGTGGACCAGATAGAAAAAAGGAGGAGAAGGAAAAAGGAAAAGAGGATGTACAGAAATAGAAAGACAAAGAGGGAGGGAGAAAGAAAGAAAGAGAAACGCCATTATTATAGCCTGAACAGATAAACTATGCATCAAAGTGTAGCGTTTATTGAAAAACCATTTTTATGTGTGCTTTGAGGGCATGAAAATGAGAGCCCTACGTTCAAACACATCAATACAACACTGCAGCAGCCAATGTATTTATTTATTTTTTTTCCCCAAGATTCCCAATCAGATCTTGTGGCTCCCTGCAGGCTTTTATGCCAGCCACAAATGGCGCGACTGCCAGACTGACAAACACGCAATCACTCAGAGTGGAGAGGGAAAAAAAAAGAAAAAGAAACACAGCCTCTCTCACTCAGCCTCCTATCACAAAGGCCCTTTTAATAAGCCCATGAAAAAGAGCAAGTAATCCTTTGTAATGATTTCATTAAATGCCCTCATCACACCTGGAGATAATTCCATTATGATTGTGGCAATAAAATGAGGTTTTCATCAAAACCTGCAGACAGAAGGAGGAAAAGCTATTATTCCTCTCATATTCAGATATGACGTTGCCTCTAATATTATGATATTAGACTATTTGGCAGGATTTATGACACTCAAGTCAATCCATTAGGCTTGTGGAGAGTTTCCCTACTGACAATGCCAGACACTTTTAACATGCTTCACGTTGCACCCGTGGAGGGATAATAATTTGTGGTGCTAGAAATCACGTACAATAAAGAAACTGCGGTATTTGCTGGTATACGTTATATTATTAGTAAGTGAAGGTTTTCAATTAGCTTTATACTAGGTAGAGAGGAAGGAAAACAATCTATTAATTTTGTTTCTTTTCCAGTGCCTCTACCTGTCACACGTGTTTTTACCTTAATAAACCTAACGCAGGCGTTAAACATGCTGGGGACAAATTTGCAAGCAAATGCAACACCAGTAAAATTAAAAGGTGTAAAACCCCTTAGAAACTGTGAATTTATCTGCCTTCACACTTCAGCATAATGGAAAAATAATAGATAATGTGTTTTTATTCTGATTGAAGTAGTGAAGCTCACATTGGTCTCCAACACCCCATTTGTGCATTCTTCTCTTTTTGAGTAAAACAGCTGTCAATGAGAGCTACACAAGACTTATTTGAACTGCTGAAAGAAAAAAAAAAAAAGGTAAAGATAAGACAGCAACTCACAAGTCTGGAATCAGGCCAATTATGTGCAGGTAGTGTACAGGGGGTGTACTGATGCTCTTTTGTTGAAAATAGCTGTGAGAGCCGAGTTGTGGGTCAGAAACCAAAATAATTGGTTAAAAATATTAAAAAAGCACTGTAGTTGGGCAATAATTAGCTGTGGATTTGTCACTACGAGCAACGCCTTTAACATTGGCTCCATTGTTAATAGTAAGATGTTAATTATGGCAGATTTTAATAAATCCTTCCGTCTACCAAACAGTGATGGGAGAGGAGTTTAAAATTACAGTAAAAAGACCAGAAAAACATGCTAATGTTGATTAAAGTTGGATATTGTGAGGAGATAACATCCAGGTAATCCTGTTTTTCCTCAGTCTGCATAAACACAAACCTACTGAAAATCAGGTCGAACCTACAAAACATTATAGAGAAAGAGGCAAAGAGGAAAAGAGAGAAAGAGGAGAGGGGAGAAAGAGAGTTTCATTACAAAGCGTACCAAAACAGAACTTCAGCACTGCCACAATTCTGTCAGCTGGCATTGTGCAGGTACAGTATAGGGCTCTCTACAGAACTTATATTATTGTTACAAAAATTCCCATACGGAAAAGAAAATGTGACAAAGGAGAAATGGTGAGGATACTGTGTGCTTTCTGGAGGAATTGGAAGCTATGTGTTTTTGGCATTCATGTCACAGCCCTTTTGAAAAATGCATCAAAGCAATTGCAGAACTCGTGGGACTGGGTTTGGGCACACAAAGTCGTGACCATCATCCAAACCTCAGTGGTGCGGATGGAAGGGAGCTGCAGCTTATAGTGGAGGGTTTGAAATGTGCTACTGTGCCACTTAATAATAAAAACAAGCGCCCTGCCAGACCATGGTAACACAGATTCCTGTCATTTCTGTGGATGTGCCTGTTTAGATGTAAAATGTGTGTGTGTGTGTGTGTGTGTGTGTGTGTGTGTGTGTGTGTGTGTGTGTGTGTGTGTGTGTGTGTGTGTGTGTACTAAAACAATTTGTCGGTGGAGGTGACTGGTATTTTTCATGCCTCTTGAAAAACTTGGAAACAGATTGTGTTGTTTTTCATGCTTACATTCACACATGGCTATTAGCTGAAATGCCTTCTGCTTTAAGAAGAACTCTCTTCCACCTTCTGCTCTGAGAAATCGTAAATAACGATGGCCACAGTCTAACTATGACTTTCTTACATGTGCACTGATGGTTAGGAATTGAAATGAGATCACTCGCAGATGGATAATTCCCCACAGATGTCGTACACTCCACTCATCTTCTGCTCTGTAATTCTTGGCCAAGACTTCTCTAAAAAGAAAAAATAAGTTCATCTCTCTGTGTGGTTAAAGCAGCAAAGCTCATGCTGTTACTACTACAGCTACTATTATTGCTTCTGATCTGTTTCTGGTAAGTAGGCCTACGCACATGATGTGTTCTCTGAAGAAGGTCATTACAAGTAAAGTCTGATTTTTAGGGTAGATAACACATATTGGTATTTTATCCCACAGTAAAATATCATAGTTATTGCATGAAGGCTGCAATGAACATTTCTTTTATTATCAATTAACCTACTAATTATGTTCTCAATCAACGCATTAATTGTTTTTTAAGTATAACATGTCAGAAGATTGTGAAGAATAACCATTATAACACCAAAACCAGAGCTCAAGATGCAACTCAGACTGCCTGTTTTATGCAACAAGCTGCCCAAAACCCCATTAATATTCAGGTTACAGTCATATATAAGAAAAAAAGCAACAAATCCTTAAGTTTGAGAAGCTGGAACCAGAAAATGTTTGACATTTTGGCTTGAAAATGGATTAAAACAATTATCAAAATAGTTGTCAATTAATTTTCTTTTGATTTCTTTTTTTTACATAATTACAGAAGATAAACAAAAATGTTTAATAAGGATCCTTTAAATTTGGTTGTTAAAGAACTGTGACCAAGATGTGAGACATTTTACAGTTGGGAAAAACACAAATATTAAGTGTTTGTGGTATTATTACTATATTATTATGTATCCTCAAACATATCTTACTATTTAACAGCTGACATATGAAAACCGATGTATCTGTGACACAGTAACATCAGCTGACTATTATTAGTTGGATTGTAATTAAACCTAGTTCTCTTCCTCCTCCTCCTCCTCCTCACCCCATCATATACCACTCCACTGGCCTGGTGGTCTTTAAAAAGGTCCTCGCTCTGTACACTGGCTGCAGTTGTACACAAGGTTCTGCTCTGTTTATATAAACCATGCAGTCTATGTTTCTAAGGTAAATCCACTGGAGGATATTGCAAAGCTCTCAACATGGTATTCATCATATTGTTGTTCCATATGGCAATTCAAACTATTCTGTATCCAGTACAGTACAGTATGTAGCCACAGATGTTGAGATTGGTATGTAGCTCTGTGGAAGGCTATTCATGCTGAACCTGAATAAACAATGAAAAACAAGATCAAACAATATTCATTCCAAAGCTTTGCATTTGGGAAATATGTTCAGTTGCATTTTGTTAACATACACACAATGTAAGGTTTATTGAGTTAGACTGACACCTACAGATCATGCAGGTAACAGGGTTTGTCTTAACAAATGAAACAAGAAATCCACTCAAACTGTTTTGTCTAAACACAGAATACTAATACAGACTAACAAGTGCAAGATCTTCACAACCAAACTTTGTTAGTCTGTCCTGAAATTAATTGCAGCTTTGGGACATCTTGCACCTGATATTATCTGTTACGGTGAGTCATGTTCCTGTAGTGAAAGAAGATATAAGGAGGTGATGCTACTGCACTTAATACACAGAATATTAGGAACATTTACTCTTTTCTTGAAGTAGGTGCAGGTAAAAAGCTACTGTCTCTTACTGATTCCAAATCACGAAAGGAGTTGTTTTTATTTATATTCAGTAAATTAAAAAACAAGGTTTTAATGTTTTTTTTATGTGTGTATTCAGTGTAAATTCCATGCATCAGGGTTGGGGGACCACCTCACCTTTTTTGGGGGGGGGCCTCAAATTTAATATTCCTGTGTCCAATATCTGAAGTGGAAATAGGAGGTTCAAATTCAAAGTAAACACAGTCACAGTCAATCTCTGTACGGTCATGAGTCACAATCGCAAACAGAGAAACCAGTGACACAGCCATGTCTTATTCGGAAGCTATCCTGGTGGGATCACATGTTGGGGTCACCACTTATTTGTACAGTGGGGCAGACAGAGTTTGCATAGCGCTGCTGTATTCCTGATGTTTCAAAGTCATGTCACAGAGGAGACTCACGACTACTCAGAACTCTCTAAGGAATGAAAGAAAACTTGTTGAAAATGTATAGGAGTTCTGAGTGTGTGTGTGTTGGGTCATGTGGTGGATTTCTGGTATACAGCAGGTTACATGACCTCATTGTGTGAGGTGTGTATATAAAAAAGAAATAGAGGTAAAAAAATAAGCAAGTTTCTAAATGTTCTACTTCTTCTTCTAAATAACTACTTTTGGTCACTTGAGGTCAGTTAAAATGAGCTGTGAACACAGCGCTGACATATTAACGCCTTTTAAAAGGTCCAGTGTGTAACATTTCCGAGGATCTATCGGTAGAAATGGAATATAATATTCAGAGGTATGTTTTCATTAGTGTATAATCACCTGAATATAGGAATCATTGGGCCTCATGCAGCAACAGTCTCTTAATTTTCTGTTAAGAGAAAATATAAGTCAACTCTAGATGCACCAAATGTTCTTAAGCACTCAAATATTCTCTAACCAAGGGTACACTGCACGTACACTTAAAAACAAACTGTGTGACTTTACGTCTTCTTTGGTTGGGGGCAGGGTCAGGACTTGACAGGCCCAGCCTACTGTATCCGTTCTTAGGGGAAATCCCATTAAAGCCACTCTTCCTCTTAGCTACATCACCAGTGGGAAACAGATTTGGATATTGCACTCTGCCTCTACTTTTAAAACACTCGGCCTGTGATATGTTAGGGGGAACAATGGAAGAGACTGATGAGGGAGGGGGAGCATGTATTGACGTTTTCTCTCTCCTCTTTCATCTTAATGCATCTCATCCCCCTCCAACCCTCCACCCATCCTCTTTTGTTGAACACCTTTCCTTCCCCATCAACCTTCATTAATCTGTCTATCCTTGCTGAGTGAAAAATTGCACCCATTACCTTTGTCATGTGGTATACAGAAATAGCATTCTTTCCACTGACAAACATGAGGTAAAACAACTTGTGGTGACTCACAAGATTTGCAGGACAAAGGTGCCGCAGAATTAATCACTCGCAAATATTGGACAACTTTCATACAGTAAACAGAAGTTAAAAGTTGGGGAAATGGATGCACATCCCAAATAATGCAAGCTGTGCAACCAAGCCTCTACACATGGGTTTTATCCCACTAGCTACTAGCAACTGGAGATACTGGAGTTAACTGGCCAAATACTAAAGTTACTACAGGGTCTTGTTTTTTTTAATTTCAGTTTGCAAGTATTTGATCATAAAACAAAGTACTGGACAAATTCACTTAATAACATTGATAGATAAAAATGAAGGGTTTAATGTTTAAAATGCCAGTTTTAAAATGCCACCGGTTAAGTTGAAGTCTTCCTAAGAATGTCCAGAAATAAATAATAGATTGGGTCAAGTGCCCAAACCAGCTCAGGCTTTAATGAGTCTGATAGAGGTAGGCACAAAGCTCGACACAGTCTGCTCAGTCTTGAATGGAAGTGACCTGTATCTGCGGCCTGAAGGTAAGTGGCTGCATTGGTGTTGTAGTGTGTGTGTGGAGTCTGAGGCTATTTGTAGTCCTTTCATTGTAGCTTGTCTGCTGTAGATGCTGCTTATTAGCTCCAGGTCCAGACCAATGATTTTTCTGCTCATTCTGATAAGTGTAACGTTTGACCTGCTGGTGCTAGATGAGAAGTTGGGATATCGCCAAAGGTTATTAGGATTTATCCTCTGGGCACCACGAATGTCTGTGCCAAATTCCATGGCAATATGTCCAATAGTTGTCAAGACATTTAACTAAAAACAAAAAATGTCAAACTCATGGTGGGGCTAGAGGAAAATTCAGGAGATCACCGAAGTATGAGGGATTCATCCTCTGGAGACCTTAAACTTCCTTTAAATATGTCCAGTAGTTGTTGAGATATCTCAGTCCAAAGTAGTGGACAGATGGACTTACAGACATGTGACAATGCCATCCCTAGAGCCACAACACTAGTGTGGCTAAAAATGCAACCGCTTCACCTCATCCACTTAAGCATGATAAATGATGGGAACACAATATCAACCTTAAGTAAGGAATAATAATGACCTGTGGATTTTGCACAGAGTAGCATTTTGGTGTTAATTAGATTAGGTTTCAAAGTGCTGTTCAGGAACCTGAAAGGTCTGCAGGCGCTGCATCACTCACTAATCAATTGCCATTATCATGCCTAGTACAAAGGTCTCGACCCGAGGGACATGTTGGACGCTGCTATTACTTTTCTCCTCTTTACACTGAACAAGACGGGCTGCAAAAGCAGCATCATTTAATGGCCGCTGGGGGGTGATTTTAAAGTTTTAGAGTGATGACTATCCATAAAAACAGTGGCTCGTCATTTTAAAAACGACAATATAACATTAAACTATCCAACACAATGGGTGCACTCTGGGTTTCAGGTCTAAAAATGAAGACATTATGGGAGCAGGCTGCACTACTGCTGCACTGTCATGAGGAAATGTTTGGAAAATGTCATTGTGTATCTGTTGTGTCAGTGAGTTTCAGTACCTGCAGTTGTGTTGTTGTATAACAAAAAACACTTTAGGACACCGAGTACCAATGAGCCTCAGTGGAAACATACAGTGTCCTCAACAGACGTGATTATGAGGATTAGCGCTGTCTCACCCCCCTCCATCCCTCCCTCTACCTCACCCCTCTGACCCTCTCATTCATCCAATGGGAAGGGAGGGTGAGGGACAGAGTGGAGGGGAGAGATTGGCAACAGGTTTCACTGTACTGGCCAACATATTGTACTTCAGCTAACAAACAGCTCTTCCTATAAATCTGCAAAGAGGCGTTTATTCACATGGATACAATCGTCAGACTTTAGCTGTCAGGTTTTTCCTTTTATATGATTTAGTTCTTATTTGCCTCTTCTGTTGGAAGAATAATAAAGATGATTAAGATCATGTTTCAACACGCGAAGAAACATCCAGGGGTAGGTTGCATTATATTCCTTTGTCTATTGAGCTGTGATTATTTCTAACATCAAGGTCTTTTGTCATATAGTGATATATACACAAGGCCTAAAAACAGACTTTACGGTTCAATTGCTTTTTTTGCTTTTGAGTATAGCTTTTCTGGGAAATTGGGAACAGGTTTTTCAAATTCTATAGTTTTGAATTCACGGAATGGCAGGGAAGACTTATCTATCTTTGCAAATAAAAATGCTGGGCATACAAAACATGAACTTATAATATGTCATCATGGGCTCTGGGAACTTTTAAACCATTTTTTGACATTTTATAGACAAAACGTATTCATATAACAACACATTGGCCAGCACCATTAACTGAATTAAGACCTTGAGATGGAGCTGAACGCTCTAAAAGCTAGTAAGTGGAACTTTGATTATTTTGTTACATATAACATTAAAACAATTATAATTACTGGTTTGATCATCTGAATCATTCAAAGTGCTATGACTGCACATAACTACTTCGTATCAATGTCAAGTTAATTTGTTTTATTACTATCATAATAAAGTGAAGACAGAAAAGTAAAAGAAACACACAGAAGCTGTCTGTGCTTGTTTTTTTCTGTTGCCTCAGAGCTATGCTGAGGGTGACCCAAATTCGTGGATTGACAGGGCTGGCTTGGCAGTGCACCAGAAAAGTAATAAGGGCAGCAACAGTATCGAACCCAAGCGAGTATAAAACACTTCCTATATCGGTCAGGCTGAACGGTAAAAAGGTGAAACACTCACTTGTGTGACACGATATAAAGATATCAGCACCGGGGAGTGGACAGCTCCAAACCCACAGGCCTGTCTTGATTATTCGTTGGTGTGTGTGTGTGTGTGTGTGTGTGTGTGTGTGTGTGTGTGTGTGTGTGTGTGTGTGTGAGTGAGAGTGTGAATGTGCGATCAAAGCTGACCTGCTTCTATGTGTTTGTTTGTGTGTGTTTGTGTGGCTGTTTGTGTTTACTTCAGTGATCGAACTTGAGCGCCTGCAGTCAGCATACAATATGTGTGCAGTGTGCACTTGTGTGTGTTTGCATGTTCGTGTATGTGTATGCAATGAAAACTTGATGAGTACTATGAACTTTTTTTTTTCCATGGTTAACTTGGAGAAGTTCATAGTGAACCTATACTTGAAGGAGAATTCAGCAAAAATAAAACCCATGCTGGGTGCCAACATTGTACAGTACATGACTAACGCAGTAGACTGGTGCTGAAATACAGTAAACAGTCGGTTCATTGATCAGTTCAAGATAACTGTTGAAAAAAGTTGAAGAGTAGGCCTACATATCTGCAAATCAATTAATTTAAGTCATTTATAAATAAAAAACACCAAACACTTTGAGTGGTTTGAGCATGTTAATTTTGGCATCTGAGAAACTGTAATTAATTTGTTACAATATGTAGACCAAACAACAATTTGATTAGGCAATATATATATATATATATATATATATAAGAATTTTTGGGCAATATGGCGGCCAATAAAATGGAATTTTGAGCTGGAATTAAAATAGACCTTTTCTATGCAATGCTTTGGCTGATATGACTATGCAAAAAAGGTACACAGAAGGCTGCTTTCTTAAAAAAAATATAATTGAAAAAGGTTATTTCAGTTAAATATTATTTAACATAAAACCAGGTGCAGCCCTGATTGAGTGCATTTGCTCAGCTGAGTTGGAGTTTTTACACAGTTATGTGCCGAGTGGGTTGAATATGTAGCCGAGGGAGGGATATTTTCTCTATCTCTCTCTTCCACAGCTTTAAAGGTAGTGAATATCAAGGTTTTATCACCAGACAATTTACTAATCAACAACAAGGCAAGTGGCAACACAATCAGACAGAAGACAGATGTCTAGATACAGCTGAGTAGAGACATCCTTCAGTTCAACCTGATCAAACTGTCATCTCTCTACAGCTTGACTAGATCTGTGTGGGCTGAGAACAGCTGTTCACCAGTGGTGTGACTTCCTCTCCCTCTCTCTCTCTCTCTGTCTCATACATACAATATCACATAGCGAAGTAGACGGGAAATGTATGGCAGTGTAGTGTTGACGAATAGATGCAGTGCGGTGAGAGGACTGACAAAGCAAAGCTTTGGGTGTTTAAGATGACATATCACATTATCCCCGTCCCCCTAATGTGCTTTTCTATTTTAATTCCTGTCATCATCACCGCTCAGAACATCAAATAAAAGAGTGTATGAGCGCTCAGACTGTGTGTTAGCTCATTTATGTGCGTGTGTGCGAGTATAGGCATGAGTTTACGTGTCTATCTCTCTCTCTCTGTGTATGTGTATGTGTATGTGTGTGTGTGTGTGTGTGTGTGTGTGAGATGCTGTCGCTCAGTCTGACAGGTATAGTGTTGAGGAGGAGAGGCTGGCACACACAGAGATGCGCCAGCTCTCTCTTCCACCGCGTCCTTGCCCATTCAACCCAGGCTGACAGTGAGCTGCCTCACACATGGCCTGGGCCTCATGCATATGGAGGAGGGCAGGGAGAGGAAAAACAGGAATAACAACTACCCGTGTATGTGTGTATGTGTGTGTGTGTATTTCACACAGGTGTATGTTTATGGTACATATCACAGCCAACCACTGTTTGTTTACCTTCATATGTCTCTGTGGTCTTGGACTAATGCATTCTTCTCCTCTCCTCTCCTCTCCTCTCCTCTCCTCTCCTCTCCTCTCCTCAGTTAATCCCTCAATTTCTCTTCCTGACTCTGGGCATGACAGGGGCCACCTTCTATCTGATCCGTCTGGCAAGAGGACCTCATGTCACGTAAGAGTGTTGTCCATCTAAACTTGTAACCATTGTACTACTCTTCCACCTTGCTTTTGATACTGTGACATTTTACAGAATGTTCTGTTATTTTCAGCTGAATCCAAACGTTGGATACATAGAGATGGGTACTTCCATTCCGTTCCCCTGTTGGATCTGGATTCAGATTGGCAATAAAACCAAATTAAAAGCAAATTAATCTCTGTTCTTATTAGCAATGCACAAAACATTCAGATAGCAGGATTCTCATTTTTAGCTTGCTGTCTGTCTCTTATGACAAATGTGACCAGACTTGTGGACTTATTATAGTGTACACAACATTTTACAGTTACAATAATGAACATGTTACTGTTCTGTAATAAACAAACTATGTATAGTACCTTGAAAACATCACTGGCATTACTTATTGACCATCATATCTGATAAATATATCTCTGATGTGTTAAAATCTGCAGCCCAGTGATTTAAATATTGGGTCCTATTACATCAACAGTGAAACCTTATTTAATTTGATAAGCGATTTGGATTCATAAGCGGATACTGGATTCAGATATCAGATTTGCTAACCCTAATGCCATCTGTGTGATTGTCCTGAATTTGATTGCAGTATCAAAACAAAGCTTTTTTATGTTGAATTAAAGTTTATAACAAACGCAGCAGGGTGTATGAACCTGTCATTTCCTCAGAAGCTGCAACAACCACACTGAACTCAGTGACTGCACACACGCATGCAGTAAATGTGCAGTGTCCTATTTTGGGCCACACAGAACCACTTGTTCTGAGGGTCAGCCATAACGCCTGACCTCATCACCAGCTGGTGATGAGTGCTGTGGTCAGTGGCTTCCTCTCTTCCTTTCTCTCTCTCTCTCTCTCTCTCTCAGAGACTGTCTAGTGTTTGTGGTAATGGAGAGTGAGGGGGAGACATACCCGCTCTGCCATCAGTCTCTCAGTCTCTTTGTTTGTGCTTTGGCGGCGTGACGCGCTGCCAGAGGAGGAGGAGGGATGGACAGTCACAGTGGAGCGCTGTGAAATCCAGACTTTGGTTAATGAATAGAGGAGCACAGCCAAGTCATTGGGCTGAGTTCAGCTCATCTCATAATCACCTCTGTCTTTTTCCACAACTTCTAAATATTTATCTCCTTTTGTCTCTGTCCTTCTGTGTTCTTTTTCCTCCTATTTGTTTACCTCTCAGTTGGTTTCTCTTCTCAAGCCTGCATTCCTCTTTGTGTTGATCTTTACCTCGGTCATCTGTGCCTTTCTCCTTCTCATGTCCTGTCTTTTCTCATTCTTCTTCTTCCTCTCTTTATTCTGTAATCTTTCCACATTTGCAGCCTCTGGGACAAGAAGAACAACCCAGAGCCCTGGAACAATCTCGACCCAACCTACCAGTACAAGGTGACTACTCCCCCCTCACACACTGAAGGGCCACATGCCTGCTCACGACAATCACGTCTGCCAGAAAACTAATCTAGACACGAATAGCATCGTTTTACTGAAAATCTCACAATCATCATCTGTCCTAAAACCTACCAAAATACATTTGGACTAACCAATGCAGGCAAAAAAATTTCAACAGTGTCTTTCATAAACAAATTAAGGCAGATGGAAGCAGGGGCTTTTAGTGGTTGGTAATAATTTCCCCTACCTCTTAAACAAGGCCAGAGCCACAGACAAACTAATGAAAATATTAACAACGCTGACTCAAAATAGAGCAGAAAAACAACCAACTGACAAGTCCCAGAAGAAGAGATCTGGACGATGTGTTTTCCAGAGAAAAAAAGCATTTTCTGAGGGTTTCAAGGCTGCGTTGCTTGCCAGTGGAATGAAAGTCGCTGCAGACAAAAGGTCAGGACACGGCATGTTTAATTCTCAATAGCAAGGCAAAGGTCTCGCATCGAAATTCCACTGAAGTCCAAACAATGATCGTAATGAGGAGGGGGAAGCGGGAAAGATGGGAGGGAGAAGAGGGGAGGCGAGAGTTTTAATGGCAGACCAATCAAGGAAAATACATGCGGAGAAAATAATCACTGCCAGTGCAAAAATGTGAGTTTCTCATGGCTGGAGGGCTGTGATGTATGCAGATCACATATACGCAGTCACACAATATATACTACATCATCCATGAGATATTCAGCAAGACAAAAAAAATTAAAATAAGGTAGATAGAAAGTACCATGGTAAATGAGTGTAATAATGTTTGGGTGAGTGTGTGCATGTATATGTGTCTATATTTGCACTAGAGAGGAAAAAAATAAAATTCACCGTTGCCTCTTTGTTTTCCATGTGTTCTCCTAAAGACAGCGCTGATGAATTTAATTTAAGCAAAACAGATTTAAATGTATTCCTCCTGCCTTCTACAGTTTGTGGCCGTCAACACAGACTACAAGAACCTGAAGAAAGATCGCCCTGACTTCTAAAGGTCCTCCAGGCAACTCCAGGGGCACCAAGTTTAACATGACCTCCTGCTGTCACCTCAGTGATGTGAAACGTCTTCCATTTCCTGAGTCTCACCTTATTCTTCACGAGGACAGCTCTGAATTAACGCTGTAACACTGTGAACAAAAGCAATTAAAGATTACATGAGATAGAGGGCTGGTCATTAGTGCATGATTGTATACAGTGTGGTGTTTATATGCAACTTATTTAATGCTGCTGCTTATCAAAATATTTTCCTTTGGGTGGATATTGAAGATGAAAATGAATCCTGACATTTTCAGGCTACAGTAATAATAGTAATAATAATAATAATAATAATAACAATAAAAAGTTTCTGCTAGTTCAAATTTTTGATCAGGTCAAGTGTCAGGGTCTGATATTTAAAATCAAAGTGAACATCTTTCTTTAAAGCTCTACTGGTCAAAATTTGTTAACTTTTATTAGTCAGTCAGTCATTTAACTGAAACAGTCCATCCAAGTATTTGCTACTAGCTAGCTAAATCTCCCTGATAATGCTACATCGTGAACAACAAATCTGTGTTGAAATCAGCAGGAGGAGAGCTAGTTGGCAGTCGGTGGGCAGCAGAGTCCTGCAGTGTGTTTACAGCTAACAGAGACAATAAAGCTTACTGAGATAAACACTGGGTCCACTCATTTCAGTGTATCAGAGCACCATTTAACAGGGAAAGGTGAGGGCGGCGAAAACTGTTAACATATATTTTTTTGACAATGTTGAAAAAGTTAGTCTGGAGCTCTGGGTACCAGATGCTTCTCAGTTTTATTTTCTGGTCATCTGGTACCCCCTCAGTGTAGGCGGGAGTCTTTGCTGATTGTCATAGTGATGCCAGGGGAAACTGCCATGGTATCATGTTTGATGTGACACATAAAAAAATTAGGATATCCTTTCCTTTTGAAATACTTTTATCGGCAACCAAACAGATGAATGTCTGCACTTTGCCAACTGACCAGAGCGTGGTTATGCAAGCTGACATTTTTTTAAATCTGGGTTGAGTGAATAAAAAAAATTGAGGTCGCAATTCACACTGTGCAGGACATCTACATCATTCTAGTGACAATTCTTTCTGACCAATATGTGGTCTGCAGTGTTTTAGTATTGGTGCAGCTCGATTGGAACCTCAACTGAGGAGATGCCACAAAAATAACTGGGCACTATCCACCAACCAAACAAAATCAAACAGTCGAGGAGACCTCATCCAGGTCCTGTAGGTTAAGCACACTCTCCCTGCTAACTATGCCACCCTGCTGCTAAACTAATAAAAGTCTGTGACATTGCTATGCACACCATGAGCAGCCAATATTTTGTGGTTGACTGTGTTAATGAACTCATACATGTGCTACCAAAATCTTGCTTTTAATTTCAGAGGGGAAAAACATTATTTACTGAGCTCATCACATCACAAATCCAGCACTGCTGGGACAAGCAAGTCACACATGCACACATGCTGAGATATGAAGTTGCAGATGAAGAGGACCAAAATAGAAATCAATCATGAGAGATGAATATTCGTGTGGGTCATAGAGCTCTTTTAAACCAGTTTTCAGTCCCAGAAAGATGCAGTCCAAAGAGACAAATCACTGAACTGTTTGATCACTGGTTGTCTGTAAAAAAAAAAAAAAAAAAAAAAAAAACCCAAAACATTATTTTCACTTAGACATGGAGCAGGAAACTGACAAGACTCAGAATCAGTAGTTTCTCCAAATGTGCCTCCTGCTGGCATAATTCTCCCATGTTAGAGGGTTCATTATTGAATGATGAATGTTTGTGTCTGTGTGTGTGTGTGTGTGTGTGTGTGTGTGTGTGTGTGTGTGTGTGTGTGTGTGCTCTCACTCAGTATCAGTGGACACCAGACAACAACATAAAATCCCGCTCTAATGGCACACAAACTGTCTCAATGTCGGACCCCTGGGTTCTCCTAATACACTCCTTAATAGACAATCTATGTTCCAGAGCCTGCATGGACCCCATTTATTTGTGTGTGTGTGTCCTCCTTTTAAACAGCAATATGCCTCCTGCAACAGTGTGACCTGCCCAGTGGGTATTGTCTGTTGCTGGGTGATGATTTGTGTGTGTGTGTGTGTGTGTGTGTGTGTGTGTGTGTGTGTGTGTGTGTGTGTGCGTGTGTGCGTATGTTTGTGTCAGATGCACAAAACCTGCTGACAGGTAATCAGCCGGGCCAAAGTATCACACTAGGGCATAATCACAAGGTCACACACACATACACACACACACACAGAGGTGGGACAGTTATTATCCAACCTGAACAACCTCGCAGGTCGTGATTGCATTGCCTCAGTGTGTTAGTATCAGTATAAAACTTTAAGGCCGAGAATGACGCACACCAGCAGCTCGCCATCAACCAATTTACCAATTAAGATAAGAGCTTGTAGAATATGTAACATTTTATGTCGTATGTTTTATTTTATCTCGTTTTTATGCCATTCACTCTCTCTCCATTTATTTTCCAACACTTCAAATGTGACTTTCTAAAACATCACTTGAACACACTTTCCCTTCTTAAATGTCTCGTCTAAGCTTTCTTTACCTAATAACATGTTTTGCTTGCCTGCTTTTAGTCATTTTTCCAACTCACTATAGAGCTAAATTACTCCATTCATATGGCTTCAACAGTTAGCAACAGTCAACAAACACAGTCCTTCTCCAAACAACAAACATTAAGGCAGACATGCAATTCCAATCAGGCCTCAGTAGGCAGCGAAGTATTGCAATGTGTGATTAAGAACTCAGTTTTACAAACACAGATTGTGTTTGTAATTTTTCAACCTCAGAAGTTGAAGTGAGAGCACTTTCTCAACAGATACTTGAGTACTTGTCAGTGACAGTGAGACAGAAGGAGGGAGGGAGATTCAGAGAGGCCATCTCCTCCTCGATTACATCCTCTCTGACGACCAAGAGTAGATATTTTTAGATGAGGATTAATTTTAATGGGCGAGATAAGAAGTAAGTCGTGGGTGGAGGAGGGACGAATAAATAAGTAAATAGGACATGCTGCAAAACAGGAGGCAACGGTTGCAGCGTTGGGGTAATGGCTGTTGTTGCGAGGCCCTGGGCAGATCCACTGATCCAGTGGAGATAGTGAGGCCTTTCATCCTTTAATGTTTTCTCCCAGAGGTGGAACATGAAAATCAAAGAGCAAACCAGTGTTTGTCCATAACTCCAAATGGAGCGACCTTTTGTAAAGGAGCGGTTATTAGGTTAGATGGTGCTTTTGTTCCCACTTTTAATAGTCATTTCTCTTTTAATTTTCTATCTAAAGACGACAAGGTCTGTGTACTGACCCAGTGATGACAGATTCACAAAAGCATCTTTTGGGGAAACAAAAATGTTGAATGCTATTTCTTATTACTACAGAACAAAGCAAAGACAAGCTGCTACAATAGCTCTAAAGTAAAACTGTAGAATATCTTGGTGTAGAAGGTGTCAAGGTTCAAAAATCTCTAAGAGTTTATTTGATGAGCATGATATGATGAACACATTTCCATCGGTGCACACCAACAGACGGTTGGGTTGTAAAGAACAATCTGCATGAGGTTTCAGTTCCACAATGGAGGACTACAATATTCACTTTTTGAGACATAAAACATCCAAAGGGTGTTCTGGTGGGCCTAAAAGGGCAAAAACTCCCCAACCCTCAGAAAATATACAGATAAATCAAAATGTCTAAAATGACCCGCCCCCAAATAAAATGTGTTAGTATTCCCAGCCACCATGACCAAGTGTCACATCTCAAAAACGTCTTTTTTTTTTTATGTGTGTATTTTGTCCAAAGATCCATTACATCGACTTGAAAACAATGGCAAGAAGAGTTGCTGTTTTGAGTTTTGAATTAAAACATATATTTGTTAAAAGTAAGAGTTTTTAGCATTCTATTTTCATAGGCAGGTTTCTGCAAAAGTAGTCCGACCACAAGGCAAAGAAATAACTTGATATCTGATGTTTCACAGCCAGGGACCACAGAAGTGATTTCTGTTTATGCTGTCCCTTTGCAGAGGTTTTGAAAATTGTTTCCAGGTTAGTCTACTGAGAATTCAAAGTGAAGTTTCTTCCAAGAAATTCAACATACTGTGTCTTTGAATTGGGGCATCTAAAAGATTACTTTTTGCGTTAATATAGGTTAAAATGAATTATTCTATAGTTGTAAAATCCATTTAAAAATTTTATTAGACATTAATGTAAAGAAAAATAGATGGAAAAATATTGATTTACAGAAAACAGCTGCTGTGGCTGCATGGTGGTTTTGTATTCCCGTCTTTCTGTATGATAAAAATATCGCCATGCTAGTAGTTTTATTCAAACTTTATTAAAGTATGCTGAGCTGACCAACACAGATCACTAAACAACAATACAAGCAAGCCACATAGATGCAGAAAGAAAACAACAGCACATCCCACTAAAAATAGGAAAAATGTACAAGGTAACATCCTGCCTATATGAATTCCTAAATATGCCAGCGGCATGTTTATAATATACAGCGTGAGAATAGCTCACACTGTGTGAAAAGCAGGACAAAGAATTATGCTGCATTGGCAGTCTTGTTCCTGGAATCCCTCATCGCTTCAGGAGCGAAGAGACTTTCCATCGAGTTAGAGGAGGTGAAAAAAAAACCAAACCTAGTTTCAATTATTGGCTCCCTGCTGCAGGTTCCCTGCAGGTGTGACTAAATGTTTGTTTACTTAAAGTAATGCTAAAAAAAGAAAATCTGTGTATAAAATAGGTATAACTGGCTCTTTCAGACACGCATGCACAATCTGACTGCCTACATTAATACACACACAGACACACAAATTAAAGCCAAAAACAAGAAATTAAAATATAGGCCTTTATCAAAGCGCATATTTGACTTGTCATAGTAAGAAAAGCACAGGTGTTAATGTAGGCCACAACAGTGAGTCAGCATGCAGGACACTGAGAATGAACCAGCTAAAGTAAATTACACTGCTCTTTTTCTATAGTGACATATTCTCTCTGATATTTCTTTTTAGTTGTGTGTTTCAGAGAGCTTCTTGTTACTATGCAGTCTGAATGCATAAGTCCCTTTGGACAAAAGCAACTACCAAATGAATGAAATATAATGCATTATTATTTGTAAGGTTAATGTGAGACTGTAACAAAAAGAAATAACAGTTTTCAACTTATAAATGAAAAGTTGTAAGCAATAAAACAAAACCTTTGTCAAGTCAGTACAGTTTTGCTGCCATTGCCTTCAATGGTGTTGCATGAGCGGTGGCTTATTGTGGCTAATATTACATATTAGCAATAAGCATTATCTCATAATTCTGTCACTTGTGGCTGCTGCTCCTAAAAAAAAAAAAACTACTACTCAGGCTTATAAGGCCCTACACACCCATGGTAAACCAACACAGGTGATTTTAATTTTCGCCTGATCAGACCGCCTCTTAGGACCGTATGGGTGTGTATAGACTGCCCTTGACTGACATGTCCCCATTCTCCTGTTCCACCTTCATCAATCTTATCAGCATAAAGGAGGCCTGTGAGCTCATATATAATCTTTGCTTTGCCCACCTGTAACCAGAATAGCAAGATAAAGTGAAAACACCTGTGGGGGAGGGAGCACAGAGCATTTAATATGAAGTCTTTTTTGTATTTCATTTTTGTTGAAAGTTGCAATCTTTAAAATGTTTTGGTTGGCCTTACTGCGCAGCATTTGGCTAACTGTTCCCATAGTAAAGTGTTAGACTTTTATCATTTATTGTCATTAGCAGCTGTACTAGCAGCAGGTGCAACAGTACGGAAGGATTTGGACAGGGATTAGGATTACTGTACAGACAGACAACACCCACACGCACTGAAGTGGCGCCTCTTACACTATGAGGAGCACTCGTGTTTCATTATTGGATAATTTCAGCACATTAGTGTGTCATGAATGTTTAAATATGATTTGGAACATCATTACATCCAGACAGTCCTATCTATATTTAGATCTTTTTACTATCATATCAACTTCTGCCAGGTTTAATTATGACAGGTATTGAGGTGACAGAGGTACATTCATGCATACTGTACACACACACACACACACACACACACACACACACACACACACACACACACACACACACACACACACACACACAGAAGATACATTTGTAATTAATTGCTGACGTTGTCATTTATCCCTCTCCCCATTAAACAGACATGATTTATTGGCAGATCAGCTACCAAGGGAACTGAATTTTATCATCTTTTCATTTCACATTTCTCTGCGAGTGTGTGTGTGTGTGTGTGTTTTGTGTGTTATTATAACAGCAGAGGGCAGATTAGAGGGGAGTTTTAAAGCTTTGATATATGACCAACATTATAAGGAAATGTACCAGATGGGTAATACTGTGTACAATTATGACAATTACAACTGAAGAGTACTTTTTCATTGGACTTTTTCTTGCTTATGGAGCAATTCATTTTACAGAGAGATTTTATGATCCGTTCTGCTGCTAAAAGATATCGCTCATCTGTGTTGTTTCTAAGGAATGAAAAAAATTGTGTTAACTCCCCCACAGGATGATGAGGAGAAGGCTCCATTATATAAAATGACCAACGAAAAACAGCAACGGTGCCTTAAAATTCACACAGTACACACAATGCTGCCTGTGGGCATTGCATGCATGTTCATTTGTATACATATTGTAGCTTCACAAAGCAGTTTCCATTATCAGCTTTACTCAAGAAAGCACCATTGTCTTCTGTTTAAGTACTGTGCCCCGATGCACAGAGACAATATTGGTCTCAGTAGGCATCGCTAACAAATCTGACAAAAGGAGAGTCGGTACCCCTCACTCTTCATGTAGTTGGTACCACAGCAGATGATTGTTGATTAAGCGATTCTATGCAATTCTAATCCAATACATTATTTTTCAAATTCAGCAAATATCTTCTCACAGTCCGCAAGCTTTCCACTGTACACAACCTTGGCTCTGTAAATGAGAAACAAACAAAGTGGTTTGGACCAAGCCACACAACACTAACTTGTTATTCCAGCCAGGATTTGTGTGTCAGGTAACGTTAAATTGACTTGTTCACAGACATTCAGCTAACTTTCAGCTACTCAGATATGCTGTGCTGATGTTATAGTAACAGGAGAGTTGTGAGTATCGCTGTCTGGAGCTGGTGTGCTCGCTCTGGGAAACCAACTTGTCCTCTCTGCAGGTTAGCTGCAAAGCAGCAACTTTACCAAACATTAGTTACATTACTTGATGTGTTGTTGTATTTTTCATTGTATGGATTTCTCCAGAATCGCATATTCAACCTTTACAAATTGTTCAGCAATAGCAAATTTGGCTCATCCATTAGTGTGAATGAACTATAACCTGACTATTTATCACAGACACCAACTTTAAATTACATCTAATCCCATTTTGTAGTCAAAAATAATGTCAACATGTTTTTAAAAAAAAATCTGAAACAGAAATACTTTATTACATTGATCACCCGGGGGGAAATTTGTTGTATAGTATAGGTATAAACATATAGAAGCAAAAATAAAAATATAATAAGAGCCGAAGTTTTTACCTTATAATACAATATATGACAATATTTTTTATCTCAGTTGGCTCTTTTTCATTGACAGCAGCTGGCAAGAGAGAGACCAAGAAAGCAAACTTGCGCTGCAGCCTACATATCATTGTCTCATACGTATCAGGGTGTTCTTAGTGGTACTGAGCACCACACCAGTATTGTTAAATGCTGTTTAATTAGCATTCTAGCCTGCAAACTGACATTAGACAAGCTCAAGTGCAGGACAAGACGTGTTAATTTCTGTGCGTTAGATAAGAAGGAGGCTGTAGCAGGAAAACTAATGTGGGTTGTTGTTCAAAGTTGTGTAGCAGGGTGCTGTCTGGCTACTACTGCTTCAAGCCACATTTGATTTGAAGACTCTAAGATCAACATGTCCCTAAAACTGAATATTATTTTAAACCATTATAAGCATCAACATGCACTGTGAGTATGTGTTCAGAGTAGATACATTTTTGGCATCTAGGCTCTGACGTCTTCACCCATGCAAGCACCCATTAAACTCAGCACAGCAGAAAATGTGAAGTGATGATCATAAACGGGCAGCAGTGTTACAGGAGAGTTTGCAAATGAGCAGATGTGCCAATAATATATCAGCAGGCCATTCAGTCTGTTACTAGCCCAAGCTGCTACATTTAGTCCGGACAAAACTAGCCTACACAAGCACTTTACATAAGATTAACAGCTATGGACAACAGAGTTATCAGATTATGATCGTCTGTGGCGTTCGTAGTCCTTTAATAAGCTTTTAATGAGGGAGTAAATGTAACTGATTACGGCTAAGCTCACAACAGTGCACTCAGTCACCAGTGAGGGGAGCTGCACTGCTAAAAGCTACTGGTTGACAATAGTGATTCTCGGTATAGTTCTCTAGTAGTGTTCAGTTCATGTACAAACACAACTTTTAGTCTCAGAGACAATCAAGTCCAACCACAGCAATCCACCTGATTTAGCTAAAACACTGCGGCAGATAAGTATTCATGTATGCATGTTAAAATTATTGAAATGAATGCCTTTAAGCAGACAAACCTCTTATAAAATAATATGTTATACTGCAGCAGACAACACCTATACATTGATATAAGGTTGTGGTTGCCAGTTAATGTGGCTGCAGCAGCATAAGCCACAGACATTTAAGCATTACATTCAAGTATGACACAACAGTGGAGCAAGCTGTCACATAAACACAACAGTTTCAACTGAAATACTTCTTTGTGAAGCCAGTGATGGAATAAGTATTCAGATCCTCCAAGTAACTAACACCATCCCTGTTGCTGTCTATTGAGAACAACATATCTCTGAAAAGTCAGCTTTCTCACATAAATAACCCTGAAATAACCCTTCAGCTTTGTGGCAATGCATTTTTAATAGTTTATTTAGCTTTACAAAGTGGAGAAGTTTCTCAGCCAACAAAGAAACACAAATTCAAACATTGAAATTATGTGTGTTTTCACTGGACAGGGAGGGTATGAAAAAATGTCATCTGAAAAGCAAATATAGTGGAGTAAAAAGTACAATATTTACCTCTGAGAGCGGTGTAAAATTATAAAGTTGCATTAAACGGAAAAGCTCAAATACCTCAACTTTATACTATCTAAGTACAGTACTTGACCTACTTACTTACTTACAAGGAAATAATATGTGAATGTGTGCAAGCAAAAGTCACATTTGGATCTCTAACATTATTATGTAATAGTTTTTTACACTTAGTTAAGCCAAAATTCGCCCCATTAACACTTTTTATCCTCAAAAACAACCAAATAACTATTGCACACAGAGTACTGCAGGTAGACAGAACCAGCAGACAACCAAGCCATCACTCAAATATGGGTCCAACATAGATACAGCAGAGATAACCAAGCATGAGAGAAGACAGAGCCAATCATCTCATGTAAGCACACTTAAACACTTACTTGGTGAAGCAGTGATCCGCAGCATCTGCGCAGATTGTAAATCCTTTGGAAAAAGTCGCAAAAGTCCTAAATTGTCCGA
Organism: Dicentrarchus labrax; assembly: GCF_905237075.1. Classification (NCBI taxonomy): domain Eukaryota; kingdom Metazoa; phylum Chordata; class Actinopteri; family Moronidae; genus Dicentrarchus; species Dicentrarchus labrax. The sequence goes on along the minus strand of NW_026136711.1, from coordinate 25,311,292 downwards.
CAGTGACACTGTAACATTACAGAGCAGCTGAACTGCAACAGGCAGCAGGAAGCAACGCAAACACTAATATTTCCTCCACAAAAAGCAAAAGCAAAAATCTGCATTAAGCTGTATTATCAGACTGCTGGCAGCTCAGCTTCTTTATTAAACAAACTCCACATAAGCATTAAAGGCAGCAGTAGTGGGAGCATTGAGCGTTTTTCCGTGACACAGGAGGTAGTTAACAGGTAAACAGACCCAGGGAAAACAGTTTATATAGCCCGCCCTGTTAGAGAGGGTGCGTTTGATTTGTGTTGCAGCCAGTGCAGGTTGTGTGTAAGGGAACAAGAGCTCTGAAGCATCTGACAGGCCGACTTACTACTGTTTTGTTTTTTATTACTCATTAATCATAGTCATCTAGAAGGAATGGTATTAAATTATTGAGTAGATGTGTGTTCCCTGTTTAGATGATGCTGACCTCCCCGGTTTGGGTTGAGGCAGATGGCCACCCACCTAGAGCCGGGGTCTGTCCGAGGTTTCTGCCAAGGCCACGCGCTTGCTCATGGTGGGAACTGTTGGGTCTCTGTAAATAATTTTATAAGGAGTACGGTCTAGACCTGCTCTGTTTGAAAAGTGTCCTGAGATAACTTTTGTTATGAATTGGCGCTATACAAAAAAAACTGTACTGAATTTATTCATCACATCATATGTATCTGTAAACTGTGACCGCAGTGATATTTCAATAATTATTATCAAACATAAGAAGGATGATCAATGATAAATTTATAGAGCTCATATCCAAACAGACTAAGTGTTTCATTTTAAAAGATCATTAACAGGAAGATGATGGTAAATGTAAAATTAAAAGAATGATCAAATGTATCACTCATAAATTATAAATTTGGTTTATAAATGCACCTCAGAGTAACTTTTTACAGAACAATGTGAAGCCTGCAGAACAATAAACACCCAGGGAAATTTCCAAACACCCTCAACAAACAATGTTTTACTAAGATTACGTCTCTCAACTTACATTTCATGTCCACCTCATCAGTTCACCCGCAGAAATATCTCTTGAAACCACCTTGTACACCGAGTCTGAAGAATGTGTGAGGTGGACAAATTCTCACCGCTCATTCTTCTTGCACGGTTTTTGTGCATACACATCGTTTATAAATAAATGTTTTAAACTTGTGTGATTGTGACAAAGTGTGACAAGTGGTGTATATTAAGATCAACGACAACACAAATTGTGTTTGCATTATTGTATTTTATTAGGAGTCAGCTTATACTACTTAAATGTTAATTAATAAAAAGGTTCTGTAAAAGAAAGTTAGTTCAAACTTGTGTTGATGTACAATGCTGGCAACATATCAGAGATGATAACAGAAAAACAGTAGATTCATGAACATTGTAGTAAAATACTTGTTGGTGTTTGGCAAAGTCTAGTCTATTGGCTGGAAATAACTCATGGATGTATGATTTGGTTCACTTTAGAAGCTGTGATTTGTGCAAAGTAAGAAAGTAACTACACCATTTCTGACACCCTTTTTTCAATTGTGCTGTAAGACCATTTCACAAACAGAAAATCTTGCTTCCTCACTGATGCAGTGATAATGACAACAGTTCCAATCTGTGAACCAGATAGACAACACAATACTCTCAATCAAATCACGCTGCTTCACAGTTTCCATCACTGGTGAAATAAATGACAATTAAATCAGGCAGACTGCTCGACAGATTGCGTTTCTTCGAGTACAACAAATCAGCTGGTATTGGAAACCTTAAGATATATGTGACAAGATGGCAGTTACATAGTCAACTCTTTAAATAATATATAGAAAAGTATATACTCTTTGTAAACGCACTTAAAAGGAAAGTATGAAATAATCCAGGATGACATTTCTGTTATTCCATTTGGTTATCTGTCATAACAAAAAATAACGCAATTCGAAATATGGCATCAATGATATGCTAGAAGGAAAAAGACAATGCAATCACAACAGCGTAAAAAGAAGCTAACTTTCAAAAATAGATTTTTACGTGAGATGGATATTCTTATCGTAATATAATCTAAAACAAATCCCCATTAAATTCAACTTTTTTTAATCTTACAGTGTTTGATGAAATGTGTTTTTACACACACACACAAACTGTAACTACAGTTTGTAGTGTTGCTATATTGGACTATACTATCAAAATTATTTAGTCCACCTCCTGTATAATGTAACTTTCAAAAATTGCATTCTGAAATATTTTGGGTTCATTTAGGATTTTTAACAAAATTTTATCCACCAACACAACATTTTATGGCAAAACACTTCAACACCTTCACCACACGAATCCTCCTTGTGTACCTGGTTTAATAAATGGAAAATAACAATAGCTAGCTATCGTGCACACGTCTCCATAGTGAATATAATAATCAGCACTAGTGACATTAGTTAAGACTCTTTTCAGCATTAAGACTCTTCTGTGTTTCTTATTATAATAACTAATTATACACTAATCAAGTCAGAGTCTGACACCAAGGGATGTTGGTCATAGTTAGACAGGTTGTTTGAATTATGAACATGTTATTTTTTTCCTCCCACACACCCACATTAAAGAAATGGTGTGAGAAACTGAGAAAGATCTTTACACATATGTTAGAAAATAGGTTCTTTGACTCTACAAAATCTGTCAAGTTTATTGTTTCTCTACCTCAACGCAGAGGTCTTGTTTTTACAAGAATAGATTGATGGATGACTGCAAAGAAGTATAAAAAAAGGTGGTTTCCCAAATCTGATTGGAAAAAAAGGGAACTGAAGAAGTCATCCCAATTCACAGGCACAAACTGCCTTTCACTACCACAACGTTTTTCCCCTCTCCTCGCACACTGCAGCCCAGCCAGCTTTCTGCCACCTGGCTGTTACGCCCCCCTGACTCTATATTGGCTTGCCTAATGGTCGTGGAAGCCTGGCATGGGGAAGGGCCTGGCAAAAGCTTCAACGCGGTGGCGCAGTTCAGCAATCCGAGCCACAGTCTCTGGGTCCTGAAGAAGGAAGTTCTTGAAGTCCTGGAGCTTTCCTGGAGACAACAGAGAAGACAAAGGGAGAACGCTCAGCTTTCCATTTTGTTCCTCCTTTGTTTTATCAGCACTGGGCTTCTGGTTTCCTCTCATGTTTCAGTATCCAACACTTTAATAAAACATACAGCATATTGAACTTTTGTTGCCTTTCTAATAAGTACATAGTTCCAAACTCTGCTACATTGTAATGCGTCTCCCTTCTCGCAGTAGACTTACCTGTCTTTTTCTTGACATCCAAGGCAATCTTGAAGCCCTCGTCCATGAACTCGACAACTTGCACAAAGTCAGCTTCTTTGAACTGTCTGGAGGTCAGGGCTGGGGCACCTGGGGCCGACAAGAACATAAAATCTGTAGCTTGAAATACAAAGTAATGCCTGGTAATTACTTATTTTTCTTTCACAGGTTCAGCTGTCTCTAATCAATTTTCTTGCGTTTGTTTTCTCTTCAGGAACCATATGGTCTTTGGAAAAAAAATAAAGCAGAACCCTGGAGTTCTAGAAATTTCAGTAATGAATCTACAGAGACTCCAGATGTGTCAAACCTACAATGATGCTGATGGGTCACTAAGGTGCAGTCCAAATCTCAATATAATGAACGACTGAGAAGGTAATAAGTGAAGTACCTCGCCTTAAGACAATGCTAAAAATGTGGCAGTGGGGGGTTTAGAGTTCTTGAACTTCCTGGAAGATGATTAAAAACGCAAACATGCTTAATTAATCATCACTTCTTAGTGCTTGTGGCTTAATTGGTGGTTGACTCATTTCCATATGCAGAACTACATTTTGAAAAAGTAAGTAGAACAGATTAAGTGGAGAGGATTTTCAGTGCAAAGTAAATGTACCAAAAAATAACATGAATAGCTACTGACCAACATAAGCCTGATTATCAGTAACTACAGTCATTTACAGGTGTTTTGAGATTTAAGACTTCTTTAAAATACAAATCAGCATAATTTTCTTGTTTTTTTAACATTGTCAACACAACAAGGTTTAACATGTCATCATACCCCTAATAAGTATGGCAAGATCTGTCTTTGTCAAGTTAAATGTAGTGTCATGTGAAGGTGTTCCTTACCTAGCCTGAGGCCACCAGGAGTCAGGGCGCTCTTGTCCCCGGGGCAGGTGTTCTTATTGGCAGTGATTGACACGAGCTCCAGCACCCTCTCGGCCCGAGCCCCGTCAATGCCCTTAGGCCGCAGGTCCACCAGGACCAGGTGGTTGTCGGTCCCGCCTGAAATATTCAACATCTTAGTAAAAACTTTTGAAGAGGAGGAAAGTCTGAGGCTTTGTAGACACAAACTTCACTTTTAAGGCTTTGATCAGACCACCTCCCCTTTAGTTTCATCTGGATTAACCAATGATACCAGATTTGTGCTTTATATAGGATATGAAACTGAACGCAGTTAATTATGATGCAGAATTACTGTTGGGTAGTGTGTTGTCGGGGCCTCCAGTGCTTCACATTTCTCATGCTCATATATGATTATCTGCATATCTGCTTTATGTTAAACTGAACACTGTATCTATTTCAGTTTTACCACATTCTGGAACAACATGAGTAAAATATGCTTTTTTGCTCCATGAGCAATGATCAATGAAGGTGACAAATGGATAATGCCATTAAAACTATATTAGGAAACAATATAATCACTCATTCTGATAGCAAAATGTATTGCCATCATGATTAAGTGCAAATTTCTTCAGGTTACTTAAGCAGGAAACAGGATGTTTTTACTGTTTAAACTATGTTATGTTGTATTTGTCTCATATGCTTGGTATAAGTACCAAATATACACTCCAGAATACAACATTTCTTTGTTTCTATTATTTTGTACTGCCTGTGTGTATGAGTGAGGGTAGGCTTAATAACAGAAACACCTTTGCAGTTCAACAGCACCAAACTACATTCTCAGAAGTGACCACAAAAATGAATCAACACCTCTGTGAAATAGTTTTAACACAAACTGAACATTATTACTTTCATGAAGGTAAGATTTATTGCAGACTGACTGTTGTATTAGACTGCATTAGTTTCAGCTAGGTGTAGCTCATAAACTGGCAATTGAGTTTATATTATTACTCTAAAAATTTACATACTCAGCCATTAATGTCATCAACTTACTGGAGGATGTACACATTAATTTTTTTAATCAACTGTAACAGTATAACTTTTTTCTAGTTTCTTCTTCTTCTAGTTTATTTTTTATTTTTTTATTCACGCAAATATCTACAAAGGCATTGAAAATAGGAGTATGCACACAATGCAGTGTAAGCACAGGACAAGCCAGTGTTTTTAGCGTTTCAATTGAAGGCTTTACATCAAGAAAGAGCTGAGGCCAGCAAATTAAATGCAGTACAAGATTCAAGTATTCGCTCACAACCACAAAGTGACCACTTTCATCTGGTTTTATTTTCTTGACTGACAGGACAGCTACACTGACATTAGCCCATTTGCACATCATGAATTTAAATTATTTCCCTTTTTTTTTTCTGCCGCGTAATTTGCATTTTGTGACAGGGCATTTCTCTTGATTGACTGTGTTGTGTGTTTCCTTCTGGTGTTTGCTGAGCCAGTGTCTCTTGATGGGAATTAAAAAACAAATGCTTCAATACAAGTCAGATTACCTGACACCAGGGTGTAGCCTTTGCCGAGGAGAGCTGTAGCCATGGCCTTGGAGTTCTTTAGTACCTGGGCGATGTACTCCTTGAACATGGGAGACTGTGCCTAGACACACACACTAAGGGTTAGGGTCAAGAAAGGATTCATGAGATATCAAGAAAATAATTTCCAGCAGTCTGTCGCTGGAGGTTGGCTGGCTCAGTCAGACCACAGTTGATCTATTTTTGACAGAAGCTGCAACCCAGTCGCATCAAGCAGCACAGAGCAGATAGCACTGGCAGGAAGTCAAACACAGAAACGACATAGAAAATCCGGTCAATTTTCAAAATGAAATACTGCGTGCAGACTTCAGATTGAATTTCACACTAAATTTGATAGATTTTTGCTCAATAAAACAAAATGTACTAATATTTAAGAATATTTGACTCCATCTTTTGAAATGCTCTGTGGCTATTTTAAGACGCGCGGATCACGGAGCGAAACCGCATTGCAAAGCCGTTATAAAGCCATGCTTGGTGGAATTTCGCAGTACCTGCTCTCAGAGCGCCACTGGGTGGCAGCCCTTCACTCGCCCATCTCTCCACATTTGCGCGTGTCCATGAGCCCTGTGTGAGATTGTATTTCAGGCCTATGTGTGTGTAAAAAAAATCCCCATTGATGATCAATAAAGTAAATATTCTTCTTCTTAACATAAACATTTTGTGTTGTTTTACCTAGAAAGTCTTTTTTATTTGCATCTTGTGATAAAATGTTGAATAGTTCCCTCTGATAACTGATCAAATAACCTGGAAAAAAAACATTCTTTGGTCAGCTGTATGAGTTGAGAACTTTTGGTCTAGAGAATTTTCCCTTCTCTGCTGCTAGTCAGAGATGGTGTCTTTCCACTGTCTTTAACAGATTAAATTTCAGTAGCTGTCTAGCACAGCGTTAAGCTCCAGACTGTTCACACTTCAGAAAGAGAAGGAGCAGATGCCCACAGCAGCGTAGGCAGGTTCCTGAGTCAAGTTGCACCAAAGCATCTCAGCGGTAAGATTTTGTTTCACTGTAAAATTTGATTCACCAGTTAACAATTACTTATTAGGAAATAGCAGAACAGGGTAATAAAGCGTTACATCAATACAAATAAAGTCACTTTTTCATTGAAGTTTGTGAGTTGTGCTGACCTGTTTGAGTGCCACAGCCACACCAGCAATGGCGTGGTTATGAGGTCCGCCCTGCAGGGAGGGGAAAACAGCGAAGTTGACCTTGTCCTCAAGGTCGTACATGATCTCTTTCCCCTTCTTGTCCACTGAGCGAACACCCTTACGGTAGAAGATGAGGCCAGCCCTGGACAGAACAGAGCAATTGAGTGACAAAGCATTTTTACCATTTTATTAAAACTAAAACTAAACAAGGTTTCATCTTTGGTAATTTTGTCCTCCACCTGTGGCTCAACAGCTGTCTGGTTAGGAGGGAACACACATCACAAAATACTAAACCTGCTATTAATAAAAAAATAACTCCTATTCCCATGATGCTTTAAAAGGTATGTGACAGAGAGAAAAAATAATGAACTGCCACTGAGCCACTTAGCCAGCTCCAGAGCAGCAATGAGATTTCACTTGTTCTTACCTGGCTCCTCTGAGGGATTTGTGTGTGGTGGAGCTGACCAGATCAGCATATTCAAAGGGAGAGGGGATGGCTTTGCCTGCCACCAAGCCACTGATATGGGCCATGTCAGCTAACAAGTAGGCCTTGATGTCGGTACACAGCTGAGGGTGAAAAGGGGGGGAAAGAGGGAACAAAATTAAAACACAAATTTAGGATAAAAAATTATACAGAACAGGATTTATTTATTTTTGAATTTTTCGATAGACTCAAATTACATTACTGTCTGACGCCTGTGAACTTAAGTGCAGTCACTCAAGTCTTGGGGCAGGAACACATTTTTTTGTTAGGCTGGCTCCAGAAGATTGGATTTAAAATGAAACAGTGAATATGAGGTTGATGTGCTGACTCTGCTCGGTGCTTAATTTAAAGTATTTTTCAATGTTTGGTTACAAAACCACTGCAGTCAGTAACAGCCTGAAGTCTATGGCCTCTACGACACAGTCTTCCCTTCTTGCTTGTTTCAGGGTGGGTTCCTGCCTTCAGTCTGATCTTAAGAAAGTAAAACAACATCAGACTGAAGTCAGGTGATTGACTTAGCTAGCCAAGAACATTTCAGTATTTGGCCAAGAAAACCTTTTCTGTTCAGATCTTTTAAAATTGGGGTCTATGTACAAAAGAACAGTCCTACACTGTTAACCCAATATAGTTGTGAACACACTCTGTCACTGTCCAAATATGTATGAACTGTATTTGCATAATATATTCCTGATATACAGTGTTCTCAGAATATATCATAGTTACTATTAAACTGGACTACATGCTTAAACTTGCCTTAATCTGTGTCGTCAGTGACCCAACTGTGCTGAGATAAAAAATGTGAGATACAATCTCTCGGTGCTACATACATACATTTACATTTTTTCCCCACAGTTAAAATTTGATGACCAACTCTACATCTGTTAGCAGCACCTATCTTAGAGGGCAGATATTTCAAATTGGAGCTGGTGTTATTACACTGTTCGCAGTCTTCAGAGGCGCGTAATATTGCAGTGTAATTCAATAAATCCTCACCGTCTCTTGCCAACATTTATTGAAAAGGGCACAAAAAATAAATAGCTCGCTAACATGCAAATGACTCGCTGGCGAATGATCAGAGCAGTAAGCAATCTTTTTAGTGCTCCAATTAATATGCATTATCATGACAATCTCCCTTCCTCTCGTATCTAAACTGGATCAGCACATGTTTATTAGATTAAAAGGCAGGATAGATGGCAGGGTTACTGGAGGGGGTAAAGAACACAAGAGGGTGATGTGTGGTAGCTGATGAATGCCGATAGTGAAACAAATTTTAGATTAAAAAAAAATTTAAAAAAAACAAACTCCAATCTAGGTAACACAACACTGAAAATCTGGAGAGGAGCCCGGCCCAGGCACTGAACAGTTCAACAGAGACATGCCAGGGGGAAAATATGGCCCCACTTCAGTCCTAGTGGCAAAGTAGTTATGGTGCTTAATAAAAACACAGCTCTGTAATGGTGGGACACTCCATCTGATGGTACTAGCTAAAGTGGAGCTCTGCAACAAAGGGAAGCAGTCATGGAGTGAATGAAGTGAATCAGCGGGTGGGTATAACAAAACAGATAAAGGGGCCTCTTGTGCACTGTCAAAGAGAGCAGTGAAGTGTGCAGTTAAAAGTTGCTGCTGTGTACGTGTGAGTCAGTGCGAGTATCCACGTACAGTTCGGATGAGTAGGCAAGAGAGGAAGAAAGCCTCTGTGTTGTTGAGTGAAAGTGTGAAAGACCCTAGAAATTTGGTTTGTGTTTGGAAATGCTGACACTGTGTGTGGCTGCTCAGTATTTAATCTCTGCTGTGGGACAGAAATTAGTGAAGATATGGTTGGATGTGATCCCAGCTAGGTCTGACCTATCAGTAAGGGAAGCAGGTGCGTGTGACAGTTCAGTGGAAAAGGCTGACTAAGTTTTAAATAAGAGGACATCGCTGGGTCTGACCTTCCTAATACAGGATGAGAAGGGGAAATAAAACAGGTAGCAGGACAGAAAGAGTGAAACAGAGACAAACAGAGAAAGATGAGGTGAAAGCTGGGTGAGTTTTGAATACAGAGAGAGTTCTCATGTGCACCTTCTTGATGCGGGCATAGTCAATGAGGCGGGCATAGGCGCTGGTGCCAGCGATGATGAGCTTGGGCCGGAACAGCTTGGCCGTCATCTCCATCTGGTCGTAGTCTATAAGTCCTGTTGCAGTCTGCAGAGAGACGGAGAGGGAGACAGATTGAAGAAAGGAAAAAGAGGGAGAGGGGTAGAAAATAAGTGGAGGATGAATATGAAGATATTAGAAGGAGAGTAAGGGTCAGAGGGGGAAAAAGGAACATGAGAGGATAAAGAAAAGTTGTTAGATATTTTGAGGATCAAGAGCAAACATATCAACACGGAAGAGAGATTTTTTTTTCCATTTGAAGATTATTTGATGCAGCTGCATTTGAAGTACTTTGGCTACCTAAAAAGGGGAAGGAATTTATCTAAGGGAGACATTTCAACCTTTGATATCAAGGAAGAAGATTGCGGTAATGCACTCCTACTTATCCTAATTCAACCTTTCAGGGATCTACTTAACTGGTGTGATGAGGCTGAACAGATCAGAGGTTGGTGTGGAGACTTTTCATGCTCTATTCACCGAGATAAGCAATTTGAGAAATATGTTAGACAATGCATTGTTCTGGCGTTGTACTTCAGAGTCACATGAAATGGAGTCAGAAGGGGCCAGTCAAATGACCAGTGTGTCTCTCCAGGTTTAACCGCTCCACTCCTCCTCCAAGCATCAGAAAAGAGAGACAATACAGGTGAGAGAAGGAAAGCAGGATGGAGCAGAAAACAAAGCCAGAGACAGGAAGGATGGAGAATAAAGTAGACACAGACAAGAAAAAGAAGAGAGAAAAGGAGGAGGGAGAGCTTTATTTAGACAACCTGATAATCTCCCATCTCCAGAGCACATCTATGGATGCCCCCTCACTCCATCAAGCTGCTCATTGTGAAGACAGAGCCAGTGGTGCTGGCCTGCCTGTCGATTTCCCATTATCTCTCTCGCAGAGGGGTCCTGCCTGCCCATACATCAGCAGGTCTGGACATGCAGACTCTCATGGCCATCCATCAGCCGCTACAGCCACTACTATACAACTTTGACCGCAAGAATAAAATACTATATACGCTATAATATAATGCACTGGTCATATCTACATGCCAACTCAAAAAAATAGGGGGACCCTGGTAGTCTTAATGGTGGTGGAAAACAGCATAGAATGTTCTAATTAATTACTAATGTTATATTAAAGTAATAGAACCAAAAAAATCTGCATTTAAGCCCCCCTGTCACCAAGCACCTGCTGGGCTGATGTTTCTTGAGTTAGACACTGAATCCCCACCCCCAGTGCCTTCTGTCGTCCCTGCGGGGGTGCAAAAGTAAGTAGGACTTCCTAAAAAAGGATCACAGCCTTTCTACTACATTTTTATTTCTACATTTAAATTTGGATATTTGTGTTAATTGATTTGTAATTTCTATTCCCTTTGTCTTGTTATTTTAGTCAGTGACTTCAACAGAACTAGTTAAACACAAACAGATGAAAGTTGCTACTCCAAGTCTTCACATTTGGTACCTGAGGCTGACTTTTCCCTTTGGTGGTACGGCTACACACTGGTCTTTATTCCATCTTGAACAGTTTTCTCCCATTCACCATGACAGTGAATTCAGTTTGCAAGAACAGAGCTAAACACCTTGTACACAACATATTCACACAAAGTCTTAGTGTGGTTTGTCTATAAATACCAGAGGGATTTCTTACTTCAACCAACAACTGACAAAGTAGCAAAGATGACCAATAGTACTACTGAAACATGAGACCTTGTACATAGGGCTGCAGCAGAACAAGCAGAACTTTCCACTGGCAAGAATCAGACATCTGAGAAGACTGTAGATCCTGACAAATAGTCAATGTAATGGTCCGTTAAAAAGTCAGTCATTGAGAACACCCAACGCCAGAAAAACTTGACATTAATCAATAATTTTTTTGGAACTCCTCTCGTCTGACGTTGAAAGAGTAACACAAATATATGAAGAAACATAAAATTTGTTACGTATTTATTATACACTATTATATATGTATTATTTAACCTGCATCTGCCTCACAGCTTTTTCAACACCATAAACACATTTTTTATCTCTGTTGTCCCATTTTCATGGATTTTGCTGCTGATACTTTTCCTAACCATTACCAAAAAAGTGGAGCGTTTATTACTGTTAAAGACAGGCCACAACTTGTTAGTTGATATCAGTAGTATGGGTCTCTACTTACATTTAGCTTGTAAGGCATAGACTCAAAATAGATTGAGGTCGCTGAGATCCTCTTGACATCGGACATGTAGCCATGGGTCAGACTGCGGAGACAAACAGGATCATGTAGACAGATGGAAAAACAGGCAAGCACAAACACTCAGTTACATTACCTTACATACAACTTTATTTATGACAGAAAAAAACATATTTTTTAGTGTAAAATGTGCAGGAAAAGAAAAGTACATGTCATTGATTCAGGTACTGCAAATGACACACTAATGCTGACCAACAAAGAAGCTGGGACAGCTTAGAAAAGTGTGAGGGTAAGAGAAAGTGACAGGGTGGACATTAAGAATTAATAAAAAGTGGCAATGACTACTGACTGTCCTCCGTCGGGCAAGTCCAGGCCCATGATGCGGTCATGGGGGTTCAGTACAGCGGTGTAGACAGCAAAGTTGGCAGGGGAGCCAGAGTATGGCTGGACGTTGACACCCCACAGAGCTGGGTCCAGGTCAAAGGCCTCCAGGGCTCGTTTCTGACACAGCAGCTCAATTTGGTCGACCACTTCTGCTCCACCATAGTATCTGAGGGCGGGTTGGAGGAAAGACATCCTTAGGCCATTTAGTAACAGATACATCACTCCTGCAAATAACTTTCTGGATTAAGCTTTCAACTTTTAAAGTGATCTGGCAAACTACACATCCATCAGTTGCGGAGCAACATTATCATTCATTTGGAGTCCTGCCACCTAGCGAATGCAAGTCAAATATCCACTCTCTATTAGCTTGGTTTTTGGTCTATTCCAACTCCTGTGGGAAATGTTTGTCTCTTTAGCTGCTAAACGCTTCACTGTGTTCACCAGGTAGTTGCTAACTTTGACTGTCTGCCACTCGGTGCTGAAAAGGGTTTTCAGAACTTTTTTGCTGGAAACAGCTAACTGCTGTGATAAAAGCAGTGAGAGTGGACCGAAACAGTAACGTTAACAGCTGGAGAGCTAAGCAATAGCTGTATATATAATAATCCTCTGTAGGTTCATCACTACAACTGACCCCTTTCACATTGTCATTTAATACATGGCAAATGTATTGGTTATAGTTGCTTTAAGTATTCTAGCAATCAATGTTAACCCGAAACTACCACAGCAGATCTGGGACATCTCAAGTGGCAATGCTCATTAAACCTTTTCAGTGGAATTAAAGATGAAGGAGCAACAGATGGTTACTGTACAAACCACTCACTCAATGAGATCATCTGTTTCATTACATTAAAGTGTAAAACAGCAGATGAGTAGGATGTGGGGAGGAAAAAAAATCTAAATTAAAAACACATTCAGTGGGAGGGAGATTTATGGTAGACTTGTATTCCAGGAATCAAAGGCATCAAATGAGAAACATTTCAAAACATGTCAGCTCTCTGTTTGGAGCTGATAAATGTGAATTATCTGAGGGAAATAACAGAAAATAGGAAAACTGAAAATAGAAAACATGCAACTATGAGCCTGGACACTAAATTCTTCCAATGTATCCCCTCAGGAGTCTCCTTTGGCAAGGCAAAGACTGTGGATTATTTGCTGTGTGGCTGGCGTGTACTATTATAGGGCAAGCTAGCGAACACAGTATAAATCAAGTACAAATATCCTAAAGCAGCGAATATCAACAGCGTTAATAAGCTGGATGTGACTGAAAAAACACACTCACCTTCTCCCTGGGTAGCCTTCAGAGTATTTGTTGTTCAGACAGGAACCCAGAGCTTCCAGAGCTGCTCGACTGCAGAAATTCTGTAGTAAGAACACACGCACACAAGCAAACACATACGCACACAGACACACAGACACACACACACACACCCAGATCAATGGCACGAGTGGACAGAAAGGACAAGGACCACAAATTAAAGTCTGTTAAGTGATAGTGAGAAATCCCCCCTCCAGCTAAAGACAATCATTACAGTATTGAACCTCTGGACTTCCATAGACTAACACTCTGCACTTCACAATGCTTATCGCCACGGTGCTGGAGGATACAAGATAATGTAATAAACTTTTCTGCCCATACTGAGATACATTGGTGTGGCCTTTTTTAAAATCATTTTGCAAGGCATTTTCTAAGAAAAACAAATTTTAGTGAGCATAGTTTGCTGCAAATGGGGTATAATTATGTGTGTTAGAAGATGAAAAACACACTCATTCACACATTTTATATAGGATTTACTACATGAATTACTACTACTACTACTACTACTACTACTACTTATAATATTAATTAAAGTCTGGCTACTGAAAACTAGAGCTGCAACAATTAGTTAATTAATCCATCAAGGTGATGACATTTTTTGATTTATACTTATACTGAAAAAACTATTCTGTCAGTTTTTTAAAGCAAAATGACCAAACATTTCAAATGTCTCTGTGTCCTATGCATTGGTAAACATTAATGTCTTTGGCTTTTAGACTGTTGGTCAGAAAAACAGTTGAAGAGGTCAGTGTCTCAAAGTATCTGTGACCATTTTCAAACATTTTAAGGATTAAATGATAAAGCATAAAAGAAAAAGCCATTTAATACAGTTATATATAATTAAGTTGCTTTATTAATTCTTAAAGTAATCCTACTTTTGACAGCTGTATAAGGAAAAAATACATTGAAATGTTATAAAACAAACATATTAGATCATCAATAGATGCAAATTAGGACTGGGTGCTATTTGCTTGAGGCCTTATAAAGCCCACTGAAACACTCAATTATAGAAATAAACTTTGCTTGACTACCTATACATACTGTACAAATGTTTGCGACCCTGACTGTGTAACTGACTATGGATACCCCTTCTGGTACGGCCTCCTGACACAACACACTGGCCAGTTATAGGGTCTGACACCCCCACACCCCCCCACACACCCCCACACACACACACACACACCGCCACCCACACACACACAGTACAGTCTCCATTTTCTTCCTCATTGGGGTGGTGTGTGTGTGTGTGTGTGTGTGTGTGTGTGTGTGTGTGGTTATGCTAATGCTTCACCTAGAAGCCAAGAAGAGATCAAGGGAGATAACAGCTCCAGTAACAGCTTTCTGCTGCGTCCGTCTGTCATGCCGACAATTGCGCATATATTAAAAAAAAAAAGGAAGGAGGAAATGCATTTGCTTCTCAGCGTCTTTAAGTGTGTGTAAGTGTGTCTGTGTGGACACGTGTGGAAAAATGTATGTCTATTCATTCAAGGAATCCCTCCCTGAGCTGTACTGTGATGTGCCTTGCAGAGTGAGGTGGGGAGGAGGCAGGATGAAGATATCAGCTTTATCTCACACTAGAGCGGTCAGGCTTTGTGTAGAGAGGGGGCCGCTATACTCCACTGAACAACTACTGTGGTGAAGAAGAAAACAGGAGGAAAGAGAAAGAACAATACAAGATAAAACCTTGTCTGCTGTTTTGAATAGTAACATTTTCTATTTCACACCATCCAGCCTTGGAATGAAAACAGAAGGAGAGATACCCAAATGCTTGTGTTACAACTGAATTATTCTTGCTTACAGAAACTACTGTATCCTGGGATTGTTTTCACTTTCACAGACACCAAGTTTGAATGACTTGATATGAATTTGTTCTTCTTAAAAAATAAAACACTAGAGTTCATGATATTCGTCATACATCATTTGTATGTTTGATCCAGAAGGTCACTGTGTTATTGCCCTATAGCAATCCACTGAAAACATTAAAAACCAGCAAATTCACTGCTATAAAATATTAAAACGTACAACAGCAAGACAATTTAGGAATAAATACGAGCAAAAAAATTTATTTATATTTGCAGTGTATGAATTTTAAATTCCCATATACTTTGTTGTACTTGTGCTGTACAGTGCATACTACATTTATCTACAGTATGAGCCCTAATGAACTACTGAACTGGCTTTTCTGTCAATGCTGCCAGCAGTAATAGGGAAAAAGATACAACAAGAATAGATATCCGTGAGGCTAGCAAGTCTATTCATTCATCCATTTTGCCATAACATTAATCAGAGGTGATGAGGCATTCTCAGCTACCTGCACTGCCAACATACAGGGGAGGTGCTGCCAGCTCTTACAGGCATTGAGTAAATCTTTTACTTTGCAACACAAATCCGCAAGCATGTCAAATCCATGCCAGTATTTTGGCCAAATCATGTCCTTAACCGACCAATCAAGAGGTTCAAGAAAATGTATTATGTGCCCAGGTATATCAGCCTGGTTAAAAATTATAACCATCCACTGTAAGTGTTTTGAGGAAGCCAGTTCATTTATACATCCACTAAGCTAGACACAAATTTATCCTGGCATCCTATGTGGGTTTATAATCAAGGTTGAAAACTTTTTATGTCATGTCCTAGGCAGCTCATTCTTCTCATCTCTCGTCACTGTAAACAAACTTAATCTGTCAAAAACACATTATATAATAAAACATCATTCATACAGTGTCTCTGAAAGATGTTTTACCTCAGATGCAATGAGCTCCAAGCCACGACTCTGCCTGTCCTTCTCCTTTTGCAGCAGATTCCACATCTCGGGGTCATCCTGAGCCAGGCTTTCTTGGCCCGTCCATGGACGATCTTCATCCACTATGCGGGTGGCAGCGTGGGACTGCTGGCCACGCACACTGAGACGAAGTGGGGCTCGCTGGTACAGTGGCTGCAGGCAGAAGAGAAGTTGCAGGGTTCGGGGATATGATGACAGAGGGGGAATATAGAGAAATTACATTGAGAGTATGTTAGTTTTATAGATAGAACAGTTATCATGAACACATTTTCTAACACTGGGTCATTGCACTAAAATGGGTCTCATGAGGGCTGCCATAAGCTGTCAAAGTTGTTACACAGAACATTATTGGACTGCAGAATGTATTTTTGATCATTTTACATATCTGAGGTAACACTAAAATGTGTCCTATATAAATAAGGAGATATTCCAAGTCCCCTACTCTCTTCCTCATACACTTTAATATGTAGCCAAGTATAATTAGAAAATGGCGTTCGCATGATATCAATAATCAGCATGGTTATTCAATTATGCCTCTATCAGCACTTCTACAAACTGAGGGACTGACTTTTACAGCCTCAGTGTACCGAAGGAGGCATGAAGAGAACAGATTCAGCACTTCGTGCTTATCTAATCTGGACTGGGGCTGGCGAGTTCTCCTGCTGCTGTTGCTGCAATGTCTGATCATGTGAGTATGCGGAGTCCATACAATTTTCACTTTTCTCCTCTGTCTATTTTTTCCCCCCAAGTTAAACACTGTTCTTATGCACTATGCCTCTGACTATTTTAACACTTAAGTTTTGAATAGGTATCTTGCAGAGTAGATTGTATATATAGATAATATAAAATCTTTGTACGCACTAAACAATTGTCATGTATTGAAGCTGTATGTGCACCCTTCAGTGCTCAAGTTCTCTTTATAAACCCCAATCAACAAGGAGAGCACTGTGTGGGAGAACAAAAAAAAAAATCCTGGTTGATTGCACTCAGAACAAATTGGCTCTCTTCCGTCATTTAATCAACAATATGATGATGACTCTGTGTTGAGATCAATCCCACCACTGCCAACCTATAGTTATCATCTGTACAGGTGTGCTGGGGTGTGAGGGACAACCTCCCTTTAATAGCGCCATTAAAAAGCAATTAACACAATGTTCAGGACTGGTTGAGGACACCCATATGAAGAAAAAAGCAATTTATGCTTATTCCATGCGGTGTAAAAAAAAGTTTGGGCACTTAATCTTTTGTACTGGCTTTATTGCATTGTAAATCTAGCAAAGAAACCAACTCTGTAGTTTTTAACATGTTTTAAGACAAAAACTATAAAACTAAATATTTTGTTAAATGGGAGTCTTCTCTACAATGCAAAAATGACCAACCAAAATCTCACAATGCAACAATCCTTAGTAAAATAAAAAAAACTGTTAATAAGAATGTTTTATCCTTAGCAACAGCTTGCAGATAGCTTATCTACTCCATCGCTGTTCGGCCCATCCTCTCTACTCCGCCTCTTCATCTGCTCCCTGGGGTGGCAGAGGGGACAGCGGTGACACACCAGGGGAGGCGTCTGGCACATTAATGGCCGATTTCGAACAGTCTCTACTCTGGCCTTCTGTCACCAGTGGCAGTGGTGATGGTGGAAAAGGGGAGGGGGCCCCCCCCTCCGGGTTCTGGAAGAGATGAGGGCCTGGGGGAGACAGGTCGGCCTGCCTCTGAGGACACGTTTCTCGCAGAGAAATCACACGGGTCATTAAATCTTGACGGGAACTGTCCTTCGCTGTCTGCGTTTCTGCTGGGACACACCAAGGCCAGGGAAAGCAGTGGCAGAAAAACCCACCACAAGCCAACGCTGCCATGGTTATAGCGCTACTGACAACTGCAAAACAGACAAGGGTACCGCTCCCTCCTCCTCCACGCCTCCACTTCCATCCCTGCTTCCCTTTTTCTACCCTCGCCCCGTCCCCGTCATGTCACCATGCGCTGCTAAGAAGTAACACTCATGTGGCGTTTTTATTAGTTTGTCTTGTCATGGATATCACTACCACAGCTTCCACTGGGCTTAAACAAACAATACACAGGTCAGTCCCTGTGGTCTGCCTCTCTTCACTTCCCTGCCTCATTTGCCAGCCCATTACGGGAGATTAATTAATAAACACAAGATAAGCTGATCCAAGAAAAGTGAGAGCCAAGATACAAGCACCAAATATGTCACAGTGAGACTATTTTTAGGCGACAGATGACGCTGTCGTTTGAAGGTGAACTTGATGAAAACTCTGCTGTGAGAAAAGAGGCGGGATAGGCCACATCAACCTGGGCGCCGAGCACGGAATAATGGCAGAGTCACAGATGTGCGGCATCTGCTTGACAATGATAAGGTAATTGTTGGCAGTTTACCTTTCCTGTCAAACATCTGTGCCCAAAGACCAATGGCAGAGAAGAAGAAAAGGGAAGAAACAAAATCATTTCATTAATCCAAGTTCTGTATTATTTCTGCCCATTTCCTGAAGCAGTTCCTGGGGGGAGTCAATTTTACAGATGACTGCTGTCCATCAGTGTCTATACCAAACAACAATCAGCCAGGTAAGAAGAAAAACAGAAGGGACAAGAGAGGAGAAACAGTGAAGGAAAAAAAAGAAAAGATATGTAAGGTTAGAGAGAAGAGAAGTGTCAACAGGGCAGCTGCATCCGTCAGTCTGACACGCAGTTGCCTCTTTCCCTGTCACTGACTAATAACAGGGCTGTCCGTTACAAATTGCCCTGTGATTCAGTCTGGATAACACTAGACTGAGAAATCTGGATGGGGTGAAGAGGCGTGAAGGGAGGTAGGCAGAGTCCACCGCAACTCCACTCTATTCGGGTCAAAGGGTTGTCAGGGTGACAATCTGAGACTTAAGCGATGCCGGCAACAAAGCCAATCTTCAGGAGGTGTAGGCAGTGGAACGATACAGTTATGCTGAAATCTTTCCACAAAACTTTTGTGGTGAAGATGATGATGGTAAAAAACGCTCTACGCTGGGCTTACTGGTGCCTCAGGGAGTCTAGATGCATGCTGTTGACTCTACCGTTGACATAGAGTCAAGCTGCATCTTTGCCCACAACTCTCTCACTGTCTCTGTCAAGTGCACTGTTTGTCCAAAAATAGAACTACTTAACTGGGTTGAAGCCACCTAAATACAGCTAAAACCGTTATTTTGATAAGGCTACATTTGGGAGAATGGGAAAATCAGTTTGTGGGTTTACCCGTTCACAATAAATATAAAGAAAGTGGAAAGGACTGTCTGGTAGGTGTAGAAAACTTGACTAAACTAGGGCTGCAAATCCTGATTATTTAATTATTATTTAATTTGCCAATCATTTTCTCAGTTAATCAGAAGCAAGTGAAATTGCCTGGTATGATTTCCCATAGCTCTACGTTTTGAAATATTCAATTTACAGTGAAATAAACAGAGAAAAGCAGCAGATCCTCAAATATGATGCATCATATGCATCATGCAGCATGTGTTTGGCAGTTTTAAAATTAATATAATAATATTTTAAATGCAGTTAGATGCGCACTCATGCATACGTTCAATTTGGAGGACTTTTGTTTAGTTTTTTGTTTATAAAGATGTAAACAAACAAAAGCAAAAAAAGGCTTAAATAAATGTCTGATGTGTGTCAAGTCTTTTCTTGATGCAAGAAACACTTTAAATTTTGAAGTTAGTACCAGCCTGCTTCATCAATGTTGAAGAAAAAATATATACAAATCATATATATGAAACAGCTGTAAGAATGTGTGTTTAGATTCTGCTCCTGGTAAATAAATAAAACTGAATAAAAAAAAACTAAAGAAAACCTTGGTTGGGACAGTGTTATGTTAATCTATGTCAAAAAAATGGTGTGTATAAAGCATTACATTGGAGTTTTAGTGATTTCGGTGTGGGAGGTGATGAAGTCAGACAGGCTGTGTTCAGGGTGACACCGAAAACTATTTCTGAGCCAACTTGAAAAGTAGGTTAAAAAAAACATTCTGAAGGTTTATCGCTGGTTTATATTGAACGCACCAATACCACTCAGTTGGTTGATGCAATGCGTAGATGAAGACAAAAATGCGTTTGCTTCTTTTCCAACCGAGCCAACCTCTGTTGAGTGTGACTTTTGGGAAAAATATGACTGCTGCAAAGATTTTTCTCAGAACTTCAAAAAACAAAAAGCATGTTGAGTAGGAGTTATGCACCAAACTCCAAAGGGCAGCAGGTCTTCTCACCAACAAAAAAACAAAGCCTTGTAACACAGATCTCTAATCTTTCAGTATGCAGCACAGAAAAGTATTTCTAGTATTAATTTAAGATTTAATTTATATTTTGTAAGTTAGAAATGTGAATACTGCGTAACCAAATATACATTGTAGTTAAATTGTCTCTGAGGGAAATTGCATTGTGAGCATTTAAAACCAACATTAATAATTGGTACGATAACTAAAGATAAATAAAATTAATATTTCCCTCTTTTAGTGTAAATTGATGTCAGTTTCCTGGTTACATCACTATTCTTACTTTTCTAGTTGTGGTTGGCCTATACTTCATCTTTCAATTATGACTTCTTCTGCATGTTTACATTGAAAAGGAAAGGACGCATTTGTTACTGCCAACTTAACATTTCTAGGTATTCAGGACAGCAAGCCCTAAAAGATTTTTGAGCTAGATTTCAGTTCTCTATATGACCTCTGGCTGGCAGTACTTATAACCACCAGTGGTTTAAAAAAAAAAAAAACCTTTTCTGATGGATGTACAGGGATGCAGCAGTCCGTGTAAATAGCAGCACCCAGCGTGTTCTCCAATGTTCTCACGCTGCTGAACTGAATCTGAGCTCATTCCTTTTTTCTAATTTCACAGAGCAGAGCCTGACCTGACAAGAATAAAATCTTCACACTTCACATAATTTATATGTGTGTCATTTTCAAAGATTCTTTAAAAAAAAGGTTCCCAGTTGGGATTGTCTGGGTGCTTTTTCCATCATTATACATTAAAGTTGAACACATCAGGTCTTTGTTTGGTGAGAAGTGATATTCATACATTGAATTCAAAGACTCAAATTGAACAGGAACAATAAAATGTCATGCAATTCAAACATCATATGCATGTTTTCTCATAAAATGCAGGCTAAAAATGCTAAAAATTAAAATAGCTTATAGAAAATTAGTTTAAAAACTGTTAAAGAAATGCACTAATTAGTGAAAGGAAATATAATGTAGTTAGAAGTGACAGCTGCTTGCTCTTTTTGGACTCTTGTACCGGGACAAAAGGTTTTTATAATTGGATTATTATATTATAAATTAAATTAAATTATATTTATAATTGAAAGATTATTCTTAAATCTTAAACTAACTGGAAACTTTGGGATCCTTTACCTGCAGCAACTGGCCTATTTAGGAGCAAACACCCCCATAATGACCAAAGCAATCTGTTTCCCACAGTTATTAATATCCACAGCAACATACTGTTATAAGACCCGAGTCACAAAAGTTCAGTTTCCCCTCATTATTAACCATTTTTATACCAATCCTCAGAATCTGGGTCAATAGCAACAAGAAATATCTGTACAAGGACTGTAATCTCACACACACACACACACACACACACACACACACACACACACACACACACACACACACACACACACACACACACACACACAGTTCCTGTGAGGACATCGCATGCCTTAACCCAGAAGTCTTGTGAGCCCGTTAGAAATTCAATGAAGATGCACACTTAACCAATAAGCACCAATAGGAAAAGCATGCAAGCATGTGAATCGGTCCGTTTAATAAGAACCTTCAAACATACTGACAGTGATTTATAAAACTAGGTCTGAATACATGCCACAAGGTTTTGGCACAAACTTGGCTAAGCCCGTTTCTAAAAAACTACATGAAATTCAAACCATTTCCAAAATGGGTCACTTCATAAAGTTCAAAATTAGCTCTCAATCAGGCCCCCCCACACACACACCTTCACCCCATGTCTCTCGAATCTAACAACTTCTTTAATTTTAAAAAGTACGTTAAATTATGAACATTTTAGGGAGAAAAAAAAAATGAGAGCACTAGGAAACTAATTTCTCAAACACAATGTGTGCATCAAGGAGGTTGCAATTATTTCCCTAACAGGGGAGAAGGTTTTTTTAAAAGGATTTACCTTGATAATAGAGTTCACTGTACACTGTAATGGAGTCCTGTACACCTTTATTTATTTATTTAAAATGATTAACACTGCATCAACAGTGCCCACTGAAGCATAAGATTTTATGTATATTGATCTACATTATACATATACTGAATATAGTATAAGTGTTTGTGGTATCTTTTTCTCCTGCATACCAATATGTAAACAAAGTGGACTAAATATTAGGATCAACACTCAAGTCTATTAACTATAAAACTATTACGGTCTAAAACAACAACCCTTGCAACAAATACTTGAAGGTTGTTCAGGTTTAGCTGAAACGGGTTTACATGGGTGTTAATTCAACTTTATTTAGTTATTTTGGTGGCTACAGCTTGTTGTGCTATTGAATTGTATTGTGTTCTACTGAAAGGTGTTTCAAGTATTTTCCCCATCCCACTTCTATTAAATAACTAAATATTAAGAGTTTTATCTTAAGTGTACCTAATAAACTGACAGTGTATGAGGACCTTTGAGCTTACATTCACCATATATTAGGATAATCTCTATATCAGGAAAATTAAGCTTACATTATCCTTACAGCTACCCCACAGTAATACATATTTTAACAATGAAGAACCTGCTGATACTGCTGAAACAATGATTACTGCTTTCCCAAGATTGACTAAAAATGAAGCCTTATCTGTTTCATAATTTTCTCCTAATCATATCTCGTATAGGTTAATATTTGCTTGGTGCTCCTTCAGCCTCATTTTGCACTTTGAACGTTATTGGGGACAGTTCCCCTGATTTCTAGTTAATATATAATTGTACCATCCTCCTGTATTATCTGCAGTTAACAGTTTACAGACAAACCCCCCTTTAAGTCCAAACAGTGTGTGCAGGGATAACGATGATAACTGAGTAAATAAGTTTCTTTTTCAAAGCCAAGCAGCGCTATTACACAAAATCAACCTTACTACATAATGTAAGACATGTGGTTAAATAGCTATTTCTTCCTGATGTGCAGACACATGATTTCTTCGTGCTGTTCCCACATGATGAAACTGAGCAGGCGCTGTTGCATCACTACGTGGACACAGCTGCACCTATGTAACACGCACTGACAGCTAGTTTAGCTTATGGGCTAGCTCACACTAACAACACTGCAATAGTGCAATGCTAACAGGACAGAAAAAAATAGCAGGCGCTTAAATGCTGGAAATATTTAGTGCACACCTTGCTAAAGCGGAGGTTGGGTAATTTAACCCCCCCACCACCACGGATGAACCACACTATCGTCAGGCTAGCTAACAGTTCAGCCGGTACAGAGCCACCAGCTCACTAAGTTACCCAACTCAAAATCACCAGCAACGAAACAATGACACACTAAAAACAGTATTTTACGACACACATACCCGCGTGAGTTGTCTCAGAGCAAAGGACAGCATGTTTCCAGTTGTCAGGCCAGAGGAAGAAGAAGCAGCACAGCCAGGCGACACACCGCTGACAGGCTCCGAAAGGACTGCTTGAAGTTGTTAGCAACGGCTTGTTACGTTTATCCTACCGCAAGGGTTGATGGGAATTGTAGGCAAGCGAGCAGCGTGTCAATTAGTTATTTATCTTCTGAATGAACTCGTTCCAGTTTCATGTTCACATGGTGACTGAACCGATTACAGACTACAGTGACTGAAAGCAGCTTTCATTGATACATTATAATTATTATACTTTTATTATTATTATTATTATTATTATTATTATTATTATTATTATTATTATTATTATTATTAGTATGCTATAATAAATAAATTAAACACCTCTTGGAAAATGTAGTGTACTGTAGGTGTTTCCATGTGCCAGAAATGAATGAAGACCACACCTCTCAACTTCGATAAATCAAAAATATTTCATGCAGCAACCCTTTGTCTTGCTCGCGATACAAGCAATTGTTTGTCATGGGTGATATACAGTATGTTTAGATTTAGGCTAGATGCCATAAATTGTTCTCGGACATATACAACTGCTCTCCAATTGCCTTGAGGAGGTAAATCTGGAGGAGGGAGGATATATTTGTCAATTTTAACTGATTTAGGCACTTCAGCTGCACAGCAAGAACGTTCACAGCTTGAATCTCAAGTTCTTCCTGTTTGCTTTCTCTGTTTTCCACTGATGCTGTTTGCCTCCCTGAACATCATAAGGCAAGTCAGGTTGAGTTCAATAAATATGAGTGTGACTTTGCTGGTCAGTATCTGTTCAAACTGATGATCCTCTTGCCCCACAATAGAAATAATGTGTGGCCACAGGGTTAAGGTGCTGATCATGAACTAAAATCTCCCAGTCCAGCTGTTGTTCCCCATCTCTCTCTCTTCCCCACATTTTCTGGATGGATGAATTAAAGAAAGTTTTGGGCAAGTATTAAAACTTTTTCCAATAGAATATTTCCAGATTGTTATATTTTATTTATGATTGGTGTTGCACAGCGATTAGACCTTTTCCCATAATAGAGATTAAAAGAGGTTACATGTTTTAAATGTATCACCATATGTATTAATGAATGTGTCACCTATTGAGTGCAGTCAATGTCCTTCAGAAAGATGCCCAATAGAGTGTAAATCTTTACATGTCACGGTTTGGAGAAGAATATTGTACATATTGTGTCATTGTTTACCACATGCCCAATATCTCCTCTTTCTATTGTGTACTTTATTTCATTGTTTGTTGGATGTTTTTATTGATATTCTGGGAAACATACCTGGACAAACACATAAATAAAAACATGCAAACATATGTAAGCTAACACACAAAGGAGTACACAAAAGGATCCGTCCACAGCAAATAGTCTGGTGATTCTTCACCAAGCCACTGTAGAGAATATGTGTAACAAAGAAGGGGAAACTCCAGAGAATTTGGGTCGCTGCGTCTCCATCAATCTCTGTGTCCCGACTGTCCACAGCAACTTGTGTAAGATACATGGACCTCCCTGGACCTTCATCTCAATGTAATTGATCAAGAGCATAATAGGGTATCGAGCCAGAGTGAAGATGAAGATTCAATTAGCATCGACTGTGTGTTTTCTAATGAAATTCTGAGCACCATTATCGTCAGATCAAAAGTATGGAGAGCAAAGAGCCTCTGAGAGAGAAAAAGAAGAAGAGAGACAGTCTGAGATAGTCGGAAGGTGTTTGTTTCATTTAATCAAGGAAGAGGTTGGCGAGTTGATCTCCAATCTAGATGCATATTTTTTAAGCAATAGTGACGTTATCTTACTTTATTTTTCCGTAAGCTCATATTTTTGGCATAAAGAAAGCAATGAAAAAGTAAATATTATTAGCTAGCTGAGATTATAACAGTATTTCCCCAGTAATACAGCAGTCAATAAAATCCGAGGAAGCCACCTGGAGGTTTAGGTGCAACTGAAAAATGTTTGCTCAGATGTGCAATACTTACTTTGCTTGCATGATCAAACAAACAGAAATCTGTCAGTCACATTACCTCCAATACAATTGTTATTCTTCTTTTCAGTTTCAGTTAATCAAAAATTATATCCGATACCTCCCTTGGATTCTATTACTGTACATACCAACTCCCTCAAAAGGAGTCAAACATTATCATCATCTTAAGAATGTATCACGGTTGGTTTTCATGTTATAATTGAATCCAAAACCAACGTTCCTTCAATATATTTTCGAAAATTAAAATTACATATCTTCACAGAAAGCTTGGGCATGAATTCCCAATCAGAGTGAAATGTAACTTAGTTCATTATAGTGTCTTTGCTGAGTTAGATAGCATGAATATTGTGCCCTGCAATTGTGCTTCTAGCTCTGAACAGAAACATTCACGCAGTAAAAGACAGACAGTTTAAGAGATTTTAATGTGCTTTTTCATACAGTATATTGTATGCATATCCAGCATAGCATTTCTCATACATATAACTCTCTTATATCCAGGGTTTGAAACGTAGAGCTGAGAGGATGATTAACAGTCAGTCTACCATAACATTACGTCTGCCACACAGAGATGGCACAGCACAGCCGCCTCAGAGGCTCCCATTGTACTTGGGGGACATAATACTGATTCCAGCTGTTTTCAACCAAATTCTCTAAATGCAAAAAAGTAATAACACTGAGAAACAAATATCTAAAAACAGTAAGTGTGCTGAGGTTGAGTACATTATTTACAGAAAAAAATCAAATAAAAACAGAAGTTAGCAAATACAAAGTTGGAAAATAAGTCAGAGAAGTTATCCATATCCTAATCATCCATACCTCTGATTATACTTTATTTATATCCACAATTCACTGCAGTTTAGAGGCAAAAACTGTCCCCTGCTTCTTCATAGTAATCAATATGACTATCATATCCATCATCATCATTATCATTATTGTTGTTGTCATTAACATTGTCTCTTGTTCTCTTTTCAGTTCAGTCTCACTCACTTATCCAAGGTAAGGATGCTCACTTTGGAAGTTGTAGTCCGGACACACTTTTTGAACCAGCTTGTAATCGATACTAAAGAAAGAGATGAAGATGCAGATCACCTTGAAGGGTTTGGCACAGAGCCAGGCAGCGTGGGACTGGGTGTGCTCTGTGAAGCAGGTCTGAGCTGGATCGTACAGGCAGGGTTTGGGCTTCTTGGATTTGTTGGTTTGCTCATACTCCACCCGACAGTTAAAGGTCTTTGTCTCTTTGGGGTCGATGGTGGACTGGTGGGTCTCCTGGATCTGGACATCTGGCCGGGTGTTGGGGTGCAGCTGCTGCGGCTGAAGCACCTCAAACTCCACCACTTTAGTTGGTGGCACGATACTGACCGACACATTCCCCAGGCTTGACGAGTTGTGGCGGAAGTAAACAGTGAACGTCCCGTTAATGTGGTCCACAATTTTCCCTGTCACCAACAAGCTGAACTTCATGGTCTTGACGTTGAAGTAGAAGTCTCCCCATCCAAAGATCTTCTTGGTCTTCATGGCTGTCTTTAGTGAGGGCTTGCGCTTAGAGCGGTAGCCTGTCTGGTCCAGGAGCAGGGACTGGTTCCGGTTCGAGTCGTATGGGTTAAAGAAACTGTAGGTGGGTGGCTTGGATTTCACCGGTGTCTGGTCAATGGAAGTGGAGAAGATGCGCGTTTGGTAGGGAGACTTGACCACTCCTCCTGTCGTTCCTCCTACTGTGCCATATGGAAGAGTCTTCATCACCGACCCCACCGGGCCCAGGTCTGAGAACTCCACTTGCTTCTCCAAGCCTTGGACCTGGAGAAAAAAACAGACAGAAAGAAGAAGAAAACAATGTGTCAAAGACTAATTTATTTGTATTTTGACATATTCTCCAGGAGACATTTCATTTCAGTGTCTGCCCGGTATCAGCCACAGTGCAGCCTCCATGGAGCAGTTAAAGGGTTCTGCAAGTTGATCCTGGGCTCTTAACATAGAACAATTGGCACCATACAGTAGATGTATTACAAGTCTCCTTTCTATTGCTGACCCAAAGCCAGAATACACGACTCTCAGTAGGCCACTTTGCCTCTAAGCCAGGCTGAAGAAATCAGAGAGGCTAGATTACCCAATCCAATCTTACAATAGTACGGACACAGCCTAATATACAAAATCTATTCTGTCCCATTTCCTTTTACACACATTATCATAATGTTAAATCTTGTATGGGTCATTCTCTGCAGAGATCTTTTTACCTCCCATGATTTCTATTTTCACGAGCATACAAATTGTTAGATGCTGCTGTTTCATCTCTTAAATTCCAGAAAACAAAACCATCTATTTTTGTTAACACACTTTAATTTTGTTGTCAGTGTTGCTCCAGAGAGAAAAACAACTCTGCATGTAAGGTAATGGATGTGAGCCTTTGTTAGTTCAGACAGCTCTTTGCCTTTAATCCACAGCCTGGGTGGTTATTCACAGGGCTGATTGACTGGAAATCTTCCTCTGCTCTCTTTCATGTCTCATCAATCACATCACTGCCATGCTCCCATGCTTATGCATATATGTACACCCACACTTTAAAACACATACCCGAGCACACAGACACATTCGTACACATGCAAACTTCAAGCTTGAAGCTGTCATGAATTGACAGTGAGAAGTATTACAACTACTCGGAGAGGTTATGTGCTTCCCCGGGGATGTATTTGGATGGAATTTAAAATGTTTTTCCTAGTGAATAAACAAACCAATAAATAAAATAAATGAAAACACCATTTACATCTAAGTGCAGGATCAGATCTGTGTCTACTCATGGAAGGACAGTTTCTGTGTCCCTTCATTCCAACCGAGAGCAGTGGAACCGACAGGTTTGTGCAAAAGCTCTCCTCATCTTTCATCAATCACTGAACCTAATAATAACTCCATATTGCTATTCGTAGAGGCAACAGTGTAGCACTCAATACAGCTCCTAATGTATTCAGTCATTCAATTAATGTATCTATGTCTGTTGGCCATTCATTAACATGCCTGGAGAGCTGATTTCTAAGTAGATTGATTGAGGGGAAAATAACTGAAAATGTATTGACCACTGGAGGAATGAATTACCAAAAAAAGAAAGGTGTGATAAATGACCACAGACTGGGATAATGACCCACTGAAGATTTTTTACAGACCCTGACTCCCTTTGGTGCCATGACAGGAAGCCTGCGCAGCGGTCTTGCAATTTTAAGCTGGTGAATTGGTGATGAGAGTTGACTTTGGCATTGATGGGTAAGAATAAGCTACGCTTGATGGCAGAAAAACATCAGAATACGGACAGCAACAAACAGTGTGTACAGTGCATGCGAGATGGGGACTTCCTGTGAATGCGCTGTCAGCAGTGCTGTCAGCTAACTCCATGTGTTGCCATCTGTCAGGCTAACACTCTGCTGGTGCAGTCCTAATCATTTCTCTTGCTGATGGCACAGAGCTCGAACTAGCCCCATCATCATAATCCTTAACCATCTTCAGCGGCAACATCACACTATGAGCCTCAACCTAACCTTCAGGGTCAACTGTATGAAGCTCAGAAATGATTTTATGATGGGGGTCTGAGGTCCTCGTGAGTCTTTCTGACGGGGAAAAAGCAACTGTACACAGTCAGCAACTTTAACATGCATCGATTAAGTGGAAAGAGATGCGTATGGAGAGGGGGTTTCTTCGTCTATGGCACGAAAGTAATAAAATGCCAACAGAAACCAATAAATAGATGGACTTACTATTAGCATAAATATGAAATTTTTTGTGCTCGACAGTAAATCCATTTAAAGGGTGAGGATTTGTTAGAAGAAATATCAGATATTTTCTCTTGACATGAAATCAATAAGCTATAGACTTTTTGCAGAACAGTGGATGTTTGCTATAAGGTCATATCAGGCTGCCGCAACCAGTGAAAGATAGACGGCTTGAAAGATAAAGCTCCATGTTTTTCTTCCTCCTCGGCCTCTTTTCAGTTAGGTTACAATGAGTGAGAAGAAACTTCCAGAGTAATAGCCAGAGGGGTATAACTGGGGTGACGGAGCTAAGTACACACAGGTGCACGCATACACAAACACACATTATATTTTCACACTATGTGACCCAACAGTTAAAAGGAACACACCTAGAGTAAATAAAATGTTGTCACTAACATAATCATAAGATAACTAATAACAGTAATACACATTATGATACATGCCTTAGTGGATGGTGTCACCCAAAGCACATTTTTAACTTTAATGTACTGTAATTCAATGAAAGCTTCGATTAGCAGGTAAATCACTTCTGCTGTATTTTACCCTCTGCTATATTATGTATATATTTCATCCATTTTATGCTTATGTTTATTGGTCTTCTACTCTACTGTAGGGGTTCATAATCAGACATCTGTCCATGTTTGACATTGATCTTTATATTAAATTAAAGAACGTAAAGTATCAAAGTAATTACAAAGTTCTGTATCATTCGCATAAAAACTAAAATTACAGAGAGGAATATTTTGCCCCATATCTGGTAATTTCATTAGCGCCTCTGTGAGGCTGTACTTAGGCACAGCATGCTCACAACGACAACGTTAACATGCTGATATCTAGCAATTGTTAACATTTGCTAATTAGCAATAAACAGTGCTTAGTTATTTTCTTTCATGAATCAAAGTAGTGGATAAATAAGAAGTTCAGGATAGCTTAATATAATAAAGTCATGGTGGCGCCATCGCAACATTTCATTCAAAGCCACAAAAGTGAACCATGTGGTGGTACTAGAGGAAACTTCAGGGAATCATGAAAGTAATTGGGATTCTTCCTCTAAGCACCAAGAATGTCCGTACCAAATTCCATAACAACCCATCAAATGTTTGTTGAGATATTTCAGTCTGGACCAAAGTGGTGGACCCAACTGACATTGCCATCCTTTGAAACCCACAGTGCTAGCATGGCTAATAAGCACAGCTTAATGCTGAACTTTATGGGAAACACAGATGTAACCTGTCATGCTCCCCAAAAGAAGCTACATAACACCAAGGCTTTACCTTCCCACTCTCTACTATCACATTCAGTATGAAGCAACGGAAAACAGCTCCTTTAACAATACAAAATCATTTCCAGAATGTGTAACTTTTAACCCATTCAGCACACTAGAAATAACTTAAAAGTAAAAGTCAGAAAGAAACTTGACCTTTACTTGGTGCTATGGGTTCCCTTTTGTTGCTATTTGGGACTCCCAGTCTGCACAGTTCCCCACATAGTGAAGCTTTATTTGTTTCAACATGGCATTAGTGTTTTCTCCATTTAGGAATGACATTCCTGTTTGATGGGATGCTGGGGGAAATCATAGCAGAAGATGGAATAAGTATTGTGCTGGACTTATACATATGTATGATACAGGCAACTCAATAACAGCACAATCATAGAAAGAACAATCAGATTACAGAGCTTGGGAGATAGAGGGAGATAGTGAAGAAAATGTTATTAGTGAAGAAGTGAGATGAGGAGAGGAGAGAGTAAGGAGATCTTGTACATTTTCGAGGAATGGGGACCATTGATCATCTTTAACTTCATTTGGAGGCAAAAAGAATCTGTAGTTACTGCTTATATGGGAGGCCTATAACCTACCTGGAAGTACATGCAAGAATGAAATGTAGGGATTGTTCAATGAGGAGATTATGTGTGTAGCTCAGACAGCGAGAGACCATAAGTGACAGAAAAAGAAGACGAGACACACATACTGGCAGATAGAGAGTGGTTTAGAGACTGCGCGGTTGAAGGGCTTCACATGAACTTATTAAATAAGAGAAGGTCAGGTGAATTCGAGAGTTGAAGGCTGAAACCTGATCTATCACATGCAACCACAATTAAGATCTCTTTTCATCATTAAGGAAGCTTTGGATCAATGGCGGCACCTCTGTCTCTGCTCTCCCTTTCTCTCACACTCTCTCTGTCTATCGAGTGTCTGAGCCTCCGTCGGCGGTTCGCTCACTCTCACATTCATCCATAACTTCCACACCTCCTTGATAGCGAGAGTGTTCAGAGGAAATGGACCTCGCTCACCAGCTCCCCAGCACACGTCCGACTCCCCCTCCTGCCTCTCACCCTCCCACTCCCTCCTCCCCCCACGAGGACTGATGAGAAGATGAGAGCTGCTTGTCTCGGAGCTCTCTCCCAGGCTTGTTCTTTTGTTTAATTGGAGTTTTATTGGTGACAATCAATTCATTTCTATCTCTGCTCCAGGCTGCATTGATCTGCTGTCACAGAGAAGAGTCAAATGTACATTTCCACTCCCACCGCACTATAAACCACAGATTCTGACGCCAGCTACTGATAGTTTTTTTTTTGTTTCTATTACTTTACTGCTTGTTGTCATTAGAAGTTTGAGGCCTTTTTAGGTACTTAATATTTCTTCTAGAAGAGTCAGAGAAGCCGCAAACTATTTGTGAACAGTCGGAGAACACTACTTCAAAATAGGATGTTTTAAAGCTGAATTCACTTCAGCTTTTACTTTGAAGTTACCATTTACCTTAAATGCTCCTTCACCATTTCTGAAAGAGGTAAATGCCATAAATCTGTTCAATGTGCTGGTGGAAAGCTTAACGTCTTGAAGTATAAAAAAGCTATCTTATTGTAGTTTTGAACTTAAAGTTTTTAACCATTCATACTGAGGTATGAGTTGTGTTGTCAGAACCTGAAATTTGAATGATTTAGGGGAATAGGACTTCATCTCTGCTTTCTCTCCCTGATGTAGTTCTGTTGGCTTCACTGGGCTGTGACGAGTTGGCAACAGACAAGCAGGTTTGAAACTGGTGAAAAACAGCAGCAGGACATCTGCAATAGTTAGTCAAATCAGGAAAACTGGTTTCAGGTAGGTAGCAGGTAACAGGTACATGCAACCGGTTGGTCGGAAAGGCTTTTAAGACACAAAGGCAAGGCAGACAATTTGGCCTCAGTGCAAAATGAAGAGCAAGCAGCACTTTAGATAAACTGACACTGATAAGATATAGCTTGATAGGTGATCTAAAGGGGGAAGAGCAGAATTTCATAATGTATGTATATGTTTGAGTGTCTGAGGGTTAGTTGGAGTTATCAGAACATCACAGGGTATCCGGGCTCACCCTTGGGATGAGGGATACAGGCACAGCTATTCACATTGAAAGGGGTGCTTTAGGCATTTGCAGTTGTTGTAACATCATAGACGTGTCCCTGGCACCCCTGGGCAGACCCATAGGTCTCCTCACAGGGAATACATATCCCATCTTTATGAACACGGCAAGATCCCGTAGAAATGTTAAAGGACGTGACTGTAAAGAAGAATGTCTGGGCTACTTTGCTTAGCTGGAGCTGGAGCTGAATAAGCGATGAAAATGGATGGATGGATGGATGGATGTCTCTGAGAGAGATACAAAAGTTGAACCTATAGACATTTCATAATTTTACAAAGTGTCCATTGCTGCTTTAATAATAGAACTAATTCCGGAGGGAAATAAGACAGCGAAAGCTCAACTGAAGATATTTAGGTGCCGGTAGTGTGGTACTGTGGCTCAAACATGTTCAATTTTACCAGCAGTGACTCCACTCTGTTTTGACAATGGTCATATAATAAAAAAAAGAAACTTTTCTTTCTTCTTCCAAAAAAAGGGAGAACTGAAAATGACATTTAATTACAAAAAGCAAAATAAAGCCAGGAGGGAAAAAGATAAACCAGTAGGGGAAAAATGGGGAGAGAGAGAGAGAGAGAGAGAGAGAGAGAGAGAGAGAGAGAGAGAGAGAGAGGGAGAGGGAATAGGAGAAAAAGAAAAGGCAGTAAAAGCGATTTCGCAGTCCAGTGGCGTCGCTGGATTATCATGAAAATGAAAGCTACTGAGTCAGGGAGTATCAGGGAGCAAGGAAATGGAGCTGAGACAGATAACAGTAAGGGAGAAGAAGAAAACGAATAAGAGAACTAGTGTAGAGAAAGCAGAGAGGTCTGTAAGACAATATGAAAAGAAAGTGCGAAGAAAGAGAGAAAAGGTAAAAAGACAATATATATACGCCAAGCAGTGAGATTATGAGTGCAATAAGCCAAAAATGAGAATCACTTCACCCCATAGAGAATAATCAGAGGTTTCTTGAGAAGTAATATCTGTAATATTGTTTCAAGAAGACCAGCTCAGCTCTGAAATTATTTTCAGTTAAAGAAGGGATGAAGTCCCCCCCCCCACATGTATGTGGCAAAATTTAAAAACTATTCTGGTTGATCTTGAGGAAGAAGTTTAGAATAATATAGCATACAGTACAGCAACTAAAGCTATAAAGAGCTGTTTGGATCAAGCATCAAAGAAAGAAAGAAAGAAAGAAAGGAAAAAGAGTACGCTGCCATTTGATGTCTACATAAGAGGGTTTATGAAGGTATTGTGTGAAAGCTTATGTGTTATATGATGACAATATTGCAAAATATTGCAGATGCCATGAGGATTGGACTGGGAGGTAATGTAGAAATCCCTGATTGTGGCACGCCAGGTAACACTTATTCAGTAAGAAATTAAAAATGTGTCATTTTCCAGTTTGTAGTCCCATTAGGGTTTTATGTTTTTCTGTACTTACATATTTCATCCAGGTAACTGACCTACTAGCGTCTCTAGAACTCACTCATTAATGTTATATTACGTCTGTTTATTCTGCACAAGAACAGTATATAAAAACAGTAGTTGCAGTCGATGGGCGGTTACGTATGTGCTCGATTTTTTGGCCGGGAGCAATGACTTACTGAAGTCTCCGCTGGTTGCCTGGCAACCTCATGGTGACAACAAAACATGGTTTCCCAGTGTTTCTATTCTTTATGCTTGTCTCAGATAACTGGCCATAACAGTAGCCATATATTTATTATTCTGGTATGAATCTTCTCTCGGCACAAAAGGAAATTAGCATATTTCCTTAAAACGCTGCCTTCTTTTCTTGGTAACTAGTCAGGTCACATATTGTTGCAGATCCCATACAGCATACAGCACAGCTATAGTGTGTTCGGAAACACATTGTCATAATTTAACAATCTATTTTACCATTACTCATTCAGATCAAATAAGTCAGACTTTACACAATTTAGTCTTAACCCGAACCAACTGTCACACTTTGCTGTAAATGGCTCCAATGAACATTTCGATCACAGTGAATCCAAAATTGCCTGCCACAAACAAAAACATTGTTTTTTCACAATGTTTTGAAAAAACTACAGACCTACTGCCTCCATAGCACAAGGAATAAGGTTAAATACTCACATAGATTAACTGCCCTAAATAGACCATACTGCTCTTGTTAACACCATATTTTGTGAAACAAGATGGGATTATGAAACTATAGGCCTACAAGATATTTACCCAGGGGACAATCACAATCACCCAGTGAGTATGAACCACTGCCAAATAATCATACAATGCTTACAAAACATTGGGCATCAATGTCAGCATTGTGTGTGGGAGTTGTAATTCATGTATGTTTAAACAATGCCTCCACAGCCAAATCAGTGAAAGCACTTGTGTCCCAAATGTAATAGTCTAAACAAAACTGCTACAGTCCTCCAAAAACTAAGAAATTAAAATGCAACAACAACCCTTTAAACAGATAAGTCAGGCAATGGTGTACACACACAAACACGCAGTCAGTTTTCACTCAGCATTGGGTATATCCACTTCTAAATCCCCTCCGATGCGCATCATTCAGTAGCGTTGTGCAATCTGTTTTTGTTTTTTTTATGTAGTTGTTTCCCCCGTCTGTGGGCCAGTATTGATGGCACCTCTTCTGTGGCTAATGTTTATTACATATTGATCCTTAAAGCAGAAGTTAAGTGACAGTGTGTGCAAATACTAGTGGCGCATTTTTGGGTGAACTAAATATGGGGTAGGGTGTTTATCTTTTACTGGATATAACAACTTACATCTTGTGGCCGGATTGCCACTCTCAGTGCATACAGTAATGCCTGTGGCAAGGTAGGCTATGTTAATCTCACAAAACATAAAATCCCATCTAATGATAGGTATTATGTTACCAACCAGGTACCAGGATACAATGAAATCTGCAGAGGATCCACTGAACTGGGGGGAAATCAGCCAAAAATCTCAAACAAGCCAGCATACATGTTATCCCACAAACCTTCAAACCAGCAGTGCAACAATGCGATTAAAAAGAGACTTGTTGCTGAAGCCACCATTCTACTTTGCTAGCAGCTAGCAAAGTTCCTAAGAGGAAATCTATGTGAACATGAAGGCTTTGCATGTAAAACTGCCAGCAAGAAGGACTGCTGAAATTCCAGTCTGACTTGATACTTTTTTTATGTACTACAACTCTACAATTATTATAAATCATTTACTTTTTAACATGCATGCATTTCTTTGTAAAGACTTGTTCGAGAAAGCGAGCATGGGCAGGTATGCTGTATGTAATTAAGGATTTCTAGGCACTGATACCTCACAATGCTGACTGTCTATCTTGGCCTTTGAAAGAAAGACTCATATGGACGTTTTATAAAACTGGAAATGAGAAAACATGACCTTAGGAAAGTCAATAACGGTGAAATCCTATGCCGCACAGAAAATGTTAAATTAAGATGATCTGTAAATGAGGTTATGGTCACTCATTTCGTTTAAATAACTCCCTCAGCCATTATGTGGGGAAATTATTAGTGGAGAAAATCAACATTATATATCAGTATTAATGACAAAACTAAGAACAACTTGAATATTAAATAGTATTATATTAATATATTAAAACAAAATAAAATGAGTCAAAATGCAAAATAAAATTGCAAAAAAATCATAGTGAACTATTGATTCTTGTCAATTGTAGTCTCACAACTTGAATGAAAAGTATTTTACATTCTATAATATATTTTTTTAAATCAGTTAGAAAACAGGACTGTGAAAACACAGCTGGTGTCTCATATCCTGTCTCCAACTTCTCTAACATCTCCCTATGCCATCAGCTGAATGGCAGCCAACGAAAGGAGTGACTACAAACTGCACTATGTTTTATCTATAAAGTCATTCGAAGATTTTGCTCTCAGGAGCCGGACTTCAGTGGCCATAGATCAATTGTGTGCAGTAGTCCTCTCTTGTTCCTCCTATCTCACTGATCACATCAGATCAGCATGCTGGAGTGATTTTGCCTGGCTAGGTGGGTGGGCAGACTTCCCACATGTCTCCAGTGATGCCATGGCACCTGATCAATCACCCAAGGCAACTCTTTGGGGACCGATCGGAGAAAAAAGGGAGGGACGAAAGAGCGAAGAGGCATCAGTGGAGTGAGGGTGTCTCGTTTGCATGTGGGATGGCAGGCAATGCATCAAAAGATGACAGCTATCCCATTCTTCCTTAAATAAGAGTGGTGAGACTCTTGCTGGCTGTGCCTTAACTTTAATCATTCATCTAAATAACTGTTCCAGAAGTCTGCTACCGGAGGGGGCCGTAGCTCCAGGCCTGCTGCCATGGGCATAGGGGAATATAAAAACTGACGTTGCGCTTCTGGATTTCTCATTTGTAAACGTGTAAACATATATTTGACTCAGATTGCAAAAACACAAAAGCACTTGTCCTCGCCCCACATCCCCCCACCCCCTTCTCTCTTCACTCTTTCTCTCTCTCGTAGATTTATATAGTGAAATAGTTTGAAATTCATTGAGGTTAGACTAAGCAAGAAAGGTTCGGAGGAGATGCAGGGTACTCGGGCTCTGGCAGCATGAGCGACGTGTTGAGCAGCTAAGTGACAGTGATTGATACCCTCTGTGTTTCGCAACTTATCAGGCGCACATACACCCTCACTCGTCAAACTGATAAACAGCAGAAACATTTGCGATAAATAAAGAATCAAATAAACACGAGGGACTGGCAAAGAAGAAGAAGGAAAAAAAATGTGCATAATGAATAGACGAGATGGAAAGAAGGACGGAGAAGAGAGGCAGAGACTCCCAGCGGGTGAAACTGAGCCTGGGAGACTTCAGTTGGGAGGGGGGTGGGGGATACAGGGACACATGGGCCTGTGACGACTCCGACAAGTCACCCAGGCGGCAAAATAAAGCCCGGCTTCCTCAGATTTGTTTCCAGTGCTCATCAGTAGGAGAGCTGGATGACGGATGGACTGGCACTGGGCGCAACGCGAGCGTGTCAAAGTTACTCACCATAATAAAGACCTGCTCTTTTTCCTTCTATTCGCTTCCCTTTTTTCCAGCCACCTGCGGTCTCACTGCTTACAACCCATTTCATTTCATTTCAATCTGCCTTTGTTTGTGTCTTCCTTCACCCCTCAATTTATCCATCCTTCCTTTATTCATATCTGATCTGTTTTCCATCCCTCCATATTTCCCATTTCTTGCATCCTTTCATGTCATCGTTCATCCAACCATAACATGACTGGAATTATGACAAGCTCTGGATTTTTCATTCCTTAATTCTTACCTCTTTCTTCATCCATCTCTCCCTCCTTCATTTATTTCCTGCTGCATCCTTTCTTTTCTCCATCCCTTTAGCCATCCAACAACCCATTTATGACATAACTGGAATTATGACCTCACCCTGACACTTCATTCCTTCCCAAATTTTCCATCTCTCATCTGGCCAACATCACTTATCTCTCTCCTATCCATTTCCTCCTTCATTTTATCTTTCCTTTCTTGCTTCCCTTATTTCCTCCATCCTTATTTTCACGCATGCATCCATACATTTGTCCGTCCAACGATCCATGAACTGTGACCAGCTCCTGATTATTCCTTCCTTAATTTCTTCAACCCCTGATCCTTTATTCCATCCCTCTAGTCAT
The DNA here is from genome assembly GCF_905237075.1 of Dicentrarchus labrax. Taxonomy (NCBI): domain Eukaryota; kingdom Metazoa; phylum Chordata; class Actinopteri; family Moronidae; genus Dicentrarchus; species Dicentrarchus labrax. The sequence goes on along the minus strand of NW_026136711.1, from coordinate 25,272,813 downwards.
CCTTCCTTCCCACTTTCCTTTCATCCTTCTGCCAGACCCCAAGCCTCCCAGTCCCTTTCCCTGGTTTGGGAGTCAGCCGATATTTCGGATGTAATAGCATGATTAGACAAAGATGAAAAGACTAAGTGTTTCCATGTCTGCTCCTTCCCTGCTGTGAAGGATGCTCTTCATGCGTTTGGGGCCTCAGCCAAGTGGGGGATGAGTGGGGCTGTTAGGGGGCAAAGCTCAAACCTGCGAGGGGATACATGGCTCTCCGGCTTGGGGCAGAGTGTCTTCACCAGGGATGATGGCAGAGTTAATTGGAGAGAAAACAGTGGGAGGTGCCCATGAATAAAACCCCTCAGAGATGCTGGCAGCAGGGCACAGCGACATTCCCCTGTTCACTTCAAGGTTATGCACACACACAAACACACACACCTGCTACTGAGGCTGAAGCGACAAGACTACTGTAGTATTATTTGCATAGAACGCACAAGATTAGCTCCACTATGTATTTCTGGAAGAGTAATTTGATTAAAAGAAACTGTAAATTACACAATGGATAAGATAGAAAACACATACACATTTGAGCACACAATGTATATGAAGTTTTCTCCTCTCCTGCCTTTTGGATGCCTTTGCCAGTGTATAAATCACCCGGCTTCAAGGACGCAGCGTTGGGACCCCTAACTGGGATCTTTCACATCCACCATCTGGACGCAGAAAACCAGAGTGCTGACCAGCAGCCCTGCTCTCATTCTGTTCCTCAGGACGAGCCGCAAGAAGAGAGGGGCGGGTGTAGATAGAAACCTAATCAATCCAACGACTGCTTAGAGTATACTGAACTTCATAGAAAATCCTCTCTGTAGAACCTTCAAGAGGAGTTGAACAGAGCAGTAATGATATTTTGAGAGGGGAAAAAAGAGAAAGACAGAGGTTGGGACACACAAAAAGTCAGTGCCTTACTGTCAGTGCCTCCTCTCATCCAGAACTGTCCGAAGTATTCATTCACACACTCCCTCCCTCTCTCTTTCCTCTTTGCTTGCCCTCCTCCAGAGACGTGTCCTTCCATCATTCAACTTGGTTTCACACTCCAAGACCCAATATCAAAGTAGATATGAACAGAAATGAGAAACACAGGATTGTCTTTCCACAGACAATTGTGTCCACTGCGGTTATTTGTGTCATGCTATCCACTGGTGTAGGTAGGCCTATATCTCTCTGGCCTGCCTGTGTGCCTGCCTGCTCTCTTTCCATCAGGCAGAAAACATTACAGAGGACGGCAATATTCCTCTTTTCCTCCCTCTCTACCTGATACGACAGTCGCTTTGTTTTAGCTCAGGTCATCCCACCTGCAGGATGCTGCCCGTCGGCTGATCACTTGGTCAATATCAACACCCAGATGTGCACACACACGCGTAGGGACACACACATGCACATCATCCTTGACCGTAGATGCTTATATGCTTACATTCAAAGAAAAACATCTGTGCACCCTGTAGAGAGAGGCTTACCGTACATGACTCAGTATATCTGGTGTTAATGCTGAAGCCTATTCTTTAAATGTTGAAACCAGTGAATTAAATATCTGAAAATTAAGCTACTTATCATTGTGATGCCCATATGGCTGCATAAAGGTTATTTTCATTACAGATTAATCTGCAGATTGTTTTCTCGATGGACTATGAAATGTCAGGAGACAACGGTGGAACAACAAAGTTCAATTTTGCAAGAAACATGAGCAGTCAGATGATCAGGCACATTGTAAACAAGCCAAGTTAAACCACTTTATCTAGATAAAAGTTTTGTTTTTCTTTTAATAAACTATCCCTTTCTACACAGGAAAACTGTGTGTGTCATAGGAAGCAAGGTAGATTAAAGTTTAACCAAGTAAATTTTAGTTTAAAACAAAGTCTAATCATCTGACTGCTCATTTCTTGCCTTCTGAAGCAGTGTATGTCTGTCTGTGTACCCAGATCTTGGATATTAACCAGCGAAGTAAAATTTTCTCAAAAACAATAGCAAACAATGGCCAAATTTACAAAAATAATGATAATGTAAAATCTGGTATTGTTATCGTCTCATATTTTTTCAACATTAGCGAACCCTAGCTCTGTGTGATTTCTGCAAAAAGAAATCAGTTTTTCTCAGGTACACAGAACCTGCAGGAGAATATTTGTATAAAGGAAAATTGTGGCACTGCTATGATGGCTACATTTGTATTACTGACCTGCTCTCATTCACACGGCTTGTGTTGATTCAACAGCGATAAAAGGCTCTGGACAGACTGAGACTTGTGACTAATAGTCCAGCAGGATCTGTGGTTCAATTACCGTGTGGGGCAGCTCTCCTCTGTCCCTGGGCTAGATGCTTTACTGGAATAGCTTCAGTAAACACACACACACACACACACATACACACACACACACACACACACACGCCAGAACCTCACGCACACACAGCCTTTATAAATGTGATGTCACTGACCAAAGGATATCAACACTGATACATTTCTCTCCCTCCTTTTTTCTTTAAAGATATGTCCAGAAGAAACGTATTGGAAGATTGGATATTGGCACTATCTAAATGAATGTTTTCAGGCCCTGGGGAGGCAAGGCTCACTGCACCGTCTGGGTCTTTAAAAATCAGGGGACAGCTGATGAAAAGCTTGGGTGAAGCAGTTTATCCACAATGAGAGAGAAAACACAGGAAATGAATAGTGACCTATGAAGTCAATTCCAGCACTTTCACAGAACTCTTTTGACTGTTAGTGGGTGGGAATCTTAACCAGTTTCAGCTGAATACATAGTTTCGCTTGGCTTGCAAATGGTCTTTTGTAAGTTTGAATCCAAGGACTCGTAATGTGCATCTTAAGCAAACAAACGATTTACTGAAAGATGTCAAAGACATTATGTTCTGTGTTGCAAAGCCTCAGTTTGGACAATATGCGCTTAAAAGGCAAAACAGCTTATATCAACAAAACCAGCTCGGCCTTGGCATTCACAGTAGCAAAAAAACGATGCATGCAATAAAAGCATGACTAGAAATCTCTCCAGCTCCCCCACTGGTCCAACCAAACCTACAGTGACAAAACTGAATTGACTGACACGCGTGCGCACAAACGCCCATACGGCGCAAACACAAGACGGGTCTAAGGAGCTGGCGTGCTTCCAGAGCAGATGGGTGGGTTGGGAAGGGGAGTGGGGTAGGCCTGGTGGGTGTGGGGTGCAGGAGAGCGTCAATCTGTCATTTCTAACAAGCCAGGAGACTTGGAGCCGGGGCAGGTCAAAGACACACCAGCGCACACACACACACACACACACACACACGCCCGCTCCTCGTCCTCATGCAGGCGTCACATTCCAACTGTGGCATTCCTGCTAATTAGAACACAAATTAATGATCCAAGCAAGTGAGACAGGCTGACTCTCCCTCCCTCTAGTCAACATTTAGCCTTCCTCCGGTTGCATCTTCTTCTGCGCTGGCTCCTCATTCTTATTCTTCTTCTCCTTTGTTTTCTCTTTTTTAGAAATCCTTCTCCCTTTTTCTTTTTTATGCACTTTCCCTTCTTCCAAGACAGGTGAGAGAAACACTCAGGGAATGTTGTGCAAACACAACCTGCTTCAAATTTATCAATTGAGAAGAAACCTAACATTTGCATACTGAGGTTTTGTTAAAATCCAAGTTGTAGGCAGAAGTAAACAACCCATTACTTCAGTCACACCTCACTTGTAAATCTGCATATAACAAGCCGGGCATATAATGAATGTGAAGGATTTTACTTTTTAAGCTCTTTGGTCAATAAATCTGTTCAGGACATTCTGTAGAAACTTTTACATGTTGAGAATATCACCATAAAATGCCATTAAAATAAAGGTTATAATTGATCAAAAAAAATTTTTAGTCCAGTTTCAACAAACTTTGGGGAAAAAAAGTAATGTAAAAGTCACAAGCCTCTCTTCCATGAAACAATTCTACTTTTATAAATCTCCATTAAATCATCACCATGCAGACCAGGGGCACCTAATGACTGAACGGTCTACCTACATAGGGGCGGTGGTGAGCCGCCACTCCGCATATCTCTTATCTCTTTTAACTAGCTACTTCATACAGCACTTTGACATCCAGACAGGGAAGGTCAGACAGAAGCCATAAAGTTATGTTCATGTTATTTTTTAACAAATGCTGCGACATAATTAATTTCACACTCGTGCTTTGAGACTGAATAAGTTCCACTACCTTCAACAGAAACAGAAATTAGCTGCTGGATTTGTCTGTACATCTAGAGTACATTTTCATGATGAAGTCATGCAAGAAAAAACCATAAGTAAAGCTAGCCAGGTAGTCAAATCACATCTTACTCTGTTACTTTGGAAATCCTGCATCCTTTGTCTTACATTATTTTCCCATCAGCATAAGTGTGAAATTATCAGTGCATAGCTTGAAGAAACTGTGAAAAATCAGCTCTGTAACTTGCAGAACAAGCACTGGTAGTTCCCCAGAGCTGCAATGGCGAATAAATTGCTTGTTCGGTGATTGTATCTGTTATTCTTTCAGGAAGAACAGTGATAAATTCAGGGGCAAAGTCACAGTAAACCACAACAACAACAAACTCAATCTGGCAGTGCTCCTCAGCGGTCCAGGACACCTTGCCCACGATGCATCAGTGGAGGGCTGACCTTGAGTGCTAGGCATTAAGGTCAGGAAGCATCATTAGTCCTGCTTCCCTACTGCAAGGCTAAGAATAGGAACACAAACACAATCACTCACTCATCATCTCCATATATCTTCCCGTCTTGCTTTTTTCTTTCTCCAATTCATTATTTTTGGTCCAGGTTTTCTGGAAAGCCTAAAACAATATCCGACTGTAGCACACATGGGTCTAGGTGTGATAGAACAGCTCTGAATTAAGCATAATTAAACTAGGAACACCATCTACACTGCCAAACCAATATGGAACATGTCTCCTTTTTCATTAAAACTCAAAAAGGACTCCCTTTCCCTTTTCTGTCCTTCTCAGGCTGCCTCTTCTAGATTATATTACATATAGATGTGTATTTTTCTAGCATTCACTGGTCATGTTGCTAGATGCACCATACACCAATTGTTACTGATAGATTGTCTCTACATGCCAGGTCTTGTTACAGAAAAAAATGTGCCTGAGGTAGTTTGTCAGGGACTGAAGTACAACCACTTTGATATATTCAAATAAATAAATGCACCCCGCTCGTTTGAGTAAAGTACGCTGGAAAATAACACCTTACATGACAGGGGAAAGAACATGTTTTTTTTTAACGCACACAAATCACCTGCTGGTAACAGCCCACACCCTCCATTTTCGTTTCCTTCTCTTCAGTCCCTGTTGGGGCTCTGGCTCGCAATCAATACCTTTCACTGCTAAGCCAATCTGCAATAATAAAGGCATTACAGACAAGGAAAAATAACACCAAATCTTATTAAATATGGGAGATGGTTCCTTCCCTTCTATGTCTTCCTGTCTGTTGTTGCCTAGGTGAGCAGGAAACTGACGCAGCGGTTGACTTGATCCCTAAATGTTCTGGGATGATCAGCGGGCTCAGGATCAGGGCCAGTATTGTGGGTTACAGGTAGAGTTTGGAGCTTAGCATTCTGCTCAACTCTCCTACCAGCCATGTATATTTCACAGGATTGTCTTTTATATTCAGTCTGTGGCTCAGTGGAGCACTCATCTTTATTTCATTTTGTGGCATTTTTTAATTTTAGCTGAGATTTTTTTTTTGCACCTTTCTCCTCCTCCTACTGCACTCCCTCCCTATACCTGACAACCCCCTCTGCTGACTGAATCAGTAATGACATTATGCATCTTGCACTCTGAAGCTCTCAGCAGAGCAAACACTAACTTCCAGCAATCTGATTTCTGCACCAAGCCTGGAAAGGGAAAAACACCAATGCTCAGTTTTTCTCTGCACAATGAGCAAAACTCTACAAACTAGCCATTCAGCAACTTACATCTTTAATCTATAAGCACAAATGCAATTTAGAAATTACAGTTAATTGGAAAATTGAAGGAAGGTGTGATATTCATTTAGGGCCAGTTCACCCAAATCACAAAAATGTGGTTGCTCCTAATAAGATTTAACCATGCAAACAGTTTTGGTTTTATTTGCTTATTTTGAGATTTCTGCTGCTGAGATGTCTCACACTTAACCATTATAATGGAGCTAAATTAATTATGTTGGAAGTGCTCAAAGCCTGACTGCTGAAAGTGTCTTTTCAGAAACAGTGTTCTAGTAACAATTTCTTTGGTAAATAGAAGCAATCCTGATATCACAAAGTTACATATGTTTTGGAATACTTTATTTTTGTAATAAGGGTGAACTGACCCTTTAAAGAAGTATTCACATCCTTAGTAAAAGTAGAAATAGCACAAATACTCTATTACAAGTAAAAGTCCTGCATTCAAAACTGTAATTAAATAAAAGTATTATCAGCTAAATTGACAGCATAAAAGTACTAAATGGACTCATAATGCTTGGTCAATTACTCTCAAACCAGTTTTAATATTATTTTAAACCAAATACCATAACATTTAAAGATATAATATGTAACATTTTTGCATTAAAATGCCTAAAAATGCTTCATCTATGTTATACAGTTTGTTGAGTTGTGTACTTACATTATCCCAAATGTTTCCAACAGTGTTCACACCCAGAGAAATCTGTGATTTTATTCAAGGTAACGGTGAGTTTCCTGCTTGCCTCTCATTGCTATACCCTCTGGGGAATCACAGGACACGCAGGGTATATCAGAGAGTAAGTAAGGAAGATGGTGAAAGTGACTAAGCGTAATGTAAATAACACTTTCACACATTCTCTGTGTGTGAACATGATTTTTTGCCTGAGTCACTTGAGGACAAGCTGCTCCTCTGGACATTTTCATAAGAAATGGACGGTTCAGCTACGCTTGAGAACAAGACGGCCTAAAATTTGAACTCTGTGACATGTTTTTAATCATAATTATAACAACTCCACGGTTTTAACTGTGAAATGGGAGCAGCTGGAATGGGAGCATCACACCCAAGGGGACATCAGTGGAAACGGATGGGTGACAAAGGCAGGCAGGGAAGACAGAGGGAAATCCTCCGCCCTCTCATCTTGAGCTGAGGCTGGAAAACAGTTTTATGGTGCTAAGCCTGGACTTGTTCCTCGACCACCGTCCCTCCATTGGTGATCATTCTGGAGTTCTTGCTCTCCTCCCACAGAACCACTGCAGCGGTTCACCATTTCCCAGCACGCGTGTGTTGGACCTCAACACACAGCTTCCAGCCATGCTTGGAAAACACGTTGAGTACTGTGGTGGCACAAATTGGCAGCAAAGGCACTTTTCACTGTGAGTCCGAAACTTTTCTACCAACTTACAAAAGGGACATATAATGGGGCCATTCTGTAGGCACTCTCAGGTGCTCGCCCACAACATAAAATGTATTTCACGATGACTACCTACCCCAACCACCCTTGTTGATTTAATAAAACCCATCACCTCAAATTGACACAACACTGCCAACAGAGCTACAAAGGGGCCAGACATAAATAACTTAGTTATAGTTCCCATAAACAGAAATTAATTTTTGCCTGCAAAACAGACAGAAATAAACATGGTTCTCTTAATATGAGGGCGTAAAAAAACAAATCTTTTTGTGTCAGTGACATCATCAGTGACCACAATCTGGACTCTCTTTTTTTATACCGAGACCTAGCTGGGCACAGATGCACCTGCCACGCTGATTGGGGCCGGTGCACCCAGCAACACTTTTTCTTATTTGTTGAGAGGGAAAGAAGGGTGGAGGGACAGCTGCAATCTACAGAGAGATGTAGACCTAGGCACATTTCATGGCTTTGAATATAATGCTCCTTTTTAACCTGTTTTCTTGCAGTGACAGTATATATATTTCCTAAATGATCTGTCCACTGAGATATCAGAGCCGAAGAGTTTGTTTGTTTGTTTGAATACCAACTCATAAACATGTGGACACCTTGGATTTAATTATATCATATGATGTTAACATCAATATATTATATGTATTGTCTGGCTCTGTCTGTCCACCACAATGTGTTTTTCAACAGTTTTCTCTGCCAAAAACTGCTGCATCCTGTGAAGACTTATTTAATGATTTTAACCATAAAATGAAAATAGTTGTTGATGAAGTTGCTTCAATTAAACCAAAAAATAACTAACTACAACGCTTGCCCCATGGAAAAATAGTCAAACCATGGAACTAAAAAGAAACTGCAGAATAGTTCAGACAATGAAAAAAAACATAGTAATACATAAAAATATAAATTACAAAAAGACAATTATATGCATCTGCAAATATATTTCTCAAACCTGATAAACAAACATCCACACTGCTAGACTGCTTTTTAGTGCAGGAGATTCTCTGGTAAATCCCACAACTAATTACAGTATCAAGCTTCCAGGTTCTAAATGTAAAGAGTTTGCTGGCTTCCTCAGGGAGAAAATCTGCCAGCAGAACAAGCACACTGTACTTTTGCCTATATCCGTGTACAGATGATGTCAGGTTGGAACTTTTTACCTGGTTGATGTCTAAACTCTCAGGAAAATTGTAACAGCATTTATTTGTAAAAGGTCAAATGTGTGACAAAACAGCATTACAGAAAAATAAAGCTGTGCTGCAGAGATGGCCTGGACTACAAATCTGGTTCTCTAGATATAAGAAAACGTGTGCTTGGTACAGACGCCAACAAATGTCACATCATCATGGTGTTAATAGTTTTTTTCAGCAAAAATTAAAATTGCAATGCAAAAATTATTATTCCCACTCATTGTGAATTATATTGCAAACATGATGTCAAAATAATCTAAGAAATAATAATAGTAAATAGTAGTAATAGTAGTAGTAACTCTGAAGACACTCTTGTCGTAAAAAATCACTCCTGAGAGCTTGATATGTTTCCCGCTGATTTTAAAACTGCTAACTGCTTCTAGTGCAACTTGACCTGCGTGCTTCCTTTGATACTGTTGACTTCTTAAGAAAGATTAAGTGAGGATGTTGGCCTGTCTTGAATTGGAATTGGAAACAGGTTTACCTAATATCTTCATGGAAGAAATCTTTTTTGTATCTATAGATGACTACTCCAAACACTATGAGGTTACCTGTGGGGTACCACAAGGATCAATTTTAGAAACATTACTTTTTAATCTGTACATGCTACCCCTGGGCAGTGTCATCTCTTTCCACAGCTATGCTTATGATACTCAGCTCTATATTGCCATGTCTCCAGGTGACCCTGGGCTGACTGACTCACTTGTTAACTGCATTTTAGATATAAAGGCCTGGATGTCAGAAGTTTTTTACAGCTCAACCAGGATAAAACAGAAGTACTGATCATCCGTTCAAAGGCTCAGAAAGAGAAACTGGCCTCCATAGTAAACACAATAACTAATTTCAAGGCTCATGTGTGGGGTGTCACAAAAACAGGATTTTATTATTTGAAGAACATCTCCAAAGTGACTGATGCATGCTTTTATAACTACCAGGCTAGACTAATGTAACACTCTCCTTTCTGGTTTAAAGAAGAACACAATAAATCAGCTACAGTCAATGCAAAATTATGCTGAACGAGTGCTGACTAAGACCAAAAGCAGAGCACACATTAAAGTATTTGTCCTAGTTACTTGTTTTTGTATCAATTTCAAAATGATTTTATTAGTTTAGAAGGAACAACACGGCTCTGCACCAGACTGACCCTAGTAATGCCAGCCGGGAAGAGTTTGTTGTGTTAGATTACAGAAAGCGCAGCTGAGTGTTATATAAAAGGTTTTCAATGTCATGGCTGAATACTTAGCTGATTTTGACAATGTGGATAGGCCTTTGAATTTGTTGCCTATTTATTTGAGCCGGAGTATAAAGATGAAGGTCTCCTACAAGTGCGTTTGAGGAGAGATAGAGAGAGGCACCAGTTAGAGGTGGGTGAACCTGCTTCTGCAAGGCTGTGAAGCTCAGGAGAATGGTGGTGTCCCTGTGGGTGCCGTGACCCTATGCTGTGACCCCACAGAGGAGATTTCATAGACCGGATCAAGCTAAAGGTACAGAAAACATTTTATTTCTCTCTAGAGTTCTTTTCATAATGTTCTCAGATACTTAACAATAACAATCTGAGCCGGGCAGTAGCAAAAACAAGCACTTTTAATGGATGTAATTTGACAGTGTGCAGTTGCTTGCAAGGATTACGTTGTAGCCTAGCATTCTCCCTCAACACCGGACCTAATTAATTAACTGTAAAACACAAATACATGGCGAAAATAAGGTGGTAAAATACTAACCTTTTAACATGTACACATCATTTTAATGTTGTAGACCATATTGTGTTCTGTCCCATATGAATCTAAAACCTGTTGCCATTCCAGCAGTGTCAGAATGACCACTGTAGGAAGCGCAACTAAGCTTTTCAGATCATCTCATTACAGTTGGCTTTGGCACTGCAGTTTGTTTTTGGTCTTGGTAAAGTTGTTCACAGGCCTCCTTGGACTATCCCAATTAGCTGGCAATTGAAAATTAGACTAATATGATGATTTCTTGATAGTGCCAGAATTATTTCAAATCCTCACAAAGTCAATGTACTATAAAATTATAATTCACACTACTGTATGTGCAAGCTGCTGCATGTATCATCCTAAAATAGAGATTAGAGACTTCTGCAGAATAAAATGCAGTGTGGATTTTTTTCTACAGTGACCTCTACTGCTGTTGCACCACCTCAGCCTTTTCCTTTGATGTTGAGAAGAAACTGATAAATCTTGGAGTCATCCAAATATTGTAACTTCTAGCTGGCTTTCTTAAATACAATACAGTACATACAATAGTCCTGATTGGACAAACCTCATTCTAAGCTGTTAGAAAGTAAGATACAGTAAATGTACTGTACAAATAATAATCAATAAATACTGAATCTGTATTGCTGGGCAGAAGAAAACTGTTGTTGTTATTATTATTGGTTATGTTTTCCTCCACTTTTGTAGAGAAAAACTTGTACTATAAAAGTAAATCACAGCCTCTTGTGGCAAACTGCTTTCAGTTATTTAGCATTTTAGATGATAATAATGCACAGAAAAAAACAGTGGAAAAGAAAATAAGGAGAGTTCATCTACTAAGCTAAAAATAAAAGTTTTCCTTTAATATATGTATATATCGAGTGGCTATTTTAGAATGAATCCTTTATATGGCATAAACATCAGTCTAAAATGCTATGAATAAAAAATATCACCTTATTCCATAAAGACGCACAAGGCACATAACAACAAAAATGAAAAAAAAAGGAGATTAATAAATTAAAATGAATGACAAAGATCTCTGAGAAAACTGTCAGCAGAGCCTCTCGCTGCATAATATTAATGAAACCACTTGTGATGACAAGCTAATTTTACACAAACTCACAGAACGCTGCAGAATATTTTCTAAAATTACTGGTGAGTTCAAAAGTATCATGGAGAGTTTACAAAAAACAATGATGGATTTTAACAGTAACTATATTGTGTATATAAAGCCCAAATATAGCGAGTGCTTGCCAATAATCATAAACCACAATATTTAAAAATTAGCAGTGGTTTAAAAAAATCCTACAAAAACAAACACATGTATCCAAGGATCCCCAAAACATATAAAGTAAAAGTGTAGCACAAATCTACTACTGCACATACAAGTAAAATAACATCTGACACCTGAAGAATTGACATCTTTTTATCAAACATGACAATCAGTGTGATCTATAAAACAAGTATAAAATTATTTGGTAACAGATTGTAATCTTCTTCTTCACAATGAGAAGGAGACACTGGGGTTAGATATATCAATGAAGAACAAGAATGAAATCATTAACTAAACCATTTGGCAACAAAATCCAATCTCTGCTACATCAGATGTGGTAAATGAAAATGGGAGGGTGTGTTGATATCTCAACAAAGAACATTTGTTATTACAGATGAAAATCAATTCTTACCAAAATAGAAATCATTGTAGAGGCAATGTGCATAAAGACACCAGAGATGTTTAGTGCAGCAGTTTCGCTGGTAGGAGGGGTACAAAAAGCATGGTTTAAGACCTTCAAAAACAGAGTATTTGAGAACACACATTACATTTCAAAGCCTTTTGTAATCTGTGTCCTGTAAAAGATAATAACTGGTAGCAGGTAGTGTATCTGATATAGAAATGCAAAAAATGGTGGGGGAGGAATGTGAATTACAGAATTGATATGGGTGTCACAGGGGGGCTTGTGGGAAGCACTGACCTCGTGGATTAAACATCAGAGAAAATTACAAAAAACATTTATCAGCAACATTCATTTGTAAATCTCATTTTAATCTCCATGTGGCAATCTCCAAATAATGCACATCCAGTTAAATACAAATTGCTTTGCCTGATGAGATTTTGTAAGATGTGATAAACCTTGAGGCACACAATAATGTAGGAGCAAAATTTGTGGACACATCATTTTTGATATTACTCTAAGGTTAAGTCCTCAAGTCGATCTCAAGAATGATGTTCAGCTACTAAACTACGCCATAAATCCTGATTGTGCGTCGCCCACGAAGCGAGGGTTTACTCATTCAAGGTCTACACGGGAATTTTTGATACCAGACTACTGCACAGGTACGTATATACACTAGTATGTTTTTTTTTCTAACCTTTTGCCAGTTCTATTTTACAAGGCAAGCAGGTAGTCAATCTCTCACAGATATCTTTTTAATCTCTTTCTTTCTGTCCTTGTGTGTGCATGTGTTTGATTTATGTGGCTCAGCAGGCCATCAGGACACGACGCTGGCCTCTCAATACTCCTCTGTCTGATGTTGCAAGACATGAGCTCACGCTGGCCTCCTTATCTATACTACATGAAAACATCCAAGCACACAGACTGATAGAAGGAAATATAAAGGAAATGAATACCTAGAAAACAAGAAGAGTTGGGAAAACATTTAAGAGGTAGTAGTAAAGGTGGTGAGGGACTGAAGGGAGAACTAAACAAGACATTAGTGCCTCTGTGAGGCTGTGGCGAAGCTGGTGCTTTGAGCTAAATGCCACAAATACACGAGCATGGCACCATGCTTACATTAACAATGTTAACTTGCTGATATTTAGTTTAATGTTTACCATTTTCACAGTCTTAGTTTACAGTGTTAGCACACATTAATTGGCTATTAAACACTAAACATGCAGTGCGGACAAACTGAAATGTTGACCAGATGGTGTTCTAAATAAAGAGTTAGGGGATCAACAAAATTATTACAATTCATCTTGAGGCGAATGCAAACGTGTGAAGTGTACCAAATTGAATGGCAATTTATCTAAAAGTTGCTGAAACACCACTAAAAAAACCCACAAGAGTCAACCTCATGGTAGCATTAGAGAAAAAGTCAGGAGATTAGAAAAGTCATAACAATTAATCATCTGGGCATCATGGATCTGCACAAATGTCATGGCAATCCATCGAGTTATTGTTCAGATATTCAGTCTGAAAGAGGCGGACCAGCCGACATGCCTGTCTTTGTTTAAAATATGCTAGAGCTACATAAGGAAAGTCAACTTAAGGCTAAAATTAATAATGATTTTCAAATGTATTGTTTTTATTGGTGAAAGGAAGATATGTCAATCAAGTCGTGGGAGTTATAGGGGATCCAAAGAAAGAATAAATAATAGTAAAACAAAGCTAAAAATGTCTTTGGAGAACATCATAAATGTTCTTTTAACCATCAGACCGCTGAGTAGGTGTTCGATTGACAGCTGAGCAAACGTGCTGTTGCTTACAAGCTAAGAACAGACAGTGTTTAGCCAGCAATGATACTGAAGAATATGGACACCATTTAGCCTCCAAACTTACCAAAGTTGACATTTGCTTGTAAACTGTTCAATCAACTGTCTAACATGCAAAAGGAGTTTTCTTCTTGTGGCGTTTGCTTGGTAGCTCGTTCAGCAAGCTGAGGTCTAACACAAGAGAACAAGGAGACATAAGCTAGAAAGCTATTGTGGGGTTTGGTTAAAAGTCTGGCTCTTTTTGTGGTATGTAAAAAAAGTGTGTTTGTGGTTTTTTGACATTTTTGTTTTTGTGAATTGGGCATTGTTTTGTCTTCCCACTCTAACTCTGGTGTTGTTTTTTAGGAATGCTTGATTGCTTGTTGTAATGGCAGTTTTTAAGAACCTATACAACCCTTTGACCTGGTCATTGTAAAACCAAACTCAACTGTTAAAGAGGCTATTATATGCATATAACCTTTGTAACCTTGTTTCTAACTGCACTCTATGTCCAAGTAAACAGCGGGATGTCGAGACTTCAGAAGAAAGCCAAGGACATGATCATCTCACCACACTATTTGTCTGTTTACTGTCCCAGAACTCAGGAATGTGTAACTGTGTTAGAGTGACGCTCCAACAGGGATACAACCATACTGCTTCTTCAACTCTTGGCTCTTTCGTGCTTTCACATACAAGAGTGTGTGATGGTTGCGTTGAGACCATTCATGGATGACTTGAATAAAACCTTATAGAAAGACAAGATCATACTTTGTATGCTTTATTTAACAAATTGCCACCACACTTGTATTGGTTGTTCTTTGTAGGAATGTACTTTGTATATAATTATGCAGTCTTATTGTTATTTGTTATAGGAAATGCCTGACAAAGGTTGCTTGACTAAAGTATCTATTTAATAAATTTAGTAAATTACTTGGACTCACTAATTCTTCTACACATTTGCCTGAACACACCTGTGCAAATATCACTTTTCCCATTGATAAGTGTCCCTGTCATCAGATGATAGAGTAGTGACGAATGCTTGGTTTGGTTTGGTTGGTTATATGCAAATTATTATAAAGTAACAGCAGTATTCTTACTGAACAGACTGAACTGAACACACTTTATACACCTATAATATAATATATATATTCCCTTTTTTGGGGGGAAAAAAACAGATCTGTATCCTGTAGCAGAAAAAATCCACACAATTTATTTTCAGTTGGACTTAAAATTCACTAAACATAAAAAATTGGACTGAAAAGTTTGTTAAAAAAATAGAATGAAAGAAATGAGGACGTGTAAAATCCTGCAGTGTGTATAAGACGAGTCAAATGGATCACAGAGCTTGAAAATTAACTTGATTCATTCAAGCGATTAGTCTTTTCATCCCTAAACTGTAGTTAGTTTAACTTCACGCAGTCACTCATGCAACATATTTTACTACAGCAGACATGCACTTAAGGTTATACTGTTGCCAACTTCTCTGCCCAAAGTCATAAGGAGAGGAAGAAGAGTTTGATCAGCATTCCCTGGTTGGTCCTTCAGGGGTTGCGCTGTTCTGCTGTTGCCCTCCTTGTTTATGCTGCATTACATTGTTCACACTCTCCTTGGCTGAACATACAGAAGCACAGCGCTCTGCAGTGAGGTGATCGGCCTCTCGCTGGTGGAACATATGTGTCTGTTTCTCCGCATGTCTCACTGTCTGTCACTTCCTAGACCTTCATTCTCTGTCTGTGTGTTTCTATGGGTGCCACATTATGTCACTGTCACTGACTGGTCATGTCGCTACATGCAGGTTGGGGTCTGGTCCAAGTGTTTGCCGAGGGGAGGGTGACATCTGGTGAGCGAAGTGAACTGAGGCTTCAGGAAACTGTTTCCATCTGCGGTTTTCTAACCAGGACACAGAGAGAAAGCTTTTTCTTTTTGGATATGGGCATGTGTGATCCAGCTGTGACTAAGAATGAGTGATGAGGACTGCAGTTCCAGCTATCTTTTTTTAAGGCTTCCACTGGAATTGATTAAAAAATGTTGAGTTGTTGTTTGATGTTAGCTAGGTAGTTCCGGTGGTAAATAAAGGTTTTAAAATGGAAAGTAATTTTTAGCTACAATGAAATGATGACACTGTAATTTTCGTTGTCAGCAGTTATAAAAAATCTTCCCAATTTACAGGCAGTTGTTATTCCAGCCTAAATCTCACGAGCTCCATTTTGAGTCTGGGCCCTGGACTAATCAGTGACCTAAGAGAATATTATGGTGACAAGTAGAGCTATATTTTGATTCTGAGCACCACTTTCCCACCCCCAGCTCCCGAATTTAAACAGCGGTGCAGGTGTAAAATCAAACATGATTCAGTGACTGCATTGCCTGTATTTTAATCCCCACATATTTATCCAGATGACAGTTTTGGTGAATTGCTGAGGTAAATTGGGACCATATTTTTAGCTTAAACAAAACCAAGAAATTCTCTGAACAAAAATGAAAATGTTTTGTCATTTTAAAAACAACCTATATGTTTTCTGATCTATTGGCATCATGACATTGTATGTCAGTGCTTTACAAAAATAATCTCAAGTTTAATTTAGTTCTGGAGCTTTCAATCGTATCACAGGAAGCTCAGGAGGGTCATGTACTTGTAAATGTTACAAATCTTAATTTTTCTGGGACTTTTTGTCAATGTTGGCTTTTCTTTTAAAAAACAATTTCACCTAAAGGTCATTGGTTAAGGTAATGGGAAAGATAGTGATCATGGAGAGAGGATGCAAACTGCAGTTTCTACACCTTAACAATCCACCCCATCCTCTTCCTTCAGAGGTTTTGAGGCGCTAAAACAACATCACACTACTTATGTGATTGATTCCAAGAAAGAATAGTTATTACTTGCATAAACATTAAAGGTTGCTTGTCAGGAAAATGTAAAACTGCGATTGTTTTAAGTGTCAGAACAATCAATCTTGTCTGATATGACAGGACCTTCTAATATCTTTACTTTTATTCTGACTAGTTCGAATGAACCATTGAGTTGTATGGAGAAACTAATTATATATATCTACAATTCAGTTTTCAGAAAAGTGAATGTTCTGACTAGCCAAACACCAACTGAGTGATGTGTTCATCCATTAAGGTTGCAAATTATCTATCCATTGTTTAAGGTGGATCCAATCATCCGCAACCAGCAGACTCTAACCAAAACAAACACATAGCGAGCCCTGTCAGACTGCAGTGAGTGAACAAAATTAGTTTCTACAAGCCTACTCACACATTAGTAACATCCTCACAGGCAGCTACAAGCCTTCAAAATATATAATGCCCTTGTTCAGAATCAGTAATAACATCAAAGGCATAAAGTAGTAACATGCATGTCAAGGTCCTCTAACACACGCTGACAGTTAAGCTCTGCATGAGGAGTATAATGAAATTTGCCAAAGTGAGGGGAGTTGAGATGTGAGATGATTTTCTGATGTTCCTATTTGCCCACACAGCCTCGAGTTCAGTTTGCTCTGTACTCCTCTCCTTCCTTAGCCCTGACCTAGACTCCCTCCCCAGCAACCTCCTTTGGGCCAATTTGGACCAAGTTAAAGGAGGGAAAGTCTACCCTCGCTGCCTCCGCACGCACCAGGCCTTCCCTCTTGCCATCAATCTCCCCATCCCCCCTGCTTCTTCATTGCTCAGGCTAATTAACTAAAAACCAAGCAGAGATTTTATATAATTCAGCAGCGAGAACTGCCATGTCTTGATCCAGAAACACCCAGAGAGAAACATGGTGACTTGAGCCAGAAACCACCAGGAGAGGAAAAAGGAAAAATAAACCACCAGCACAAGCTATGAGAGCACACAAGGAGCTGGAAGCTGAAACTATGAAATTCTCCTCACATATTTTATTTCTTCCAGGGCTACATTTTAATCAGACACACTGGCAAAGTAGTTGTGGGCCGGGCATGACCAGTATCAAGGCGGGGGGAGCAGGGGAGAGGAGGAAGAGGAAAGAGCATGTGAGAAGAGAAATGGGGCGATGGACTGAAAGATAGAGCCTCGATTGTGAAGGTTTTGACGGGCAGGTGGCAGGTGAGAGAGGTGTAAGATGAAAGACAGTGAGAGAGAGAAAGACAGAGAAATGACTGAGAGAAATGCGAGGGATCTGTGACCAAGTGGTTCTGGGGAGTGCTCGCTTTTCCACCGAAATCTCCTGACCACTCTCCATTAAGCTCCAGTCCCAATATATAAAGAAAGTTTTGACGTGAGCAAACAGTCCACAGGGAAGAAATCCCCAAAAATAACAGCTTGTGCAAATACATTGTCCTGCTTTCATCTTAATAATGCATCCCATGTAGCTCCCGAGATCCTGAAAGGAACAAACAAGAATGCAAACGAGACTCCTTTATTACATGTCTTCTTAAAAAACAACATCAAATCCCCAAGATTCTTGTATTTCCAGTGGATTTCCGCAGGATGTGTTATTTATTAATACAGCGGGATTGCCGAGGGTTTAGTGCATACTGAGGCTTACCAAAGGGGTCACCGTTCTAGCTAGGTTACCTACGTCTTTTCCTTTTTTTTATTCTCTCACCCTGCTTCAGTTCTCCAATAAATTCAATGCATGTCTGAATTAATGCATTACAAGCCATGGTGGAGATATTAAAAAATGATAAAAACTAATCCCTTCTCCACAGTCCCATCTGTGGCAGGGTCCTCACACTGAGCTGACCCTGAGCGTTCTCTCCCGTCTGCACTATGAGTTATGATATTTGGTGTCGCTTGGATTACACTTTAATATTTCATTACATGCACAAAATCCGTTTCTATATATCTCCCCTAGGTGTGTCACTATTAATCATAAGACATTGTGAAAACCCAAGGCTGTCTAATACCTTCTAACTATGTGTGCTACACTCAAATACAAATATTTTGTGCATTATATATAGACGTACACCCGTCACAACATACACACACACACACACACACAAACTGTTGTTTTCTTAAGATTCTGCAACATTTCAGCGCTCTGTGTGAGACCACGTTCAGTTCACATGCTTGTCTCTTGCATCAGTAAACACACGTGAACGTATCAGAATACACACTGCTATATTAAATAGCTAAAGTATGAAGCACAGTGTGTGTTTTCTCCCAGGGGGGGCTGCAACGTGTTGACCACGGGCAGCAGCGTTATGCCGTAACTGGTGGCCCCCGCCGAGAACCGAGCTACTCATCATGTATGTATGAAACAAACACAGTGCCCATCATCAGGAGCCAAGCGTCCATTCTGATGTGATTTATTTCCAAAGCTTGACTCTGCTCCTCGCAGCCAGAAAAAGAGAGAGAGAGCGAGATTAACACACTGCTCACATCACGAAGATGACTGGGGACCTCTCAAAGTGGAACAACACCAGTAGAGCAATCTAAAGTAGGGCTGACCACTTCACACCCAGAGTCGCCCTCTTCTGCTTTATTTATTAAGTCATGCAAAAGAGGACAACAACAACAAAACCCCAGTGGAGGTTCAGGCAAACCGATAGTTGAATACATTACTAAAGAAAAGAAACAAAAAACACCGCCTCTGAAGCAGCAGTGTTTTGATTGGCAATATTTTTTTCAAAGCAGTGCCAGTCGGAGACCTGAGTGTCAGTAGCGCTGTACTTACTTTGAGCTAGAAGCTATTGCTCGCAATATGTTCATTGTCTTAGTTTGACATGACTTGACATGCTAACGTTTCCTAATCAGCACCAAACACAAAGTTTTGCAGGTATTCGGTCATAAATCACAGTACTTGAAACAATTTTGATCTGATGATGGCACCATATGAAAAGTTAAGGCATCACCAATACTATAACAATTAATTCCGACAGGATATAAATGTTTGTACCAAATTTATCTAAAGGCTGTCGAGATATTTCACCAAACACCAAATATTTTCATTTCCTCTGAGGAAAAGTTAGTGGATCACCAAAAGTTATGGGATCATGAATATGTGTATGAAATGTAAGCTCAAATCCTTCCAGTAGTTCTTGAGACATTTGGTCTGGATGAAAGTGGAGGACCAACTGACTGACATTGCCATCCATAGAGCTCTGCCACTGCCATGGATAAAAACAAGCAGTCACACATTGCCTAAATAAAATACAGCCTGAAACTGGAAGAGAAATATCTAACTCATTAACTATCTGACCAAACAGTTACTAAACAATATTATAAATCTGACATTCAGTTATAATTACAGTGCATTGGAGTTGGTACCAAAGGTTGGACACTCAGCCCTATCTAGTAAATAACTCCTGCACAAAACATCAAGAAGCCCAAATATTCAAAACAATGAATTCAAACATTTTGGTCTCACTCTGAGTTAAAATTGAAAAAGTGATGGATGAAGTTGTGGAGCTTCCCCCTGCCCTTCCCCTCTGTTCAGGACATGGTGCAGTGATGGATGTCTGCCCTCTGAGCAGACAGCATTACAGGGCCATGACACACCCAGTTGTAATGTCCGCTTATCGGCTTCAGCTAAGTGTTCATTTTCTCCCCTCCACCTCAATGGTAATTGTTGTGTAAAAGAGCTAAGATAAGCTCTTCGTCTATCACACCTTGGTCCTGACAACATGAACGATCGGGTACCATGCATTTCTTAATTTTGCCTCTTGAATGTATACGTGCATGTATGCCTGTACTTGGGGGCAATTTTTATCATAGCTCCAGACTATGCTTGCACGTCTATGTCACATATCTTTGCAGCAAACAGATTACGAGTAATATCTTCAAATTGATTCCTTTTCAGGCGTTATCGTTTTTTCAGACATTCCCTTTTTTTGCCCCCCACAACTCCTCTCAGGGAGCAATTTTCTATAGTCGCTCCATAAGGCTTGGTGAGTCATACACAGTACTATTGTAATAATGGTAGCACATCTATTGAGGTAGGCGGAGAAGCATTAAAATGCTGTGTGAGTGTGTGTTCTGCAGTGTGAGTAGAGCTCAGCTCAAGACAGATCAGGTGTGGTTATCTTGACCTGGACCTCCATATTATGCTTTGCCTGCTTTGCCCTCATCCTCCTTCCCTTCCCTTCAGGAGAGACAGTAAGACAGAGAGCAAACAGAGGATACAGAGAAGACACAGAGTCAGAATAAAGGCCTACAAGGATACGAAAACTAGAACAATGAGAAATTCTCACAGACTTCCTGCTCACGTTCTATCATCCCAACCCACCAAAAATCTCCCAACAATCTCCGTCATCACCACCTCCTCCTTCACCTCGCAAGCTGGCAGTTACATAGAGAGCTGTGTCGGAGGCTGGACGGTGGATCAGGCGCTGAGATGTGAGACCCTCTTGGGATTGAGGCAACAGCTGTGCACAGGCCTTCGTCTCCAGATTATCCTGGCAGCGAAACCCGGGTTGCATGGTCTGATGTGGAGCCCAGTGTTCTGCTTCTTTCTCTGTCTGGCCGTGTTTTCACTGTAGCTCTAATTCTTGCAACAGGTCAGGGTTTGTTTGTCCTTATGTTAAAGCTTGTGCTGTTGAAACACTGATGGACGACCAGCCTGTACTGTAAATGCATTTTGACACGTAATCATCTCAGCTGCTGCCTGAGCCAAGTTCAGGATGGTAGAAATAACTGATTTATATTTGTAGCGCTTTATTCAAAAATAGAGTAGTGGGAATATTCACTATTAAAAACTATAACCACAGTTATGTCTGCTATACATTTGGCACCTAATTCATTATGAGTGCTTAATATTGTTCAATTCACTTCAAAAATGTTAAGATTTAAAGTAGAGTACAACTTAAAGCCTTCATTGATTGTCTCTTTTAGCAATACTTGAAAATATCTGATCACATTTACTATACTATACTTATATATACATTTATACATTACTGTAGCTAGTTTATAATTCTACACTACATCACTACATGTTACAGCAAATATTGCCACTAAGTTAATTTTACAGCAAGTTATTAAAGATCTAAATACTCCTTATACCACTGTCTTTTAATTATTATTTGTTAAACGAGTGGCACCACACATTGTTATAATATTTGATGTGTTGAGAGTTTAAGATTTATTTATTAACTAGATTCAGCTTCCCCTACCAACCAAATCATTTTAAAACAGTGCTACACATTGGTTTTATATTCTTCAGCTAAAGCGTCACTTTTACCTTCTGAAAGACACAAAATGTATTCACATCACAGTTTGGCAGCCTTGACATTGTACACAGATATTTTGTATACTTATTTGGTTGGGCAAAAATAAGGTGGAAAAAAATAATTTGACATTGCAGTGTTTTGATTAGGCTTTATATAACTAAAGTAACTACCCAATTCTCAACTATGTGCAGCCACTTAAATGCTCCAGTTTCTGCATAATTTAGATTTTTCATCCTGACAGTTAAATGTGACAAGTTTTATATGCAGGCACCTTGATAAGAGCTTTTTTCTTCGCAAGAACTTTCCTTTTGTTCCACCGATTTCAAAATTACACAGAACTTCATTGACTTTAATTCAGCCAGTAAAGGTAATAAATCGTATACAAAATCAATGGAAACATATTTTGTTGTATCTGAACACTGCCATCTTGCTGTCAACTGTTACTGTATAAAATAAATACTGTTTACCGTTTTATATTAAGCTTTGTGGAACACCACAAGAGCCCAAATGAGACAGGAGGGCACGTTTTTATTCAAGTTGGTTGCTTCTGCTCTTCTGATTTCCATTTTCTTTCCAACATAAAAGCTTCTACCAATCGCCAATGTTATTTGCAGTTATGTGAAAGCCCACCATCTGGCATTCACAACTTAGTTCAATCCAAACCAAAGCAAGACTCTTCTGACAGCTGGAGGCTAGTTTGTAAAATTAAACAGAAAAATGTACTTTATTTTTAACAAAATCCTTTCTTTTCTTACTGTGAGTACCTTGTCCTGTTTAAAAAAGCATTTCTTTCAAAATAACTATGAAAAACAGCTAAGACCAGGGATAAGAGGAGAGCAAATATCTCCAGACTGACTGACAGACTGCGGGAAATCAGCAATAACATCAATTATTCCACCGTACAACTGTGCATAACAGGAGATGGTACCAACAGGGTGAGTGGAGGCTGCCAACAGATCATTTAACTGTGCTGAGTTTCATGAAATTGTTGCAATAATTTCCCTGATGGTGGCGCTACAAAAACTAAATAAATACCAAAGGGCCAAAATGAGACAGGAACACAGGAAAAGCTCCTGTGTGCATTTCACAAACAGTGTAATTTCATAATCTCAGCAAATGGCACTGAACTAATACGTGAAGGACTCAAATTCTAGATTGAATCTTTGTATTCTGCTCCCAATAAACTGAACTACATCCAAAATGTAGCACAGACTGATGGACTTTTGACGGATCAGTAGGCCCAGATTTGGACCTAGTTCTAATTTGGGTCTTGATTTTAAGAAGTTTAAGGAAGCAACCCTTAAATTAGTTCCAAAGTCACTTACATGTGACAGTGAAAACACCACAGTTTCTCTTTTCAGCTGTTTCCTGTGTGCCTAAAGAAGTGTGATGTGTCTCAGCATTTAAACCTGAGACACATCTGCTCTGCTCCAGACTGATTAGGAAGGAGCTGGTTGGAGAAAAAACGTGAAGAAGCGACTTCAGTAAATGAGTGAATGAGTTAATGTGTGTAGCATATTTACTTTCAAGTGGCTGGACATGAAAAGTCTGCTCCTTTATTTACCTCACCTCGTCCTCTAATATATTTTGTGCTTTTTGAACACTTCCGATAGCACTTTGAGATTTATTTGAATTAAATCTATTTTAGACATGAAATTGATCCTATACCCCTTATTCACTCTCCTCTTGTCTTTCTCCCAGCAACTATTAGGTTAATAGCAATGAGGCACAGGGCCAGAATGAGAGGAGGTTGATACGGGGCCAGAATACGTTTTATTAAACTTACATGTTGTTTCCTCTGCACTGAAAGTGACAGAAAATACAAAACCCTTGAAATTAATTAGAGAACTGTTGAGTTACACAGTTTGAATGCAAATTCCAATGCTGTGGTTACAGTAGAAGGCCATCACACAAAATAATACAAAAGATAGGACTCACACAGCACAATGTTTAAGTACTAGGTACTGTATGTGCCTACTGTCCCTACTGTAGCTCTGTGGCAATCAGTGGTGGAATGTAACAACATACAACTACCCAACTGTACATAAAATGTTTAAAATCATCTTTTCCTCAAACAACTACAGAAGTAAAATCCTACGTACACATGAATGCATCAGTAAAAATAATCAAAACACATATAATAAAGTAACACTCACAGGGGGTACGTTGTCTGCATTACAATACAGTGTGGCATAAATTTTTACTTAAGCATCTAACTTCCACCACACATTTTGAAATCACGATCGAGAGCAATTTAAAATAAATAAATAAGTAGAGATGAGCGTGCATTTGCTATGCATGAATAGTAGCTGAATCTCTGACCCAGGAACACCTTTAACTTCCGCATATCAAACATGAACAGGTGGCTCCAACAGGAAGAGAACCAAACACCCTCAACAGGCCTGTTCACTAGTAAGAGCAGCAGCAGCAGCATGTTCACGCTCCTGAATAGGTTTCTCTTCCTTTGTGCTTTAAAAATAATACCATCGCCTTATCAATAATTTCAGACATAATGCTACCTTTCTTGAAACTTCAAGTGTAGTTGAGCTGTCAGTCAAACAGAGGGTGCACACATTGTTTGTAATTGAGCTTTGTGCACCACAGTGTTCATTTTTCTGCCTGTTTTTTGCCTCTTTTATTATAACTGGAACTGGATTGAACTGGATCTTAAAACTGGAGAATTATAATATTATTCTGCAGTTATTATAGATACCCAACTTTGTTTTAAATAATAATAAAGTTTTAATTTCAAACCACCAAGAATTATGTGAAAGTCCACAGACCTACATGAGCTCTATAACATGAACAGTGGTGACAGATGGTTGTGCAAAGCAGAGCCTACATGTCTATAATGATGTTTTATTTTACATTAGTCTAAAATATGTGACATCTTCACACCGTTAAATTAAATTTCCCTCTCCTTAAGGCTAATACAAAGCCTGAGGTGGAACTATTCACTGCACCAAGCAAGTGATAACTCATTTTAAAAGTAATGGCTTGTCAAAAATGGGGCATAGGGCTGTTGAAAGGGGAGAAAACAAATTAAATAAAAATGGATCGTTGCTTAACCTTAAGCAAACCATGTTAGAATCCATTAAAATACTGCATGAATCCAAGCTTTTTTTTTAGGTTAAAGAATGCTTTGATCTCTGGGAACAATTTCAGAGGCAATAGATATACAGTAATGTGATTGCTTCTGTCATCATGATTCAACAGATTACATATCTAATCAGTTTGTGAACAGAGAATATCATTTGCAGAGATTACAGACCAGTGGTGTCTCCTGCCTGTTGAAACTGGGCCGTTTGACAGTTTAGATGATCCACAGATGGACAGATGGATGGACAGCGAGTGGGAGAGAAACCACCAACCACCTGGTTTAATCTGTGGTGGAACAAACATCCGATCCTGCTGATCCTGATGGCTTTGATTTTTTTTCTGTATCCCCCCCCCGCAATAGCGCAAATAAGTGCATAACGTGTGGGCACGAAGAGGCAAGAAGACACACTCAGTTGTGTTTCTCACACACATTTTTACCAGGACAGAGACTGTACTGAAATGCAAAGCTATGCAGAATATATAAGACATGATTGCAAAGGAAGTAGGACTATACATAATGAAATTAAAGTGACTCAGTTGCTGTAATATCCCTGGGGTATATAGCTAGTTGTTTTATGGGGGGAGATAAGAGGATTTTGTCAGGTTGAGATGCCGGCTAATGCTATTGTTCCTACTGGGAGCATAAAACAGCAAAGAAGCTTTTCACACATCTTTTCTTCTTTTGTAGTGCTGTTACTGTAGATATCATTTCAAAGCACAAGGTGGAAAAAATTATAATATTGCAGCTTTGGACATCATATGCAAGAAACGCAATTATTATTTATTTTTACACAAATGTAAGAACCCACCCACAAAATGTTCTTATCCAAGCGTGTAAACACAGATTCATTTTTCAGAACAGTTTGACAATAATCTGTAAAATACGTTTTAAGTTTTTAATGCGGACAGAAAATATAAATGAGTTTGAAGATATCGTGCAAGGATTCTCATCCTTTCTCACTTTGTCTCCCCGTCTCCTCCTCTTCTCTCACTTATGCACTTACACATGTACTTAAACAGGCCTCTAAGTTACTGTAAATGGCTACTAAAGGGTGGGTTTTGTTCAAGGAGACCATGAAATTAAGTTAGAGGATGGTTAATGTTACCTTTTCTTCCTTCCGCTCCGCTGACTTCCTCTCCTCTCTTTCCTCCTCTCTGTTCAGTGAATATTTCACCTGCCTTCACTTCTTCACCGCCTCTTTTACCACTAATCTCTCAAGCTAATAGTTCTCCCAAGGATGTAACTTGTCATATTATGTCAGCAAAATCACTGTGTCATCTACGCTGCACAGTTGTTATAAACAAACTTGCATCCCCCCTTACTCCTCAGAAAAAAAAGAAAAGAAACACCATCCAACACAATTTCAAATGGCACATTACTGAAAAGCGTGGCTGATATAATCTAATACCAAGTCGATCCTAATACTTGAACCTGAGTTGCACTCTCATGAGGAGCAGAGCGGTTCCACTTTGGAGGAGGAATGATTTGCATTCAATCTTCAAAAGAAGCGTGGATGTTATTACCTGTCACAATGTAACCTAACCCCAATCTGCCAGCAGCCAACAGGGTGTTTTTAAAAACACATGCCAAACTCCCTCCCGCCCCTGTCACCATTTCTTTTGTTTTTGAGAGACTGCCGGATACTGTGGGCCACTAAGCAAATCGGATAGCAGTGAAGGTTCCCGTCCACTCCCTCAGCTCTGTACAGTCCAAACACTACAGTTTGTCACTTGCATCAAGTGATGTTCCTCTGCTACGAACACTTGTTTTACGCCCTCTGGGCTGATTTCTGGGACTTGTAAAAATGGCAAATTAAAAAGTCTTTCAAACCTCTGGCTTTAACAGTGTCAGGGTTTTTTTTTCTCCTTTTTTTTTTTTGGGTATTTGTAGATATTGTAAGTGGTTTTAATAAAAAGCAGTGAGGGTAAACTGATCCATAATGGAAGAGGAGGACAAAAGAGAGGAAAGGAACAGGAAGGAGGAGGAAAATGAAGGAGTCAGAGGTGAGGAAGAGGAGGATCATGGTGAAAGGGCATGTTTTTATTCCCTTTCATTTCTTGCTGAGGCTGAAGACATACTGAGTACAGATGGTGTGTATCTGCTGGGACAGACAGCCCTCTATTGTATTCTGTTGCATTGTATTGCATTGTATTCTGTTATGTGTGGATGTTTGTATATAATAACTACATTATTACTGTCAGTGTAAAGCAATCAGGAATACACTCTAATATAATGCGCAAACAGCCAAAAGATGAATGTGCGCGCACATACATACATGCACGCACGTACGCACGCATTTAACCACACACAATCAGCAGCTGCAGCAGCATCAGAGCCAAACTAGGCGTACAAACTCTTTGCCATAGCGATGCCGAGATAATAAAACAAGCCACGGGCGTGTTTAACTTCTGAAGAAAAATTAGAGGAAGTTGCTGGGAGCGCAAATAGATAAATAGATAAAGGGGGGGGTGCTTAACTGGGAGTAAAGGGGAAACGCTCCGACAGCAGAAATCTGCGCGCTTGGAGATCAGGCAAAAGTCGCCCAGCCGTTTATTCAAACTAACAAAACAAGATTAAGTCAAAAAAATACGCCTACTGCGGTTTGTTTGTAGTCTAAACCGCTGTTCTGAACTTTAAATCAAGTTCCAGATTTTATCGAAATCCCGCAAATACAGTTGAAATACGGCACAATCAAAAGGAAAGGAAATCTCCAGGTCCCGCTGCGTCTGATATCGATTTTAAAAAATCTTTATGTGACCAGATAAAAACGTTATTGGACATTCTTTTCAAATTAGTGATTTCTAGGAAACTGACCCTCTGAAAGGGAGAAGGCAGGTGTTTCTCTCCAAGCGCAGCGCCCACACATCTCGGTTGGTTGGAAATAATAAGGTTTTTATTAAGGGTTTTTTCCCCCTCAGGATGATAATAAACTCACCTTCTGTAGGATCCACTGGCAGAGGAGAACTATGGTCCAACCGAGAACCTGCATGTCACCTTCCTTATAGCGGACCACCCCGAAAAACTACACGTCTCCCCGGCTGAACATATAAAGACACACCGCGGAATCCAAGCAAGATCCAAGCAAGCAGGCAGGCGACAAGTAAAAAGTATTAGGAAAGCAGGAAAACACGCGTAAAGTTGTGTGTTTGTTCAGTCAGTGTCACAGTGGTTTCTGTAGGGAAACTTTGAGCGGTGGCATCAGTTTCTCTGGTCCGCCTCAGGTGGCACATCCATGCTGTCTGCCTCCGCTCATGCTGGACGTTTGCTGGAAGTTTGCGCGGAGACGAAGTCAGTTTGAAGGCTGGAAGCAAAGAGGGGATTTCAGTGAAGATCATCAGCGCTTCTTGTGTTTTGGGATACTGACTGGTTGATTTAGAGAGATGAGATTTCCCTCTCTCTCTTTCTCTAACTCCCCTCCCCTCTCTCTCTCTCTCTCTCTCTCTCTCTTTCTCTCTGTCCATGCGCGCGTCACGGCGCACAGCAGCTCTCCTTTATTGGCAACCACACTGACCGCAACTGTATGTATAAAATGTTGTCCTGTCAATGTTTAGATAATGAGGTCACTGTTCTCCTCTAAGTAATCAGAGAGGACGTAAAGAATTATGTTTCAGACTCTTTAAAGTTAGTCTGTAACCAGGGAAAGTAAATGGTTGGCTCAAAATATGACTTTTAGATGCATTCATTGTTTAAGTATTAACTATTACTGGATCTAGAGGAAACTTATTAGCAATTATTTTCATTACTAATCAATTCAAGCTAAAATTTTAATTTTAATTTTAATTTTTTTAATTTCCTGCTTCCAGCTTCACAAATGTGAGGATTTACTGATTTTCTTTTCGTATATACGATGGTACATTGAATATATTTGGGGTTTCATTGATGGTTGGACAAAACAACCAATTGTTTGTGTGACATGTAATGAAAATAATGGTCATTATTTGCAGCCCTCATTTTACATTTCATTGTGAATTCTGCTTCATTCTGGATCATTTATATAATATTGGCTTTATTATCCCGGTTGTTAATAGAAAGTAAATCAAGTTCACCACACCTGTGTCTTTGTCACGCATACATTTTCACTCTATCTGCATTCAAACACACAAGGAAGACCAACATAACAGTATGCAGACAGACAGACAGGCAGACAGACAGACAGACACAGAGACATAGACACTATTACAAACTACTTCTTCAACTGGAATACAGGCAGCACAGTTTAAACTCTATATACACCAGCAAATGGAAAACAATCATTATCTTACGCAAACACATGAACTTGACTGCTTCATTTAAGTGACTGTGTGTGATGGAGGCCAACTGCACAAGCTGGCCAGACTATAAATTCCCAGAAAAACAATTTTGAAATATTAATGTTGCATGGGTATATTGGGGCAGCGTGGCCCCACATCTCTCCCTGATGGCCAGTCCCAGCTGCTGCTTGCCTGATTGTGGACCTTTAAAATGAACTGATCTGGGATGCACAATGTTTGCTCGCCTATCTCGCGGGTTTGTCTTTTTGGAGATCAGCGTGTCTGTCTGCCGGATTGTGTCTGTCTGTGTAGCCTTATATATAATACTGTCAATCAGTCATACATATCTGACTGAGTGACTGGCGAACGTCTCTTCTGTATAAGCATAATGTCTGTCTCGACTTTCTGTCTGTGTATGATGGAGTATGTCCCTTCTGGATAACTGTCTGTCTGAATGACTGACCGGCTAACTGTCTTTTTGTGTTCCCCAGTGGCTCTTTGTCTACTTGTCTGTCTTATTGTTAATCTGTTTGTCTATCTGTATATATGTCAAAATATTTACAGCATGTATACACTATTCAGTACACCAAATTGAATTACTTTTCACTGTATCTCTCCCAACAACACTATGAGGCCCAGTTGATCCACAGATCAAAACACAGACATTGCAGCGCTTTCTCCTTCAGATATCGGACATTCTGCGTCACCTGTGGCATGTTCTCATACTTCTGGTCAGTTTTTGGGACTGCTGGCCAAACGGCACATAATGCTGATGGGCTCAGAGGTGGTGGAGTTGTGTGGCCTGCTCTGTTGCACCCTGTCACAGATGGAGAGGAGTGTCTGTGTAGAAAGAGCCGCTTCGTGTTCATGTGCGACTCTATGTTGTATACTAGCAATCTGTTATCACTCTTTGAAATGCATGCTTTTTGCAGTCTCTGTGGTTTTTTTTATCAGTGTGAGAGTGACACAGCACTGCCTCCCTGCGAGGCAAAGAGTCATTGCATGCAGAGGAAACATTAGTAATGAGAAGGGGAGTTTTCACAAGGGACTGATGGAGTGTCTGATAATTACAGTATGACGTACAGTAAGTCTGCAGCTGACTGGATGATCACAATGAGGTGGTCGTACCTGTCAAAGCAAAATGTCTAGAATGCAACCATCTTGCTGAAAGTGTTGTTTGGCCAATGTAATCATTTACATAATCTGGTAAGACTATAGAGACTAGACTCCAGGTTCAGCTAAGGCGAACTAAGGAGATCAACTCTACAGGAAAAAAATTAAAATTAAAATAAGAAACATGTCACCCAAATTAATCAACATAATGAGAAAACATTTTAATTAACAGATCTGCGAAGTTGCAAAACTGTTAATACTGAATGTATGTGCAAGTGTTCGCTGATTACATATTTCCCTTTTTCCCCCACAATATCTGCACTTACTGTAGTATCTGATGCACAATTGTTTTTATGGTTGTGTTTAGGAACCAACATTTTTAAAACTAAATGTGCAAACGCCAGATCTGGCATTGACTTTCATTCCCACTACCTACCCAGACCATCGACATACAACTTGGGTGTGGCACAAAACCAAGAATGTGTTGCCTTAATGTAAT
Organism: Dicentrarchus labrax; assembly: GCF_905237075.1. Lineage (NCBI taxonomy): Eukaryota > Metazoa > Chordata > Actinopteri > Moronidae > Dicentrarchus > Dicentrarchus labrax. The sequence goes on along the minus strand of NW_026136711.1, from coordinate 25,241,963 downwards.
TTGGGTAGAAATGACATTTCCCTCAAAACTAAATAAGTAGAATTGGAATAATAGGTTGGAATTTGAGACACAGAATCTTACTCAGATGGGAAACTAATGCTACTTAATGTTTCCTCAATTATACAAAATAAAATACTTCATTGTGGCCATCAAAGACCGTCACAGTAAGTTACTCCTTTGGTTTCTGAGCGTGTTACACCTATTGCTTCATCTTCAGTAGACCATGAAACCTTGTCTATCAAACACAGCAGGTCTCAAACAATGTGACCATTTCCCATTTCCATCACTGCCCTACATTCAACTGTCTGTGATTTGTATGGCCACAGCACACTCTGTCCTCCTGTTTCCCCTAAATTTGTTTCCCCACTGTCGGAGAGGGGTTGCTGGTGTGAGTGCAATTTCTGATCCACATTGGAAGTGGCAGGTGAATTTCGCCCAGCTGCTCTCCTTCTCTGTTCCACTTAGCAGCGACGCTCCTGTTCCGAGTCACTCGGTCGCCGCATGGTTATAGTAAATGAATGAACATGCTCTGAGCAAGAGCCCAGTGCATCTACTTTCACAAATATCATCCTCACATCATTATTCCTCTTTTTCCTCCCCAAATGTCAGGAGAAAGTTTTATCATCTCCAAAACTGCACACTTAAAGGCTTCCCGTGTTTATCATCTTCATGTTTGTAAACAAATTAGAGGTAATATGTATCATTAAAGACAACAAATTACAGTCAAGACTAAGTGCATCTAGAAGCCCACACACATTTAACCATTAACCAGCCTTAAAGCAATTTACCATGAAGAGAAAAGCACACGGAAGTGGAGAAGAAGGTGGTAAAGAAGGATGAGTAAGGAAGACGAGTGTGAGTATAACGGAGGAGGATGAAGCAGTTAGTAGAGGAGAACCAGCAAATGGGCAGGACAAATAGGAGGTGGTGGCACATGAAAACAAGGTGGTAAAGTCAGAAAAACAAGGATGATAAGCAGATGGAGGGACAGAAGGATGGAGGAAGGGGAGAAAAGTAAATAAAGAGGAAGTGGTTCTGAGAATTTCAAAGTAAAGCCCCACTATAGACATCCACAGCCTGGGATTTGATTTATAATTCAGTATAATATTTCACCAAGCATCACTGCAACATTAAACAGATATATACAGCACATAACCAGGCCATATCATGCTTTAATTACATTGGCCCTATTTACACTTATTTACACACTGTGGTTTGAGCAATCAGTTGATTGGAGTCCGTCTTAAATGCTCCTTGATTGCATTTAAGCTTTTCTGATATCTGATATCTACCAAGACGCATGAAGTAACTACATGTAAATTGGATTTTTGTGATGTGTACAACAACGTTAGGCTATGCATGTACTTTTAAGTTACATCTAGGTCACTTCTATTTCACTTTGTCTCATTACTGAATAATCTCCTTGTTTATTTTCTTTCATTTACTGTGGCAGATTATATAGGGATGTCTGTGGCTCAGTAGAGCTATCGTCCACCAACTGCACGGTTGGTTTGACTCCCCAGCTCCCCCAGTCCATGTGTCGAAGTGAACACTGACACTTAACCCTAAGTTGCCGCCAAGGTGCCCACAGCTGCCCACTGCACCTGGAGTATAGGATGGGTCAAATGCAGAGGACAAATTTAAATTCATTGTATGTACCTGAATCAGAAACTTTGGGGTAAAAACACAAGCAGCCCAAGCTGACTAGTCACAGTTATTATGTTCTCCACATGGTTTCCCCCGTAGTCCTGACGTGTAGTTACATTTTTGATGAGGCACAAGTCAGCTACAGTATAGCCTACGGCATAGGCCCCAAGGCTGTACCATAACCCCATAACACACAATATAAATCCACTCAAACATGGTCTAACAGAAGGAAGATGGAGGAAGAATATCAAAATCAGCCTGACCAGTCGACCTGAAACACTACTTATTAGAGTACTTCAACCCAATATCAGTGCCAATTAAAACATGTTCACACAACCGAGAAAAACATTCTGTCTGTGGAGGCATGCACGTGTGTTAGTGCACTTACACTCAGGCAGTAAATACACTCCAGTAATTAAGCAAAATTAGATACAATTGCATAGCTGGAAAACACTCAAATTAATCTACAGAATGAAGTCCCTTATCTTCTCAATAAGGTGAACCATCTATTAAATTATGAGTAATTGCAAGCATGCCTAAATGTACAAAGGAAAATATAATTAGCCATGCTTTTGACATTTTTTGAAAGCTGGAAATTTTAATGCTAAAAACAGACTGCTGTGCAGTCATTGCAAACACGACAGCAAACTCAGTATGAATGACAGATTCCTTCCTATTGCATGAGGAACTCTGGTACATACAAAATTACACCGCTCAGTCACATATACACACACAGACACACACGTGATAACACATACATTGAAGCGCCGATGCTGGGGTGTCTAACTCGGAGGTTAAGGAACACAATGACGGGAGGTCACCTGGCAGTAATGGAGCCTTTTGTGTGTGGAAATAGTCATTTCCCTGTGTAGTCTCTGGGTATCACAGCAGTGATATGAAACCCTGTCATTTTGTTTTCCTTTCTATCGATTTCAGAAAGGAGAACGTGTGGAAAGGAGAGAGGGTGAGAGCTGCACAGGAGAAGAGCATGAGCAGTGTGCCTGTTGCGGGTGTTAGGACTATACCATTGTCATTCAAATGTTTTGTTGCAGGAAGGGAATTTGAGAGGAGAATGGGAGATGAGCACTAATGGGGAGCAAAGGGAGAAGTGGTATAATTGGATTTGATTACGTCTGTCTGACAGGACTTAATATGCGGCTGGAATTATTTTGACAGTGTCACAATGTGGATGACTCTTTGTGAAGTTGGTCCGATGTTAAGAATGTGAATTGTCTGGTGTGAGATTTGAAGCCCCGCTATCAGCATGACTCTAGGGATGGGATGGGATCTGTCTGTCAGTTGGTCAGTCCACCAGTTTGGTCCAGACAGAAATATCTCAACAAGTATTGGTTGGATTACCATGAAAATGTACAGATGACATGGTAACACTCCTGATGACCATGGTGTTCCCCTGACTTTTCCTCTAGTTTGACCTCTAGATAAATTGATTGTACTTGTATAGCGCCTTTCTAGTCTTCTAGACTAACCACTCAAAGCGCTTTTACACTACATGCCACATTTACCCATTCATACAATGAAGGCTCATCACAAACAGAAACTTTCAATCACGTTGACAGGAAGCAATTTGGGGTTCAGTATCTTGCTCAAGGACACTACGACATGCAATGGGGCGGAGCCAGGGATTGAATCGCCAACTTTCTGATTAGTGGAAGACACGATCTACCTCCTGAGCCACAGCCATGTTAAAACAGCACAAGGGCTTTGTTGGTGGGAGCTTTGCTTCAGTTATAGATGAGATATGATACACAAACCCAGAAATCTGTAGCAGTCTTGAGCTTGGTTCAACTTTTTTGCAGGATGATCCTGTGTTGTTGTTTTTTTCTGCAGCCCCCTGCGTTGGCACCATGCTGCGTCACTGACTGGCCTAATTCACATCAATGAGAGGCCTGAGTTTTTACATGCAGAGCTAAGGCTACTCTGAATGGGGCTCTAGTGTTGTTACATTTGAGTTGAAGTGAAAAATGCCTGTACAGTACTTCTGGCTTTGAATACAACTTTGCATCTTCTGTCAGTTTCATGAATGTTGCTGTGATTCACTTCAATTTTCCTCTGACACGTACCAAAATTAGCTTTGAATTTACCTTATTTACCACTGATTCCATCAGAAGTTATATAAAAGTCCCTAGGATTGCCATGAATAATGAAGATGGAATGCGTGAACTAAAGATAAGACTTGGATACAAGCTGGGAACTGGTCGATTCTAGCCTGGAGGCATGGGTGAGTGCATCTAATGTTGAAAGACCCTAAACACTCTGTGACCTCAGGTTACATTGCTGATGTGTCCAAATGCATCAGATGATGTACAACATCAAACTCACCTGATAACATTCCCGTAATCCATCTAGGCAGTAGACAAAACATCTCAGATAAATAAATCTAAAAATCACTTTGATCAAACATAATCAGATTCCCCTGTCTGACCCTGCCATTGCTCCAGTTTCTACAGAGCCCATATTTGATTTGAATTGTTTTAGGTGCATGTTGTCCTTTTCTCAAATAAAACCGTGATTCTATGAATGTCTGGTGCTACAGGACCATTATTGTCTAATAGAATCGCTGTCTGCTATTTCCGAGCAACAGTCGTGTGTTAAGCTGTCTTCATTTACCGTCACATTCACGGCGCTGTTCACTTGACAGTCACGCCTCAAGACAGCTAATAGTCAGCTGTCATCCATTGTGAGTACATAGATAGGTATGTGTTTGCACGTTCTAATAATTCAGCTAATAAAGATGTCTGGCAAACAGCTCTTTGATGTGTGAGTTTCCTCTATGGAGGACATTAAAGAATTAATCTGAATCTGGTGAGTGTTAAAGGCAATATAAAGCAGAGCTCTAAAGTGGCCAGGTCATCTGTGCTCAGAGCTGTAAAACTATTTGTCAAAGGGAATGTGAAAGATGCCATGTGCCAAACACAAACTGCACAATTCAGTCTGAGACATGTAATGGATGCATGCATGCACTACATTCTTGAATGGGACTACATAGCAGGCTGATATTGAAACAAAAATATTACAGAAAATTCACAATTTATTTTAAATTACATAATAATAACCATTATTATAATTATAAAATGCCAAAATTAAGTAAAATAATTAAATTAACATAAAAGCCAGATCACAAAAGTGTGTTTTTAGAAAAGATTTAAAAGATGAAACACAAATATTTTCATTTAAAATGTAGTATTTTTATAGTGTACATTTTATACTTAAATTATTACATTTACAGAGATTCTCCTGTGTACCACTAGAGGCATCTCGCGTTTCACCAGTGGTACACGTACCATAGTTTGAACCAGTGGTATAAAACATTTTCAGCACCTTCTCACAAAGCCTATAATTTCTATGCTCTACCACATACAATTCAAACCCCAGACTACACAAATGCAAGAAAAAAACACACAAATAACCAGAGTCAACTGGAGCCAGTTGCATTGCTGTTGTCGGAGTGTTGTTGTATCAGTAACCATTGACGATAAAACCCCTTTAAGCAACAATGGTTATAAATTACCAAAAATAATCTGGCAGCCAGGAAGCATACAGGGCCTGTCAGCACTCCACAACTCCCCATCTGTCACACACACACACACACAAACATACACATACACAGACATGAATACACACACACACACACACACACACACACACACACACACTGTAACAGCAGCAGCATGTATCTGCTCCCACCTCCTCTAGCCCCCCTTCATCCCCACCTCATTAAGATTCATATCCCCGAAAGGTGACTTCTTAGTCGGGCACAGTGACAACCCCCCACTCCTCACCACCCTGCCCCACAAGCTGCCTGGAGGTATAGGCACAATGACAGGTAGCTCTTCACTCCCCTGGGCCCTGGGCAGGGGTGCAGAGGTTGAGAGGTGTGTGAGTGTGAGTGTGAGAGTGTGTTTGTTGGTGTGTGTGTGTGTGTGTGTGTTATGGGGAGTTCAGGGTTGTAAGTGACGAGGAGGAGGATTATCAAGTCAAAGATGCCCCCTGTAGATAAGAAGTCTCTGGGGAAGAGTGCCTGTCTGAGAGCACTGGGAAGTGAAGCCTCTCTTTCCTGCTCTCTCGTCCTCTTACTACCTGTGTTGCTCTTGCTCTCTTTCTGTTTGTCTGTCTCTTTTCTCTCCAGGCTTATATACCTCTCACCACCTACGGCTTGCCATTCTCTTTATCCTCTAACACTCATTCCCCCTCCTCCTCTCTCTGTGGCACTCCTAACTCTGAGTACTCCCTCTGCACTCCAACAAATGAATCTAGCCACTTGACTCCTGATCCGCCATGCTGTTAAAGCAAATACTCAGCTCCCCACAGCAGCCATATGGGGGGGCAAAGATTGCACTTATTCTTGTTCCCCTTAGATTGTACCATTTTGTAAGAGGTAGAAAGTTCCCTCTTTGTTTATCTTCCACAGGAGCTTGGCTGCCATTGTGTTTGCTTTATTATTTCCAACCATATTTTACGGTGAAGCCTTTGATCATTCAACTTCCACACTTTTAGATGTTCGAAAGATTTTGCCTCCCATGTAGATTTCCTTATTGTAACTACCACAGAAGAGCCAATGAAGGCAATTCTTGCCTTTGATACTACTAAATCAGTTGTGTATGTCTGCTAATAGCAATAACACAGGGCAAACAGAGAGTATTAGGACAGTGTTGACTCTGTAGTCCAATTTTACACTTCATGTCTATGGGTTATGATAACATTGTATGCAGCAACATTGACGGGGCAGGAAATGAGCTGTCAAAAATCTGACAGGTTGTAGACAAGCCAACAGTTTAGCTCCTGGATTATCTAAACCACTTTACTGAAAGTGATCACATCTAAAATGTCTATTATAATCCTTCAGTGCAGGAGTGCCTATGGTACAATAAGTCAAAGCTAGTCTGTCAACTGTGGTGAATGTTTACAACAGACAGTTTGATTATATATTTTATTGCTCATTTTCATTTTTAAAGCTGCAAAAAGAATGATGGACATACTACAAAAATAAGAACAAGACAAATTTACCTTTTACATAAACTTTAAGTCATGATACTTATGATTTAAGTCCTTTGCTGTCAATGACTGCCTGAAGTCTATGACACAGAGACATCAGGAGCTATCTTTGCAGTGATGCTCGTGGTAGAGAATACTCCTGATGGCGCCGAACACAAAGTAGTGAACATTTGTCTGCAGACACAAGGACTTAAAGTCACACACTCACATATTTCTTGCAGTTTAATTAAACTGTTTCACCAGACAAGCTGGCTTCAGGAAAGTGCACGCAGACTTTATATACGTCATGTTCTGCCAAACTAACACATGATTTGTTCAAATGAGTCCAAACGCAATGCAGTAGTGCAATGAAATACATCATTACAGTTTGAATATTATATTTTCCCCCCATGTTCAAACTTCCTCTACAGCTGTGTAAGAAAATCATTTTAATTTTGTGATGCATACATCTAAACTTTCATTAACACACTTGCAATAAAACTGGCCTCAATAAAGATAGGACACGATAGTGCTGAAGTGAACTATATATCACTCTACTCTTCTTTGGAGGAATGTATCAATTGTAGGCTCCAGTTCTTTGGGACTAGAGGGGTTGTGAATGCTGCAGGGAGCTAATGTTGTCAGGGACATTCAGCGTAGAAGAAGGCCAAACTGAGGGACTTAAGATAAGGTTCTGGTTGGTGGCACCCATCAGGTGAGGTGTTTAATGAGGCGGTCCAAGCAGACAGGCAAGGCTAATACCTTCACACCAGGCTGATTAGTGTGAACCTCCCCTAGGCTGCCAGCCAGAAGCAGGCCTAGGTGCCAACTTGGCCCTCATTATTACTCTTCAAGCAGGGAGAAAAGAGACTGACTATTTCTTTAACCTTTTTTTCCACCATCTAAATGTACTACTTATACACTGCTTAGGTTACTTTAGTTACTTTGGTGGGGTTTAACTGTACTGTACATACTGCACTTAATTGCTTTAGAATATATAACTGTTGTGACATTGAATAAAATTTGTGTTTTAATGACTGTCCTTATAAAAGCAGACTGCTCAAAGCTATAATGTCTTTGGATTGATGAACATCACAATGAGAGCTGAGCCATGACTCATTGTTTGTTTGAAACCTTTCCCATGTTTTGGTATTTTTGCTGCCAGTTAAGCTGGTTTAGCTTCCAGAGGATTTCTGTGAAAATACATGCCAAGTCAAATATTTTATATGCTATGCCAAAACAGCAAGCTGGAGCCATATTTAACCATGAGCAAGAATTTATGGTGCTTGAAAATAACCTGTAAATTATGGACCGACTGATACTGGAGTTTTAAAAAACAATAACAATTTATCAGGCAATAGTAATTTTCTTGAACATAAACAAACAGTGTTGATATAGATCCTCTGGATATATTCTTGTTCTTTGTTGTGATCAAGATACATACTGATTGGGACATTTTACAGTGCAAAAGTCCATGTTTCAGTTCTCTCTGGTGGACAGACAATGTAATGAAAAACACACTACACTAATGGAGATTCTGTACCGACATTTCTTGTTACTTATCGGCTGACATATACATCAATGCATCTGCAATAAGCAATTTACAGCTGATATATCTGCCTAGCCAATTTATCAGTCGAGTCTAGCTGTGTGCACTTGGCGACTCAAATGATTTAAAGATGGAGCGTACTGACTATTTTTCATGAGTTATTTTAATTCAATTGATTAATGACTTCATATACAGATACACATCCGCTATTCTATTCCTTTTTTCTTTGGGCTCTACTGTTGCAGAAACATCAGCTCATACAGCCTAAATCCTTGTGCTCTTTTTGTAAGTTAGCAAGTCTGACTGCTCCACATCAACTTTCAGTGATTTCCCGAATTTCCAGATAGCTTTACTGCTAACTGCTGTCAGCTAGCTAGCTCAGTTAGGACTGGGAGCCCCATGATTGCTGGCGTGGAGCGGCACAGATGTTGTGCCATAACCGGGCGCATAAGTCGGGCAAGTGCAGTGTAACTGGGCTCAGCAGCCTCTAAGAACATCACTGTGAAGAGACCGCAGAGAACATTGATGAAACGTCGCTAAGAAGACAAAAAGAGGAAGTGACCAAGCAAGAGGCTGCCAGAGAAGAGTAAATCTTAGAGTGGCTTTTAGTCGTTGGCGGGAGCTTTGCAAAATAAAAGGCTGCAGACAGACAGCGAACTGGTCTTCTTGCTGTTGGACTAGTCAGTAATTTTAGCTGGCTTGCTATGTCTTGTATTGTTTCACTTGCTTGATGACTGTGTTAGCAAAGTTGTCAACTTTTTGACCATAAGTAGTGTAATCATAACAAATGCCCGAGTACAGGTATCCATACGACAGTGGTGCATAAGTGAATTAGACTCTCAAACTGTAAGGCGCCAAATTGCATAAAATACCAGTTCTTGCATAATGGTGCCTTAACCACACCATACTCATTAAATATACACATGATGGTTACATTTTCTCAATAATAAGAAGAAAATAATGCAAGTGAAACAGACTAAAGTTAAGAGTTCATGTAACAATAGTTGGTCACACTACTTCTGGTAAAACTAATCAACAGCTTCAGAAAAGCAGATTTGACCTCTGCATGACAGCGTACTTGCTGAAAGGTCCATGTGATAACAACTTCTGTACAAGGGGTCCTAGGCTGTCTGATGTATTGTGGTTAAAGGGGGTAAAAAAACACCCATTGCACATTTACGACACAAAATGCAGCTAACGATGGTCCAGCATTTTTCTCATCACTATTTACAACAAAGGCTTTGAGCCCTCAACATCATATGGCACAAGCAATTAAATGTGTTTGCAAGTCATGAGTGGAGAGAAGCCTTTGACTGGAGAAGATATTTTTTACACCATGAACTGTACAGCCTACAGAAAGACCAAAGAAAGAAAAACAGGAAACAAAGTAAGGAAAGAGGAAAAAGAAGAAGATTCTTCTTTTATTTGTTTTAGGTACAGTTATGAATTAAATCTTATTTTTGTTCTTCGTTTAAATCTGAGGGCTGCAGTCAGCTGTCAGCTTCCACCTTGAACAATGTAGTCAATGAAGTCCATGTCCATGGCAGAGCCTTACACTGCAAGGACCATGAATTTATCATGATCGACCTGAGATGGAAGCTCACTCAAAATGTCAAAGTGCTAACAACCAACAGTGCAGCTTTTCTACAGCAAGAGCGATTACATACAGACACCACCAACCTACCAAGAACCGTCTGCCCAAACACTCCCTCGCAGCATGTGTGCAGTTCATTAGCATGCATTGTCCAAAGTGGTATGCAATGCTCAGGTCCTGTCCTTCATTTTGAGAAGTGGATGGAAGCAAGGTAGGGCAGGAGATGGCAGGTTAGCAGGGATGGGCTGTGGCTCTTAATGAGCTCCTTGGTGCCTTCCCATCAGCGCAGGGTTGGGTTCTCCTTACATGGCGTCCTGGGAGCTTGTTAAGAGGCATTCCCTTTAAAACAATCACCTGCCAGCAATCATCCCCTCCCTGTTTCTGTGTCCATATTTTCAAAGTTATCATATGTCACGCTTTATATTTCTCACTCCCTCATCCTTACTCTGTTTCTTTCACCCCTGTAACGTGGAGCTCCTTTCACCACGCGTTTTACCATCTCCTCCCTACATCCACATCTGTTACTCAGGCATTTTGCTCAGTATTCAGATTGGTAGCGGTGGATTCCCTGGAGAGCAGATCCAGAGTCTGACATGTTTAAGAGGGATCAGAATGACAGGGAGTAGAGGAGGGAAGCAAGCAGGCTGAAATGCAGCAGGAGGTATATACAGTATGCATCTCTACTGCTGAGAGGCAGTAAGAGATGGAGGTAGTGGAGAAGAAATAAAGTAGGTAGCCATAATGTTTTTGCAAATAAGGGTAAAACAGAGAATTGGATGTTCTACTATATAGTATGGTTTTGTACACAGAGCTTTATAAAGAAAACTTTACTCCAGAAATTGAGTAGGACATTTAACTTCTGACTAAAAGGCAAAGTCTTTATCCAACATCAAAAAATTCTATTCATATGCTACTATTCTGCATTTAGGGTTTGTATTAAGGAGGATATCTCTCCACAAATATAGGGAGTAAGTTATATGTGAACATCACTGTAATGGAAATCTTTTTCATTTTTCACAGTTGTACTGTATTTGTACTCTGTGTTGAAAGTTTGTATATTAGCGTCTGTGCTTGCAGCTTTAGCAGGCTTCCTTTTTCAAGTCCGGACTTTTAGTGTCCTGGTTATAAACTGTTTTTTATGTTTTTTTATTTAGTTTCAGGCTTGAAAAATTAATTTTACAAACTATGCAGCAAGACATTGTGTGTGTGTTATCACAGACTTTTGACAGGTGTACTACGTCGTATGGTTTTATACACAGAGCTTCATAAAGAACATTTTCAAGAAACTGAGTAGGAAATTTAACTTATGAATAATCAGTATTTTGGAGCTACTACAACCAATAACAAGACAGCTAGCAAGCTGCTAACTTAAAGATTCTGCCTTGCTAATGACTTTACACAACCAGGTAAAATGAATAAGTCAGAACAAGTCAACATCTAATGTATTACTATTTTGTGAATCTGTAGAAACCTTAGAATGATTAAAGGTGGACAGAAGGTGGAAGCTAACATGAAACTCTCGGTTGACATAAGAATACTCAGACGATGATTGCCACACACCCAGCTTTCAGAATACGCAAAAATAAAAAAAATGTATGCAAAATACAAATTTAAATGTACAAGTTTATAAAACTTTTTTTTAAAAGATTTTAAAGTACACCTTTTTGAATGATATAATATTCCATAAGTAAAACACCATACGAACGATGTTTTTCATTCACAAGTAGTGCAAAGAGATTACACTAGTAATAACAGTTACACACCCCAGTTAACATTCTGCTATTTTATCTGCTATTCTGCTGTCACACCAGGCGTTGGATGGGAGGGTTGATATAATTTTCGTCTCAGTGGACGGGCTGTGGCAGTTTGAGGATGAGGCTGGAGGTGAAGGATGTTTTGTCCATCTGGCTGACTGATAAGACTACCTAGGTTTGTTCAGAGTTGGAGGTACTGTATGTGAACTGTGCGGATTTCAGAAGTGCTGAGTTAGCTAGTTGTTAATGGTCACTAAATACCTGCAAACCTTGAGCTGGTTGTCTGGTAAACAGCAGTCTCCTTTCTGTTGAATATAGAAGATACTATGTTTGAGTTATTGGAAGGTAACTATTTACTTTTGCTGGTCCTATCATAGCCCTATGATTTTCCTTCGAGATGAGACCTGCCAATGTGCAACAGCTGCATATTATGAATGTTGGTGATGAGTTAAGAGAAATCAGAGAGGACGTGAGAGAAGAGAAATATGTTAAATTAAATGTAAGTAAAATGAAAACACACAAACTACTGTATCCTGCGTGCTCATTACACCTTCTCAAACACACATTCAGAAACAAAACCAACATGAGAGGAACACTCTCAGAAAACAATTACCACACGTTTTACCATTTGTCCTTAGGTTGTACTTAATCTGTATGTTGTCTAACAGTTTTTAAAGATAGCTCAGGGTTGATGCTGTGGAAAACGAAGTATGGTAGTTGGAAAACTGAGTACTTTGCTTCTGTGTTACTTACCACAAAAGCCTCTTGTATTTCAAGTTGTGCTTTTTTTACACAGGGGTAGGCCGACTATTAAAGCTGTGGCATCAACTCCATGAGCTGTGTGAGGATGTTAATGGAGAGCAAGGGGGTGACCATTAACAAGTTGTGGGATGAAAAGTGTTAATGCAGCCCAGCTTTTCTGTTTGACATTGAAAACATCTCAACACCCTTAATGTGAAACTTTACGGACTACTGATGATCATAAAAGTGCCTGAAAGCAAAAGATTTCCAAATAAAACTGCTTCAGTGAGAAAGCCAGAATTTGCTCACTCTAACTCGTGCTTATAAACATGCTCAGGAGGAGTATTTTGAGAAGCGGCTACACCCAATCCAGAATCTAAGAAGAGTAAGATCTTTTTTGTAGTTTATGCAAATTTGTATGTATCAATATTGTATTTATGATAATCCCATTGTTCAAGTTAAAAAAACACACAAAAATAAACTGTTTCCAACCAACAGCTTCTACTACACACTCAGCCATCAGAGGAAGGTGACTTTTGTTTGCCTCTACCATCATTTATCTATTTTTACCTTTTACCTTTTGGGGACTGTTTTGGGTTGCTGTTGGCCTCTTAAGACCACTGGGACATTATATGTGATATTGGGCTATAGCGATAAATGTAAACAGTGAGAACGACAAGAGGCACCACCACAGTACAACACAGCAAATTTGATTAAAATGCTCCTTTACTTTTTGCATACATTTCTTCTTTCATATTTGGTTTAATGTTCAGCTGGTGCAAAAATGTTTAATGTGCTAGTTCAAAAGAGTATCTTTGCCCATATATTGCATAAATATGTTATGGTGGCCTGAAAAGTTCTCAATAACAACCTGATTTCTTTCTATTTTGTAAATTGAGAGAGAAATGTTACTTGTAATCACCTATTTGTGAACAAGCATTCAGTCCTGAGTATTTAATATGACTATGGCATTCAATGTGTTACCATGTTAACACCTTGTGGTAAAAGCTCATTAATGTATTTAGCTACTGAACACAGCAGTTTTAGCTCTTTATTTGATTGAGATTTGGCTGAGATGTGGCCGTGGCTGATGTTAATTTTTTTCTCTTTATCTCTATTAGAGGAAGAGAGACTGGAAAAGAGAGAGAAAAAAGCAGAAAAACAGAGGGGACAGAGGGGTCTCCACCATGCACAGAGCTGATCTGTGTGTATATATTGTGACATTTCCAAAGAGGTCTCTGATGGAGGAATGGCACACCTGTTTAATGAGCCACTAATGGTGCCACTAATTGAGGTGGGCTAATTTTATGTCATCATGAACTCGTCATATACAGCACCAAAGGAATTGGATCCATGGCACAGAAAATAGATTGCCTCTGGCTTAAACTGAGGCTAGCTGGATCCCTTATCACCTCCTTGAATCACACAAGCCTCTCTGAGCCCAAGGATTTGCAATGCAGCATTCTTTTGATTACCATCAAACAGCTTATCATTTTTTTAAAATTCATATTCAGCATTAGAAGATGTTGCTTAACATGATCACTGCAAAACTCAACTGATCAGCCACTCCTTAGATACGTGTCAGATTAAATAAATAAGCTTTTATAAGCTTTTTATGATTTTTTTGTTGTTGTTATGTTTTTTAGCTGCATTTTACTGCTGTAATGAGCAACGTTTTAAAGCTCGGCTGAAGGTTTCAGTGGAGTGGTCTGAAGGATTGTAAAGCAGCGGACAGTGGAGAGTTGTAGCTAAGGAGAAGACACAATCCTCTCACACCTCCAGGGCTTTTCCATTATCCCACTCTTTCTGGATCATATAACACAGGGCTGTGACTGTGTGCGTTTGTGTGTGTGTGTGTGTGTGTGTGTGTGTGTGTGTGTGTGTGTGTGTGTGTGTGTGTGTGTGTGTGTGTGCAGGCAGCCAGCTTGTGTTTGGCTGTGGTTGCCTGCACGTGTGTACTGTATATAAGGAGTGTGCACGTTCACATTATTCTCACCAAGTCCCTGTAAATGTTTTGCTCTTCTCTCGTCTCCTGTCCAGTCCTGTTCTTTTGAAGCTTTCTTTTTATTACTGTTAATATCTGGTTTGTTCTACCAACTGAGGCCAATGACAGGCGTGTGCTGTTTGATATTAATTTACCGAGTGCCCCAAGTCTTGAGAACTTTGTGGGAGGAGAGAGAAGGAGTAGCAGAGGAACACAGGAAGAGTGAGGTGAAAGAAGCAAGATCAGAGAATCTTTTCATTCGTTATCTGATGCTACATTGTCACACCACAGTTGTTTTCCTCTTTACTCTGCACTCAGACAGTCACACACTGTCAGACACAGAGGAAGACAGGTTCATTGAGATGTGCATGCGAACACACTGGAAAAACAGATACGCAATTTTTTTCAAGTCTCTCTTAAAACAATACTCACATATGTACATTTAAAGAGGTGGCTGTAATCATTCCTCCTGTCCATACTGGCTGTGGAACGATTTAAATGTGAGTGATGGGGAGGAGAGTGTCCCCATAAAGAATAATGTCAGCAGCAGTAAAAACAACATATAGTATGTTTACATTCAAGTGAGAATGCCCTTTTGTGGTCTTAGGAATTAAGAGCAAAAGAGGAAGCAGTGTTACATTATTAAAGAGCCACACATTTCACACCAGTGTGTAGGATTTTGTGGCATCTAGAGGTGAAGTTTCATATTTCAACTAAGTGCACCACTGGCGTATGTATTTGACGACCTGGGCTGGGACGACAATGGACTGCGAAGTGTGTAGGAGAAACTATGGTGGCCAGAAAAGTTGTGAAAAACGCTAAAGGCCCTATCTAGAGCCAGTGTTTGGTTTGTCCATTCTGGGCTACTGTAGAAACACTCTTAAAGATACATTAAGTGGGTCTTCCAAACTGTGTTTATAGTTTATAGTTCATCAAGTAGACGACATTCTGTACATAAATTACTAACTTTGGTAGATACCCACTTGATTTGACTATTCCAGATTGCTTACATTATATTCACGACAAAGGAATCTTACCACAAGGAAAAATGTCACCACCAATAACTTATCCTTTAATATTGTCTATCTCATTATTTACTGGGAAAAGCATTTGCATTTCCCCTCACCAGTGCCGCTCCCTTTTACAACATCTCCACATGCATGCCGCTTGCATGGATCCCAGCAGGGCCCTGAACAGTTGGTGGACTGTCCACAGCTACTACTCTACCTCTAAACCTCCCTCAGTGCGGTCAAACCCTGTGTACCCTACGTGTGTGTTGATAGACACCCCATGTCAGTGCCTGTGCCCTGGGTCAGCGTACGCCTCCTCCCTCTTACCCACCGCACAGCCGCGCGACTGTCTGCAGCCTCACAAAGCAATGGAGTAATGAGTCCCATGACAGTCGGGTGGAATAGGCTCTGAATAGGTAATGATGGAGTCTGAAGGTGTTGGAAACACTGGCGGTGTCTGATCGGGGGTTATAATGTAGTCTTGGAGCATTCTTCCCTCTGCTTGTCAGTGAGAGTTGTGCTGGCACAATACCTGCCATCTAAAATTTATTGTGTAACGCTGCATGCCTGTGTTGGAATCGTGTTCCCTACACTGCCCATCGAATCATATTGTGATCCTTGTCCCTGGTTAATGGCCCATACATATAGTGCTCCCCACATATGTATGCTATACATGTTGCTGAGCTCATAATGGGGAGATGTACGGCAAGACAGACAGCCACTATGACGCTTGGTATTCAGAAGCGGTGGAGCCCAGACAACGACTAACTGACTGGCTGGACTGAGGAACCTTGGGACCTCAGCTGACAGTTCCTGTGTTACATTCAAATGACTTACGTTAATGCGCTCTTCTTTGCAGCTCCAGTGATGCATTTTATTGTGTTTACCTGCTCGTGTGTCGCCCATGACTTAGTGTGCCTTTCTGTCCACCTGTCTGTAGGTTTTTCTATCTGTACTCATGTATTTATGTATTTATGCTCGGAGAGAGGCTGCCTAGTAGTGCCTAAGGCATAATTAAAGCCAGAGAGTCGAAGCAAAAGAAAAGTTCTGGGAGGTGAATCAAAAACAGCAGTGCCTGGCAGACACTGATAGACAGGAGTGGACAGTCATCTCTGATCCTTCCAGCTCCAGGGGGGATAGACCTATAATGCTCTATTCCTCCATCTCATCTGCGGCACCAGACAGAAAGATAGGCCACATATTCCAATTTATGGCTTACCTCATCATCATCGTTCCTCTTTACTGCCCTTGAGATTTTACCCTTGTCATCCAACTGGTAATCAGAGTTTGGAGAGTTACATTTATTACTGCACAATCGCATGTCTGTGATTAGCTGCTCAGTGCAATGGCTCTGAACTCCTGGCTCGCTCTTTCTTGCACTTTAGGTTTGTTACCTTTGGATTATGTTGCCTCCACATCTGTAAGCAATTTCTGTACCTATCGATTAAGTGAAAGTAACAATGTACTTTATTATTACATGAAATCCTAGACAAAATGTCACCTTGGTGAAACATTCAGAGAAGCAGACTGGAAAGAAAAACACAATTATTGGATACGCAATTGTTCTCAACTCATAAATTCTCACTCAAGCGATGTAGCTATTTCTGCATTCTTGAAAGTACAGTTTTAAAGGAACATGTGGAGTATTTTCAAAAATAAACCTCAAGTGAAGTCAGCAATTATTGCACATTATAGTACACCTGCAGCAACATTTGTAAAGTTATGAATTATCTGACATTTATGTATCTATGTATTATGTATGTAATCATAGCTATAAGCTTTTTTATTGAATCACGTTCCTCACACACAGTAACATGCTGATCTTTAATGCTCATCAAGCGTACGAACACCTGCTGTAGAAGGAAACGCTGCGCAGAGGCACTGAACAGATGAATAAAATGGTTGTTCATCATCAGGAAATATCCCCAACCACGTGCCTCCCTCTTAAACCACTATGTCTCATTTTTATTTCCTCAAGTATTAAATACATTATTAAAAAATTTTTTTAGATGCACCTTGCCTCTTTCTCCATAAGTTTCTGTGGAGGGTCACAGTTCTCATGAGAGGAGTTTAATCAGGACACCAACACAGACAGGCGAGAAACCTGAACACCACAATGAGGTTTTTCAGCTTATGTCAGCACGATCAACAAAAGGAATGGCAAGTGAGAGAAAGGAGAAGGGGAGAAAGATGGTGAAGGAATGCATAAAAAAAACTACTAAGACCCTGTCAGCCATAAATCATAGGACTCCTTACCCAATCGAGTGGCTGCAGAATGGTTGCAGGGGGCTTTACCCCTTCCTCCCCATCTGTTAAAAGCCTGTCTGGTGTGGTGGGATAGGTGCGGGTGGCAATGTGTCGGAGTGTGTATGTGTGTGTGCAGGTCAATACACATATACATGTGTAGTGTTTCTATCAGTCTTAGGTGGGGTTGCGAGGGCCAGCTGGTAAGGGGACGAAGATAGGCCCCCCAACACACTGTGCAGGGACCCATCCAGTCACCACATGCTATTGATCAAGGATAACAGAAGCAGGGAGCTCAGTAACTGGACAAATTCACTGTGCAGGTCTTTATACCACAGTAAGCAGCTGTACACAGTTGCAACTTGCTTATGGGTTCATGCATACACTCTGATGCTCTTTATCCACATCCTCCTCTCTCCCTGTAACTGTCTCCAGCTCTCCCACACACACACACACACACGCACACACACACGCACACACACACACACACACACATCTTTCACTCCCTCAGTCTGAGCTTGAGAATACGGACATTTTTCACTGTCAGAAACCTGCTTGAGGAAAAACACCAATGGTAAGGTCTGCTGATTTCAGCAGGATAGGGATTTAAACATCATACCTGCATGGCATTGTAACTGTGGGAGCCTCTTTACTCTGCTCGATAAAGTCATCCATAAAAATGTAATTATTCTTTTTCTGGGTTCTGGCAGCTGATGCTAGGCTCTAGTGGTGAAGATATCAAAAGGGCAGTGGAGCCCAAATCCCCACAGTGCTTGAACTGACTGGGGATAAACCACATTGACCCTGTTACATTTGTAGATAAGACTTGGGTCAAGTACAAGCAGCAACCACCACAGCTGAATGGATAAGTCAATGTGAACATGCGTTAAGATACACCTCCTGTGGCCACTTAGTGCCAGCAAAAAAAAAAAAAGGGGGAGGGTATTTAAGGTACATCTTTGTGTGTGATGATGTGTAAATTACTTCACAGCTTAATTTATTCTTCAAAATATGGCTGGGTAAAAATTTAGTATTACTGCTGATGTACTTTCAGTTGAATTGCATCATGATGATATCATACTCATTATCGTCATGAAAAATAAATAACAAAATAATTGTTGAATTAGAATTTAGATTTTTTTGTAATGTATAATAGACAAATTGCAATCGACAACACTTTTATATTTGCATTTATCACACAATATAGGACACCTATTCATAGTAATATGAATATATTTATATCAGTGTTTACTAGCTTGCTGTCTTCTTCCCCGTCTTTACTGCTGCTTTTCTTGGCGTGTTACTGCCACCTGTTGTAGAACAGTGTGACTATGTATGGCGTCTTGTGTGTTGGTGTATGTGTGTGTGTGTCCTCTTATACAAAACGGACATCCACTCATAGAAAATCAGCTCCATAGTGCTACTAGAGGTCTAAACTCAAACATTTAATAATATCCTTTTAGACATCCATAGTCAATGGAAAAAAATTTCAGACATAAAAGAATACCTATTATAATACATAATATAATAATAATAATAATAATAATAATAATAATAATAATAATAATAATAATAATAACAATATTACATTCATAATAAAGTAAAATATTTTTGTCTGATATGGCTTTTCTATAAAAAAAACTTCCATTAAACATTTAAAAACTCTTAAAATTACCTCTTCTCCTCCTCCCTTATCCAGAATATATCAATATGTAAATATGTTAATTTCAAATGTTTAACTACTGCACACAAGATGTCTTCTTCCTCAGTGAAAATCCCATTTTAAAGTGTAAAATGTTCACCGGAGGCTTTAAGTTTCCACATCTCAATTGCATACTGAACAACAATCGACTCCAAAAAAAAGTTGTGATTATACAAAGTCCAGCTCATCTGTACACAACTCAGATTTAAGGTAACCACAGGGAAACCTTCCCCCTTCAGCAGATGAATGTGAAAACTAGTCAAACTCTGCAAAGTGAAGGTCAAACATCCAACTGTACTAAGGAGGGGGTTAAAAAAACAAAACTTTATAACTAATGCTTATTTGACTGTAATATATAAATGGATGAACAAAAGCTAAACTGGCTTTAAAATTATGTCTTTCTGGTACTGACATTTTTGTCATGTCATCCAACTAGTAGCATTTTGAAAAGCAAACTAAAAGACTAGTTTGCCATTCTCTACACCTCCTCTCTTGCCTCTGCAGTAATCCCTCAGCAACTCTTGTTAGTTGAACCTTGATGCATGAGTGCTGACCTTCCTATCAGGATATGGGGGAAAGAGGGGCCACAGGAATCACTGCTGCGTCTCCTCCGGATTTCATAGTTAATGAGCCTGTTTATCTCAAGGTAGAAGTACTTCGCAGTTGTCGTGTACTTGATTTTAACCTCTTCATTGTGAGAAAAATAGAAAACCTTGCACAATTACTTACATGCGCCCTTTCCTGGGTCCATTGTCTGAGAAGAGTTCTGTTCCCTAACCTTTATCCAATGATATATGAGCGTAGAGGAGTGGCTGCAGGCCTGTGCATCCATAATGTCAGACCCAAGTTGAGTATGGCACAGGAGGAGTGAGGAAACCATAAACAGGGCTGTTATCTTTGTAATTGGCTTTAAATAATTAAAAAAAAAATTTAAACACGCAACCCTTCTCACCCTAACTTCCAGATTTTCTTCCCCAATGTGGGAATTTTCGGCTTTTATCTGTTTTACATAATTTCATATTAAATATCTTTGGGTTTAAGACTGTTGGTTGGACAAAATAGGTAATTTGAAAATGTCACCCAGGGTTCTCTGAAATTGTGCTGTGCATATTTCATGTTTTATAGACTAAGTTCAGTAAAAAAAAATATAAGCATTAGATTAACATAATGAAAATAAAAAACAATTCCTGGTATCTTTCTCATTCTCAAATCAGCACATAAACAGTGGTGTAAGATAGGACTTATGACATGAACCATCTGTATTTATTTAAACTAAATATACTGCCAGTTTATTAGGCACACCTGACTTTAACAAATGCAGTCAACAGGCAACGGTCCAGCAATAAATCCCACCTTCATGAAGGTCATAATGTTCAGTTTTAGATGAAACTGTTTTAGAGGTGATTCAACTGTGTGGTCATTTTAGAGGCTGCAGTTGGTGGTGTTGTTGAGTTGTATTGTGTTATACTGACAGGTCTATTATTTTGTCCACCCCCTTTATATCAACGAGGGAAGTCTCAATAAGAGAAACACCTCACTGTATGGCACAATACAATTCAGCAACACCATCAACTGCAGTCTCTAATATGACCATTCAAGTTGAATCAACACCTCTTAATAACAGTTTCAACAAAAAACTGAACATTATAACCTTCATGAAGGTAGGATTTATTGCAGTACTGTTGTAGACTGCATTCGTTTTAGGTTGGTGTACCTATAGAATGGCAAGTGTGTAGTTTCAATGATATAGAGGATGGCACGGTTTTATACTCTCACACACTATGATTCCTTCTGCAATAAGATACTGTACTGTACTGAGCTCCTCACGCTAACTAAATAATGTCTGTATTTACCACATTTTCTGACTTGCACAATGTTCCATATCTATAATGTTTGTTTTGTCATAACCATAAAGATGCATGTGCGGACACCGTCTCCAAAATTTGTGTTTTTTTCCCCCGAGATACATAATACATAACTACTCACCTACCAGGCAAGTATACAGCCACAGCTATAATAGAGGCTTATCATTTGGAGGCAATTTCACACCATTCCGCCCCTAATTGAACAGTCTGTTTGTTACACTTCCATTTTCCCCTCTCCGCCCTCTCGGCAAGCCTGTGGGACAGGCCTGAGAAATGACACTCTCTGCGTCTCATTGAGCATCCTCAAGCTCAAACAAAGCTCACAGAGCCGCACACAGGAGCCATGCATGGCTGCCTTGACTCATTGCTTCTACTTTGTCTGCTTGTGAAGGAACGCGGCACACAAAAGGAGGGACAGGAAGAGGGAGGGTTTGGCTGGGATTGGCTCGAGGAGAATCCTTTTACATTGGTTGTCAAGGCCGTTTTGCTACAAGCACTTCTGGTGAAATTTGTGGTGATTTAAAAAAAAAAATAACAAAAGAGACCAAATAATATAATTGATGACATGTGTACAATCCACCCACTATCTGTCCTTTTTTGTGTCTCTCACTAAAGGTCAATAAATCTATTTCATAAGAAAGACGCTCCCAAAGGTATGAATGCAAAGGAGGCCGGTGACCCCTTGCGCATTAATCCTAATTAATATCCCTCTAATTGGGAGATGGCTGAATGTTGATCAGCTTGAGAGGAGAGAGGCAGGAAGTCACAAAAGTACTTAATTGGGCTACTGATTGGCCAGTGCTAATTGAAGGCGAGCACATACAGAGCAAAGAAGTGGGAAAAAGCCGAGCACAGGGAGGCACGAAGGGAAACGGGGCTGCTGTTGATGGGAACGGTACGACACTTCTGTGTGGTGTGAGATGTTGTTCCAATTAAAGCCACTGAGGATCTGTCTTTCTCTTTGCCTCTCGCTCTCCCTATGTCTCTCTGCTTGTTAATTACTGGTGGGAGTTCTGAACAATCTGCTTCTGAAAACAAAGTGTCTGCTTTTTTTTTTTATGCAACAGATTTATTGGAGATCTGCCTTTGGTGTCTGTGGAAAGGGGAGGGTAGGAGATGGAAAATGTAGAAATGTTTGTTAAAACTTCGTGACACCCTGTAAGGGGGGATGGTGATGAGGCTGATGATGACAGGGGTAATGCTGTCAGATGGCCCTGCGTCTTTGTTCACGACTGCAACAAGTTGTCTTTCTACAGATTACTCTGCCTCACTACAGAAAGTCATGTTCATTCCTATCAAAGTTTCTCAGAGTACGTTCATTGTTTCTGAAGTAATTATATTGTAAAACAGCTGGACAGAAAACTAAATCACTGGCATGTATTTAAGATTCATACTATGAACCAATCAAAGTTCTGTTCCGCAGACAATGGATTATCTTTGGAAACTATAATAAAAGACTAAACTAAGTCCTCATCCAGATCTTCAGATATTCTGGCTTTCAAACTGAACTGAAGCATTAAATTTTTTAAAAACTGCATTAACTGATTTTTGGCCTCTTGAGTGCAGCAGAAACAAGATGTGAACACAGCACTGACATATTATCAACAGTAAAGTTGTAGGCCAGAAAACCAAAACAGAGATGTAATGATACACTCGACTCACGGTACGATACAGTTCACAAAACTGGGTTCACAATATGATTTTGTCATGATTTTTTTAAACAAAATGAGATTGAAGATAAATTATTATTGAAAAGGATTCCTTTATTTCTCTTTACAAAAATCTACAGAATGTATTTTCTTTATCAAATTATATAATATTTTTTTATTTCTGAGGTAGGGTATAAACTGTGCAAAACAATGCATATTTCCTTTTATTTGTAAAAGTGTTTTGTAAAAGTATTGATGTCACGATTGATATCATGATTTATTTTGTCATCTCAATTATTTGAATCTTCACATTGCCATTTAACTGTTTGGCAATATATCTTCACAGTTCTACAAACACTGAGCTGAAAGTCGCTATAAAGGAACTGGGAGTTGGGTGATACTTCCCTGTGAGTTTATCAGTACAAGCAACCATTCTACTAGTAGTGATCCTCTGTTGATATTAAAATATTGATTATGAGATAATACTTCTTAGGCTTATAAAATCATTTAAACCCATTGGATTATCTCAATAATTGATTGCCATGAGGTTTAAAACAATGCTTCTCTTTTTATCTTGTGAAAAGTTGACACTTTCGGTGAAATGTTTTCACAGGAAGGCAACAAAAATAATGTGACAATAATAAAAATGTGACCTTTTAAACGACACACTGGTTGACTAGCACAAAAGCACACCGCCAATGTTATACAATTAATATTCTGACGGTGTATGACTTTGTACATGATAAATACAGTCTGTATAAATGACCACTCATGTCCCTAGAAAGTAAAAAGGATGTGTGTAGCAGCTCTACCAGTCTATTTTTATGCCTGTTAGCAGTACACCATCATTAATCTTTACCACCATCATTTGACAGTGCGAATATGGTGCCAATTATACAGAAGTGACTGTGGCTAATGTCATGATAAGCTGATGAAAATAAAAGTTAAATCTTAAGATCAGATGATTAAAAAACAGCTTGCATGAAAACGCACAAACAGCGCGACATGTGTGTTTTGTATCCTTCCGCTTGGTTTTTAATTCTTCTGCCTCTTCATGTGTATCTGTGATCACTGGTAACCTTAAGGAACATGCAGACTTAAACTGGCATTTTTCCAACTGCTCTGGTGACCATCTTTAATCTCATGACACCTAAACAGGACCTTTCCAACAACCTACCATTTCTTATAATAATCCTATCAACCTTTTTACCCCAAGGCGTCCCATTCTTCCCTTCCAGCCAACCCACCCACATTCTGACCTTACCCCTTTTCCCTTTCATTTCCCTCCATCTCTTAGCCTCTCCATTTCCTTCAACACCTCCCTCTCCTCTTTCCTCCCCAATCCATCGCATCCCCCTTCCTCTTGTTTCAGAGGCTGTCTGGTATATGATGAAGTGCACATATTGAGAGACTCTGGTTCCCATCTTCACTTCCCTTTATCTCCCCCGTTTGGAGTGTCAGCATTATTAATGCAGGCCTAGGGTCCACAAAAGGGAGAGAGACACAGAGAGGGAGAGAGAATAAGAGAGAGAGAGAGAGAGAGAGAGAGAGAGAGAGAGAGAGAGAGAGAGAGAGAGAGAAGGACTAGGGAGAGACAGAGAGGTGGCACATGGACTTCCTGCAGCAGTAAATACACAAGTAGGAGTAGAAGAGAAGGGAGAGGTGTGTCACGGTGTGATTTATTACATTGGTTTCATTAGGCAGCAAACAAAAGGTCAGGGAACCTTAAGGTGGGCCTTGGCGAATGATGGAAAATGCAAACAGTCGTAAGTATTCTTAGATACAATTAACCTTTTCCTTCTCTCAGTGCTCCTCTCTTCCTCTCTCTTTTCCCTTCTCTCACTCTGCAGCTCTGGTGCTCCAGGTCTCACTGACTGGGGCTGTCAGTAATTGCTGTTCCCTGACATTTATTAGGTGGTAATCTTACAGTTTTTGATTTCTCTCCTCTTCCCTTTTTTTCATTCATTTCATTGTCTCTCTTTCAGTGACTGGGCTTGGCACTATGAAGTGACCTGTGCTAGTGCGGAATATTTTTCTCTCTAATTTGCAGACAAAATCGGAAGCTGTCCGTTCTTTCAACACAATGAGACCAATTTCAAAACTCGTGAAAAAGTCTTTTTTGTAGTGTAACACATGCCACATCCAGACGCTATTATAGTTTGTTCTATTGTAAATCTGTATGTCTCCAAAAATGTCTTTTGTGTTTTAATTTGATTTTACCTAAGAGTTGCGAATTTAAATCCTGTTCTATACACAAGTTTAGTGAAAAGGAACCAAAACCTCACAAACACGACACTGTAGTCAACTCATTAAAAAAAAATCTAATAAGCTCTGTGTTATTTTGATAAGAGATTCTTCACCTAATTATCACCTAATTTTCATGACAGGTACATCTTCATCAGATTTTAACTGAAGTACTTTAAATGAAGTGTTTCTGTTTAAACACAAAGTATTCCTCATACAAAATGTTTTTGATATTTAATTACATGAATGACTGAAGTCGACTTAAGTGTGAACCCGTGGATGGAGAATTCTTCGCCTTTGCTGTAACTTAACTTCCAAACTATTCGACCAGAGTGCACGGGCAATCTACCAAGACCTTCAAGTTAGGAATGCAAGATGAAGTCGTCCTCACAATCCAATCCTCCCCGGAGGCCCAGTAACAAGTTAAAGGCCTCATAATGCATCAACTAGAGAAGTTGCATGGTTGCACAAACAGCTACAGAATGAAACGACCACAGGGCAGTAAACAGGTGTACTGGTGCCATTCAGAGGTAATAAGTCAACCTGGTCTTAAATAATTGGACACGTTATTTATTTAGGTATAGGTGACCAGGTGTTTATGATTTACATGTAGGGCAAACAATCAAGATTTCAAGGTTATCACATTTCATTTCAGGGCGGTTTAGTGCACTTGGCATTTTATGTTGACAGCCCAGTTGGTGAGGGCAGGATGGTTTATGGACGGTGATGATCGAGACATACAATTGAGTGGTTTTGGCAAAGCAGTGGAAGTGGTTGTGATTGCACCAGACAATTTGTCTAAGGGGCAACGGAGAGAATTTTAAGTCGACCAAATGTTGGATTTTGTCATTAAAATCATAAATAACAGGGACTGTTTGATTGATGCTATTGTCATTCTCCTGGATGAGAGAATCTAGAATAGCTACAAAACAGACAACTGGTGTCTCTCTCTAAACATTCATACTTGTTAACACATAAAAACATTTCAGGGTTATAGTAAGTCAGACTCTGTGACTCTTCAAGTGTCCGAGTAACAAAAACTGTGCTTGAGGTGAATACTTTACTCTTGGTGGAAAATCTGGGAACTGAAAAGTAAATTAGGGTTGACATACAGAACAATCAGTTCATCCCAGCCCTGGCCAGTATCAAAAATTAAATCCATATCTGACAAGTCAGTACCTCTGATACAAATGTTGTAATTGTCAAACCTTCACTATACCTGTGACATAACCATGATCTTTCCCGAACTTCCATCATACCGTAGTTGCCATGCGCAGATATTGTAGGAAGACAGAAAAGAAACCTTGGCATTTGACACTTTCAAAAATAAACTGCTCCTTCAGAAACTCTGTACACTACATGCATTTTAAGAGGCTCATAACTATAATGGACAGCTGACACTGTTTCATGTATGTGAATGTTTCATATGCCTTCAATACATATTTTTACCCAGACAGTCACATTGTTCAAAGTCAATTCCAACTGTGCCATGAATTTCCATAAGGCATGGCTTTTGAAGCAGTGATTTATTAGTTGCTATGGAAACTCTTGTGTTAATCAGTGAGCTAATCAGTGATGTGTTATCTATGCCCACTCTTTCGTAGGAAAAGTGAGGCTGTAACTGTAATACCCTTGGCAGCATTTACTGTTATTGGATGGATAATTAATGATGCTGATGGAAACTGTCTGCACACAAACCTATTGATCACTGCCTGGAGGACATCATGATGCAAGTTACCAGAGAGGTTTGATATGAATCAGAGCAGAGAAAATAGACATATCTGTGATTTCCAGCAAAACAGATGATTACTGGGGGCATTGTGGAGGTTTTTGTTGTTGTTGTTGTTGTTTTGTATTTTGTTAAGAAACATGATTCCCACTTCTTCCACTTCTCTCCTTCATAATAAATGTAATACTTTGCTGTGATGCATTAAAGATATCCACTAGAAACTGGAACACCTCAATATCATAAACCTCAAAGGTTAAATTTATAAAACATCTGAAAGAATTAATAATAAAATAAATAATCAGATGGCCTTTAAATTAATGCAAACTGTATAGGCAACTAGACTATTGAAATTCCCATTATTCAGGAATAGACTACTGGTAATGTACTGGTTTCCCACTGATCTAGGACCTACCACCCCTAAAATGCAGTCCGTTGAACCCCTTACTGCAGAAAGCCTGCAGGTTTACTGGGTTATTGATGATCTTAAATGTCCTGCTGTGAGGCTTTTCTCTGCAAGCAGATGCTGTGGTAACCACTAACTGGCCGCTTAGATGAACATTTGTGCTAGGCAGCCTCTAAAGCACCGCGCTGATATCATAACACCACCTGTTCTCTCCAGATCCTAAAGAAGCAGTGAGTCTGTCATAGCCTCTCTCACCTCTCTAACTCACTTGCACTCCTTCACACCTCCTTCTCCAACCCTCCACTTCCCTCTCTGTACTTTAGTTTCTAATGTTCTCGTCTCTGTAATCTGTAAAAGTGAAAGAGTTGCAGAGGGAGGTAATGTAATAGGTATATGCCTCCATTTGTTGAGTCAAAGTCTCCAAAAAAAATATTGTGATCTCTTCTCTGACGGGGTCACATTAAGTTTGTTATCTCACTTGTGCAGTCTTTCATAAATACATTTATATATATACAATATGTTATTCTTCT
Organism: Dicentrarchus labrax; assembly: GCF_905237075.1. Lineage (NCBI taxonomy): Eukaryota > Metazoa > Chordata > Actinopteri > Moronidae > Dicentrarchus > Dicentrarchus labrax. Next base: position 25,214,326 of record NW_026136711.1, on the reverse strand, counting down.
TCTGGTGTTTAGTTACCAAATAGTTTCATTAAGTACATCATCACCAACCTCTGATTTGCATGTAGCCCCCCCAACTCCCAAAGAACAAGACAGAATGTGATCAGATTTGTGATCTGGCCAACAGAGATGCATGGACAGTATGTGGTAAATCTCAACACACACACCCACGCCTTCATAATGTTGCACATATGGTCACAACACACATTCCACATATCCACATACTGTATAAACTTAACAGGAACAAACAGCACATATACGCACAAGTTGGTTTAATTTACACCTCTCAGTTAAAACTGCCTTTTGCACTTTTGCACATATTATAGGTAAGTGTGGTTGTAAACATCTGCTTTTATCTTGATGTGATAGTTGAGTATGAATGATAAAGTGAATTATAGAGGGGGAAAAAATGTAGCTATGAGTTGCACAGTCCACAGAATTATGGTGCAGACACACAGAGAACGCATCTGGATGCATCCGACCACTGAGCACTCCAGCTGGTGGGTGACGAAACTGCTAGTTTGGGCGGTGCTTGGTTTTGTATCTGCCGCTTTCAACATAGCGGCTGGTCAATAAACTTTTACATATTACAGCTAAATTGATCAGCACTCCCTAGTTTTACAGTTTAATCTTAGTTTTGCGAGCCTGCTGTGTTGCCCTTGATGGACTTCCTCTGCATAAAGTTAAAGTCAGGTCGTGTTTATGCAAATTCAGATAAGATGAATGTCAGTCCACTCATATGCTACCCGATCTCCTGCTCTCCATAGAAAATGAATAGGATCCATGGACCTGGACATCAGTCAATGAATCTAGTGTGTCTGTGCCATTACTGTAGCAGTGATACTAAAGTTACAAATTGGTGTGGCCACTACAGTCTGTGAGAAAGGAGCACCTGATTGTTACCGACAGCTATGATTCAGAGGTGCCAACAAATCAATAGTGTTAGTTATTCCTAAACACTTACACAGAAATGCAAAATAAACAGCGACAGTTGTCAGGTCTTGAACAAATGGTTTGTTCGGATTCATACAGTATTATTTTTGGGACTGAGATACATAGATATTCTGTATTTATCACAAATTATGTGTCAGAAAAGATGACAAATGCTGATGACATGTCACCTTTTGTGATCCCTTTAGTTACTTGTTGTCTAAGTAAACAGTAGCCTCAGACATTTTATAAACAACACATTTAACAATAACATTACTGTCTTCCAGATGTCATCTCAAGCATGTGTCTTTTCTTCTTCTGCTTATGTCCTGATTCTGGTATGCTATTTCCTGTCCTGTGTCCAGTTACTGTCCTGCGATGGTTGTCAGATTTATACTGTTTGCATCTATCTAGTAATTAGACCCAATGGAGAAAAAAACAAACATTTGAACACAAAATGTGCATTCTTAGTGCTTTAAGTTAAAACAGACATATAAAACTGAAACACCAGTATTTATTTGGAGTTGATGTACAGCATAGTGTTGTGGTGCTGCACCATTGTTCCTGCTATTCAATCCAAATACCAAACATAGTTTTTCCCTGTTGTTTACTTCAGTGTAAAAGGAATATTTAAGATCGCTGTAAAATCTGGTAAACTGGGAATTCACACAAAACTCCATCAATAGAAATTCACTGTATCTTCATAAGGTGTGATTGCAAATAAAGAAGTATCATTATACAGTATGCGCTAATTGCTCATTGCAGAGCTGAAACTTAACAAACAACAAAAGGCAGCATTTATATGAGTTAACTGAGTTAACACATATAAAATAGTGGTAGTATGAGGAGATATGTAACTGTAAGTACTATAACTATAAGCACATTTTCAAACTCTAGGTCCAGAGAAAGTGTGGTGAGTAATTTTTGTTTAAAAGTGAGCTAAACACTATCTTCCTCTCACAAAAGTGTATGCATATTTGTGCTTATTTGTGTGTGCACGCCAGCAGCAGTGACTTGTCAGTGATAGGACGACAGATGGGAGTGTGTCCATCTGCGTTTTTGTAAATGCACAAATGGAGTGTGTGTATTTTGTGTTTGAAGCAGTGCAGCGAAGTGCTGGGTGACCTTTCGGGTGGTGTAGAGGTGGCATCACTGTGACAGTGTGACAGAGCGGGCCTCAGCCTTCCTGTAATGGATGAGCACTCTCAAGGTGAACACCTCTCCTTCCTCTCTTTTCTCTCCCCCCTTCATCCCGCGTGTCCTCTTTTCCACTGAGACTTGCCGTTTGTGGCCCATCTCCTTTGGTTGTTTTTGACCCAGTGTGTGTGAGCAACACTTCCTATTTCTTGGTTTTTGCTGTTTGTATTCATATACTCGTTTTTGTAGCGCTGCTCTGTGTACTATGATGAAACAAGAGTCTTTTCCCACAAATGTGTCACAATATTATACAGAAATATATTAGAAAACTATGTATTAGAATGACTGCTTCATTATCAGTTACACTAAACTACTATCTATCCAGTTATATCCCATAGAGCTTATCCTGCCAATTGAATTTCTGTAGTGTTCCAACAGTCTAGCTGACACTGCCCTTTCAAAGAGGGGATATATGATAATGATGTTGAAAAGGCACACACTAATCCCTCAGAGAGCGAAGGTGGGGATGGGGGGTTTGAGGGGGTGTACAATCTGTTCGTGTTATTGATCTAAGCTGAGGGGACACGCATGGCAGGTCACAGCAACATACTTGCATGATATTGATGGGTACGCAAGCAGCCGGCCACCCACATCTCTGAGAAATGGACCCTGCTGTTCGTCCTTCAGACCGAGCAAACTGTGGGAGATCGTATTCTTCAGTGGCAGTGGGCAGTTCAGATAGAAAGTATGATGACCAACAATATTCCTTGATGCCATTTCACATTTGCAAAGATACTGGCTGAAATAGTTTGAATCCAATTTTTAAGCTTCATCGTATCTAATGAATCCAAGCTTATCTGTGTTTAGCGTAATATAGAAAGTAGATGTTTTTTATTGCTAAAATATTTTACATCACACGTTTACAGGTCAAATCTATCTCAATCAAGCCCAAGTCAACTGTAAAAAAAGTGTAGTCAAACAAAAGTCCAAAGTATTGTAAGTTAAAGGTCCAGTGTTTAACATTGAGGAGGATCTATTGGCAGAAATAGGTATGTTTTCATTAGTGTATAATCTGAATATAGGAATCTTTAAGCACCTTATTGGAATATAAGAAATGTTATTACCTTAGAATGAGCTGATCTACAGACTCCACAGGACACACAGCCAATCAAGTCCATCTCAATGCTAAAATCAATTGAAGCAATAATTAGCATACTGTATTTTTACTCATTGATGCATTAAAGATTCTCAGCCTTTGTGTATGTCTTTACATGTGGTCGGACCATGTATGTTAAACCCATGTTGAAGATCCCTTTGTTGTTAGCTACACATGACTTTCACTGCAAAGTAACATGAGATTCACTTCTATCTACTGTGTTGTTGAGGTTAGAAGAAAATATGTATTTTTGGTCTCCATTCAAGCATCAAGGAATCTTTGACTGAACTGACCTGGTTACTGTCTAAACACAGTGAGCTCACTCAGCCCAGCTGTGTGCTTCGGCGCTAAATGACCATCATCTAAGCTTTATGTCACTTCAGCTCCACAGCTACAACACATCACTCAAAGGTAAATGAATATGCTGCGGCTTTGCCTTAATTGTACAATATGTTACTGTAAACAAGTCTAACGAGATTAACATTTACACACTCTGATATGAGAAATGTCTTACACATATGTGCTCTGTAGTCATTGAGTTAATTGTCAGATCATTAAATGTTAATGACATGATTAAGGCAACGCTCTAGCTGGTTCAGTACAGCACACAAGGCCTCGCCCTGAACTGGGAAACAGCAGAGCGATTCAAAGAAGATTGCATTTGTGACAAACACCATTCCCGACTCATCCATCATGCTTGCCAAACTTAGACATTCATTATAAAGTTTGCCGATGGATGTAGCCCGTTCTGCCCGGCCATTCATTTTTAGACCTTCTCTCTCTTTCTCTCTCTCCAATCCCTCTTTCCATCTCCATCTTTTTACCTCTCACTCTCCCTTTTGCGCTCTCTGTGTGTGTGCAGCGCGGTGTGAATGAGTTTCTCTTGTTTCTTCTCTCCTACTGTGGACTGAAAGATGCTGAGCAGCAGTGTAACAAAGGAGGCAGTGCATTAATTAAATACAGCAATTTGCTTTCCTCTCCTTTTTGTTGTGGGAACAGCGCCGCTAAGATTGATGAGGCACTGTCTGATATACAAGAAGCCCACTACATCTATATCTGAGGCTGATTGTGATGGAACACCCATTGAATGGCCAGTATGTATTAAGATGTCAACTTTTATATTATAAGCTGTGTTGGTCTGTTTATTCATATTTTATTTCATTTATGAAGGTTTTTTTCACTCTCTTTTGCATGTAAGCATATTTGTTTGCCAAGAAGCAGCCGCGCTAATAGCGTCTTTGCAAGCAGGGCTATAGTGCAAAAAGGGAGAAGAACAAAGACGGGACGTACTGTAGAGAAAAGGAATCAGTATAAAAAGTGTCTTCTTGTTCTTTAAAAATAATTTGTTTGGAAAATCTGACACTGCTGTCTTGTGCAAACATTCACATTATGTACAAGTGTGTGGGCAAATGTTTACAGTGAAATTCTCTGCATGATGTCCATGCATCTTTGCAGACTCACAAGATGAAGAACAGCATGTTTTGACTCTAAGCATGGAGTGCAACATTTGGAGGGCTGTGGGAGGGTAAGGAGGGGAGAAATGGTGTGCTAAAAGTGCTAAAAACTGCCATAGAAGAGCAAAAGGAGCCCTTGAGGGTCTTCTCATTATCATACGACCCTGCATGGATTTCACATTGCAGGGCCGTAATGACCATTTAATGAAGGTTTTCATCAGCCATATTCACATCAATTACAGAATATTATTAAATGTTTCTGTTTTGTAAAATGACTCCCACAGGGATTTATCTAGAGGCAATGTGGGCCTACTTTGGTATAAACCATAACCCAACCAACACTGGGTTTTCAAGGCCAATTCTGATATCAACATTTGAGAGTTAGAAGAGTAAGGTAAGAAAAGTTAAAAAGCCTAAAAAAAATTGTTTGTCACTCTGTTTTATTTATTGTTTTTTTCTCTGGTCAAAAGTGGGCTTTTTTACACCTATTATTACCACACAAAAGTGATGTCAGATTGTACAAACACAACCTACAGTTCACTTCTACCTCACTGCACAGGCCTACAAACTCAAACGGGATAAAAAAAAGTGACCACTGAACACTTTTCTTCCTCAACTACTTCTCTCTCTCCTGCAATTGCAGGCGGCCGCAGTGAAATTCCACCGACCTCTTTGTGGAGGGTGGAGTCGTTTATTGATGCCTGTAGCTCACACTGAACCGACCAGACAGACAAATACAGCAGTAGTCAGGGTACAGAAGCCGAGATGTGCTGATGTGTCACAACACCGCTAGGGTGTGTGACTGTACATAGAAAACAATAGGCCTCGGTGCGTGATGTGCATCACAGACTGTGCTGTACAGACTGTACAATAATACTAGTGAAGTACTTGCATTCCACAAATAATGAATAAAGAACTTTGCATCACACCACTTTCACTGAGCCAACCTGAGGTAAAGTTAGCTCAGTTTGGGCAACTCAAGGTTACTATGGAAAAGTTAAACAACTAAATTTTAGATAACAGCAACCAAAAACTGTTTGTAAAAAATGGCAAAGAAAGGGTGGTGAGTTTTCAGCTATGAATGTACCAAAACAAGATTATCAGTGAGTTTGAAGACACTCTTTAAAAGCCAGATAACGGTATGTCAGACAATTTCTTTTTTGACACAAACACATAACATAAACAAACATTTCTGATAAGGATTCCTTCAATTTTCTTTTCAAAGAACTGTGACCAAGATATGTACTGAGCGTGACATGTAACAGTTAAAAAAAGAAACTTGTCAGGGCTCTCTGGTAGACAAACTATCTCAAGTGAAGTGAATGTAGATCATAGTTTAATAATTATTTGTGCAGCCACTTTTTCCCTTCAACTCACTGAAGTAACACTTTAATTCCAATGTAGTTAGTCCAGAGTTTCACTGAACACCCACCTCTTTCTCAGCAGCTCTGTGTCTTGCTTCTTTGTTTCTTCGCTGTATTTCTCTTCTTTCCCTCTCTCACCTCTGGCCTCCCCTTGGTGCCGTGTTCTCTTGCCTCTTCACTCTAATTGATAGGAGCAGACTTAGTTAAGATGTCACCTGAACACATCCACAAGCCTCAGACATGGCGACAGCCCACCATCGACAGCCCACCCCATGCCACACATGGACAAACCGATGGTTAAATTGGTATTGGTAGGAGGGTCAGAAGTGCCTGTGGCCCTCAGGGAACATTTGACCCTTCCTGTCACACACTTGCAAACTCGCACACACTCTCCACACTTCAGCTGATAAAGCCAATGCCACACAATCCATTTACTTCCACAGCTTAATTAACACATACAGCTAGTACTTCTGGTAATGCAGCCTTTCAAATATGCACATAATTACACATACACACATGCACGCACGGCTCACTACTGGCATGCATTGTGATTGGTAATTGCTTCCCTACTTCTGACCCGGCTGTCATGATCAATGGGTGTGACCAGGTGATTAGACAAGACAAGCACCCAAAGCCATTGATTAGAGACATCCATTCCATAGGATATAGATTTATGAGCCCCTCCACTGCACAATGAGTCAACCCAATGGGATTTCTTGTGTAAAGGTTACAAAAGGGTAGAGAATCTTCTCCTATAGGATTTTCATTTCTAACAGAATAGAAGTGACCTTTTCAAGAAACTTTGTCAGAATAGTGAGGGATGCAGTAATTGCAGAGCATGCATCTTTAAAATTCTGAGTATGTAGTCCCTTGTTTGGCAGGAGGGTTAGGGTTAGGGGTCAATCAAGACAATGTCCTTATTTCTTGACATTTTCATGAAATAAGGAAAATAATGACAGAGGGCCCTCATGTTCATCAAGACTGATTCAGGTAAACGGTTACCATTGTTTCACTGTACTGACCACTGGAATAAAAAGTAATTTTCTATCTTTTCAACTTATTATAAATGTTATAAATATATAATAAAATATAATAATATTTAAAGCATTAATGTTGTACATTGTACAGCTGTACATGGCCATAAAAGGTTTATGTTATACACATAAAACTCATCTTTTTGGAAAAGATGAGTTTTAAGCATTTTTATACCTCAACTATTACATTTCAAATAATGTATCGCTGAATTAGGGTGGCTCAATACTCTACAGTTGTTATTGCTGCATGGAGCAGATCAATAGACAGTAATACAATTGTTTTTGTTGTGTGTTTAGATGATAGCTGGAGGTTCATTTAAGCCATTGTGTGTGTGTGTGTGTGTGTGTGTGTGTGTGTGTGTGTGTGTGTGTGTGTGTGTGTGTGTGTGTGTGTTTGTACAGTATGTACATGGATCAGGCTTTGTGCAGTAGCCAGAGGACACGAACATGAAAAGAAAATGCAAGGTAGACTATCCAAGACAGTCTTGCATGATATTCAGAATGAATTTAACACATAAACCTGCACGCATACTTAAAATAAAGTATATTCTTTTTTCCGCATATAATCCAAATACATAATCAAGAGTTCATCTTCATCCCTTTTCTGTTCTGAAAATTATTTTTTACACCCTTGTTCGCCATTCATTGAGGACTTGATGAGTCAGGTCAGCATAAATGGTCTTTAAGAGTTAAAGAAGATGCTAAACTGAACAACTTTAACTTGCACCTTTAAAAAAAAGGACTGCACCCACTGTGTGAAATAACGTAGATGAGACATGAAGCATGATCCTTATTACCAAGGAGGATAGGGAAAATTAAGGAAATGGAGAGCGAAAAAGGTATTATAATCCATTCTATGGTTCTGTGGGAAGGGGAGGAGGGGGTCTCATTTATCTTATGTGAAGATACATATCCCAACAATACATCTGTGGTTAAAAACTGGCCACAAGCCTGGCCTGTTGTGCCAGTGTAAACAAAAAAAGCAAGACTTAGCATCTTCCCCCCTGCTGTTCACACGGTGATCAGCAAAAGTGTATCTCTAGAAACTCGCTGTCAGGCAGAATGGATTGTACTTAATTTCCAATAAGGTGCTTAAGTGCGATCCCTAATCATGCCTTTAATTAGAATCCCTTGGTCATTAAGGGGAGATAATTCAGTGAAAAATAACTCTGCACTCTGTGGGAGCAGCAAAGCAGCAGACGGACGAACGGTCTGCTCTGTACACAGGCCAATTCCTCTCCCGTGTCACAGAAGGCCTAACTACCCAGGTTAAAAAGGCTTCATGCATCTGACTTTCACAAGACATTCATTCAAATATAGAATAATATTGTCCAGTATTATTGTTGAGCAAGAAGACTTCATCAGGCTTCAACAGATTTCATCTTTAAACTAGCTTGACCTTCCTCCTAGCCAGCAAAAAACTGTAAATCCTTTCCCCAAGGAGAAGGACAGTAAACCAGATAAACATATCCTATGAGCTAGGGCTGCACGATATGGTTAAAAAGTTAATTGTTTGGGCAGATATTGCAATTGCGATATGATTCACAATTAGTGGGAATGGTTATTTTTGCATCACAATATTTATTTTTACAAAAAAGACTACTAAATCACAATGATGTGACACATGTTGGGGTCTGTACCAATTTTCTTACATCTGGAGAACAAGATTTAGGCCATGTCATTTCTGCAAAACTACAATACAAATAATGCTGTTTTGTCACACATTTTACCTTTATCAAAAAGCTTCTGCTATTTGCATATTGCTCTTGGCCATATTACGATTTTATTTATAATATTTTGACTAATTGTGCAGCTCTGCCGTGAGCTTGTGTAGACACATATTTTAAAAGCATGTTAAAGGCTGTGAAAAACTATTTTCTTCATCAGCTTTTTACAATGAGGAATACAATTTTACATTAACAAGCTATTTGCCAAAGTTGCGAAGAGTTTTGGTTATTTCACAACAGATCTGTTTTTGTCAGGATTCAGTAGGAAAAAGCTGGTGTGTTTTCTAACTTTGATTGTTGCCTATTTAGTCATAACTAGCTGCAGTGATGTAGAAGTGTACTACAGGGTGTCTCGGTACACCAGGACATCATCGTTTGGTGTGGTTACATCAGTGATGGCGATTAGAACAGCTGGTCAACACTTTACCCAGTTAGGGCAGTAAACTACTGCTCTTCAGCCTGGTTTTAAATTAGAAAATGACTGTTAGTCAGTTTATCCAAACATAACATATTTTTATCCAAGATAGATTAACATTTGTTTTATAAGGTATATGTGTGTATGAATTGGTGGAAATGTCTGCAGGCCAGTAGTGTTAACCACTGTTACCACATGACTGCCAATCAGCTTTTTATTAATGTTTAGGCTGTGATCACTCTGCACCGTAGGCCTGTGGCCTAAGGTTAGCATCAGCAACTAGTTCAACTACATGCCTAACGATTGGTCAACAGTGTTGGTCAAAGATTCAAGTGTTTGTGGTGGGTCAATAAGAAACAAAAATGAAGCTAGTCCGTCTAACAGTTCTCAGCCAAAGACAAGTAGGAGAACAGGTGTAGAGTTTTCTCTAGTCCATGCCTTCAATGCTGCTACACATGAGCACTGAATACACCTGCCCTCTACCAGCCAGGCAAAACAAAGAAGAACACCGATCATGTGAACCTAAAAATATGAACCTACAACTCAACCAAACACAAGATGACTGCATACTGAACATGGCATTTAGACAAGGAATACATTTTTTTTTATTATTATATTATAATTATTATAATAATCTTTTATCCAAACCACAGTGTATTCATACTGTAAACCATGACTTGGGAACAAAAGACACATGAACCCAAAAATACTTTATTTACATTCTGTGGCATCATGGGAAACAAATCCTGACTGCAGTGGGCAGTCGTGTAACACTCAAGCATTTTCCTGCACACTCTAAAAAAAGTATTTCTTAGCATAACTACTTCCAGTCTATCAGTCTTTACGGATGTTTGGAACAATTCAGTCATGTTCCAGTGTGTGCTCTAGTTATTTTGGTGCTATGTATTTTCTCTATCACTCGTTTGTCACTTGTTTTCTCTATTATACGTGTTTGTATTGTTCGTGTATGCCTGAGTTTCAATCTGTGCGTGTGTGTGTGTGTGTGTGTGTGTGCGTGTGTGTGTGCATGAGTGTGTGTGGATATATAGTGGTGTTTGATTAATAATCTCCTTTCATTACAGTAATCAGGTCTGGGATCGGCAGCGGTGGCAGGATGACTTAGAACTTGGGGCCTCGCCTCATTAACTCTCTGTGTCCAACGAGCGACACCCTCCCGACAAATTGGAATTGCCTCGGCACCCTGACTCAGTCTCTTCTAGCTCTTCTGTAGTGAGTCCTGTGAAAATAAAGATTATATCCATTCCCTTGTAATCTACTGTCTCGCGGTCATACCTGAGTTCATGTTAAAAAATAACCTTACTCCTTTTCTTTAGGGGGCCTTATATACCTCGTAAGGTTCTGGTGCATCCAGTACAGTGATTTGCTTTCTATTAATATATATGTTAACTGACACCTTTTATTTAATCTCTAATGCTATACAACACTGTTAACCCAAAGTTCAGTTTTCCTTTGAATCTAGCTACAACGATATTTATTGCTTTCAATTCATATTCTCATATATCAGGTACTAAGTATGTTCTCTTACTTACTGTGAATGGTCTCCTGCCTCCAATAACCCAGTGACAGTTAGTTACTTTGAACAGAAAGGATGAAAACAAATGCTCTGTTAAAATCAAAAACATCTCTGATAAATGCGCTGCGTAGCTGTAACTGCCTTGAAATCCAGCCTCCAGCAGGGTGTTTTTGAACTCATTAGGCATCGCTAACTCCCACTTGTACATTTGAAGTGAGACACTTTTCTGAAGCTTGACCCAAGTTTTATTGCAAATTCAAAGAGTTGTGAACAAGAAGGATGTAATGAGAGTGTCTGTACGTGATGAGTTACTGTATATTTCTGTAAATGAAATACTCGTGGACCTATATGTGTTAGTGTGTGCCCATGTGGTTTCAAATTCACACATTTTAAGATATCTAGATAGAGTGCCTGAGGCTTAAATAATGACCTGCTGTCATCTCCATGCCCTCTGAATCCCCACTCTTAATCAGCCTCCTCCATGTGCAGTCATACAATTTAATTAGCTGCCCACCAATGTTATTATTAAAAATAATCACAAATGCCCCTACCAGACTCTGATCTGATTTTATTTTGCATTGGTGAAATTGGTAGATTTAGAGTCAATGAATTTTCATTTATGAAACAAAATTACAAAATAAACATTTTGCTATAAACTGCCCATGTATTATAAAGCCATTTCACTCCATGCTGATGTGATGAGTACAGAGAAAAAAAACAACATTATGTAAATATAAAACAATAATAAGTTAATACAAAAAGAAAGCTTTTTATGTAACTTTAGAGACAAGTCATCATCAAAGCTACATTCCTGGAAGCATCCAGAGTCGACAGAGCAGGGGGCCTCTTAACCACGACAGTTCAATGTTAAGATCCTGGCTCTGCATCTCTGTGTTGGAGCTAAATAACCTCCATATTTCCCTGTGTGGCTGACACTAATGGGAACCACGCTGTGTCACACAACTCACCGCCCTGCCTGTGTGTGCTCAATGATGCTCAACCTACTGATTGGGTTGGTGACTGAGGTCATCTTTTTCTGCGCTGACCACAAGTTGTGAAGCAAAGCTTCAATAACCCGCTGGGCTAATGCAATTAGTAGCCAACAACCATATAACTTACACAAGCAATGAGTGCTGCCCAGAGGAAATGAACACCGTTCGGGTCTGTGCTTGATAAACAATGAGGTCTTCACAAAAGGGGAATAGGGAAGGAGGGGGAGGAGAGTGATGTTATGATGCAGCCTTGGTGTTATCAAGTCATCAGTGTGAGGTTAGGGTGAAAGAGAAAGAAAGGTGAAAAGTGTGATATCAGCATGGGATAGGACCTTATCTCAGTGAAATTCAGTCAGTTTTGCCTTCATATCAGTGCTCTATATCTGAGGAACACTCCACCATAGTTATGAAGTGCTCACACTGCCAGAGATATGGCACCAGTAAAAGTGTTTCTTCCTGCCACACAAGCACAACGACTAGATAAAGAGCTGAGAAATCGTATGGTTTTTCTGCTTCAGGAAGAACAATTTTTTCTCTTCTTTTTCTTTTTTTTGCTGCAGCATTCAATAATGGCTGAACTACATTTATGTGTTTTTGCATATTTAATATTAATTTTATATTTTCTTTTTAAAGTCAGACACCATAAAACAAACTGCAAAGCAATTTGTGTTGCTTGGACCAGGAAATATAATACTTTTATTATATACATATACATACATACAGTGCATATTCATACAGTGCTTTATGTGACATTTTCCAGTAGTTCAGTGCATTAGTGAGGTGTTGATCAGCACATGAATTTAAAATTTAGAATATGTTATTTAACCATTACATGAGAATACTGTGTTATTTTTGGTGAGTGATACAGGCTGAGTATCCTGAAGCACTTAACACTGTAGTGAATGCATTACACGATCTTCACCTATTATGTGGAAAAAACACAAATAACTATTATAATTTAAGGAAACCTTGACCCAGAAACTTGGGTGTCCATTGTCCTGTCTCCCATTGCAGTTTGACCTTCAACCTGATCACAATCAGCACCTGATGTAATTAATGAGGTGATTAATTGCTGTATTGATCCATTGATCAATCAAACGGCTCTCGGGAAGAAATTGAAATCCTAGTAATTACTGGGAATATTAGGAGTTTAATTGGATTCTGGGGTCATTTTGGTGAAAATGTGTTTCTAATTTGTTGTATGTTTGTCTGAACTTTTGTAGTAGAATTTGTTGAAATAAAAAATTTAAATAACTGAATGGTGTGTGAATAAATTCTTACAACAATTCTAAATATTATAAAAAGGTGGGGATATAATCAGAATATTTGGAACAATTTACTTCGATACTATTTGTTTTTAGTACAACATAACTCAACTCCACACTTTATGACATGGCTTGGAAACTAAAGTCAATTACATAAACCCACAGGTACCTCAATAATTGGATTGAGCATTATCAAACCTGTCGTGCAACCAGGTGAGAGATTTTGGTAACACAGGAGTCAAAACAAATTGCAACTGTCTGTTACCTCAGAATTATGCAGTCTGCCCTAATTGCCATAATGTAATTTTATTTATTTTTTAAGTATTTTTTGGGGCTTTTTATTGCCTTTATGATAGAGACAGCTGAAGATAGACAGGAAAGGGGGACAGAGAGAGGGGATGACACGCAGCAAAGGGTCGCAGGTCAGATTCGAACCCTGGGCCGCTGCAGCAAGGACCCAGCCCCGGCACATGGGTCGCTAGCTCCACCCACCGAGCCAACCGGGCGCCCATAAAGTACATTTTTTGTCGAGTTAACGCCAGCTAAAAGTTTTGTCAAATTCTCCTCAAGAGCTGTGCTGTAATGTTGCAATAGATAATTTACTGTTCCTTCCTGCAAAAAACAAAATAAGAGGCTGCCATAGCCTGGGTTAATTTAGCTTTTCTTGGCTTTCTAAGGATGGATAATGCAAACAATCAATGCTTTGATTGTGTGATAACATATTAGGCAGTTATTGTAATGCTGTTTTTGTAGCCAGCCTTCAAGTCTTGGATGATTACATGGTCAAAGTGAAATGAAGAGTATTAGGGATAAAGTGTGTGACAGTGAAGAAAGGATGGAAAACACAAGGAGTAAAAACACAGAGGAAAAGACGGAGGGTAAAATGAGGCAGTGGTAGTGGAGGCTTGTAGCTTGGGAAGGTGACCCTGAGTAACAAGCAGGGCTGTTCATTTAGGCAGGCAGGGAGCAAAGCAGTGACAGCCAGCACCAGAGTCGTGGACCCCTGGAGAGAGGCACTGTAGCAGATGGAATAAGAGAATTTAGATGAAACAATCCCACAATGCACAATGTCACCATGTTGCTCCTGTCCTCTTATTAGAGGTGATGTTAGACTCCAGTACCTGAAGGATTTGGTAGGAAAGAACATAATTCCTCTGATATGGTGCTTTTTTAAGATGTTTTTTTTAGGGTAACAGAAAACTGCATACTAATAAGGAAGGATGCAGCTAAAGCATTTTAATTATTTATTTATCTCTCTAAATTATTTTTAAAATAGTAAAAATAACTTACCGCAATTTCCCAAAGCCTGAGGTGAAGTCTTCAATTTGCTTGTTCTTTTCATTCACAACTGTCCAAGAAAGATATTCAATTTGTAATAATAAATAAAACAGAGACACAGATCAAAACTATTTATATACTTGGTTACTGATAGCCTGTAATTCTTGCAAACTATCTGTCGTGACCTCTCCAAAGATGCTCTGAGCATTTAAAATTTTGATTTATGAACTCACCTACTGTATGTTTATACCTCAACAATCAACTGATTATTTTTCTGTGTATAATTTAGTTAACTCTGTGTGGGCTCTAATTATTATCTAATTGTTTACCCCATGGGCCCATTTAATATAGTATTTTAGTATTAAATGTTCCAATAGTCCACCACTGGACATGGACAGTAAACACACCATAAGCAGCTTTTTTGTCAGAAATGCAACAGAAGAAGAGCAATTTCTGTTTAGAAAAGTTGTTGTCACTGCAACTGTTTCAGGAAGACAGTCAACTCCCAACACGTTAGTCACGATATAATGTTGTCTTCCGCATTCTTCCGTCTTCCATACTTGTTTTCTGTGAATCCTTTTAGCATGGCCACGCACACCGCGAGTAACAACGAACACTACAGTATTTTATAGAGAGGCAATTACAGAGTGTAAATATATTAAAATATAACTAAAGTAAATATAACTAAATATGTCAGAAATAAATAGCAAGAAAAATGGTTTGATTGATATAATGGAAATCTTAAAAATTGTAGCTGTCCGGTAGAATACGCAATAGTTCAGCTATTTCAGATGTTTGGCAGTCATACAAGCCTTAAAGTAGACAATGACCCCATGTGGAATCCAATCTGAACATGAAAAAGAGGCAGAGAAAAAAGAAAGAGTGAGATCAGGGTGCGTGTGGACAGGGTTGGCCAAACTCATCATTATTTGGTAACAGGACTGGACTAATTTTTCCACCTCAGTCTCATTTTCTATTTCAAGGGCACATTGGCTGCTCAGAGTGTGATTGCAGTGTTGCTGTACCAGTGCTCCCTCCATTGTGGTTGGACGGCCAGCTGCCTGATCTATTATATCTTCTGATTACCACCCACCACACACACTGATAAGATCCCAGCTGGAACAGGACAGGGGCCAGAGTGCCAGCACTCAGTCTGTATGTCTTTTGTAAGCTAGTATTAGCATGCCTGTGCATATGAGCATGTTTGTTTGGCTACTCAAACATCAGCACACCTGAATGTATTAGTAAGGACCACCTGATGTCAGCAATTCACATCTGTCTTGGACATACAAAGATACCATTACACACACATATGTACACGTACAGGTGTGCTCACACACACACACACAATCCACATACTCATCCTATCATTGACACATAAAACACAGAGAAACACAAATACATTTAAAATCATTCCCTCTTGTCAAATGTACTGAAGTAATGCATTTCTTCAACATTTTGATTTAGAAATTAGATATAATTTTAATAAATCCTTTTTGTTTTGTACAATAATAAATATTTACATTTCTTTGAACATTTTACATATATTTAATATCATATAGATATTTTTTATATAATTTACATATTTTTGATATACTTGATATATTTCATGAACTATTGCCCCTGTGTTACAACTCTCCGGGATTGATTGATTTCAGGGATGGATGGTTAACCACATTTGTCATGACAGAACCAAATGATCAGCCTATTGGTATAGGCCAATAAATTGGCCAGCAGATATCAGTCAATATCAGCATCAGTATCGCTGTATGTGTCGGTTAGTGGTGCAATGGATCATAGTTGATCCGTATGTATTAATATGTTTTATAGTATACTATAATACGGTGTGTGTGTGTGGGGGTGGGGGGGGGGGGGGGGTTGTGTTTATAATCCAATAATATGAAATAAAAATAAGAAATAATCGGAACCCTTCATCACCAAGATTCCCTAAATTCCGCTTGTCTCACCTGTCAATACACAGTGAAATGATAACAATTATTAAAGAAGATTGGCAGCTTCACTAGCAAGTTAGCCATACATTGGAAGTAACCAGATGGTCTCATTGTATCCACACTGTTTGCTGTTGTTGCAACTACCCGGGCTGCTGAGATCATTTTGTTTTATTATCGCCATCGTTGTGCCTTCTCTTCATGACAGACCCATTTTTCACCAAGACACTCTCTTCTAACTAATTCATTTTCCTGAAACAGAATTTATCTCCCATTACTCCACACATACAGAAGCACAATCATATTTTCTCTTCAATGAAAAAAGGGGTAAAAGGGCTTTTGTTGCCAGAGAATGTCTCATATTCTCTTCCGATGGCGGGTTCCTGATGATCACCTCTGTATGTAAACTGTCTGAATTTATAATGTGGCACTGACGGATGCATTAATTTTCTTGGCCAGTTGTCTGATTCAATATTATGCATTTATCTGTGAATGCTGCCTCCTCCTCTCACTAGTGGTACAAAGCCCCTCTGGGAAAACAATTACCGTGCAAAACTAAAGTCTGAATATTTAAAATAATGACTGAAAATAGATGTACAGATGTTTATCTCTCCCTTCAGTCTGATGTTGGTATGGCACTTGTCTGTATGTCACTCAAAGGCATTCTGCTTTTTCTCCCAAGGGGACAGAGCTGCTCCGCCACTGATTATGAACACAAAGCTCCCTGGAAGAGTAGGAACACATATACATACATACATAGACATTTGCGCACGTCGATGCAAAAAAACATTCACACGCAACACAAATGCCACGCAGGTATAGATGGATTTTTTACATCAACAGCCCACAGCCCTTTTTTCCCAATCTTTTCCTTCCTCTCACTCCATCTTTTCCTCATCCTTCTTTCTGTCTTTCCCCCCATCTCCTCAACCTCCAGAGGGTTCCTCCTGATTCATTATTTCCTGTCAACATGTGTCTCCTGAGGCCTCCCATGCACTAGAGCCCCTTCTCTAACTTCACTTGAGCTGTTAAATGGATACACATCCCCTCTTCCTAAACACCTGAACCCAATGTGTTCATGTTTTAATTTTTAAACAGGTAACAGGTGCTTTTTTTATTGAATCATGTGGAAACATTTGCGCTCTTGACTCCAGGCTTATCATGAAGTGGTACTAGGTGCATTAAGCCTAAATACCTAAGATGTACTGAGGGCAATCGTATAACCAAAAAGGTCACCTTCATTTCAGTGGGTACTTCTCTGTAACCATTTTTTTAAGAATACATTTTATAAATTTCTTTTAATATTTGTGCAACATAAACATGAATAAATGCATAAAGATGGTTTGATGCTAATAAAAAAAGAAAGTGAATGATAAATTATAGTCAATTTTTTTTTAACACTTTACTCATGTTTTATTATTTAAGTTTTAATTTGTCACCCCTCTGTACTGTTATATACATACAGCATGTTTATACACAGACACACACAAACAAGAAGAAAATCCTTACTCTACATCCTGCTTTCTTTTCTTTTTTTTTGCCTCTCCTGGCAGTATCCATTGATTCTGTCAAGCCAGCATCAGTCCATGGTGTCTCTGCCTTTAGTTGTTATTCGCAGTATTTGGGGACATGACAGAAAGAGATTGAGAACAGATCAAATGTGATTTATCCGGTGTTGGACAGCCAGCTAGTAAACTATACATGCTGAAGAGGATCAGGAGTTCGCAGAGGGTAAGGTCACAACTGTATAAATACTGACACGGCAGTCCTAGAGATGACTGGTGTGTGAAGAATGGGAGATGTAATTGGTAATGTGGGAGATGGCACTAACATTTTTTTTTTTTTTTAAACCGTATGTTAAAAACTGACCCGTTTGCAGTTTTTTGTGGATACAGCATATTCCCATACTGCTAATTCTATTATTCTGCTAATGTAAGTGAACATTATCATATGATGGCCACAGAGGCTTCTGATATAGACTGTCACTTGTCACTTTGCACTAAGGTGTTGTTAATGTGGTTTCTGTGAGTTATGGGCAGTTGAAAAGCAATCTGGCACCAGGTTGTTGGGGTCAGATACCTTAATGATTGACCCGAGACCTTGGACTGTCATGTTGGCAATAGAGGGAAAAAAAACTGTGGCTGTGCCAGTATTAACTAAGTCAGTGCAGTTTGACAGGTCATCATCACAGTATATAGAAATATTTTGTACTGTATGCATTTTGGAAGTGATACGTACTGACCACATAAAGAAAGTGATAAAATTACTTTGGATGTGACATTTCTGCCAATCAATTATATCATTGTACTATCAGATTTAATCTGCATGTATTCATTAATGTATTCATTAAATCAGTGTAGTATGGGATCATTTTACTCAGGATTAACTGAAATGTAAAAAGTCTGGAAAGAGGGCATAGATGGCAATAATATATCGGGGGTCTTTCACTGGAAAAAAAACAATTAAAATGTCACACAGGTAACAGTGTTTCATATTTGGGCAGGAAATATAACAAATTTAGCAATGAATATGCAGCCAGCAAGCAATTTTTTCTCAAAGAGCTGCCAGCATTTCCTTGCCAACCACAAAGTGGAAACCACTGCCAATAGAACTTGTCCTGTTTCTCAGTTTATGGAAAATTAACCTTTTTGAATTTGTTTCTGGTGTGGACTGCAATGCCTCCAACGTCCCCTCACATGGTACTCCTCTGTACCCTTTCCTCCCTCCCAGCCTCCCACTGTGTCCTAGCAGTCCTGCGGCTGTGAAGGTCGGCCTGTCTCTCATCAGATACAACCCCAACTAACTGTGCTGCCTTTGAGGCAAGAACCCAACGGAACTGCAGGTATATGTGTGAGTGTGTGGGTTCATACTGATCACTTAAATGCATGCATATGGAGATGCATGTAGGTAGTAGGTACTGAGTGAATGGGCTGCACTAACTTGACAATTTGCCAGATAGAATAAAAACCAGATCCCAACCGATACTAGAAAATCCAAAGCAAAAATATATCAGCCAATATTTGTTTTATAATAAACAAAAAAAAATTTATGAAGTGAACCTCCTAAATTATTGTTTTAAATATTTTTCTTCATCTTTTAAATCATACTTATTGTACATCCCCAGACTGTGACAATGCACAGACAACTGCAGCCTGTATGTTAGGGTTTGACCAAGAATCTAGACTCAAAAATGTCTAAGGGCAGGGAAAAATCCAGAAAAACCAAAGTACATGAACACGAGAAATACTGCTGATACTCTGGAAAGAGAAACTGACACAGGAGGGAGGAAAACACAGACTATATAGTGAGCAAGGGAAAGGTAATCACATGCAAGTGCAGGTGATGGAGGGCGGAGCAAACAATTATCATTGGTGGGAAAACACTCAAGGAAAGGAAGTGAGAGGGTCAGAAACAAGAGGGAAAGAAAGGTACAAAGGAAAACAGGAAACACACATAACTTCAAAATAAGACAACCTTCAATGACTTAAATAAAGGACACTGCCAGAGCAAATCTAGGCATGCCTGGACAATTATTTGCTTCTCTGGTAACGTTTTTTTGCTGAGTTTTGTTGTGTTTTTCTGTGTCTGTGTCCGTAAAAAGTTAATATTGGCTATTAATATTTGCTGGCCAAATTATTGGTCAGGCTCTAATAAAAACCATGGATGAAAGCAAAAATCGACACCAGGGAAAGAAGTATTTTTAACTGGTAGTCTTTTTAACTTGATATTAAATATCACCAGTAACAAAATGCAAATTTTTTTTCAATGCATAAATAGTAAATTATTTAAATTTACATTCCTTCACTCTCTGATTTAACAACAGCCATTACAAACCAGATAATTGGCATCAGCATTGGATCAATGGCAAGGCATTTGACTTGAGTGTAAAGCAACTGTGTGGGATATTTATACCTGAGGTTGTATTAATAGTCGAGTATATATCAACCAACAGAGCTTCTCTTTAGAGGAAATTGTTGTTCTTGCACAGAAGGTGTAGAATTGCTACAAGCCACTGAATTGTGTCTTAAATTAAATTAGCCTGGGAGAAGATAACACATTTGGTTACCATGCTGCTCTTGTCCCAGGAGAACTAATGCCCAATGAAACAAATAGTTCAGTGATAGCAAGTGAAGAGACAAACAGAGCCAACAGCAGTTGAGTATATGGGGGACCCACCACCCCCATATACATCTATAGAGGTTATAAATACACTGTACATCTGTATCAGGATACACGCCAACAGCTCCATGTTGTATGTTATATGACAATCATTCAATCTATATCCACATGTTTCTAATTAGAATTAAAAGTGAATCTAAATGTGTTGGCAGGGATTTGGATTCATTCTCATGCTCATTCATTTTTAAAGCTATATTAATACAGCACAGACACAATACCATCCATCTGGGCAGGCAGGCAGTGTGAGCACAGATCTGAGTGATCCTAGTCATGAAAATTGAAGCGCACTACTGGACCATGACTGACACCCACCCTTCTGTGCCTTTCCTTCCACTTCACCTCAGTCGCATTCATGGAAAGCAATCAAAATATCAAACAGGTAAGGGTAAAGGGGAAAAAAGGAGACTATGCAGCATAAAGCTCCAAAGTGCAATATGATAAAGAATGCGTGGCCTGCAGAGCACCTGGTGTTAATGAATTCATACACCTTGTTAGCAGATTTTAGGGTGATAAATGTATTTTGACTGAAAGATTCATTTATAGCAAAAAAAGCTTCCACTGGATACAAGACTTTGATTATTAATGTTAGAAAACTGATCAGTCTTGCAGATTGTGTACACATGAAAAATGCCCTCCATTCGTTCACTGGTCTGACATGAAGGACTGATTACACTTTTCTTAATCTTCAACAATGTTGTGACCAATCATCTTGTCTGGAGTTGTACAACACAGGAAACATTTCTCTACATTATCGAGATCCCACAGTACTGATTATCACTTATGCCCACGTATGTATTAGTTGAAAAAGTAATTATATTAAGTACTGTGTAAAGACAACATCAGAGGTAGGCTATGGATCCTAAATGAAAAGAGTTGATATCAGGCTCAACTTGTCAGGATCAGGTCTAAATTGTCCAACTGGTCAATCAGCCGAAGCTGCACTTCGTTACGTCAGTACATTATGATGCTAATATTAGTTAATCTCAGACTACGGCAGGAATTTAGTATTTGGAGAGTGTGTTTTAGAGAAGTGGACATGTTACAAGTGGACATTGCCAAAGTCACTAAATAATCATCCTCTGGGGACCATGAATGTCTGTAAAAAAACTTGTCATTACCATTCCTAGAGCTGCAACCAGTAGTGTGGCTAAAAACTGAGCTGAATCTAATTAAATAAATAATAGCCATTGGTGTCTAATATTCACTCCAGGGAAACACCATAACCCTTGGTAATATATGCTCTGAGTCCCAATATTCATTTGTACAATCTGAACTACAAAGTAACAACAAAACTGCTTCCCTCAGGTTTGATTTGACAGTCTATCTCTCAGAACCTGTCTGTAGAGGCCTGGCATATTCTCTGGAGGGAATTTGTTGATCAGTGGCACCATTCTGTCATTCAACAATACAAGTGATTTACTTGAAGACGAAGACTTGAAACAATACAGTCAGTGCCCATCAATCTTTCCCTCTGTCATACTTCATTTCTTCACAGAGCTCTATCGGCTGCCACCACTTAAAATATTACCAACAGATATCCAAAGTTTAAAAAAGTCCAAAAGATCGGGTTCATGAATTCAACGATTTAAATAGAGTAGAAGCTTCCTAAAAATTAAGAAAGTAGTGTTAGTCTAGAAACACCTGCAGTAAGAGAAACTGAATAAATCTCCTCACATCTGAAGTGTAATTTCTACTGGGGATGGGCAGGGAGCTTTTCAGAATTCCGGTGGTCCACTCTCAACATTCAAAATTTTTTTATTTATTTTTTGACCATAGGCATCAGGTTTAAAACACTACTACTTTGCCAGCCATCAGCCTGTGGCGGAGAATGTGAATCAAACTGCTGATTTTGCTCTGATACACTCCAAAAAGTTGCCACGGACGAGTAGCGGACATGAATGAATGAATGTGGTTCTATAGTATGTTTTGGCATCTGCTGACCAGCTGTGGATGGGGACATATTCCACGCATGCGCACCAGCAGCAATCATAAAAAGGAAACGCCAACAGCAGCAGTTATATTTAATATAGGGGCAGCTGTGGCTCAGTAGGTAGAGCAGGTCGTCCACAATCCACAGGGTTGGCAGTTTGATTCCCTGGCTCTCTCAGTCCGAGTATCGGAGTGCCCTTGACTCCCCCGGGCACCCCCATGGCTGCCCACTGCTCATAGTGTATAGGATGGGTCAAATACAGAGGACAAAGTTTGTTTATTCAAATGCTATGGAATAACAATAAAGACAGTATCCCCGAGTCTTCTTGATGTTTTCTTTGGAAATGGGACAAAAAGAAAGAAAGGAAATATGAGTTGATTGATTAGAAGGCCATTCAGTAATTTAGCCCAGGATAATCATATTTTCTGTATAGTCCTGTTGATTTTAGGCTGTATATGATTCTTTATCGATAGTTCGACAATAATGTACCATAGATAGTAGTCCCCTTAAAGTTATACCTGCTCACAGTAAACACAAACTGCATAAAAACAAAACAAGTGGGGAAAAGAACTGGACTAATGGTCATTGTATTTTAAGAACAAAGATCTATTGTGCATTTTGTATCCGGATCAGTAACTTTCAACTTTGCACTGGTTTAAATGACTGTGCTTTGCAGAAAGGCATCATTGTTTTCATAAACTTTTCTCAAGAGTCGGAAAACTGCTTACATTCTATTGATTTCTCTTTTTTTTATCCCCCTTTCGCATTCTGCAGACTCTTCACTTTTTTCTGCCCATCTGTAAGTCCTGCATTTCCTGCCAGTAGATAACAGTTATCTGCACAATTATTTGTAGCGAAGTGATGGTCAATATAGGTAATATAAAATGGTTAAAGAACAAGCAGCCTGATAACCTAAACACATTAGCATAAGTGGGTTTGAACGCAGAAGCCACCAGGATGACTATTAAATGAGATGGGGTGCGAGAGACATGGAAATGTATTCTGAGTGTGTTGCTGGTGGCATTACCACCTCCACTGCCACCTGTCAAAACATACACACGCACACACACTAACATAAACACAGTCATGACACACACACACACACACACACACACACACACAAGAGAGAGAGAGAGAGAGAGAGAGAGAGAGAGAGAGAGAAATTGCGTGTAGCCAGCGCACACACAGGCACACACTAGTCAAACTACACACTGCCTCACTACTTACTTTGCACACCGAGCCACCAGTGTGTGTCTGGCCCATCTGCTGAGAGAGGACAGCAAAATGAGACCATGCAAAAGGGAGAGGAGAGAGGAGTGGAGAGGAGGATGAGATGAGATGAGATGAAAGAATGACAGTAATGTGTTTCATTGGTAACTGTCACTGTTGAGAGAGCATAAAGCATTCTAATTGAAAATAACAGACAACTGATAAACCTGCAGGTGCAACATGAACAGAAACAGCCTTTTGTGTTTATCTGTAACAGGTACATGCTCAGGCTCACAGAACATTATGGGTTTGTTCAGAATCAAGTGTATGAAATATATCAACACGTTCTATATGCATACGCAATTGGAGACGGACAAACACATCCACAGACAAACAGAAAAACAGAACAGATGTGTGCATGAAAACAACAAGTATCACCAAGCAACCAGCCTGCGTGACAGAGGCATCAGTTGTCCATGAAACATATTCACAACTGAGACGAGAATTTTAAATGGCCATAGGACACCTACAAGATGGAGGCATTGTTTACTAGTAGAAAGAGTTGAATTGGTCAAGCAATTTATTAGTTGTTTTTTTCTGAAAATCAAATAATTGCTCTCTGGGTTTATTCCAAGACAAAATGGATAAAATAGCAAAAATCTTATTGAATGTTAGGAATTGCTTGCTTTTCTGTGTTTTGTATCATTGTAAACTGAATATATTTGGGTTTAGAACTGTAAGTTCGAAAATACGAGACATTTGAGGACATCACCTTGAACTTTACAAGACTTATTTTTATTTTATTCCATGAAATACAGAGAAAAATGCTGTAATATTTCACCAGGAACAGACGAATCCTTCCTAGAAAACTGAATTATGAAAATATGATGAACTAGGAAGGAATGGGCATTTTGCTGTATGGTATGTTATTTTTACACAGCATGCTCTACTTTTTTTTCCTCTTTCCAGTGTTTGAGCTTGTTTCCACTTTGGGGCATGCATAGTCCCTCAAAAAAATGTCAAAATGGAGTGTCGGATACATGGAAAATGTTCGTACTGAGAGTGTGAGACGGAGTGAGGGTGTGCTGACAGAGTGAAGGGGAAAAAAAAGACAGAAATAGAGTTGTTTGTGAGTTTATTTTGAGCTCCATTACCCCTATTACAGATGAGTATCTGCTCTCCACCCTCTTCTAAATGCTGAGGATGCAGGTGGCCCACTGAGGAAAGCATCTATTAATCTCTCCCTGGCCATCTACCTATCTGTCTGCCCATTTATTCATCAGCTCATCTGATGACAATCCACACTGTCCATTCCACTATTCTTCCGCCTCTCCTCCATCTTTCAGATAATCACTGCATCAACACATCCATCTGTGCACCCATCCAGCGATTCATCTACCCATCCATTTATCTCCCCATCATTCATCCATTTGTCTATCATCTATCCATCCATCCTAACACACATGCTTGCTTCCATCAGTTTCCCGTGGCTCCATCAAAACTGCACCTCAGCTGTTTAAAGTGCCTCACATGAATACAACAAGCCGTATATGTTAGCCTTCCAAAGAGACAAACAGGAAGCAGAGAGCTTTTCGATCAATAGACGGGGGTAAGCTGTAATCACTCCTGTGACTGGATGGTTCTGGGAAAATGCAGAATACAGCGACATGGGAAAACAATTAAAAAAGCTGATAGAAAACAATGTACTGACAGTGTTCGAAAGCGTGGGTGATAGCGTTGATTACCAAGAGAGTCTCATCTTTGAATTCAATTACCAGTTCACAGATATCCTGTAATTGAAATGGATTAGTGTTTAAGGATTATTCTCCTGTGGCATGTACAGTAAGGCAGTGATGTGCAAAACTGTCTAGACGCAGAGTTTTTGCAGATTAAAGGAACAGTTTGACATTTTGGGAAGTACGTTGATTTGCTTCCATACCCGGTTAGATTAATCACCTTTCTCACTTCCCTACACAAAATATTAAACTTAAAGCTTATCACAAAGACTGGAACCAGGGGGGAAACTACCCTGGCTCTGTCCAACAGTAATGAAAGTATTATTATGTTATTTAAAGCTTATTAATTAACATGTTGTATCTTCTTTAATCTGTATAAGAACAGAAGTGAGCAGAAACTTGCCATTTTGTGCTCATGTGATTATGCCACTATAACTTTAGAAACAAATGCAGTCAAGTTGAACCTGTAGCAGAAAAAGCAATAATGAAAACATAATATAATATTGTGATGAATCAAGAAACGATAGAAACGTATCACAACTATATGATCATATTTTATCATTGTTTTACAAACTCCTACATGTGTAAATTAATAATGTCAAACAAAGGGTTAAAAACAAAGTTAATTCAGGAAGATTTAATGCTACTCATTAATTCTCTCTTTCTCCCAATCAGCCGATTAGGGGTGTTCACTCTTTTAGTTAACCAACCAGATTTTGTCATGATTTCTATAAGCCAATCAAATCTTTGCTGCCAAACTTTAAATGGTCGCCTCTCTGTTGCTGTCAGATGTAATTCAGTGAGAATTGCCACAACCCTCCTTCACCCCATTTAAGGATTCAAGGTTAATGTACAGTAATTTACAACGCTGGGTTGTAGACATGAAATTTAAATACAGTTCCCTTTATGCTCCTTTTCAAAACAAAGTTAAAATTGATTAATAAGTCATAAAAACAATAAGGTCTGAGCTCCCCAGAAGTCCACTCCTCTTCTCATAATTCAAATCTCAGCATCATCGTCCTTTATTTCCACCACCAGCAGTGTCTAGACTTCATCGGGGGGTATCCTGCTCTGCTCCCGGCTTCTCTATCCCCTTAAAATATGATGACTCCACGATGGGGTCTAATCGTCTAAGACTTTCACATTCATCATCCTTTGTGCACATGTCAGTAAATATAATTGTTCACTTGAATGAAGCCTCTCCTGATTGAAACTGGTTTGTTCATTTTTTGGGATTGCTCTCTCACTGATGTAGTTTATATAGCAGTGAAACACCTTTCAATGGGTGTTCAAGTGTCACTGACCTTAATGTGACATATCAGAGATCTTTTTTTGAATCAATATTGTGATTCTGACTTAAGCTCAGGTCATCCAGCTTTAGCAAAATCATAAATCTACAGTATAGATGTAAGACTGAAAGCTCTTTCACCTTAGTTGTTAGCTATTTTGTTTTTATTTTCAGTTCTAATGTTCCCCTGTTTTGACGTGGGGAGTTAGCTTTGTGCCACCTAACAAGTGATTGACAGCTTAATTTGACACCATATGGGTTCAATGCCAATTACCAGTACTAACATTTGTCTGCTAAAAAAGACATCTGGCAATCAGCATTATGTTTTCAAAGCAACAGGAGACTAGCACATGATGCATTGGTAAAAGATATATATATATATATTTATAAAGAATTATTACTTTATATGTGAAGGGGAACAATCTTGAAAAATGACTAAATATGCCAAACAAATGCTACAAACTGCACTGACACAAGAAACAGGGGGTCATGAATAGAGAGTAACCAACAGAGATATGACAGACACACAAAAAAAGCAAATCAAAGGCTTAAAAACTGTTAACTGGCATACAAGCAAATATAACACTGATGAAGTTGACTGGGGGTTGAAATGTGCAGTTTATTGTGTTGACTGCCTGGTGAAATTGTCCTCAATAGATTAAAAAAAAAAATGCTATCTGAAAGCCTTTGCACATATAGTTTATGTAGATCAGAAAATAACAGATAGAAAATAAAAATTTTGTTTTTGTTTTATTAAAAAAGATGCACAAAAGAGGCATCTCTTTTAATGAATTAACTTTAATTATAGGAGCTGAGCCATTATTTAATTTTTTAAATTTTTTTCAAAACAGTGATGTTCCCCCGAGGTGATGTGCAGTGCATTGTTGTGTGTGTCTACCACACTGCCAGCTGCTGTTCAGATCAACTGGATCGCAGTAATTAGTCTGGTTCTTTTTAATAAGCCAACTTGTAATTTTAGTGGCGTATCAAACTCGACACCACAAAGTAGATTTTGATAGTAATATAGCTCCAGTATCAGTATCATGGAATTCATGGAAGAGGTAGTTTCATGGAACTACAGATGAGAGGGTTATCCCTGGTGGACAACTACTGTTTGTTTTTAAAAAGTTCAAATAAACACATTTTCACACAGATTCTGTGAGTTTTTTGGTGGGTAATATTTTTTTCAGATGATGGATTTTAAAGAATGCACATGAGGAATTCAGACTTGGTCCTTTAGTCTCAGCATCAAACACAGGATTCTTTCTTTTTTTCAGATGTCACATAACTGGAGCTTTTGACTGCTCAAATTAATGGTGTGACTGAACACTGATGCCTGGCATATAGTTGCTGATTCTTTGTCCACCCTCTTTGTAATATTGTATTGTATAATGATGTCCCAGTCACGTCTGCTAGTTACAAAGAGTTAAATAAAGGGCGCTCCTTTTTTTGTGTCTCTTACTTTTTTGCTCTCCTCTTTGCTGTTTGGTATTTAGGTTTCATAATGTTGAATAAAACGTTGATTGCAGAAAAGCTTTGGTTTTAAAGGTCCAGTGTGTAGGATCTATTGGCAGAAATGGAATATAATATTCATAACTATATTTTCATTAGTGTAAAATGACCTGAGTATAGGAATCGTTATGTTTTTGTAATGTTAGAATAAGGCTTTTATATCTACAGACGCTGCGGGTCGCCTTCCATGGAGTCTGGCATGTTGAACCGCAATGTTTCTACAGCTGCCCAGAAGGGACAAAGCAAACACTGGCTCTAGATAGGGCCACTCGTGTTTCATGGCCACCGTAGTTTCTCCATCGGGTTTGGAAGTGTAGGGTGAAGCGAAGGAATTGCAATCTGCAACTATACAGCTAAATCGTACACACTGAAATTGTATTTATATAAAGGTCTCCAGGAATTGATACTGAGACTACCTTTACTGTAAATGTTCTGCAAACCACTGAGGTAAGCTCCGGATCTGTACGACATTACCCTCAGGGGAATGAAAACAGAATATGGGCTATTTGTAAGGCTTGCTATTTCAAACAATTAACGCGTTACTGAATTCTTATTGATTCGTCCTCTGTTCTCTCATAAGAACATCTGCAATTGTCTGCAAAGGTGAACCTCATTGGTAATATTAGGAAGGAGAAACAAATGCAGAGGGAAGAAGCTTAGTTGCACATGTCATTCTCTGACACCCCTCCAGGCCAACCATTAGCAAGCAAGAGGCAATCACCATTTCATCAACGTTCACCACACGGCCTCTGCCCCTCTCTCTTTTATTCATGTCTTCTTTCTTTTTTGTTTTGTTTTTCCTCTTCTATTTCTCATTTTCATTCTATTTTCATCACTCTTCTCCCTCTCTGAGCTCTTCTCTGCTTCCCCTGGTTGACAGTAGCAGTGGATACATCAATTCATCTGCCTCTGAATGCGCTGATGAATGTTGATTTGTGTGAAAAATACAACCCCATTGTGTAAGATTTTGTAGGTACTGTCAACCACAGGTGTGTGTGTGGGTGTGTGTGTGTGTGTCTGCGAGTGTGTGTTGATGTTTGTGTGCAGCCACCTCAGGACGACCTGATGCACCCTGATGGCAGCGGAGGAGAGTGTGGCATCCAGCAGCGCCGCTGTTATGGGATAATGGAGGATGTATTACTTGTTTCTCTCATTATAGGTCTCTATCGCTGTCTTTCTCTCTCATATAAAACACATACCTCTTACCAGTTTCTTTCCTCCCACACAAACACACATACACACATACACCTGTATCCTTTCCCTTCCCTCTTTCTCTCTCTCTGAGAGGCTTCACTCACCACCTTATCGGCTTAAACCAGCTCTGACAGTGCTGCCCCCGCTCACACACACCTTGTCTCGGGGGCAGACCACATTATGAAACAATTACTCCCTTAATTGACAGTTAATTAATCTAAAGTCAATTTGACCTTGCCAGGCTAACCTTGAGATTGAGAGCCGTGGTAGTCGTGACACTGAGGCGAAGAACTGGGCTGATGGTGGGATGGAGGGAGCAGAAGAAGTATAGGCTAAGAGGGATGGAGCGAAATGACTATGCCGACTTATCTCTACACCAGCAGAGAAATCGCTTGCAGTATTTTCTTGTCTGAATAAAGATAGACTGCACTAGCGTGGGATACGTTTCTTTGTGTGTGTTGTGGCCTGTTTGTGTGCAATATTACACCTTATCAGACAAATGCCAGCTTATTCTGCTGAGTTGATCATTTAGGTGTTAATTACTCCTCTCATTTAAAAACTCTGCAAAGCCTCAGTTTCCATTCTCTTAGGCAACCTTCTTGGCTACAGTCTGAGTTTGTATACGCATGTGCCCAGATGTCTTTACGGGTGAAAGCGCAGTTACCAGAAAAACTGTCTTGTTTCAGTTGCGTTTTTCTCCCCCAGAGTTTGTCTTTCTCCTTTCTTTCGTCCAAGGTTGTAGATGAATAAGTATCCGATGTAATAAATCCGTCTTACATTAAACAAGGAGGCAGCTGGCGATTAATTATGTGCCCAGTGGATTAAGAAGATGGTGTGAGATACTGTACTGAACACCAAATCTGCTTTGTTACAAATACTTAGTTACCTGTTCATTAAGTACACCTG
This sequence comes from Dicentrarchus labrax, assembly GCF_905237075.1. Lineage (NCBI taxonomy): Eukaryota > Metazoa > Chordata > Actinopteri > Moronidae > Dicentrarchus > Dicentrarchus labrax. The sequence goes on along the minus strand of NW_026136711.1, from coordinate 25,184,140 downwards.
AGCTTACCAGCACACTTCGAAGCTGCAACTGTAGCCATAGTAGTAAATCAGTATTCAAATGCTTTGGGGTTTTTTTTTAATGACAGGTTAAAACCTGATCCCGGTCCTCCTTAGAGATAGAGACAAGATGCGGACTGTTATCTATGGCTAGCAACGTTAGTTTTTTACTTTGTCTTATGGCAGAGATTTTGCAGGAAGTGTACAAAGGCTACTATCGATTAATATCTCTGGTTGTTTTGCACCATTGTAAGCAATGCTGCAAATTAATAAACTGAATGGCTTTATGGCAAAATTGGAATTACAGGGGTTTGGAATGTGATAAAGAAACTTTATTTGTAAGGTATTTAATTAACTGGATTAACATTTAACAGACAATCCAATCTGATCTCTATATTCTATAGAAAGTTTCTCAGTTGATTTTCCAGAAAAGTGCATCACAATATGTCGCTATTATTACATAAATCCTGACATTATCCATATCACCCAACCCTATTGCGCAGGTTAACGGGTGGGAATAAGGGAAATGCTGTTAAATCAAATGTAATCACATGTGTAGTTGCAACAGCTTGTGTGAGTCCTTACCAAACATATTAGCATAACGCTGCATTTGTATTAAAAATGCACTCAGCATATAATGTCAAGCAATCCCAGAATCCCAATAACAAGGGCAATTGTTCATCCTGCCTCACCCAACTTTACATTGTCACAGCTGTCAAATTTAAAGTTCAAGTTCTTGCCATTCAACCAAAGAGCAGCCAACACTCATCAAAACAACATCAGAGCCGACCTCAACACATTTACACACGCACTTACATTTACCCTCTTTTCTTCACAAATGCCATGATACACATTTTTTGTATCAAAATCTATGGCGTGCTGGATAAATTTGTCTCCACTTTGTGTTGCTTTGACAAGACAGAGCTCTGGCTTCATGGCCGACTGAATTTGTGTGATTAAAGACGACAAGCAAAACCATCTGCTTGTCACATCCATCTGTCATCGCCCAGTGTTCGCCATCAGCCGCACATCACTCAAAAAAAAAAAAAGGCAAGTCGTGGAAAGAGAGAGAGAAAAAGAGAGGGGGGGGCATACGATGCAACGCCTCAGAGAGAGAGAGAGAGAGAGAGAGAGAGAGAGAGAGAAAAGGAGGGAGGGAGGTGAAGAGACCGGGAGGTGCAAGAATGAGAATCGGAAGGTGTGAGTGAAAGTAAATGAGGGAGAGAGGGTGAGGAGACAGAGCACAGGGGTGATGGAGAGAGGGGCAAACGCAGTTAGAAAAAGGAAGAGACAGATGGAGATTTTCTGCTGCCCATCTCCGAGCCAACCTGTTGATGTTGCCCTGTTGTGCCCACAGATTGTCTTATAGCTACAGAAAGTATCCTGCCAGCTCCCACCACCAGCCAACGATCGAATCTCAACAGAATTTTATTCCCTCTGCTTCCTCTACTTGTCATCCGCTCTTCTTCACTACTGTTACCAAAAAGAAAGTAGACTGCTCACACTATTTACAGACCCAAAACCTTAACAGCATTAAGGGGATAAAGTTTGCAAACAGCAACTTACATTTTTTCCCATACATATATACACATCATGTGCAGTTTTGGGGTTCTGTTTCTTGCTCAGAGCCCAAAGACTCAAAGGGATGGAACAAATAACCCTACATTTAACAATTACTCTGCAGTTTCAGCTGAGATTCAGCCGTACATTTTAATGCTTCTGTATTATTAAAATTTTCCATCCAGGCACCAAATTATTTATTGTGATTATAAATTTCTTGTAAATGAATGCAGGCACATTTGTCCACTTACTTGTAGTTCTAACTGTACATTTAGATTACCTTCTTTAAGTTGAGTTATGGAGACGTTTAAACATTTTGGGACATACTCTAAGAGGCATAGGTTTCATGATATGTCTGTTGTTTTCAGAATGTATATAAATATTCATTTTACAATGTATTTTTGTACATGTAATATTGAAGGCTTGTGATGAACAAATTCTGCATTTGCATTGTGTGTGACTTTGACCCATAAGGCCACACAGGTGTGCTCAGTTACTGTGTTCAGGTTGATGTTGGGCGGACATTGTATGACGTCACCAATCTCTACTGAAGAAAGGGCCTTCCGTGTTTTTGATCGTACTTTCTCCTACATGGGGGTTTTAGTTCACTGCAATCTCAACGCCAGACACCACTAAATCCTACATACTGGTGCTTTAAGTTATCCCACCCTCAGTTCCACATCAAGAAAGAGAGAAAGATGTCAATCAAGCACAGTCTGTCCACACCAACTGTCCTGAGTTCTAATCGAGCAAAATAAGTGAAAACACCTGTATGAGTGTACCATAGGTGAGTAGAATCTTTAGGAAGGCTAGTGATTATTATATTTTTCTTAAAAATATAAGACCAAACCCAGCAATTGTCATGTTCCTTTATTACAACAAACATGGGCACTAGTTTATTTTGAGTCAATCCTACATACATGACTGAAAATAATCTTCCACAAATTTACTCCTGTTGTGCTTAATAATAATAAATAATGAAACTATGTTTCACTAGGACTGGCTTGAAATCAGTAATATATATGTATTAAAGGACAGACTGACACATTGTTGGGTTTGATGGTTTATGGGCTTTTGTTTAAAATAGGAAAATACAGCCATAATGCTCTCGAATGGAAAAAGAGTGGCTGGAAAATCAGTGATATGGTAAAAAAAAAACATAATCTCTTCTAAATCTGAACTAAAGCCACAGGACCACCTATAAAATGACTCTGCATTTTTTAGCAAGCTGAGTCAAGACTGTGTGAAATAAGGTTAAGAGAAAATACAAAAAAAGGAGGTGTTTTTTGTGCAGAGGGCCTCTTGTTGTTTTAGTGCATCTCTACTTGCTCTCCATGTCTTTCCCCCATGATTTCTCGGTTTCACTCATTCACCTTTCTTTCTCCTCACTCTTTTACTCTGCTTTCACCTCAACAATGTCCTCTCATCCTCAGATAAAAACACAGTCAGCAAAGGGGCCTTGGGAGTTTGTGGGAAAGCCAGCCCTCATCTTTCATCTTCCCATCCTGGCCCTGTTCTTCCCCTCTCCCATCTCTCTCCCCCCTCCTCCTCTGGAGTTTCTGTCTCCTTTTCTACTACTCCCCACCCTTTCTCTCTTTCTCTCTCTCCCCCAGCCACTTTCTCTCCATCTTTCGCTCTCTCCCTCCCACCAACTATCTCCAGGATTATCGATTTAGCGTAGGCTGTGATTGAGTCTCACTGGGTGTAATGCAGGGCCCTAAGGTGTCTTCTGAATGGAGAGCATCATGAGTTATGGACTAACTATAGTCACTCTTCCACAACACCTGAATCACAGGCAGACACAGTCTCCCCACACACACACACACACACACACACACACACACACACACACACACACACACAGAGAAGAGAGAGAGAGAGAGAGAGAGAGAGAGAGAGAGAGAGAGGGAGAGATAACTGCTTTCCCCAATGCAAACCAACCCTTATGTGCAAAAACAAGGACACACACATGGAGATGAACTGACGCTCATTGTCAACATAACTTAATTTCAATGGAGGTATAACTTAAAGGTGTCATTTTATAACCTCTTGTGCTTTTGCTCATTTGCATTCAGATAGATTGCATCCACCAGTGACCTCTGACTTTTTTCATTGTCATTGCAATAAAGGTCTATCACACACACTTGCCTAATATTACATCCATGATTCAACACCATGAACAGCTACAGATGTGCACGGTGTACAAATTAATCTACAAGACAACAGCCACACAATAATGCCAGTGGTAGAGAAAAAGAAGCTTTACTCACCATTAAAATAGGAGAAGATGGCAAGTGCCGGTGCTGAACCATCTTCAGGTAATATTCGTTCAGTTATTAGTGCACTGTTGCTGGTAAGGTTTCTCTCGAGGCTCAGTAGCCATATCCAGGCCTTCATCATGTGTTAGGCATTGACTCTTTCAGTGGAAATAATCTACAATGTGAAAAACACAGTGGTCATAAGTAAACTTACAGTATGCAAGTATATTTACTTAAGAACTGTACTTGTAAATCACGCAGCTTTATACTAAAGCTACTTTTATTCCATGCATTTCAGAGGGAAATATTTAAGTTTTTACTCCACTCGGTAGGTACAGTACACACGTAACTAGTACGTAGTTAATACTTACATTTCACATTTGAAAGTTAATCAATTACAATTTGCTTATAAAATTAGGTGTACTGTTATTGCTCTACCAACATTATACAAAGTAGTTCATAGTAAAAAAGGCTGTACACATTAATCCCTCAGTAATAACTTTAATAAATAAAATTTAAATGTTTTTATTTATTTTACCTTTTATCTTTGTTGTTCAGCCAGTGTTAATGTTAGTATGTTCTTTTATGTGCTTGAGTATGTTTATCCTTTTGATCCTGTGTAATAATCAAAAGGAAATAGTTTGCTAGTAATACTTTAAAACTACTACTTGAATTCTGTTACTCATCATTTACCCTTATATTCATTATTTTACATAACTAAGCTAAGGATCCAAATACTTTTATTCCTCCACTGGGTTTGTGCACCTGGCGAAGCTAGCTAACATTAAGTGTTGCCATTTACGATAACTATTGGTTGATATCTAGCTATTACCTGTTGCACTGATTTTCGACCCAGACTGCCTCCTCTTCCTCAGGTGCTGCATTATCTGGCCTTGCTACTACTGTTGTATTCATTGGGTAAAGAGTAAAGAAAAATAATGTTGTCTCCTAATTAACACTTCATGTAAGGCAACTCCTTCTTGTTACATTAATAACACCTGTGCAGGTGGAAAAAAATTACACAATCTTAAGTTCCGCTCCCCCTACACCCAAGATTTGTTATGTGATTATTTTGTATCTCTGTGCAGTAATTGAATAATTGAATTTTTTAATTTTATGTTTGAATGTTGTTTAATTGCAAATTTTGACTTCACATTGCTGTTGTTTTCTTGTTTGTTTGGACAATGTTGATTTAAGTATGTTTCCTGTTGTTTTTTCTGGGATAATCTTATTGTAATTAACCATAAATTTAGTAATCAGGATAAATTAAATAAATAACATACACTTCTGGGAAAAACTCAACCTGTACATCCAACTAAAGTAGAAGTGAAAAACGGTTTACTGTGAGTACAGAGCTTGAGTCCTTCTAACTACAACCATTTCAATAGGCCTGTGTCGAGCACTAACCAAACTCTCTCTAAAGCACAGATGTTGTCTGCAAATTGATGGAAAGATTTTCTTCATTTGAATGCTTTCTCACATATTGCATTACAACTGAAGAGCTATAAGGGAAAATTAAATTGGATTTCCTCCTGAATGGGTAGAGCACTTTGTCTAAGATTTAAGTACAATCAAAAAAATGTTTTGTGAAGAAGAGAAAGTGGTCAGGTCGAGTAAATGCAATGTCAAAACTCTCTAAGGCAGACACCTGGGGGTTGCCAAAGCTTCACGGGGGGTCGCGAGGCTTTCTTGATTTTAAAAGTATGCATGTTATAACAACCAGAGCTAATAGAACAAGCGTCAGGGAGAAGAAAACTATTAGTATGATTGTTAAAATCATTGTGAAATTGTTATACATTGAATATAATGTGAAATATGAGGGGTCCCTCGAAGAAAAAGGTTGGGAACCGCTGCTCTAGGACACAGGGACCCCCTGCACAAAAACAAATAAAGAAAACTTTGACTGGCAATCAGAGGTTAAAAAATTTTATAAAAACAGAGGAAATGTCAGGAGACAGATTTCCCTCTTCAGATAGCAAGGGGTGTAGTAGGTACTGTACATCTGTTACAAGATGGAAAGAAAGTTGACAGTGAAACACTCAAATATGAAATTCAAAATACAACAGTGAGAGTTATATACAATGAAGAATCTGAACAAATCAGTTTGCACAGAAAACTTGGGGTGCAAATTCAATACAATACAAAACTAACAAGGCCAAAAGAGTGCAATAGGATGCACCTGATTTCAAGAGGTCAGTTTGATCTGACTTCTTTTAAGAAGGTACCGAACTACCAGGGACACCACATATATTATTGATGATAGTTTTGGAGTCTATAATAGGTCTGAATAATTGATAAAAAAAGGTATTTATTTTAGCATAAACCAGTCGTATTTGCTGTTGATCGTTCCAAATGTATCCATGCATTAACCCCCCGCTCCTCCGCGAGCATCCTCTGTGTTCCCCAAAACAAGACGCTCATTGTAATTCGTGAATCCTATTAGGATTGGCCCCAGAGTCGGCCTCTGCTTAGCAAATAAATAATGGTAATGATGATGATCCCTCATCTTGTCACTGGGGCTCTCCCCCGGGGGCCTCGCAGTGCAGGTGGAGGGAGCCTCTCCTGGCCTAATTGGTTCCAACCCTGCAGTCTTCTCTCCAGCCTTTTCTCCCTCCCTCCCTCACTCTCTCTCTCTCTCTCTGGGCCTCAGGACTCACTCGGTAAACTTGTCTTTTTCTATATAAGTGTGTGTGTGTGTGTGTGTGTGTGTCATCACCATCTTTAATTTATTCTTGCACAAGCATGAAATCACACGTATACACCAGCACTTTCTGTCTCTCTTTCCTGGTCTCCCTCCGCACACACACACACACACACACACACACACACACACACACACACACACACACACACAGATGGATGGACAGACGAGCTGAAAACACACACACACACACACACACACACACACACACACACACACACATCTATGTACTGTACTGTGGTAACAGGATGCCAGTATCTTGCCACTGTCTCCCCCTGCGGTCTCTTTTTGGCAGCCGATGCATATAAACACCTTGAATTGTTTAATGGTGCCAGACAGGAAACAGTTTCCATCTCTTTATCTGTCTGTCTAGTCCATAACTCTGACCCCTGCCCTGCACCCAGCCTATCTCCAACTATCACCATACCTCATTACATTCCCACTCAAAATAAGACACCAGTTTTGCAACACACAAGATTGTAAAGTCATTTTGAATGTATGAGTAATGGAGATTAATAATCATACAAATCAGATTAGATAATTGAATTTTGGCACCTCAATGAAAAATGGGAGGAAATAAAAGGAGTGTTATTCTGCAACAGTTATTAAAATAATCATGTCAAGGCTTTAATTTAACACTTCAGAGGTTCTGTCAGGAAATATGGGATTTGAGACACATTCACGCTATTGCACGCACACTCACACGTGTCACAAAAACAGAGACAGAGAGCAGGGGAGTAAAAATCGTTCTAAAAATAAATCCAGTCCCTAAGCTTTGTAAAAGGTCTAAAATGTTGTTTTGTTGCTTTGAGGACTGGGAGAAGAAGAAGCTTTAGCATTGGCCCGTGGAAGAGACTTTCTGAAACATTTCTCTAAAAATCAATACCTTCTCTGCTAGGCAAAGAGGATCTCTAATATAGTTTTATGTTATTATTTTTCCTCACACATTGCTACATTTCTCAGCGGCTGGCGGAGGGAAGATGGATTTTCTCTTCGACTGGATGCTAAATGTGATTCTGAATGTGGTGGGTCAATGAGATGATGCAGAGCCTGCACTCTTAAAAAGGGATGTGTCACTCTCTGCACATCCATAAGTGCAGTTTGACACTTGCAAAGTTGTAGTACTTTTCAGCGCTGTATAATGCTGTGCAAACGTGCAGAAAATGACATGTCACACAGATTACAAATTTAACGTAATAAATTGGATCTATTGGTGTGATACTTAACACCTCAGAATCACATACTAATTAAGAGGGGATCGGAGATGGAACTTTTAAATCAATTTTGATCACCAAATTTAATACTAACTATTGATACAGATGGCAGCCAATTAAATGTATTTGATTGTAAGTGCAGATAATCACTTATGTTATACTTATATCTATAATACTCTGCGAATATGTGATATATTGTGATTCATTCCCGCAGTCTGCAGTTATTTAAGACCATGCAATCATTAACATTAAAAATAAAACATGCAGGCCTGTGATCCTTTGGCCTGGACAGACTGACTCACAATTATTACTCACAATAAACATTGGATCCCTGTGGTGTATGAAGTTAGTTCAGAGAGAATTTCAGTGTGCTTTGTTCTATATCTGGTGCAACAGGGACCTCTGCTGAGTAAAATCACCATTACATGTTAACTGTGTCTCAGTACAACACATTGTGATTCAGTATGTTATATATATTTAATGCAATATCCCCAAAATTCTGGGGGTTTTTTTCAATTTAAATATTTTACTATCTTTTATTGCACCTTGTTGGTTTGATAAGTACCATAAATATACAATGTACACCTCCTGCACTCAACAATGTATTTAGTATCCTGATGTCCTGAAATATTACTAATTGTTTTAAAAATTTGGTGCTGGAAACCCTTTTAAAGCACTTGGTATTAAAAGTTCAAATCAGCTATCTTTATCTGCACAAATATCTTTCTAGCACAGGTCAGCTTTCAAAACAATCCTGACAATAAAAAATGATGTGCTTTTCTTGTTACATCATTAACATACATCTTCAACATTGTGAACTCAAGCTCCAGTTGTGGCAGTTGCCATGGCAATATGCATGTATAAACCTTCAAACTGTTTCCATGGTTGAAAATGAACTGGCCGAGCTCAACTTTCAACTTGACATGGAATAGAAGATACAGAGGTTCAGAAACATCTAAGCTTTGAACATGTGCGGTATGTTTCCATGGCAACCGCGTGATATAGTCAAAAGCTCCAGATTGAGCAAAAAAGTTAAACCGTCCTATATAATTTATGTAGAGGTTATGAATGAGGCCTTTTTTTTATTTTCAAATGTTATTTTTTCTGTCCTTTTTTAAACTCAAAATGTACCTGCAGTATGTTGGCTCTTGATGTGGTGTCAAATAAAAATGAAATTCTCTTTAACTGAACAGATTAAAATGGCACTGCATCATGCCGTCACCCCCTCCATGCCCTTGCCCTCTTGCATATATACATACAGACACACACACATATAAAATCATCCACCCACAGAAATCCACAAACATTTTGGCAAACCCTCCTCCATCCTGTCTGTCTGCAGTGGCAGGGTCAGGGGGTCGAGGATGACAACATGGCAGCTGTGATATCTTCCTCACAGTCCTTCGGTCCAGAGCGGCATGAAGCAGAGGCTGTTTCCCAGGAGGAAGTGACCCGTGTCTGAAGGGGTGCTCTGTTGTCCAATCAGAGGACTGCTGAAGCCTGGCGGCGCTATACCTGCTCAGGCCACGCTGCTCCTTTCCTCTTGACAGACAACAGGGAAGGAAGGAGGCGTGACCAAGCAACTCATCACCTGCATCCAAACGTGGTCGTTGAGTATGTGAGGAAGAGGAAACCAGTGAGAGAAAGACACAAAGAGAAACAACGAGGTAACGAAATAAAAAAAAATCTAATCTAGAAAAACAAATAGAGCAAAAGTAGAAGGATTTATTGTATTAGCAACAATCAGAAGGCAAGATGAAAAGGTAAAAAAAAAATATGAATGGAAAGAGGAACCAACGTGAACCTGTGTCTGTCTGTCTGTCTAGGTGTCTTGTTATTCAGGCCTGTAGTCACTAATGGAATGTCTCTTCGGACCTACAGATGCCATTCCCTGCATTCCTGATCTCTGAGCTGTCCCTTTACATAGCGACCCATCCCCACAGTGTTTCCTATGGCTAATTGCACTGCACTCAGGGTAGCTACAGAAAATAGCTCTGCATCCTTTTGAAGTTCTGGAAATGCCTCCATCTCATTTGAATCCCATCATTTGTTCCCCGACGTGAGGAAATGAAAGCATTCTTCTTCTTTCTATGAATGACACCAATAACTATGATAACGAATTCAGCACCTTTTTTTCCTGTTTCTATGACACCTCTTTTACACACACACACACACACACACACACACACACACACACACACACACACACACACACACATTACAAGTCTGTATCATGTAACACACTCAAATAATGTGAATCTAAGAAAGTATTGTTTGCCACTGCTGTCACTGACTGAAAGACACACACATGTGCTGACAGGTTTGTTCATTTCTAACCCGGGAAAAATATAACAGTCAGTTATATTTGTGACTCCTTCCCATGAGCAGCTTTGTTTAAGTAGTGGTGGAAGAAGTATTCAGATCCTTAACTTGAGTAAAAGCAATACTGCAGTGTTAAAAATACTCGGTTACAAGTAAAAGTCCTGCATTGAAACTCACTTAAGCAAAAGTACAAAAGTGTTAGCATGAAAATATACTTGAAGTACCAATGCAGAATGGCCCATTTCAGAATAATGTATATTACGGAATGTGTTTATCACCTAGATCTTCCACTTGTTAAAGGTCCTCATTTGAATTACTTTATATACTGCTGGGTAGCTTAACCTATTCTTAACCATAATTCATGAATTGATTTATATCATGTGTTAATCATTTAAATCTGCAAAGTAACTAGTAACTAACGCTGTCAAATAAATGTAGTGGTAAAGAATAAAGTATTTGCATTGAAAATGTAGTGGAGGTTACATCATTTCCAAACCCTCCTTTAATTGTTATCACAAATACATGCTTAATACATAGTGTAAATTGTAGAATGTGTGTAACAGTCTGCCCACAGGCTTTATATGTGTGAACATTACAAACGTACAAAGAAAAATACCAACATTGAAATCAAAATGTTATTGCTGCTTTGGACCTATAACAAGCATGTCAGGCACAGCAGGTGATGAAACTGAGACGGGAGCAGGCCAGGAGATTTGATACGATCCCTCCTCAGATCTCCTGCAGCAGGTTGGCAGGAAAGAAGCCGAGCTTCCGTCCTGTACTCACCTTCAGGTAGCCGTTTACCTCCTCGCCCTTCTTCACCACAATCTGAGTACAGACACAACAAAGACAACAAACATTTAGAGTATGACATATCTTAATTAGGGATCTCTTTCTGTGTCTGTGTCATATGGCAGTTCATTAACAACAAATCTATTAAGAGCACACAACAATTCTGAGCAGAAGTGAATCTGCAATTCAACATTTGAGAGTGTGCAGTCAAAGGTTAATAAAGGCAAGCGAGAACAGAAATGTGCATGTAAAACATGTTTGGAGTCTGTGGGAAGAATTGTGTCACTACATGTGAGAAAACAGACGAGCAAACTGTACAATCTTGGTTATAACACATTGTATCGCTCCTGTGCAAGTGAAGCTGAACAAATTCCATCGGATCTGACCATGAAGTCTGCAGTCAGATTTATGTGTGTCAAGTTAAGGTTTTTGCTGTAAATAACAACTGGAGAAAAACTGAGAACAGGGCACGATATCAGGATTTAGCACTTTAAAATTGCGGATCTGTCCCTGAACACTCTTAAATCTTGATTTGCACATATGTTAAATCCACCACATGTAGATCTGTAAACCTTCCAGCTTTGGCACCACGTGGTGGTAACATAATAAAGACGCTGTAGCAGACAGCATTGCGTGCCGTTGAAGAGTTTTCATGTCTTCACGTGAGGAACAAGAATTTAAAGTTAGGTTCCAGGTTAATTTACAGCGAGGGCTAAATTTAAACAGCTGGGAGGTTTAACAACAAGGTTAGATGTTAATAGCTGAAAGTAAATCAGTGACTCAGCAACATTTGTCTCTTCATGTCAACATGACACATGCTTGTGTGTGTGTGTGTGTGTGTGTGCATGTGTGTGTGTGTCTTTTTAATAGCTGTCATGTTATCACACATGATGACTTTATTTACATTAAGTTATTTTTACGTTCCTCTTGTGGGTTAGTGTTTAGGTTTATAATTTTCCAGTATATGTAAGCCAGTGATACAAGTATGTGTGTGTGTGTGTGTGTGTGTGTGGATGTTTTTCTTTCTGCACCAATGAGGATCAACTGTCCTCACAGCCATAGAAAGATAAACACAAACAAATTCTCAATTCTATATTTTAGTGTGTTGGGCTTCAGTTTAAATAAAATGGATTTAGGTTTATTTATAGTGGAGACATTTATGGCTTGGTTATGTGTCTGCATAGGAGTGTGTATGTGTGTCAACCTGGTCTTTCTTTAGAGTGATTTGGCCCATCTCTCTGTTCCCAACAAAGGAGCGTGTCACCTTGTAGACCTGCTCTCCTGATCGCACCCGGATGATGTAGTTGGCAGGTAAGAAGCCTGTTCTCTCTCTGATCTTCCCCTGGTGGAGCAAAAGCTTAAACAGTGTTGAAGCAGCCCCGGTTTCTCATGTAGATTTTTTCAACCGTGAACATATTATCGGGTGTGGCTTTTTGAAATCTGAGTGACTGACAAAAATAGCTGGATGGATGATGAGGTGGAGATGGTACAGCAACCAACAACTGTGGAAAACAATGCAATGAAATGTTTCCAGCTCTGGAACACAATCAGTTTAAGCAAAAGTAAATTACTCTTTAATTATTTTAGTAACACCCGGCCAGTTAAGCCAAAAATACAGGGGGTTTAGATAATAATAGTCACATAAGTCATACAAACTTCTTGGAGCACCATTTAAACAAGCTTTTAGAAAGCTTTTATAATAGTAAACATGGTTTAACAACTACATGGTCTATGTGATGAGTATATTTATTTAGAATGGTTTGGGAGAATTATAACAATATTTAAAAACCACAATGTTTTTCCAGTTTGAGAATTTAAAGCACAGACCAATCACAGCACAACAAATGCAATGTCTAGCCAATCCGGTGTGTGACAGGTTTGTGTTGTCTGCAACCTCCAATAATCTACAGTATTATATAAACTACTTTAAATTGTGTTCAGTTTAAGACAGAGCCTGTTTACCCTTTTGTCCAGAGGCTGCAAATGACTCATTTATGTTCTTGATATTTTAAAACTATCACTTTGAACAAGAAGACTAACAGTTGGACAGCTCTCCAACTTGCAAAGCTGCAGCTCTTTGTTGTTGTTTGTTTGGTTGTTTTCACACCTGTTGCAAACCTTACACAATTACAAATTTACCTCCAGCCAACTTCAACTTTCAGCACTGGTACGGTACACAGTGTTGACTTTATACTAACTACATAAATATTGAACACAATGCTATAAAGCAACTGTGTCGGAGGTTACAGGACTTCCCTACTACAGCATATCAATGCAGCATTAATTGTTCTGGCTCAAATTTAAAAACAAAAGATACATCACCATCACCTTAACATCAAACAAACGTAGGACTCACCTTCCACCATTCTTCATTGGAGTCGTCTATCACTGTTATGCGGTCACCAGCACTGGGGAACAATAATGACGCAAACAAGTATGTTTTTGTGTGTGTGAGACAGTCAGGAAGAAAGAGATTATTTAAGGTGGTGAGAGGGGCTTACTGAACATCCAGATCATCTTTCTCTATGGCTTTGAAGCGGTACAGAGCCAGATAGTAGTGAGACTGACTGAACACACCGATCTTCCCTGGCTGAAGCTTTTTACTCTGATAACAAACATACAAAGCACAGCACTGACTTAACATCAAAAGTCATTAAGAAAGTAACTTCACCTTAGTTAGTACTTTACATTATTCATTATTCAATGTTGTCTTGTATCACGTTAGTCATTATCAGCACTTTTTAACTAAAAATCATCATGATAATTATAATCATCATCTCTGACCTTGTCATCAGCAGGAGCCTTGTCTCCCTTTTTGTCTCCTTCTGTGTTTGCTGGTGACCAACACAATACAAATAAGACAAGCAAACAAACAGGGAAAATGATTCACCTTCACATTATGATCATAAAGAACATTTGATGGTATTTCTGCTGCAGTGCACATCCAAAAAACTTCTACAGGTAATAAAACTGAAGGCAGAAAAAAGATCTGCTCCAAGGTAATTTAATTTGACGGAGCAACTATTGGATCTTCAACAGGCATTTGTCAAACATAAAAGAGAGACAGTGAACATGGAGTCAGAGAGCGCTAGATACCACAGAGGTGACAAAGAGCAGATGTCCCTTGCTGGACTCGAACCTGGAACATGCAGTTAAATCATTTGTCGAACTGGATATTGTATCTCTACCCTGATTAACACGCACATACCTCCATCACCTTCTTCATCCTCCTGTTTGGGCTCATCCTCCATCATCATCATCATCATCTGAACAATTTAGGAAAACCACAATTTATATAGAACTGTGACATTTTATAACTTAATTGTGCTTTAAAAATCAGATTAAATACTTAAATATATATATACACCATTTGCACAGATATAAGCACAGATATGTGCTGTATGAAGTGTTATTTGTGCTTTCACACTCACATTTTTCTTGTCCTCTGACCCTTTTTTCCGTTCCTTGTTGGCCATGATCACACCAATACGCAGCGTCTCAAACACAGGGTCAGTGCGATTTGACTGTGCTGCCAATAAAACATCAATATTTAATACATTGAGAAATCATGAATGCAGAACTTACAATGTTTTAACAAGAGATTTTAAATCTAATCAAAATTACTGTAACTGCAGCAGAGGATTTAAAAACAGGACTAATTGATGTTCATTCTTGGATGGTTACAATTGATTTTGTGAACCACTTTTTCTGAAGACTACACAACTAATCTTTTCATCTGTGATAGCATCTGCTGATAAAACTAATTCATGTAATATTAATGAAAAGGCACTGGGAGTACATACACCAAGTCTATTTCAGTTTACAACTTTTGCACATACTATTGAACCAAAAACTGAGTTGACATGAAAAAGTTCGTTCAGACGAACATGTAAACATTTAAGCAAGTAAAAACTAACTTCCCATCATGTGCACTTCCAATGTACATATATGCTTCTTTCATGACTTCAAACTGAAAGTCAACATCCAGCTGGGAAATATTTGTGCACATTGAAGCATATTTACAAACCAGACTGTCCAAGATTAAAATATTTAATGGGTAATTTCTTTTTAAGGTGGAGTTTGTCTTGCAGAAAAATGTACATATATTGAACTCACAAAAGGGCAGCAGCTGTGAGACTGTGGCATTCTGCTGACTGCTGTAGAGAGGAGAACTGTAGGCTCTTCTGAATCCTGGAGGCTAAAAAAGGATATGAGCATGTACACTAAATATCTGAAAAAATTGCATTTTTGCATTTTTGAATTAAAGCCCGTAGTACTCTTTAACATGAAGCTTACAATTTTACCAAAGCACCTCTGGAACTCAACGTAGGACTGACACTGGTGGTGGATGTTGGTTTTGCAGTCCTTACATCTCAATGCAAATTTATTGTTTACTGAGGAGATAAAAACAAAATAAAGCTAAATTACCATGATGACCATGATGCACTAAACCTATTTTAGCAAAAAAAATGGAGACAAGATGGACGTACAAACTATCATGCGTGCGCAGACATCACAAAACTTTGGCTTCTTGCAGTAGTGATCCTTGAATTTGTGTGGTTTGTCATTGACTGGTTTGACTGGTTCTGGAGGTGGTTCATCTTTCTCTTCATCCTCTACCTCTTCATCATAGATGAAATATACCTGGAGATTTGTAAGAAAGGAAATTCAATTTAAAAAAAAGGTAATTCAACATTAAAAACAATGGACTTATAACATATAAATGGATGAATAAATAGTAAAATCAACTATTATTTATGGTGGAGTGCTGCGGATAGATTGAGGAGTCTCACAGAAAGAAGCTGCTCAGAAGTCAATTCTTCTGCAATCAGGCAAACTCTTAATATATCCTCTTTAATGATTCAGTTTTGGGATTCAGTTGAGATGTTTTTTATCTTATTTCAAACAGTTCCGGTATCTATGAGCTCCATTCACACATTAATATGAGAACAAATCTATTACTGAACCACTCTGCAGTCTGAGTCATATGGAGTCTGTGTGGTGTTCATACAAACTTTATCATATCATGAATAATGACACATCAAACACACACACGTCAAAAAAGTACTAAGTCTTATTCACAAATGTATTTTTCTAAAAACTATATCTTGGGATGTAATTCTGCATGATACTATACGTTTTTCGTACAAACACACACAGACACACACAAACCACGAGTGGGATAGACTGCTTAGAGCTCAGATCTCAAAATAGCCTTCAACTGAACCGACAGAATTCCCAACTGAATGTGAGAAAGCTTGACATTGCTACTCCTAAATCTCACACACACCCACAGCTTTGTACACACACACACACTCAGAGGGACGCCTGACAGAATAAACTGGCTCCAACTCTCCGTCACTGGCAGGATTAGAGGCGTCATGGCCGCCAGGCTGTGGATTTACACTACAATAACTGATAATACCAGAGACAGTTCACACATTACAGCACCATCACTCTGCAACTCTATTTAGCTGTCAGGATACTTACACAAACCTACCACTGTGCATACATTCTGTATCAAGTATTACAAATGAGTGTTTAAGTAATTAGGCTGAATGAATACACATGAATGTGTGTGTGTGTGTGTGTGAATGTGGGTCAGTTCACCTATCCATATTCATCCAGTGGTATCTGACTATTTAGAGTTCTTTTTCAACGTCATGGGCTCACATTTATTAACATATATTTCTCAACAACAGGGACACTTCAGACTGTTGACTGTTTTTAAATCCTATGTTTTACATGCAATGTGTAATTTCTGCCAGTAGTGGGTTTGTCACATCAAAACAATACCAAAACATGAAGTTTGATGATGGTGTCGTCATTGCAGTCAGTTTCTCCCTGAGTCCTTCAGTGTTCATTGTTCTAGAGGTTTTTATTAGCCCACAAACAAACAAACTGTGATTAAACCCATAAAATAAACTGAATAAAGGAGTTTCACTTTAAAAATCAGTGTTCCTCCGATGGCGTTCAGCAGACAAAGGATGTCCCATGACTAACAGCTCTCAGCTTGTTTCTCTGATAACTTAAGATCCAGACATACTGGAGGCTTTTACTGGGAATAATGACACAACTGACAGGTAACCAGTGAAAGGCACTGTTACCTAAATACAGCCTGAACCAGAAATATATATATTCCTATAAAACATAAGCCCCAGTGTTGATCATAGTCAGACGCATATTAATCCTAATGTTAAACAACACTTCAGAGTTATTTGGCATTGACAAAACAGCTTTTAAAGACCCTCGATATGCGGGCCATGTGGTAAGTTGTAGATATTGGATCTCTCACCGTGTTGTCCTCTTCTTTCACCACATTATCAGGGAGAGGTGGGTTGTCATGAATATCCACAGAGTCCTTGTCATCCAACCTGTCATCATCAGATAGCAAATGTCACCAACCTCACACACATGCATTATGGCCTTAAAAGTACAGATAAACATTTGTAATTGTTGCATCAATTATCTACCCAAGGTAACTCAAATATGTTTATTCTATTCCTTGTCCGGTGTGCAGTCTGAACTTACGAGTCATAATTAGCCATGGTGCTGTGTGGTCAGTCGAGGTTTAGTTCCTCCAGATACTCAGAGCCTTGAGCAGCAGATGGCACTGTAGACATAAAACACATGAGCATCATTTCTGTTGCTGCAAAGGGATTCCCATTAAGTCTCTAAACAATGTCCTTTCTGTTAACCTTACAATTAATAATCAAGCAGTAACCTTAGATCTGTCAGAATTGCCCACAAACTTCATATTTAATTATTGTTAGTTAATTAATACATTTTCTTACCGCGTTTGGCATCACTTTAGTACAGTCATTTTTCAAGATGCAGTGGAAACTGAGGTCAGTTCTAGGGAGGCAACTTAATCTTAGCTAAATCAAAGGACTCACTTGTAACCTGGCATATATGGCAAACACATTTACAGAGGGTTTATAGCGTTCCCAGCCTCTCAGGTTTCTCTACATGTCAAAATACATGTTGAGGACACGGACAAGAAAACATTCTTAGTTGTACCCAGGCAAGTACTAGAAATAAAAATGGCAAAGTTCAGGGTAGATCATTATTCTGGACATTCAGGAAAAAACTGTCAACTGACCGTTATATTTGAATTCCACTTCTTGTCCAAGTGAGGTGGTTCTTATTGCACTGTGTGTAGTCAGGAGGGCTCCCTGTAGCTTGAAACTGGAAATCTTTCTAGCTTTTTCTATCAACCCTGTTGTTCAGTCGTTTACATGCTCAACTTTCCAAATGAGGCTCCAACAGGTGGGAGATTGGGATGAGTAATGCCAGCAGGCCAGTCTAGCCCAGCCCTGGGTCTGTATGTATGTGTGTGTGTGGGGGGGGGTCTGCATGTGTGTGTGTGTGTGTGTGGGGGGGGGGGGGGGTCTGCATGTGTGTGTGTGTGTGTGTGTGTGGGGGGGGGGGTC
This sequence comes from Dicentrarchus labrax, assembly GCF_905237075.1. Classification (NCBI taxonomy): domain Eukaryota; kingdom Metazoa; phylum Chordata; class Actinopteri; family Moronidae; genus Dicentrarchus; species Dicentrarchus labrax. The sequence goes on along the minus strand of NW_026136711.1, from coordinate 25,165,863 downwards.
TGCATGTGTGTGTGTTCATGTGACTGTTTGGGACAGCTGAGACACTCTCTCTGCTGAGTGGTAAAAAAAACCACACACAGTGCTCTGCTTCTGGTTCCTCACTGGTAAAGCGTTATGTTAGCAACAGGGAGAAACCTTGAGCAACTTCTTTAATACCGTTTTATACACAAAACCAAAACATTCAGGTTTCTGTGAGTAAATTAGATGGCATAATTTCTTGATTAGGGTGTATGTAAGGTTGCTTGAGCGGTGAAGGCAGGAAGAAAGGGACCTTGAAACTGCTCAGCCAGTTCAAATGTCTTTATTTCCCTTTTTTTTTTTCAAGCAGTGGTTCAGTGCAGCTTATTTAGTGTGAGGATCAGCTTGGCCCAACAGAAGAAAACAACATACTAAATAAAAATGAAAACAAATGGGAGCCCCTGGCAGCCAACAAACCCTGTGGCCTGCTCACCAACATCCTCTCCTGGAAAACTTTCAACTCCTGCTTCTATATGCTGTAGCTCCTACCACAGGAAACAATAATTAATAAATCAGTGTCCCGGTTTATTTGACAATATGGTCATTCTACTGACAAAAACACTTGAAGTGAAACAGAAATCAGAGAGCTGTTAGCTTCACACATTTACACATTTCCTGTGAAAGATTCGGCTCACCACTTCAATTCCGAAGACGAATAAGTGTCAGAAGAAAGACAGCACGTGCTCGACGTGACCGAGGGACTGAGGGGTCCCCGTCACCTCACCTAAGCAGAATACAAGTAACAAACAAAGCTCACTTACCTCTGAGAATGCCAGCATGCTCGTCTCAGAGATAATGCATCGGGCGGCTGACAATCTCGACAAGCTGATGCAGTCTATCTCCAGGTGGGAGGCTGAAGAAAGCTCCAAGTCAGAGACTGCATTGTCCATGGACTGTCGCACCCACAACAAAGTGGAGCGACATTTGAAAAGATTTTTTGGCCTCCGATGGGTGTTTGCAGAGCACCATGGAGATGCAGAAGAAGACCAGATGACGGATAACACAAGAGGAAGTGTAACAGCAGACATCAGTACACAAAACTCTTGTGATTCTGACAGGACATAAAAAAGAAAAGGTGGCAGAAATATCTTTAAGATGAAGTCAGAGGACTGTTCAAACGGAAGCCAAACAAAAAAGTGGCTGAAGAACAGGGTTCGGATGAGACTGCCAAGTCAGACATTCAGTGATTCCAAATATGGTTCTCCATCTCCCATTGCCTAAGTGTGCACCACTGAGGACATAGAGGGTCCATCAAAAGCAGACCTGAGCTCTGTCCCTCTGGAGTTGGTGGATGTGGAGGAAAATGATGACGATGTCTTAAAGAACCACATCGTCAGAGAAATTGACGCAGGACCAGGATCCTCCCTGGACATCGGGACTGCTACAAAAGCAGACCTGAACTCTGTCCCTTGGGAACTTCTGGACGTGGAGAATGAGGAGATCCCACCAGAAGATAAAAAATCCACCAGCAGCTTGTCCCCACCACACCTTCACAGAGAAAGGTCTTCAGTTGCAGAGAAAGACCTGAGTTCTGTCCCTCTGGAGTTGGTGGATGTGGAGGATATTGATGTCATGGAGGACAACCTTGTCAAAAAGATATGTAACACCAGGACCCTTCCTGAATGTCAGGTCTGATACAAAGGCAGAAGACAATGGAAAATCCAAAAGCAGCTCATCCCCGTCAGCACACCATAACAGAGAGAGGTCTTCAGTTGCAGAGAAAGACCTGAGCTCTGTTCCTCTGGAGTTTATAGATCTGGACACAAACACAAAAAACACAATCGACACCTTAATCATGTGTTCTTTTGACAGCCTTACCAAAGAGTACGTATCTAATTTTCTCACTGAAATTCCAAGTTAGCACTTCAATACATGTTTGACATTTGTTGTAAACATTTTTGTTACCTTTGTTTTATTGTTTTTTTCTTTTTAAGGCAGCGGACAGAACTACGCTACCTGTTTATACAGGAAATATTTAAATGTGTGAAAGCAAACAGCTCTCTGATTTCCGTTTCACCAGGACTTTAAGTGTTTTTATCACTATGGTGACCGTATTGTCAAATAAACCAGGAGCCTTAATTTGCAGGATAGACATAACATAATTTAAAAATAAACGTCTGACCAAGTGGCACTATCCATGTTATCCTGTGTGTCTGCATGAGGAAAGGACATGAGAGTAAAACCGTGATACTTGATGAATTAAATCTTTAAAAATTAATTAAAATATTCCTGCAAATTTCAAGGGGTTAAGTTCAAGCTAAGTTAAATTGCATTTTTAAAGTTCATCATTATTTTGTAAATCTTGCTTAAACAGTTTCAAGAAATAACCTTACAGACTTTATAGTTTATATCAGTAATGTGCAATGAGTAAATCCGAATCCATATGTACAGATTTATCCTCCGGTGTGGGCGGAGATTTAAATCGACTAATTACTGGATTTAAAAAACACACCGTTTTCACTTGTAGAAAATCACAACTTTATCAGTGATTTGGGTGAAACTGGATCAGATTTAGTGGAAGAAATATTATCTGGTTTCCCATCCGTTGTCCTCCACTAACTGCTAATGTAGGTGCCGTTAGCATGCAACCAAACAGGGCTCAGCAGCAAAATTCGTACGGAATTAGATTTGTGCCAAAAGAAACGAACAAAAATAGGAATATGAGAGAACATAAAACTAATTTCAAAAATAAAAATTATAACTAGCAATCAAATAATTTGTCAAATAGTGTAAAATATTGACATTATTGTGTTTACGGTTCCCTCTGCTTCTCTCTCTAAGCTCAGACTTTTGTGCTGCGCTCTCTCGTTTGCGCTCTCTGATTTTTTGTTTGCAGTTTTGGCACAAACCTCTCGGGTGGGTGGGCTTCCTGGAAGTTACGTGTAAAAAAGTGACAATAGTTGAGATACTGTATATAAACGTTATAGTGCTTTTTATTTTTATTTTATTAATGATGATTTCATTTGTTAAAAATCACATAATTTGCCCTGTGAATCAGGGGAGACTGGTGGAGCTGCCTTGTTAATACCTTAACTGTCACCTTCTCTCTGTTGAACAGTGTGGGACCTGAGCAGGACCTAAACAGGGCTACATGCAGTCCCAGGTAATTAACGTTACCTACCCATCTATTACAACATGTTATGATCCAGCTAATATCACAGTAATATGTAACGTTATGTAGTATAATTTTTTAGCTATCTTCTGAATCAACAACATTCTAAAATATGAAGTTAATGGGACAATTTATGTTTTTATTTTGAACTTAAATCCTAATACATGGACCATTATATTATTAATCATATAGGATATAGGGTCGTGGCCCATTTCAATTATAGTACAGTCTGTGAGAAAGTGCTTTTGTATAATGTAATGACATTTGTTCAGTTCTATAGACATTATGTACTTTTGACATCTGGCAATGTCTGTGCTTGCAGGAGCAAGTACGAAATGAACTGTTGCAGAGGATTCAAACAAGATTCAGCTTGATCCTCAGAAATGAGACGTTAGATATGGAGTACCTCCTGGATATGGCTCAACAAGAGCTTTCCTTGGCAACAATGGCAAGTAGATCACTTAAACATCCCACCAGAACTCATTCACTGTCTACAGGAGTTGATCAACATCCTTAGTTTGCCCATTCAATCTGTTTCAGAAACATCAGTTAATGTGTCATATGTTGTAACTGCCACTGTGGGAGAGGTGGGACGGCCACGCCTGGAAATTCATGCAGATGATCTTAAAAGTCTCCTTTCCACTTCACTTCCTGTAGAACAGTTAGCCAGGTTGTATGGTGTTTCAAGAAGAACACTTAATAGGCGGATGAAAGAACATGGTCTTTCTGTTCGTGGATGCTATTCCAAAATATCTGATGATGAACTTGATCATGCTGTGAGGTCCATAAAATCAAGAATGCCCTATGCTGGGTATAGACTGGTGAAAGGTGAGCTGTTAGCGAGAGGCTACCGTGTGCCGTGGCATAGGGTGAAGGCTACTATGCAACGGGTGGATGGAGCTGGAATTTTGGCCAGGATGATACAGGTTGGATTTGTCGCTCGCAGAACCTACTGTGTTCCTGCACCACTGTCTTTGGTTCATATAGACACCAACCTTAAATTAATTCGGTGAGTGTTTCTTTCTTGTGCCCTCTCACTCCGTCTCTCACTGTAAAACTTTTTGCTTTCACTAAACACACATATGCATGTACCCACAATAAAAACAATATAATGTAATGTACTTTTTTTCTCAGATTTAATGTCGGGATATTTGGTGGGATTGATGGCTTCTCAAGAAGGGTATGTCAATGTTCTGCCTGACAAAATAAACTAATATATCACAGTGATGAGACCTTATGATAAAGTTTAGTTTTATGTTCTCTCAAATTCCTATTTTTGTTTGTTTCTTTTGGCACAAATCTAATTCCATAAATTCCACATTCATAAATGTAAATTCAACAGTAAAAAACCTAATTTTGTACTTTTTCTCCATGAAGTTGTGCATTATATTAAGTTGATTTCTGGCTCCAACAACAGAAAGGCGGTTAAAACTGTCAACATATTGTCCTCTTTCTCTTTGTAATAACATATAAGCTTCTCCTGGCAAAGCTTTATTTCACTTTGTTTGTAATTTATATGTTTATATACTGTTATATATATATCTATAAGTCACATCTGAATTGTAACCCCCTTTTTGCAATACAGATGACTTTGAAATAAAAAATAAAAAAAAGAGACATTTCTTACTGCTTCAATGTGCTCCAGTGAGGACATCAGGGGTGCAACAAAGGCAGGCCTGAGCTCTGTCCTATGGAGGACTGAAAGTGCCACAATTAAATAAATAAATACACCATCATGTAAAATACATATATAATTATTTCACTATTTACATTTCATGGTCCTGCGTTGTAGTGCTTCATGAATTACTTAAAACTGTCAAAGCCAGCCATCAAATACAGTGGGTGGGGCCAACGCGAATCGCTTTGGTCTGGAGTAGAGTGCCTGGAAGATCTTCATGAACTTTCTAGGGCAGAGGTCGCGAATCTGGACCCAGACACCGTCCTATGCGGACTCAGACCTATAATCAATTAATTATTGAGGATTCTAAATTTTGATGGGGAGCTTCTATTTTAACCAGCACAGCTTTCTTAGTCTTTACGGTATTTGTTTAGCAGATCAGGAAGCTCACAGACCAATCGCATGCTAGTTAAGCCATCCCACGTGATGCTGCTCAGCCAATCAAATCTGTTTAAACAGCGCGACTGAATACAGAGATGAGAGCGATGAGAGAGGAGAGACAGACGGAAAGAGAAGTCAGAGATACATGGAGAGGAAATGGAGAGATGAGTGAGCGCAAGACAACAGAAGATTTATGGCGCTCTCTAAGAAGAGAAAAGTGGATAGAAAATCGATCTTTTAATGGACAGATTCATTCACATTCATTCTTCCCACTGGGAGCACATAACCAGTGTGTCTCATATGTTCAGAGACCGCGGCGCTGATTAAAAGTGGTAGTGTGAAACGCCACTATGAGACAAAACACAAAGTTTTCATCAAACATACCCACTCAAGTCTGAACAAGGTCACAGAAAATAAGCAGTCTCAGATCCCAATATGATCACTCAACCAGTATCCTGACCAGTGTTGGGAGTAAAGGCGTTTAAGTATAACAGCGTTACTAACAGCGTTATTTTTTCAGTAACGGAGTAATCTAATTAAGTACTTTTCCCATCGTTGCAACACCGTTACCGTTACTGAGAATGTAAAGTGGTGCGTTACTTGCGTTCCTACAATGTGGTGAATGAAGCGCAGCGGTGTCAGGCTTTCTGACAGCCACACATCAGCTGCTAGGAGAGGGCAGGGTGGTGATGATGACACCGTTGCAAATGCGATGATGATTGGCTGGGTGGGCGGATGCCAAGACAGAGACAATGGTGACCAGCTAGGGAAATTCAAAGGTAGCGATATCAAACTAGAAGTACCGACACTACTACTCACTTACTGAAGTTAAAGGCAAGAATGTTTATGTAACGTGTGAATTTTATTGTATAGTATATATTTTTATTTCTATCCATATGGCCGGCTGCAATCTATTGAGTTCAAATAAATACCAAATGTTCTAAAATACTGTATATAGCGTTTTATTCTTTATTCAGTGATTATAAACATCTTTAACGTTATAGAAGATGTTATAGAATGTAATTATAGACCATAAAAAATAACGTCACAGTTACTTTTCTGAGTAACTAATTACTTTTACAATGTGTTACTTTTTGGGATAAGTAATTTGTAACTATAACTAATTACTTTTTTAAAGTAAGATGACCAACACTGATCCTGACCCATTCATTCACTGCCCAACGAGGGATAGAGGTTAGAGCTCAATTCTCTCATTGAACAACAGAAAGTGTATAGAAAGATATAAAAGGGAAAGAAAGAGAAACTGTTCAATTGTAAAAATGTTCTGATATTCATTTATAAAATTTGTTGAGACTGTTAATCAAGATATGAAACAGTTAACAAAGAAAAAGGGAAACTCAAGCTGCTGCTACACTTGATTTTTCAAAGTTAAACGCGTTATTTTTTTTTTTAGACTTAGCAGAGGATGTGGAAGCAGGAACTGCTGACCCAGAGCATGTAGCGAGTAAAGCAGAGAACTTATTGAAGTTCTTGGAGTTATTTCAGCACTTTCTGACCGAGATATTGACCACAGAGTGACTGCAGATTTAGAAGAAGTAGTCCAATAGCGCCACCCAGTGTATTGGAATGTGTTCACTAGCTCTGCATCGATCCATTATCTGGAATTGATTTGTCTTGGCTTGATGTGCAGGGTAACCAATCAGGCGTTAGGTTCCGCCTACCAACTTTTGATGGGTGAGTTTGACAGTTTTAAGTAATTCATGAAGCACTGCAACGCAGGACCATGAAATGTAAATGTAAATAGTGAAAAAATTATATATGTATTTTACATAAAATTAATCGGAATTAATTAATGACATATTTAAGTAATTATTTAATGATGTATTTATTTATTTAATTGTGGCACTTTCAGTCCTCCAAAACAATGAATCCACATCGTTTCAATGGTGCTGATGGGGTTAGGGGAGGAGAGGGGGGAACAGGGGCTCACGAGACCAGAGAGATCTCACGAGACCAGCGAAATCTCACGGGACTTCAGCTCAAACTGTAGCGGGAATTTGGGCACAGAACGGCAGATAAACTTCTGTGTGAGACAAACTGGTAAGTTAAGTCTAGGGTGACCAGATTTTCGGGGACAGTCCCCGGTTTGTTCGACCTGTCCCCGGTTTAAGCTGTCCCCGAAAATGTCCCCGATTTGAATGGGGGAGAAAAATGCGTATGGATGCACACTCCCGTTATTATGGTTAAACCAATTTAACTAACGTGCTGACGTTACGTGCGCGGTAAATGGCTTGTGTCTACCGGCTGGTCTCTTTTTGTTTGCTTTTTTTTTTTTTTTATATAAAACACACGCGCTGCTCCCGCTGTGCTGCGGCACATCCACGCCACAACAGCAGAGTGCTCCTCTGCTCGTCTGTGCAGCTGCAGGTGAGTGATGGGGGAGCCAGCTGGAGAGCGTCTCCTTTTTTATTTTAGGGGCACCGTCCTTACAGGGGGAAGCACGTGTTGCAGGTTGCACTCAGAGTTTGTTCTGAATTTCTATCACAAGGAGTGCACAGCATAAGTGTTAATCCTCTCATGTAATGCTTTGCTGTGAAATATGGCTGAAGTCACGAGTGGAAGTGTGCACATGTTGACAAGCTCCCATGAGTTGATTGAAAACAAAAACTATACTATAACTATAACTATAAATAATAATAATAATAAGAAGAAGAATCAGAGTCAAATCAGAATACAAGTTCTTCATATTGGTTAACAGTTTGGAAGGGTTAAGGGTAACTTCTTATTGGCTACTCATTTGCTTTGTCAAAATACATTAACATGTAGTTGCCCCTGTTATTCATTTCATAACGATAACAATTTTGACCACCGCGCTAAAAAAATTCCCCGATTTTCATTTCGGAAATCTGGTCACCTTAGTGCTTATGGAATATAATTTAAACAGTGGTATGTCATTGCTTATTACAATGGCAGAAACAAAATGTAATTGCATGTAAGCTTTAATTTACAAGCATTTAGTTCCTCTGTCAATACATGCAAACATATAAGTCATGTGATATGTGTTGAAACGTTACAGCTCTACTCCTGTCTTGTGTTCCCTTTTAGCCTCTGGAGGAAGCTACTCAGAGGATGTTCAGTCATTTGACCAGCCTGATGGTGAGTGAACTACTTCACATTACTACCTGAGAGGAGTGGCGGGGTACCAAGAAAAGAAAAGGCAAAGAGTTAGAAGGACAAATGAGTTGAATCTTTAAAGTTACTTTGCTCTTATGTTCAGTTCATGTTGAACTGGGGTCCTATTTATAATGTTTGTGTCCCCTGGATTTTCAGGGCAAAGGTAGCCAGATAATTCATTAAGATGTTTGTTCATGTTGAACTGTGGTCCTATTAGATCACACATCTAAAAGATTTCAAATTAACAGACGTGTCCGACAAGGCTGCCCTATATCTCCCTTTTTATTTCTTTTAGTCACTGAGTTATTGTCAATCAGTATAGTAAACAATGAGAAATTTGAAGGTATCTCAATTATTTGGCAGAGAATTAAAAATCTCCCAACTGGCAGATGACACTACACTTTTAAAAAAGTCAAGAATCAGCTCTCTATTACTCTAATTATCCAATTTTCAAACGCCTCAGGTTTAAGACTTAATATGTCCAAATGTCTGCCCGACACGGTATTGTTTATGGGCTAAACCTACATAGTACAGATGCTTACAGCTGTTAGCTCACAATGACAGTACTAAAGTTCTTCGCGGGTTCACATAACTTGTTATGACTCAAAACCATAAGTGTTGTACACAAGTTGGTAGTATTAGTACAGTACTGCTGTATGTAAGTTCACTTGATTAACGAGCACTGGAGTTAATGATAGAGTTAAATGTGTGTACAAACATTAAATAATCTGAATAGTGCCACTTGGCCAGGTGTGCCAAAGATTTATTTATAAATGATGTCATCTCTAACCTAATATACAGCTACTACTTCATTTTCTGCTTGTTTTATTTAGTGTACGTGTGTAAAAATTTATATTTTGACTAGTTGACTAGCTGCTTTCCTTGGACGAAGCCTCCTCAGCTCTCTGCTCACCTGATCCTTGGTGATGGTGGTGGGGAGGGGGGTTGAACTGTCCATGGGTGTGGAGGGTGGCGGTGGTCTGCAGTCTGAGGTGGTGGAATTGGGGGAGGTGATGGACATGGTGGGGGTGTGAAGTGGGTCGTCGTTGGTTGTGGGAGCTGGAATATCAAAGTCCATTGCCTTTTCTTTTTATTATATCATTATTCATTATGTTTTATTCATAATTCATTATTGTGTATGGCACTTGTGAATGAATTATCAATTAAATAATTGATAAAGGAAATCCTTTGCAGGTCACCAGTGTCTATAGCTGTAAAAGGATGACAGCTCTTTGGCCAATGGCTGTCTTTTACAGCATGATTGACATATCCGCTTACTTCACTTTGTCAATTAGATTTTATTTGTATAGCGCCAATACGTAACAGAAGTTATGTGACATGACACACAGTAAACAGACAGATAGTGTGGTGAGATGATCATGTCCTCGGCTTCTTAGTGAAGTCTCAACATCCCGCTGTTTACTTGGACAAAGAGTGTAGTTAGAAACAGGGCTAAAGTTTATATGCATATAATAGCCTCTTTAACAGTTGCGTTTGGTTTGAAAGTTTGAAACTTGACGTTTTTCACAACATTCTTCAGTGGCAGAGGAAGACCTGAGTTCTGTCCCTCTGGAGTTGGTGGATGTGGAGGATATTGATGTCATGGAGGACAACCTTGTCGAAAAGATGGATGTAGCACCAGGACCCTTCCTGGATATCAGGACTGCTACAAAAGCAGACCTGAAATCTGTCCCTTCGGAACTTCTGGGCGTGGAGAATGAGGAGATCCTACCAGAAGATCAACAAGATCAAAAATCCACCAGCAGCTCGTCCCCACCACACCTTCAAAGAAAGAGGTTTTCAGTGGCAGAGAAAGACCTGAGCTCTGTTCCTCTGGAGTTTATAGATATGGACACAAACAAAATCTGCACCTTAATCATGTGTTTTTTCGACAGCCTTACCAAAGAGTATGTATCTATTTTTCTCACTAAAATTCCAAGTTAGCACTTCAATACATGTTTGACATTTGTTGTAAACATTTTTGTAACCTTTGTTTTATTGTTTTTTTGTTTTTAAGGCAGCGGACAGAACTACGCAAATGTCATTACAGCATGAACATGAAAAACAAGATTGCTGACGTGACTGCAGAGGTGTTTATGCACATTACACAGGCAGTCAGTCACAACATTGACAAGTGTTCAATCGGTGGTGAATTGGTGGACAGCTGGAGGATTAACACCCAAACTCAATGGAGACAATTGAAAAAATTAGAAACTGTTCTGTCAGAGATACAACAGGCACGCCCTGTTGTCACTAAGAGGAGGTGGTTTGGCAAATTGCATAAAAATAAGGTTAATCCCATTTCAGACATATCAGATAACAAGCGCTGCTTCTCTGAAGACACCAGCCAAAATTGGTGATAATCATTAATGGGCCGCAAATTATTTTGATTTTTTAAAGCTTGGGAATTTTACTTTAAGATGTTTAGCACATTTAAATGAGGCACCTCAGCTGAGCCTTTAGTTTGCTTTGAAAAATAAGGTTAATCCCATTTCAGATGTATCAGATAAAAAGCGCTGCTTCTCTGAAATTTGTTGATCAGAACGCCACACCAAAAAATCAACGTGTGGACGAGAATGAGACTGTTGAAGAGAATCCATCAGTTCTGCTGCAGTTCGAGCTGCAGTGATGTAAATTCTCTCAACCCCCTTCCTCCAAGCCCAGCTTCTGAAGTCCCAGCAAGAACAGTTAGCGATTCATGCCTGAAGACACCAGCCAAAATTGGTGATAATCATTAATGGGCCGCAAATTATTTCAATTTTTTAAAGCTTGGGAATTTTACTTTAAGATGTTTAGCACATTTAAATGAGGCACCTCAGCTGAGCCTTTAGTTTGCTTTGCCCTTGCCTTTGCTTTACTTTTTCTTTGCTTTACCTTAACTTGTCTTTGTTTGCCTTTGCTTTCCTTTTTCCTTCCCTTTCCCTTTGCTTTGCCTTGCCCTTCTTCTTTTGCTCTAGTCATTCCCCTTAACCTTTACCTTGCTTTGGCTTTGCTTTGCTTTTCTTTGCCTTGCCTTGCCTTGCCTTGCTTTGCCTTTGCCTTTGCATGCCTTTTCTTTCCTTTGACTTAAACACAGCCAGCCTGTTATACCTGCTATCCCTTGCCCCCTTCCTTTACCCCTCTCCACTCTCGCTACACCAATTTCAACCTATGCATCCCATACCCCTTTATTCTCCCTCTCCCTTTCTCTCGCAACCCAACCAGTTGAGGCAGATGGCTGCCCACCCAGAGCCTGGTTCTGCTCAAGGTTTCTTTCTGTTAAAAGGGAGTTTTTACTTGCCACTGTCACCGGATGTTTGCTCATGGTGGGAATTGTTGGATCATTGGATTATTAAACAGTACAGTCTATTATATATATATTTAAAGTGTCATGAGGTGATCTCTGTTATGATTTAGCTCTATATAAATAAAAAGTTCAAACTTTACATTGAAATAAACTGATTCACACCATTTTTTTCAGTTAAGCTGTACACAGAACAAATGTGTCAGAAAAGTACTATGAAAGGCACAGAAAAGGTCCTTAAGGTGATAACTATGGACATTTGTTTCATTTTAAAGGTACAAAATCATGGCTGTCAAGAAAGGGGTACACAATTATACTTTCAACAAGTTTAAGGTACAAGAAAATGCCACAGCAAATAAGAAATCACAAAATATTTTTATTTTGGATTCAGATACTACTATCAGACCCTGAATAAATTCCACTTTCAGTACAACTGAACTCTGGTCTCATCTTGACTTATTTGTATTTTGATGAGGCAGATATAAACTTGGTTACTCAGACATGAGCTCGTGCAGCTAATGTCAGCTAAATTAGGCCCAGGGTGGCAGAAGCCAAAACCAACAATAAAAACACCTCTGTACTTTATTCCCTGTCATCAAACTGTCCTCAGATGCTGCATTTGGTCCCAGTTTTGCTGTGCTGTTCACTGGTAGCTCCAAGTCTCAGCAGCCAGCTAATGGGTCCACTACAGCTGCTGGACTGGGGGATGTAACATACAGTGCAATTGGCTACCGTCACAAGTTCCTCTCTAGCTGCCCGTTTGTACTGGAAATATGTTAATAAACCGGGACCCTTAATTTATGGGACAGAGATGACATCATTTATAAATAAATCTTTGGCACACCTGGCAGAGAGGCACTATCCATGCAAGGATATTTAATTGATGAAATTAATTCAGCATTGAACCTTTTGTTTGTTTTTTTGTGTCTGATCACATCCCCTGTGTGTCTGCATGAGGAAAGGACATGAGAGTGAAAATATTGTGATACTTGAATTAAATCTTTAAAAATGTATTAAAATATTGCAGAAAATGCAGTGGTTAAGTTCAAGTTGACTTCAATTGCATTATTAAAGTCCATATTTATTCTACAAATCTTACTTTAACAGCTGCAAGAAGTAGCCTTACAGACTTTATAGTCTATATCAGTGTGCTGTGAGTTAACCCGAAGCCGCATGTACACATTTATCCTCCAGCATGTCGGGAGATTTAAATGATCAGTAAAGATGCTGCTGTGGCTCTCTCTTAATGGGGAGACACTTGCACCTGCAACCCATAATAAGTATAACATTTTAATTGTTATTGTATATTGTATATTATTGTAAGTGTGGTGAAAAAGAGTCAATTAGGTTGATAGTTGAAAAAAAAAAACATTTTTAAGAGTTTAAATTTTTGTCAGTACCCTGGACACTTTTTAAAAAAAGGATGGGACCCGTACGTCTGGTGTCCATATTTATCATGTCTAGTGCTATAGTCCAGTATCTGGCTTAATAATGACAAAAAAAGTCATCCGGCACTGGACCAAAAGCACCTTTATCCGGAAGATCCAACGGTTTCTAAGTATATGTAAAGGTATCCAGACAATTGACAATATATATAGACCCAGATCTGTATGTCATATCATACCACATAAAAATAAAATCTGTCAAAGGTCCATGTCTGAAATCATCTGGATATGACGGTATCTGTCCATATCCCAAAAGTATCACCACCTTGGATACTACCATATTCTGACAACTTTACTCTTTATTTCAAATAACTTTATCATTATTTATCACCAGGAAAAAAGGGCCAAGAAGGACATCGTGTACCTGCATTGTGACAACACAGACGTTTTATGAGAGATTGTGACAGAAATATTTTTGAGAAAGTGAAGTCTGCATGGAAGCTCTGGTTCAATTGAAAGCCAAGAAATAAAGTGGCTGAAGAACAGGATTTGGACGAGACTGAAAACCTGCTTCTCCATGTCCTGAAGAGACATCTCTCAATGTGTTCCAGTGAGTTGTGTAATTTGATTACACACTCTGTCCGGGCCCGCTGCTTTCCTTGACGAAGCCTCCTCAGCTCTCTGCTCACCTGATCCTTGGTGATGGTGGTGGGGAGGGGGGTTGAACTGTCCATGGGTGTGGAGGGTGGCAGTGGTCTGCAGTCTGAGGTCGTGGAATTACATTATTGTGTATGGCACTTGTGAATGAATTATCAATTAAATAATTGATAATAAAGGAAATCCTTTGCAGGTCACCAGTGTCTATAGCTGTAAAAGGATGACAGCTCTTTGGCCAATGGCTGTCTTTTACAGCATGATTGACATATCCGCTTACTTCACTTTGTCAATTAGATTTTATTTGCCTCAGTTCGTGTGTTTTGCCTTCCATCAACTTTTTTTTCTTCATATACACATCTTATTTAAGTTACAGCTTACAGGCCATCCCCATGACAGTGTAGATTGAAAAAAACAAACAAGAAAAGGTTAAACACTAAATTATTTTGCCAGAATTAAATCTCCCTGCAATAACATGGATAGTGCTTCTCTGCCAGGCATGCCAAACATTTATTCATAAACTATGTCATCTCGACCCTGCAAATGAAGGGTCCCAGTTTGTTTGAAAATATGGTCACCCTAGTTACAAAAACACTTAAAGTCCTGGTGAAACCAAAATCAGAGAGCTGTTTGCTTCAGCACATTTACATATTTTCGGTACGAGATTCGGCTCAACACTAAGTACAGACTCAAGTCGTGGGTGGAGTGCGATGGAAAATCCAGCTACACCTGGAATATGCTGGCTTCACCTGTGACCCAATAAAAGATCAACTCTGTAATGTCAGATAGAAGAGGCACATCCTGTTGGCATTTGGATGTGGAGGATAATGATGTAACAGATCTAACATCAGGACCCTCCTGGATGTCAGGTGTGATAATTATGTCATGGAGGACCATATTGGCAGAGAAACAAATGCAGCACCAGGACCCTCTGAGCACGTCGCGCTGCTACAAAGCTAAAGGCTGTGTGGAAAGGCCTGTTCGGATGGAAGCCAAAAAATTAAGTGGGTGAACAGGAGGATTTGGAAGAGACTGTTAAGTCAGACAGCAGTGATTTTAAATCTAGGTCTCCTTGTCCTGAAGAGACAGTTTCCACTGCTTCAGTCACCTCCAGTGAGGACATAGAGGGTCCATCAAAAGCAGACCTGAGCTCTGTCCCTGGAGGATGTGGAGGAAAATGATGATGATGTCAGGAAGGACCACAACGTCAGAGACATTGATGCAGCACCAGGGAAATCCAATAGTAGCTCATCCCCAACACCACACCATAACAGAGAGCGGTTTTCAATTGCAGATGAAGACCTGAGTTCTGTCCCTCTGGCGTTGGTGGAAGTAGAGGATAATAAATCTGTCTCTCTCTCAACAGGTCGCTGTCCCTTTCTCCACTACATGCCCAGCAAACCGGCCAAGTACGGGATAAAGTCGTGGGTGGCATGCTCAGAATCAGAATGCCACACCAAAAAAATCTAGCTATGTGGACACAGAATGACTCTGTTGAACAGAATCTGTCAAGGATGGGTGATTCCAGAAATGATTAAAATTGTCAATAAAAAACATAAATGTGCTCCAGTGAGGACATCAGGGGTTCAACAAAAGCAGACCTGAGCTCTGTCCCACTGAGTTGGTGGATGTGGAGGATAATGATGTAATGGAGGACAACCTCACATGCAGACTGGAGCCATGTATGGAGGAACAGCACCACTGAACCGGAGTGAAATTCGGCTTTGAGCGCCGGATCATGCAAAGTAGACTGCCAAAAGAGTGAGCCATGGATATGTGCCACTGACAGCTCAGTGTGGGGTTGGTGGAGATCCGCCAGACCCATACACAAGAGTAGTAAACATGCATGTGTGACATTTGTGGTTTTTCTCTATAACCTTTGTTTTACTGTTTTTCAACTACGCAAATGTGATGACAGCGTGAATGTCAAAGACAAGATCACATCACTGCACATAACCCTACGAGTTGATCCGCATGTACACATTTATCCTCCAGCATGTCGGGGTGATTTAAATATTAAGTAAACATGCTGTTGTGCCTTTATCCTACCCTTACCCATAATAAGTAAAACATTTTTGTTTGAAACAGCGACAGAAACAGCCATATTTATCATGTTGTGAACTGGCTCAAAGTCAAGACAAGAAAGACCACACAGATAATAAAGGTTTTAAAGCAAAACAAATGTTTGTACACACATATTTGGGTATTTGCGTGGCCTACCAACCCAGACTGGGGAAAACACTGTATAAGTTAGTAGGTTAGATGTTGGTGATTATTTTTTTCATGATGCTTCTTGTGTAACTTTCTACGGACGTGCTAACGTTGTTTGAGCTAGTGTGAGAGAACTGTAGGAATGAATTTGTTTAGAAAGATTGTGTAGCTTTGACACAGCAGCTGTAGTGACCCGCTGGACTGTTTGTGAAGGCAAACCGCGACTGATCCACTCCGTTAGCATCATAGATCCACTCCGTTAGCATTATAGATCCTCTCCGTTAGCATTATAGATCCACTCCGTTAGCATCATAGATCCACTCCGTTAGCATTATAGATCCACTCCGTTAGCATTATAGATCCACTCCGTTAGCATTATAACTCCTCTAATAGTCCGCTGTCGGACTTTCTGTTGTAAAATTTAGGGACCGTCAGAAACTGTGTGACTGTGAAGTCTCGTCAGAAGCCAACAAAACACTGTGTAAGTTAGTATGTTGGATGTCAGTGATTATTTTTCGTGATGCTTCTTGTGTCCCAGATAACAAAAGACATTAATTCAATGTTGGATTTTGGTCAGATTGGTTATTTTTTGTTGAGGTTGAAAAATCTATGTTGATTCAATGTTTAATTATAGTTACCATTTCAACGTTTGAAAACCTGTCGTTGAATCAATGTAACAGGTTTTCAATCATCTTTACTATAGATGATGATTTTTCTATGTTGAAATGCCCTACAGTGGATCCACATCGTTTCAATGGTGCTGATGGGGTTAGGGGAGGAGAGGGGGGAACAGGGGCTCCGGAGACCAGAGAGATCTCACGAGACCAGACAGATCTCACGGGACTTCAGCTCAAACTGTAGCGGGAATTTGGGCACAAAACAGCAGATAAACTTCTGTGTGAGACAAACTGGTAAGTTAAGTGCTTATGGAATATGATTTAAGCAGTGGTATGTCATTGCTTATTACAATGACAGAAACAAAATGTAATTGCATGTAAGCTTTAATTTACAAGCATTTAGTTCCTCTGTCAATACATGCAAACATATAAGTCATGTGATATGTGTTGAAACGTTACAGCTCTACTCCTGTCTTGTGTTCCCTTTTAGCCTCTGGAGGAAGCTACTCAGAGGATGTTCAGTCATTTGACCAGCCTGATGGTGAGTGAACTACTTCACATTACTACCTGAGAGGAGTGGCGGGGTACCAAGAAAAGAAAAGGCAAAGAGTTAGAAGGACAAATGAGTTGAATCTTTAAAGTTACTTTGCTCTTATGTTCAGTTCATGTTGAACTGGGGTCCTATTTATAATGTTTGTGTCCCCTGGATTTTCAGGGCAAAGGTAGCCAGATAATTCATTAAGATGTTTGTTCATGTTGAACTGTGGTCCTATTAGATCACACATCTAAAAGATTTCAAATTAACAGACGTGTCCGACAAGGCTGCCCTATATCTCCCTTTTTATTTCTTTTAGTCACTGAGTTATTGTCAATCAGTATAGTAAACAATGAGAAATTTGAAGGTATCTCAATTATTTGGCAGAGAATTAAAAATCTCCCAACTGGCAGATGAAACTACATTTTTAAAAAAGACAAGAATCAACTCTCTATTACTCTAATTATCCAATTTTCAAACGCCTCAGGTTTAAGACTTAATATGTCCAAATGTCTGCCCGACACAGTATTGTTTATGGGCTAAACCTACATAGTACAGATGCTTACAGCTGTTAGCTCACAATGACAGTACTAAAGTTGTTCGCGGGTTCACATAACTTGACCCACTAGGTTGCATGTTTCTGATGGACGAGCTAGTCTGATGCCAAACATGTGTGAGAGGTCTGACAGGACCGTGTGCCACATGTTTGTTTGTTTACATCGCGTTGCGCTGCACATTATGAAACCAACATTTGGAATACCGCAGTCAAAACCCTGTCTTTCACTTTCTCTGTTGGGTCCGTGGAACGCAGTCAATACAACCAACCCTCTGACGTCGTAAGTCAGAGTGCTACAAGATGCCGGCGCCCTTGCCTCAAAAAACAAACATGGACTCCTTTTTTCTCTAAAATGCTTACATTTGTCACTTTTATTTTACAATTATTGAGTAGAGGTTAAATCCATTTAGTAAACCAGCTTAACTTGGTTGACTGCTTCATATCCACTTTAACATAGCATTTGTTTCTCTCAATGCACAAGTGCTTCATCCCAGCGCTCCACAGAACCCTGTCCATAATTTTCTGTCAGAAAAAATGCTATATGTACACTTACAGTTCATTAGAAAATTCTCAATAAACCCTTGAAAAAGATTATAGACATTAGCACAACACTGGTGCACACATAACATTCAAATAAAGTGTAAAAATTGTAACATGTCAGTGTGTAATAATAACGCTATGTTAAAATTTTGTGTAATTTATTGTGTATATTTCTTGAGCTACAACCCAGTTTTGTTAATCGAGAAGAAGAAGAAGAAGAAGAAGAAGAAGAAGGGGTGAACACAGTAAATGCTGAGATGATCACCTACATGTGCCCTGGAGGGGACGGGCCTGTAAAACCCTTTTTAGAAAAGATGAGCAGGGCATATGAGTACATTATTAAAAGTAAGGCAAACATCTGTTTTTATGATTTATGCTTTGGGATGTGCTGTCATTGTGAGTAATATTTATATATATATTATTTCAGATTCTCAAAGGATGCAATTGCCAGAAGCTCCCAGCCCATCTCCAACTCCACAGTCTACCACCTCTCCCTCCCAACCCTCTTCTCCTACTCATCCTCCAGACCCTTCCACCTTTCTCCCATCTACTTCTCATCCCCAAATGGACTATGAGGAGGAGACTTACACCCTAACCCTCATCCCTGTCCAGCCTCCAAGCACCGCCTCAGCATCTCTCCCTCAAAACACCATGACTGAAAGTGAGTATTAGCATTAATCACCATTTATATATATATATATTTTTTTTTTTTTTGGGGGGGGGGGCTTTTTATTGCCTTTATTATAGTGACAGCTGAAGACAGACAGGAGAGGGGGCAGAGAGAGAGGATGACACGCAGCAAAGGGCCGCGGGTTGGATTTGTACCCTGGGCCGCTGCAGCAAGGCGTCGGTAAATGGGCCGCCAGCTCTACTCACTGAGCTATTCGGGCGCCCAGAATTAATCACCTTTTGCCATGTTTTAAGTAATGTGTCTAAAGTCATCCACCTTTGTCACAGGTGTGTCTGCACAATGCTAACCAATGCATGCAATTCCTTGACAGCCGCATGATCATATTTTTTGTGTGCATGTAGACACAATAAACCAGACACATGCAGAGCGATGCAAACTGGTTTTTTTTCCCTTAATACCTCTTATTATCAGAAATGTGAGGGACCTAGCAGTTAGGCAAGAGGAGTCACAAGAGAATTTTAAAAGAAAAAGTTTTCATTTGACCAAAAAAAAGATGTTTGCAACAAAATGTATGTGTCTGAAACGGTATATAAACCAATCTTAAGGAAAAACAGCATGAACTAAGGAAAGTGTAAGTGTACGAGGTTACCGCTTTTGAGATGGCTGTGTGGCCATGGCTGTGGCCATCACAAGTAACAATAAAAATTACTCACACTAAAGATTACTCACTTACTTGTCCTCCTCTACATGTATAAGAGACATAAGTAGCTACGCTACTCATAACAGAGGATATGAAGCTATGTTCTTGACAAGTCTGTACTTCTACTAAGTCAATTGACCACAGCATGGTGTTGTCATTTTTGAGTGAATAAAAAAAACTGTGGTAACTATTAATGATAGATTGGCTATTTAAAAATCTAGGCTTTATGCAAGACGTCAACTGTCGTGTGACTAATGAGTGGTTTGCAGTAATGTCACACCACCTTTTTGTATCAGCTCAGCTAGCTTTGGACCTTCACCAAGGTGTACCAGGTACTAGACGCAATAAAAATCAAAGAACAGTAAATAGGTGAGATATCATGATCAAGAAGGTGGTTCACCCAGGACGAAGCTCAGCGATTGCTTCGGTTGTGCTGACACCTGTGAATTCCCCAAATGTGGGAATCTTGATACCGGAAATGCAGCTGTATTCACCTGGGGGATGTCAAAGTCTGTTTCTAAATTGCTTCTCCTTTCTTCTTTTCTTCTTTTGTTTTGCATAATTTTAGGCTGCCAAAAATGTTCTAAGCATAAAATATTTCACTACAATGAAATCAAAGAGAAACAACTCAAGTACGTAAGATGTAACTGACTGAGTGAAATAGCAGTTCATTTAGCAGTGGTTGCTGGAATGGCTAACACTTCTTTTTGTCTGTGTTTGTCTGTTTCTGTGTGTGTGTGCAGGGAAGAGAAGAGGTAAAAGTGAGCTGGCTGCCTTGTTCCTCATGGTAAGAGCTCAGAACTTTGATTCACATTAACTGATTTTAAAGCTGTTAGCTTTTTTTACAGTATGCTTTTTAAATATACACTACTTACAAAAAGTTAGGGATATTCGGCTTTCGGAGGAAATTTCAGAATGTACATTAAATGCACTATAACCTTTCCAGGTGATCCTAATTTGACCTTCGCTAGACTATCTTTAAGAAGATAAGTCTGTGTGGAAAGGACTGTTCAAACGGAAGCCAAACAAAAAGAGGCTGAAGAAAAGGGTTTGGATGAGACTGACAAGTCAGACAGCAATCTCCTATTGCCTCAATGTGCACCACTGAGGACATAGAGGGTCCAGCAAAAGCAGACCTGAGCTCTGTCCCTCTGGAGTTGGTGAATGTGGAGGTAAATGATGACGAGGTCATGAGGAACTACATCATCAGAGAAATTGACGCAGGACTAGGAACCTCCCTGAACATCGGGACTGCTTCAAAAGCAGACCTGAACTCTGTCCCTTTTGAACTTCTGGACGTGGAGGAAAATGAGATCGTACCAGAAGATAAACTAGATCATAAATCCACCAGCAGCTCGTCTCCACCACACCTTCACAGTGAGAGGTCTTCAGTTGCAGAGGAAGACCTACGTTTTGTCCCTCTGGAGATGGAGGACCCCTCTGCATCACGACGGACAACGTGTTACATATGGCGCTGGCTGCACGGCTTAATGAATGGAGGAGGCTCCAGTGTTTTGGGCACAGATTACATCTTGCCATTGGTAAGTTATCATGTCGTGTGTGTGTGTGTGTGTGTGAGAGAGATAGAGAGGACAGGGGTGTGGATGTGTGTATTTCAGAATTACAGAGAATGTGAGTGTATAATAGTGATAGCCTTGTATCACAAAACTCAAATTGTGTGTAATACACTACTTTTTATTTCTTTCAGAAAATGCACTCAAGGATGACAGAGTGTCAAGGGCAACAGCACTGTGCAGGAAGCTGGTGGGGCACTTATCCCACAGTTGGAAGAAGAAGGCAGCACTGACGGAGGCACAGAGGAAGCTCAAACTCCCTGAGCACAACCTCATAACTGAGTGCTCAATAAGATGGGGATCTAAAGAAATGATGATTGCCAGAGTGCTTGAATAGGTCAGTGCCATACTCATAGTGAACTCTAGTCTGTGTGGGGTGTTATTGTTGTGTACTTGAGATAAGTGAGGTTGATCTATATTATAATATTCAAATTGTTTTTTTATTGTCTAATTTAAAAGTGCATTTCTCCGTTTTTTATTTATAACTTTATTTATTTCGATTTTACAAAATATTTTCAAAGTAGTAGAGGCAAATTTTGTTTCGTTGTCTGAAATTTTTTCTGACTTGGGAGCAGTAAGATGCATATAATTTTAAATTATTTTTTTCTTAAGACTGCAAAATTCGGAAAAGTGTTTACTAAGTGCATGCCTCTGTTTAAATCACTTAAATGCACAGTGGCAAAGCCACAGATGTTTCTGTAATGAGTAGTTAAATAAGTCATACATCTTTTAAATTTAATTCTAATAGGCCCAGGATATGGGAAAGAAAATTTTACACTACATGTATCTAATATTGTGCGGGTCATATTTAAATCATTCATTATGTTTTGTTGGGAAAAAAACTACTTCAAAAGCAGACCTGAAATCTGTCCTTTTGGAACTTCTGGACGTGGAGAATGAGGAGATCCTACCAGAAGATCAACAAGATCAAAAATCCACCAGCAGCTCGTCCCCACCACACCTTCACAGAAAGAGGTTTCCAGTGGCAGAGAAAGACCTGAGCTCTGTTCCTCTGGAGTTTATAGATATGGACACAAACAAAATCTACACCTTGATCATGTGTTTTTTGGACAGCCTTACCAAAGAGTATGTATCTATTTTTCTCACTAAAATTCCAAGTTAGCACTTCAATACATGTTTGACATTTGTTGTAAACATTTTTGTAACCTTTGTTTTATTGTTCTTTTGTTTTTAAGGTAGCGGACAGAACTACGCAAATGTCATTACAGCATGAACATGAAAAAACAAGATTGCTGACGTGACTGCAGAGGTGTTTATGCACATTACACAGGCAGTCAGTCACAACATTGACAAGTGTTCAATCGGCGGTGAATTGGTGGACACAGCCGGAGGATTAACACCCAAACTCAATGGAGACAATTGAAAAAATTAGAAACTCTGTTCTGTCAGAGATACAACAGGCATGCCTGTTGTCACTAAGAAGAGGTGGTTTGGCAAATTGCATAAAAATAAGGTTAATCCCATTTCAGATGTATCAGATAACAATAGCGCTGCTTCTCTGAAATTTGTTGATCAGAACGCCACACCAAAAAATCAACGTGTGGACGAGAATGACTCTGTTGAAGAGAATCCATCAGTTCTGCTGCTGTTCGAGCTGCAGTGATGTAAATTCTCTCAACCCCCTTCCTCCAAGCCCAGCTTCTGAAGTCCCAGCAAGAACAGTTAGCGATTCATGCCTGAAGACACCAGCCAAAATTGGTGATAATCATTAATGGGCCGCAAATTATTTTGATTTTTTAAAGCTTGGGAATTTTACTTTAAGATGTTTAGCACATTTAAATGAGGCACCTCAGCTGAGCCTTTAGTTTGCTTTGCCCTTGCCTTTGCTTTACTTTTTCTTTGCTTTACCTTAACTTGTCTTTGTTTGCCTTTGCTTTCCTTTTTCCTTCCCTTTCCCTTTGCTTTGCCTTGCCCTTCTTCTTTTGCTCTAGTCATTCCCCTTAACCTTTACCTTGCTTTGGCTTTGCTTTGCTTTTCTTTGCCTTGCCTTTGCCTTCTTTGCCTTTGCCTTTGCCTTTGCATGCCTTTTCTTTCCTTTGACTTAAACACAGCCAGCCTGTTATACCTGCTATCCCTTGCCCCCTTCCTTTACCCCTCTCCACTCTCGCTACACCAATTTCAACCTATGCATCCCATACCCCTTTATTCTCCCTCTCCCTTTCTCTCACAACCCAACCAGTTGAGGCAGATGGCTGCCCACCCAGAGCCTGGTTCTGCTCAAGGTTTCTTTCTGTTAAAAGGGAGTTTTTACTTGCCACTGTCACCGGATGTTTGCTCATGGTGGGAATTGTTGGATCATTGGATTATTAAACAGTACAGTCTATTATATATATATTTAAAGTGTCATGAGCTGATCTCTGTTATGATTTAGCTCTATATAAATAAAAAGTTCAAACTTTACATTGAAATAAACTGATTCACACCATTTTTTTCAGTTAAGCTGTACACAGAACAAATGTGTCAGAAAAGTACTATGAAAGGCACAGAAAAGGTCCTTAAGGTGATAACTATGGACATTTGTTTCATTTTAAAGGTACAAAGTCATGGCTGTCAAGAAAGGGGTACACAATTATACTTTCAACAAGTTTAAGGTACAAGAAAATGCCACAGCAAATAAGAAATCACAAAATCTTTTTATTTTGGATTCAGATACTACTATCAGACCCTGAATAAATTCCACTTTCAGTACAACTGAACTCTGGTCTCATCTTGACTTATTTGTATTTTGATGAGGCAGATATAAACTTGGTTACTCAGACATGAGCTCGTGCAGCTAATGTCAGCTAAATTAGGCCCAGGGTGGCAGAAGCAAAACCAACAATAAAAACACCTCTGTACTTTATTCCCTGTCATCAAACTGTCCTCAGATGCTGCATTTGGTCCCAGTTTTGCTGTGCTGTTCACTGGTAGCTCCAAGTCTCAGCAGTCAGCTAACAGGTCCACTACAGCTGCTGGACTGGGGGATGTAACATACAGAGCTATTTGCTACCGTCACAAGTTCCTCTCTAGCTGTCTGTTTTTACTGGAAATATGTAAATAAACCGGGACCCTTAATTTATGGGACAGAGATGACATCATTTATAAATAAATCTTTGGCACACCTGGCAGAGAGGCACTATCCATGCTGTTGCAAGGATATTTAATTAATGAAATTAATTCAGCATTGAACCTTTTGTTTGTTTTTTTGTGTCTGATCACATCCCCTGTGTGTCTGCATGAGGAAAGGACATGAGAGTGAAAATATTGTGATACTTGAATTAAATCTTTAAAAATGTATTAAAATATTGCAGAAAATGCAGTGGTTAAGTTCGAGTTCAATTGCATTATTAAAGTCCATATTTATTCTACAAATCTTACTTTAACAGCTGCAAGAAGTAGCCTTACAGACTTTATAGTCGATATCAGTGTGCTGTGAGTTAACCCGAAGCCGCATGTACACATTTATCCTCCGGCATGTCGGGAGATTTAAATGATCGGTAAAGATGCTGCTGTGGCTCTCTCTTAATGGGGAGACACTTGCACCTGCAACCCATAATAAGTATAACATTTTAATTGTTATTGTATATTATTGTAAGTGTGGTGAAAAAGAATTAGGTTGATAGTTGAAAAAAAAAAACATTTTTAAGAGTTTAAATTTTTGTCAGTACCCTGGACACTTTTAAAAAAAAAAGGATGGGACCCGTACGTCTGGTGTCCATATTTATCATGTCTAGTGCTTTACTCCAGTATCTGGCTTAATAATGACAAAAAAAGTATTCCGGCACTGGACCAAAAGCACCTTTATCCGGAAGATCCAACGGTTTCTAAGTATATGTAAAGGTATCCAGACAATTGACAATATATATAGACCCAGATCTGTATATCATATCATACCACATAAAAATAAAATCTGTCAAAGGTCCATGTCTGTAATCATGTGGACATGACAGTATCTGTCCATATCCCAAAAGTATCACCACCTTGGATACTACCATATTCTGACAACTTTACTCTTTATTTCAAATAACTTTATCATTATTTATCACCAGGAAAAAAGGGCCAAGAAGGACATCGTGTACCTGCATTGTGACAACACAGACGTTTTATGAGAGATTGTGACAGAAATATTTTTGAGAAAGTGAAGTCTGCATGGAAGCTCTGGTTCAATTGAAAGCCAAGAAATAAAGTGGCTGAAGAACAGGATTTGGACGAGACTGAAAACCTGCTTCTCCATGTCCTGAAGAGACATCTCTCAATGTGTTCCAGTGAGTTGTGTAATTTGATTACACACTCTGTCCGGGCCCGCTGCTTTCCTTGGACGAAGCCTCCTCAGCTCTCTGCTCACCTGATCCTTGGTGATGGTGGTGGGGAGGGGGGTTGAACTGTCCATGGGTGTGGAGGGTGGCGGTGGTCTGCAGTCTGAGGTCGTGGAATTCATTATTGTGTATGGCACTTGTGAATGAATTATCAATTAAATAATTGATAATAAAGGAAATCCTTTGCAGGTCACCAGTGTCTATAGCTGTAAAAGGATGACAGCTCTTTGGCCAATGGCTGTCTTTTACAGCATGATTGACATATCCGCTTACATCACTTTGTCAATTAGATTTTATTTGCCTCAGTTTGTGTGTTTTGCCTTCCATCTATTTTTGTTTCTTCATATACACATCTTATTTAAGTTACAGCTTACAGGCCATCCCCATGACAGGGTAGATTGAAAAAAACAAACAAGAAAAGGTTAAACACTAAATTATTTTGCCAGAATTAAATCTCCCTGCAATAACATGGATAGTGCTTCTCTGCCAGGCATGCCAAACATTTATTCATAAACTATGTCATCTCGACCCTGCAAATGAAGGGTCCCAGTTTGTTTGAAAATATGGTCACCCTAGTTACAAAAACACTTAAAGTCCTGGTGAAACCAAAATCAGAGAGCTGTTTGCTTCAGCACATTTACATATTTTCGGTACGAGATTCGGCTCAACACTAAGTACAGACTCAAGTCGTGGGTGGAGTGCGACGGAAAATCCAGCTACACCTGGAATATGCTGGCTTCACCTGTGACCCAATAAAAGATCAACTCTGTAATGTCAGATAGAAGAGGCACATCCTGTTGGCATTTGGATGTGGAGGATAATGATGTAATAGACAACAGATCTAACATCAGGACCCTCCTGGATGTCAGGTGTGATAATTATGTCATGGAGGACCATATTGGCAAAGAAACAAATGCAGCACCAGGACCCTCTGAGCACGTCAGCGCTGCTACAAAGCTAAAGGCTGTGTGGAAAGGCCTGTTCGGATGGAAGCCAAAAAATTAAGTGGGTGAACAGGAGGATTTGGAAGAGACTGTTAAGTCAGACAGCAGTGATTTTAAATCTAGGTCTCCTTGTCCTGAAGAGACAGTTTCCACTGCTTCAGTCACCTCCAGTGAGGACATAGAGGGTCCATCAAAAGCAGACCTGAGCTCTGTCCCTGGAGGATGTGGAGGAAAATGACGATGATGTCAGGAAGGACCACAACCTCTCTCTCAACAGGTCGCTGTCCCTTTCTCCACTACATGCCCAGCAAACCGGCCAAGTACGGGATAAAGTCGTGGGTGGCATGCTCAGAATCAGAATGCCACACCAAAAAAATCTAGCTATGTGGACACAGAATGACTCTGTTGAACAGAATCTGTCAAGGATGGGTGATTCCAGAAATGATTAAGATTGTCAATAAAAAACATAAATGTGCTCCAGTGAGGACATCAGGGGTTCAACAAAAGCAGACCTGAGCTCTGTCCCACTGAGTTGGTGGATGTGGAGGATAATGATGTAATGGAGGACAACCTCACATGCAGACTGGAGCCATGTATGGAGGAACAGCACCACTGAACCGGAGTGAAATTCGGCTTTGAGCACCGGATCATGCAAAGTAGACTGCCAAAAGAGTGAGCCATGGATATGTGCCACTGACAGCTCAGTGTGGGGTTGGTGGAGATCCGCCAGACCCATACACAAGAGTAGTAAACATGCATGTGTGACATTTGTGGTTTTTCTCTATAACCTTTGTTTTACTGTTTTTCAACTACGCAAATGTGATGACAGCGTGAATGTCAAAGACAAGATCACATCACTGCACATAACCCTACTAGTTGATCCGCATGTACACATTTATCCTCCAGCATGTCGGGGTGATTTAAATATTAAGTAAACATGCTGTTGTGCCTTTATCCTACCCTTACCCATAATAAGTATAACATTTTTGTTTAAAAGCGACAGAAACAGCCATATTTATCATGTTGTGAACTGGCTCAAAGTCAAGACAAGAAAGACCACACAGATAATAAAGGTTTTAAAGCAAAACAAATGTTTGTACACACATATTTGGGTATTTGCGTGGCCTACCAACCCAGACTGGGGAAAACACTGTATAAGTTAGTAGGTTGGATGTTGGTGATTATTTTTTTCATGATGCTTCTTGTGTAACTTTCTACGGACGTGCTAACGTTGTTTGAGCTAGTGTGAGAGAACTGTAGGAATGAATTTGTTTAGAAAGATTGTGTAGCTTTGACACAGCAGCTGTAGTGACCCGCTGGACTGTTTGTGAAGGCAAACCGCGACTGATCCACTCCGTTAGCATCATAGATCCACTCCGTTAGCATTATAGATCCACTCCGTTAGCATCATAGATCCACTCCGTTAGCATTATAGATCCACTCCGTTAGCATTATAACTCCTCTAATATTAGAGTCCGCTGTCGGACTTTATGTTGTAAAATTTAGGGACCGTCAGAAACTGTGTGACTGTGAAGCCTCGTCAGAAGCCAACAAAACACTGTGTAAGTTAGTATGTTGGATGTCAGTGATTATTTTTCGTGATGCTTCTTGTGTCCCAGATAACAAAAGACATTAATTCAATGTTGGATTTTGGTCAGATTGGTTATTTTTTGTTGAGGTTGAAAAATCTATGTTGATTCAATGTTTAATTATAGTTACCATTTCAACGTTTGAAAACCTGTCGTTGAATCAATGTAACAGGTTTTCAATCATCTTTACTATAGATGATGATTTTTCTATGTTGAAATGCCCTACAGTGGATCCACATCGTTTCAATGGTGCTGATGGGGTTAGGGGAGGAGAGGGGGAACAGGGGCTCCCGAGACCAGAGAGATCTCACGAGACCAGAGAGATCTCGCGGGACTTCAGCTCAAACTGTAGCGGGAATTTGGGCACAAAACAGCAGATAAACTTCTGTGTGAGACAAACTGGTAAGTTAAGTGCTTATGGAATATGATTTAAGCAGTGGTATGTCATTGCTTATTACAATGACAGAAACAAAATGTAATTGCATGTAAGCTTTAATTTACAAGCATTTAGTTCCTCTGTCAATACATGCAAACATATAAGTCATGTGATATGTGTTGAAACGTTACAGCTCTACTCCTGTCTTGTGTTCCCTTTTAGCCTCTGGAGGAAGCTACTCAGAGGATGTTCAGTCATTTGACCAGCCTGATGGTGAGTGAACTACTTCACATTACTACCTGAGAGGAGTGGCGGGGTACCAAGAAAAGAAAAGGCAAAGAGTTAGAAGGACAAATGAGTTGAATCTTTAAAGTTACTTTGCTCTTATGTTCAGTTCATGTTGAACTGGGGTCCTATTTATAATGTTTGTGTCCCCTGGATTTTCAGGGCAAAGGTAGCCAGATAATTCATTAAGACGTTTGTTCATGTTGAACTGTGGTCCTATTAGATCACACATCTAAAAGATTTCAAATTAACAGACGTGTCCGACAAGGCTGCCCTATATCTCCCTTTTTATTTCTTTTAGTCACTGAGTTATTGTCAATCAGTATAGTAAACAATGAGAAATTTGAAGGTATCTCAATTATTTGGCAGAGAATTAAAAATCTCCCAACTGGCAGATGACACTACACTTTTAACCCTTTAAGCGCCGGGTTTTATTTTGAAAAATACTAGATTTTGACATCTAAATTTCAGGAGGCTCTGACTTGAAAGTGGTTTGAGATAGAGACAAAGTGTAAATGAGACAAATATTGAGAATGACCTAAAGTTTATCTAGGGAGTAAATTTCCCCATTTAATTAGCATATTATGACGTCATATGGCGACGGCCATATTGGATTATATAATTTCCATGAAATACCTGATATTTTGAAAGAGAGTTGAACTTATTTCATCGGATTCACCCCCCTCCATCTATTTGTTATGTTGTCCGCATATCAAATGTACAGGGAAAAGTAAATTGTAAGCCAACAGTCATAAACTAGAACTATTACTACCACAAAACTTATGTAAACAGTAGGCGTTTTTTATGATTTTTTACCTACTACCACCCCTCCTATTGGAGGACACTTTTCCTTTTCTTTTTATTCTCTTCTTCATCATTATTATTATTATTATCGTCATTATTATCATCATTATAATATGATAATAATAATAACAGTAGGTGTCTTTTAGCTGCAGAGGCCTAATCTGATCTATCGAGATAAAAGTTTGTAGTATTTGTAGAGTGTGGAACCTCTCATTGCAAGGCACAGTACAGAGACAATATGAACAATATTGAGACCCCACCACATAGCCTAACAAATGGATAGGCACACCACTGCCGCATCGGATGGCCGCGCATGGACGCACTGCGACCGGCGCGGTAGAAAGAGTGAACACTAACGCTGGTCCCAGCGCTATTCTCACCACCCCCGCTACTTCTACCACATCCATTAGCTCCCCTACCGATACTACGAGTTCGTGTAGTACTCCCACCTATGTTGGGCAAAATGTCTTGTGTTTGTGCTTGTGTGTTTACCTCGCTCTGCCCGGCAGCGCCGGTGCAAAGACGCACCGTGCCTATCATGCTCACTAAACGACCGGCCGTCATCTCCCTAAGGTACATTTTCCCCTTCAGAATCAGGATCAGCGAATAGGAGACCCATCACTTCCCTAATCATCAACTTTTAGCTTGTCATTTTCGTTTATTTCGTCTCAATAACTCCTAAATCCAGCAATACCGCTTCAGCATAAATAGCGCCGTGGCGCACTATTTCTGGTTTCTCGCCCAACAATTTGGACGGGTCTTCCTCGAACATTTTGCATTGAAACATGATGTTTTTCTGAGCTAAGGTCTAAGTACGGGATGTCTGCCAACTAGTGGAGGGGAGTATGAATGAGATATAACACTCTATTAGGAGAAAACAGCTGTTTAATTCAGTACCGCGTCCTATCGCAATTTTGCGACTTTGGCTCTTAAAGGGTTAAAAAAGTCAAGAATCAACTCTCTATTACTCTAATTATCCAATTTTCAAACGCCTCAGGTCTAAGACTTAATATGTCCAAATGTCTCCCCGACACGGTATTGTTTATGGGCTAAACCTACATAGTACAGATGCTTACAGCTGTTAGCTCACAATGACAGTACTAAAGTTCTTTGCGGGTTCACATAACTTGACCCACTAGGTTGCATGTTTCTGATGGACGAGCTAGTCTGATGCCAAACATGTGTGAGAGGTCTGACAGGACCGTGTGCCACATGTTTGTTTGTTTACATCGCGTTGCGCTGCACATTATGAAACCAACATTTGGAATACCGCAGTCAAAACCCTGTCTTTCACTTTCTCTGTTGGGTCCGTGGAACGCAGTCAATACAACCAACCCTCTGACGTCGTAAGTCAGAGTGCTACAAGATGCCGGCGCCCTTGCCTCAAAAAAACAAACATGGACTCCTTTTTTCTCTAAAATGCTTACATTTGTCACTTTTATTTTACAATTATTGAGTAGAGGTTAAATCCATTTAGTAAATCAGCTTAACTTGGTTGACTGCTTCATATCCACTTTAACATAGCATTTGTTTCTCTCAATGCACAAGTGCTTCATCCCAGCGCTCCACAGAACCCTGTCCATAATTTTCTGTCAGAAAAAATGCTTTATGTACACTTACAGTTCATTAGAAAATTCTCAATAAACCCTTGAAAAAGATTATAGACATTAGCACAACACTGGTGCACACATAACATTCAAATAAAGTGTAAAAATTGTAACATGTCAGTATGTAATAATAACGCTATGTTAACATTTTGTGTAATTTATTGTGTATATTTCTTGAGCTACAACCCAATTTTGTTAATCGAGAAGAAGAAGAAGAAGAAGAAGAAGAAGGGGTGAACACAGTAAATGCTGAGATGATCACCTACATGTGCCCTGGAGGGGACGGGCCTGTAAAACCCTTTTTAGAAAAGATGAGCAGGGCATATGAGTACATTATTAAAAGTAAGGCAAACATCTGTTTTTATGATTTATGCTTTGGGATGTGCTGTCATTGTGAGTAATATTTATATATATATTATTTCAGATTCTCAAAGGATGCAATTGCCAGAAGCTCCCAGCCCATCTCCAACTCCACAGTCTACCACCTCTCCCTCCCAACCCTCTTCTCCTACTCATCCTCCAGACCCTTCCACCTTTCTCCCATCTACTTCTCATCCCCAAATGGACTATGAGGAGGAGACTTACACCCTAACCCTCATCCCTGTCCAGCCTCCAAGCACCGCCTCAGCATCTCTCCCTCAAAACACCATGACTGAAAGTGAGTATTAGCATTAATCACCATTTATATATATATATTTTTTTTTTTTTTTTGGGGGGGCTTTTTATTGCCTTTATTATAGTGACAGCTGAAGACAGACAGGAGAGGGGGGCAGAGAGAGAGGATGACACGCAGCAAAGTACCCTGGGCCGCTGCAGCAAGGCGTCGGTAAATGGGCCGCCAGCTCTACTCACTGAGCTATTCGGGCGCCCAGAATTAATCACCTTTTGCCATGTTTTAAGTAATGTGTCTAAAGTCATCCACCTTTGTCACAGGTGTGTCTGCACAATGCTAACCAATGCATGCAATTCCTTGACAGCCGCATGATCATATTTTTTGTGTGCATGTAGACACAATAAACCAGACACATGCAGAGCGATGCAAACTGTTTTTTTTCCCTTAATACCTCTTATTATCAGAAATGTGAGGGACCTAGCAGTTAGGCAAGAGGAGTCACAAGAGAATTTTAAAAGAAAAAGTTTTCATTTGACCAAAAAAAAGATGTTTGCAACAAAATGTATGTGTCTGAAACGGTATATAAACCAATCTTAAGGAAAAACAGCATGAACTAAGGAAAGTGTAAGTGTACGAGGTTACCGCTTTTGAGATGGCTGTGTGGCCATGGCTGTGGCCATCACAAGTAACAATAAAAATTACTCACACTAAAGATTACTCACTTACTTGTCCTCCTCTACATGTATAAGAGACATAAGTAGCTACGCTACTTATAACAGAGGATATGAAGCTATGTTCTTGACAAGTCTGTACTTCTACTAAGTCAATTGACCACAGCATGGTGTTGTCATTTTTGAGTGAATAAAAAAAACTGTGGTAACTATTAATGATAGATTGGCTATTTAAAAATCTAGGCTTTATGCAAGACGTCAACTGTCGTGTGACTAATGAGTGGTTTGCAGTAATGTCACACCACCTTTTTGTATCAGCTCAGCTAGCTTTGGACCTTCACCAAGGTGTACCAGGTACTAGACGCAATAAAAATCAAAGAACAGTAAATAGGTGAGATATCATGATCAAGAAGGTGGTTCACCCAGGACGAAGCTCAGCGATTGCTTCGGTTGTGCTGACACCTGTGAATTCCCCAAATGTGGGAATCTTGATACCGGAAATGCAGCTGTATTCACCTGGGGGATGTCAAAGTCTGTTTCTAAATTGCTTCTCCTTTCTTCTTTTCTTCTTTTGTTTTGCATAATT
This sequence comes from Dicentrarchus labrax, assembly GCF_905237075.1. Lineage (NCBI taxonomy): Eukaryota > Metazoa > Chordata > Actinopteri > Moronidae > Dicentrarchus > Dicentrarchus labrax. The sequence goes on along the minus strand of NW_026136711.1, from coordinate 25,133,062 downwards.
TTAGGCTGCCAAAAATGTTCTAAGCATAAAATATTTCACTACAATGAAATCAAAGAGAAACAACTCAAGTACGTAAGATGTAACTGACTGAGTGAAATAGCAGTTCATTTAGCAGTGGTTGCTGGAATGGCTAACACTTCTTTTTGTCTGTGTTTGTCTGTTTCTGTGTGTGTGTGCAGGGAAGAGAAGAGGTAAAAGTGAGCTGGCTGCCTTGTTCCTCATGGTAAGAGCTCAGAACTTTGATTCACATTAACTGATTTTAAAGCTGTTAGCTTTTTTTACAGTATGCTTTTTAAATATACACTACTTACAAAAAGTTAGGGATATTCGGCTTTCGGAGGAAATTTCAGAATGTACATTAAATGCACTATAACCTTTCCAGGTGATCCTAATTTGACCTTCGCTAGACTATCTTTAAGAAGATAAGTCTGTGTGGAAAGGACTGTTCAAACGGAAGCCAAACAAAAAGAGGCTGAAGAAAAGGGTTTGGATGAGACTGACAAGTCAGACAGCAATCTCCTATTGCCTCAATGTGCACCACTGAGGACATAGAGGGTCCAGCAAAAGCAGACCTGAGCTCTGTCCCTCTGGAGTTGGTGAATGTGGAGGTAAATGATGACGAGGTCATGAGGAACTACATCATCAGAGAAATTGACGCAGGACTAGGAACCTCCCTGAACATCGGGACTGCTTCAAAAGCAGACCTGAACTCTGTCCCTTTTGAACTTCTGGACGTGGAGGAAAATGAGATCGTACCAGAAGATAAACTAGATCATAAATCCACCAGCAGCTCGTCTCCACCACACCTTCACAGTGAGAGGTCTTCAGTTGCAGAGGAAGACCTACGTTTTGTCCCTCTGGAGATGGAGGACCCCTCTGCATCACGACGGACAACGTGTTACATATGGTGCTGGCTGCACGGCTTAATGAATGGACGAGGCTCCAGTGTTTTGGGCACAGATTACATCTTGCCATTGGTAAGTTATCATGTCGTGTGTGTGTGTGTGTGTGTGAGAGAGATAGAGAGGACAGGGGTGTGGATGTGTGTATTTCAGAATTACAGAGAATGTGAGTGTATAATAGTGATAGCCTTGTATCACAAAACTCAAATTGTGTGTAATACACTACTTTTTATTTCTTTCAGAAAATGCACTCAAGGATGACAGAGTGTCAAGGGCAACAGCACTGTGCAGGAAGCTGGTGGGGCACTTATCCCACAGTTGGAAGAAGAAGGCAGCACTGACGGAGGCACAGAGGAAGCTCAAACTCCCTGAGCACAACCTCATAACTGAGTGCTCAATAAGATGGGGATCTAAAGAAATGATGATTGCCAGAGTGCTTGAATAGGTCAGTGCCATACTCATAGTGAACTCTAGTCTGTGTGGGGTGTTATTGTTGTGTACTTGAGATAAGTGAGGTTGATCTATATTATAATATTCAAATTGTTTTTTTATTGTCTAATTTAAAAGTGCATTTCTCCGTTTTTTATTTATAACTTTATTTATTTCGATTTTACAAAATATTTTCAAAGTAGTAGAGGCAAATTTTGTTTCGTTGTCTGAAATTTTTTCTGACTTGGGAGCAGTAAGATGCATATAATTTTAAATTATTTTTTTCTTAAGACTGCAAAATTTGGAAAAGTGTTTACTAAGTGCATGCCTCTGTTTAAATCACTTAAATGCACAGTGGCAAAGCCACAGATGTTTCTGTAATGAGTAGTTAAATAAGTCATACATCTTTTAAATTTAATTCTAATAGGCCCAGGATATGGGAAAGAAAATTTTACACTACATGTATCTAATATTGTGCGGGTCATATTTAAATCATTCATTATGTTTTGTTGGGAAAAAAACTACTTCAAAAGCAGACCTGAAATCTGTCCTTTTGGAACTTCTGGACGTGGAGAATGAGGAGATCCTACCAGAAGATCAACAAGATCAAAAATCCACCAGCAGCTCGTCCCCACCACACCTTCACAGAAAGAGGTTTCCAGTGGCAGAGAAAGACCTGAGCTCTGTTCCTCTGGAGTTTATAGATATGGACACAAACACAATCTACACCTTGATCATGTGTTTTTTGGACAGCCTTACCAAAGAGTATGTATCTATTTTTCTCACTAAAATTCCAAGTTAGCACTTCAATACATGTTTGACATTTGTTGTAAACATTTTTGTAACCTTTGTTTTATTGTTCTTTTGTTTTTAAGGTAGCGGACAGAACTACGCAAATGTCATTACAGCATGAACATGAAAAAACAAGATTGCTGACGTGACTGCAGAGGTGTTTATGCACATTACACAGGCAGTCAGTCACAACATTGACAAGTGTTCAATCGGCGGTGAATTGGTGGACACAGCCGGAGGATTAACACCCAAACTCAATGGAGACAATTGAAAAAATTAGAAACTCTGTTCTGTCAGAGATACAACAGGCATGCCTGTTGTCACTAAGAAGAGGTGGTTTGGCAAATTGCATAAAAATAAGGTTAATCCCATTTCAGATGTATCAGATAACAATAGCGCTGCTTCTCTGAAATTTGTTGATCAGAACGCCACACCAAAAAATCAACGTGTGGACGAGAATGACTCTGTTGAAGAGAATCCATCAGTTCTGCTGCTGTTCGAGCTGCAGTGATGTAAATTCTCTCAACCCCCTTCCTCCAAGCCCAGCTTCTGAAGTCCCAGCAAGAACAGTTAGCGATTCATGCCTGAAGACACCAGCCAAAATTGGTGATAATCATTAATGGGCCGCAAATTATTTTGATTTTTTAAAGCTTGGGAATTTTACTTTAAGATGTTTAGCACATTTAAATGAGGCACCTCAGCTGAGCCTTTAGTTTGCTTTGCCCTTGCCTTTGCTTTACTTTTTCTTTGCTTTACCTTAACTTGTCTTTGTTTGCCTTTGCTTTCCTTTTTCCTTCCCTTTCCCTTTGCTTTGCCTTGCCCTTCTTCTTTTGCTCTAGTCATTCCCCTTAACCTTTACCTTGCTTTGGCTTTGCTTTGCTTTTCTTTCTCCTTGCCTTGCCTTGCTTTGCCTTTGCCTTTGCCTTTGCATGCCTTTTCTTTCCTTTGACTTAAACACAGCCAGCCTGTTATACCTGCTATCCCTTGCCCCCCTTCCTTTACCCCTCTCCACTCTCGCTACACCAATTTCAACCTATGCATCCCATACCCCTTTATTCTCCCTCTCCCTTTCTCTCACAACCCAACCAGTTGAGGCAGATGGCTGCCCACCCAGAGCCTGGTTCTGCTCAAGGTTTCTTTCTGTTAAAAGGGAGTTTTTACTTGCCACTGTCACCGGATGTTTGCTCATGGTGGGAATTGTTGGATCATTGGATTATTAAACAGTACAGTCTATTATATATATATTTAAAGTGTCATGAGCTGATCTCTGTTATGATTTAGCTCTATATAAATAAAAAGTTCAAACTTTACATTGAAATAAACTGATTCACACCATTTTTTTCAGTTAAGCTGTACACAGAACAAATGTGTCAGAAAAGTACTATGTAAGGCACAGAAAAGGTCCTTAAGGTGATAACTATGGACATTTGTTTCATTTTAAAGGTACAAAGTCATGGCTGTCAAGAAAGGGGTACACAATTATACTTTCAACAAGTTTAAGGTACAAGAAAATGCCACAGCAAATAAGAAATCACAAAATCTTTTTATTTTGGATTCAGATACTACTATCAGACCCTGAATAAATTCCACTTTCAGTACAACTGAACTCTGGTCTCATCTTGACTTATTTGTATTTTGATGAGGCAGATATAAACTTGGTTACTCAGACATGAGCTCGTGCAGCTAATGTCAGCTAAATTTGGCCCAGGGTGGCAGAAGCAAAACCAACAATAAAAACACCTCTGTACTTTATTCCCTGTCATCAAACTGTCCTCAGATGCTGCATTTGGTCCCAGTTTTGCTGTGCTGTTCACTGGTAGCTCCAAGTCTCAGCAGTCAGCTAACAGGTCCACTACAGCTGCTGGACTGGGGGATGTAACATACAGAGCTATTTGCTACCGTCACAAGTTCCTCTCTAGCTGTCTGTTTTTACTGGAAATATGTAAATAAACCGGGACCCTTAATTTATGGGACAGAGATGACATCATTTATAAATAAATCTTTGGCACACCTGGCAGAGAGGCACTATCCATGCTGTTGCAAGGATATTTAATTAATGAAATTAATTCAGCATTGAACCTTTTGTTTGTTTTTTTGTGTCTGATCACATCCCCTGTGTGTCTGCATGAGGAAAGGACATGAGAGTGAAAATATTGTGATACTTGAATTAAATCTTTAAAAATGTATTAAAATATTGCAGAAAATGCAGTGGTTAAGTTCAAGTGAGTTCAATTGCATTATTAAAGTCCATATTTATTCTACAAATCTTACTTTAACAGCTGCAAGAAGTAGCCTTACAGACTTTATAGTCGATATCAGTGTGCTGTGAGTTAACCCGAAGCCGCATGTACACATTTATCCTCCAGCATGTCGGGAGATTTAAATGATCAGTAAAGATAGTGCTGTGGCTCTCTCTTAATGGGGAGACACTTGCACCTGCAACCCATAATAAGTATAACATTTTAATTGTTATTGTATATTGTATATTATTGTAAGTGTGGTGTAAAAGAGACAATTAGGTTGATAGTTGGAAAAAAAAAAACATTTTTAAGAGTTTAAATTTTTGTCAGTACCCTGGACACTTTTTAAAAAAAAAAAAGGATGGGACCCGTACGTCTGGTGTCCATATTTATCATGTCTAGTGCTTTACTCCAGTATCTGGCTTAATAATGACAAAAAAAGTATTCCGGCACTGGACCAAAAGCACCTTTATCCGGAAGATCCAACAGTTTCTAAGTATATGTAAAGGTATCCAGACAATTGACAATATATATAGACCCAGATCTGTATATCATATCATACCACATAAAAATAAAATCTGTCAAAGGTCCATGTCTGTAATCATCTGGACATGACAGTATTTGTCCATATCCCAAAAGTATCACCACCTTGGATACTACCATATTCTGACAACTTTACTCTTTATTTCAAATAACTTTATCATTATTTATCACCAGGAAAAAAGGGCCAAGAAGGACATCGTGTACCTGCATTGTGACAACACAGACGTTTTATGAGAGATTGTGACAGAAATATTTTTGAGAAAGTGAAGTCTGCATGGAAGCTCTGGTTCAATTGAAAGCCAAGAAATAAAGTGGCTGAAGAACAGGATTTGGACGAGACTGAAAACCTGCTTCTCCATGTCCTGAAGAGACATCTCTCAATGTGTTCCAGTGAGTTGTGTAATTTGATTACACACTCTGTCCTGGCCCGCTGCTTTCCTTGGACGAAGCCTCCTCAGCTCTCTGCTCACCTGATCCTTGGTGATGGTGGTGGGGAGGGGGGGTTGAACTGTCCATGGGTGTGGAGGGTGGCGGTGGTCTGCAGTCTGAGGTCGTGGAATTCATTATTGTGTATGGCACTTGTGAATGAATTATCAATTAAATAATTGATAATAAAGGAAATCCTTTGCAGGTCACCAGTGTCTATAGCTGTAAAAGGATGACAGCTCTTTGGCCAATGGCTGTCTTTTACAGCATGATTGACATATCCGCTTACATCACTTTGTCAATTAGATTTTATTTGCCTCAGTTCGTGTGTTTTGCCTTCCATCTATTTTTGTTTCTTCATATACACATCTTATTTAAGTTACAGCTTACAGGCCATCCCCATGACAGGGTAGATTGAAAAAAACAAACAAGAAAAGGTTAAACACTAAATTATTTTGCCAGAATTAAATCTCCCTGCAATAACATGGATAGTGCTTCTCTGCCAGGCATGCCAAACATTTATTCATAAACTATGTCATCTCGACCCTGCAAATGAAGGGTCCCAGTTTGTTTGAAAATATGGTCACCCTAGTTACAAAAACACTTAAAGTCCTGGTGAAACCAAAATCAGAGAGCTGTTTGCTTCAGCACATTTACATATTTTCGGTACGAGATTCGGCTCAACACTAAGTACAGACTCAAGTCGTGGGTGGAGTGCGACGGAAAATCCAGCTACACCTGGAATATGCTGGCTTCACCTGTGACCCAATAAAAGATCAACTCTGTAATGTCAGATAGAAGAGGCACATCCTGTTGGCATTTGGATGTGGAGGATAATGATGTAATAGACAACAGATCTAACATCAGGACCCTCCTGGATGTCAGGTGTGATAATTATGTCATGGAGGACCATATTGGCAAAGAAACAAATGCAGCACCAGGACCCTCTGAGCACGTCAGCGCTGCTACAAAGCTAAAGGCTGTGTGGAAAGGCCTGTTCGGATGGAAGCCAAAAAATTAAGTGGGTGAACAGGAGGATTTGGAAGAGACTGTTAAGTCAGACAGCAGTGATTTTAAATCTAGGTCTCCTTGTCCTGAAGAGACAGTTTCCACTGCTTCAGTCACCTCCAGTGAGGACATAGAGGGTCCATCAAAAGCAGACCTGAGCTCTGTCCCTGGAGGATGTGGAGGAAAATGACGATGATGTCAGGAAGGACCACAACCTCTCTCTCAACAGGTCGCTGTCCCTTTCTCCACTACATGCCCAGCAAACCGGCCAAGTACGGGATAAAGTCGTGGGTGGCATGCTCAGAATCAGAATGCCACACCAAAAAAATCTAGCTATGTGGACACAGAATGACTCTGTTGAACAGAATCCGTCAAGGATGGGTGATTCCAGAAATGATTAAGATTGTCAATAAAAAACATAAATGTGCTCCAGTGAGGACATCAGGGGTTCAACAAAAGCAGACCTGAGCTCTGTCCCACTGAGTTGGTGGATGTGGAGGATAATGATGTAATGGAGGACAACCTCACATGCAGACTGGAGCCATGTATGGAGGAACAGCACCACTGAACCGGAGTGAAATTCGGCTTTGAGCGCCGGATCATGCGAAGTAGACTGCCAAAAGAGTGAGCCATGTATATGTGCCACTGACAGCTCAGTGTGGGGTTGGTGGAGATCTGCCAGACCCATACACAAGAGTAGTAAACATGCATGTGTAACATTTGTGGTTTTTCTCTATAACCTTTGTTTTACTGTTTTTCAACTACGCAAATGTGATGACAGTGTGAATGTCAAAGACAAGATCACATCACTGCACATAACCCTATGAGTTGATCCGCATGTACACATTTATCCTCCAGCATGTCGGGGTGATTTAAATAATAAGTAAACATGCTGTTGTGCCTTTATCCTACCCTTACCCATAATAAGTATTACATTTTTGTTGTTATTTTATATTAACACCCAATTTGAAACAGCGACAGAAACAGCCATATTTATCATGTCGTGAACTGGCTCAAAGTCAAGACAAGAAAGACCACACAGATAATAAAGGTTTTAAAGCAAAACAAATGTTTGTACACACATATTTGGGTATTTGCGTGGCCTACCAACCCAGACTGGGGAAAACACTGTATAAGTTAGTAGGTTAGATGTTGGTGATTATTTTTTTCATGATGCTTCTTGTGTAACTTTCTACGGACGTGCTAACGTTGTTTGAGCTAGTGTGAGAGAACTGTAGGAATGAATTTGTTTAGAAAGATTGTGTAGCTTTGACACAGCAGCTGTAGTGACCCGCTGGACTGTTTGTGAAGGCAAGACTGATCCACTCCGTTAGCATCATAGATCTGATCCACTCCGTTAGCATCATAGATCCACTTACATAAGATCCACTCCGTTAGCATTATAGATCCTCTCCGTTAGCATTATAGATCCACTCCGTTAGCATCATAGATCCACTCCGTTAGCATTATAGATCCACTCCGTTAGCATTATAGATCCACTCCGTTAGCATTATAACTCCTCTAATAGTCCGCTGTCGGACTTTCTGTTGTAAAATTTAGGGACCGTCAGAAACTGTGTGACTGTGAAGTCTCGTCAGAAGCCAACAAAACACTGTGTAAGTTAGTATGTTGGATGTCAGTGATTATTTTTCGTGATGCTTCTTGTGTCCCAGATAACAAAAGACATTAATTCAATGTTGGATTTTGGTCAGATTGGTTATTTTTTGTTGAGGTTGAAAAATCTATGTTGATTCAATGTTTAATTATAGTTACCATTTCAACGTTTGAAAACCTGTCGTTGCATCAATGTAACAGGTTTTCAATCATCTTTACTATAGATGATGATTTTTCTATGTTGAAATGCCCTACAGTGGATCCACATCGTTTCAATGGTGCTGATGGGGTTAGGGGAGGAGAGGGGGAACAGGGGCTCCCGGAGACCAGAGAGATCTCACGAGACCAGACAGATCTCACGGGACTTCAGCTCAAACTGTAGCGGGAATTTGGGCACAGAACAGCAGATAAACTTCTGTGTGAGACAAACTGGTAAGTTAAGTGCTTATGGAATATAATTTAAGCAGTGGTATGTCATTGCTTATTACAATGGCAGAAACAAAATGTAATTGCATGTAAGCTTTAATTTACAAGCATTTAGTTCCTCTGTCAATACATGCAAACATATAAGTCATGTGATATGTGTTGAAAAGTTACAGCTCTACTCCTGTCTTGTGTTCCCTTTTAGCCTCTGGAGGAAGCTACTCAGAGGATGTTCAGTCATTTGACCAGCCTGATGGTGAGTGAACTACTTCACATTACTACCTGAGAGGAGTGGCGGGGTACCAAGAAAAGAAAAGGCAAAGAGTTAGAAGGACAAATGAGTTGAATCTTTAAAGTTACTTTGCTCTTATGTTCAGTTCATGTTGAACTGGGGTCCTATTTATAATGTTTGTGTCCCCTGGATTTTCAGGGCAAAGGTAGCCAGATAATTCATTAAGATGTTTGTTCATGTTGAACTGTGGTCCTATTAGATCACACATCTAAAAGATTTCAAATTAACAGACGTGTCCGACAAGGCTGCCCTATATCTCCCTTTTTATTTCTTTTAGTCACTGAGTTATTGTCAATCAGTATAGTAAACAATGAGAAATTTGAAGGTATCTCAATTATTTGGCAGAGAATTAAAAATCTCCCAACTGGCAGATGACACTACACTTTTAAAAAAAGTCAAGAATCAGCTCTCTATTACTCTAATTATCCAATTTTCAAACGCCTCAGGTTTAAGACTTAATATGTCCAAATGTCTGCCCGACACGGTATTGTTTATGGGCTAAACCTACATAGTACAGATGCTTACAGCTGTTAGCTCACAATGACAGTACTAAAGTTGTTCGCGGGTTCACATAACTTGACCCACTAGGTTGCATGTTTCTGATGGACGAGCTAGTCTGATGCCAAACATGTGTGAGAGGTCTGACAGGACCGTGTGCCACATGTTTGTTTGTTTACATCGCGTTGCGCTGCACATTATGAAACCAACATTTGGAATACCGCAGTCAAAACCCTGTCTTTCACTTTCTCTGTTGGGTCCGTGGAACGCAGTCAATACAACCAACCCTCTGACGTCGTAAGTCAGAGTGCTACAAGATGCCGGCGCCCTTGCCTCAAAAAAACAAACATGGACTCCTTTTTTCTCTAAAATGCTTACATTTGTCACTTTTATTTTACAATTATTGAGTAGAGGTTAAATCCATTTAGTAAATCAGCTTAACTTGGTTGACTGCTTCATATCCACTTTAACATAGCATTTGTTTCTCTCAATGCACAAGTGCTTCATCCCAGCGCTCCACAGAACCCTGTCCATAATTTTCTGTCAGAAAAAATGCTATATGTACACTTACAGTTCATTAGAAAATTCTCAATAAACCCTTGAAAAAGATTATAGACATTAGCACAACACTGGTGCACACATAACATTCAAATAAAGTGTAAAAATTGTAACATGTCAGTGTGTAATAATAACGCTATGTTAAAATTTTGTGTAATTTATTGTGTATATTTCTTGAGCTACAACCCAGTTTTGTTAATCGAGAAGAAGAAGAAGAAGAAGAAGAAGGGGTGAACACAGTAAATGCTGAGATGATCACCTACATGTGCCCTGGAGGGGACGGGCCTGTAAAACCCTTTTTAGAAAAGATGAGCAGGGCATATGAGTACATTATTAAAAGTAAGGCAAACATCTGTTTTTATGATTTATGCTTTGGGATGTGCTGTCATTGTGAGTAATATTTATATATATATTATTTCAGATTCTCAAAGGATGCAATTGCCAGAAGCTCCCAGCCCATCTCCAACTCCACAGTCTACCACCTCTCCCTCCCAACCCTCTTCTCCTACTCATCCTCCAGACCCTTCCACCTTTCTCCCATCTACTTCTCATCCCCAAATGGACTATGAGGAGGAGACTTACACCCTAACCCTCATCCCTGTCCAGCCTCCAAGCACCGCCTCAGCATCTCTCCCTCAAAACACCATGACTGAAAGTGAGTATTAGCATCAATCACCATTAATATATATATATATTTTTTTTTTTTTTGGGGGGGCTTTTTATTGCCTTTATTATAGTGACAGCTGAAGACAGACAGGAGAGGGGGGCAGAGAGAGAGGATGACACGCAGCAAAGGGCCGCGGGTTGGATTTGTACCCTGGGCCGCTGCAGCAAGGCGTCGGTAAATGGGCCGCCAGCTCTACTCACTGAGCTATTCGGGCGCCCAGAATTAATCACCTTTTGCCATGTTTTAAGTAATGTGTCTAAAGTCATCCACCTTTGTCACAGGTGTGTCTGCACAATGCTAACCAATGCATGCAATTCCTTGACAGCCGCATGATCATATTTTTTGTGTGCATGTAGACACAATAAACCAGACACATGCAGAGCGATGCAAACTGGTTTTTTTCCCTTAATACCTCTTATTATCAGAAATGTGAGGGACCTAGCAGTTAGGCAAGAGGAGTCACAAGAGAATTTTAAAAGAAAAAGTTTTCATTTGACCAAAAAAAAGATGTTTGCAACAAAATGTATGTGTCTGAAACGGTATATAAACCAATCTTAAGGAAAAACAGCATGAACTAAGGAAAGTGTAAGTGTACGAGGTTACCGCTTTTGAGATGGCTGTGTGGCCATGGCTGTGGCCATCACAAGTAACAATAAAAATTACTCACACTAAAGATTACTCACTTACTTGTCCTCCTCTACATGTATAAGAGACATAAGTAGCTACGCTACTCATAACAGAGGATATGAAGCTATGTTCTTGACAAGTCTGTACTTCTACTAAGTCAATTGACCACAGCATGGTGTTGTCATTTTTGAGTGAATAAAAAAAACTGTGGTAACTATTAATGATAGATTGGCTATTTAAAAATCTAGGCTTTATGCAAGACGTCAACTGTCGTGTGACTAATGAGTGGTTTGCAGTAATGTCACACCACCTTTTTGTATCAGCTCAGCTAGCTTTGGACCTTCACCAAGGTGTACCAGGTACTAGACGCAATAAAAATCAAAGAACAGTAAATAGGTGAGATATCATGATCAAGAAGGTGGTTCACCCAGGACGAAGCTCAGCGATTGCTTCGGTTGTGCTGACACCTGTGAATTCCCCAAATGTGGGAATCTTGATACCGGAAATGCAGCTGTATTCACCTGGGGGATGTCAAAGTCTGTTTCTAAATTGCTTCTCCTTTCTTCTTTTCTTCTTTTGTTTTGCATAATTTTAGGCTGCCAAAAATGTTCTAAGCATAAAATATTTCACTACAATGAAATCAAAGAGAAACAACTCAAGTACGTAAGATGTAACTGACTGAGTGAAATAGCAGTTCATTTAGCAGTGGTTGCTGGAATGGCTAACACTTCTTTTTGTCTGTGTTTGTCTGTTTCTGTGTGTGTGTGCAGGGAAGAGAAGAGGTAAAAGTGAGCTGGCTGCCTTGTTCCTCATGGTAAGAGCTCAGAACTTTGATTCACATTAACTGATTTTAAAGCTGTTAGCTTTTTTTTACAGTATGCTTTTTAAATATACACTACTTACAAAAAGTTAGGGATATTCGGCTTTCGGAGGAAATTTCAGAATGTACATTAAATGCACTATAACCTTTCCAGGTGATCCTAATTTGACCTTCGCTAGACTATCTTTAAGAAGATAAGTCTGTGTGGAAAGGACTGTTCAAACGGAAGCCAAACAAAAAAGAGGCTGAAGAAAAGGGTTTGGATGAGACTGACAAGTCAGACAGCAATCTCCTATTGCCTCAATGTGCACCACTGAGGACATAGAGGGTCCAGCAAAAGCAGACCTGAGCTCTGTCCCTCTGGAGTTGGTGAATGTGGAGGTAAATGATGACGAGGTCATGAGGAACTACATCATCAGAGAAATTGACGCAGGACTAGGAACCTCCCTGAACATCGGGACTGCTTCAAAAGCAGACCTGAACTCTGTCCCTTTTGAACTTCTGGACGTGGAGGAAAATGAGATCGTACCAGAAGATAAACTAGATCATAAATCCACCAGCAGCTCGTCTCCACCACACCTTCACAGTGAGAGGTCTTCAGTTGCAGAGGAAGACCTACGTTTTGTCCCTCTGGAGATGGAGGACCCCTCTGCATCACGACGGACAACGTGTTACATATGGCGCTGGCTGCACGGCTTAATGAATGGAGGAGGCTCCAGTGTTTTGGGCACAGATTACATCTTGCCATTGGTAAGTTATCATGTCGTGTGTGTGTGTGTGTGTGTGAGAGAGATAGAGAGGACAGGGGTGTGGATGTGTGTATTTCAGAATTACAGAGAATGTGAGTGTATAATAGTGATAGCCTTGTATCACAAAACTCAAATTGTGTGTAATACACTACTTTTTATTTCTTTCAGAAAATGCACTCAAGGATGACAGAGTGTCAAGGGCAACAGCACTGTGCAGGAAGCTGGTGGGGCACTTATCCCACAGTTGGAAGAAGAAGGCAGCACTGACGGAGGCACAGAGGAAGCTCAAACTCCCTGAGCACAACCTCATAACTGAGTGCTCAATAAGATGGGGATCTAAAGAAATGATGATTGCCAGAGTGCTTGAATAGGTCAGTGCCATACTCATAGTGAACTCTAGTCTGTGTGGGGTGTTATTGTTGTGTACTTGAGATAAGTGAGGTTGATCTATATTATAATATTCAAATTGTTTTTTTATTGTCTAATTTAAAAGTGCATTTCTCCGTTTTTTATTTATAACTTTATTTATTTCGATTTTACAAAATATTTTCAAAGTAGTAGAGGCAAATTTTGTTTCGTTGTCTGAAATTTTTTCTGACTTGGGAGCAGTAAGATGCATATAATTTTAAATTATTTTTTTCTTAAGACTGCAAAATTTGGAAAAGTGTTTACTAAGTGCATGCCTCTGTTTAAATCACTTAAATGCACAGTGGCAAAGCCACAGATGTTTCTGTAATGAGTAGTTAAATAAGTCATACATCTTTTAAATTTAATTCTAATAGGCCCAGGATATGGGAAAGAAAATTTTACACTACATGTATCTAATATTGTGCGGGTCATATTTAAATCATTCATTATGTTTTGTTGGGAAAAAAACTACTTCAAAAGCAGACCTGAAATCTGTCCTTTTGGAACTTCTGGACGTGGAGAATGAGGAGATCCTACCAGAAGATCAACAAGATCAAAAATCCACCAGCAGCTCGTCCCCACCACACCTTCACAGAAAGAGGTTTTCAGTGGCAGAGGAAGACCTGAGCTCTGTTCCTCTGGAGTTTATAGATATGGACACAAACACAATCTACACCTTGATCATGTGTTTTTTGGACAGCCTTACCAAAGAGTATGTATCTATTTTTCTCACTAAAATTCCAAGTTAGCACTTCAATACATGTTTGACATTTGTTGTAAACATTTTTGTAACCTTTGTTTTATTGTTCTTTTGTTTTTAAGGCAGCGGACAGAACTACGCAAATGTCATTACAGCATGAACATGAAAAAACAAGATTGCTGACGTGACTGCAGAGGTGTTTATGCACATTACACAGGCAGTCAGTCACAACATTGACAAGTGTTCAATCGGCGGTGAATTGGTGGACACAGCCGGAGGATTAACACCAAAACTCAATGGAGACAATTGAAAAAATTAGAAACTCTGTTCTGTCAGGCATGCCTGTTGTCACTAAGAAGAGGTGGTTTGGCAAATTGCATAAAAATAAGGTTAATCCCATTTCAGATGTATCAGATAACAATAGCGCTGCTTCTCTGAAATTTGTTGATCAGAACGCCACACCAAAAAATCAACGTGGGGACGAGAATGACTCTGTTGAAGAGAATCCATCAGTTCTGCTGCAGTTCGAGCTGCAGTGATGTAAATTCTCTCAACCCCCTTCCTCCAAGCCCAGCTTCTGAAGTCCCAGCAAGAACAGTTAGCGATTCATGCCTGAAGACACCAGCCAAAATTGGTGATAATCATTAATGGGCCGCAAATTATTTTGATTTTTTAAAGCTTGGGAATTTTACTTTAAGATGTTTAGCACATTTAAATGAGGCACCTCAGCTGAGCCTTTAGTTTGCTTTGCCCTTGCCTTTGCTTTACTTTTTCTTTGCTTTACCTTAACTTGTCTTTGTTTGCCTTTGCTTTCCTTTTTCCTTCCCTTTCCCTTTGCTTTGCCTTGCCCTTCTTCTTTTGCTCTAGTCATTCCCCTTAACCTTTACCTTGCTTTGGCTTTGCTTTGCTTTTCTTTGCCTTGCCTTGCCTTGCTTTGCCTGCTTTGCCTTTGCATGCCTTTTCTTTCCTTTGACTTAAACACAGCCAGCCTGTTATACCTGCTATCCCTTGCCCCCCTTCCTTTACCCCTCTCCACTCTCGCTACACCAATTTCAACCTATGCATCCCATACCCCTTTATTCTCCCTCTCCCTTTCTCTCACAACCCAACCAGTTGAGGCAGATGGCTGCCCACCCAGAGCCTGGTTCTGCTCAAGGTTTCTTTCTGTTAAAAGGGAGTTTTTACTTGCCACTGTCACCGGATGTTTGCTCATGGTGGGAATTGTTGGATCATTGGATTATTAAACAGTACAGTCTATTATATATATATTTAAAGTGTCATGAGCTGATCTCTGTTATGATTTAGCTCTATATAAATAAAAAGTTCAAACTTTACATTGAAATAAACTGATTCACACCATTTTTTTCAGTTAAGCTGTACACAGAACAAATGTGTCAGAAAAGTACTATGAAAGGCACAGAAAAGGTCCTTAAGGTGATAACTATGGACATTTGTTTCATTTTAAAGGTACAAAGTCATGGCTGTCAAGAAAGGGGTACACAATTATACTTTCAACAAGTTTAAGGTACAAGAAAATGCCACAGCAAATAAGAAATCACAAAATCTTTTTATTTTGGATTCAGATACTACTATCAGACCCTGAATAAATTCCACTTTCAGTACAACTGAACTCTGGTCTCATCTTGACTTATTTGTATTTTGATGAGGCAGATATAAACTTGGTTACTCAGACATGAGCTCGTGCAGCTAATGTCAGCTAAATTAGGCCCAGGGTGGCAGAAGCAAAACCAACAATAAAAACACCTCTGTACTTTATTCCCCGTCATCAAACTGTCCTCAGATGCTGCATTTGGTCCCAGTTTTGCTGTGCTGTTCACTGGTAGCTCCAAGTCTCAGCAGTCAGCTAACAGGTCCACTACAGCTGCTGGACTGGGGGATGTAACATACAGAGCTATTTGCTACCGTCACAAGTTCCTCTCTAGCTGTCTGTTTTTACTGGAAATATGTAAATAAACCGGGACCCTTAATTTATGGGACAGAGATGACATCATTTATAAATAAATCTTTGGCACACCTGGCAGAGAGGCACTATCCATGCTGTTGCAAGGATATTTAATTAATGAAATTAATTCAGCATTGAACCTTTTGTTTGTTTTTTTGTGTCTGATCACATCCCCTGTGTGTCTGCATGAGGAAAGGACATGAGAGTGAAAATATTGTGATACTTGAATTAAATCTTTAAAAATGTATTAAAATATTGCAGAAAATGCAGTGGTTAAGTTCAAGTCGAGTTCAATTGCATTATTAAAGTCCATATTTATTCTACAAATCTTACTTTAACAGCTGCAAGAAGTAGCCTTACAGACTTTATAGTCTATATCAGTGTGCTGTGAGTTAACCCGAAGCCTCATGTACACATTTATCCTCCGGCATGTCGGGAGATTTAAATGATCGGTAAAGATGCTGCTGTGGCTCGTGCGTAAGGGTGCATAATGTCTCTCTTAATGGGGAGACACTTGCACCTGCAACCCCTAATAAGTATAACATTTTAATTGTTATTGTATATTGTATATTATTGTAAGTGTGGTGAAAAAGAGACAATTAGGTTGATAGTTGGAAAAAAAAAAAATTTTTAAGAGTTTAAATTTTTGTCAGTACCCTGGACACTTTTTTAAAAAAAAGGATGGGACCCGTACGTCTGGTGTCCATATTTATCATGTCTAGTGCCATACTCCAGTATCTGGCTTAATAATGACAAAAAAAGTATTCCGGCACTGGACCAAAAGCACCTTTATCCGGAAGATCCAACGGTTTCTAAGTATATGTAAAGGTATCCAGACAATTGACAGTATATATAGACCCAGATCTGTATGTCATATCATACCACATAAAAATAAAATCTGTCAAAGGTCCATGTCTGAAATCATCTGGATATGATGGTATCTGTCCATATCCCAAAAGAATCACCACCTTGGATACTACCGTATTCTGACAACTTTACTCTTTATTTCAAATAACTTTATCATTATTTATCACCAGGAAAAAAGGGCCAAGAAGGACATCGTGTACCTGCATTGTGACAACACAGACGTTTTATGAGAGATTGTGACAGAAATATTTTTGAGAAAGTGAAGTCTGCATGGAAGCTCTGGTTCAATTGAAAGCCAAGAAATAAAGTGGCTGAAGAACAGGATTTGGACGAGACTGAAAACCTGCTTCTCCATGTCCTGAAGAGACATCTCTCAATGTGTTCCAGTGAGTTGTGTAATTTGATTACACACTCTGTCCGGGCCCGCTGCTTTCCTTGGACGAAGCCTCCTCAGCTCTCTGCTCACCTGATCCTTGGTGATGGTGGTGGGGAGGGGGGTTGAACTGTCCATGGGTGTGGAGGGTGGCGGTGGTCTGCAGTCTGAGGTGGTGGAATTGGGGGGGTGATGGCAGGTGGGGGTGTGAAGTGGGTCGTCGTTGGTTGTGGGAGCTGGAATATCAAAGTCCATTGCCTTTTCTTTTTATTATATCATTATTCATTATGTTTTATTCATAATTCATTATTGTGTATGGCACTTGTGAATGAATTATCAATTAAATAATTGATAATAAAGGAAATCCTTTGCAGGTCACCAGTGTCTATAGCTGTAAAAGGATGACAGCTCTTTGGCCAATGGCTGTCTTTTACAGCATGATTGACATATCCGCTTACATCACTTTGTCAATTAGATTTTATTTGCCTCAGTTTGTGTGTTTTGCCTTCCATCTATTTTTGTTTCTTCATATACACATCTTATTTAAGTTACAGCTTACAGGCCATCCCCATGACAGGGTAGATTGAAAAAAACAAACAAGAAAAGGTTAAACACTAAATTATTTTGCCAGAATTAAATCTCCCTGCAATAACATGGATAGTGCTTCTCTGCCAGGCATGCCAAACATTTATTCATAAATTATGTCATCTCGACCCTGCAAATGAAGGGTCCCAGTTTGTTTGAAAATATGGTCACCCTAGTTACAAAAACACTTAAAATCCTGGTGAAACCAAAATCAGAGAGCTGTTTGCTTCAGCACATTTACATATTTTCGGTACGAGATTCGGCTCAACACTAAGTACAGACTCAAGTCGTGGGTGGAGTGCGATGGAAAATCCAGCTACACCTGGAATATGCTGGCTTCACCTGTGACCCAATAAAAGATCAACTCTGTAATGTCAGATAGAAGAGGCACATCCTGTTGGCATTTGGATGTGGAGGATAATGATGTAATAGACAACAGATCTAACATCAGGACCCTCCTGGATGTCAGGTGTGATAATTATGTCATGGAGGACCATATTGGCAAAGAAACAAATGCAGCACCAGGACCCTCTGAGCACGTCAGCGCTGCTACAAAGCTAAAGGCTGTGTGGAAAGGCCTGTTCGGATGGAAGCCAAAAAATTAAGTGGGTGAACAGGAGGATTTGGAAGAGACTGTTAAGTCAGACAGCAGTGATTTTAAATCTAGGTCTCCTTGTCCTGAAGAGACAGTTTCCACTGCTTCAGTCACCTCCAGTGAGGACATAGAGGGTCCATCAAAAGCAGACCTGAGCTCTGTCCCTGGAGGATGTGGAGGAAAATGATGATGATGTCAGGAAGGACCACAACGGCGAAAAAATTTATGCAGCACCAGGGAAATCCAATAGTAGCTCATCCCTCAACACCACAAAAGGCGTTTTCAATTGCAGATGAAGCCTGAGTTCTGTCCCGGGCGTTGGGGAAGAGAGGAAAATAAATTTTTCTCTCTCTCAACAGGTCGCTGTCCCTTTCTCCACTACATGCCCAGCAAACCGGCCAAGTACGGGATCAAGTCGTGGGTGGCATGCTCAGAATCAGAATGCCACACCAAAAAATCAAGCTATGTGAACACAGAATGACTCTGTTGAACAGAATCTGTCAAGGATGGGTGATTCCAGAAATGATTAAGATTGTCAATAAAAAACATAAATGTGCTCCAGTGAGGACATCAGGGGTTCAACAAAAGCAGACCTGAGCTCTGTCCCACTGAGTTGGTGGATGTGGAGGATAATGATGTAATGGAGGACAACCTCACATGCAGACTGGAGCCATGTATGGAGGAACAGCACCACTGAACCGGAGTGAAATTCGGCTTTGAGCGCCGGATCATGCAAAGTAGACTGCCAAAAGAGTGAGCCATGGATATGTGCCACTGACAGCTCAGTGTGGGGTTGGTGGAGATCCGCCAGACCCATACACAAGAGTAGTAAACATGCATGTGTGACATTTGTGGTTTTTCTCTATAACCTTTGTTTTACTGTTTTTCAACTACGCAAATGTGATGACAGCGTGAATGTCAAAGACAAGATCACATCACTGCACATAACCCTATGAGTTGATCCGCATGTACACATTTATCCTCCAGCATGTCGGGGTGATTTAAATATTAAGTAAACATGCTGTTGTGCCTTTATCCTACCCTTACCCATAATAAGTATAACATTTTTGTTAGCGACAGAAACAGCCATATTTATCATGTCGTGAACTGGCTCAAAGTCAAGACAAGAAAGACCACACAGATAATAAAGGTTTTAAAGCAAAACAAATGTTTGTACACACATATTTGGGTATTTGCGTGGCCTACCAACCCAGACTGGGGAAAACACTGTATAAG
This sequence comes from Dicentrarchus labrax, assembly GCF_905237075.1. Classification (NCBI taxonomy): domain Eukaryota; kingdom Metazoa; phylum Chordata; class Actinopteri; family Moronidae; genus Dicentrarchus; species Dicentrarchus labrax. The sequence continues at coordinate 25,113,747 of NW_026136711.1, read as the reverse complement.
TTAGTAGGTTAGATGTTGGTGATTATTTTTTTCATGATGCTTCTTGTGTAACTTTCTACGGACGTGCTAACGTTGTTTGAGCTAGTGTGAGAGAACTGTAGGAATGAATTTGTTTAGAAAGATTGTGTAGCTTTGACACAGCAGCTGTAGTGACCCGCTGGACTGTTTGTGAAGGCAAACCGCGACTAATCCACTCCGTTAGCATCATAGATCCACTCCGTTAGCATTATAGATCCACTCCGTTAGCATCATAGATCCACTCCGTTAGCATTATGACTTCACTCCGTTAGCATTATAGATCCACTCCGTTAGCATTATAGATCCACTCCGTTAGCATTATAGATCCACTGTAGCATTATAACTCCTCTAATATAGTCCGCTGTCGGACTTTCTGTTGTAAAATTTAGGGACCGTCAGAAACTGTGTGACTGTGAAGTCTCGTCAGAAGCCAACAAAACACTGTGTAAGTTAGTATGTTGGATGTCAGTGATTATTTTTCGTGATGCTTCTTGTGTCCCAGATAACAAAAGACATTAATTCAATGTTGGATTTTGGTCAGATTGGTTATTTTTTGTTGAGGTTGAAAAATCTATGTTGATTCAATGTTTAATTATAGTTACCATTTCAACGTTTGAAAACCTGTCGTTGAATCAATGTAACAGGTTTTCAATCATCTTTACTATAGATGATGATTTTTCTATGTTGAAATGCCCTACAGTGGATCCACATCGTTTCAATGGTGCTGATGGGGTTAGGGGAGGAGAGGGGGAACAGGGGCTCCCGAGACCAGAGAGATCTCACGAGACCAGAGAGATCTCGCGGGACTTCAGCTCAAACTGTAGCGGGAATTTGGGCACAAAACAGCAGATAAACTTCTGTGTGAGACAAACTGGTAAGTTAAGTGCTTATGGAATATGATTTAAGCAGTGGTATGTCATTGCTTATTACAATGACAGAAACAAAATGTAATTGCATGTAAGCTTTAATTTACAAGCATTTAGTTCCTCTGTCAATACATGCAAACATATAAGTCATGTGATATGTGTTGAAACGTTACAGCTCTACTCCTGTCTTGTGTTCCCTTTTAGCCTCTGGAGGAAGCTACTCAGAGGATGTTCAGTCATTTGACCAGCCTGATGGTGAGTGAACTACTTCACATTACTACCTGAGAGGAGTGGCGGGGTACCAAGAAAAGAAAAGGCAAAGAGTTAGAAGGACAAATGAGTTGAATCTTTAAAGTTACTTTGCTCTTATGTTCAGTTCATGTTGAACTGGGGTCCTATTTATAATGTTTGTGTCCCCTGGATTTTCAGGGCAAAGGTAGCCAGATAATTCATTAAGACGTTTGTTCATGTTGAACTGTGGTCCTATTAGATCACACATCTAAAAGATTTCAAATTAACAGACGTGTCCGACAAGGCTGCCCTATATCTCCCTTTTTATTTCTTTTAGTCACTGAGTTATTGTCAATCAGTATAGTAAACAATGAGAAATTTGAAGGTATCTCAATTATTTGGCAGAGAATTAAAAATCTCCCAACTGGCAGATGACACTACACTTTTAACCCTTTAAGCGCCGGGTTTTATTTTGAAAAATACTAGATTTTGACATCTAAATTTCAGGAGGCTCTGACTTGAAAGTGGTTTGAGATAGAGACAAAGTGTAAATGAGACAAATATTGAGAATGACCTAAAGTTTAAATTTCCCCATTTAATTAGCATATTATGACGTCATATGGCGACGGCCATATTGGATTATATAATTTCCATGAAATACCTGATATTTTGAAAGAGAGTTGAACTTATTTCATCGGATTCACCCCCCTCCATCTATTTGTTATGTTGTCCGCATATCAAATGTACAGGGAAAAGTAAATTGTAAGCCAACAGTCATAAACTAGAACTATTACTACCACAAAACTTATGTAAACAGTAGGCGTTTTTTATGATTTTTTACCTACTACCACCCCTCCTATTGGAGGACACTTTTCCTTTTCTTTTTTATTCTCTTCTTCATCATTATTATTATTATTATCGTCATTATTATCATCATTATAATATGATAATAATAATAACAGTAGGTGTCTTTTAGCTGCAGAGGCCTAATCTGATCTATCGAGATAAAAGTTTGTAGTATTTGTAGAGTGTGGAACCTCTCATTGCAAGGCACAGTACAGAGACAATATGAACAATATTGAGACCCCACCACATAGCCTAACAAATGGATAGGCACACCACTGCCGCATCGGATGGCCGCGCATGGACGCACTGCGACCGGCGCGGTAGAAAGAGTGAACACTAACGCTGGTCCCAGCGCTATTCTCACCACCCCCGCTACTTCTACCACATCCATTAGCTCCCCTACCGATACTACGAGTTCGTGTAGTACTCCCACCTATGTTGGGCAAAATGTCTTGTGTTTGTGCTTGTGTGTTTACCTCGCTCTGCCCGGCAGCGCCGGTGCAAAGACGCACCGTGCCTATCATGCTCACTAAACGACCGGCCGTCATCTCCCTAAGGTACATTTTCCCCTTCAGAATCAGGATCAGCGAATAGGAGACCCATCACTTCCCTAATCATCAACTTTTAGCTTGTTATTTTCGTTTATTTCGTCTCAATAACTCCTAAATCCAGCAATACCGCTTCAGCATAAATAGCGCCGTGGCGCACTATTTCTGGTTTCTCGCCCAACAATTTGGACGGGTCTTCCTCGAACATTTTGCATTGAAACATGATGTTTTTCTGAGCTAAGGTCTAAGTACGGGATGTCTGCCAACTAGTGGAGGGGAGTATGAATGAGATATAACACTCTATTAGGAGAAAACAGCTGTTTAATTCAGTACCGCGTCCTATCGCAATTTTGCGACTTTGGCTCTTAAAGGGTTAAAAAAAGTCAAGAATCAACTCTCTATTACTCTAATTATCCAATTTTCAAACGCCTCAGGTCTAAGACTTAATATGTCCAAATGTCTCCCCGACACGGTATTGTTTATGGGCTAAACCTACATAGTACAGATGCTTACAGCTGTTAGCTCACAATGACAGTACTAAAGTTCTTTGCGGGTTCACATAACTTGACCCACTAGGTTGCATGTTTCTGATGGACGAGCTAGTCTGATGCCAAACATGTGTGAGAGGTCTGACAGGACATGTTTGTTTGTTTACATCGCGTTGCGCTGCACATTATGAAACCAACATTTGGAATACCGCAGTCAAAACCCTGTCTTTCACTTTCTCTGTTGGGTCCGTGGAACGCAGTCAATACAACCAACCCTCTGACGTCGTAAGTCAGAGTGCTACAAGATGCCGGCGCCCTTGCCTCAAAAAACAAACGTGGACTTCTTTTTTCTCTAAAATGCTTACATTTGTCACTTTTATTTTACAATTATTGAGTAGAGGTTAAATCCATTTAGTAAATCAGCTTAACTTGGTTGACTGCTTCATATCCACTTTAACATAGCATTTGTTTCTCTCAATGCACAAGTGCTTCATCCCAGCGCTCCACAGAACCCTGTCCATAATTTTCTGTCAGAAAAAATGCTTTATGTACACTTACAGTTCATTAGAAAATTCTCAATAAACCCTTGAAAAAGATTATAGACATTAGCACAACACTGGTGCACACATAACATTCAAATAAAGTGTAAAAATTGTAACATGTCAGTATGTAATAATAACGCTATGTTAACATTTTGTGTAATTTATTGTGTATATTTCTTGAGCTACAACCCAATTTTGTTAATCGAGAAGAAGAAGAAGAAGAAGAAGAAGAAGAAGAAGGGGTGAACACAGTAAATGCTGAGATGATCACCTACATGTGCCCTGGAGGGGACGGGCCTGTAAAACCCTTTTTAGAAAAGATGAGCAGGGCATATGAGTACATTATTAAAAGTAAGGCAAACATCTGTTTTTATGATTTATGCTTTGGGATGTGCTGTCATTGTGAGTAATATTTATATATATATTATTTCAGATTCTCAAAGGATGCAATTGCCAGAAGCTCCCAGCCCATCTCCAACTCCACAGTCTACCACCTCTCCCTCCCAACCCTCTTCTCCTACTCATCCTCCAGACCCTTCCACCTTTCTCCCATCTACTTCTCATCCCCAAATGGACTATGAGGAGGAGACTTACACCCTAACCCTCATCCCTGTCCAGCCTCCAAGCACCGCCTCAGCATCTCTCCCTCAAAACACCATGACTGAAAGTGAGTATTAGCATTAATCACCATTTATATATATATATTTTTTTTTTTTTTGGGGGCTTTTTATTGCCTTTATTATAGTGACAGCTGAAGACAGACAGGAGAGGGGGCAGAGAGAGAGGATGACACGCAGCAAAGTACCCTGGGCCGCTGCAGCAAGCGTCGGTAAATGGGCCGCCAGCTCTACTCACTGAGCTATTCGGGCGCCCAGAATTAATCACCTTTGCCATGTTTTAAGTAATGTGTCTAAAGTCATCCACCTTTGTCACAGGTGTGTCTGCACAATGCTAACCAATGCATGCAATTCCTTGACAGCCGCATGATCATATTTTTTGTGTGCATGTAGACACAATAAACCAGACACATGCAGAGCGATGCAAACTGTTTTTTTCCCTTAATACCTCTTATTATCAGAAATGTGAGGGACCTAGCAGTTAGGCAAGAGGAGTCACAAGAGAATTTTAAAAGAAAAAGTTTTCATTTGACCAAAAAAAGATGTTTGCAACAAAATGTATGTGTCTGAAACGGTATATAAACCAATCTTAAGGAAAAACAGCATGAACTAAGGAAAGTGTAAGTGTACGAGGTTACCGCTTTTGAGATGGCTGTGTGGCCATGGCTGTGGCCATCACAAGTAACAATAAAAATTACTCACACTAAAGATTACTCACTTACTTGTCCTCCTCTACATGTATAAGAGACATAAGTAGCTACGCTACTTATAACAGAGGATATGAAGCTATGTTCTTGACAAGTCTGTACTTCTACTAAGTCAATTGACCACAGCATGGTGTTGTCATTTTTGAGTGAATAAAAAAAACTGTGGTAACTATTAATGATAGATTGGCTATTTAAAAATCTAGGCTTTATGCAAGACGTCAACTGTCGTGTGACTAATGAGTGGTTTGCAGTAATGTCACACCACCTTTTTGTATCAGCTCAGCTAGCTTTGGACCTTCACCAAGGTGTACCAGGTACTAGACGCAATAAAAATCAAAGAACAGTAAATAGGTGAGATATCATGATCAAGAAGGTGGTTCACCCAGGACGAAGCTCAGCGATTGCTTCGGTTGTGCTGACACCTGTGAATTCCCCAAATGTGGGAATCTTGATACCGGAAATGCAGCTGTATTCACCTGGGGGATGTCAAAGTCTGTTTCTAAATTGCTTCTCCTTTCTTCTTTTCTTCTTTTGTTTTGCATAATTTTAGGCTGCCAAAAATGTTCTAAGCATAAAATATTTCACTACAATGAAATCAAAGAGAAACAACTCAAGTACGTAAGATGTAACTGACTGAGTGAAATAGCAGTTCATTTAGCAGTGGTTGCTGGAATGGCTAACACTTCTTTTTGTCTGTGTTTGTCTGTTTCTGTGTGTGTGTGCAGGGAAGAGAAGAGGTAAAAGTGAGCTGGCTGCCTTGTTCCTCATGGTAAGAGCTCAGAACTTTGATTCACATTAACTGATTTTAAAGCTGTTAGCTTTTTTTACAGTATGCTTTTTAAATATACACTACTTACAAAAAGTTAGGGATATTCGGCTTTCGGAGGAAATTTCAGAATGTACATTAAATGCACTATAACCTTTCCAGGTGATCCTAATTTGACCTTCGCTAGACTATCTTTAAGAAGATAAGTCTGTGTGGAAAGGACTGTTCAAACGGAAGCCAAACAAAAAAGAGGCTGAAGAAAAGGGTTTGGATGAGACTGACAAGTCAGACAGCAATCTCCTATTGCCTCAATGTGCACCACTGAGGACATAGAGGGTCCAGCAAAAGCAGACCTGAGCTCTGTCCCTCTGGAGTTGGTGAATGTGGAGGTAAATGATGACGAGGTCATGAGGAACTACATCATCAGAGAAATTGACGCAGGACTAGGAACCTCCCTGAACATCGGGACTGCTTCAAAAGCAGACCTGAACTCTGTCCCTTTTGAACTTCTGGACGTGGAGGAAAATGAGATCGTACCAGAAGATAAACTAGATCATAAATCCACCAGCAGCTCGTCTCCACCACACCTTCACAGTGAGAGGTCTTCAGTTGCAGAGGAAGACCTACGTTTTGTCCCTCTGGAGATGGAGGACCCCTCTGCATCACGACGGACAACGTGTTACATATGGTGCTGGCTGCACGGCTTAATGAATGGAGGAGGCTCCAGTGTTTTGGGCACAGATTACATCTTGCCATTGGTAAGTTATCATGTCGTGTGTGTGTGTGTGTGTGTGTGTGTGTGTGAGAGAGATAGAGAGGACAGGGGTGTGGATGTGTGTATTTCAGAATTACAGAGAATGTGAGTGTATAATAGTGATAGCCTTGTATCACAAAACTCAAATTGTGTGTAATACACTACTTTTTATTTCTTTCAGAAAATGCACTCAAGGATGACAGAGTGTCAAGGGCAACAGCACTGTGCAGGAAGCTGGTGGGGCACTTATCCCACAGTTGGAAGAAGAAGGCAGCACTGACGGAGGCACAGAGGAAGCTCAAACTCCCTGAGCACAACCTCATAACTGAGTGCTCAATAAGATGGGGATCTAAAGAAATGATGATTGCCAGAGTGCTTGAATAGGTCAAAGCCATTTCTCAGGTATTGTCATGTGATCGATATGCACGCTCCCTCATCCCAACCTGGCAGGATATTGATGTGTTGGAGTCAATTCACAAGGCACTGCATCCTCTACTGGAATTTACTGATGCTCTTTCAGGAGAAGAGGTCTCATACTGAAACTGTTCAGATGCCTCAAAGTGCACAGCCCTTGGGGGAAAAGGCGAAGAGGTCTCTTGGCAGTTTTTTCAAGACCAGTGCAGCCTCTCCTTCTTTGCCTGTAAAACTTGAAGATGTCGCAGATGCAGAGGTAAACAATTACCTGATGACTCCTGCCATAGATGGAGAAGATGATCCCTTGGCTTGGTGGAGGGTGCACAAGATCAGCTACCCACAGTTGTGCGCCATGGCCCGCAAGTATCTTTGTGTACCTGCCACAAGCGCTTCCTCAGAGCGTCTTTTTAGCACAGGAGGGAATATTGTGATTTGCCCTCGCTCATCCTTGAAGCCAGCAAAAGTCAATATGCTGGTTTTCTTAGCAAGAAACCTGTGAGCCACTGAGAACAAAACTGTACGATCATTATGGCTGGCAGTGCCATACTCATAGTGAACTCTAGTCTGTGTGGGGTGTTATTGTTGTGTACTTGAGATAAGTGAGGTTGATCTATATTATAATATTCAAATTGTTTTTTTATTGTCTAATTTAAAAGTGCATTTCTCCGTTTTTTATTTATAACTTTATTTATTTCGATTTTACAAAATATTTTCAAAGTAGTAGAGGCAAATTTTGTTTCGTTGTCTGAAATTTTTTCTGACTTGGGAGCAGTAAGATGCATATAATTTTAAATTATTTTTTTCTTAAGACTGCAAAATTTGGAAAAGTGTTTACTAAGTGCATGCCTCTGTTTAAATCACTTAAATGCACAGTGGCAAAGCCACAGATGTTTCTGTAATGAGTAGTTAAATAAGTCATACATCTTTTAAATTTAATTCTAATAGGCCCAGGATATGGGAAAGAAAATTTTACACTACATGTATCTAATATTGTGCGGGTCATATTTAAATCATTCATTATGTTTTGTTGGGAAAAAAACTACTTCAAAAGCAGACCTGAAATCTGTCCTTTTGGAACTTCTGGACGTGGAGAATGAGGAGATCCTACCAGAAGATCAACAAGATCAAAAATCCACCAGCAGCTCGTCCCCACCACACCTTCACAGAAAGAGGTTTCCAGTGGCAGAGAAAGACCTGAGCTCTGTTCCTCTGGAGTTTACAGATATGGACACAAACACAATCTACACCTTGATCATGTGTTTTTTGGACAGCCTTACCAAAGAGTATGTATCTATTTTTCTCACTAAAATTCCAAGTTAGCACTTCAATACATGTTTGACATTTGTTGTAAACATTTTTGTAACCTTTGTTTTATTGTTCTTTTGTTTTTAAGGCAGCGGACAGAACTACGCAAATGTCATTACAGCATGAACATGAAAAAACAAGATTGCTGACGTGACTGCAGAGGTGTTTATGCACATTACACAGGCAGTCAGTCACAACATTGACAAGTGTTCAATCGGCGGTGAATTGGTGGACACAGCCGGAGGATTAACACCCAAACTCAATGGAGACAATTGAAAAAATTAGAAACTCTGTTCTGTCAGAGATACAACAGGCATGCCTGTTGTCACTAAGAAGAGGTGGTTTGGCAAATTGCATAAAAATAAGGTTAATCCCATTTCAGATGTATCAGATAACAATAGCGCTGCTTCTCTGAAATTTGTTGATCAGAACGCCACACCAAAAAATCAACGTGTGGACGAGAATGACTCTGTTGAAGAGAATCCATCAGTTCTGCTGCTGTTCGAGCTGCAGTGATGTAAATTCTCTCAACCCCCTTCCTCCAAGCCCAGCTTCTGAAGTCCCAGCAAGAACAGTTAGCGATTCATGCCTGAAGACACCAGCCAAAATTGGTGATAATCATTAATGGGCCGCAAATTATTTTGATTTTTTAAAGCTTGGGAATTTTACTTTAAGATGTTTAGCACATTTAAATGAGGCACCTCAGCTGAGCCTTTAGTTTGCTTTGCCCTTGCCTTTGCTTTACTTTTTCTTTGCTTTACCTTAACTTGTCTTTGTTTGCCTTTGCTTTCCTTTTTCCTTCCCTTTCCCTTTGCTTTGCCTTGCCCTTCTTTTGCTCTAGTCATTCCCCTTAACCTTTACCTTGCTTTGGCTTTGCTTTGCTTTTCTTTGCCTTGCTTTGCCTTTGCCTTTGCATGCCTTTTCTTTCCTTTGACTTAAACACAGCCAGCCTGTTATACCTGCTATCCCTTGCCCCCTTCCTTTACCCCTCTCCACTCTCGCTACACCAATTTCAACCTATGCATCCCATACCCCTTTATTCTCCCTCTCCCTTTCTCTCACAACCCAACCAGTTGAGGCAGATGGCTGCCCACCCAGAGCCTGGTTCTGCTCAAGGTTTCTTTCTGTTAAAAGGGAGTTTTTACTTGCCACTGTCACCGGATGTTTGCTCATGGTGGGAATTGTTGGATCATTGGATTATTAAACAGTACAGTCTATTATATATATATTTAAAGTGTCATGAGCTGATCTCTGTTATGATTTAGCTCTATATAAATAAAAAGTTCAAACTTTACATTGAAATAAACTGATTCACACCATTTTTTTCAGTTAAGCTGTACACAGAACAAATGTGTCAGAAAAGTACTATGAAAGGCACAGAAAAGGTCCTTAAGGTGATAACTATGGACATTTGTTTCATTTTAAAGGTACAAAGTCATGGCTGTCAAGAAAGGGGTACACAATTATACTTTCAACAAGTTTAAGGTACAAGAAAATGCCACAGCAAATAAGAAATCACAAAATCTTTTTATTTTGGATTCAGATACTACTATCAGACCCTGAATAAATTTCACTTTTAGTACAACTGAACTCTGGTCTCATCTTGACTTATTTGTATTTTGATGAGGGAGATATAAACTTGGTTACTCAGACAAGAGCTTGTGCAGCTAACATCAGTTAAATTAGGCCCAGGGTGGCAGAAGCCAAAACCAACAATAAAAACACCTCTGTACTTCATTCCCTGTCATCAAACTGTCCTCAGATGCTGCATTTGGTCCCAGTTTTGCTGTGCTGTTCACTGGTAGCTCCAAGTCTCAGCAGTCAGCTAACAGGTCCACTACAGCTGCTGGACTGGGGGATGTAACATACAGAGCTATTTGCTACCGTCACAAGTTCCTCTCTAGCTGCCTGTTTTTACTGGAAATATGTAAATAAACCGGGACCCTTAATTTATGGGACAGAGATGACATCATTTATCAATAAATCTTTGGCACACCTGGCAGAGAGGCACTATCCATGCTGTTGCAAGGATATTTAATTAATGAAATTAATTCAGCATTGAACCTTTTGTTTGTTTTTTTGTGTCTGATCACATCCCCTGTGTGTCTGCATGAGGAAAGGACATGAGAGTGAAAATATTGTGATACTTGAATTAAATCTTTAAAAATGTATTAAAATATTGCAGAAAATGCAGTGGTTAAGTTCAAGTCGAGTTCAATTGCATTATTAAAGTCCATATTTATTCTACAAATCTTACTTTAACAGCTGCAAGAAGTAGCCTTACAGACTTTATAGTCTATATCAGTGTGCTGTGAGTTAACCCGAAGCCGCATGTACACATTTATCCTCCAGCATGTCGGGAGATTTAAATGATCAGTAAAGATGCTGCTGTGGCTCTCTCTTAATGGGGAGACACTTGCACCTGCAACCCATAATAAGTATAACATTTTAATTGTTATTGTATATTGTATATTATTGTAAGTGTGGTGTAAAAGAGACAATTAGGTTGATAGTTGGAAAAAAAAAAACATTTTTAAGAGTTTAAATTTTTGTCAGTACAAAAAAAGGATGGGACCCGTACGTCTGGTGTCCATATTTATCATGTCTAGTGCCATACTCCAGTATCTGGCTTAATAATGACAAAAAAAGTAATCCAGCACTGGACCAAAAGCACCTTTATCCGGAAGATCCAACAGTTTCTAAGTATATGTAAAGGTATCCAGACAATTGACAATATATATAGACCCAGATCTGTATATCATATCATACCACATAAAAATAAAATCTGTCAAAGGTCCATGTCTGTAATCATCTGGACATGACGGTATTTGGCCATATCCCAAAAGTATCACCACCTTGGATACTACCATATTCTGACAACTTTACTCTTTATTTCAAATAACTTTATCATTATTTATCACCAGGAAAAAAGGGCCAAGAAGGACATCGTGTACCTGCATTGTGACAACACAGACGTTTTATGAGAGATTGTGACAGAAATATTTTTGAGAAAGTGAAGTCTGCATGGAAGCTCTGGTTCAATTGAAAGCCAAGAAATAAAGTGGCTGAAGAACAGGATTTGGACGAGACTGAAAACCTGCTTCTCCATGTCCTGAAGAGACATCTCTCAATGTGTTCCAGTGAGTTGTGTAATTTGATTACACACTCTGTCCGGGCCCGCTGCTTTCCTTGGACGAAGCCTCCTCAGCTCTCTGCTCACCTGATCCTTGGTGATGGTGGTGGGGAGGGGGGTTGAACTGTCCATGGGTGTGGAGGGTGGCGGTGGTCTGCAGTCTGAGGTGGTGGAATTGGGGGGGGGGGGGGGGGGGGGGGGGGGGGGGGGGGGGGTGTTTGTTTTGGGGGGGGGAAAAAAAAAATTCCTTTCCTTTTTTTTTTTTTTTTTTATTTTTTATTATGTTTTATTCATAACATTATTGTGTATGGCACTTGTGAATGAATTATCAATTAAATAATTGATAATAAAGGAAATCCTTTGCAGGTCACCAGTGTCTATAGCTGTAAAAGGATGACAGCTCTTTGGCCAATGGCTGTCTTTTACAGCATGATTGACATATCCGCTTACTTCACTTTGTCAATTAGATTTTATTTGCCTCAGTTCGTGTGTTTTGCCTTCCATCTATTTTTTTTTCTTCATATACACATCTTATTTAAGTTACAGCTTACAGGCCATCCCCATGACAGTGTAGATTGAAAAAAACAAACAAGAAAAGGTTAAACACTAAATTAATTTGCCAGAATTAAATCTCCCTGCAATAACATGGATAGTGCCTCTCTGCCAGGCATGCCAAACATTTATTCATAAATTATGTCATCTCGACCCTGCAAATGAAGGGTCCCAGTTTGTTTGAAAATATGGTCACCCTAGTTACAAAAACACTTAAAGTCCTGGTGAAACCAAAATCAGAGAGCTGTTTGCTTCAGCACATTTACATATTTTCGGTACGAGATTCGGCTCAACACTAAGTACAGACTCAAGTCGTGGGTGGAGTGCGACGGAAAATCCAGCTACACCTGGAATATGCTGGCTTCACCTGTGACCCAATAAAAGATCAACTCTGTAATGTCAGATAGAAGAGGCACATCCTGTTGGCATTTGGATGTGGAGGATAATGATGTAACAGATCTAACATCAGGACCCTCCTGGATGTCAGGTGTGATAATTATGTCATGGAGGACCATATTGGCAGAGAAACAAATGCAGCACCAGGACCCTCTGAGCACGTCGCGCTGCTACAAAGCTAAAGGCTGTGTGGAAAGGCCTGTTCGGATGGAAGCCAAAAAATTAAGTGGGTGAACAGGAGGATTTGGAAGAGACTGTTAAGTCAGACAGCAGTGATTTTAAATCTAGGTCTCCTTGTCCTGAAGAGACAGTTTCCACTGCTTCAGTCACCTCCAGTGAGGACATAGAGGGTCCATCAAAAGCAGACCTGAGCTCTGTCCCTGGAGGATGTGGAGGAAAATGATGATGATGTCAGGAAGGACCACAACGTCAGAGACATTGATGCAGGACCAGGGAAAACCAAAAGTAGCTCATCCCCAACACCACAACCTAACAACGGTTTCAATTGCAGATGAAGACCTCATTTTTTTCCCTTTGGGGTGTGGGGAAGGAGAGGATAATAAATCTGTCTCTCTCTCAACAGGTCGCTGTCCCTTTCTCCACTACATGCCCAGCAAACCGGCCAAGTACGGGATAAAGTCGTGGGTGGCATGCTCAGAATCAGAATGCCACACCAAAAAAATCTAGCTATGTGGACACAGAATGACTCTGTTGAACAGAATCTGTCAAGGATGGGTGATTCCAGAAATGATTAAGATTGTCAATAAAAAACATAAATGTGCTCCAGTGAGGACATCAGGGGTTCAACAAAAGCAGACCTGAGCTCTGTCCCACTGAGTTGGTGGATGTGGAGGATAATGATGTAATGGAGGACAACCTCACATGCAGACTGGAGCCATGTATGGAGGAACAGCACCACTGAACCGGAGTGAAATTCGGCTTTGAGCGCCGGATCATGCAAAGTAGACTGCCAAAAGAGTGAGCCATGGATATGTGCCACTGACAGCTCAGTGTGGGGTTGGTGGAGATCCGCCAGACCCATACACAAGAGTAGTAAACATGCATGTGTGACATTTGTGGTTTTTCTCTATAACCTTTGTTTTACTGTTTTTCAACTACGCAAATGTGATGACAGCGTGAATGTCAAAGACAAGATCACATCACTGCACATAACCCTATGAGTTGATCCGCATGTACACATTTATCCTCCAGCATGTCGGGGTGATTTAAATATTAAGTAAACATGCTGTTGTGCCTTTATCCTACCCTTACCCATAATAAGTAAAACATTTTTGTTAGCGACAGAAACAGCCATATTTATCATGTCGTGAACTGGCTCAAAGTCAAGACAAGAAAGACCACACAGATAATAAAGGTTTTAAAGCAAAACAAATGTTTGTACACACATATTTGGGTATTTGCGTGGCCTACCAACCCAGACTGGGGAAAACACTGTATAAGTTAGTAGGTTAGATGTTGGTGATTATTTTTTTCATGATGCTTCTTGTGTAACTTTCTACGGACGTGCTAACGTTGTTTGAGCTAGTGTGAGAGAACTGTAGGAATGAATTTGTTTAGAAAGATTGTGTAGCTTTGACACAGCAGCTGTAGTGACCCGCTGGACTGTTTGTGAAGGCAAACCGCGACTGATCCACTCCGTTAGCATCATAGATCCACTCCGTTAGCATTATAGATCCTCTCCGTTAGCATTATAGATCCACTCAACCCCGTTAGCATTATAGATCCACTCCGTTAGCATTATAGATCCACTCCGTTAGCATTATGACTTCACTCCAAGAATCCACTCCGTTAGCATTATAGATCCACTCCGTTAGCATTATAGATCCACTCCGTTAGCATTAACCACTCCTTACATTATAACTCCTCTAATATAGTCCGCTGTCGGACTTTCTGTTGTAAAATTTAGGGACCGTCAGAAACTGTGTGACTGTGAAGTCTCGTCAGAAGCCAACAAAACACTGTGTAAGTTAGTATGTTGGATGTCAGTGATTATTTTTCGTGATGCTTCTTGTGTCCCAGATAACAAAAGACATTAATTCAATGTTGGATTTTGGTCAGATTGGTTATTTTTTGTTGAGGTTGAAAAATCTATGTTGATTCAATGTTTAATTATAGTTACCATTTCAACGTTTGAAAACCTGTCGTTGAATCAATGTAACAGGTTTTCAATCATCTTTACTATAGATGATGATTTTTCTATGTTGAAATGCCCTACAGTGGATCCACATCGTTTCAATGGTGCTGATGGGGTTAGGGGAGGAGAGGGGGAACAGGGGCTCCGGAGACCAGAGAGATCTCACGAGACCAGACAGATCTCACGGGACTTCAGCTCAAACTGTAGCGGGAATTTGGGCACAAAACAGCAGATAAACTTCTGTGTGAGACAAACTGGTAAGTTAAGTGCTTATGGAATATGATTTAAGCAGTGGTATGTCATTGCTTATTACAATGACAGAAACAAAATGTAATTGCATGTAAGCTTTAATTTACAAGCATTTAGTTCCTCTGTCAATACATGCAAACATATAAGTCATGTGATATGTGTTGAAACGTTACAGCTCTACTCCTGTCTTGTGTTCCCTTTTAGCCTCTGGAGGAAGCTACTCAGAGGATGTTCAGTCATTTGACCAGCCTGATGGTGAGTGAACTACTTCACATTACTACCTGAGAGGAGTGGCGGGGTACCAAGAAAAGAAAAGGCAAAGAGTTAGAAGGACAAATGAGTTGAATCTTTAAAGTTACTTTGCTCTTATGTTCAGTTCATGTTGAACTGGGGTCCTATTTATAATGTTTGTGTCCCCTGGATTTTCAGGGCAAAGGTAGCCAGATAATTCATTAAGATGTTTGTTCATGTTGAACTGTGGTCCTATTAGATCACACATCTAAAAGATTTCAAATTAACAGACGTGTCCGACAAGGCTGCCCTATATCTCCCTTTTTATTTCTTTTAGTCACTGAGTTATTGTCAATCAGTATAGTAAACAATGAGAAATTTGAAGGTATCTCAATTATTTGGCAGAGAATTAAAAATCTCCCAACTGGCAGATGAAACTACATTTTTAAAAAAAGACAAGAATCAACTCTCTATTACTCTAATTATCCAATTTTCAAACGCCTCAGGTTTAAGACTTAATATGTCCAAATGTCTGCCCGACACGGTATTGTTTATGGGCTAAACCTACATAGTACAGATGCTTACAGCTGTTAGCTCACAATGACAGTACTAAAGTTGTTCGCGGGTTCACATAACTTGACCCACTAGGTTGCATGTTTCTGATGGACGAGCTAGTCTGATGCCAAACATGTGTGAGAGGTCTGACAGGACCGTGTGCCACATGTTTGTTTGTTTACATCGCGTTGCGCTGCACATTATGAAACCAACATTTGGAATACCGCAGTCAAAACCCTGTCTTTCACTTTCTCTGTTGGGTCCGTGGAACGCAGTCAATACAACCAACCCTCTGACGTCGTAAGTCAGAGTGCTACAAGATGCCGGCGCCCTTGCCTCAAAAAAACAAACATGGACTCCTTTTTTCTCTAAAATGCTTACATTTGTCACTTTTATTTTACAATTATTGAGTAGAGGTTAAATCCATTTAGTAAACCAGCTTAACTTGGTTGACTGCTTCATATCCACTTTAACATAGCATTTGTTTCTCTCAATGCACAAGTGCTTCATCCCAGCGCTCCACAGAACCCTGTCCATAATTTTCTGTCAGAAAAAATGCTATATGTACACTTACAGTTCATTAGAAAATTCTCAATAAACCCTTGAAAAAGATTATAGACATTAGCACAACACTGGTGCACACATAACATTCAAATAAAGTGTAAAAATTGTAACATGTCAGTGTGTAATAATAACGCTATGTTAAAATTTTGTGTAATTTATTGTGTATATTTCTTGAGCTACAACCCAGTTTTGTTAATCGAGAAGAAGAAGAAGAAGAAGAAGAAGAAGAAGGGGGTGAACACAGTAAATGCTGAGATGATCACCTACATGTGCCCTGGAGGGGACGGGCCTGTAAAACCCTTTTTAGAAAAGATGAGCAGGGCATATGAGTACATTATTAAAAGTAAGGCAAACATCTGTTTTTATGATTTATGCTTTGGGATGTGCTGTCATTGTGAGTAATATTTATATATATATTATTTCAGATTCTCAAAGGATGCAATTGCCAGAAGCTCCCAGCCCATCTCCAACTCCACAGTCTACCACCTCTCCCTCCCAACCCTCTTCTCCTACTCATCCTCCAGACCCTTCCACCTTTCTCCCATCTACTTCTCATCCCCAAATGGACTATGAGGAGGAGACTTACACCCTAACCCTCATCCCTGTCCAGCCTCCAAGCACCGCCTCAGCATCTCTCCCTCAAAACACCATGACTGAAAGTGAGTATTAGCATTAATCACCATTTATATATATATATATTTTTTTTTTTTTTGGGGGGCTTTTTATTGCCTTTATTATAGTGACAGCTGAAGACAGACAGGAGAGGGGGGCAGAGAGAGAGGATGACACGCAGCAAAGGGCCGCGGGTTGGATTTGTACCCTGGGCCGCTGCAGCAAGGCGTCGGTAAATGGGCCGCCAGCTCTACTCACTGAGCTATTCGGGCGCCCAGAATTAATCACCTTTTGCCATGTTTTAAGTAATGTGTCTAAAGTCATCCACCTTTGTCACAGGTGTGTCTGCACAATGCTAACCAATGCATGCAATTCCTTGACAGCCGCATGATCATATTTTTTGTGTGCATGTAGACACAATAAACCAGACACATGCAGAGCGATGCAAACTGTTTTTTTTCCCTTAATACCTCTTATTATCAGAAATGTGAGGGACCTAGCAGTTAGGCAAGAGGAGTCACAAGAGAATTTTAAAAGAAAAAGTTTTCATTTGACCAAAAAAAAGATGTTTGCAACAAAATGTATGTGTCTGAAACGGTATATAAACCAATCTTAAGGAAAAACAGCATGAACTAAGGAAAGTGTAAGTGTACGAGGTTACCGCTTTTGAGATGGCTGTGTGGCCATGGCTGTGGCCATCACAAGTAACAATAAAAATTACTCACACTAAAGATTACTCACTTACTTGTCCTCCTCTACATGTATAAGAGACATAAGTAGCTACGCTACTCATAACAGAGGATATGAAGCTATGTTCTTGACAAGTCTGTACTTCTACTAAGTCAATTGACCACAGCATGGTGTTGTCATTTTTGAGTGAATAAAAAAAACTGTGGTAACTATTAATGATAGATTGGCTATTTAAAAATCTAGGCTTTATGCAAGACGTCAACTGTCGTGTGACTAATGAGTGGTTTGCAGTAATGTCACACCACCTTTTTGTATCAGCTCAGCTAGCTTTGGACCTTCACCAAGGTGTACCAGGTACTAGACGCAATAAAAATCAAAGAACAGTAAATAGGTGAGATATCATGATCAAGAAGGTGGTTCACCCAGGACGAAGCTCAGCGATTGCTTCGGTTGTGCTGACACCTGTGAATTCCCCAAATGTGGGAATCTTGATACCGGAAATGCAGCTGTATTCACCTGGGGGATGTCAAAGTCTGTTTCTAAATTGCTTCTCCTTTCTTCTTTTCTTCTTTTGTTTTGCATAATTTTAGGCTGCCAAAAATGTTCTAAGCATAAAATATTTCACTACAATGAAATCAAAGAGAAACAACTCAAGTACGTAAGATGTAACTGACTGAGTGAAATAGCAGTTCATTTAGCAGTGGTTGCTGGAATGGCTAACACTTCTTTTTGTCTGTGTTTGTCTGTTTCTGTGTGTGTGTGCAGGGAAGAGAAGAGGTAAAAGTGAGCTGGCTGCCTTGTTCCTCATGGTAAGAGCTCAGAACTTTGATTCACATTAACTGATTTTAAAGCTGTTAGCTTTTTTTTACAGTATGCTTTTTAAATATACACTACTTACAAAAAGTTAGGGATATTCGGCTTTCGGAGGAAATTTCAGAATGTACATTAAATGCACTATAACCTTTCCAGGTGATCCTAATTTGACCTTCGCTAGACTATCTTTAAGAAGATAAGTCTGTGTGGAAAGGACTGTTCAAACGGAAGCCAAACAAAAAAGAGGCTGAAGAAAAGGGTTTGGATGAGACTGACAAGTCAGACAGCAATCTCCTATTGCCTCAATGTGCACCACTGAGGACATAGAGGGTCCAGCAAAAGCAGACCTGAGCTCTGTCCCTCTGGAGTTGGTGAATGTGGAGGTAAATGATGACGAGGTCATGAGGAACTACATCATCAGAGAAATTGACGCAGGACTAGGAACCTCCCTGAACATCGGGACTGCTTCAAAAGCAGACCTGAACTCTGTCCCTTTTGAACTTCTGGACGTGGAGGAAAATGAGATCGTACCAGAAGATAAACTAGATCATAAATCCACCAGCAGCTCGTCTCCACCACACCTTCACAGTGAGAGGTCTTCAGTTGCAGAGGAAGACCTACGTTTTGTCCCTCTGGAGATGGAGGACCCCTCTGCATCACGACGGACAACGTGTTACATATGGTGCTGGCTGCACGGCTTAATGAATGGAGGAGGCTCCAGTGTTTTGGGCACAGATTACATCTTGCCATTGGTAAGTTATCATGTCGTGTGTGTGTGTGTGTGTGTGAGAGAGATAGAGAGGACAGGGGTGTGGATGTGTGTATTTCAGAATTACAGAGAATGTGAGTGTATAATAGTGATAGCCTTGTATCACAAAACTCAAATTGTGTGTAATACACTACTTTTTATTTCTTTCAGAAAATGCACTCAAGGATGACAGAGTGTCAAGGGCAACAGCACTGTGCAGGAAGCTGGTGGGGCACTTATCCCACAGTTGGAAGAAGAAGGCAGCACTGACGGAGGCACAGAGGAAGCTCAAACTCCCTGAGCACAACCTCATAACTGAGTGCTCAATAAGATGGGGATCTAAAGAAATGATGATTGCCAGAGTGCTTGAATAGGTCAGTGCCATACTCATAGTGAACTCTAGTCTGTGTGGGGTGTTATTGTTGTGTACTTGAGATAAGTGAGGTTGATCTATATTATAATATTCAAATTGTTTTTTTATTGTCTAATTTAAAAGTGCATTTCTCCGTTTTTTATTTATAACTTTATTTATTTCGATTTTACAAAATATTTTCAAAGTAGTAGAGGCAAATTTTGTTTCGTTGTCTGAAATTTTTTCTGACTTGGGAGCAGTAAGATGCATATAATTTTAAATTATTTTTTTCTTAAGACTGCAAAATTTGGAAAAGTGTTTACTAAGTGCATGCCTCTGTTTAAATCACTTAAATGCACAGTGGCAAAGCCACAGATGTTTCTGTAATGAGTAGTTAAATAAGTCATACATCTTTTAAATTTAATTCTAATAGGCCCAGGATATGGGAAAGAAAATTTTACACTACATGTATCTAATATTGTGCGGGTCATATTTAAATCATTCATTATGTTTTGTTGGGAAAAAAACTACTTCAAAAGCAGACCTGAAATCTGTCCTTTTGGAACTTCTGGACGTGGAGAATGAGGAGATCCTACCAGAAGATCAACAAGATCAAAAATCCACCAGCAGCTCGTCCCCACCACACCTTCACAGAAAGAGGTTTCCAGTGGCAGAGAAAGACCTGAGCTCTGTTCCTCTGGAGTTTACAGATATGGACACAAACAAAATCTACACCTTGATCATGTGTTTTTTGGACAGCCTTACCAAAGAGTATGTATCTATTTTTCTCACTAAAATTCCAAGTTAGCACTTCAATACATGTTTGACATTTGTTGTAAACATTTTTGTAACCTTTGTTTTATTGTTCTTTTGTTTTTAAGGCAGCGGACAGAACTACGCAAATGTCATTACAGCATGAACATGAAAAAACAAGATTGCTGACGTGACTGCAGAGGTGTTTATGCACATTACACAGGCAGTCAGTCACAACATTGACAAGTGTTCAATCGGCGGTGAATTGGTGGACACAGCCGGAGGATTAACACCCAAACTCAATGGAGACAATTGAAAAAATTAGAAACTCTGTTCTGTCAGAGATACAACCTGCCTGTTGTCACTAAGAAGAGGTGGTTTGGCAAATTGCATAAAAATAAGGTTAATCCCATTTCAGATGTATCAGATAACAATAGCGCTGCTTCTCTGAAATTTGTTGATCAGAACGCCACACCAAAAAATCAACGTGGGGACGAGAATGACTCTGTTGAAGAGAATCCATCAGTTCTGCTGCAGTTCGAGCTGCAGTGATGTAAATTCTCTCAACCCCCTTCCTCCAAGCCCAGCTTCTGAAGTCCCAGCAAGAACAGTTAGCGATTCATGCCTGAAGACACCAGCCAAAATTGGTGATAATCATTAATGGGCCGCAAATTATTTTGATTTTTTAAAGCTTGGGAATTTTACTTTAAGATGTTTAGCACATTTAAATGAGGCACCTCAGCTGAGCCTTTAGTTTGCTTTGCCCTTGCCTTTGCTTTACTTTTTCTTTGCTTTACCTTAACTTGTCTTTGTTTGCCTTTGCTTTCCTTTTTCCTTCCCTTTCCCTTTGCTTTGCCTTGCCCTTCTTTTGCTCTAGTCATTCCCCTTAACCTTTACCTTGCTTTGGCTTTGCTTTGCTTTTCTTTGCCTTGCTTTGCCTTTGCCTTTGCATGCCTTTTCTTTCCTTTGACTTAAACACAGCCAGCCTGTTATACCTGCTATCCCTTGCCCCCCTTCCTTTACCCCTCTCCACTCTCGCTACACCAATTTCAACCTATGCATCCCATACCCCTTTATTCTCCCTCTCCCTTTCTCTCACAACCCAACCAGTTGAGGCAGATGGCTGCCCACCCAGAGCCTGGTTCTGCTCAAGGTTTCTTTCTGTTAAAAGGGAGTTTTTACTTGCCACTGTCACCGGATGTTTGCTCATGGTGGGAATTGTTGGATCATTGGATTATTAAACAGTACAGTCTATTATATATATATTTAAAGTGTCATGAGCTGATCTCTGTTATGATTTAGCTCTATATAAATAAAAAGTTCAAACTTTACATTGAAATAAACTGATTCACACCATTTTTTTCAGTTAAGCTGTACACAGAACAAATGTGTCAGAAAAGTACTATGAAAGGCACAGAAAAGGTCCTTAAGGTGATAACTATGGACATTTGTTTCATTTTAAAGGTACAAAGTCATGGCTGTCAAGAAAGGGGTACACAATTATACTTTCAACAAGTTTAAGGTACAAGAAAATGCCACAGCAAATAAGAAATCACAAAATCTTTTTATTTTGGATTCAGATACTACTATCAGACCCTGAATAAATTCCACTTTTAGTACAACTTAACTCTGGTCTCATCTTGACTTATTTGTATTTTGATGAGGCAGATATAAACTTGGTTACTCAGACATGAGCTCGTGCAGCTAATGTCAGCTAAATTAGGCCCAGGGTGGCAGAAGCAAAACCAACAATAAAAACACCTCTGTACTTTATTCCCCGTCATCAAACTGTCCTCAGATGCTGCATTTGGTCCCAGTTTTGCTGTGCTGTTCACTGGTAGCTCCAAGTCTCAGCAGTCAGCTAACAGGTCCACTACAGCTGCTGGACTGGGGGATGTAACATACAGCGCAATTGGCTACCGTCACAAGTTCCTCTCTAGCTGCCTGTTTTTACTGGAAATATGTAAATAAACCGGGACCCTTAATTTATGGGACAGAGATGACATCATTTATCAATAAATCTTTGGCACACCTGGCAGAGAGGCACTATCCATGCTGTTGCAAGGATATTTAATTAATGAAATTAATTCAGCATTGAACCTTTTGTTTGTTTTTTGTGTCTGATCACATCCCCTGTGTGTCTGCATGAGGAAAGGACATGAGAGTGAAAATATTGTGATACTTGAATTAAATCTTTTAAAATGTATTAAAATATAGCAGAAAATGCAGTGGTTAAGTTCAAGTCGAGTTCAATTGCATTATTAAAGTCCATATTTATTCTACAAATCTTACTTTAACAGCTGCAAGAAGTAGCCTTACAGACTTTATAGTCTATATCAGTGTGCTGTGAGTTAACCCGAAGCCGCATGTACACATTTATCCTCCAGCATGTCGGGAGATTTAAATGATCAGTAAAGATGCTGCTGTGGCTCGTGCGGGGGCAAAGCCTCTTAATGGGGAGACACTTGCACCTGCAACCCATAATAAGTATAACATTTTAATTGTTATTGTATATTGTATATTATTGTAAGTGTGGTGTAAAAGAGACAATTAGGTTGATAGTTGGAAAAAAAAAACATTTTTAAGAGTTTAAATTTTTGTCAGTACCCTGGACACTTTTTAAAAAAAAGGATGGGACCCGTACGTCTGGTGTCCATATTTATCATGTCTAGTGCCATAGTCCAGTATCTGGCTTAATAATGACAAAAAAAGTATTCCGGCACTGGACCAAAAGCACCTTTATCCGGAAGATCCAACAGTTTCTAAGTATATGTAAAGGTATCCAGACAATTGACAATATATATAGACCCAGATCTGTATATCATATCATACCACATAAAAATAAAATCTGTCAAAGGTCCATGTCTGTAATCATCTGGACATGACGGTATTTGGCCATATCCCAAAAGTATCACCACCTTGGATACTACCATATTCTGACAACTTTACTCTTTATTTCAAATAACTTTATCATTATTTATCACCAGGAAAAAAGGGCCAAGAAGGACATCGTGTACCTGCATTGTGACAACACAGACGTTTTATGAGAGATTGTGACAGAAATATTTTTGAGAAAGTGAAGTCTGCATGGAAGCTCTGGTTCAATTGAAAGCCAAGAAATAAAGTGGCTGAAGAACAGGATTTGGACGAGACTGAAAACCTGCTTCTCCATGTCCTGAAGAGACATCTCTCAATGTGTTCCAGTGAGTTGTGTAATTTGATTACACACTCTGTCCGGGCCCGCTGCTTTCCTTGGACGAAGCCTCCTCAGCTCTCTGCTCACCTGATCCTTGGTGATGGTGGTGGGGAGGGGGGTTGAACTGTCCATGGGTGTGGAGGGTGGCGGTGGTCTGCAGTCTGAGGTCGTGGAATTTTTTTTGGGGGGGAAAAAAACCCTTTTTTTTTATTATATTATTATTATTTTTATTCATAACATTATTGTGTATGGCACTTGTGAATGAATTATCAATTAAATAATTGATAATAAAGGAAATCCTTTGCAGGTCACCAGTGTCTATAGCTGTAAAAGGATGACAGCTCTTTGGCCAATGGCTGTCTTTTACAGCATGATTGACATATCCGCTTACATCACTTTGTCAATTAGATTTTATTTGCCTCAGTTTGTGTGTTTTGCCTTCCATCAACTTTTTTTTCTTCATATACACATCTTATTTAAGTTACAGCTTACAGGCCATCCCCATGACAGTGGAGATTGAAAAAACAAACAAGAAAAGGTTAAACACTAAATTAATTTGCCAGAATTAAATCTCCCTGCAATAACATGGATAGTGCCTCTCTGCCAGGCATGCCAAACATTTATTCATAAATTATGTCATCTCGACCCTGCAAATTAAGGGTCCCAGTTTGTTTGAAAATATGGTCACCCTAGTTACAAAAACACTTAAAGTCCTGGTGAAACCAAAATCAGAGAGCTGTTTGCTTCAGCACATTTACATATTTTCTGTACGAGATTCGGCTCAACACTAAGTACAGACTCAAGTCGTGGGTGGAGTGCGATGGAAAATCCAGCTACACCTGGAATATGCTGGCTTCACCTGTGACCCAATAAAAGATCAACTCTGTAATGTCAGATAGAAGAGGCACATCCTGTTGGCATTTGGATGTGGAGGATAATGATGTAATAGACAACAGATCTAACATCAGGACCCTCCTGGATGTCAGGTGTG
This sequence comes from Dicentrarchus labrax, assembly GCF_905237075.1. Classification (NCBI taxonomy): domain Eukaryota; kingdom Metazoa; phylum Chordata; class Actinopteri; family Moronidae; genus Dicentrarchus; species Dicentrarchus labrax. The sequence goes on along the minus strand of NW_026136711.1, from coordinate 25,089,655 downwards.
ATAATTATGTCATGGAGGACCATATTGGCAAAGAAACAAATGCAGCACCAGGACCCTCTGAGCACGTCAGCGCTGCTACAAAGCTAAAGGCTGTGTGGAAAGGCCTGTTCGGATGGAAGCCAAAAAATTAAGTGGGTGAACAGGAGGATTTGGAAGAGACTGTTAAGTCAGACAGCAGTGATTTTAAATCTAGGTCTCCTTGTCCTGAAGAGACAGTTTCCACTGCTTCAGTCACCTCCAGTGAGGACATAGAGGGTCCATCAAAAGCAGACCTGAGCTCTGTCCCTGGAGGATGTGGAGGAAAATGACGATGATGTCAGGAAGGACCACAACCTTTGTAGGATAATAAATCTTCTCTCTCTCAACAGGTCGCTGTCCCTTTCTCCACTACATGCCCAGCAAACCGGCCAAGTAGGGATAAAGTCGTGGGTGGCATGCTCAGAATCAGAATGCCACACCAAAAAAATCTAGCTATGTGGACACAGAATGACTCTGTTGAACAGAATCTGTCAAGGATGGGTGATTCCAGAAATGATTAAGATTGTCAATAAAAAACATAAATGTGCTCCAGTGAGGACATCAGGGGTTCAACAAAAGCAGACCTGAGCTCTGTCCCACTGAGTTGGTGGATGTGGAGGATAATGATGTAATGGAGGACAACCTCACATGCAGACTGGAGCCATGTATGGAGGAACAGCACCACTGAACCGGAGTGAAATTCGGCTTTGAGCGCCGGATCATGCAAAGTAGACTGCCAAAAGAGTGAGCCATGGATATGTGCCACTGACAGCTCAGTGTGGGGTTGGTGGAGATCCGCCAGACCCATACACAAGAGTAGTAAACATGCATGTGTGACATTTGTGGTTTTTCTCTATAACCTTTGTTTTACTGTTTTTCAACTACGCAAATGTGATGACAGCGTGAATGTCAAAGACAAGATCACATCACTGCACATAACCCTATGAGTTGATCCGCATGTACACATTTATCCTCCAGCATGTCGGGGTGATTTAAATATTAAGTAAACATGCTGTTGTGCCTTTATCCTACCCTTACCCATAATAAGTATAACATTTTTGTTTGAAAAGCGACAGAAACAGCCATATTTATCATGTCGTGAACTGGCTCAAAGTCAAGACAAGAAAGACCACACAGATAATAAAGGTTTTAAAGCAAAACAAATGTTTGTACACACATATTTGGGTATTTGCGTGGCCTACCAACCCAGACTGGGGAAAACACTGTATAAGTTAGTAGGTTGGATGTTGGTGATTATTTTTTTCATGATGCTTCTTGTGTAACTTTCTACGGACGTGCTAACGTTGTTTGAGCTAGTGTGAGAGAACTGTAGGAATGAATTTGTTTAGAAAGATTGTGTAGCTTTGACACAGCAGCTGTAGTGACCCGCTGGACTGTTTGTGAAGGCAAACCGCGACTGATCCACTCCGTTAGCATCATAGATCCACTCCGTTAGCCATTAGCATTATAGATCCACTCCGTTAGCATCATAGATCCACTCCGTTAGCATTATAGATCCACTCCGTTAGCATTATAACTCCTCTAATAGTCCGCTGTCGGACTTTATGTTGTAAAATTTAGGGACCGTCAGAAACTGTGTGACTGTGAAGTCTCGTCAGAAGCCAACAAAACACTGTGTAAGTTAGTATGTTGGATGTCAGTGATTATTTTTCGTGATGCTTCTTGTGTCCCAGATAACAAAAGACATTAATTCAATGTTGGATTTTGGTCAGATTGGTTATTTTTTGTTGAGGTTGAAAAATCTATGTTGATTCAATGTTTAATTATAGTTACCATTTCAACGTTTGAAAACCTGTCGTTGAATCAATGTAACAGGTTTTCAATCATCTTTACTATAGATGATGATTTTTCTATGTTGAAATGCCCTACAGTGGATCCACATCGTTTCAATGGTGCTGATGGGGTTAGGGGAGGAGAGGGGGGAACAGGGGCTCCCGAGACCAGAGAGATCTCACGAGACCAGAGAGATCTCACGAGACCAGCGAAATCTCACGGGACTTCAGCTCAAACTGTAGCGGGAATTTGGGCACAAAACAGCAGATAAACTTCTGTGTGAGACAAACTGGTAAGTTAAGTGCTTATGGAATATAATTTAAGCAGTGGTATGTCATTGCTTATTACAATGACAGAAACAAAATGTAATTGCATGTAAGCTTTAATTTACAAGCATTTAGTTCCTCTGTCAATACATGCAAACATATAAGTCATGTGATATGTGTTGAAACGTTACAGCTCTACTCCTGTCTTGTGTTCCCTTTTAGCCTCTGGAGGAAGCTACTCAGAGGATGTTCAGTCATTTGACCAGCCTGATGGTGAGTGAACTACTTCACATTACTACCTGAGAGGAGTGGCGGGGTACCAAGAAAAGAAAAGGCAAAGAGTTAGAAGGACAAATGAGTTGAATCTTTAAAGTTACTTTGCTCTTATGTTCAGTTCATGTTGAACTGGGGTCCTATTTATAATGTTTGTGTCCCCTGGATTTTCAGGGCAAAGGTAGCCAGATAATTCATTAAGACGTTTGTTCATGTTGAACTGTGGTCCTATTAGATCACACATCTAAAAGATTTCAAATTAACAGACGTGTCCGACAAGGCTGCCCTATATCTCCCTTTTTATTTCTTTTAGTCACTGAGTTATTGTCAATCAGTATAGTAAACAATGAGAAATTTGAAGGTATCTCAATTATTTGGCAGAGAATTAAAAATCTCCCAACTGGCAGATGACACTACACTTTTAACCCTTTAAGCGCCGGGTTTTATTTTGAAAAATACTAGATTTTGACATCTAAATTTCAGGAGGCTCTGACTTGAAAGTGGTTTGAGATAGAGACAAAGTGTAAATGAGACAAATATTGAGAATGACCTAAAGTTTAAATTTCCCCATTTAATTAGCATATTATGACGTCATATGGCGACGGCCATATTGGATTATATAATTTCCATGAAATACCTGATATTTTGAAAGAGAGTTGAACTTATTTCATCGGATTCACCCCCCTCCATCTATTTGTTATGTTGTCCGCATATCAAATGTACAGGGAAAAGTAAATTGTAAGCCAACAGTCATAAACTAGAACTATTACTACCACAAAACTTATGTAAACAGTAGGCGTTTTTTATGATTTTTTACCTACTACCACCCCTCCTATTGGAGGACACTTTTCCTTTTCTTTTTTATTCTCTTCTTCATCATTATTATTATTATTATCGTCATTATTATCATCATTATAATATGATAATAATAATAACAGTAGGTGTCTTTTAGCTGCAGAGGCCTAATCTGATCTATCGAGATAAAAGTTTGTAGTATTTGTAGAGTGTGGAACCTCTCATTGCAAGGCACAGTACAGAGACAATATGAACAATATTGAGACCCCACCACATAGCCTAACAAATGGATAGGCACACCACTGCCGCATCGGATGGCCGCGCATGGACGCACTGCGACCGGCGCGGTAGAAAGAGTGAACACTAACGCTGGTCCCAGCGCTATTCTCACCACCCCCGCTACTTCTACCACATCCATTAGCTCCCCTACCGATACTACGAGTTCGTGTAGTACTCCCACCTATGTTGGGCAAAATGTCTTGTGTTTGTGCTTGTGTGTTTACCTCGCTCTGCCCGGCAGCGCCGGTGCAAAGACGCACCGTGCCTATCATGCTCACTAAACGACCGGCCGTCATCTCCCTAAGGTACATTTTCCCCTTCAGAATCAGGATCAGCGAATAGGAGACCCATCACTTCCCTAATCATCAACTTTTAGCTTGTCATTTTCGTTTATTTCGTCTCAATAACTCCTAAATCCAGCAATACCGCTTCAGCATAAATAGCGCCGTGGCGCACTATTTCTGGTTTCTCGCCCAACAATTTGGACGGGTCTTCCTCGAACATTTTGCATTGAAACATGATGTTTTTCTGAGCTAAGGTCTAAGTACGGGATGTCTGCCAACTAGTGGAGGGGAGTATGAATGAGATATAACACTCTATTAGGAGAAAACAGCTGTTTGATTCAGTACCGCGTCCTGTCGCGATTTTGCGACTTTGGCGCTTAAAGGGTTAAAAAAAGTCAAGAATCAGCTCTCTATTACTCTAATTATCCAATTTTCAAACGCCTCAGGTCTAAGACTTAATATGTCCAAATGTCTGCCCGACACGGTATTGTTTATGGGCTAAACCTACATAGTACAGATGCTTACAGCTGTTAGCTCACAATGACAGTACTAAAGTTCTTTGCGGGTTCACATAACTTGACCCACTAGGTTGCATGTTTCTGATGGACGAGCTAGTCTGATGCCAAACATGTGTGAGAGGTCTGACAGGACCGTGTGCCACATGTTTGTTTGTTTACATCGCGTTGCGCTGCACATTATGAAACCAACATTTGGAATACCGCAGTCAAAACCCTGTCTTTCACTTTCTCTGTTGGGTCCGTGGAACGCAGTCAATACAACCAACCCTCTGACGTCATTTTTTACAAAAAGTTAGGGATATTCGGCTTTCGGATGAAATTTCAGAATGTACTTAAAATGCACTATAAAAAAAATGCTATGACTCAAAACCATAAGTGTTGTACACAAGTTGGTAGTATTAGTACAGTACTGCTGTATGTAAGTTCACTTGATTAACGAGCACTGGAGTTAATGATAGAGTTAAATGTGTGTACAAACATTAAATAATCTGAATAGTGCCACTCGGCCAGGTGTGCCAAAGATTTATTTATAAATGATGTCATCTCTAACCTAATATACAGCTACTACTTCATTTTCTGCTTGTTTTATTTAGTGTACGTGTGTAAAAATGTATATTGTGACTAGTTGACTAGTCTGTCTCGGAGGTTGTGTTCACTGGGAGGCTGCTGAGCCTTGTTCGGTTGCAACCATTAATATCAACCATTAACCATTAATATCACCTCCAATAACGGCAGTTACACTGCTAGCTGAAGCCCCTCCAGTGTGTGTGTGTTGCTGCTGTATGTAAGTTCACTTGATAAACGAGCATCGGAGGTAACAATAGAGCTACGGTGAGAAAACTGGTCAAACTGCAGGAATTAATTTGTTTGGTAAGATTGTGTAATTTGATTAGAACAAAGCAGCTGCTGCTCGCTAGGCCTTGTCTGTGATCTCACTGCCACAGGCTACTACAGTTACAAGTCTTCCAGAGCACTGGGACCCTCCCCAAGTTCACCAGAACAGGCTTTAAGCATCCTTGGACACACTCTGTCCGGGCCCGCTGCTTTCCTTGGACGAAGCCTCCTCAGCTCTCTGCTCACCTGATCCTTGGTGATGGTGGTGGGGAGGGGGGTTGAACTGTCCATGGGTGTGGAGGGTGGCGGTGGTCTGCAGTCTGAGGTGGTGGAATTGGGGGAGGTGATGGACATGGTGGTGGTGTGAAGTGGGTCGTCGTTGGTTGTGGGAGCTGGAATATCAAAGTCCATTGCCTTTTCTTTTTATTATATCATTATTCATTATGTTTTATTCATAATTCATTATTGTGTATGGCACTTGTGAATGAATTATCAATTAAATAATTGATAATAAAGGAAATCCTTTGCAGGTCACCAGTGTCTATAGCTGTAAAAGGATGACAGCTCTTTGGCCAATGGCTGTCTTTTACAGCATGATTGACATATCCGCTTACTTCACTTTGTCAATTAGATTTTATTAGTATAGCGCCAATACATAACAGAAGTTATGTGACATGTTAAAGTACGAAAGAGCCAAGATTCGAAGAAGCAGTGTGGTTTTATCCCTGTTGGACTCTAACACAGTTATACATTCCTGAGTTCTGGGACAGTAAACAGACAGACAGATAGTGTGGTGAGATGATCATGTCCTCGGCTTCTTAGTGAAGTCTCAACATCCCGCTGTTTACTTGGACAAAGAGTGTAGTTAGAAACAGGGCTAAAGTTTATATGCATATAATAGCCTCTTTAACAGTTGCGTTTGGTTTGAAAGTTTGAAACTTGAAGTTTTTCACAACATTCTTCAGTGGCAGAGGAAGACCTGAGTTCTGTCCCTCTGGAGTTGGTGGATGTGGAGGATATTGATGTCATGGAGGACAACCTTGTCGAAAAGATGGATGTAGCACCAGGACCCTTCCTGGATATCAGGACTGCTACAAAAGCAGACCTGAAATCTGTCCCTTCGGAACTTCTGGACGTGGAGAATGAGGAGATCCTACCAGAAGATCAACAAGATCAAAAATCCACCAGCAGCTCGTCCCCACCACACCTTCACAGAAAGAGGTTTTCAGTGGCAGAGAAAGACCTGAGCTCTGTTCCTCTGGAGTTTATAGATAAGGACACAAACACAATCTACACCTTGATCATGTGTTTTTTGGACAGCCTTACCAAAGAGTATGTATCTATTTTTCTCACTAAAATTCCAAGTTAGCACTTCAATACATGTTTGACATTTGTTGTAAACATTTTTGTAACCTTTGTTTTATTGTTTTTTTGTTTTTAAGGCAGCGGACAGAACTACGCAAATGTGATTACAGCATGAACATGAAAAACAAGATTGCTGACGTGACTGCAGAGGTGTTTATGCACATTACACAGGCAGTCAGTCACAACATTGACAAGTGCTCAATCGGTGGTGAATTGGTGGACACAGCTGGAGGATTAACACCCAAACTCAATGGAGACAATTGAAAAAAATATAAACTCTGTTCTGTCAGAGATACAACAGGCACGCCCTGTTGTCACTAAGAGGAGGTGGTTTGGCAAATTGCATAAAAATAAGGTTAATCCCATTTCAGACCTATCAGATAACAAGCGCTGCTTCTCTGAAGACACCAGCCAAAATTGGTGATAATCATTAATGGGCCGCAAATTATTTTGATTTTTTAAAGCTTGGGAATTTTACTTTAAGATGTTTAGCACATTTAAATGAGGCACCTCAGCTGAGCCTTTAGTTTGCTTTGCCCTTGCCTTTGCTTTACTTTTTCTTTGCTTTACCTTAACTTGTCTTTGTTTGCCTTTGCTTTCCTTTTTCCTTCCCTTTCCCTTTGCTTTGCCTTGCCCTTCTTTTGCTCTAGTCATTCCCCTTAACCTTTACCTTGCTTTGGCTTTGCTTTGCTTTTCTTTGCCTTGCCTTGCCTTGCCTTGCCTTGCTTTGCCTTTGCCTTTGCATGCCTTTTCTTTCCTTTGACTTAAACACAGCCAGCCTGTTATACCTGCTATCCCTTGCCCCCTTCCTTTACCCCTCTCCACTCTCGCTACACCAATTTCAACCTATGCATCCCATACCCCTTTATTCTCCCTCTCCCTTTCTCTCACAACCCAACCAGTTGAGGCAGATGGCTGCCCACCCAGAGCCTGGTTCTGCTCAAGGTTTCTGTCTGTTAAAAGGGAGTTTTTACTTGCCACTGTCACCAGATGTTTGCTCATGGTGGGAATTGTTGGATCATTGGATTATTAAACGGTACAGTCTAGAATATATATATTTAAAGTGTCATGAGGTGATCTCTGTTATGATTTAGCTCTATATAAATAAAAAGTTCAAACTTTACATTGAAATAAACTGATTCACACCATTTTTTTCAGTTAAGCTGTACACAGAACAAATTTGTCAGAAAAGTACTATGAAAGGCACAGAAAAGGTCCTTAAGGTGATAACTATGGACATTTGTTTCATTTTAAAGGTACAAAGTCATGGCTGTCAAGAAAGGGGTACACAATTATACTTTCAACAAGTTTAAGGTACAAGAAAATGCCACAGCAAATAAGAAATCACAAAATCTTTTTATTTTGGATTCAGATACTACTATCAGACCCTGAATAAATTCCACTTTCAGTATAACTGAACTCTAACAGGTCCACTACATCTGCTGGACTGGGGGATGTAACATACAGAGCTATTTGCTACCGTCACAAGTTCCTCTCTAGCTGCCCGTTTTTACTGTAAATATGTAAATAAACCGGGACCCTTAATTTATGGGACAGAGATGACATCATTTATAAATAAATCTTTGGCACACCTGGCAGAGAGGCACTATCCACGCTGTTGCAAGGATATTTAATTAATGAAATTAATTCAGCATTGAACCTTATGTTTGTTTTTTTGTATCTGATCACATCCCCTGTGTGTCTGCATGAGGAAAGGACATGAGAGTGAAAATATTGTGATACTTGAATTAAATCTTTAAAAATATATTAAAATATTGCAGAAAAAGTTCAAGTTGAGTTCAATTGCATTATTAAAGTCCATAATTATTCTACAAATCTTACTTTAACAGCTGCAAGAAGTAGCCTTACAGACTTTATAGTCTATATCAGTGTGCTGTGAGTTAACCCGAAGCCGCATGTACACATTTGTGATGCGATCTGGGAAAACCCATCACATGGTGAAATTTTACCAATTTAAGATTCTGATACCTTAAAGCTGCTTTCAAGCTCTTTTCAAATCTGTTATCCTTTTTTTCATAGCATGTCTGTAACAAATGTTATTATTATCTGAAGTCAGCTTATTAACATGGTTTTATGAAACGGAATTTTGAGAAAAACAGGTTTAAAGATAGACATTCTAAATAGAACATTTTAACAATCAAATATCACATGTTAAATTTTCATTACTCTATTATGGCACAGACTTATTTCAGTCACTGTATATGTTGGAAAAGATACAAAATTGTTACTTTGGCACTAAGCAAACACACAACACTCGTGAATTAGATGAAAATCAAGAATGTATTTATTCATTTAACATTCAATGAATTGAATTTGTTTTATGTAACTTTTTCTCTTCTTTTTTTTAAGTTACTGCACATTATACATGTATTAGACAATGTCAGTATTATTCTGTTATTATACAGTATATTATCAAATCATGCAGTATAAATATGCAGAAAATATAATGAATATGCAGTATAAATACAGAAAATATCAGAAATATGCAGTATATATATATATATATACAGAAAATATAAAAATATGCAGTATATCATGACTTATTGTAAATTCAAATGGAAAAGTTGAGTAACAACACTAACTATAGATACAACCTTTGTATTCAAGACTATTATACAATGACTGTCCCCAGAATCACTGAATTAATCCTCACTCATGTTTACAGCCTGAGTGAGGGGGCAAACCAAGTCCTGCTTGTCTTTTGTCACAAATTCCCTTATCTCATTGTAAAGATACTGTTGCCTTTTAGCATCAAGCCCCTTTGGGAGGAGATCAGGCAAAGCACTTGGGTCAAGTGCATCAAAGTCGACACCATTTCTCCCTAAGTCTTGGGAAACTTCCTCACTATTAAGGACTTTTTTCATTCTTACTATTGTGGAGCCCTGACAGAATAAGAAATGATGAAAGCCTTTAATGGTGGGTAATTTTCTGAAGTATGTACCCAAGAATGTGCTCCAGTCATTCATAGGTACAAGAACAGTGCCATCCTCTCTACCACAAAGACATGGTATCTTGAGTCCAGATGGACTTGAGTTTTGAACCACTTGGGCAATGTCATCCAAGCAGTCAACCTTATTCCTCCTAAAATTTCTTTTAAAGAGCCCAAAGCACCAGTCTCAGGAAAACTTTGTGTGCCCAGCAAGAAGGAAACTAATTTTGATTGACACATGACGACCTGTCAAGACACGCCACAATAGATACCACATCACAAAGGAGTTCTTGTTTTGTCCCGCACAGTTATCTGCATGAATGTGCATGTGCATTTCACCCAGTCCATAATTCTCAAGATATGAGTGTAAAAGGCTAATAACACAGTTGCTACCTTTACCAGTCGGTATGGATTCATCCAACAAGAAAGTAACCTGCTTTGGCAAGGCCTCACATGCTACACCAAAAACTCCACACTTACGTGGAGTTTTGAAATATATCGGCCCTGGTTGGAGGGGATCATTGGGGTAGTGAATCTGTTGTGCAAAGTCCATGCTATAATGTACCATTCCCTCATAACTACAAGGACTGTGTGGACCTAACTCTAAACCAGCAGGCAAGTTTGCTTTTGAATCCTTACAAAGTTGCTGATAGTGTGTACGCTCTTCTCTAGCTTTCTCCAGATGTTCAGTGGCAAGACAATGCAGCTCTTCCTTCTCTGAATCAGCCTTATTGGCAGCCTCACTAATGCGTTTTTGATATTTTTGACATGTCCAACACAGGTCAGTTGCTGGCCGCATTGTGACAACAAATGGCACCACTTCCCGCCAGATACGACGAAACGTAACTACAGAAACCACACGCTGATTTGCTGCAGCAACTGCCACACAGTAATCAGAGTACACCTTCACCTTCGTACAGTTAGTTGGAAGAAGTTTCAAATCACTCCTCCAAAAGCCTGGTACCCTCCCTGGAAGATGCATGCCATGAGTTTCAGCATAGTTTACAATGAAATGTGCAACATACATATTATCCTATTTCTTCAGTGCATTAGGAGGCTGACGCTTTTTGTTGCCATGCATTCGAGGAGTAACACCATGCTCTTTATAATGCTTAATAAGAGCATCTAGCTTGACCTGGCCAATGGCATGGAGATATTTAAACGTATCCCTGCATATTTTCTCCCCATGGTGAAAGAAATCAGTTCTTTGGGACTTCCGAACTGTCTGTTTTTTTTTATGGGTGCGGGATGTTTGCTGAGAAAGATGCATTCCACACGAGAGTTTAGCTAGAATGGCGATATCTTGTCATTTCCAGGAAACAGTAGCGAATCATCTGCAGCTCCTCTTGTAAGAAACGTGTTGAACATGGATGACCATTGTTGTATTTGCATGCACATACAAACTCTTGCACATCATCACCATTATCCTCTTGAAGTGGAACTGGTGGTAGTATCTCTGCTACATCTTCAATAATGGATATGGGATGGTCATCATCTGAAATGAGGAAGAATGAATAACTGTAAGACATATATATTATATAAAAAAGGCTGAACTACATTATTACTAATAATCAACATTAACAATCCATCACACAAGTATTTCACCACCGCAATATGTCTATGCCCATAAGACATAGGCTACTACTATAGTAGTACTACTATTATTACTCAAAATCATCATCATCATCATCATCATCATCATGATTAGATTATGTTGTTTGACAAGGTGCGACCAAAACGTTAACAATATATTAAGGTGTAGCCTACTATTAAAAAAAATTAACATGTTACGTGCAGGCTTGCACAGCACGCTGACAAGAAGCAATCGGATCTGGCTCAATCCAACATCTCTCTCCCAAAGTAAGATTTATATGTCTTACGTTTAAATTGCAAAATATGTCACAGAGTGAAGAAACCATCTTCACCATCTGTAATGCAATCTACTACAGCCTTGACTGTCACTAGCATGGAGCAATCATGAACAGGGGCGGACTGGGACAATAATTCAGGCCACCACCACCGGATTAACGCAAAACAACAAGAGTGAGTTAGGCGTTTGGTGCCTACTGATGTAAGAGTGTAAAATAATAGAGCAAAGGCTCCACATGTGCCCACACACAGCCTTTTCTGTTTCTTTCCCCTACAAAATAAATGTTTCTGTTCACTAATTGACAATTTTTATATGCATTGGCAATGTTCATATAACAACAAATATGTTCTTAATCTCAGTGGGATTTTACCTGGTTAAATAAAGGTTAAATGAAATAATGTAATACAAGGATTTCAATATTAATATAATTTATTATGTCGTGCCTATGTTAGTTAACCATATTCTATAATTTGCACTTACATTTGTTTTATTAAGTCAGTTTTAGCCCATCAGCTTCCACAAAGTGGAACTAACCTCCTCATTAAGATAGTGGTGCTGGATAGGCCATAGTTTTGCCAAACATGTCAGTTATTTTACAGCACTTCGCTGATCTGTGGTCAGTGCTTTTAGCTTTTTAAGCCTCTCTCTCTCTGCTCCACCTTTCCTCTTGGGCTGTCGATCTCGCTCCATTTTTCAAGCATGTAGAACTACAGGTGAGGGAGGGAGGAGGGAGGAGGGGGCGCAACTTGGTGTGTGTCTGTTTGCAGTGCTGCGACAGAGAGGAGGGAGCATGTTTGTGCTCAACGTTGCTGCTCAGTCTGTGTGAGCTTCAGCGAGGCAGATACCCTAATGAGGGTCACTGATCATGAACTTCACCGAGTCTATTAACCTGACGTTAATGCGACAGTCTGCATCTCGAACATTAACATTAACGTTAAGTCTCTGTTTTAAACTCACATGTCAGCTGAACTTAGATGCATAAACAGCCATAGTTTGTGGCTTTAATTTGAAGTTTTAAGCCTTTGTGTCGCTGTTTAAAAGAAATGTATAATAGGAAAATGGTAATGGATAAAGTTACTCAGAACAAACAAAATATCCGCCATCTCAGTAGACTCTCACATCCTCACGTAACGCTAGGTTTATCAAAACATATCACATTGTTACAACGTATATCTGGCGGGAAAATGTGCATTGATATGATATGACTTCATTCATGTGGTTTAGGACTTTGATTGGTGAACCGTCTTTGTAGTGTTTATAGCCTAGGCAAAGCACGTTATTGGAGATTTTTATGCACCTCCGCCGTTCGCGGTTTCAAATGTAGGTTGATCTTTCAGACAGCTTGGCCAATATAAATTAATTTTTAATGTATAAAACTAGCGAATTTCACTTAGATATTTTCAGGAATTATAGACAAGATGTTATATAATAATAATTTAATGAAAACCAATTTTGCCAAATAAATGACAATCGACCTATTTTTACTATTTCCTCGAAACGTGCCAGCGCGACATCCGACGGGTTTTCCCAGATCGCATCACATTTATCCTCCGGTATGTCGGGAGATTTAAAAGATCAGTTAAGATGCTGCTGTGGCTCGTGCGTAAGGGTGCATAATGTCTCTCTTAATTGGGAGACACTTGCACCTGCAACCCATAATAAGTATAACATTTTAATTGTTATTGTCTATTGTATATTATTGTAAGTGTGGTGAAAAAGAGACAATTAGGTTGATAGTTGAAAAAAAAAAAATTTTTTTAAGAGTTGAAATTTTTGTCAGTACCCTGGACACTTTTTAAAAAAGGATGGGACCCATACGTCTGGTGTCCATATTTATCATGTCTAGTGCCATAGTCCAGTATCTGGCTTAATAATGACAAAAAAAAGGAATCCGGCACTGGACCAAAAGCACCTTTATTCGGAAGATCCAACGTTTTCTAAGTATATGTAAAGGTATCCAGACAATTGACAATATATATAGACCCAGATCTGTATGACATATCATACCACATAAAAATAAAATCTGTCAAAGGTCCATGTCTGTAATCATCTGGATATGACGGTGTCTGTCCATATCCCAAAAGTATCACCACCTTGGATATTACCATATTTTGACAACTTTACTCTTTATTTCAAATAACTTTATCATTATTTATCACCAGGAAAAAATGGCCAAGAAGGACATCGTGCACCTGCATTGTGACAACACAGACGTTTTATGAGAGATTGATGACAGAAATATTTTTGAGAAAGTGAAGTCTGCATGGAAGCTCCGGTTCAATTGAAAGCCAAGAAATAAAGTGGCTGAAGAACAGGATTTGGACGAGACTGAAAACCTGCTTCTCCATGTCCTGAAGAGACATCTCTCAATGTGTTCCAGTGAGGATATCAGGGATGCAACAAAGAGCAGCCCTGAGCTCTGTGGTTGGTTGATAATATGGAGTATGAGGATGTCAGTGCAGAAGATTTTTCTAGACTTCGTTCCTTGACTCTTTACTCCTTTCTTGCTCTCTATAACCCCACTATTTCCACCCTTGCCTTCTCACTGTCCCACAGCTGTTCAGTCAAACAGGCATTACACTACCTCACGGTTCATCCTCCCTGTCCAATCCTCCCCTCCTGGACAGACCATCCCTCTCAGCCTCATGTTCTCACTGTCTGTGGGCCGCGTAGAAGCAAAAGAAATATGTACTGTAATGGGAACATTCATTTTAATAACCTTATCTATGTCTTACCTACGCCAGAAGACATTCCCTGTAATCCTGGTCCTCTGACTAAATGCCCACCTGAGCCTAATTCTGTCCTCAGTGCTGAGGCTAGAGACAATCAGTGATATTTTACCACAAGCCATCTATGAATCTTCTCCCGAAAGAGTACCTTGAGTGTCACCTCTTCATTCTGTTAAAATGCTCCAATTAATTCAAAACGCTGCAGCACGAGTACTGACTGGAACTAGATCATATCTCTCCTGTACTAGCTTCTGTGCACTGGCTCCCTGTAAAATGTAGAATAGAATTTAAAATCCTCCTCCTCACCTATAAAGCTCTTCATTGTCAGGCCCCTTCATATGTTAAAGAGCTCATAGTACCCTATTACCCCACTAGAACACTGCATTCTCTAAATGCTGGGCTACTTGTGGTTCCTATAGTCTCTAAAAGTAGAACAGGAGCCAGAGCCTTCAGTTACCGTTCCTCTTTGATAAAGCTTATAGTTAGGGCTGGATCAGGTGAGTCCTGAACCATCCCTTAGTTATGCTGCTATAGGCCTAGACTATCGGGGGATTTCCCATGGTGCACTGAGCTCCTCTCTTCCTCTCTCTTTCTGCACTCATTCATGTCCCATTAATGCATGTTAATAACTTCACTTCTTCCCCGGAGTTCTTGTGCTTTCTCGTCTCGCAGGTTCTTATCGATCCTGGTGGAGCCTCCTGCCATGGTCCTGCTAGATTGCCATTACCAATACTGTTGTTGCTGTGCACCTGTCGGTTGGTCTGTTGGTCTCTCTGTCTCTGTCTCTCTCTGTCTCTGTCTCTCACCCCAACTGGTCGAGGCAGACGACCACCCACCTAGAGCCGAAGGATCTGTCCTAGGTTTCTGCCTTTTAACAGGCAGTCTCTCTTCCACTGTTCATATATGACACACGTTCTTGAAGTTGGGTGGCACAGTACTGTCATAAAGGCCCCTAATCTTCATCTGGCTGGCTGGTGAAAGGGTCGTAGCTGGGGCGCTTCACTATATAAATAAAGTTTTACTTACTTACTTACTTGTGGAGCTAGTTGGCAATGGTGAGCTAAAGTTAGCCTCCGGCTGCACAGGTACATCAACATGTACATGGAGCATCCGATAAAGCTTAAAAAAAAACTAAAAAAGAAAACAAAATTTTCTCTGTTTAGAAGTACAGTCATCCAGTTGTCTTTTATCCTTTCTTTTTTGAGCGCTGTTTTGTTGTTTCAGCTTGCTAAACATAATGTTGTTAACTCTTTACTTAATTTATGAAATGCATTTCGTATTTTGTTTCGATTATATTATTGTCATTGAAATTCATATCAATAAAGACAATTCAATTTTTTTTTTAAATGAGTGAGTATCAAAGCAGTTAGAATGGAATGTGCAGATATCAAAGCAGTTAGAATGGAATGTGTAGATATCAAAGCAGTTAGAATGGAATAGAACTTTTGTATGACATCACCATTGTTGTCATCTAGTAGGCTGACAAAGAATCTTTACAGATAACCTCATTTCAGTACTGGTCTCTGAACTCAAAACATTTCAACAACAAAACAGCGTATCACTTCAACTGAAGATAGGAAGAAGATCAATACAAAGACACAAGGACAAAAAGAAAACAAATCTGATGATGGCTGAACAAAAACAGGTAAAAATCAATAATCTAACTCTTTTAGTACAGTAGCCTATTTAATACAATTTTAGAAGTACTTGTACTTTGTTTTGATTTTAGGCTACATTATACTTCTACTACACTTCAACTTATCGAAGGGAATTACACATTTTACAGCTACTACTTTCTTTTCAGATTAAGAGTTTACATACAAAACATATGAGCAGTTTATAAAATATGCATTGAGAGAGAGTACACCACAACCAACTACAACCTATACATACAGCTAACGTGATGCATTCTAGTTAACACAGACTGGGGTCATTGTGCATGAGGAGTACTCTTGGTTTTAATACTTTGAGTACATTCTGATGCTAATACGTCTATGATTTTAATGAAGTAAAATTTTGAAAGAGGGATTTCTACTTTATTTTATAGAGTGGTGTTGCTACTTACTTAACTAAATAGTATAAATACTACTTCCACAACTGGATGGTATTTAATAGTTTTATATCTGGAAACAGAGGGTAGGATTTCTTGGGCAATATGACATCTTTCGTTTGCAGTTACTCAACTACAGTGTGAGCACAGGCCAGCTGTTGTTGACAGCTGTATTGTCTATTCATCAAACTTCGTTAACTGAAATCCTAGTAGGGCTGAAGTAAAATCTGTTAGTTCTACCTAAAAAGTAAAAAAATATGCATATCCAGTGCAAATATTCATGACATCATATCAACTGAGAAAAGTAATGAGAGGTAGCAATTAAGCAATGAAACCTGAATGTTTTTTTGTTTTTTTTCCAACAGAATACAAATAACAGACTCGACGCTCACGTACCTCTGAGGATGCCAACATGCTTGTCTCAGAGATAATGCATCGGGCGGCTGACAATCTCGACGAGCTGATGCAGTCTATCTCCAGGTGGGAGGCTGAAGAGAGCTCCAAGTCAGAGACTGCATTGTCCATGGACTGTCGCACCCAGCAAAAAGTGGAGCGACATTTGAAAAGATTTTTTTACCTCCGGCGAGTGTTTGCTGAGCACCAAGGAGATGCCGAGGAAGACCAGATGACGGATAACAAAAAAGGAAGTGTAACAGCAGACATCAGTACACAACCCTCTTGTGACAGGACATCCAAAAGAAAAGGTGGCAAAACTATCTATAAGAAGATGAAGTCTGTGTGGAAGGGACTGTTCAAACGGAAGCCAAACCAAAAAAAGGCTGAAGAACAGGGTTTGGATGAGACTGCCGAGTCAGACAGCAGTGATTCCAAATCTGGTTCTCCATCTCCCATTGCCTCAATGTGCACCACTGAGGACACAGAGGGCCCAGATAAAGCAGACCTGAGCTCTTTACCTCTGGAGTTGGTGAATGTGGAGGTAAATGATGACATGGTCATCAAGAACTACATCGTCAGAGAAATTGACACAGGACCAGGATCCTCCCTGGACATCGGGACTGCTACAAAAGCAGACCTGAACTCTGTCCCTTTGGAACTTCTGGACGTGGAGAATGAGGATATCCCACCAGAAGATAAACTAGATCGAAAATCCACCAGCAGCTCGTCCCCACCACACCTTCACAGTGAGAGGTTTTCAGTTGCAGAGAAAGGACATGCAGATGAAGACCAGATGACGGACAACAAAAAAGGAAGTGTAACAGGAGACATCAGTACACAACTGTCTTGTGATTCTGACACGACATCCAAACGAAAAGGT
This sequence comes from Dicentrarchus labrax, assembly GCF_905237075.1. NCBI lineage: Eukaryota > Metazoa > Chordata > Actinopteri > Moronidae > Dicentrarchus > Dicentrarchus labrax. The sequence continues at coordinate 25,072,354 of NW_026136711.1, read as the reverse complement.
GGCAAAACTATCTATAAGAAGATGAAGTCTGTGTGGAAAGGACTGTTCAAACAGCAGCCAAACAGAAAAGAGGCTGAAGAACAGGGTTTGGATGAGACTGCCGAGTCAGACAGCAGTGATTCCAAATCTGGTTCTCCATCTCCCATTTCCTCAATGTGCACCACTGAGGACATAGAGGGTTCAGCAAAAACAGACCTGAGCTCTGTCCCTCTGGAATTGGTGAATGTGGAGGTAAATGATGACATGGTCATCAAGAACTACATCGTCAGAGAAATTGACACAGGACCAGGATCCTCCCTGGACATCGGGACTGCTACAAAAGCAGACCTGAACTCTATCCCTTTGGAACTTCTGGACGTGGAGAATGAGGATATCCCACCAGAAGATAAACCAGATAAAAAATCCACCAGCAGCTCGTCCCCACCACACCTTCACAGTGAGAGGTCTTCAGTTGCAGAGAAAGACCTGAGTTCTGTCCCTCTGGAGTTGGTGGATGTGGAGGATATTGATGTCATGGAGGACAACCTTGTCATAAAGATAGATGTAACACCAGGACCCTTCCTGAATGTCAGGTCTGATACAAAAGCAGACTATAACTCTGTCCCTTTGGAACTTCTGGACATGGAGAATGAGGATATCCCACCAGAAGATAAATCAGATCAAAAATCCACCAGCAGCTCATCCCCACCACACCTTCACAGAGAGAGGTCTTCAGTGGCAGAGGAAGACCTGAGTTCTGTCCCTCTGGAGTTGGTGGATGTGGAGGATATTGATGTCATGGAGGACAACCTTATCATAAAGATAGATTTAACACCAGGACCCTTCCTGAATGTCAGGTCTGATACAAAAGCAGACCTGAAATCTGTCTCTTCGGAACTTCTGGATGTGGAGAATGAGGAGATCCCACCAGAAGATAAACCGGATCAAAAATCCACCAGCAGCTCGTCCCCACCACACCTTCACAGAGAGAGGTCTTCAGTGGCAGAGGAAGACCTGAGTTCTGTCCCTCTGGAGTTGGTGGATGTGGAGGATATTGATGTCATGGAGGACAACCTTGTCGAAAAGATGGATGTAGCACCAGGACCCTTCCTGGATGTCAGGACTGCTACAAAAGCAGACCTGAAATCTGTCCCTTCGGAACTTCTGGACGTGGAGAATGAGGAGATCCTACCAGAAGATCAAAAATCCACCAGTAGCTCGTCCCCACCACACCTTCACAGAAAGAGGCTCTCAGTTGCAGAGAAAGACCTGAGCTCTGTTCCTCTGGAGTTTATAGATATGGACACAAACACAAAAAACACAATCTACACCTTGATCATGTGTTTTTTCGACAGCCTTACCAAAGAGTATGTATCTATTTTTCTCACTAAAATTCCAAGTTAGCACTTCAATACATGTTTGACATTTGTTGTAAACATTTTTGTAACCTTTGTTTTATTGTTTTTTTGTTTTTAAGGCAGCGGACAGAACTACGCAAATGTGATTACAGCATGGACATGAAAAACAAGATTGCTGACGTGACTGCAGAGGTGTTTATGCACATCACACAGGCAGTCAGTCACAACATTGAGAAGTGTTCAATCGGTGGTGAATTGGTGGACACAGCCGGAGGATTAACACCAAAACTCATGGAGACAATTGAAAAAATTGTAAACTCTGTTCTGTCAGAGATACAACAGGCACACCCTGTTGTCACTAAGAAGAGGTGGTTTGGCAAATTGCGGAAAAATAAGGTTAATCCCATTTCAGACATATCGGGTAACAATAGCGCTGCTTCTCTGAAATTTGTTGATCAGAACGCCACACCAAAAAATCAACGAGTGTGGACGAGAATGACTCTGTTGAAGAGAATCCGTCAGTTCTGCTGCAGTTTGAGCTGCTGTTCGAGCTGCTGTTCACGGAGTGATGTAAATTCTCTCAACCCCCTTCCTCCAAGCCCAGCTTCTGAAGTCCCAGCAAGAACAGTTGGCGATTCATGTCTGAAGACACCAGCCAAAACTGGTGATAATCATTGATGGGCCGCAAATTATTTTGATTTTTTAAAGCTTGGGAATTTTATTTTAAGATGTTTAGCACATTTAAATGAGGCACCTCAGCTGAGCCTTTAGTTTGCTTTGCCCTTGCTTTACCTTAACTTGTCTTTGTTTGCCTTTGCTTTCCTTTTTCCTTCCCTTTCCCTTTGCTTTGCCTTGCCCTTCTTTTGCTCAAGTCATTCCCCTTAACCTTTACCTTGCTTTGCTTTTACTTTGCCTTGCTTTTACTTTGTCAAACCTCTTCCAGACGTTTGCCGTTGCCATGTCTTGCCTTTGCTTTACCTAAACTTGCCTTTTGCTTTGTCATTTCTCTCTATGCACGTGCCTGCCTTTGCTTTGCCTTTCTTTTCTTTACCTTTGCCTTTACCTTGGTTTCCTTAATGGTGTTTCGCTTAGCCTTTTTCATTGCTTTCCTTTGCCTTTCCTTTGCTTTGCCTTTGCCTTCGCTTTGGCTTGCTTTTCTTCGGTTCTCTTGGCTTTTGCTTCGCTTTGCTTTTCTTTACCTTTGCTTTGCTTTTCTTTTCTTTGACTATGCTTCGCTTTGCTTCGCCTTTGCTTGACCTTGTTTCGCCTTGCTTTGCCTTGCTTCGCTTTGCCTTGCTTTTCTTTGCTTAGCTTTTCTTTGCTTTGCCTTGCTTTGCTTTGCTTCGCTTTGATTTTGCTATTGCTTTGCTTTCGCCATCGCTTCGCTTTGCCTTGCTTTTCCTCCCTTTGCCTTTCTTTGCTTTCCTTTACCTTGCCTTTGTTTTGCCTTTGCTTTGCAACCGCTTTTCCTTTGCTTTGGTTTGCTTTATATGGCCTTGCCTTGTTTTGCTTTGCTTTGCTTAGCTTCTCCTTCGCTTCACTTTGCATTTGCTATTGCTCTACTTTGCTTTGCTTTTCCTTTGCCTTGCTTTTCCTCATTTTGCCTCGTTTTGCTTTCTTTTCCTTTGCTCTTGCCATTGCTTTGCCTTTGCCTTTGCCTTGCTTTGCCCTTCCCTTTGCCTTGCGTCTCTTAACCTTGCTTCGCTTAGCCTTGCCTTGCCTTGGCTCGCTTTGCCTTGCCTTGCCACACCTTGCCTTGCTTTGCTTCGCCTTCGCCTTCGCCTTCACCTTGCTTCGCTTTGCCATTGCTATTGCTTTGCCTTTCTGCTTTGCCTTGCTTTATTTTCCTTAGCCCTTGCCTTTGTTTTGCCTTTGGCCTTTGCTTTACTTTGCTTCGCTTCACTTTGCCTTTGCTTGGTCTTCGCTTTTCCTTCGTTTTGCCTTCGTTTTGCCTTCGTTTTGCCTTTGCTTTGCCCTTGCCTTTGCTTTTGCCTTGCCTTTCCTTTCCTTGCCTTGCCTTGCTTTGCTTAGCTTTGCCTTGCCTCGCTTGCCTTTTATTTGCTTTGCTTTTCCTTGCTCTTCCTTTGCTTTGCCTTGCTTTGCCTTGCTTTTCCTTTGCTTTGCCCTTTGCCTTGCCTTTGCCTCTGCCTCTGCTTTGCTTTACTTTGCTTTGCCTTGCTTCGCTTTGCCTTCGGTTGGTCTTTGCTTTGCCTTCGCTTGGCTTCGCCTTCAGTTGGTCTTTGCCCCCGCCCTTGCCTTTGCCCTGCTTCGCTTAGCCTTGCTTCACTTAGCCTTGCTTCACTCTGCCTTCGCTTTGCTTTTCTTTGCTTCACTTAGCCTTGCTTCGCCATCACCTCGCTTCGCCTTGCCCTTGCTTTGCTTTGACTTGGCCTTCGCTTTGCTTCGCCTTGCCCTTGCTTTGCCTTGCCTTGCTTTTCTTTGCTTCGCTTTGCCTTTGCTAATGCTTCGCCTTCACCCTTGCCTTTGCCTTTCGTCTTGCCTCCTCCTTGCCTTCGCTCGGTCTTCCCTTTGCCTTCGCTCGGTCTTCCCTTTGCCTTCGCTTCGCCTTTCCTTCACTTCGCCTTTCCTTCACTTCGCTTAGTTTCGCTTTGCCTTGCCTTGCTTTGGCCTTTGCTTCGCTTAGTTTCGCTTTGCTTAATTTCATTTCGCTTCGCCTTGCCTTCGCTTTGCTTTACCTTTGCTTTGCCTTCGCTCGGTCTTCCCTTTGCCTTCGCTTCGCTTAGTTTCGCTTTGCCTTGCCTTGCTTTGGCCTTTGCTTCGCTTAGTTTCGCTTTGCTTAGTTTCATTTCGCTTCGTTTTGCCTTCGTTTTGCCTTTGCTTTGCCCTTGCCTTTGCTTTTGCCTTGCCTTTCCTTGCCTTGCCTTGCTTTGCTTAGCTTTGCCTTGCCTCGCTTGCCTTTTATTTGCTTTGCTTTTCCTTGCTCTTCCTTTGCTTTGCCTTGCTTTTCCTTTGCTTTGTCTTGCTTTGCCCTTGCCTTTGCCTCTGCCTCTGCTTTGCTTTACTTTGCTTTGCCTTGCTTCGCCTTCGCCTTCGGGTGGTCTTTGCTTTGCCTTCGCTCGGTCTTCTTTGCCTTCAGTTGGTCTTTGCCCTTTGCCTGCCTTTTGCCTTTGCCTTTGCCTTGGCCTTTGCTTCGCCTTTGGTTGTCTTGCTTCCCTTAACCTTGCTTCGCTCTGCCTTCGCTTTGCTTTTCTTTGCTTCACTTAGCCTTGCTTCGCCATCACCTCGTCTTGCCTTGCCTTGCCCTTGCTTTGCTTTGACTTGGCCTTCGCTTTGCTTTGCCTTGCCCTTGCTTTGCCTTGCCTTGCTTTTCTTTGTTTCGCTTTGCCTTGCCTTGCTTTGGCCTTTGCTTCGCTTAGTTTCGCTTTGCTTAATTTCATTTCGCTTCGCCTTGCCTTCGCTTTGCTTTACCTTTGCTTTGCCTTCGCTCGGTCTTGCCTGCCTTTTGCCTTTGCCTTGCCTTTGCCTTGCCTTGCCTTGATGTTTCTTTGCTTTTCTTTACTTCGTTTTTCTTTGCTTCGTTTTGTCTTTGCTTCGCTTTGCCTTTGCTTTGCTTAGCCTTTGCTTGGTCTTCCGTTTGCCTTCGCTTTGCCTTCCCTTTGCCTTCACTTTGCCTTCGCTTTGCCTTGCTTCACTTTGCCTGGCCTTGCCTTGCCTTGCTTTGCCTTGCTTTGCTTCGCCTTGCCTTGGCCTTCGCTTCGCCTTTGGTTGGTCTTTTGCTTTCCTTTACCTTGCCTTGCCTTGCTTTGCCTTGCTTTGCCTCGCTTCGCTTTGCCTGACCTTGCCTTGCCTTACTTTGCTTTGCCTTGCTTTGCTTTACCTTTGCCTTGCCTTGCCTTAGCCTTGGCCTTAACTTTGCCTTTGGTTGGTCTTTTGCTTTCCTTTACCTTGCCTTGCCTTGGCCTTCGCTTCGCCTTTGGTTGGTCTTTTGCTTTGCCCTTACCTTTGCCTTGCCTTGCCTTGCTTTGCCTTGCTTTGTCTTGCTTTGCTTTGCCTGGCCTTGCCTTGCCTTAGCTTTGCTTTGCTTTGCCTTCACCTTGCCTTGCTTCTCTTCGATTCGCCTTGCTTTGCCTTGCCTTGCCTTTCCTTCCTTGCCTTGGCTTTTCTTTGCTTTCCTTTACCTTGCCTTGCCTTGCTTTTTTGCCTCGCTTCGCTTGACCTTTCGCTTGGTCTTTGCCTTGCCTTGGCGTTCGCTTTGCGCCTTGGCTCGCTTCCCCTTTCGTCTTGCATTGCCTTGCCTTGTGTTGGCCTTTGCTTGCCTTCGCTTCGCTTCCCCTTTGCTCGGTCTTAACTTTGCCTTCGCTCGGTCTTACCTTGCTTTGCTTTGCTTTGCTTCGCTTTGCCTTTGCTTTGCTATTGCTTTGCTTTCACCATCGCCTTGCTTCTCTTCGATTCGCCTTGCTTTGCACTTGCCTTGCCTTTCCTTGCCTTGCCTTGGCTTTTCTTTGCTTTTCTTTACTTTGTTTTTCTTTGCTTCATTTTGCCTTTGCTTCGCTTTGCCTTCTCTTGGTCTTAACTTTGCCTTCGCTTGGTCTTCCCTTTGCCTTCGCTTTGCCTTGCTTCGCTTTGCCTGGCCTTGCCTTGCCTTGCTTTGCTTTGCTTTGCCTTGTTTTGCTTTGCTTTGCCTCGTTTTGCTTTGCTTTGCTTTTGCCATTGCTTTGCCTCTGCCTTTGCCTTTGCCTTGCCTTTGCCTTCCATGTTTCTTTGCTTTTCTTTACTTCGTTTTTCTTTGCTTCGTTTTGCCTTTGCTTCGCTTTGCCTTTGCTTTGCTTAGCCTTCGCTTGGTCTTAACTTTGCCTTTGCTTGGTCTTCCGTTTGCCTTCGCTTTGCCTTCCCTTTGCCTTCGCTTTGCCTTGCTTCGCTTTGCCTTCGCTTTGCCTTGCTTCACTTTGCCTGGCCTTGCCTTGCCTTGCTTTGCCTTTGCTTTTCCTTGTCTTTCATTGTTTTGCCTTTCCTTTGCTTTGCCTTGCTTTGCCCTTGCCTTTGCCTTGCTTTGCTTAGCCTGGCCTTGCCTTCGCTTTGCCTTCGCTTGGTCTTCCCTTTGCCTTCGCCATTGCTTTGCCTTGCCTTGCCTTTCTTTGCTTTGCCTTTGCCACCGCTTTCCTCATCGCTTCGCCTTTGCTATTGCTTTGCCTTGCTTTTCCTTTGCTTTGTCTTGCTTTGCCCTTGCCTTTGCTTTGCCTTTGCATTGCTTTCCCATTGCATTGCCTTTGCCTTTACCTTTGCCACTGCTTTTCCTTGCCTTCCTTGCTTCGCTTAATCTTGCTTCACTGAGCCTTGCCTTGCCTTTCTTTCATTTGCCTTGCTTTCCCCTTGTCTTTGTTGTTGCTTTGCTTTTAACATCGCCTTCAGTTTGCTTCGCTTTCCTTTGCCTTCCTTTGCTTTTGCCATTGCTTTGCCATTGTCTTGCTTTGGATTTGCCTTGCTTTGCCTTTTCTTTGCTTTGCATTGCCTTTGCCATTGCTTTCCTATGCCTATTCTTTCCTTTGACTTAAATATAGCCAGCCTGTTATACCTGCTATCCCTTGGCCCCTTCCTTTACCCCTCTCCACTCTCGCTACACCAATTTCAACCTATGCATCCCATACCCCTTTATTCTCCCTCTCCCTTTCTCTCACAACCCAACCAGTTGAGGCAGATGGCTGCCCACCCAGAGCCTGGTTCTGCTCAAGGTTTCTTTCTGTTAAAAGGGAGTTTTTACTTGCCACTGTCACCGGATGTTTGCTCATGGTGGGAATTGTTGGATCATTGGATTATTAAACAGTACAGTCTATTATATATATATTTAAAGTGTCATGAGGTGATCTCTGTTATGATTTATCTCTATATAAATAAAAAGTTCAAACTTTACATTGAAATAAACTGATTCAGACCATTTTTTTCAGTTAAGCGTACACAGAACAAATGTGCAGAAAAGTACTATGAAAGGCACAGAAAAGGTCCTTAAGGTGATAACTATGGACATTTGTTTCATTTTAAAGGTACAAAGTCATGGCTGTCAAGAACGGGGTACACAATTATACTTTCAACAAGTTTAAGGTACAAGAAAATGCCACAGCAAATAAGAAATCACAAAATCTTTTTATTTTGGATTCAGATACTACTATCAGACCCTGAATAAATTCCACTTTCAGTACAACTGAACTCTGGTCTCATCTTGACTTATTTGTATTTTGATGAGGCAGATATAAACTTGGTTACTCAGACATGAGCTCGTGCAGCTAATGTCAGCTAAATTAGGCCCAGGGTGGCAGAAGCCAAAACCAACAATAAAAACACCTCTGTACTTTATTCCCCGTCATCAAACTGTCCTCAGATGCTGCATTTGGTCTGAGTTTTGCTGTGCTGTTCACTGGTAGCTCCCAGTCTCAGCAGTCAGCTAACAGGTCCACTACATGGACTGGGGGATGTAACATACAGTGCAATTGGCTACCGTCACAAGTTCCTCTCTAGCTGTCTGTTTTTACTGGAAATATGTAAATAAACCAGGACCCTTAATTTATGGGACAGAGATGACATCATTTATAAATAAATCTTTGGCACACCTGGCAGAGAGGCACTATCCATGCTGTTGCCAGGATATTTAATTAATGAAATAAATTCAGCATTGAACCTTTTGTTTGTTTTTTTGTATCTGATCACATCCCCTGTGTGTCTGCATGAGGAAAGGACATGAGAGTGAAAATATTGTGATACTTGAATTAAATCTTTAAAAATGTATTAAAATATTGCAGAAAATGCAGTGGTTAAGTTCACGTTGACTTCAATTGCATTATTAAAGTCCATAATTATTCTACAAATCTTACTTTAACAGCTGCAAGAAGTAGCCTTACAGACTTTATAGTCTATATCAGTGTGCTGTGAGTTAACCCGAAGCCGTATGTACACATTTATCCTCCGGTATGTCGGGAGATTTAAATGATCGGTAAAGATGCTGCTGTGGCTCTCTCTTAATGGGGAGACACTTGCACCTGCAACCCATAATAAGTATAACATTTTAATTGTTATTGTATATTGTATATTATTGTAAGTGTGGTGAAAAAGAGACAATTAGGTCGATAGTTGAAAAAAAAACATTTTTAAGAGTTTAAATTTTTGTTAGTACAAGAAAAGGATGGGACCCGTATGTCTGGTGTCCATATTTATAAAGTCTAGTGGCATACTCCAGTATCTGGCTTAATAAGACAAAAAAGTATAGCACTGGACCAAAAGCACCTTTATCCGGAAGATCCAACGGTTTCTAAGTATCATGTATAGGTATGCAGACAATTGACAATATATATAGACCCAGATCTGTATATCATATCATACCACATAAAAATAAAATCTGTCAAAGGTCCATGTCTGTAATCATCTGGACCAAAAGTACCTGTCCAAATCCCGAAAAATATCACCACCTTGGTTACTACCATATTCTGACAACTTTACTCTTTATCTTCAAATAACTTTATCATTATTTATCACCAGGAAAAAAGGGCCAAGAAGGACATCGTGTACCTGCATTGTGACAACACAGAAGTTTTATGAGAGATTGTGACAGAAATATTTTTGAGAAAGTGAAGTCTGCATGGAAGCTCTGGTTCAATTGAAAGCCAAGAAATAAAGGGGCTGAAGAACAGGATTTGGACCAGACTGAAAACCTGCTTCTCCATGTCCTGAAGAGACATCTCTCAATGTGTTCCAGTGAGGATATCAGGGATGCAACAAAGAGCAGCCCTGAGCTCTGTGCCTCCCGGGTTGGTTAAAAAATAAGGGGGGGGGGGGGGGTTTGGGGTGGAAAATTTTTTTTTTTTTTTTTTTTTTTTCTTTTTTCTTTTTTTTCTTTTTTAATCTCTCTCTTTCTCCCCTTCCTTTCTCTTTTTCCTTACTATGTTATTTCAAAAAAACAATAAAATAACTACTGGTCTTCTCCCCCCTCCCCCCTCCTCCCCCTCGCCGCAAGGGCGCCCGTCTCCCCCTTTTTCTTCTTTTTTTGGGGGGTGGGAAAAGAAAAAAAAAAATATTTTTTTTATGGGAAATATTTTATTAAAAAATTTTATTTTTTTTCTACCCTACCAAAGAAAATTCCCTTAAAACCTGGGCCCTTTGACTAAACGCCGACCTGGCCTAATTCTGTCCTCAGTGCGGAGGCTAGAGACAATCAGTGATATTTTACCACAAGCCATCTATGAATCTTCTCCCGAAAGAGTACCTTGAGTGTCACCTCTTCTTTCTGTGGCACAGAGGCAAATTGGCCAGAAGTTGCCCTCAGAACTTGTTAGGGCCTCCATAAGTAAACATATAAACAAGACTTACACACAAAAGGCCCACAGGCTTTATTTACTAAATTAACCCGACCCAAAATCAATGAAAAATCAGGAAACAAATATATATATATATACATATATATATATATATACATATACATATATATATATATATACATATACATATATATATACATATACATATATATATACATATACATATACACATATATATACATATATATATACATATACATATACACACACATATACATATATATATATATATATACATATACATATATATATACATATACATATACACACACACACACACACACACACACACACACACACACACACACACACACACACACACACACACACACACACACACACACACACACACACTCTCTCTCTATGGCTCTGTGCATCTCAGACTACAGTCAGCTCAGTAAAGTCAAACAATGAACCACATGACACAGATGTTTTGATAGATTTTTTCTCGACTTTTATATTTTTAAAAACAAACAAAAAATAACAGATTAAATAAAATTTACAGTAGACATATGCAATCATTGTGCACTTTAACTACTTCTTCTGATACGTTCTGCACAGCTGTCAACGAAAAACGCAAACACAATGGGGTGTCGGGGTGGAGCGAGGGGGGGGTTGGGACAGTTTTGGGAGAGAGGAGAGGACCGAAGAAGTGAGGTAGAGGGCAGTAAGGAGGAAACCAATGTGGGGAAGAGGAGAGGGGGATGAAGAGGGAAGGAGTAAAGGATAAAGGAAGGCCTAAACTTTTTCACTCAGGGGAAAGAAAGAAAAATCACTGAATATATAGATTTCTTTTATTCCTTACATCACTTATATAAATATATTGAATCCCAAAAAACAAAAAAAACTTTCAGAAAAAGAAAAAAAAATAAACAGCGCAATACAGAAACCCACAACAGCAGTAAGGCAAACAGAAAGCAAGAGAGGAGAGAGCAGTGAGAGAGTACATGAGAGGGACAGAGGAGCAGGGGAAGTGAGGAGGCAGTATGAGACATGGCAAGAAAAAGAGGAGGGAGCAGTGGGGGATAGCAGGGAGTGCGCAACTGTGCGTATGAAAATTTATAAATATGTGAGATTAAGAGACGACTGGGTGACGGGAGAGTTGAGGAAGGAGAGAAAGCGTTGGCTGAAAAAGGAGCAAGGGTCGGAGAGCGGAGGGAGGAGGAGGAAGAGGAGGAAAAGGTTTGACTGAGGTCGACTGTCCAGTGTGTTTTTGTTATGTGCTACGTGACCCTGTTGCCTGCGTTTCTGTCTGTTTGTGTCTCCTGGTACGTGTGTGTGTGTGTGTGTGTGTGTGTGGCATTTCATGTGTTTCTGTTTAATGGCAGCACACATTCCACGGCAACAGTGAAACACATGCTCACGTGTCTTGTGTGCTCTTCTGCTATATAAATACAAAACAAAAACAATGAATAAAAACAAACAACAAAATCATATTTGCAACCAAACACCAGCCACCTCATGATTCACACCTTCTTCCCTTTTATACATTTGACACATCATTTAACTCAAGTTTTTTTTTGTTTTTGTTTTTTTAAATTGTACACTAAGAGCAGTCCCCCTCAGTCCTCCATCCTTTTCCACCACTCCACCAAGAGTCTTTCTTTCTGTCTCTTTGACTTTCTTTCCTCCCCCCCTCTTTTCCTTTCACTGAGAACTGGCTCTCTCCAAAATACGCAGGTCATAGTTCTTTTTGGCGGCCCTCAGTTTGAAGAGGCTGGCCCCGCTGTTGTTAAGTTTGAAGGAAGCACTCTGGGCAGCCATGGTGCTGGGGAACACTGCCACTACTGTGTAGAGGTGAGCAGGGTCACTGCAGTCACCTTTCGCTCCCGCGATGGCTCCGGGCCCAGCGGTGGCTCCTGGCCCAGAAGGCCCTGCACCAGGACAGGGGCCACAGCCACCTGCTCCTCCTCGGCCTCCCTGGGGCTCCTTCAGCCACTGGATCTTGGCACCGCACATCGACAGCTGGTTAAAGAGCTTTTCAGCCTCTGGACGTGAAATTCCCTCTGGCAGGTCCGTTACCTCGAGTACTCGACTCACCACTGGACAAAGAAGAGACGAGGAGAGACATAAGATGTTTGCAGACTTGAACTACCTGTGGCAGAAACATGCTATGTGTGCAGATAGTCTCTCAGCTTAAGACTTTCTGCAATGTGCAGTGCTTGGGGAAATTGTGGTGTGCATAGCCCTGAGTCCAGCAGGATAGGGTAGTGTAATGGAAATCCAATTTGGCGTATTTGCAACGGCTATACAATTGCACGTGAATGCACTGCAAGCACGTCGGTATACGCTCAGTAACTTCATGTTTATTTAATGGTGCCCACACCAGATGGATGAATTTGTGAGAAAAACAGTAAAATAAGCAACACAGGCTGACTAAACTGATATAATGTAGGCACATGTTCTGCTGCCCTCTAGTATCAGAACACTATCCTTTGCCAGCCTTGTGATGCTATAGTTCTTTAAAATAAAAGACCACATCCAGGTGCCTTAATAGGGATGGGCATAAGTACTCGAGTACTTGTTTGGAGATCAGTATTCATTCCAAGTATTGAGTACTTGCATTTAGAGCTGTGCTTGCTCAGCCGCAGAGAACATTCAATGCTTTCAGTCATCCAATCACTCATCTAACGTTAGAAACCAGATGTAAAAATAAAAGTCTTGAAGTATTTAGAAAAAGTATATGAAATTAATATCCAGTGCAAGATATGTTACATTAAACTTGTGTGTAACCAGTTTGGTTAGTCAGAAGGAAATTAACCGTTTAAGCTGCAGCCTTCGGGCTAAGGTGGCTGCAGATGAAAAAGTAAACCAGCTATTTTTAACAGCCAAATTACTGAATTAGTGGCTAATCCCTACAGTCTGTGCAGATCAGAAAAGTAGGATAACCTTTTCACTTGGATGTTCATTTCGTCTCCAATTCTTTTGCTATTTTGTTTTGTGAGTACTCGGGTCCTCAATTAAAAATCAATGTGAGTTGAGATGAAATGCCCATCCCTAGTGTGTATAACAATGCCTGCTGTGGGATGTAATGATAACACTGGTAGATGTAATGATGGTCTGTGATGATGCAACTAACTTACCAACATCAGTGGTGCCGAGATCTGTTGATGCAGATTTGAGTGTTTGTTTTTTCCCTCGTACCCCGTGTTTCATTACTCCTTGACCCTGAACACAACACAGATATTATGAGGCTTATTATTACAATGCAGTTCCATGAAAAGACACTAGATGGGGGTATAAGCAGTCAGTGGGAGCCTTAAATTCTCCTTTAGTAAATGGGAATGAAGACTGTTCACAGTTTGTATTTTCACCTATTTCACCACCTTTTAAATCTGTTAACACCACATGACAACAGATGCACAAATGCATGTCAATATCACAACCTTAACATGTAGAAGGTCTGAGTTGTGTTTGATTTCAGACAGTACAAAGGCCTCTCAGTACTGACCTGATGGGAGCTGTAGGAGGACTGGCCATGCATGAGGGGAGGACACAGGCTGTACTGGAGAGGCTGCCCCAACAGGGAGTAGCGCCCATCACCTGAACAATATAAATCACAAATTAAAATGGTTAATTCTAAAAGCACTTCAGTTAAGAGTTGTACTGCCCCAGTAGAGACCGGGTGAACAATGCCAGTCAAGGAGATGGATTAAAGGTTTATGGAAGTGGCAACCATTTACACTACTCGGTACTCGGATTCATGAGAGTTAAAGGTTGGGTGAGATTCTGGAGAAATCCAATACCATGACATAGTGTGTGCATGTTGTGGGTTTGCAAACTGTCACTACAGTCGCTGAATCACAGCTAACCTGCAGAGAGGATGAGATGGTTTCCCAGAGCGAGCACACCAGCTCCAGACAGTGATACTCACAACTCTCCTGCTACTATAGCTAACATCACAACAACCGCATATCTTGGCAAACAAGAAAGGAAGCTGAATGTTGGTGAGCAAGTCATTTAACGTTACCTGACACACAAATCCTGGCTGGAATAACAAGTTAGTGTTGTGTGGCTCGGTCTGATGTTTTATTTCCCACTTACAGAGCAAAGGTTGTGTACAAGCTAGAAGACTATGAGGAGATATATACTGAAAGTGTATTGGATTATTTGAATTGATTTGAATCGCTTACTGCACCTTTAAAAGAAAAACCTGCAAAGAATCCAAAGACATTAGAAAGGGGTCAAAGGCAGTTTACTACTATAGTATTCTTTCATTTTGGTGTTTCGAGGACAATCCAATAAAGACCAGCATCATGGTGATTACATGGATCTGACGCAAGAACGTATTTGTATGTGTAATCATGTGTTCCAAATAGTGGGTCGAATGGTCAGTTAAGATGTTGTGGCTCTGTGTGTAAACACTGGTCACAGGACGGGGACGAGGTAAAGTCATGCGTTGGTACAGGAGGTCTAACCAGTTGGCACTGTGCCAGTCAGGTGAACCTGCTGAGGTGAGGCAAGGACCAAAGGGCCAAAAGTCATCTGACAGGATTTACAGGGTTGCTTTGGAAATGGGTGAAAGAGCACGTCTGAGCAGGGGTTCAAGCACACAGCTGTAACAGCAGTTCATGTTTATTTGTCAGTGAACTAAAGGAGAAATCATTTTCTAATAACCTGGTTCTTATTACTTTTAAGTTGACATAATTCCATATAATACATATAATAATACAAGACATAATGGTTATGAGAACATTATTCTTAAGTCAACTGCTCAGATTTGGGGATGTGACTTTGATGTGATGTTATGAAAGAAGAAAGAACATAAATTGTCAGACAACAGATGCATGTGTGTCTGGGGCTTTACATAGGTGTGATATCTGACTGCATTATATACCATTTCCATTGTCATTAGCTACATTTAAGCATTAAAAATGCCTTTTCCTCATTCTGGCCCTCTGGAAAATATCTGTAAACGTGTTTACTGCAGGTTTTTTGCTCAAGTACTGTACTATTTGAACAGTCACCCTTCTTGTTCATTTGTACCTTGAGCTGGTCCTCCTGGCCGGGGAAACTGGGAAATGAGGGGTAATGGTCCCAGGCCTGGACAGACGCTGCTGACGCTGCCAGAAGGAGAAGGGGTGGGAGACTGAGTGGGGGAGGCTAGGGGACTCGTCAGCTGTGTACTGGCCTGGAGACAAAGAGAAAGAAAAAAAATAAAAATAAATATATATATATATATATATATATATATATATATATATATATATATATATATATAAATACTGTGACACATGATTTCCTGATCACATTATATCATTTTCAGCCACTAGGGGGCAGACTAATGCGTGAATACATTTAAATGAATGACTGGCTGTGCCAGTTATGACATGACATCATTTACATTTACAAATAATTTCACCCACTGATCACGAAGACCTTTATGTATACTTGTGTGTACCTGTGGAGTGTTGTCAGGTTTGTAGAGTTCTCCTGGTTTGCCGGGCCTCTGCTCTATGCTGTAGTACTTGCATGGGTTCCACTGGACCAGAGGAGGGTTCTGCGAAGGCTGCGGTCCATTGGGGACGCTGAGCTGCATGACCATCACCCCAGGCCCAGGAGGCGGTACTCCTGAAAGAGCATACAGAGAGAGAGAGGCACACATGTAGATTAACACATGATTTATGACATTTATTAGTGACTTAAAAGAACACTGGCAGCTTCTGGTTGATGCAGTTGAGTCCTCACCCTTTTCGAACATTGCAGTTAAGTGTAAAGGTAAAATATGTATGTGATTCATCACAAAAGGTAGAAATATGAGGGAAACATTCAGACTAGATGATCCCACTAATAGTTACTCTTGGGAATAATTGAGAGGATATAGCTATAGATATTTTTGTAGGAAAGTACTAGAATGAGCTTTACTTGACTGAAGTATGATATGTAAGTGTAAAAGCAGTTGGTTTTGTCAACAGCAACAGGTAAGTATCAAAGAAAGTATAGTAGAGAAGGCACAGGAAGTAACTAAACTAACAAATTCAAACAAAAATGTACCCCCTTTTAATGACCTGCAGACAACCTGTAATGCACACTACCATGATGCCTTGTTTCCTGGTTCAAGATTACCATCTGGTTTGCCTGCCAGTGTAACAGCTTAAGGCTATCAAATACCAGAAGATGAACTACATTCATTATTCCAAACATGTAAAAGAAGCTGCTGACAACATCTTGTAAAATTCAAGAAGAGTCAAAGTTTAGACCTATTGTTGAATTTAGGGTGGGGGACAGTTTGAAATTAGAGCCTGAAATATAACTTTTAACACATTACGAACATAAATGGGTTTAATCCTTTTAAACACACACCTGAGTAATAGCACAAACAGAGCAGAGGTTGAAAGGATAAAGTGACCATCATTACGATCAACATTTACTTAAGGCCAAACGGGAGCACAAGGTGTTTGTGGAGTTTAGGTTTTCTGTGATTTCTTCAAACATTCCCTTTTTAAAGGACATCGATTTACAGGTTCAACGAGTGAACCCTGTGTACCTCAGTTTGAACTTTACCCTGAATACCTTTCCTCTGATTTTGTAAAGGAGAGTTGCAAGTTGGATTTCACTGAATTGCAAAATACACCAGGCATTCATTTCAGGAGAATAATGACCACAAATAAGATAAAATGATTTGAAACAAAATTAAACCTTAAATAAGCTAAAATAATGTACATCTACTGGTCACAAAATGTTTTACAAATGACCACATTACAGCCTCTGTAAACAAAGTCTCACCTGAATATTGCTGCTGTAACTGTTGAGGGTTGCAAGGGGACGGCGACTGTGTGATCTGATACTGCTCGGAGCTGGGGGCCTGCAGGTAACCGACTGATGGGCTGCAGGATCGACACACACAAAGGGGGAGAAAAAGAAAGATATGGTGAAGGGTAATTCACACACATACAGGACGATACCCACACAGCACTTGAGGAAATGCAACCATGAAACTGCACTGTGGCTGATATTATTATGATTGTGACTGAGGTTTACACAACACATTTTTCTCAGTTACGGCAATCATTTAAAATTTTTGGACCCAATTGCCAATTAATTTGTATGAATACGATATATTCTTACATACATACCTTGTGCTATTCTGCTGTGTGGGTGTGATAACACTGTAGTAGACAGGCATTGGTCCCTGGACAGACTGGCTGACGGGTACCATCACCTGCTGCTGGTACTGCTGCTGCACCACCTGCTGATTTTCATTCCCCACTGGTACCTGAAAAGGTGTAAAAGGTCAGGAGTACTAGAGAACTAGAGAAAAGAAGACAAAGACTAAGAGAGAAGGATTAACTTGACTCCTGTCATTTTTATGTTTCAGTTGGTCAAACACTTGTTGTGGACTGTATCTGTGTGTCCATTTTTTAATCTGGTTCTGTTCATGAGCATTTGAAATAGTATGCAGTGAAGGTTTTGGTCCCTCCAGATATTACAACTGTTTAAATACGAGAGACCATAAAATCCCTCCCTCTGGTACTGCTAAGCACATAGCTACAGAGCGGTTCATTCATTGGCTCGGTCTTCTTCGCTTTCCCTTAATTTATAACTGTGTTGGAGGATTACACCAGTGTTTTGCATTACATTATCCATTTAATGTATTTGGATAAAAAATAAACTTATACTTAGAAATAGTGTAGCTGCCACTTCTTATTATGCTGTGGTGTGTTCATGTGCTGTGGGATTATCCGGACTGTATTCACCGGCAACAATGATGATGTCCATGTTGACTTATTGTTTCCCCCCTTAACAATATCAGGATTATGAATGCAATCCTTTCTGACAGCCAACACACAGGGTTCAGATGTAAACAGCCTTAAATAGCATATAGACACGCCACACATAAAACTATACAGGCAAAGGACAGCAGCTGACGCCATCACAAGTAAGGGGGGGGTCTCACCTCTGGTCTGGACCCCCATCAGAGTTTGACATAGTGAAAATGGTGCTGCTTAAACATACTCCTGCATTGCTTTCACACCATCTACTTGTGTTTTTGTTGAGCTTGTTGCAATTGTATGACTCTGGTGTAAGGATGTACATTATTATTGATAATGTATTCATCATTCACCTTCATGCTGATCGAGATTAATGATCAGACTGCAAAAATTATGGGGGTTGTTTAACTTTTTCTGACTCTTCAACATAAAACGTTGTTGTAAGTGTGCACCAGATGGAGCTGTTTAACATGTTAAGATTAGCCACATGTACATTGACACTAGTGGTGCTAACATTTTCAGCTCACCAGGCAAAACTTGTTTACTAAACAATGAAATGTATTTTTGTGTCCTTTAAGAATTATGTTCTATAAAGCTCATTAAAATTGTCCATACCTGATATGATGGCATCTGTGGGTACTGAACCATTATGCTTTGCATTTGTCCTCCCATGCCTGCCCTCTGGGAATTGAGCAAACCAGGGTTTTGGGGCTGCTGCACACCCATCATACTCTGGTAGCTCGGCTGCTGGCTGGGCATCATGGTCTGGAGACCTGATCACAACAGATAACAATCAGAGCAGAGAAATTAGAGTAAGGTGTTAAAGGAAGAGTACAGTGTAAGAGAGGAAGAAAGGAGAAGGACAGTTGGGTCTTTGCCTTTAAGGGGACAATCACTGTACAACAGGAGAGAGTACAGTATACAGATTGTGGTCCAAACTGAGGCAACTTGGATGATGGCACACAAAAACAACATATATTATATACTGTATACCTTGTTTTTATTAAAAAAAGATGATGTTGTAGTAATTTATCTGCACTTAATCAATGGGTGCACAGTAAGTATTTGGAGAGGTACTTCAAAAACAAACAGACTTTTAACAATTATAACTGGCGTATATTCAATAGTGTCTCAGTTCACGTTTGACATTTCAAAATCTCTCAACCTAACTAATGTCAAACCAGGCAGCAGCCATGGATTGATGCAAGGTCTTGCTGACCATGATCCATGTGGATCAGGCAGACCTCCACTATGAGCCAGAGTCCATTCAGGTTGTCAACAGTGTCATGTACTGTATAAACACACAGCCAACCTCCACAGATCCCAAATGAAAGGGGATTGAGGGATAAAGCTGTCAAGGTTTTCCATGAAAAAAAGGGAGCTCTATTTTGGTCTGAGCGTATTTGACTTGGCAGAACAATGTAGAGACAAGGCTTAAAAATTTCCTTTGCCTTTCACCTGGTAAACTTGAAACCGAATATGATTCAGCACTTAGTTTTTTTACACTATATGGAGACATCTCAATATATGAATTTAACACTAGTGATTTTATATTAAAAAAAACAAAAAAACACTGATATTGTGTCTTTATGTAGTTCCAGTGTATGCATCTATATCTATCAATGTATCTATAAAGAACTGAGGTAGAGTCTGATAGTACAGCACAGTACAGCACAGTATAGCACAGCATAACAAAAAGTACCGACCTGACTGCTGTGTGGGCTGAGGCATGGGTTGTGTGCGCTGGGCAGGATAAGACACCTGGTGGGACATGGGCTGGGGCACACGGTACTGCTGGCCTGAGCTGGGATACTGACCAGGAGGGTAGTATGACACCTGTATCTGAAGAGAAAAACACACCAAAATAACTATTTAGAGAACAATAAACACACAAAGATGAGAGTAACAGTGAAACAGTGAGAGTCACAGTGACTTGTATTAGTAGTCTTTAACCTTGTTCACATGTGGAACAGAGATGATGCTCAGGAACCAGCTCCTATATTCTCATGGCATTGAGAACATTACTTTTTTATGTTTTCTTACGTATCTATGTTGTTTATTATGTTGTGCATTATTTGCCACCACTTCTCCCAGACCCTAAATGAAGACCCCCGAGCACAAAGCTCAGCCTAAAACACATTAAACCTTATAATCCTCACTTTTTGGTTTGCTCGGGGCTAGCAGAAAACACTCATTACCTTTTACCTTTTATTGTTAACATAAAAAGCACAACTCAGTTCTGTGCTTTGTTGTTAACATGTCCAACAGTTACAGAGATGTAAGTGTCGGATGTTGAAGCTTTAACAGCTTGCAGCTTATACAACTGGGATAAATGTATAAATACAGAATTTCCAAACGAGACATCAAATGGACAAACAGAGAGGAAGTTGAATGTGAGAAGGATCGATAGTTCCTGCCTCCACCTTCATCTGCATACATGACAACATTCAGCCCATCCAGAGGCTGCAGTGGTGTCAATATTTGCACTCCTGTTACACTTTCGACCACCCACACATCGAACAACACAGTACATCTTCCTTTCCCAGCCAATGCTGTTCACACAAGTATGGAGATCTAACAATGAGGATAATATAAGATGGTGTGTAGGGTGATAAAAGGCATGGAAAGAGGCTGTCTACATAGGTCAGAGCTTGGAACTACAAAATAAAAGCACATAGAATGAAAGCTATAAAAAGACAGAAAACAGGACAAGATGGATCAGTTCAAAAGTATATATATATATATATATATATATATATATATATATATATATATATATATAAAAGTTTTTACAGTGCAGTAAAATGGCAAAATTAGATGTCAGACTGCAAATAGTAGGTTAAACAAACAACTTCACTCTGACCATGGGATAGTGTACTTTATTACTGTTTGTATGCTCTAATTGACAAGCTGCTTTAATGGGATACTACTGACCCCAGACTCCCTTCATAAGAACACAACACTATTGCCAATTTAAAAAAAAATAATTAGTCATTTCAGCTATTAAAAACTCCACTAAACAGACCTTCGTCCTTCACAACTTAGCCCTAGAGCAACATTTCAGGTCCTAATGTCTCCCACAGGGTGTTTAATGGCCAGGTCAATTTAGTTCTCTCTCCTCAAATGAATTATAATAACTACTTTATGGATTCAAGTAAAAGCCTGAGGGAGGGAAAGAAGACTGTGAGTGACAGAGTGTGAGAGAACTAATTATTGTCACCGCCTCTGCAATTGGAAGAATGTGACAGGCTAGCTGACTGACTGAGACCGAGCTTGTGAAGGTGATGCACAGTGCTCTGAGTGCGAGGACCAAACTCCCCACTGGGTGAATCCTGCTACTTCACAGGAATCACATCACCGATATGTCGCACTTAACTCTGCAATTTGTGGCATTTATCAATCACTGCATAGTTATTATGGTTACATGTTATCTTATGATGCGCAGCAGGTCAGATGAACATGCAAAAAGCGTTAAATGAGTCTACAGGCATGCATTGCAATTAAACATATTTCCAAAAATAAACAAATAATGAAAGAACATTTTCTTGGGTTTAATGAAGTAGTTCTTACACAGAAATGTGTACTTTCCGTGTAATCAGTGACAAATTAAATAAATAAATTCTTTCCAGGAAACTTAAATTACTAGACATGTATTCAGAAATTACAGACCATTAAAATAAAGCATTGACATTTTTACAGAGGACTGAAAGCTTCTAGAGAGCTTCTATCTTTGTCATTAATTGACATGTGGTACAACAGCACAGGTTGTGATTACACATTTACTGGTGATTTTGTCGCCAGAGGCGAGTGGTGTACCTTTGCCACAGCTGGTAACATATTAAATACAAACAATGTATTTACTGTGAGGAGAGCTAACCTGAGCCATTGTCAACACCAGTTATTACTTCCTTCTACCAGGAAAAAACGATTACTCACAGAGAAACGGACGAGAAACTATATTGGCGGCTGTTTATTTTATGACACAATCCACACCAGAAAACGTAGTTCTGTAGTTTAGGATTACACACTAGTTACTTCCCTGTAGATCTTTACTGCAGAGAGAGAATTGTGCTGTTGCGTAACCTTTGTTTAACCAACTTTGGAGTTTCCCTGGTTATGCATTGCTAAGAGATGGATCAGAAATGACTCTTATTGCCTTTTTCCATTATAGGAAATTAACATCAACAACTAGACAGTCATAATATTCACTTGGTGTTCAAAGAAAGCAATCGAGTCTCTTCTCTCCATCTGTATGTTAACAAGGTGCAGTGATGATCACACTGTGTACCCTTCTGTCATCAACAAATCTTTACATTAACACTCATTAATATGAGGTGTGAGGTATGAGGAACATGATCTTCCACAGTGGCAAATATCAGAGGGAAGAGATTATGTTAGTGTGTTTGATAGGAATAAAAATTTCAAGAAATGAACTCTTATACCTGAATTCTTCCACTACACATTGCAGTTCCCAAAAAAAAACATAACATCACTCAAGTCCTCTGTTGCCAGATATTATACGGATTATCTCATCAGTTCTTTGTGGTTTTGCATCTGTCCACAGCATTAATGTTACTCTTGTATTCGCAAAATATAGTGTAGTGAATGCTCTGAAGCAGGGAATCTCAACCTTTCTGGATGTGGGGGACCAGAAAGCAAGCAAAGAGGGGTCTTGCCGATAATGTGGGTGGGAGTGAGGATTAAGCCGGATTGAGTCGACTTTACAGAAATGTTTTAATTGTCACATTGTTGTCCCTCATTCACAAACCCATAATAATCTATGAATATAGAAATGTGTGGGGATTTCTCGTGTAGTTGCACTGGAAGCTTCAAGTTTCCACATCATATTTGTGTACAGATTTAGGGTGAGCATAGAGAGTTTACACTCTTCAGAATGTGAAAACAAACTATGAATGTACATCATTCTGAACAGTGAAAAACATCCAAAACCAGTTAGCACAGAAACTGGAAACATGCGCCAACGGCTAGCCTGGTTTTGTCCAAAGGTAACGGAATACACCGATCAGTACCTCTACAGCTCACTGCATCTGGCCAAGAAGTAGTGTGGCACAAAACCAGAGTTGTTATAGTTTTACATTTTTAGTTTTTATTTTGTTTTCAATTGAGTTTAGTTTCAAGAGTGAGTTTGTTCAGTTTAGCTTTAATTGTTTTAAAATGTTTAGTTTTAGTTTAGTTTTTATTAGTTTCAGTGCTAGTTTCAGTTAAAAAAAAATTGGGAAATTTTGAGGGGCAAGATTTAAGAAGTTAAGAATGGGTATACTGTATTACAATACAAACACACTGACAGTCATGCAGACATCCTAATCTTATGCTTGTTGTGTTGACAAATTTGGCTAAATTGCTAAAGACTAAAACCAAAGTATACAATATAATTTCGGTTAGTTTTTATTCTAAAGTCTTGGCCTAGTTTCAGTTTGTAGTTTAGTTTTAGTTAACTATAATAACCTTCCTTGCACATAACCCCCCGTAATCTGGGAATACTAGTTAAAATCAAACATAATAAGGAGATAATGCTGTGATCACTGCAGTGATAATTCTGTCCATGTGGTCCACCCTTACACACAATAACTGCACTGTAAAATTGATAAAATATCAGTACTGTGCATTTAACAATCATCCCAACACATTTATGATCCGACAACTACAGTGTGATTGACATGGCGTTCCTGCAATAAGTGCTCAAATGTGCCCTCTGAGAGCATTGAAGAAGTCAGGATTGTTCTTCAAATTGTCTCTGCACAGGTTTGAAGAGATCCACAAGCATCAGCATTGATAATATTTAAAATGGATGATTCTCCAAATTTCCCTTGACACAAATTTGGATTTCTTCAATAATTTAAGCAACTCCTCTTCAGTAAATCAGACTCCACCAATCGTTTTAACTGCTAACATTTTACCTTGAGAGACTTTTAAATGAGAGTATCATCTCTTTTCCAGGATTCCCAGACCTGTGTGAACTTTTAATGCTCTTAGGCTTATTAAACATTTGTTATTACTTGCTAAACAAGGGAAACCCCCTACATGTGTGGAATATTAAATTACCACTTCTAAAAAACCTTGTCCAGTATGGTGGCCCCAGAATATATGATGTTTTATTTTCTGTGTCGTCTCATGTATACTTTTTCTCGAAGTTTCCCTCTGAAGCCTGACTTGAAATACAAAGGAAGGGTACAATATCACGGCATTTCTTGTTAACCTGGGGTTAATTACTTTTATAGTGATAATACAAAAATACATTTATCATATGTTAAAGGTCCAGTGTGTAACATTTAGGAACATCTATTGGCAGAAATGTCCGTCTTCATTACTGTATATTCACCTGGAAATAATAATTGTTGTAGAATGAGCTGTTTGTGAGAGAGGCAGTGGGTCCTCTTCCTTGGAGGCCACCATATTAAACAGTCATGTTTGTACAGTATCCCAGAACAGAAGAAAGAAACCATTGTTTTTTTTTTTAAGTTTCCTACAGGTTTATAATCTGCAACTACACCACTAGATGCCACTAAATCCTACACACTGGTCCTTTAAAGCCAATAAAATGATAAATATAGGGATCACTTTCTGACCTGAAAACAGTTGAGAACAGGATTTTATCCTATGTCTGATGCCTTTATCACAACCTCAGAAGAGAGGCGTACCTGTTGAGGTGGAGGAGGCTGCATGTAACCTTGTGGGGGAGGTGGGGCCTGCATTACGGGCTGGGATGGCGGAGGTGGTGGAGGTGGAGGATGGGGGTGTCCAGTGGCGGGCTGGTAGCCAGAAGGAGGCGGCATAGGCTGACCAGTGGTAGCCATGATGTAGCTGGTCTGAGGAGGGGGATGCTGGGATAACACCGTGGGAGGAGCCTGATACATGGGGGGAGGCTCAGGGTTCTCACTGGAGCCCTGCCGACTCAGCGTCATCTGGCTGAACTGGGGTGCCAGCTCTTCTCCCTGGGAGGAATAGGAATGATGTCATTGGTGGGTTAGAGCCATTACACTACATACAAGTACAAAATTATTAGTATGAATAGTGGACCATAAACTAGCAGACACTCTTGGCCATTTACTAGGAAACAAACTAGAAAGAGAAATCTACACATTGACTTAAAATTAAGGCACTTTTTAATTCATACCATTCATTACAAAGTGCATTAGAGTAAGTCATTGTATACATCAGCCACAGATTTGTACAGCTGTAGGTCATACTCTATGGCTGTATATAAAGTTATTGGTCATGACCTGAAATGGGCTGCAGACCTCTAGTCAGTGCCACTTTCGGTCTGAGATTGGTAGTGATCATTAAAGCCATACTGCTAAATTAGTAACAGTGAGAGAGCTCTGGAGAGAGGAGTATTAAAGGATTTGTCTTTTGCAATCCTGTACAAAACCAAGATGACTCCTGGATGTAATGGTGGCTAGATTAGATTGTCCTAAAGCTAAGGACACAATTCTGCAGTTATTATCCCACATCACACCTGACTGTGGGTATGACAGAAAACAAACATATTTCCCAAAATATATGGTTAAAATAGTTGGGTTTTTTTCTTTAAAATTCTACTGAAATCTTTTAACCCTGTTACATTGTTTCATCCTTATAAACTGTATTAACAGCAACTACCATAACATGTACTTCAATATGAAGTGCTTGGCATTATCAAAATAAACCACAACAAACACACAACTACACTACACAGTACTAGACGTACATACAGACACGCACATGGAATAGCAGATGATCTTGACCCAAGTTAAGTCTCAGGCAAGGGCAGATTTGTATATAACCTGTTTAGAAAGTGCTACCTGAAAGGCACAGATGTGGTTAAATGCCAAACTAATATGAATGAGAACAGGGTATGAAAGTGCAACAGTTTCTATCAGAATACAGCAATGGCTAAATGTGTGAGTGTGTCAGTAATGCAGTCTTCAGCTAAATTAATATTAAGAGATGAAGCTACAAGAGGTGTCAGTACCATTGTGTACTGCTGGGGAGGAGAAACTGGCAGGAGAACCTGGGGGCAGGAAGGGCTGGAGTAGGAGACAGGCTGAGAGGGCTGCAGAGACGCCACCGGCTGTACACACCACCAGAAAGAAGGAGGAAATAAATAGGCAGAGCAAAGAGTGTGGAGCAAGCCAGTGAGAGGGATGGTGGAAGAAGCAGACAGATAAGAAAGGAATAAAGAGAAATGAAGACACAGGAAAGATGTGGGTTAGATGACAGAGGAAAAGATGGATAGAAATGGAATCTCATTTAGTTTCTAAATATTATACAAAGCAATAAAACTGATCAAAATGAAATGCAATTAGCATTACTCGGAGAGAAACAAGAGGAAATAGCTGTCATTACATATGCTGTCATTGACTGCAACTAACATTTATTTGGTTGAAAGTGTGCCTTCATTTTTACTGATATGGTTTACATAAAGGAGGTACATACCTGAGCAATCATGTGGTTGCCCATGGGGTGTTGCTGTGGGGTGGGCAGCAGGGCAGTCTGAGGCGGAGCCTGAGGCTGCGGTTGTGGCTGTTGTGACGGGCAGGGAAGTAGGCTACGGCTAGACTGGGAGGCTGCAGGTGGGGGACACACATCAGGACTGACAAGGGGCAGGCCTAGTGATACACAAGAAGACATGATAGATAGATATACTCCAAGTTAACGTTCCAGCGGGTGAAATCTCTCTCTAGTTTAATGATGCTTAATTATAGTAACAAGTCATTCCTGTTTGTTTTAACCTGCAGGCAATGTTAAATTAGCTCACAAACAGTTTGCAAACAAAATACCATATTAGCCTGAATATATGATGATTTTTTCTGGATACTACATTTGATAAAGTGGAGTTCATATTATATTCAAGGACTAGACATATTCACAACATCAGATTTTCTTTTTGAATGGCAAGAGCACCGGCTTGTACAGTGTTGCATTATGAGTTATTTGTACCTTTAATGTTGTGATGCTAGTGACTTTCTGTTTGTCTGTTTGTAGAGCGTCTGTCTGTGAGGTTTTTCTATAATTTATTTACAGTTTTGAATTTTACAATGAAAAAATATACTATATAGGACGTACCCAACTATACAAAGAAAATACAACAACAAGTGGAACACAGAACAAAACAAAAAGGTTAAACAGACAGTAAACAAGATTGTCTAAATAATCTTTCCAAAAATGCTGTATTAAGAGTAACATCTCAGGAGCAGGGTATGATAACATGAATAGTCCCCTTTGGATGTGGGGTTGTATGACACTGGGACAAGAAAGCCCAAAAGGTCCCCAAATTCAAATCTATTCTGTGTATTGGGTTTGTGCAGACAGTCTTTCCTCTTGTATAATAGACAACATCTCTTTGAGCCAATGTGCAAAGCAGGCTGGTGTGGTGTGGTGTGGTAGACTTCCAGGTCAGGAGAATAAGTTTCTTAGCAACCAACATTCCTAGGTGCAGAGCAATCTGCATGTTGTACAGCAGCTCAAAAGTATCTGCAGAGCATCCAAAGATGGCCAGGTTGTTGTTGGGCTGAATGTCTCTGGAATGGGCTTTTGAGAGCCATTCTAAAATTGCAGTCCAAAATTTATATAATGTAGGGAAAAAACTGAAAAGATGAGCTAGTGATTCTTCAGTCGAGCAACAAGTATTGTTTCAGTAGACACTGACTGGAAGATGTAATTGAGTTTTGTTTTTGCGTTATGTAGTCTATATGCATCAACTTGTAAGAACTCTGCTGAGATCTCTAAATTCAAGTCACTGGCCCAGGCTTCACTAATAAGATGTGAAGAAACTGCAGTAGTAAAGCATTACACACATTTTGATACTAGCTGATGGGAATCTGGAGCGAGCAAGAGATTTTCAAGAAAAGGGTGGGTGGTGGGGGTGGACTCACAGTGTGGGCACTTTTCCTTAACGTAGTGTGACTTGAAGATAGCAAAATAAATTGTAATAAATGATGGCCATTAATGTCTCATGTCAGCCAATTTTATTGATATTTATTTATTATATAATATTTTTAAAGAATTCTTTCAGGTAAAGTTTTGTTGTATTGAATTGAACTGGAAAAGAAAAGGAGCAGGGAGTGAAGATTTTTTTTAACAGCAGAGGCTTTTAGCTGTAGCCATGAAGAGTTCCTTTAAGTCTCTGCACCTCCACATGTCCAGTAGTAAGAGCACGGCTCTTACTAGCTGTTAGCTGCCCGGTTGAAGTGTTTCAAAATCGGCAAAAAAAGGGTGCATTTAAGGGTATGGGCAGATTTTGAGAAATAGCTCTGGAAACCCCCTCCCTATACATCTTTCTCAAGTCTGATTTCTGGCAAAACTCACAAAAACAATTACTTCCAGCAGAGACTGAAAATGTGTGCTTCACCCCTATATTTAAACAATAGTGTGTCTCTCGCCTATCCTTAACGGTTGGATTGTTATTCCTCCTTGTGTGGTCGTTCAGAACAAGTATAAACACATTTAATTTTAGATGTGGTTGAATAAGATATCATACAAACTATTTCTGTCCGAGCACATGCTGTAACTACCTTTTGTCAGGCCTGTGAGGTTTAGTTTAGTTTAGTTCGCCCGGTCTAACCTGCAGGAGATTCCGACTTCTTGTGTAATGGAGGAAACAAATTCCTAATTAGTGAAAATGTGGCAGTGTCTTCTGACATCTTATCTGTGAACCATCTGTCAAGCAAGTGTAACTGGTGTCATAGAATATTGTAATGAGGACTTCAAAAAGTAAATGGAAAACAGCTAGAAAATTGATTGACTGCTTCCAAGAGCCTGAAAAGAATGTGTGAATATGTAACCTACAGACAAGCTAAAGAAATATTCTAATTTTCTGATTAGCCAAATGTTTCATTCGAAATAAATCATGTTACACTTTTTGAGAGAAAAGGCTTTAAGGATGAGGAATACTTGCTCTCTGGACCAGCAGTATCTTTCCCAACAGGACTAGTCTAGTGTTTTGTATCTTCATTAAATTATAATTACTAAATTAACTTGGTATGGGATCATCTTATATTCAGGCAATATGGTAGTATACCATTTTTTTTCTATTAATGAACGACAATGAGCATAAGTCATTATATCTACATTACGACATTACACGGTAAAACGTAGCTTACATGACTCGGGGCTAGGCACTTCTTTATGCTGTGCTTGCTTCACTTAAATAGCAATAATTACAGTAAATAGTAAAAGCTAATGTTACAAGTTAGATAATGCTAGCCTTAATGACATACATTAGAAAGACCTAAATGTCTCTCCATTTTCCTCAACTTCCTCCACAGTCCTTACCAGAGCGAGAGCCTTTGCAGCTTCCCTGTGAGCCTTTGTTGCTGCCAAGGCTATCCCCTCTGGTAAGGATGGAGATGCCAGAGAAGCTGCTAGCCTTAGTGACGGGTGGCCGTAGGGTGCGGTTGGAGCTGTCTGAGTCGGTGCTGCTCCAGGGTCGTGGCTCCAGGCACTTCATGTCACTATCTGTGCTGCTTTGACGACTGCTAGACGCCCGGCTGGAGCTCTCACGGTTCCCTCTGAGAGAAGACAGAACAGGGAGGAAGAAAAGAAAGACAAAGAGATGAAATGAAGGGGATAAAATGGGGATAGGCACAGAGGTGACAAGAGAGTTAAAGTGAGGAGAGGCAGGAAGTAGCAAATGAGACATGTGTACAGAAAGCAGGTTTGAAGATTAAGAAGTCAGAGGAAGAGTGAGACAAAAATGTACATGGGTAGGGTGAGAAATATATGAAGGGAAGATGTGCATAGGAGAATTTGAAGCAGAGAGCAATGTAGGTGGAATCAGAAACAAGGATAGACAAAGACAAAACAGGATAGAGGGGGAGAGCAGAAGCAGAAGAGCACAGTAAGGTCATCAAGAGGTACTGTGGACACAGTGTGACAGGCTTTAGGACAGGGCAATCAACACAGATGCATATTGGCTGGTTTAGTGAAACCACAATACAAAAATCAGGCAACAGACCACCAAACAATATTATTTCCAATTTTAAACACACAACCACACACACATTCACACACATACAAATCCATCCACATAAGAAAACATACATGCGGGAGGAGAAAAGATGCTCCAGACAATCAAGGATACTACAGTGACACGAGATGAGACAAACCATCACAACCCATCTAAATCTGGAGACGACATTCACATAAAAAGGACTTCTAAAAATAAGTACTTGCATATATACGTGTTATACATTTGAATACAGATAAAAAAGGTAACACATGCGCTTAAAATACATTGTATTAAAGACAAGAAATGACATGAAAACAAGATACACATAAACCTGTAAATTAATATCAGATGTACATCAACACTCAGACAGTAAGAGCAGATGTACATCAACACTCAGACTCACACACACTTATCTACAAAATAACCACTTGCTACCACTGGTTCACCACTATGGTTCTTTGAACTATATTGCTGAATACACACTTATTGAGTTGTTGTGATGCGGTCACCCTGGATAAGGGTAGCTGCCAAGAAAACCAATGATCACACTGTAAGCGTAACCACCACTCTGGGGAAACTCCTCCATCACAAGTGAATGGTTGGGTCTGCCATTGACATGTCAGCATTAAGAATATTATTGTTCCATTTGAAGGCATCCTACTGTGCTTGTACCACATTTTAATAAAAATTAAATAAAAAAAAAACAACATATGCTATACATACTGTGGTTTGGCATTAAGTTGAATGTAGATAGAAAGCCTTGCAGGTGAACAGAGACCTATGGCTCTGCATTGAGAATAGCAGAGTAAAAAAAACAAAACAAAAACCAGCCAAGTCAGCTGTAAACACTTGCTTTTTTCATCCTCTTAGAACTGGTAGAGGGACATGAACTGAGTACGTCCGTGTAGAGAGGACAAGAGTAAAATTAATTCAAAACATGTAAGGCTGATTGTGGGAATCTCCATGACGAGAACAGGGATGTGGTATGGGTTGTGAAACCATAGTGATAGTGAGTGGTGTTTGAAGGTGGCTGTGGCTGATAAATATTTCAGAGAGACTGTAATTAATGGAGGATCTATTTTGAGTCTTCTCCCTGCACAGCCTATTTTAAGGAAGGGTGGGTGCTCTGCCATTCTCTGTAAAGGGAGTCGCTTGGCTCTGCAGACAAAGATGAGAGCAGGATGAGCGGGAGGAGGGATTCTGCTGTTGATCACATGATAATTCATCTCGACTCTCTCTTCATGAAAGCATTCCGCATCGCACGCACAAACGGGAAGCTGCTGTTATGCGTTTCTATCACCCTCAGTCTTTATTAGATGGCTCAATTAACCAAAGTCTCACAAAAGAACTTCTTGCTTTGGTTCATTTAAGTCAAGTCTGTGGTTTTATGGCACTCTTAGTTTAACAGCATGTATTCTGTGAAGGTTAACACCCAATACACTATATGAATGCTGGGCTTGGGCTTTTAAGCACATTTTGGGCGAAATGTAAAAAGATCATGCTAAGATTCTAAACTTCAAACGTTAAACATTAATACCATATGAGATTACATGCCAACCTCTAATGAAATTTCAGCAAGCAGCACAAATTAAAGGGATGACAAAGAAATCAACAAATAACTGGATGGTTCAAAGGTTGACCACAAAAATGTAAGTGTTACAACTACACAATATAATGATTAATATAAAAAAGAAAAGGGGAAAAACAGAGGACTTTATCTGAAAGCTAACCTTAGAGACTCAATAACATTCTGTACGTAAGACATAATGCTTACAAATATCAGAACGACTATTACATACAATTACATAATGAAAGGGATAAAACTGTATATATTGTTGCACTATAGAGATAAAAAGATTAGTCAATCGACTAACAGAAAATATTTGGCAATCATTTATTATTATTTTTCTGTGCACTGTATAACTTTATTAGTTAGCAATAGTAGGAAGATTACGGTAAACGAGGAAGAGCGAGATTCAAAAAAGGTCCCTGATCGGATTCTAACTGGGGACGCTTGCAGTTCATAGTTGGTGTCTCAACAACACTTAATCAATTAAATCAATTAATCATTTAAGTAATTTTTAAAGAAAAAGTACCAAAAACCCACTGGTTCGAGCTTCTAAAAGGTGAATAATTTCAGTTTTTTTAGTCCTGATAAATATCTTCATGTGGAATTTGATTACTGAAAAAAAAGCCACATAAAAATATGAATTTGGGCTCCGGGAAATTGTGATGAACATCAAAAGGTTAATGGAGAACAGTCCTCTTGCACTCTAAATATAACAAGATAACAGTTTTTTTTTTCATTATAGTCTCATGTTTCCTTTTTTCTTTTTGTCAGCTCAACAGCACTATTGCATATATGTACTTCTTACATATGAGTTATGTGCTGCTATGCAACAGGTGACATGCTAACAAAAACTACAAGACTAAGTCAACCACAAAACAAACAGGTTACTGTGGAAGTGATGCAGTTACTTTATATATCAAAAATGTAGTTGAAGGTGAAAGGGTGGAAGGGTAAGTAGGTCAATCAGTCCCCAGTGAAACCACAAAGCAGCCATGCATGGGCCATGGGAAGCCCCACGGTGCAGTGCTGGAATAGCCATCAATCAGCAGACTACGCCAAGCAAAGATATAAAAAACCACCACAAGTCACCACTATCATCACCAAACCACTTTCAAAAAATGGGCATGGCAACACACAAGTCATCAGCACCCCAATACCTAAAGATCTGCCTCCTCTTTTGAGAGCTAGAGCAGTAGCCCTCAGTGGAAAGTCTGTTGGGGTTAACATTAGGAGAAAATGCTAGGGTTACAGGACTGGATTGGAGAACAGGAAGGGGTTCAGGGGAGGGTGGGATAAGGAGGGGTGGGAGGTGAAGGTAGGCACAGTGTAGAACTTTTACCCCTGAGAAGAAGAAGAAAAGAAAACGCACACAAGGCAGAAACTTTGACTGTTGTAAAGCCCACGCTTCCTTTTTCTCTCAGCATATGTCCTAATCTTTCAACCTCAATGGCCAGGGTGCCTTGGGATGGAAGCTGACTGTAACTGCTGTCTGAGCTAACCTATTTCTAAAAAAAACATTTGTTCCACTACCTACAAATGTTTCTCAAAGACAGTGTGTCCCTCACAGTGTAGCATAAAACGACCCTTGAAAATCTGGCCTATAGAGAAACATCAGAATGTTGATTATTTGCCTAGCAATGACAAGAATAAAACAAAGGAAATAAACGTATGTAAATTCTCTTTTACAACTACAAGATTTTTTAAGTCAAGTTTTCAGACATTTGTAGGGGCTAGATTATTGTAAGTGGTCAGATTTGTACAGAGAATCAATATTTAATCTGTTTATGGGCCCCCTACGTTAAGTACCTGAAACCTAGCAAACAAACTGTAGCTTTAAAGGAAAAGGTGGCAAGTCTTATAAATTGCACACAATAGAGTCTACAGTAGAATTCATCATCTTACCTGTTATCGTTGATGTATCCATTTTGAGAGGACTGTAAAAAAAAGGACACCTGCACATTATGAAATGCTTCATTCATCTAGGAGCACTTTAGACCAACCTTTTTTCATATAAACCATTCAGAAGTTATTGTAATCTTTGCTCTTTTCTTGCCAAACACCTCTTCAGGTCCAATATAATTCTGAGAAGGTAAAAATCACTCTTCAAGTGACCTTTTCAAAACTCAGATACATGCACAGTGTGATGAGTGGGTCGCAAATAGTGATTGCTTCATATTAATCAGTCCCTCCAGAAAAACGCGATTATGCGATCCAAAATTCAATGCATAATCAGCCAAAGTCCGCGTATTTATGCGGGGGCCGCATTTTTTCAAAGACGCCGCACTTTCGCCGCATAAATTGCCGATGTCCACGCAAAATATGCAGGGCTTGCATGATTTCATAATCCCCGCATTTTCGTTGCAGAAAAGTCACATATCTTAAAGTTGAAAAATGTTTACTTCACACAAGAGCAACCACGGGAATGCTATGAAGTGACGCAATTACGCGACGTGATCATCATCAAAAAGCTGCAAAGCCCCTCGATGAAGCCATGATGAAGGCCGCAAACCAGTCTCATATTTTATTTATTAATTTTTACAGAAGTTGTAGCATATTCCTTTTGTAAAGCTACAGAACTTGTTTGACTCATCAATGTTTTGTAAGTTTGAGCCATGTGTTTATTAAGGTCTGAAATAAAACAAGATGAGAACTTAAATATTCCCAGCACTTTCTGTGATGTAGTATGCTTGCTTATCATAGGAAGTAATAAGAAATTACTCTTTACATGAAGGTAGTAGCCTAGTGAGAACAGGGTGTTGGGGGAAATCACTTTTTTTCCCTCTTTTTCACCAAACCGCAGTTTTTGCAAGTTCCCGCAATTTTTGTAAGTTCCCGCAATTTCATTACAGAAAATTGGATAAATATCCTGCATACTCCATCGCATTTTTTAAGAAAATGTGCCGCATAATCAAGGATTTTTGCCCGCAACAATCACAAAAAAACTTTTAATACTTTTACTTTTTGATTAATGGGTCACAAGAAAAACACACTGGAAACCCCTGACTTTAAGTATAAATATAACAATGAATCACTAGATAAGTTGTTAAACAGATCTTATTCTTGTTTAATTAAGAAATACTGACTTCCCACTAGTCAAATGAGCTGGAGGTAAAAGCTAATGATTGAGAAATGATTGTGATTTAATGTGTAATGTATGTTTAATGTGTCTCAGCATTTGTTACCCTGTCTAGGTCCAATACTTACTTCTCGGGCAAAGATCCGGTCTCGTACCCGCTGATACTCTTCCTCTCGTTCTTCAATTGACTTGCTACGTCGCCCGTCCTGCAGTGGCACACGGATCTAACATTTTGGAAAAACAATCATATTGGGGGTGAAGAAAAAAATATAAATGCTGAAATATTATGTGAATACATGTATAGCCACACTTGCTGTAAAGATAAGTAGCAACAAGTCACATGATAACAACAGTAGCACGCAAAGGGAGACCAGCTGCCCGTCATCAAAACAAAACCACAGAAATGAAACTGTAAAATTAGTGTTTTGAGGGGTGGAATTAGCGTGGGAAGGTTTAACACCACAAGACGTGATAGGACACTTGAAGAATTATCAAACAAAGGAATATAACAAATATGTCCAAGAATTAAGCGCCAAAGAAAAGCGTCAAACAAACATTGTTGGAAGGAATGAAGAAGTGTGAGAAACGTGCTTCAGACAGCAACAAAGCAAGTAAAGTTGATTACATTTTTTTTTATTATTATTCTGTATTATAATGGTTAAACTGTTGCTATGGTTGAAAATGTGGGCTTTCAGTGTTTAATTGAAAACCGCAGACACTAAAAAGTTACACATCTGTAAAAGCAAGGTATTAACAAAAGTACAAGAAAATGTTGCAGTTGTGAGTTTTATAGCTGAGACGCAGAGTTTAAGAGTGTATCTTAAGTCTGACAGCACAGTGGATAGAGTCAAGTTTTGCTTTGTAAAAAAGTACTGCTCCAGGCTAAAGAGTTTTGTGGCTCACACACAGGGAAATCAGCAGCTATGGAGGAGATGTTAAATACATTGAAAATTGAAAATTGTAAACTGTCATTTTGAGAGATAATACCAGGAACATGCAAGTTACTGAATATGAATGGCCTATTAATAGTTTAGTACACTGTTAGTGGTGGAGTATCACTCCATCTCCAAATCTAACTTTAATTTATGATCAAAAATATAACAAAAGGCAAAACCATTGTGCATACAGGAAAACTTAAATGTCAGCATTAGTGGCACCCCAAGTCCTACAGATTGTTTAATCTCCTTTTACACTCCAGTTTATTATCTCTGTTGGAATTAACTGTTTCACACCCACCAGCAATCTGTTATCACTTTCCAAACCCTGTATGCTCTTACTCATAGCTATCATTGACAAATTCAGAATCAGTTAAGTTTTGTAGCTTTGTTTGAAATAATTAAAGAGTTACTTTTATTTATTAACACATGGCTGGGTCAAGATGATGCTGCAGTACTTGTTAAAGTCACTCCACCCACTACTACTCCTACTTCCAGATGCTAAGATAGTCTGGAGGCTCACCACTGGAAATCTGTGAGTGTTTGATTAACAGCTTATTTGTCATCAAAAATAAACCATGCCTCCGTTTCATCTGATAGGAGCACTTATATAGAAAATGCAGACTTAAATGGTTAGTTTTAAGGTCATTATGAGATTGCATGAGACAAGCCTACGGCAGAGTTTTTTATTGCTCAATGCCCAACACAACTAATGGTTGTAACTACAAAAACATCCCAGCATGACATAAAGTGGAACATTTAAACACTCTTTAATTTTAAAACTTATGTGATCTAGTTAACGAATGTCATGGTATACAAATCAGCCTACCTGATTATCATCCTTGTCCATGCTGGCATCGTCTCTCTTAAGGATGAATTTCTTCTGGAAGTCCATGTTACGTTCATCCTTGATGTGTTCAGAGAACCGTTGTTCTGGGCTGTAGAAAAGGTACAAAAAGGCATGCTTTAAACTAAGGCGACACGATACGGTAAAAACATCACTTTGCGATTATTTTGACAGATGCTGCAATTGCGATAGGATTCACAATTATGGGGGAATCCTAATTTTTGGGGGTCTGTACCAAACAAACATGATTTCTTAAATCTAGAGAACAGGGTTTATAGACAAGGACATCTCTTCAGCACTACATTACTTAATTATAATGATGTTTTTCTCCACACATTTTACCTCCAATAAAACATTGCAGCTCTTGCGATTTGCATATTGATTCTGCGATTTGCATATTGCAATTTCGATAATGTTTTGATTAATTGTGCAGCCCTATAAACCAAAAAACATTACGTTTGACTGCATTAGAGGAAGAACTTAAGCTGAACAATCTACTGTCTCAAACTTCACCATGGACTGTACATGATTTTAGATTTTGCCTAGAGAAAATAGAAGGAATAAAATAAGGATGCATAAATTTGTAGTATGTTTTTTCTTTTACAGATTTGGTAAAACTAATTTTTACTAGATTGTTTGTATGCAACAGTTGTTACGGGAAACTTAAAATCATGTGTTTGTAACTGAACAGCCGCCTATGTTGCCGCCCTAGATTTATCGTCAAATATTGTTTAATTATTTCATCAACAGTTTTTAAAATCCTAAATTTAACATCTTTATTCGGTGGCTCAAACAATGGTTCTGAATTGTTGCTAAATCATTTCGCAACGAAAATGCAATCAAGTTTCATGTGTCTTTAACACTGCAGCTGCAGAAGTCTGAACCAAAGAACTACACTCACATGCGTGTGTTGCCCGTCTTGTTGATGATGACTGCCTTGCCTGTCTGATCCACATTGTGGTCCATGCCGAAGTAGGCAGCCACACGGTGCAGGAGCATACGGTGATAAGAAGTCATCTGAGGAAACTTCTTATACTGGTTACTGCAGGGGAGACAAAATAGAAAGCTTTAAGTAACTTTTATTTTAACACTTAACTGCATAGTAAGTTATTCTTTTTTTATTTAAATAAATTTGAGTACACAACTCTCTTATGTTTGTTCTATGTACAAATGCAAAACACTTAATTCAGTAGCTTTCTTCAGAACAGTGGTAAATACTCAGATTATGTCATTTTTGTAACTCCTGTAATACATTCTGTTATGTTTGACTAGCAGGATGTCCCTCGTTGAGGACACTTCATTTGGCTCCATTTTGTATAGATGATTTACTTCTTTCAGGCTTATTTCAAATCATATTACTTAAGTCTAATAACATTATTCTGGTACAAGGGAAAACAGAGTCTTAGCCAGAAATACTGCCAGTCTAAACTTGCCCCTTAATATCAACTATAACTTCGCCATATTTGTCTCATTGCCTCAGCAATCTATAAATAAACAGGAATGGATGTAGAAGGGCTAAATTTAAATACAAGAGAGTGGTTATGAAGAACATGGCTTACTTGTCGTCATTAATGAACTCCAGGATATCTTGTTCTAGTTTGAGCAGCATCATTCGATCCCTGCTTGGCCAAAGAGGGGGGGGAGGGAGAGATCAGAGGGAGGAGCGGGTCAGTGACTACAGTGCAGTGAGCATACCAACTAGAGATCAAAGGCATGATGTAAGGGAATAAATACTTCTATTACAATGATTATCCTTTTGAAATATATGTTTTAAACTGTATTTTTATTAGTCCTTCTTTAAACAACTGGATGCCATCATCAGTTCATCTACAAGGACTTGAACTTACAGGGAGACTCCTGCTAACAGGATAGTACTACATTTGTTTTTGTGTTTCCCTTTCAGACAGCGCATTACGTTGTGCTTCTAGAATTGGCAGGTGCATGTTTTAATTCATATTGCACATTGTCATCAAGGCAACTACCAGACCATTTCCCTTTATGACACCTGAGAGTTGAAGATGCAAGTGCATTTTGTCCCTGCTCATCTTTATTAATATGTTGAAAGTATTTATCCAATAAGCTCTTTAATACAAGAACAGATGTAAGATACTGAATAAAAGATGATCAAAACCTGACATTTAAATACGCAACTCTTTCATTAAATATATATCTCGGTAATCAGTTGGACCAAACTTCATTTTATTTTTGCCATATATAAACAAATATGTTAACGTCCAGCTCTATTCCATCATTTTCATGTTTTTGCTCCGGTTCTTATAGCTGAGCACAAGTCATTCTTTGGTGTCAATCTCATACCTGGGATTGTTTTTCAGTGTGTTGACCAGAAACTCATGAACATCGATGCCCGTGGAGTCAGTGTATTCCTGACTGGAGTCTAACAGAAAGAAAAAAAAAAGTAAATAGGTGGAGAAGAGAGGAAGATAAAGTTGAGAGACTGGGTGGGAAAGAGAGTGACACTTCCATAAAGTGCAGGGGAGCTAGAAACTGTTGAGTGAGACTGCTGTTAAGCAATGCTCCTAAAATGGCACCCCAAAACACCAGCAATGACATTTCAGGTTGTTCAGGGAGGATAAACACAAGAAGCAGATAGCATGAGACACCACGCTTGCTGTTCTTCTATGCTCACACACACACACACACACACACACACACACACATACAGGGGATCATTTTCCACAATTTTCCACTACACTAGACAGTTGGGCTAGCCATTTCATCTCTGCTGCTCTCAGAGTCTAATGACGCCTGAGGGCCTCTGCAGAGAGAGGGAGTGAGGTGGGTAATTAAAAAAAGAAGAGGGAGGGATCCCATTATCTTCTGGAGAAATTAGGTTGACATCATATTAGTTTGGGTAATATACAGTGGACATAATATTTACATGCAAGAGTCATGCCATGCCAAAACATTTGCCCTTGCATTCATTGTATCTGTGTAGATAGAACGAATACAAATAAAACTAAACTTTTAGTCTTGTGTATGAACAAGAATGGCACCAAAACTGATTTTAACACAGGTTTGATTAGGACCAGAACAACGGCTACAAAATGCATTTAAGCTCTAAAGTTGTATCTTACCACGTGACAACATCTTTCGTGGAGTCTTGTCCTTCTTTTCCTTTTCTTCATTTTCATACTCGTCCTTTGAGGACTTCTCCTCCTCCTTGTCAGATGGGCAGCTGATGTGAAGCTGGATGATATCCTGGAAAACGACATTCCATTGCTATGAGAAAAGACGGTAAAATTTTGAATTCTAAATTTTTTGGTTAGTGCATTAAGCATTGTTAATCCTTCACAAACTGTAGTTGCATACAAAGAATTGCAAGCTATGCTAACGGCACGGTATGGACTCGGGTTAGGATTGAGGGGTTAGGGGTTAGAGACAGGAACAGTACCGATTCTGGAGGTCCATCATTGGAAAACGGACCAGAGGACTCCTCACACACTGCCAGACTCCGTACCAGCTTCAGTTTGGCATTAGACTGAAACAGAATCACACATATATTACCTGTAAGGAATTTAGGAATTTTCACTTAAAAGTGACGCCGTTTTAAATGTAGCATCCCATTTCCAATTTTATGTATCACACACACCTAAAATTCATGCTATAAAATAGCATTGATCATTGTAGTTTATAGTAAACAAGGTCCTCTACCAACAGTCACAGCTTAAAAACAACTGCTATAAATATGAAGTTAGGAACAAAAGAAAATAAATTGTGGCGAAAATACTTTGTACTTAGTACTTTGAAGTAAAAAACAGTATTAAACTGTGAACCAAAGTGAACTACAGAATGCTGGCAATGCAAGGAGCATTATTACAAGCTGTTTTTTCATATTTTTGTTTGAATTTTTTTTAATTTTCACAAAAAATCTATATGTGATTGATTTCAGGATTTGTATATTTCAAATATGTTATGGAAAATAGTGAACCCCTCTGTCAATATAAAGTGTAACAATATTAAATGTCCCACGATGTGTAGCTATGCGTGTAACAAGTTTCTTTCTTCTGATGTTTTGATAAGGAGAAAATCCTCTTAACATAATTTCAGCTGTTTTTTGTTTTTTTTAATAATGACTGATAATAGAGTTCCCTGAGGAATGGAGGAGGAGCTGAAGTGAGACATGCAGAAAACACAGTGCTTTAATACAATAGAGCTGATTAGGATGATGCCCCTTTGAAGATTATGTACTAAAACCAAGAAGGAAGTGAAACAAGGGTCATCTATCTTTGAGAATATTTTCAGTGATACCAGCAATTTGATCTAATCCCTTTTTACAAGAAGCATTATGAGAAGGTTAAGTATGGGATGTCACATTAGAAAGCAACTCCCACAACACAAAACGATAGGGTTGAACTCTCATGTCCAAGTATAACTAACCACTGCCTTGACATCTTTAAAAAGACGCACACAGGCCTAAAAACAGTACACGTCGGTGCATATCTTTTGAGCGCAAAGCAAGTTCACTTTATGTGTATTAATTCAACTGTTGGTGTTTGCGTCATTTAAGGTCAAGTAACAATTACTGTAGCCAATGAGCTGAGGCTAATTATGCAATAATACAGAGTTCATACCCGTAGTTCTATAAACTTAAGTTTTAAAAAAAATGACAACAGTATAAAAAAATATGAATTCCTCCTATGCACATTTTGTAAAAACAGTGTTTGGTTTAGCTTCTTTTAAATTATACTGTTCGATAAAAATAGTAGTTTCATAAAAATCATTTATCTACTAAATGGAATTTCCAAAACAAACATGGTGAATGCTGCCGTTTAGCTGCATTATACAATGTGAAGTGCTATTTAGAGGTGGTGTGAATGCATACAGTGTCAACTTTGATGCATATCCTATGCGGCACAAACCGGGTTGAAGTGTTGTATCACAGGGCATGTACACAGACTGTATGTACTGAGGAAAATAAGTGAGACAACAGGAGTTCAGTGTATTTTTGTCACAGCTGAGAGTTTTCCAAGTGTGTGGCAGAAAGAGAGACTGCAACACTAGTCAAGAGGTCTAAGCAAGACTTCACACTGTATCTAAACACAACTTATTTATTTAGCAATCCAACATTTATCGTATTTAACTGGTTATAGTCTTCATCAGCTGTCTGAAATGTATTTCACTGTTTCATAGTCTTACTGAGGTCAGTCAAGAGGGGGTAAAAAGTAGGTGGGTTAAACATATTTTTAGCCAATGATGAGAAGAAGGTGGTCCACTGTAGTTGAGATGATAATAACATTAATATTGGACAGGATTATGAAGTTATTGGGGTGAGTTTTAGACAGATGAGTATCTGGTTTTATAGTTGATGGAAAATTATTAGTGTATCTGGTGAAATACCAATGACCATAAATTACTTACCTTGGCCCTTTTCCTGCCATGGCTGTGATTAGGAGCCCGTTTCTGCAAGAAAAGGGTGTTATTTTAATTTTAATAATACGGTGCACACTAAATACACATAAGAATTCACTACACTACACTTAGTCTTGCAGATAAGACACTGATTTCGAAAAATATTGCAACCAGCAGACACTGTAGTTCAGTTGCAGAAATTAAGAGTTTTCCAAGCTCATGTTGTACCACCAAACATTAAACCATTTTATATGGTAAATGCATTAACCAAGGGTTTGTATAAATGCTATGATTTTGTCTTGCTACAGATATGATATGCAGATTTACTAAACCTATCTGCCAGGGAAAAATCTGTTTCACTCATGCACAGCACAAAACATGCAACAAATAGATTTCTGCTGGAGAAACTTGATTTCTTGACCATGTATGTGCCTCTGTAACAGTTGTTGTGCTTTTGACAGATTTCACACATAATTATCACTGTGATGGCACTGTCTCTAGCTGTGTCTTTGTATCTAACTAAATCCAAAATGGATGTAAAAGTTGGCTAAAGTTGAAACTGAAATTCGTGAAATAAGTCAGTTTCTACTATACTAAAAGTGTATAGATAGAGTGTATAGAGTATATATAGAGTGAAGGAGAGACACATTATGATGGACCAGCTATATACAAATGCTTGTTTTGCTGTAGCCAGGTCTCTAATGTCCTGCTTTGGATTTGTTTTATTTCTAAAAAGTCCTAATAGCACTCTTAGGGCGTTTTCACACCTATAGTTCGTCTGGTCCGAATCAGGGACCAACTTGTTACAATGTTGCATATGGCCTCGAGTTTGGTTTGTGTTCACACGGCAGTATTTACAAGTGGACCAAAATGTGTGATGTGCGAGGAAACCACTCTCTAATTGGTCAGAATTTCCATGCGGGAAAACTCCCGGAAGTAAACAAAGAAGAGCAGACTCAGGAGCGGCACTTTTCAATTTTACAATGGAGGGACAACTACGCGGGTTGCTCTTGGCCCTGGTCATCGTGTATTACATAGTTTGCACTTATCACTGTAGGCAAACGGTACAGTTTGAAAATGAGGCAAGGCTGAGGCTGGAAAATAATGTCATGATGCACTGGAGTCGCCGACGACGCATATCAAGACAGTTCAGGCGGAGGCACGCATTAATCCTCCTGAACTGTGACATGCTCATCAGCCAAAAATATTTCCGAAGATCCATCAGGTAACGTTACGCCTGTGGTCTTCAACACAGCATGCACAGCGGAGCTGGCTACGGGAGGTGGTTTAGTCCAAAACAGGCGCAATGCTTCCTGCAATTGGGTCGGATGGAGGTTGGATCATGTCCTCACCACAAACGAACCGTACCAGAGTTTGTTTGGAACCGGACCGAGACCACTTCTTCAACAAGGTCTCGGTCCGGTTGTTTTGGTCCGCACCTGAGTGCGATTGATGTGTTCACACCTTCCTAAACAAATTGCACCAAGGGGGTAAACGCTCCAGGGTTCGATTCAACCGAACTAAACAAGGCAGGTGTGAAAACGCCCTTATATTGCCACTTCCTCTCACCTGTGCATCCTGTGAGGAGCTATCCTCAGGCTCCAGGCCCTCTCCTGTCCCGTCCTTGGTGCCCAGT
The DNA here is from genome assembly GCF_905237075.1 of Dicentrarchus labrax. NCBI lineage: Eukaryota > Metazoa > Chordata > Actinopteri > Moronidae > Dicentrarchus > Dicentrarchus labrax. The sequence continues at coordinate 25,029,600 of NW_026136711.1, read as the reverse complement.
GGTTGAGGGGAGGTCTTGCCCCGACTGCAGGGCTCGATGAGTGGCCCACTCTCTCCCTCCTGCTGGATGTCTGTTGTCAGGCTCACTGACATCTTCTTAGGGGAGGGGGAGAGGGTGGGAGTTGGGGAGGGGGTTGGGTGGAGAACCCAGGAGTGGCTAAGAGAAAAGAGGCAAGATAAAATTAGAGGGAAATTCAGGCCTCTGACAGTTTTAAACACCAAAGGACAGAAACATTTTGACAATGCATGACCAAAGAGAAAGCAGAAGGAAAGGGACGGAGACACATACAGCATATGTGTGAGAGTGTACTAATACAATATTTACCTGTAGGTGGTACCAGATCTGTGCTGGACTCTGTACTGTGAGTCTGGATGGGAACCACACACAGGAAGATAAGGGGAACCCACTAAGGTAGTGTACTGGGTTGGGCTGCAGCAGGGGGCGAAGCGCAGTCCATAGCAAGCTTTAGCCTTTGAGGTGGGGCTGTTAGGAAACAATTTGGAAATTGTAAATTTGTATGAAAAATTACAAATGTATTAAGTTAAATGACTGGTCTTTTAACTATTGAAAGATTTTTTTATTTTTGCCAGAACAAATGATCAAGCCAAATCTCTACAAATGTGACATTTATAGTGCTTACACTGCCCCTAGTGACAATTCAACTCTGACATATGAAACACGCTGGAAGTTTCATCCATCCATTTGATACATAAACAACAGGTTTGTAGCTGAATTAAAACCTGAATGTGGAAAAAATAAAACCCCAAAAGGTTGTTTTATTACTTCTAGTTTCTTCTGCAATGATCACAAGCTATTTAAAGTAAGGCAGAACCTTTTTCATTCCATTCATGAGATTCAGCTGCAAATTAAACTTCTCTGATGAGCAATTTTGTACTTTTTGTAAAAAACAAAGTATTTAGTTGTTTAATTTTTGCAGTATGGTTACAGACTTGCTCTAAAAGATACATCTTTAGAACAACAATATTACAACAATATCAACATGCACAACAACAACAAAAAAAATATTTACAGCAATCGGGTGAACTGAAGAGCTAGCAGCTATCCTGCCAGACAGGGGGAGGGGCACACTACCTCAGCGGTCACTGGGGCCTCTCTCGTTTCTCTCCCTCCGGCTCAGTGCAGCAGCATGGTCTGTCCTCCAGTCAGGAGCCCTGAACACCAAGAGCAGAAGAGGAAGACACGGATGACGTCATGTTTCACACACACTGAGTGACTCATCGCTGCTGCTGCTGCTGATTGTAGCAGGGAGGAGGACAAAGCAGCTGAAAGCTCAGAGGAAACTGGCACACAGGGCTTATAAAAGAGAAGCTCGAGTCCAGTTTAATCTTCTCAAATGTGTTAAATTGTTCATTAATTGACTTTGTCGCTGCTTGAATTGTTGGTTTCTTAAGTCTGGGCATCCCTCTTTATGAATGGGAAAATGTGTTTTTTCTGAGAAAGAACAAGTAAAAAATGTGTTGGGTTTTCTTTTTTTGCCAGAAATCAAACTAGCAGCAATATGTCAGAGATAAAGTGCTCATTTGGCAAAGCTGTAGACCAAGTGCAGTGTTTGTTATTACTTTTTTCAGCTGGAGGTTTAGTAATGCCAACTACAGTTGCATTTCTTTAGTCAAGTACAACTAATAGTTAAGAACTGTGCTGTGGTGTATCTTCCCAGATTTGAGGTATTTGCCAGCCTTATCTGCTTGCACAAAGAATCACTGAAATAAGCTAATTAAGTGTAACTGTCATACTGGCAGTTCAACATAAAATTAAGAATGCAATGCAGGACAAGAACAGGATGGCAGTCATCATTTACCTGACCAGCTTTAGTTGAATGTACAACATAAGTCTACATTTTAAATTTAAATCCTCTAGGCGTCTTCTAGCTGCAAGCTCCTTTTAATTATACTTCCACAAATCACAAAACATGTTTAGATTTGGGCAACAATAACCTAGTCAAAAACAAAATTGTTGGTACAAAAATATTAGTGATACTCATATCTCTATTCTTATTATTCTCTCTTGCCCACTTCACTTCCCCTAGTTTACATAATGAAACACATTTTCCCAGCATGGATAACATCACACAGAATAGCTTTGAGGTGAATTCTGGCTCCAAAAGTAACTCTGATGTCAGGCATTACACCCATATACATACGGACAACAAAGACGAATAACAATCCATTTGTCCTACAAGCCAATATCCTCTGCTATCTCTGGTGTGCTTGTTGAAAGAAAGATTTTTAAAAAGTATGCATTAAATCCCATATTATGCATACATGGATGCATCGATGTAATAGTGAAATGAAGCGTAAGCAAGCACAAATTCAGGCATCAAAAGGATGATAGTCAGATTGTACGCAGGCAGTATGGATAGGTGCAATTCATGCATGTCCCTGCTCATACTTCTATGCTGTGCTGTGCTGCAGGACAGATAAGATGAGTGAACAAACGAGGCAGGGAATCCCAGTGTGGGGAAAACCCAGGCAATGCAACAGCAAAGGCGTCATCAGCAGCAGCACCAGCAGCATTATACCACATCACTGACCAGGACACCCACATGCCCCACTCTGCTTATGCAAGCCTTCCATACAGCAGCACAGAATACAGCCACACTATTTACTGTCGGTAGATACAACTGCTTGACACAGTCTCTTGGAAATAATCTTCTCCTTTTACACACACACACACACACACACACACACACACACACACACAGTACTCTTGCCCAAAAAGACTGAATGGTTTTGAATTAGAAAGCAAAGATAATCATTCATCTCAAGTCTCAGTCTCATGGCTGAGCGAACTATCCTAGCGTAATAGCCAGAGGGGCTGCAGGACAAATTTTGAATCAATGAATAAACCAGCTTTACCCATTCTCTCCTCCGCCACCCATTCCTCTCTTATGATCTCTTAGCTCTCTCCTCAACACCCCCCCACCACCCTGCTTTCCTCAACACACACACACAGAAACCAACCCACAGGGTTGCCAAGGAGATGGCAACGTCATTCTCAACTGCTGCCATTTGTGTTGAGCGAGTACCAGTGAGAAGGGCAGAGAGAAGAATGATATTAAAAATAAATATGTGGATTGCAGTGTGCACAGACTGAGATGGATCGACAGACAGAAGCAGAGAGAACAAGGCAGGATGAAAAGAAAAAGAGAGCAGGAAATGCTACTGCTGGTGTTCCAATTTATTTTTATAGGTAATCTTGACTGTTATGCCCTACCTCAACACAAATAACAATGTGGAATCATGCAGGCCATGGGATATCAAACAGTGAAAAGCAAAATTAGGTCTGCTGAACTGATACTCTAAGATGAGTAGGGAAGCTTCCAAAAAGGTGTGCAGTTGCCTTTTTACCTACCATTATTAGACAAACAGCTATCGCACCTTAAAACACAACTATACATGCCCTTTAACACGTTACATTAAATTTACTACATGTTCACATTGAGCAATTCTGATCGGTTTCTTGCAATATGGTCTGTGAAAACAAATTCATATAAATTATTACCCCAGGAAACTCTAAAGATAGGGCTATGTATCACTCCTTACAATAAAAACATGACATTGGTTAAAGTGGACCTATTATGCTCATTTCCAGCTCTTTATTCTTAGTCTGAGACTCCACTAGTAGCTTTCAGTATTCAATAACATTTGTATTTTTCTTATACTGGCCCTTCATGCAGCCACTCAGTTTATCCTCTGAAACAAGCCATCTCTCCAAGCACCCCTCCCTAGAAGCCCACTGTCTTCTGATTGGCCAACTCTGTGAAAGCCTGCTGAGAGGCTGCAGGAGCCCTTGTCAACACACTGCTCTGTCCTTTTACCGGTGTGCTTTCAATGGCGTGACAGCTTCAGGAACTTAGCTTGGACAATAGCAATATGGGGCTGAAATGAAAATACTGTTGACAAGTGAGACAGGAATTATGACAAAAAATGACACCGCCGGACCTGGAGTGTTTCCTGGGACAGGGCTTTGGTGATTACTGTAAAAAAACACAACTTTTACAACGTTATTCACCGATTTCCGAAACACTGGATCATCTTTTATAGCAAAAGTATTTTCTGGGCTTCCCTCTGATGTCCTTCAGTGATTTACAGAGCCTTATAGCTTCTTAGTGGTTAGCTACTTTTGCCGTCATTGGAAACAGTTTGGAAAGGGGAACTTAAACCAATTTCAGTCAGGACGACTTTTGTCAAAGTATCTTTTATTCCAAAGCGAAATATTACATTTGGCGGTATGGCTCTGTTCTGGGACCTCCTTGTCCTTCCACGTGCCTACGTGGAAAACCTTAAGGCAGGGAGAGCACACCTCCCTGCCCTTCCATGTGCATACATGGAAAAGTTTAAGACAAGGAGAGAGGCAGCAGATACCCCCCCAGGGTACAGAACAGAGCAAGCACCAATGGCAATCAGAAAATGACATTGATTAATTAGAAACAACATAAAAAGGAGGAGCTGGGGTGGAGGTGGGTTGCAAAAAGGCTTGTAGAGGAAGCAGCAGAGATAGGCAGGCTAAAGCAGCTTAAATAAGGCGCCATGAATGATATTCGCCAATTGGATGCTTGAAGGAATCAAGTGAGCTGTCAGCTGACTGTGTATGGTTTCCAATAGGAAGCTTAGAGGAATCAGCTGATCCATCAGCTGATGTATGTTTATGACTAGCTGTGATCATATGATATAGCTGTAACAGAGCTGAGCCTGACTTCGTGGCCTGCCTGAACTAACGCTATGCTCAATTAGATCAACAAGCCATATAATACAGTCAAACTCTTACCGAAGTAAGTCAAGAGAAGACTGAAAACAGCAGTCACTCTCAAAAATGTCTTCACACACCTAGTGTTAAACCATGCCCGTAGCTCATGCCATAGCTGCCAGTAGTTCCTCAAAGGGCGCTGACTGGTCTGAACCACTGTGGTTCGGATTCAAGCACATAGCTTAAAGCCTGGCCAGATGGATTCTCACGTGATCTTGTGATTTTGCGAGTTCAGCTGCCTCGCAAGGTTAAGAATCTACTAGCTCTTACTACTATTACTGCTACTGTGACTAGTACTAATATGTCATAATACAGGCTACGCACTGCAGACTCGACATCTACAATACCAGCAACAGCAGCACTAATCTCTGACTGTTGTGTCCCAGTTCAGTCAGTGTGTCTGTTGGCCTGATGTTGGCATCTCTATGCCATGCAGCAGAGCAGCTGATTCACACAGGACTCTGGCCAGTTACATCATAGCAAAAGAGGTTGTCCACATCACGCTGGCCTCATAAAACCACATCAACAGGCCGTTATACTGTATGATAGGGATGCTTTGATCAGGCATTTACATATTGATAAACCATTTAATATATTTTCTTATCTTATCTTATCCAGGTCAAAATCAATGACAGATGTCTTCTTGTTCCTGACCATTTTTACAAAAAGCTTAAACCAGGGCTAGTACCTGTGCTATTTTTCAAGCTGGTATCAATTCATGAGTTATTTTTTGTGGTAGCAATGATTAATTGACTCATTCAGCAATTAGACATATCAGCATACATCCTTCTTCACACTCAAAATTCTCTATAGGTCAACCTCGCCTGCAGGACACCCTGAATAATCTCAGAGCTCAGAGAATATCAAATGATATTACCTCCATTACAGCTTTAAAAAAATATTCCACACTTTCTTTTAACTATGAGGCAACATCACAGTTGCAGCTGTCACTATCAATCTGTCCTTATATGTTTTCCTTTATAGATGAAACAGTAAATTATCCATTTGCTTAGCTCTGGCTAAACCAGCAAACTGTTTACTGAGGACATTTATCAGTTTGAAATTGACTTTTGTTAAATTTGTAAACACAGTGACAATTTCACACTTCAAAAAAAGATGGCTTCCTACAAAATGACAGGGGAAACTGTTTCACAAACTCAATGACATCTACACAGATAAATGGGCCATGCAGGCAGACAGACATACACCACCCACAAGAAATTGCCATAATTCTCATCCTGTCATAATGCAGTGCAGGGCACCCTGACCCACTTCACACACATTAGCGGCCTTGCAGCCTCTTACACAGGCCCTCCTGATGACAGGCAACCAGCTGAGACACACAGGTCATAAACTGCCCTGCCCACTGTGTCAGGTTACCACACCAAAGAATGCCAATGGGAGGGAGCCCTGAGTGTGTGTGTGAGTGAAAGAGCTATCTGTCTGTTCGACACTGTGCGTATGTGTTTGTGTTTAGACACACAGAATGTAGATCAGTACTTCAGACAGTAAGCTAGGCAAACTAAAAGAATGAGCTCACCGTCAAATTTAGCTACTCCAGGTCAAGCTGGGTCAGGGTCTCAGCAATAGTTAGCAGTGAGGCAAGCCAAAGAATTGAGAGGAATTCTACTCCATGGTAGCTGGTAGGAGTGAAGAGTTTGTCTATATCAATAGTAATAAGTCTTTTAACTAATTTAATTTATCAGATAACGAATAGGTTAATTGACATGACATTGTGCATGTGCAGCCAAAAGTCACAGTTTAACACCAGCTCTTAGCAAAGAGCAATTTGACAAGATGTAATTTTAAAAACTGCACATTTGGCTAAAAAAGGGAACCCACACTGCTGAGCTGAAACAAAGTTAATTAATTAGTGGACCCAAAGAAAGGTAAATGACAACAATCTTAATCGTTGATTAATAACTAATTCGCAGTTAATAAAAATGGCAGCAAATATTCCAAACGCATCCGAGGATTCAGGGAACTTATAATGGGCTTCTATTTTCATTCTGTAACATTTTGAAGATAAATCATCATTAAGATTAAATTGTAATTGTTGATGAAATATAATCATATCAATATCAAAAAACAACAGATTTAAACAGGACTGAATGATTTTGACAGTAGCACATTGCACTGCGTATTCATGAGTACATGCAGTGCATACAGTACACACAGTACACAGACAGTACAGATAGACAGATGCATCCACAATGGCTATCTGTTCTGCCCTACTGTGGATATTTCTCATTAATGACAGCCAGAGTGCAACTGAACAGAGAATGAGCACTGTGTGTTCCTACAGTTTTGTGTGGGTAATGATTGAGAGCTGCTACAGTTTCATTCATTGCATTACTTCAAATTTCATAATGGAGAAGCATGCGTAGCAGACATCCCTCTCCATTTTCTCTGCAGAGGCTGAATGAAAGATGAAGGTGAATGGAAGCGCAGAATGCTGCAAACAGGAGTGAGCAAGCACGTACAAACCCACAGACAGCAGTGGGAGAGACATACACAGGCAGTTCGACCCAATTCAGCTCCTCTGTATTCAGCCACGCACCTCGCCCATTTGACGTCAGAGAGAACCCATCTCGCAAAAGGCAGCAAGGTTATGTCTTCACAGAGTGGAGGGCTGATGTGTGTGTAGTAATGGCAGAGTTTGTGCAAGCTCAGTGCCTGCACATATTATATATCAGCAGCGCTCGCTGTGTGTGTACCAGTGTTTGTCTATGTCAGAGAGGATTCCCCTTTGCGTCGGTTGCACAATCTCACACAGGGAGGGGACGAGGGACAGTCGCACTAAAACAGAGTCTGTGCCTCACTCAGTAAAAATATATGGATACATACATCACTAGCCCCACACACACACACACACACACACACACTTTCTTCCATGAGCCATTTAAAAGCAATTATGGTGACTGCATGTCTCAGAAAGATAGAGCCAGGAAACTTAATGACAATCGCAACAAAGATATGGAGAAAAAAACATCCCTAACAGACAAGAAACAAAACACAGATGAGGGGGACATGAATGGTCAAACGCAGCGGAAGACAGGGTTGCTCTTTTTCCATCTATGTCTCTCTCTGTCCTTCTCCTTGCCACCCCCTCTCTCTTTCTCTCTCAGTGCTATGAGGATACCCCTTCCTGCCTTCCGCCCCCTTCACGTCAACCCCTCCATCAATATCTCTCTCTCTCTCTCTCTCTCTCTCTCTCTCTCCATCCACCCACTAGTAAGTCTTCGCTCTCTGTCTCTCTCTTTTTCTTCGTCTTTTAATGTGTCTTCTTAAATTGTCAGGCCTGCTGCTGACGCCATCCTCCTCCACTCTGCCAGCCCACTCAGTCCTGTGGGACGAGCTATGACTCATTCTCTCCCCTCTTCCCTCCCCTCCCTCCCTAGTTACCTACCTACCTTTCTGCAGCTCTCTCCAAGTCTCCCTCTCTCCATTGCTTTCACTAGTTATAACCTATGTATAGTTCTCTGCTGCATGTGGGGGAACAGTATGAAGAGAAAAAGATTTGACTGAAAGATAAACACACAACAACAAAGTGGGTGATGGAGAGAAAGAGATGTTGAACAGGTGAATGACAGTCTCTCTTCTGCATAATGAATGAATGGCAGTGGAGAGAGAGGGGATCCGGATCTTGTATGCATTATTGACGAAGGCAAGAGTGCTGGAATGTGGGTGAGGGAGACAAATATGGCCTACTGTGGGTCCAAATAAAAGGTAAATAATTATGAAATAATCACATTAATTAATGCAGATAATAATGAAGCACGGCAAATATAAAAAAATAAAAATCACTATTAATTGTTACAATATTTTTTTCTCTAACCATAAAACCTTTATTTCAAAATTCCCCCTTCCTTCATCGTGTATCACATGATCAGATCTAGAGATGTTTTTTCCATTAACATGTCGAAATGGCTTTTTTTCTTTAATATGATGCAATTCTTGTTACAACAGGATGTTGGGGTAGGGCATAACAGTGCATTCTCAACTTTATCCCACAGGATATCAGGGACAAAGAGAAAGAAATAAAACAAACACAAGGAAATAACTGGTTGGAGTTTTTGTTCACTGTAATAAATGTATTATCTCAATCATCGTCTCTTGTTAACAAATCAGTTTAATAAACTAGGAAACACTGTGAAAGAGCCAATTCAAAAGGCACTATAGAGATTAATCTTCTCATATCTGGTCAGCCTAGTTTCCTCCTCAATGTGTGACTGGAGCAAAAGAGGTAAAAAAAAAAAAAAAAAACACACAGACAGACACACAGACACAGACACAGACACACACACACACACACACACACACACACCCCTCTTCCAACAATAATCTGCCCAACAGTCTCTCCATGCATTTTCAATACACTTTCATACCAACTGTGTGCATGAAATAATGAATATCTAGATAAATGCTTTACATACATCATGTGAGCTAACTAAACTGGTTGATAAAATGGCAGGAAAGGGCTCAAGCTGCATCAACAAATGACAAGACTGCATTACAACATGTGACAAAATCTGACGTGTGAACAACTACAGCAAAAGAAAACGCTTCAGAGGAACAACTGAAGAGAAAAAAATGACTCACAATCAAGAAAACCCCATTGGTGATGCTGAAGACAAGGAAATACATTTTTCTGATGCCAGAGATGAAAGAAATACTGACTGATACCAAATTAAAGGTTACAATCTGTTGTGGGAAACTTTGTTCGGACTGAAGAGAGATTAATTTAAATAAGAAATATTTCGCTGTAGCTGCATCGCTGCACTAGACGATGAAATTCGTACAACATGACATTATCAAGGACATAAAAATCGACACCTTTGGCAATGTTTAATCTAAGCATCTAAATAACCAGGAAATCCCTGCTCCTTAATGCAGTTCTATTTTGGTCCCATCAATGGCCAATGTAATGTCCGATACTAGGCGACTGCTGGGCCTTGAAGAAATCTTCTCATCAGTGTGTCTATCAGGTGGAAGCCCTTAGGGACCGTGTTAATAACATCACCAGAGCACAATCCACAGCTTCCCCTTGCCAAATGGATATGGGCATAGCACTTTAAATAGCACATGACCCTTAATATATAAATTCTCTATTGAATTTAAGCAAAGGTTTATAATAATAAATCTTTTAAAAAGGTTAAAAGAAAAGCACCCAATTCAATCGTAGTGTAAACTCTAAATTCTTGTTAACCTTAGGAGGACTGAACTGCTGAAATGGGAAAATGTTCATATAAGATAGTGCTCTGTAACAACAAACAAAACAACGTTTCATGTTTTGTAAAAATTCAACAAACGTTTTGCTTCAGAGTTGAGGCAGTCCCAATGCTTTGTGCTGAAAAATCTGACTGACCACAAACCAAGAGAGCATCAATCAAATATCTGCACGACTAAGGTGTTGGACAGACACAATTCAACTTAATCTTTAAACCATCTGACCAGACAGAAACGTGATTCAAAATAATAACATTTCATAGCTTTCTAATAAATACATAAATGACAGGATGTGGGATTGTGGGGTTATTGTGTCTTCTCAAGTAGGGTGAGGAGATTTTGAGAAAGATTCTGCCGGTTCAACTTGAGCAGCTGATGTTACATGAATAACTGTGTCAAAATGAAACTGGGTGGCAGCTCCTGCACTCATTATAAACCTTATGTAATTTATCAGCTTCTTTTACTGTGAGGAGGGGTGGGGGGAGCAGTGGTGGAGAGTGTGAGAGAGATAGCAGAAAAAAAGAGAAAAGAGAAAGATGGAGGAGCAAGGGGTGGCTAGTGAGACAGGAAGAGAGGAAAAACTTCAATGATGAAACAATCTGTGCTGTTAAGCAATTGGACCAGACTTCCACCAATGGGAGGACCAGCTCCATGGCAACAGGCTCTGTCACCAAGAGAAAAGCAGCCATATCCCTCAACACCCCCATATTTTTCTCTCCCTTTCGCTCTCACGACCCCCCTCCTTTCCCCAATTACAAGGCCCGGTGTATTTATCACTGGATAAACACGAATAAAACAGCACATGTGCACACAACACACAGCAGCCTCATGGGTTACTTATAGCCCAAACAACACTGCTCTATCGCACAGACACAACAAACATACACACATGCAACCAAACAAGGCTTGCAGATGTACACAACCACAGACTTAGGGGGCTTACATAGTGATCAGAATGTGAGTCATTCGCACACAGTTATTTAAATGTGCAGATTGCCATTGACTCCCCTCACACACACTGTCTGACTGCAAACGGCTCTGTTCCACTTCGTCCTGATGAGAGAAGTGAACTATCAGTTCTGGTGGAGCTGAACCTTGAACTAAACAGCTTGAGCCCACAGACACGAGACCAGACTTCCAGAATAAGGAAGTAGGCTTCAGCAGATAGAAAGAAACTACCCTTAGGTGAAGTCAACATGCATCAAAGGGCATTATTTTTAAGTACCTAGTTGCCTACCGACTCAATTAAATTTACATTTAGCTGATATGGGGGAGTAAACCACAGGACATCAGTCTTATAATTTGAGCATATACCGATACCTTGACTTTGATACGGATTCTTGAACGCTACCTTTTTTTATACCCATTTTATTAAATACATTTTGACAAAAGAAAACTACATTACATATGAAGTACAATAAGTCACTTAAAATGAGGAAGCTGTTCAAAAACCTGGGAAAGGAATAAAGCTAAAAAGCAGCACAGAATGAATTTACTTATCTGTGCAGATAAGCAGCTAGCAGTAAAAGACGTGTTTTTCTTGCATGCCTCTACATCGCTATAGTATCAAACCAATTCAGCCAGTGCCAAAAAACAATCCAAGTTCGATACATCTTCACATCAATGGATTAAAACACTGCTATCTAGGTCTATGTTGGATATTTAAACACAAAAATTGATACAATAACACAAAACAAAATACTTGGATATTTTTCTGTAATTTCTTACATCCATACTGATTACTCATGTCTACAAGGAGAAAGTAATAGACAAACTGCAGAAACTTTGATTGATCTGTATCTGATCCAGGTAGGCAACTGCCAATCTTTTCTGTTTTATTTTCAAGTGTTTGCACTCCAAAACATGACCAGCACAGCACCAGTTAGAGCTGGTTGGGCACCGTTTCCACTCCATTTCAACTCAGCACACTAAACACCACATAATGTTTCTGTAGACTTTAATCAACGGCTCTGTGCAGCAAGTGAAATACCATGTGTATGAACAGACTAATAACACATATTTCAATGATTCTTTACTGTCATTGACTAGTCTCCATGGTTAATATATATTAATGAGGACAGAGTAGAGGATAAGTAGCCAGCTCCACCAATGGGCTTCCCTGGAATGACTCCAGCCCTGAGGGAGGGACCACCAATGACTGCAGGGGCATAAATCAAGCTAGAGCCACCACACAACTTTATTGGCACTATCCCTCCTCTGCACTTTGGATGTCTCAAGTTGTCTCAGTTTCCAAATGTCTCTCTGTTTAGCTGGTGGTCTCTGAAAGGCAGTGCCTCTAGCTTAAGATGCATATTTTATCACCCCGTTAGGTAGCTTACTCCAGGTCACACATTTGTAAGGCCAATGACTTGGTCCCAGGTGTAGTACAGGCAAAACCCACTGTATGCCACCAACTGTTACTGACTCTTTCTGGCTGTGTCTCTCTCACCCGATATCTATTATTTTCTCTACTATCCCGCTTGAGAGCAAAGTGGAGCAGCAGCAATTTCTGCTCCCCCTCAAAGCATTTCGCAATAATTTCCAGCCTCCTGTTTGCTCACACAAAGACAAATCCCGCTCCTTTATGCTCCATTGCAAATATGGTAAATCTTGTCTTCCTGCACAATACAACACAAACAAACATTAAAAAGGCATCAAGACTAATTAGAAAGCTAGCGACAACTGATTCAACCTGTACAGAAAATTTGCCACTATCCTAAATTGTATGATATCTCGAATAAAGTGAAAGGAGGAAAATGAGTCTGGAGGAGGATAAGAAGAGCAACAGGAGTTCCTGGCACATTTGAAAACAGTATGTCATATACGGCTGAAACAATTCCTTGAGTAACTCGATTACTAAAAATCATCCTTTATTTAATCCATATACAGCCATAGAGCGCACTGTGTTTTGCAAAGATTATTATTATTAGTACACGCTTTGGAGAAACAAACGCAAAACAAACTCTGCACTGTGTCAAACAAACTAGCCTAGTAGGGCTGACCGATAAGTCGTATTTTCATCGTCTTCACGATATGAACATGCGTGATGAACACATCACAAAAGACTGCCTGAAACGAGATGAGAGAATGAGATTTTATTTTATGTAGGGAAGGGGGAAGCGGGCCCTGGAGCTAAAGATGGGAGTATTTATTATGGAGACGCAGCCCCTCTATCTGTTCTCTTTTGGGGTTGAGCACACGCACACGCACACACACACACACACACACACACACACACACAAAAAAAAAAAACACACACACACACACACACACACACACACACACACACACACAGAGCTGATCAGAGAGTCCGTGTGGAGACACTTAAGTCACTAAGAAATATTTCCTTAGTTTTGGAGGCATCCAACTAATGAGTCTCGTCTGATCAGATGGTCCATGTGGAGACACTTAAATGAACAAAGTGAAGTTAACTCGAACATTTGAGTTGATGACAGCTATGCTCTTTACTGGAAGTGTAATGAAACCATTGACAGAAAAACACTTTATCAATACAGTGTTGAACAAGAGTAAACATGTAAACATGTAGGGAAGCGATATCTGCTTTGTTCGCCACAAGCACAGCATGCTAGCACGACTACTAGCAAATTGTTACCAAAATAAGAGTTGTCTGTATGTCGTCTTTTTAGCTTAGCTCGTCAGGAATCTTAAAATCTTTTTAAGTTTTAAACTGAGCTGCTGGCTAAGACAAACCAGACCCTCCCCCCTACCAGCGTTAACTGCAGGGACAGTCTAAGATCAGAGGAGGACACAAGACAAGATGAATGATTTTGATGTCTAAGGAATATTATTTATTTTATTGACATTTTACATTTGTTTTACAGTGAGTTAATTCTTGAGTTATTATAGTGACTTTGCTGTTGTAAACATTATAGTTGCTGCTCTAGAAACAAGATCTAGTTATATTCAAAATATTAAATTCTAATCCAATTCTGAATTTAAAAACAACCAGGCTGAGACAGGAACTGTATAGCTAATATTCACTCTTGTCTATTTATTTATTAAAGAATGCAATCAATCATCTGATATCATGCAGCTTCTAGCTCTGCAGTTCCAAACATTTTACCTCTGGTTTAGGCTATTTTAAATGTCTTTTATTTGTAGTCCTGATTCGTAGCTGCTAACTAGCTGTCCACAGTCTATAAATAATAGAGTACGAGAAGACACCGCAGTAATGTTACATGAACATAAACTTTTTATTTAATTTCTATGGCAGCAAACACAACACAAAGCCCTTTAGTAACTATAATACTGCAATCTGAACTTATCTTTATACTTTATGGCTGACTAAAGAAACATTACTACTCCTCACACACTGGGAAAGACTCCCACAACAAACCAGCACAGGTCACCCATAAGCCCACCTTTTTTACAGGGGAAGGCTCAGCCGGTAACACACAGCAGTTAGGCTGTTGGTGCACTAACCAGAGGTGGAGGAAGGATCAGATCCTTTAGTAAAAAAGTACTAATACCCCACTTTGAAAATTCTCCTCTACTAAACATACTGCATCACAGAGTAACACTGGAAACAATTTAAAAGACCTGTCTTATTTTCTCTACTGCATATTTACTATTGCTCTATAGCTACTATTGCTTTAATAAAGCAAAAGTATTTCTTATGTGATTACTTGACTACTTGATGTAATAGTTGCTAGAATACTTGATTACTGATGAATTGATAGCTGCAGCCCTAATGTCCGATCAGTTACACATGGCACAGAAGTTGTTAAAGCAACATTCAACAGTGAGGGAACACGTCACTCTGGCTGCAAGACAGTGGTCCATTTCCCAAAGATAAAGTTTTGTTTATTTTATAAATTGTACTTTGCCACCTATCTGAATAAAAGATGCTCATGGTTTGGATCAGTATCTTGGAGCAAGAAAGAAATCCCATGTTCCAAGCGGCTTCGCATTCTAGGCAAAATCATGTCACTCAGCTCCCACATCCTGTTCCTATCTTTAGTTGCTTGTGCCTTAATCCCTCTTCCACAGTCCTGTAGCCCTCATGTAAGGACTGAAACTTTTTGTCAAACTGATCCTTCATCTGAAAAAGGCACTAAGAAATATTTCCCTAAATAGTTTAGGAGGCATCCAAATAATTAGTCTCATAAGGATTTGGGTATGTTTATTATTAGGCTACGTTAAATTGTGGTGGATCACAATTTAACGAAAGCAGCTTCCTCCCAATTTTTCTAAATATGGCCATGAAATTAAAGATCAGGTGTATTCCATGAAGAACCACTGTGTAGGATTTAGTGGCACAGCGGTGAAGTTGCAGATTGCAACCAACTGGAAGCCTCTCATCTTCCAAGCGTGTAGGAGAAACTACGGTGGCCGTAAAACATCACGAAGGACGTGAAAGGCCCAACCTACAGCCGATGTTTGGTTTGTCCAATCTGAGCTACTGTAGAAACATGGTGGTTCAACATGGCGGACATGGAGGACCCTCTCCCTCTCTAGATAAAAATAGCTCCTTCTATAAAAGGTAAATAAAAACACAACTAATTTCTACACATTGGTCCATTAAATAGCCCGACAGCTAGGTATGTTCTCCTATAGGAACTTAATGACCTGGACTTATAAAAACCTGGAGGGCTAGTTTCTTCCTTTCGGAAAAACGCAATCCTTTTTTTTGCTTAAACAGCTAAGTGAACATGACAAACACCGACAACATCTACAAGAAAAATGAGAGTATGAGGAAAGCTCATCATAATATCTGTCCTTATCAAAATTCTATTAAAAAAACGTACAACTCATAAGCATGCTGTTGTGGCACAAAGGTAAATTTCAGAGCTCTATTAACAAAATGATTAGCTCCACTAGAACACTGTTGTGAATTGCCCACTCTTCAATACTGTAGACAGTAGATCAATATAGGCTAAATCAATTGCCATGATTGACACACATGCTGTGGCATAGTCAAGTGTGATGGATGAACTACTGGCAACAACTAAAAAGGAAAAAGAGATTGCAAGACAGCAGCACTTGAGGAACAGACTGATCTTTAGTGGGCTGGATCAGTGGATGCAATTACACACAACCAGGGGTTTCCCTGCATACAATATTTAGCTCAAGCATCAGAACAGAAATGGAGAAAGGGGAAGCAACATAATCCGTGATGCCTTTTCCATCTGCTCTGACATAATCCAAGTGCAGCTTCTTTATTGATGATGAAATAAGAGCCCTCAAAACTATCAATAAAACTTTTTATAATCTGATGGTAAAAAATGGTGGCAAAGTACCCAGCCCCCCTCCTAATCTAGCTCATCACACTTGCTATTGACAGCGTATTGCAAGACCTTTGACATGAGGTTGTATGGCAAAAAGTTGCACCTGGCCTAACCTGTGCCACAAAGCAGTGAAACCTCACCCATTACTTAAACTGAGGGATATTTTACTCAAACTGGACTTCTTAGATCATATGTCTTCTCTTTACTAGTGCCTGTGGACACCAACACAGCCCCCTTTGTTTTTTGTTTTTTTTACATAGTGTCTTAGGGGATGTTCAGACTGAAAATAGCACTGAGTGAAACTTCAATCTACATGACGAAAAAGATGATCTTTGCTATAACCTGAGTAAACGTTAAATAATGCACTGGCCAACAGCTGGATGTGTCCAGATGGTGACCAATGTCCTCTATGATCTGCACAAACACCTCCATTTGCCACAGCCACACTTAATGACAGCTGGCTGGCTGGCTGGCTGGGCTGCCATACCGAAACAGTGATGGAGAATTGAGTGCTGCCAGCCAGCCAGCCTGCCTAACCCAGAAGTCAGGCATCCAGCCAGTCAAACTGCCAGAACGTCTCTGTTGGGCCAGCAGAAAGTGTGGTCTCTCACAATGTGGCTTGTGCACTTCAGAATAGCCAGCAGGAAGGCAACATGCCAGTCATTCATACATCCATCCAGCCAACCAATACTGAGCTCAGGCTACTAACCAAGCATCACCCTTCAACTGCTCTTCAGTGTTTCTCCTCCCTCCTTCGTTCCCCATGCACCTAGCCAGCTAAATATAGACCCATTTCAAAATCCCACAGGCCCACAAGGGTCAGGGTCTGCAAAGCAAACACACACCCCAAACAAGATCTCTCTATCACACACTAGATGAGATCTCTTGTACCCATCAACACAGATGGCATTAAAAGCACAAAGAGCAGCAACCATAAAAGTGAGCACAGCACAGACAGACAGACAAAATATGGCCTCTGTCCTTTTTTGCATTACCATTACACAAGGCACTGGGTGATTGCGAATTTCCAACCATGACGATGCTGTGCTAAAATAGAAAAATAGGGGGATGATGACAGGCCTGCTGCTGGCTATGGACACAAAATGCACAAAATGACAAGCATACTGTAGACCATTTGACAGATGTGCAAGCTCAATTAAGTAGGGCTAAAATTTGGCTATATTTGAATACAGCTGTGCAGATTCTTGCCCAGTTGCCAACCTCTTACTTGACATGTTTGGAACAAAAAAAGCTTACGGCTGGGCCACACTGCCTGCATGTGCATTAATTTAACAAGGCTTTTATTGTAATGAATTTATCAAAAAGGTACACTCAATGTAGAAGGAGGGCTGGCAGCATAACAACAAAAACACTCTGCACTGTCCACACTGCTCAGGTAGGCAGTGAGCCTCAGCTGTTATGTGAGAGGTTTGAGTCCATGCGTCCTCATAAAAGGATTCTTTCCTTTACTAGGATTATTCAGCTTCCGCAAACGAA
Organism: Dicentrarchus labrax; assembly: GCF_905237075.1. Classification (NCBI taxonomy): domain Eukaryota; kingdom Metazoa; phylum Chordata; class Actinopteri; family Moronidae; genus Dicentrarchus; species Dicentrarchus labrax. The sequence continues at coordinate 25,011,859 of NW_026136711.1, read as the reverse complement.
AATGCTTCTCAGGACATACACTATGAATGTTAAATTAAGAAATTAAGAAAGTTTTGACTCTCTGTATTTGAAATTTGCTGCCATTGTTAAATTCATTATAGGCTTTGCTCTCTACGCACCCATTTCATGTGTGACAGAGTGAGTGTGTATGGCATTGGCAACACTGCAGCACTAGTACAGATTAGGAGGTAGTATTAATTAGAGAAACTGCACACGGCAGCGTGTCGCTAGATCACGTAGCCGACCTGACAGCGGTGGCAGGTCAGCGTCTCCCTGCGCTATGCCATCTGTTTACCTGTAAAAGCCAACCACTCCCAATACCTCCGCCTGCCTAAGGATAGCAATTATCTGTCCCCACCTTCTTCACGTTTTTTTCTCTCTCTCTCACTCTCTCTCTCTCTCTCTCTCTCTCTCTTCATCCATCATCACAACCTTCTAATTACGGCACAAACAACCACTCCTAGACTTGTTTTAGTACAGTTTGTTCTCCATCCTTCTCTCAACTCATTTACTCATTGATTTCAGTTTGAAAAGGTGATCTATTGGCTTTACAAGCGTCTTACTGACACCTATGTCAGTCTCAACTGAGCATAAGGATGATTCAAAGTTGGGATGGCCTAATTTGCAGCACACTGTCTTTTGCCTTTTGTCACGTCGGCCCTAATGCAGACTCCAAAACTGGGCTCTGACTACAGGAGTTTTGGGCGTTGATCCAGATTCACCCCTCCTGGCAATCAGAGGAGAAATCTGGGCAGGAACCTGGTTGGTACTGGTGTTCAGCCCAGATTATCTGGTGATGTGAGTAGTCTTACAGGCCAGCTACACTGAACACGTAATATATTCATTTCTCCCTCTGGCACGATAATCTTTGCAATATCCTGTAGTGTGTGATGCGCCATTATTTTCAAATTTTGTAGTGTGTGCATGTTTGCGATTAAACATTGGTGAAGTTTCTCGTACTGTGCATGATGCAACCTGATTTCAAAATGTGTTTTAAAACTCCTGTAGTCTGAGGCTGGTTTAAGGATAATTTAAAAAAGTGTACTTTACCATTAGCTTGCTACCTGCATGTAACACCTGCTTTGTGTTCACTGCATCAACTTGCATTGCTGTAGTCTTCCGAATTGGGGGAAAGTAAACTGATAGAATTACATAAACAAAATGAAGGCACTGGAACATCCAGAAATATTCAGCACACACACAAACATGCATTAAACATAACAGTGGAAGTTGAGGAAGCAAAAAGGTCAAACAAAGAGAAATCTAGAGCCATGTACTGATGAGGTTATCAAGCATTTTTTCTTCTATGTTTATTAATCTGAACAAAAAAAGTATGCGATGAATGAGAAAGTGTGAACCTTCCAACTTAAAAGCAATTACAGCAGCAGTTACTCCAGGGGTTGCTATTGATTTTTTTCCTCCTTCCCCTCTTGTGCTTCCTCTCTTTCGTAGTCTTTTTCCCACGCATTGGCAATTAGTATGCAGGAGTGAGGCTACAGGAGAGTAAACTACCTGGGGAGATTAACTCCAAAGTCACAAACAAACAAACAAACAAACAAACAAACAAAACTAACGGTCAAACACACAGACAAGGATGCATATACACAATATCATAATATGAGGGGAGGGACTACATTGTGTCAATCAGGGATAAGCAGCTAGCTTTAGCCACTTCAGCTGTCCATGTACTGTCTTGCTCAAAAACAGGGATAACATATAGACTGGCAGACATCGGCAGGAAAACAGCATTAGCTCCAGCAACCTGACACCAAATGGGCTTCTATCTAATTTGGGGGTTGCTATGGTTGTTGCCTGTCTTTTGCATTTCTAATTGACAAGAGGCTAGAAACATGGGATCGTTGTCATTTTATACACCAACATCAAGCTAGTTGAATTAGGGTGCATGGTTTAGGACACTGATGCATCTTGATTTATTATAATGCTGAAAGACGTGTACACATGTACTGAAAACAGGCAGTTATTATATAAACAGCCCATATTCAGAACAAGACAGATCTGGGCCGAGTGAACAAAAAAAGAATAAAAGGAAGAGGCGATGAGAAGGACTGCGAGTCTGGTTTTGCTAGGCTATAGCCATCAGAAGAGAAAAAGAGAGGGAAAAGCCAGGTCTTCTAAACCTGAAACAGTGCTGAGGCCATGAGGACGGCTTGCTATTTATAGCGACAGATTTTTTATTCAAGAGGTCTCTCTCTCTCTCTCTCTCTCTCCCCCTCTCTCTCTCCCTCTCCCTCTCCCTCTCCCTCTCCCTCTCCCCCCCCAGGTGTAAATGTACATTGTCTTTAGAGATAAAATTACATTCCTAATGTCCAATCTATTCATGGACAACAGTCCTAATCATAACCCATTACAACACCTTCAAGCCAAGAGGATCATTGAGGATAAACTTCAGGGTCTCTTAACACAGGACTTCCCACATGCAGCCTTATGTAAGCCTATAGGTTGTCCTTTTTCCCTGCCTCCCCCCCTCCTCGGTATGACAGTGTTGCAGAGTGACGCCTACTTCTCAGTGACTCTCCACCCCCACCAGGCCACCTCCACCCTCCTCTCTCCCCTCCTCCCACACAGGGACACAGTGGAAGGGAATTCCTCATTACCTCAGCATTTGCCTCACTAAACACATTTTGTGTGTGTCTGTACAAAGATATTAGAACATAAACTGACCACTTGGCGCAAACACAAACACCATTAAAGTCACCACAAAGTGGATAGCATCTTTTACTCCATAATCCATAAAAAACCATCTACGTAAAGCCATTCATGGTTCTCCAGCTTGAGCATACTGACAAAAGGAATTACAATTACATAGGAAGACACCGTATGCCTAATATATGAAACTATCTTCCAGCAAGCCCCATTATATGATTTTTGCAGTTTTACTAAGGCGTAATTAAATTGTGCCAAGATAAGAGCCAGTTATAATTGTGGCAACGACTGCATGTTAAACCAAATCTCAAGAGTTGTGAAACGCACATGAACAAGCTACATCTCACCTACAAATTATTAGCACCTACTGACAAAGACACACAGACACATACACACAGCACATGCTTACTGTATTTAGAGTTCAGCTCTGTGGATCTCCAGTCGGATCAGGTGTCTCACAGACTAAAGCACATTATTGCAGGAGAAGCAGCAGCAGAAAGAGAAGCAGCTCTGGACCAAGACAACGTTGAAATTAGTTATATCTCAATAAGTAGCACAGATGAATGAATTCCATTTCCTGCAGCATGTAAATAGAGTTTCAGGGGTGTTTACCTCTGTCAATCTCTCCAGCTCATTCTACTTTCTTCGTCTTCACGTTTGCTCTGTTCCCTTCCTGTCTGTAGGTACCAACTGCTGTTTTGTTAATGGTTTTCATGAAAACTCTTTTTTTTACTGCCCCCTCTCTTTTTCTGAATGAAGCACAAGCACTACAGAGAAACAGCAAGCCTTGCTTGCTGGCTGGCTCCCTCTCTCTACTGCTCTTATGCCATCATGCGCACAGTTTGCACCGCTCCCTTCTCCTCCAACCCTCCCTTTCGTGTGGATTCTCTCTCTCTCTCTTACATATCTTGTTTGCTCTCTGCCTCTGTGTAACAATATAATTGCAATGACAGCCAACCCAGAGCTTGCAAGAAGCCCAGCTGTTTAAAGGGCTGCTTGGATCAGCCTATATGTCACTTGATACAAACGCAGGATGCTTATATGAGAGGTAACAGTGAATAGATCTCGGTAGAACTACAATTTAAGGTTTGGTACCTCTCTTTTGCAAAAAAGGACATTAGCCAACATCCACAGGCAGGCAGAAGACACAGTCCAGGCACACTCTCGTCACCACTCATCACTCTCCGTTTCATGGGAATATATGATGTTGTTATCTGTAGGCTGTGTCTGGACAAACTGAATGAGCTTAAAGTACTGACAGCTTCTGGTGAATCAGAGGACTGCTGCTATGGTCAAAACTAAATAATGAAAACAGGGGGCTTTGAAGGAAAGATGGGGGGGGGAGAATAATGAAACCACCTCATTAGCTCGGAAAAACCTTAATCCCACAAGACGACATATTTGCATCTCCTTTCTGCAGCCTCCTCTGCAAACGGCAGCTGTAAGACGCAGTGGAAAATAGGCAGTCAAAAGTTCAGCATCAAAGGAAACGTCAGCAGGGAACTCTGGGTAAGGTAGTGAGTCCAGGGATGTCTGTCTCAAAAATAGTTGAGTTTTTGAGTTGACAGCACGCAACCATGCTTCATCGGGGACTGGACTATTGAAGGTAACCAGACCAACGGTGGTACTTAGGGACGGACTGGTATACATGTATTATGTCAAAAAACTCACCACATCATGCTTCTTTTTTTTCACACTTAAGGAGAAACGTACTGCTGATGAATGAAAATTACAAGATATACTTGTACTGTATGTGACCCAGTCCTGGAATTAAAGAAGACCCTTCCTGGAAATATTTTCTTTTTTATTGGCTAGGGCTATGCGATATGACATTTCATACCCGATTCATAAAGATAAATATGACAATATAGCGCATTTTCTGTAATTTCAATGAATACATTTAAAAAATGTATATAATAAATATAAAATGACTGCATGTAAATCTTATCAATATTTATATACTCAACAAATAGAAGGTCCTTAGTCTGATTTTTCTACTTTTATTTGGAATCTTTGAGCAAATTTTTAATTAAACAAAATCTACAATATTATTGTAGTGTAATGTCTCCTCTCCCACGTAAGACTTTAGTTGGGCAGGCCACCAATGTCCAGCAACGTATTTAAGCACATAAAAACAAAGAGAGAGAGAAACGCATGGTCTAGTACGTGGACATGTGGATATTTTACAAACACAGACCAAGTAAATAATTTGGTACCACGTTGGTTTCTTAAAGTCGTTTGTGAGTAAACACTAGAGAAACGCTTTCTTTGCATTGGATCCCTGCCTCATCAACCCCTTCAGAGTGCATATTTTTCTTATATATGTGATTTGTGATGCAACAAAATAAACAATAGAGCAAAATATGTAACAATAGACATTTTTCTATTGTCACACTATATGTATCGCCATATCGCACAGCCCTAATGTTGATGATTCCAATCATTAGTCAGGAAGCCCCCCGAGTGGAATGACATGTCAAAAAGTCAGACTTTTGTAAGCCAAAAGTTGTTGTAATAATGGCGTAAGTTGATTTACAAGTACAAATATTTAAAAGGAGCAAGATTTTTAAACTCTCTGTCCGATGCCTTGCACAAAACTGCAGTATTATAATCATTGTAATTGTAATACAGCAAGCAAATGTTGATTTGCATTTGGGTGCAGATTAAAGCTTCTCACCAATTTTTTGGTTTTTGGTTTTAAATATAACAGGAAGAAGCGTTGAAAGAGCCAGCATGAGCTGATTAGATGGAGAGGTACACTCAACAGGTGCTTGCTGCAGTTAAGGCAAACATCAAAAAACAGAAAAACCCACCAAGGTTAGTTGCACCTTTCATTGTTCTTGTTGTATGGAAACCACTTTTGCTGTGAACCATTAACACAACAACTATTGTCCACCATACACGGGTTGAAATGTGCGTAACTGGTGAAGTAGAAGGTGTAGCACAGTAGTAGGTCCAAACCTTATTTTAGCGATTTGCTTTCAGGAATCACAAAGATTTCTAAGCAATGTCCTTGTTCTTACAATTTAAGAAGTGGTGCTCAACATCCAACCCAAGTTATGGGTAGGGATGGGTCATGGTTTTCAAATATTCATATTATTTAAAAAAAAAAACATTCAGTTCATGCAACTATTGTCTTGTCTCAAAAAATATATTTACGAGTGCCAAACATTCAGTTCGGCTCAAGGGCAGTATAGCATTAGCAACAGTAATGTCAGATGGCCTAGTGATAAAGAGTTGTGTATTGTGTATGCTGCTGCAGAGGAGATATAGTTCCAGTTTATGAACACCATCATCCTTCCTCAGCAGAGTGGTCCTTAATGCTAAGGCTAATGACCAGCTATGTACGTCACTTTTCCACTTTCTACGGTGCTAAAATTAAGTGTGGAAATAGTTCTGCGAGACTAACCAGCCAGGCTAAACAGACCTTTTTCACAGCAGTCATTTTGACATGAAATAGGAAGGTAAACACAGGTGTTACCAATGAAACTAATTAAGGTTCTGTTCCATTTAGTGAAGCAGAGCCTTTCCAGTGAGCCAAAATGAACAATAGCTGCATCCAAACTCAGTTTAACCCGCTCTGAAAAAGGTCTACCAGTCTAAAGAAACCACTGCACAAATCTGGGAAAGGTAACACAGGTAAATCTAGCATATCACAAGTCTACAAACACTATGCACATTTGAGAGCGGAGCATGCGTGCTTATTGGTGGCCCAATCTGCACCCTTGCCTATCATTGCTTGATTTTTCAGACTGTGAAAATGTCTCAGTCATTCCTCTTTATCATTAACTCTTATTCTATTTATTGTTTTAAATCCAGCATGTGCCAGTTTTAAAAAGTAAAGATGTGCTAATAGTTGAGCACATCAACATTTTTATTTCCAAGGGCACCTTGTGAGCTGTGAGTTTGTCCACAATGTTAGTCTGCCACCTAAACTATATGGTGCATATTAGATTTGACAGGACGATAAGCAAGGCAATGTTTTCCTTCAGCTTTGGGATAGAGCTGTTCATGTTTATATGTGTCCAGGCTCATATCAATTAGGGGTGTGAAAATTTCTCAATTCTAAGTGATCAAAAACACACCCAGTATTTTGAAAGTGGGCATCAGTGTACAATTCATATTTTACAAACTTGCTGGGAAGCACAAACTGGACAAGACATTGTGTGTAAAATCTGCCTCACAACAATTAAATACAATGAATTTGAGCTACCCAGCTAATGTGCCCAGAACTGAGGAGGTGCTACAATTTTGCCACCCATCTCCGATAGAGGACAGAGAATCACCCAATCTATAAAACACAAAGTCACTTCACAGAAAAGGCGATGCCTGCCCTCAACAGCGAAACCAAAGCTTAGATAATGAAGTCAATGAGCAAAGCTAGTTGAGTAGAAATTACATGTGATTCCTGCACTTCTGTCTCAACTGACTTGTATGTAACAATAACAGCAATAGTTATGTTATTAGGTGGAGACTGTTGCACTGTTAACTGCTGATGGACTTCAGATTTATCTGACTACTTGTTTTAATTGATTAAAACGGTAGCCATGTGCAGTAATAGAGCAAATTGACGATGGGATGCACTGTGATGCATGGAGAATCGTTGTAAATCGTAATCGAATCATGAAGACAGTGAAGATTCATACTTCTAAAATCAATGGTCTATTTGTTCTGTTTTTGAGCATGCCACTGGCCTTCTATCCTTACTTAGCAAAGTTAAGTCGAGAAAACAACTGGTGACTCTGCAATCCTAGCATGGCCCTGGAAAAAGGTTTGTCTAAGGTTGACCACATGACTGGGATAAAGGGGATGGCATATACTAATGCCACCTAATGCTTGAAACCAAGTCCAACTGCTTCATCTGCATTTGGGCAGCCAGGTAACCTATTTTACAGGACAGTAAGAGAAGACAGCAAAGGACTTTGAAAGGAAGAAGAAGAAGGGGGAGGAGCTCAGCAAGGATCAGTAGCCAAAGATACCACAGATAAACCGTTCATGAACACAATCACCCAACAGTGCTGCAACCTCTACACGCAGCACAAAGCTATTAGGAAACACCCGGAAAATGGTTATTATTTACACTGCAAACGTACAAACGTATAAACAGGGCTTTACTAAATACAACTGTGTGAACAGTTTCTTATTAGGCCCATTACGGCCCAACTTTGAATAAATAAAGCTACACTTGTATTCAGTCAACAGATGCTCATTTTGAAAGAGTTAGTAAATCTGCATGAAAAAAAAAGAAAGCAGACACTTTCTCAACCCTACTTGGATCCTATGATCCAATGGTAAATTTCAACATGTGATGAATTTTCTGTTTTCTTCCCCTTTGAACTATCATGCGAAAACCCTCCAGCTTTGCAGCAATTACAGTGAAGTCAGTCAGGCAGCTATACCCAATCTGAGGCCAGACTTACGGCCATGCAACCAGTCGCCTCGCTTCTGCTCTGATCAATAATTTACATCAAAGCAAGCAATGAAGGAAAGATATGGAAACAGAGGATTGAGAAACGGTGAGAGAGGAAGACATCAAAGAGAAAGAAGGCTCAGAAAACAAAGAGAACAGGAAAATACAAGGGAACAACTAAAGATGGAGAGACAGAGAAACAGAAGCAGGAGTGGTTAAGAGAAGAGAGAGATAGGAGCAGCAGCAACAGCACCACGCTTGGTGCTCTGGCAGAGATCTATAAATAGCTCTTCAAATCTCTCTAGAAAAAGCCACTCTTCTGCTTATGCTGCTGCAAACAGAGATTCAGAGACAGAAGAAGATATGGATACCTGGCTGACAAATAAAACTGAGATCATGTCTTATTTGATCATAGCTGCCTATTGCAATTACATCAGCCCATAACATACAGTATTAAAACCAGTTCTTACATCAATAATCTTGGCTTGCATAAATATTTCATTGTGGGAAGTGAATACAGTAAAAGCAAGTAGGTTACGTCCAACATAGATAAAGCATAAAAATAAAAAAAACACTGAATAGGCACACAAAATGGACAACTCTTATACTTTGCATTGTTGCTTCAGAATTTGAAAAGAAATGTAACATAAAGATCTGCAACTTGCAGGGTATAAGAGGGAAAACATGTTGATAGGGAGGCAGGATACTCCCTCTTTCTCACTGCTGACCTTAGCAACAGCAGACTGTTGATTCAATGACTCATTCCATCAGGCGTTATGGATAAGTCTTTTCTCAATGATACTTCCCTTAACCCAGCAACAGAACTCAATATTATTTAGGAAACATATGTGCACCATTTACAAATGCAGAGAAAAGTGCTGCAATAGGAGCACATCTAAAAGAATCACTGTGTATACCCAAAACCAGAAAAACTCAAATTGCTCAGGAGAGGTACCTGCCTAACCTGTCCATAACCTCACCTCGAGTGCACAAAAGGAACACACAAATGTGTTCAAGACAACCTCACAATCTTAACATCTGATGGGTCTAAATTAGCAACCCTTGCCTGCACCTTGCCAGTTCTCTGCATCACATGACTGGCCAATGCCAACTGATATGAATATTTATGTTTTTTTAGACACATGCCGTTTTCCCAGAGCAGATGTTTGAATCACAGCTCCGACAGTCTGTGCTGTGATCCCACCTAGTTTGACACAACAGTCTTGCCATCTATTTTCAGCCCGAGTGTCAAAATGTAGAGCTGGAGCCAAGACATAAGACACTGATGAGCATTTGTCAAGTACTTCTCCATAAACCCTTTTTCTTATTTATATTCTTCTCAACCCTGAAAACTAAGGATAATAAACACAAAATGAGTCACATGCTTGTTTCTGTTTCATCTTAATAAGTCAAAGATGTCTCAATTAGGGTAACCTTAATTTGGAGGGTTGCAATAAAAGCTTAGGAATGCAACTATCACAAAACTTAACTTAAATGCCACAGTCCAATAAACACAGTCTAGTAGTGAGGTGTAATTGTTTTCAGGTTAATTCAGCCTCATAACGCAGCAACATTCAACATTTTTTAAAACAAACTATGGGTTTATAACTCCCGGTTAATTAGTTATTACATCTACATCTTGATTGCTGTCGTTTTTTGGGCCATCAGTGGACACACAGGCACACACGCCAGGGTGTAATGGTATTAATAACACCTTGTTGTCACCTGCTAAGGTTGGCTTGATGTATGGTTGCTGAGGACAGCTACAAAACACAGTTACTTCAAATCCCTTCATTCAAATCCAACCAAATATCTCACTTCAGTCACGCATTAATTCCCCAGAGTTTCAAGTAACACGGATAAAATGTTAACATGGCCATCTCGTGTCAGGTATGGAGAACGTGGACTTTAAAGATGGTGCTTAAGGTTGAGTTCACACATCTGACTTAAAATCATGTATCACCAATTAGAAGTTATCTCAAGTCGTCTTATGGGAAAAAAAAAAAAAAAGGGGTTCAGCTCACCGATTTTGATGGCCGTGTGTCGCGGGTCCGTGTGGAGAATCAAGTTGTGTCTGTAGAGAACAGATGGCAGTGTGGTCAGAGCCGTGGCTGAGCAGCTCACTGAAAATATTAGCTTGCCCCCACGCTAACAATAGCTAGCTCACGGCATTAGCCTGCTTCCTCTGGCGAGTATAATTAGCCACCTAGCCACCTAGCTAACGTTAGCCCCGCTAGCTAGCCTTTTCTTTCCAGCGACCCCCAGCGTTTACACAACAACTAGTTAACCGACAAAGTAGCGTGTGTTCACGGCGACACGAACCTTGTTGTAAACCCGGACCTAGCACTGTCACGGTCTCAAAATAGGAGGCGCTAACTGCTGCTGCTAGCTACGTTAGCTCCCCCGAATGACTTACCAGTGCTAATATAATGGTGCTGCTAGCTCGAGCTGGTTCACCGAGACCCCGACTGTCAAAATAGCGCCGCGTGAGGGGAGAGCGGCGGCGGCGGCGGCGGCATGGAGGGTCCACGGTAGATAACAAGCGCCGAGGAGCGAGGCAGTCGACTCCGGTACGGGAGTACAGCTGAAGAACAACAAAACGCCAAAGAATAAAAGGACACAAATTAAAGAAAAAAGAAACAAAACGCTATTCCCCCTTTCTCGGCTCCGGCTTGTGTGTGTGTGTGTGTGTGTGTGTGTGTGTGTGTGTGTGTGTGTGTGTGTGTGTGTGTCAGCGTCACTTTCCCCCCCCCCCCTCACTGACTGTTTACGTCAGCGGCGTAGTTCAGTCGCGGGGAGACGTTCAGGGTACAGTAAACTTGTTTAAGATTCATCAAATGTTATCACTCATAAAGTGTTAAAAACTGTGTTTATGTTTGGGGTTGTTTTTTTTTCTCCCCCTGAATATGTGTTTGAATTTGTGTCGCCTGCTGTGATAATACTCTCCAATAATTTGGCTGGACAATAATAAAGGTTTATTGGTCACTATGCGCTGTTAAATCACTGCATCACTTAATAATAATAATAATAATAATAATAATAATAATAATAATTTTATTTATAAGCGCTTTTCTAAATACTCAAAGACACTTTACATAAAAACATAAAAGCAGCAAAACAACATCAAATAGTAAAACATTAAAAACACATCAGACTAAGCTAAACATTAAAAGCAATTTTAAAAAGGTGTGTTTTTGTCAGTTATACATAATATATCCCTCATACCAGGTATAATCCACCTATTATATAATATCACAATATCTATATATATATATATTAAAAATATCAATCAATCAATGAGTTTTAACCTTTTCAATCTTTCTTAGGAAATGCATGTTCATGGTTATTTTGATTTAAGAAAAGTATTTAGTTTTAATTTGTACACTTGAGTGTCACACATTATTAAAAGGCAACAACCAATACGTAAGTAAAGTTTATTGTAGTTTCTAAAATTCACCACATGTCGGCAGGCAAGTACTTCTTTGCCACAGTGAGGCCCTGTCGCTCAACCGCATGTTCAACTTCTTTATTTGTTATATTCACAACAATTATAGGGAAGCATTGATTGGCAATGACATTCTTGTTCTCATGCTTGCTCACAAAATGTGTAAAAAGAAAAAAAAAAGACATGGAATTTAAGACATAAAAAAGAGAATAATTTAAATATATGGAAATAAAATAGAATACATGTATAATGGAATAAAATAAAAATATAACATAAGATGTAATTCTGTGGTAGACTGGTGAACAGTAGTGATAAAATGAATAAACTATGTGGACAGGTTGTGCAGTAATGTAATAAATGTAAGCTATAGGCTTAAAGGCAACCGGTTATGGGCAGGTAGAACAGGATGTCTATATCCTGTATGCATATGTATATAGGCTACTGTTCTTAATTGTTTAAACTCCCAACAAAAGTGTCTATGTGGAAGACAACACACTCAAACAGTGTCCTATTATAGGTCAACATGGCATTTTCCAGCAGATTAATTATGTGTACATATTGTAGCTTTTAAATGACCATGAGGGGCATACAGCTGTAGGCCTCCTTACCCAAGTTTGTGAAATGTTAGACTATTATGTATTAGCACCATATTACTGAATTCAATTTGGTGGCTTTAGTGTGCAAGTCCACACTACAGAAATGATTTGTCAGCTTAGCTTTCTTGACACTCTAACTCTTTTCAAACTAACTATATGCTACAAAACACTTTATGCCATTATGCACATTACTATAAGTAGAAATCAGGACATTGCATGCCAGCATGTGTGCTGTCAGGTGCCAACCATGCCAGTTCACAGTGCAAAAAGACTACATTTAAGGCTGTCCAAAGTAAATAAAAATTTTTTTTTCAATTTCTAATTTATATTATGCATACAAATGCTGTGAGAACCCAAACAGACAAGACTTGTATGGGCAAAGCCATGACAAAGTGAGAGTCATTATTCTCCCTCTCTGTCTCACACACACACACACACACACACACACACACACAGCAAGCATCGATTTGTTAGTATATTTATGCCACCATGCAGGGAACATGAAGGAACGTGTTTCAAATACCGCAGTCTCCACCTCATAGCCTCGAGCACTCCTGTAAACCTCAACTACACTTCAATTGTTTGGTGGCTATGAAAGCCCGTGTGCTCTGGAACTGGGTTAAAGGGCACTGAATTTCAACTTTGATCGGCAAGAGTGACGGCAGGTTGCGTATCCTGCTCAGCTGCCCTAGAGAGGACAACGAGGTACGGAAACTACCGGTTGTGATAAACGGAGGTGATGACCTCATTATATCCCAACCACAATAAAAAACCTAATCAAAAGCCCCTCACTGTAAAAGCATACGGGTTTGTTCATGCAAAGCAGCGAGTACGGTCCTGTAGCAGGTGTATCGTTGACAAGTTTTGTGGCACTAGTTGTCCCATGTCTGTGTCTGTGACTGTGTGAGTCAGTAGCCTACGTGTGGACGTGTGTTTTGTGAGTGTTGTGTGAGTGAGCACAACAGACAGATGCTTTGCCAGTAATTTCCTCGGTGCCCCGATGCGCTCATTGGTGCGTCCCTCCAACGTGTCACCACTTTTGGTGGATTACCTCAGATATCTTTACCATCAGGAGGGTGAAACACCATTCATTTCTCTCAACTCCTGCCCTCACGGTGTCCACCTGCGAATGAGGACCTCTGACAACAGTAGGGAAACTTGTCACTTTCAAAGAACAACTCAGGCGAAAAGGATCTGAAGATTTATTATAAGTTCTTTTACACACGCCGAGCCCTACAATGCATGTATTTACTTCAGAGTCGAGGATGCCGCTGTCTTTTTCATTCCCAGCGTTTCTGTTTTTGGCACCCTTATTGATAAAGGATGTCTGTGTCAGTGGCTCTCCGGGCTGCGCGTCCTGTGGCTTGCCGGCGATGGAGAAAGACGTGGAGCAAAGGCTGATGATAGAATTTGCCAAACAGCAACTTTTGGACAAGCTGCACCTGAAAGAGAGACCAAACATCACTCATACGGTGCCCCGGGTGGCGCTCCTCACTGCCCTGCGCAAACTGCACTCGGGGCGCGTCAGGCAGGATGGTACTCTTGAACTAGAAAACAATATACCTACCAAAGATCAAGGCTATGAAATAGTCAGCTTTGCAGATATAAGTAAGTTTGGTATTCACCTTTTACACTGTTAAGCTGTATTTTCTCTGTATGGAGGGCACCCTGACCGCGCTTTACGCACGTCAGTGCGTAAAATGGACATAAATTGGGTCATGGTGTCCGTGTATCAAACTACTTTATGTAGTTGTACTGTTCCATAAAATGTGGTTAAAGTTTAGGTTTACAGTATCTGTCATCAATATTTAGATGTAAACACAAGAATAATATGTCTGCAGTGCTTATTGTGAGTTTATATAAAGGGTCGACCGTAACATAGTGATCAGGTAAAATGCTTTAAAAAGGGCGGCAGTAGAATGACTGATTGTCCATTATTTTCATATATATATATTTTTTAATCTGCAAGCATGTTTCAGAAAATGCTTGTGTAAAACAGGTGACAATCTGTGAAATGACCAAAATATTAACAGTCTGTCTTCTTCTTAAATTGTCATTGATCCGTAGATGAGACAGAAACTGGTGATAAGGCCAGCCTCAGTCTTACCTTCCAGTTTATGCAGGAACATGGCCAAAGTATCCAGGTCCTCCAGTCTTCCCTGTGGATCTACGCCCGCTCCTCTGAGGATCCTCACCGAGACTCCCGCCTCTCTGCCCGGGTTTTCCTCTCCGCAGATGGTGGGCAGTCAGGCTCTAACCGCACCCTGGTGATAGAAAAGATGCTGGAGGTCCAGGAAAGTAACTGGCACACCTTCCCCATCACCCGCACCCTGCAAGCCTTCCTGGATGGCGGACAGCACAGACTGCGGCTGGAGGTCAGCTGTGATGAGGATGGGAAGAACCTTTGCTCCCTGGATGGCTCTGCTGACACCCCCAACCAGCCCTTCATGGTGGCCCAGGTGCGTCTCAGAGAAAACCCCTCCAAGCATTTACTCAGGAAGCGCTCACTTCGCTGTGGTGACGATGTTACTGTGTGCTGCAAGAGAGACTTCTACATCAAGTTTAAGGATATCCAGTGGCACGACTGGATCATTGCACCCGAAGGTTACCATATGAACTACTGCATGGGTCAGTGCCCCCAACATCTGTCCGGCTCCCCAGGCATAGCATCATCATTCCACGCCACTGTCTTCAGCCAGCTGAAAGTCAATGGCATTAACACGGCTGCATCTTCATGTTGTGTTCCCACTGAGCGGCGGCCACTCTCCATGGTGTACTTCAACTCTCAGCACAGCATCGTCAAAACGGACGTCCCTGATATGATAGTGGAGTCCTGTGGATGTACATAATGGACTGAGTATAAAAGACATGGCATAGTTAATGTAGATTTGTTTTTAATGCAGGAAACTGAAAAGAATTACGTGTGTATTTGTTGACAGACAGATACAAACGAGAGAAGATGAAAATTGAAGTTAGGGGAATAGCAGGCACAAAAAATAAGAGAATATTATAGTATATGCTATTTTCATGGCACTCATGGCATATTCTATCAAGAATATATACAAAATTTTATTTTCTTTTATTTCTTTTGTTATATATTAAGAAACCATACTGTTTGTCATTCATTATGATTTTGTAAGAGTCTTATAAGATGCAGTATGTAAAGAGTGCCTAGAACCAGCCGAGTCAATCTAAATAAGATTATACACTGAGTCTGAATGAAGACAAATTTTCTTCACCCATATGTCAAAGGCATACATTAAAGAGAGAGTAGAAACTAACCCTAAATATATGGCATACGCAACACAGATAAGAAAGGTGTGTTATTAATGTCAGACATTTATAGTGTTGACAAGCAGATCAGGCCGGGGCTGATTTATGGAGGTCACACAAAACACAGAGAGATTAATATAAAGCCTTTGTTGTAGTGTAAGCTTTAAAGAATGCAATCTTTTTCGTCATATATAGGTTATTTATTCAAAATTGCTGCTGGGATTCAGTTCAAACTAAAATGGTAATGTATATAGTCATTTCCTTGGCTTCTGCCTTTTCTTAGCCTAATTGAATGCTGCCATTTTAAAGCAAGGCTTTTAAAACAATCAAAGAGATCCTTGATTTAAAGTGTGCCTTCTCCATTAACTCGCAATGACTAAGTGCAACATTGACATTGAGTATTAAGTCATCTTGGTCTGAATACTAAAGTATATCGCTTCTATTTTTTTAAATTTCTTTTTACATTACTGACCAATGGAATCATTTATGTGGACTTTTTACCCAATTATTTGTATTCTGGTATTATGACTTTTTTTTCTTTCTGCATCCAAAAAACATTTTCATTTGATTGTGAACTTGTGGCAAGAAGCAGTGCAAGAAAACACTGAACTGAAATGGTTACAAGCTGCCCTGAGTTCTGTCTGTACAGCCGATGCTGCATGCATATTGAAATATGTTTGATCAGCATCTCCACTGTATTATTTACAAAAGTCGCCTAATCAGTTGGGTAACTATGGCTCTGACAGTGTATGAACCCAAGGTCATTTCTCAGCAGCGTGAGCAAACATTTAGTTATTGCTTCAGTGTCAGGTAATGTGAAGGTCTGTGAGGCAGGTGGGTCAATGAGCATGTACTTTTGCACGTTGGCATTTATATCTCTCAGAGTCTAAAGTTTTCTTTGGGTGATGTGAAATTGGAAGCTTTCCAGCTCGGACAATCTCCTAATAATTTTTCCTCATATCCCATTCTAACTTAGTTTTGAGTATGCACAGTACTATGTACATACCATACTAAAATAACTTGATTTGAAGAGTGTTGGTGTTGGTGGGCATTACTGTCCCACAATGCAAACAGTGGTGCAACAGCTCACAAAACAAATAAGCATAACAAAAAATTATCAGAAAAAGACTTTAAGGCCACTGTATATGAGTTTAAAAAAAGAAAAAGAATTTGGCAGTAGTGTTATAAAGTCAAAGACACCTGTCAGCACATGCCTTGTGTTATTTAATGTTTGGAAGAATTATATAGTGCAATTATTTCTTGTATACCAACTACAAAAGCATTGCACTGCTAGTACCAAAGATGTCCATAGTATGGATTTGAGACCCAGGCCTTGTCTACTTATCGCCTATGTTTACACTAAGCAGTGTAAAAGTCAAAGACCGTTTCTGCTTCCTGGATGATGTTTCATTCTTTTGTCCTTACTGTGTTGGTAAACTGTACTGCCATGACACACAGGAAACTTTTCCGTCAATAAGATGGGGCATTTCGCCCAAAGATTATAACAAGTTACAGCAGTCTAAATATTCCACCAACTTGTTTCACCTCTCTCTGTTGCCTCTAAAAACTGCACTTAGTAGTATTTCTTTTAGTTTAAACCTGCGTAAAATCATTTTGACGCTAGCGTTTATTGTTGATTATTTTATTTTGTATGCACCCCCTGTCCCAGGACTAAATGTGACATTGAGGTGCTATCGTAACGTAACTTACTAAGCACTTTATCACCCTACTGTATTTTTAGAGCAAATTTTGCTTGACTCAGGTGAGCACAACCTAGAAAATGTAAATAGGCCTACTGAAAGCAAATGTCAATCAGCTTATTTTCTTAAGCTCTAGTTGTGTTTAAATGCAATCCTCTGTATTGCATGTGTTTGCAGAGCACACAGATGATGCAGGAATTTCTGTATACTGTAACGGGTGGTGGAAGTGGAGATTTGAATGTTGTGTCAATTTAAAGTTACAATGATTGTCTTTATTTTTATATCATACATTTTGTGCATATGAATGATTTGTAATGCAATTAATATAAAACATTTGTCATAATGTGCTGAAATTATATGATTACAGTATATTTTTAATAAATAAATAAATATTTTAAATCAAGCTTACTTCCATTATATTTTTTAAAATCTCTCCTCTTTAGTCACAATGACAATGCACCTTTACAACAGAAAGAACAACTGTCATTATAAAAGATATCTGAGAATACAAATAGTTCTTTATATACTTATTCTCTTAACAGTTTTGCCTACAAGATGTATTGGCTGGCACTACTTTGGGAAACAGTGGGAATATGTTTTGACTTAGAAAACTTTAGAAATTCCAGCTCAATGCATTTCACAATGCATTGGAGTTTTTTTCATAAGCAGCAAGAATACACATTTTACATTTTACCAAGTGCATAAAGAATAAAACAGTAAAAGCCAGTTGTAGTTCTCTTAAAGGACCAGTGTGTAGAATTTACTGGCATATATAACTGATTTGCTGGCAGCTGTAGTTGGCCACAAAACTCATAAAAACAATGTGTACTGTAGAAACATGGCAGACTCCATGAAGGCGACCTGTTGCGCCTGTAGATAAAAACGGCTAACAAAAACACATCGATTTCTATATTGAGAAGATTATACACTAATGAAAACAAACCTGAAAACTTATATGAATATTGTAGTCCATTTATGTCAATAGATCCCCCTAAATGTTATACATTGGACATTTAAAGGAGCACATGCTCTGTTGGCACAGATTCAAATGCATCATTATAAGTTAACAGAATTCTTTGCATCTGAACACACATGCCATGTCATCAGATTCCCAATTTTAGCCAGCACGAGAAAGTTACCCATCAAGTCATCACACTGGCACTGTCTGTAAGGCAAAGGGCATGTTTGCTCATACAAATAGTAGAAGTGGCTTTATGGACTGTCTGTGTTTGATGTGTAAACAGTTGTCACATTCCCTTGGCATGTCGTCATTTTCACATCATGCATTTGCACCTGGCATTGATTACAATCTAAAGCTGAGACAACTGTATAGAAGTAAAATTAATTTTACAAAGAGACTACAAATTATACATGTTTGCAAGAGCTGTATGAGCTGTATGAGCTGTAAAAAGGCACAGAACTAGGAAGAGTGTGTGTCCTGCTGCTTTTCTATTATATCAATATGGTAAGTACACACCCACACGTCACCATACAGTGAACAATGACTGCACACACATCCATAGAGATTTCTATGCATAAGATATACAAACTAGAGAATTTACATTTACATAAACAACTGTTCCATGTTTTCAAACCACCTCACAGTGAATGTCCTAAAGATCAATCGCCAAATTCCCTGACTTGCACTTTCAAAAAACATAATGTCCTTTCCTGCCCAAATTTGCCAACTCCCCTTCTACAGCCAATGATACACCATCCAAAATGGACTATAATCAGTGTCTGAGGGTAGGCTGGCACTACATTTTTTTTTTTTTTTGATTTTTACAAGTTGTTTACACATATTCCTGTCCAAGTTACTGATGGTCTAATATGTCAAGGTCATCAGTGATAACTCAGCAGTTACATGCTAAAATATTTGTGGCCAAATGTAGTTAATACTAATAAATAAAGTGTAGACTTTGAGTTAATTCTGTCGTGAATCACATTGTGCAAAGCACTGTCATTGATATGTGGATCCAATTATCTATTTTCTTACCCTTTAACTTACACACAACCCTATCCTCACCCACTCTCATAACCTAGTGTTTGTAGAGAGCAATGTCCCGAGCACCTCTGCTACAAATACTACAAGAGGCTGATGCACGTGTTTTATCACCAAGCACATGCAACACAATCATTATGTTAAATAGTATTATTCAGAGATTCAAGTGAAGCAATAGCTCAACAATTTAGATCTGACAGAAACTCTGAAACAAAACCCATGTGCACACAGAACATAAACATAGGTGTTAACTGTATCATATTAGTGTCACATGATAAATTTGATATCAGGCTGCAATGACATTTCTGTAAAGTCAGTTGAGAGTGGTTTCATCACACCTACCTAAGATTACAAGCAATAATGTGAGGGGGCGTACCTCATACATTACAGCTGTACACCATCCACATAGACCTACCAGTTGAACAGTTTAAAAAAAACAATCATGAAATGATTGCCAGTGGGATAACTGGTTAAAACCTTAGCAACATACATCAGAATATATAGCGGGGGTGTGTATCTTTATTCTTCAACATCCCTGTGAATACTCGTAATGCCAATTTACTGTTAAATATATTAATCAATACCAGTCATGCCTACCAAACAAGTAAATGAGAAACTTTTTAGAGATAATTAGCATTAGGGTCTAGTGCTACAACGATTAGACAATTAATCATTTAGTTGTCAACTATTAAATCAATTGCCAATTGTTTTGATAATTGATTAAGCGTAATTCTCTGATTTCAGCTTCTCAGATGTGAATATTTTCTGGTTTCTTTAGTCCTTTATGACAGTAAACTGATTATCTTTGAGTTGTGGACAAAAAAAGACATTTGAGAATGTCACCTTGGGCTTTGGGAAACAATAATCAATATTTTTCACAATTTTCTGACATCAACCAAATAACTAATTGATTAATTAAGAAAAGTCAGAAAAGCCATTACTAGTCAGAAAGCATTTACTGAGGCCTCCTGAGTATTGGGCACCCCCTTCTGGAGTGATGGCAAACTGCTCTACAATGAATTAGTATCAATTTATCTATATAAGGTGCCACGCAAAATAATAGTATTGACTACATGGTACATAAAATCCAGAATAGTTACTAAAGAACAAGTAAGGAACTAATCGGAACTAAGTGACTGTTTGTAATTCAAATAAATAAGAGCTGTATAACAGAGAATAAGTTACGTGACACTGCTCGATACTACGCACACTAACAGTGTCCCAGTTCAGGGCCCATTATTTTAAAGGTCTAGTAAGGAATTCTGTTTGGTGAACTGAGTGGAATTTTCACGCTAAATTGTGACTTTTGGATTCACCACAACATCGTAAGAAGTTCCTACTCCTAGCCTCACAGAAACATAAACTAACTGAGTGTTAGCTGGAGCCCTTACATCGTCAACAACGCTGCTTTTAGAGTATGTGGTGTACGATTTTGCTTTAATGGCATTAGCTTTAAACCATATACCAGGTTGTGAGCACTAATAAATAAAGTGACCAGCACACAGCTAATTTGGGGATATCGAAGGCAGTACAGGATACACTTGTCGGGCAAATAAAAGACACATTTCTTAGCTACAGTTTTAGAGTGTGTTTGAAATGGCACAACCTGTTGTATTGTATAAACTGAACTGGCACAGACCAAATTTAGTAAAAGGTCAGTTCACCCAAATCACAAAGCATATTTTCTCACTCACACCTGGTGGTCTCTAGTCTTGCACATAGTTTTATTTGCCTGGTTTTTGAGATGTCCTTCCTCGGTTTCCTGTCACCAACCTGATGCAATGGAAGTTTGAGGAAAAGGTAGTGAAAACTTTACACATTGCCTGTAGATTATTCAGTGTAACCAGGCCATTCTTTCTGGAAAATAGCATTGATGTTTACTTCTTAAACCCTTTTTATGTTCTGTTAGACACAAGCAAATTTCCACTGACCTCCATTGTATTTGGGCGGCAGATGTTTCAACAGGAGATATGTTAAAACTAAGTGTTCCTTTATCCATCCTCTGCTCACTTGTTCCTGCCAGCCCAGCCCATTTTCACTTTGTGTCATAATTTGAAGCACTGACCTGCTGCATTTGACGAGTTCAGAGTGAGAACGTGTCGTTCCTGCTGGTGAAATGTGTATTTTTGTGTTTATTGCAGGTTGCGATGTCTAAATAAGCGACTAGTTGCAGGACAACAGATGTGCTTGTAAACATCTGCAGGTTTGGCAATTCCAAACTTCTAAGACTTAATGATATGATGTTAAATCGCTCACTGGGCTTGATGGCACCTCATAGCAAATGTTAGTGAGTCACAGGATCTGTGACATGTCAACAATGTGTGTAAATGGTGGTCATAAATAATGGTGTGATAATACGAATGCACTTTGCCAGCTGAAAGCACTTTCACCCAACAATGCATTATTGTTTATGTTAGGAGAAGAACATGGGTAAAGGCTGAGGATGCAGCTGCATGTGTGATGGTTTTTAACCATGAGCACAGTTCAGTGTTAACATGTGATCAGGTGAGTACTCTTTCACCCCAAGAAGAACTTGCATTGGCCCCTCTCAGATAGCTGACCTACTCTGGAAAAAATCAAAGCCTACTGACTCACTGATATACTGACACACTGACCCACAGACCCATTGTTTGCTGTGTGCCACTAAAACCCTAATCCTTCACTCCAATCACAATCCCACAAATCCCCTAGGAAGGTTTAAGGTGTCACTCAGGCTCGTCCCACGCTGTGTCATGACAGGGCAACCTGGGAAGAAACTGCTCTCGCTCTCTCTGCTTTCCCCCTCCCGTCCTCAGGTAAACCGTTAACAACAGTGTTATGTGTTTAGATTAGTTTGCTTGCAACATGCAGTAATGACTACTTGCCATACAGTAACCATGCTATGACATATGTCAAGGGATTTGAGCTAGTAATACATAAAGCAAATAGGGAAAATTATTGAAAAGTGAACCTAGTTTTGCAAAAGTACTGCCAGACTCACTGTTGACTTGGTCAAAATAATCCCTAAGTAGAGGACAGGTCAATTATTCAATTAGATGTCTAAGATGTGGACTAGCTTTCT
Source organism: Dicentrarchus labrax (assembly GCF_905237075.1). Classification (NCBI taxonomy): domain Eukaryota; kingdom Metazoa; phylum Chordata; class Actinopteri; family Moronidae; genus Dicentrarchus; species Dicentrarchus labrax. The sequence goes on along the minus strand of NW_026136711.1, from coordinate 24,989,708 downwards.
AAATGAACCGGTATAATCCAGTTTACACAAAGAAAAGTGAAGTACAGCTGGGATATTTTGACTGACATATCTCTCTATGGCAGTCTCACATATAAGACATATGACATATAAAACAGTCAGTGCTGTTATTTAGTTGAATCTATTTTGTTCATGTCAGGATTTTCATCAATATTTATGTACAGAAGAATATGATATGTGTTATACATCCTATAGTTAGGTGTCCTGTACTGTATGTATCCAACCTGTAAAAGGGTAGAATCTATAGAAAACATGATGTGAGAGAGTATATATTATTAACTTGTTATAATGAAAGAAAGCCTAGATTATACCAATATGTTTTCAGTTGTCCTCACTTATCAGTTAGGTGTCACAAATGTCATTTGTTTGGAAACTCAACCCCTTTCTTGTGCTAAGGACCATTTCTAAGGGCCGGGATCTGTAATGTTGTCTGCATTCTTGTTCTTGTTCTTGTACTTGGCACTTCAAATAACTTTTAAACCCACAGGATGATCCCATTACGACAGACCTAGTTACCTGTTATATCTCTATGTGTTACATCAGATTGCCTTGTTACAGAACAACATCCGACATCCTTACTGTGAACTCAGAGCTTTAGCTTTTGACTTAGTGTCCACTGTTAAGGAGGTCATTTGATTTCAATAGTCTTTTCTGGATAAATCAAGTTGTAACAAGAAGAAAATTCTACAAAGTATGAATAATTATAATATTGGTAATATAATATATATATTGGAAAATGGCATATGCATACATTGTCAAATAAGTATTTTTGGAAACTACTAGATAAACTTGTCAAATCAAATCATTGAACATAGTTTACAGTTAGCAAGGTAAATCCAATAAAGCTGGCTGCCTGCCAAAAAGAGAATATACAGAATACTTTGAAGAAACCTTAAAATACATTGTAAAAATAATACACTCATGATTTCACCTTTCACAAAATCTTAAAATCTCATTCGTCCCCGACTTTGACAAAAGAAAATTACATATTTAACATTAATTGTTAAAAGTGCACTTGCCGTGATAAATATCATATGATAGATTAGATTACTACTAACTGCCAGAAATAATATTGATATTTTTCTTATTTTATCAAATGTGTTAGGTAGCCTGTCTACTAAGGCCTACCAAGCAATTGTAAGTACAGTTGCTGGTATACAGCCAATGTTTACTAAACTCAGCATCAGACTCTTACTTCTCAGTTTTTGCCACTTGGTGGCGTTGTTTAAGTAATAAGCTTGAGGGTATTCACATTTACTACAGGAAAAAATCCAATTAAATTGACTCCTGCTTTACTGTGATCGTGCCATTCACTCCATCACGTTTACCCCCAAGAATTTCCAAATCCAAGATTGTCCACTGCTTGAGACCAGCACAACAAATATTTGAGTTTGAAGATTGATCGACACAGTAAAGGTAATTTCATAATAATCTGTAACTTGTACAAGAATGGCCTTTAATGGAAAGAAAATGTGTCCATCTTCAAGGTCCAAAGTAGTCAAAACATGTCATATCTGGACATTTGTCTGATGTGTCATGAACACCTCATCAACTTTTTGCTTATCACAGTTCTAAGACAATCAGCAAAGAAAGAGAGATTTAAATGTAGTAATAGTGACTGCAGTTATGGTTATTTACAGTACGGTCAACAGAGGGCACTAGACTTACTGTGTGGACGTGCATCAGTGAAAACTGCAGGCAATTAGGCTGAAGATGACTATTAGCATTAACATGAAGTTCCACATAATATCAAACATTTGTCACATACTGTGTATGATTAGTAATGTGAGGACTGGACTCTTGGACTGATCCCACTGACAGTTCAGACCACCTATAATCATATGCAACAATATGTCAAATAACCTTGAACAATATCCATATTTATACAGTAGGTATTCTACCCTGCTGCTGGACAGAAATACAACTGATGTTTGAGAATACTGATCAGTTCAAGTACTGCCACTGATTATCAACACTGACCATATGGGACATTTTAAAATGAGAAAAGAAAGAGATCCCAAACTCCTGTACCATAATTTTCTACCACTGTGAATTGGACAACAGTCTATATAGTTGCAAAGGTATACTTGGACAAACAACACACAACGATTTCAATATCTGTTCTTCATTTTTTCATGTTATTTTTTTTGTAAAAAAACATAAAAAAAATTTAATGAATTCAATGATGATCATGATTTGGGTGGACATACAACTCACTAACTTGTTTCTGAAGGTGTCGTGTTCTGGGCATGCCAGAATATTCAATACACGTTCACTTTGTTTTGCTAGAAGTTGGACGGTATCTTCCAAGCCTCTGCTTGTTGCTAGACACTTGATTGGACTATGTTTCTGTAAGGGCTCCAGCTTATAAAAATGGTATGTGGTCATAAAGAAGGGAGACAAGTTTGTTAGATCAACAGATGAAAATCAAGAGGTTCTGTGTCAACACACCCAGAATCCTGTAAAAACAGACATCGTCCAGAGTTGGAATACTTGCTTACTCTTAAAAGAACAAAAACCCATTTTATCTCCAGCCTGGAACAAATGCAGGATACTAAGCATCCTTGGTAAGCCCGAGGCAAGTCAGAGTTGGCGCCTGAGTGTCTTGTGTCAAACATATCAAAACATGCACATTTTAAATGTCTAGCAGCAATATCAAATGCAATATGCAGTACCTACCATATAGAGACAGGTTTACGCTAGTTCGAGATAGCAGTGCTCACCTGATAGCTTAGGCTTGACTGCAAAAGGACAGCCAGTTTCAAGAGACAGTCCTCCACTGTAGAGTGTCCTTGCCACCATGTATGTCTAAACAAATATGACATAACAACAGAAACATTTCTGATAACAACATAGACAAAAATCTGAATAAAAAGCAACCGATTTGTAGTTCAGTTCCCCAAGCAACACGTGGCTACTACTTGGAGACAGAATAAGAAGAGGATTCCACATAAATAAGGTATCCAAAGAATAGGGTATACCTGATTACTTGAACTGCTGTACCAATGGGAAAAAAATTGTGCTACAATCAAACTTGATGCTAACAAGATGTCTTAACTGTCAGTGTGACTTCTGATATGGCTAATATATATTCATAGCTAAAGTTCCAATAATGAATGCTAAAACAAGCACAACAGACAAATATACACCAAAACCATTGCTTGTTTCTTCTTTTCTTCGTCTTGATTTTGTTGAGAGTCAGCAATAGATCTTGGGCCTGATGACCAAGGAGTTTTTGTTACATGGTTACCACCTGCGACAATTTGATAGACGTACCTGTTTGAGTGTGTCTCCAAGACCAAGCACCGTCTTGTCTTGTCAATATGTGGAAAAAAGGAGTAGAAGGTATCAGTAGATGGAACCTTGGCTGAGTGCTCCAGAAACACACTGCAACAGTCATAAACAAGGAGAACATAAACATGCATTTTCAAAACACATCAAATGTGAGCAACAAGCCAGATAGCTAAAATGGCTTGGTCCAACAGTGGCTGAAGAATGCCTGACATGCCTGAATCATCCAATGTACATTGGTTTGATTGCCAGCGGCAACACTGGCCCAAACCTAGTCCAAGTGCTCCAAATTGTCCCACACCTGTACCTCCAAAATCTTGCCAAATCTGGTGCCATTATGCACTGTGTGTCTGAATTGGCAGGGTTGAGTTTGGGCACTGCAGAACTCACTCAAGTCAAGCATTTATCCCAACTCAACAAGCTAGTTGGTAAGACATTCTGTTAGCAATAAAACTTATCGACGTGGCACATTGCAGGTCAACAACCATATTCTGTGCTTGGCACAGATGTCAAGCTGACATGGTTAGTAGCTTGATGTAAGGTAGGTTTAGTAGTAGATAGAGAGATAGATATTCCTTTATTTGTCCCACAACGGGGAAATTCCAAGATAGTAGACGCAGACTACAATGTGGCTCCTCCAGTATTGCTTACCAATGTGAGAGATTCAACAATACAGACACCCGTACCAAACATTTGGAATCAGTGACAGACATGATTCTTTGCTAGCTTCCCACCCAACTCTGGCTGAGCACCTAGCCAAGGGGCACTGCTATCTAGGATTAAAGTGCTGCGTGGTGCCCAAATGTTTTGTTCCTGTGTAACCTGGGCACCACCTGACCAATTCTCACCATAATTTTGTCAACTGAATCACTATAGAACTGCATGTCTTTGTGGGATGTGCAGTGATCTATGATCTATGCTATACAATGCTTATACATTAGTCATACAGTGTTGATGCCATTGTACAGATTTTTTTGGCCACTTGGGGGCAGCAGAAACCAGCAGTGAACGCAACATTAATCACATTTTAAAATGATGATCTGCCAACTCCTCACGGAAATATCTGTCTCTTTAAAGCAACATTATGCAACAATTTTACCATAAAATAACAGCTTCAAAATGACTTTGCTGGTACACTTGTAATAGGGAGAATCTTGCCTCTGTCATTCCCACTCTGGGCTTTGTTCTTGCTCTATGTAACTTTGGTTGAACAGTTAGGATCTCCAGCAAGAACTGCACAACACTTACGGGACTGCATCACACACAACCAACTATGTCACTGATTTTGGTGAAACTGGAAAATATTTTATGGAGAAAATGGTTTGGTTTTCCCTCTGATGTCCTCCAGCTGTTTTACTTGTTGTTAAAGTAACAGCCAACTAGTTATCTCAGTTAGCCATGCTGCCCAGACTGGGAGCTTGAAGGACTAGGGCAGTGTTGGTGTTTACACCACTAGCACAAAAGCTTTGCACCTGCAGGAGAAGGAGGTTTTCAAGTTTGGGGCAGGGAGAGCCAGTGGGGAACACTGGAACCACCACCAGAACTTGTGAGGGGGTAAGCGGGAAACCACAACCTCAGCACCTACTACGGATAACATGGCATAGGCAAAGAGACCGAAGAGGACACTGACAAAGGAAACTAAGAGAAAAAGAGAGAGTGACGGAGGAAGAGGCAGGACAAGTATCTGGCTTTTTTAGTCGTTGGTGGGATCTGCATGACATTAAAGGCTGCAAGACAAACAGTGAGTTGGCCTTCTTGCTGTTACACTTTTAATATAAGCTGGCTTGCTATGTTGCACTTCCTTTATGTTTGGCCGTGTTAGCAAAGTTGTAATGTAAGTAATGTAATCTTATGCATAAAATTAATCAATCGCAAAAAATACCAAATCTTCGGTAATGTTAGTGTGCAAAGTACTCCACTATAGAGCTATAAGAGCTTTTTCGCAGAAAACCTGCCAGCCTGAAGTGGCTGACATTAGCAATGATGAGACCTGTGGAGTGCAGGCCATAAAACCAAAACAACTTGCTGAAAGACGTTAACCGCCATAGTGCTGAAGGGAACTGAGTCTGGAGTCAGGAGCCCGGACATAGCAACATAAATATATTTGCTTTATGCTTTTAGAACAGATTTCTGGGAGTGGCTAGTGACAATTGTGGCAAATTACAAAATTTTGAATACAGAAATAAAACCAGACTCCCTTAAAGACACTGTGTGAAGAGTTTTTAATGTGACTATAAATTAGTACAAAGCTTTTGTGTGTTTGTAGCACATTTATAAAATCTGTGGGTGGGAGGGGGATGTGGGAAATGTCTACCACAATGCCATTTTTTGGTACTGCCATTAGAGGGAGCCAAAGTTTTTTTTTTTTTTATCCACACACAGTGGCTTCAAAATCAACTCTGATTAAAATAAATAAATAATAATAATAAAAATGTATATTATTATTATATATTTATAGAATGGAAACTCTTAAAAAGTCCTTGACCTTGAGATTTTAAGCTGGAGATAAGAATCTTTCCGTTGGACACTTAAACTTTTGAAGCCCAGTATCTTCAAAAACAGGTGGGCTGTGAGGTGTTTTTCAATAAGAACAAGGGCTGATGGATTTAAATAGTTCATGATCCAGCATGGGCTTGCATCAGCACAGCTCAGGGAATTAATGTCACAGTCCTTGCTGTTCCACCCTCACCGTCACTCAGGTCTTACCGCACACAATTTCCTGTGGGGACCTAATTCTGTCAAGGAAGACTAAACAGAATCCATTCAATCAGGTTATTGTATGCCAGCTTCTAATGTGACAGCTTACAGATGTATCAGCCATGACCTTCTGCAGAGTTTTGAGCATATGTTTACTTTATTTACTTAAATGCAGTGATTTGCTTGCATTTTACCAAATTATCACTCATTATAGATAATAATACAGTAATTTAATTTAATTTAAATAAAAAGACAAACCATTAGGTGTTCAAACATTAATTATCTTTAACATGGTAATTGTTTAATTTTTTTAATTAAATAACTGGTTAGAGTAAATAAAAGTTTAAATTTTCAGTGGATATAAGGAATAAGGAATTCTGATTTGGGCCACTTTCATCTGTGGTCCAAATCAGATTCAGGTCAGATTTTTTTGCAATGCAACCTCAGAGTGAACAGTCATATGAGAATTAATGTGACTTTTATGTCACTCTAAATCTATGTTTGTCAACATTTAATTGACCATGACCTGTTGACGCTGGAATTGAACAAATAATGAGAACAACTACACAAAAAGCAATAAAGCACTGAAGGTTGCAGTGTGAACGCATATTCTGTGTTCTGATCATAGCTAGATGGCGCACATTTGAACATAAAAATATACTACATTTTGACTGAGTTGGTAAACTTTAAAACAATGTAACAAACAGAGGTTTACTGTTTGCACTTTACATTTTACTACATACGTACCTAACCCAGGACATAAAGAGACATAAAATATGCCTCTCCTGTCACATAAAACAGTATTTGCTGAGATGATATGGAGTCTTGAACTGATGGCAATGACAAAAAAAAAAGAAGTAAATATATGAACAAATAAGTCAATAAAACATTTTGACATTTGACTCTACAATGATGGAATTCCATGCTATATGTATGCAGTATATTAAATCATAAATTCTGCCACTTCCTCTTAGAAAAGCACTTACATTTGTGGTTCTGTTTTCTGTCAGAAGCTGTCAGGAGGAAAAAACGGACAAAACCACGAGTTGAATGCTTCAAGTAATATACATTATATGAAAGTATACAGTATTATTCTACACACATATTTAATTTTTTTATGAATATGTAGAGGATGTGTACACACTGTAAATGTTACCCTAATAATATCATCCTCTCAAATGGTGAGTACTATGGGACTGTGTTGTTTTCATGATGTTTTGGTTTGCCCTGTTCTCAGGCTTGTATTATGCTGCCCTCTGGTGACGGTGCCTCAAAAAGGAATGTGAAAATACATCTATTGTATTTACTTGATGTCTCTGCAACTCCAATTTTCTCCACTGAATATTCTGGATTATTTAGGCATGCAAAATATCAGCAGTTACATCTGCATGCATTGTGATAATACTGATCAATGCATTTTTAATCTCACTTATTGTTGACCTAAGTTTACACATAAAAATATGGCACGCACATAACATAGCAGAAGTGGCTGTCCATTATACAGGGACATATTACATTCATATCATGATACAATATAATTATATATAATATATTCTCTTTATTTTACCCATACTTTTACCCTACTGTGTTTTTGTTGCAACATTGCTCAAAATTGCACTAGACATGAAAATGCATAATTAAAAACCCAAAGTGATTGAAGACGACCATTTTGCCCTGTTAGAAACTCACTTTTGCTAACTGTCTATTAAAATTTTCATCTTTAATTCATCATTAAATAATTAAAAAGAAAAAAAAATACAAATGGTAAAATTCTCTTACTTAGCCTGTCTCTTGTTTAAATTGTCTTACAGTTTAGTGTACATAATCCATTCAAACCAGTACTGTGGATTACAATGACACGTGTAGTAGTACTACTATCAGATAACCCAAACCCATTCCATTTATAACTCTCAATTGCACAATTATTAATGTCCATTTATTTGATGTTGAACTCCCTTGGTAATGAATAATAATTACACCATGACACAAATATAGAAGAAGAGATGTTCAATAGAGTAACTTGACAGTGGAGAGAGAACAGGCCATGAATCACTCTACAGAATTTTAATACAATAAAGATATATTAAATTAGATTAAATGCAATGGGATTATTGTAAATTGTGGTTATTGGGAATATTGGTTTGTTACTTTAACAACTCAATTAGTGTCCCAAGATATAATAATATTCATCTTAATATCATTAATCTTTCAAACTTGTCTTAATAATTTTTAGATTAAAGTGCAGATTTTGAGAGATGCAAATGTGGGTTGTTTTCAATAAAATAAAAAAGTCCCAGACATTATGCACTTCTCTTATATTATGTTTTCCAGTTTCAGAGCATTTAAGTTAAACATTTTTTTTTCAAAATTAGGATTACAATATATTTATCTTTAATAATCTATCATGTTAAAGGGAATGTCTGTTTTGGATTACTTTGGTGCAAAAAATGCAGTAATGTCACAGTTCAACTGAACAAATGCATGGTAATATGCCAGAAGGCTGGATGTGGTAGCATACTGAAGTTACCTTATACAACCCTACTATATAGGAAATGCATCACAAACCCTGTACAAGCTGCAAATATCAAGCAACTATGAAAATGTAAGACATTTAAATGTGTGCATGCATTGCAAAAACAGTTGCACTAAATGCACAGTGCATTAGATTCCTTGATAAATATAGATCAAATAAGATCTCTGTGCAATTCTTACCTGTCCACCCTGCAGTGACTAAAGCATTCATGCAGCCCTCTTCTGGTATTGTTTATCCCCTGCAGTCTCACCTCTCCAGTTTCCTCTCCTCAGTGTGTAAGGCCTGAGGTGAAACCCAGTGCAGGCAGAGAGCACCCTTATAAGTAGTACCTGCAGCGCTGTCAGCCTGCGACCCCGGACCAATGGGAAGAAAACATGTGCAAAGGACCATCTGCAATGGAAAAACAAATCCTGTAAAAGATTTTGTGGATTTTGCTGCACGGGGGAATGGTGTCCAGCTGCCCTGAGTCTTAGTGACAGATGCTTTCTCTCCCTCTCACTTGGCTAGCATGCACGTTCCTCTGTATCCTCCAGTGGCCTCAAATACTCTAAACCGGGATGCTCCTTCACCCTCCACCCACACAACACTTTCTTTTAACTTTTATTAAATGTGAATTATACTTTTTCAACTGTTAAATGCTATTGTTTATTTTGCAAGCTATGGCACTGTTTACACATCATATTCCTTGGATATTCTAAGACAATTGTGGGAATATCTCAGCTTGTCATACCAACAACACGCAGCAGATTAAATAAAAGTGTATTTCAGTAGTACAAGCTATCACCAGTACTACCTAATGGCTTCTACAGATTAAGGACAGTGAAAGGTCTTTGCGATAACACGCTTAGGCCAGATTTCAGGAATACAAGTGATAAGAAGTGAAGCAAGATCTCATTTACAGCTCTAAGTTGTCATGTTCATTTGAACTGAACTGAATGTCATAGCCAAAAGCTTTTGGTCTGACTTAGCTTAACTATATTACTCACTTTGTCTCTAATCCGTCTAGTGCTGTAAACCCTCTACGAGCTTTGTAGGTAGACACCTGTAACTTTTATTTTCGTGCCATTCATCTTTCCAACTCTACAGCTCTCTTCAGCCCTACAGAGAGTCTACCTCGGATCACGTTGTTGTCATGTTGTTACACCAAAACCTGTGACCTTACTAGGAATTTCAGATATATTGCTACTGCAAATGTTTTTAATCATACTTTATCACATACTTTGTTCTAATAGCTGTTATCAACCATGGTGCCTCAATAGGATTTAGATAGCAACAGATTTTTTTCTGTGAAGCCTGTAACACTAGAGTATTAACTTCGGGAAAAAGGCCTAAGAGTTGACCAGGTATTGACAGTTAGAGCTCCACAGACAGACCTGGCACACAACTTCATTGTAAACTTGTTTGTAGCTGCAGCTGCTTTCTGTCACCTGCCCAGCACCAAACAACAGAGTTGCAAACAAAGTTTGCAGCTAGATAGTTAACATAGTGGAGTATTCAGCAGCTGAAGAAACATTTCCCTCAGGAATTGGTGAAGGCAAAAAGAGCTCAAATGAGAGTGAATATTTGTCAACTGTCTGCTAATGCATTAGCAACTAGGTAATGCTATTACATGTCAATTGTGTGTTTTCAGATTGTTCTGCTGCCCACAAGTGGCCAAAGTAATCAGTTGTTCCATCTTTCATTCTCATTCACCTTTCAGAGAACAGTTTTACATGTTAATCCTCTGGTCAACATACCTCTTACTGTTGAAGACGTTTTCAGTATAAACTATTTTTTATACTCATATATATTATGGTACCACTTGAAAATACTCTTCAGCTTATTTTGTGTCAATTATTTAGTGTCTTTCATGTCATTCATAGTTTTTACAGTTAAAGCTTTCAACAGAGACTGTAATTTTGACTATACAGAGGTCATGGGTAATCAAAATAATAATTGGGCATTGTGTAAATTGTGTAACTGTTATTCCAAAAAGGATCATTCAAATGAATTTATGAAAATACCAAACATAAATGTCTTACACAGTCAAATAAGACTTAAGGATTTGCTGCTTCACCTTTAATCCCCTCCCATTGATAATCTCGAGTCAAGTCTGTGTTGGATTCTCTCTGCAGTCAGATGAAGCATATGGCTCCAGCATCTGTGGGCCCATTTACATCCAAGACTTCCCTGCTTGGCTGCTACAGCAGCGGCTATATTAGGACTAAAGCCCACGACTTTCATTGACAAAATCTGATTTAACCATTGGCCGTATGTTCTCAATGGACTCTTGCCTTGGTCCAGGTCACCAACTGTTCAGACTTTGTCTCAGCTTTATTGTTGCTATGAAGTGAAACTGCTTCGTGTCTGTGGACTTTCTGTTTTCTGATAGAGAAACAAAGTCTATCAAGAACAAAATCAAACTCTTGTGGTAACTTGTGCTACTTTACCCATTTTGTCGCCATGGTAAGTACTGTTAGATTTATTAACATTTATTTCTAGGTTGTTGTTTTTTTTTATGCCTTATAGTGACAGCTGTTACATTATGTGGTCTACCTTGTGGACCACAAAGTAATTAACAATTAACAATGTTAATATAAAGATGCTCCTTTAGTGGGTCAGCAACTAAAACACATTTTGTTTTGAGTATCTGTGGTATGCCATGCAGATACATTTTTAGTAAATGTGACATATTAATTTGTACTTTCTTGCTAAATCAATTGTTTTAAAGTCCACAAATGTATGTCATTGTGCTGGGGTGATGGCAGACATTTCAGGTATGGATATCTCAAAATCTCAACACATAAAAACTATAAATGATATGGACAACTAAATACAAGAGGTAAGTGAGTGAGTCTATTTTCAATATAAGGGAATCATAAATTAAAAACTATTTTTGTCCCCAAGCTGAGAGACAACACACATTTTAGAGGAACATGGAGAAGCCTCCTGGCACTTATGGACTGCACACTCAACATTATTTAGACTATTACATTTGCACAGCTGACTCACACATTCTGTACCAGTGGCATCAGTTCAACACACATTACGGTCTCCCAAACATGCTTATAACAAACACTCGCAAGACACTAGTGGAACTTTTCAAACTGTAAGTTAACCACAAAACAACAGCATGCTCCCCAGTGAACTGCCAACACCACAAATACAGAAGATCAATGAATAACACAGACAGAGGTAATGACACTGGAGCCAGCAAATGCCTTAAACCACATTCAAACCCCGTCTGGAAAATGAATTACACATGAGCCTGAAACAGAGATGAGCTAGTGCATTATATAACACAATAAACAACACATAAGAAATACACAAAATGATCATAAAGTACTACCTCGCCTCAGGGTTAACTTGAATGTAAATGATCCAGCCACAGATAGTTCACCATTCAAATCATACAAAACATTTAAGAGGGCAATAATTTGTTAATCAACTGTCCTACTGTAAGAACAGTGGTGTCTGCCATCATGTGTGACAGAGCTTTAGCAATCATCAGGAAGAAAAACACATTCAGAAAGACTGTTATTGACCTCTTCTGTTGGAAAAGGAATTGAAACTTGTGGAGGTCACAGGCAGCATTTTCCCAGAAAAGGTTAAGACGGTAACCAATCATAGCCAAAATCCAAACAACTATGCCATGATAGAGACTCACTGTAAAACAGACTGCTTTATTATTTGTTAGTTATAGCAAATATAGCGGGCATGGACAAACTACGAGCATGGTCAGATTCACCTGTTAGAAAGGCAAAAACTTGATGCTGGGACCTTATTGAACCCCCACCTGCCGCCTTCTGTACACTGTGTGTGCATGTTGTTGCCTCCGAGTTCCTATTACACACAACAGACAACACATGGCAGCGTCATATACACAGAAACTGAGAACAATTGATACTCTCTATGTGCCAAATACTCATAATTTGATTAAACTAAAAATTCATTAAATAATATGAGAACACTGTGAACTGTGTTAGAACTATAGACTTTGACACAGGGCCCCACTACAAGACAGGTCCATAAGATTGAGTATTGCAAATGATAGACCTGATTTAGTTGATGTTGTACTTTAGTGGCGCAAAGTCTCACAACAAATTTAAAATTACTTAAATTATTAACACACGGAATTTTAGGACGCTGAGAGTCTGAGGCCCACAGTCCTTTAATCCAATTTAAGTAAGACCAACCTTATATTTTCTTAGAAGTGACTAATTTGGCACCTACAAGTGTATCATATTGCTATTATTAAATGGGATTTATATTAAAGGAACATTACATTAAGGTATGTTCTCTATTAGAAATCTAATATTGTAGACCTGTGGCACTGGTCGTGGTCCTGAGCTTCAGACAGAACTCCAGTCCAGGTTTTGTGGTGGATTTTAGTGGTAAGGCACAGCAATCTGCAGCATCCCCACACGTAGCCAGCCACACACGCTGTCCCAGAGGCTGCTATGAAGTTACACCATTAAAGTAAACAAAAACATTTATAGATAGATTATCCCAATTACTAGATAGGAACGCACTTTATATAGACACAGCCGTGTCCATACAAGTATTTTATAAACATATGCATGTTGTAATGTCTTTATATACCTTAACTATATCGCTGTAAATGCATTTGTGTTTGCTTACAAACAAAAGAGGAGAGTAATTGAACATATATATATATATATCAGCTTGGGTGGATAACGTGTGGCTCATGTTAACTTTGAGGGGAAAACTGAAGCAGCGTGGTCCTTTTTCAAGAAAAACAAAAAGTGAACTTCCTGTTTCGGGGTGGTCCACAGACTGTGGAGAAAGGGAGGGAGGAGGGAGGAAGAGAAGGGGGTGCGCATTCCCACATTGGCTGTGTAACCAACTCTAGGGCGCTTTGCGGGACTCCATAGCCGAACATGGGGTTCAGTTTTGTCACCGTTTGCGTAAAGTGACTCTGAAGAAAAAAGTCTATGGAAAAGCGCTTGTGAAACGGGATAAAGTGTCGGTTTCTGTGCAGAATTCAGTCATCTCCATCCGAGTGCGTCTGCAAGGGAGCAGAGAGAAAGAGAGAAAGAGAAAGAGAGAGAGAAGGGAGGCTTTACTGGAAACTCAGACTTTCATAGTCCTTGTACACTCTGAGCTCTTCCAAGGGACTGGGAATCGAGTCAAAAAGTTTCATGCTGAATATTCCTGCATTAACCTGAGGTAAGCAGTGCTGATGATTCATACTCGCTTTTGAAATCACAGGCGATCATTGATAAATAACAAATTACATGTTTATTCATGATCGGAAAAGTTTTGTGTGTTTAATTGTTCGGCAGTATAATAAGCACTTTAGTGCCTTCTAAAAGGGTAAAAAAAAAAACTTGCAACTGTGCTATTAGTGATGGTAAAAGTGTTTTGGCTTTCTCCCTCCAGATGATTGTGCATGACTTTTACGGTTTGGCAGAACTGACTTAAATTAATTAGACTGGTTTACATTTCCTGTCCGCACACCATTTCTGTAATTAAGTTGCATGATATTTCTACTAACAAACAGACCAAAATGTGTAACGCTTCAGCCACTGTGATTTGCCGGTTTTTGTGGATTCATTCACTTGGTTCCTCCTCAGCGCATTTGGGGAGATGTGTAGAATAGTCTGGCACGGGCTAAAGTTTGCCAGAGTTTAGCCGTCAGAAAATGTAATTTTCCCTTCCTTTACACGCTCATCTCCTGGAGAAATGCGTCTTTTATGGGTCTGACTACAAGCACAGTTTAAAATCATCTGGCACAGCCTAGGGTCGCAGGGGCACCCGAGAGCAGCTGTTTCTTGTAACCTGAAATACTTGAGGTGCCAATATCTTTTCCAAATGTGAGTTTCTGTCAGGACACCCACAAAACAACATCATCAGTGAAGCACTGTGTGAGGCTTCAGGAGGCAAGCAATCAGTGCATTGTTTCCTCTCATGGCTGAATATCTCTCCTTCTTTTGGACTAAAAAACAACAACATTGAAGCCTTCTATAATCTATCTCATGCATTGAAGCCTTCCATAATCTATCTCTAATCTGAGATAGATTATTGGATCTAATCTAATTACCTCTGTAGGAGTTGACTGTAGCTGTTAATTACGGAAGATTAGGCTGCTGGTCTTCATGTAGTGGCCCTGGACTGAAGAGTGTCAACACTGGACTCAATAGAACAGCCAAATACTTATTTATTCCAAAGTGACAGTGAGAAGTGCTAAGCACACAAACTCACAACCTCCCTAAACAGTATTTGCTCAGACACACTCACATACACATAGAGAGTCAGTCACAAAGGCTCTTTAGTGGATCTCCAAAAACATGAGCGGGAAAGACAATGATTTATTAGGAAGTGTAGATTATTTACCAAATAATTGTTATATTATTATTATTTTGAATTGATTACACTGGATAAGAGGGGGAAAACATAATCAGAGTTTGTGATGTTTTGTTAAACTTATGAGTTTCTGTGTGTCGAGATGCCTTAGACATTTTGTTCGATTGCACGAAAACAAAAAATGTAGTCAAGCAACCATTCCAGTGCAGCTTGCATTCAGTTCCTTGAATATAATCCATTACAGAGACACACTCGGACCCTTCTCAAGGTTGTAACGGGGGAGCATTTCGAGGGAGGAAAGTGCACTTGTCCTTTGGCCACGTGTGAAAAGCTCTGCAGGGGTGCTTCCTCGCCCTCCCTGGTCTTTATCAAGTGTGTTAAGGCCAAAAGGCTCCTTAATGGGAATGCTCTTAAACAAATACACCATACAGGAAGCAACTGTCCTCCTATCCAGTCACAGGAGAGGACGGTTCTGGTTTATCACCAGCATATCAGAGTGGTGATAAGTCTCTATTATCAGGCTGAATACAATTCTCCCATTAGGCCAGTATAAACAAAGGTAGGTGGAGGATTTTCAGGTGGATTGTATGTTATAATCTGTGCTCCTTATGTAACCTTAATACAGAGGCGATTTGAGCGATGACAGTTCGTTAAAAGATGTGTGAGAGCAAAGTCTGGAATACAAAATGTCTCAACATGGACTCCTTGTAGCTCTCTGTCACATTAATGATGTAGACAACGTGTTTAATTTCTGTGTTGGCACTATAAGCTGCCAGTTATGTGACACAAGGGGTACCCAGAGGCAGGCAGCAACAAGTGGTGTGTTTTTGTCCAGATTCCATTTTGGTCCGCTCAGCAAGAAACATGCGTCACGTGATGCCTGCAACCCCCCCCCACCACCACCAGTCCTCCTCCCCAACACCCTCCTCCCACCTTCCAGTGAGAGGGAGGTGAGGGGGGAGGAGGGAGAGAGGGGGAGAGGGACCACCCTCACTGGGATCACAGCCCCTCAATCAGACCCTTTCACACCCTGTGAACCTGAAACAATCAGGGTTTAATAGCAGCTGTCTGTCTGTGGCGGCCCTGGCTAAAACCATGTAGGCTCACAGTGCAGAGCCGATCGGCTTCGGCTGCAGAGAGAACAGAGTAGACAGGCCTGGGGATGCTCCAAAGGACACATAAGCAAAGACACACACACACTCAAACACTCCTTTCCTGTCTTTATCCCCCGCTACTCTTTTCTCTCCTCCATCTTCTGTTTTTTTCCTCACATACTTCAAGGCTCATGAAGAAACGGTCTGCTCCCTCAGATCGCCGATGTCAGGGTCTGGTATTTGAAGGTTATTTTGGTTCATCGGATTGAGTTTGTGTTGTTTTCAAACTGCTGCAGGGCTTTATTCATGTTGTGTGTCGTCATTCATGGACATTGCTCATTCAGACTGGAGTGAATGGATTTTAGTCATGTTCGGTTGTTGTTTCGGTTATCATCATTGAGACAAACTTTATCCAATCGGGGCCATCTCAATAGCACCTCAAAAGGGCCACAATTATCATGTATGCCAGTCATCATAGTTCCAAAAGGTCAGGTTGCTCTAATGATTTAATTGAGTTTCTTGTAGATAATCCTAGAAATATAACATTGAACACGTCAATTGATGCTGAAATAAGAATGAATGACACCAGAGGGCAAAGGCATTAGATACTTTAGAAAGCTTGAATTGCATTAGCCAAAGGGCACACACAATAGAAAGGGGAAATGTTGCAGTCATGGGAAATATTCAGAAAATCATTGTTCATGGTCACTTGGAGCTTTCCCACCCATTAGAAGGCACATCAGACAAATTGCAGCAGCGGTGATCTATAGAGACAAACAGTTCAAAGGATGAGACAAATGAGAAGTCGGCTGTGTTAGATGTAATTATTTTAGTGGATAGATGCTGGTAAGTTTAAGCCACAGTGTTGACTGGACAATTGACAACAACCAGGACATCCTATAAAACAACACTATTGCCAGAGAGAACATTGCTATTGGATGACTCTGCAAAAACCCTGGATAATGTTCAATGACGACTACAGTAGGGTTAAGGTTAGCAAAAGATTGTGGCTACGGCAAATAAACTGTGGTTAGGGTATGGTTAGGGTTAGGCAACTCAAACACTTGGTTAAGTTTAGGGAAAGATTCTGGTTATGGTTTGAAAAATCATAACACACTGGACATGGTCTCCCACATTAAATGAGAATCAACCTCTATTCCCGACTTTAACCGTGTCTCCAAGAAGTTACATTCATAAACTAATAATTTGCAACAGCGAATACATTTCTATAGAAACATAATCCCTGCCAGATTACACGTTGTTAAAATGTGGATACTGAATGAATCTGCAAGTTCTTCACTGACAGTGATTTAATTTGTTTTGCCTATAATATTCACTCTTGCAATATAATATCCAATCCATAACAATCTAAGCGTTATTTAACTTGTTTATGTTTATGTTTAGGCCCTTTTTTTAAAGTTAATGATTGTGGTTTAATAGAGAAAAAGTGACTTGATGCATGAGAGACTTTGTGTTTACTTTATTGATATTTAACCAAAACAACGGTCTTTCCCTAATCTCAACCAACAAACCTTTGTTGCCTGAAATTAACCACATGTAGAATTCAAACCCCAGTCTCCAGTGTCACAGTGCTGCACTTTGAATGGCCACTAATCCTACCAAATCAGTATTGTATTCAACCTAGCACTTCCTTTAATCAAATAAACCTTGCCGCAGAACACATGGCAAGCAGCAAATACGTTTTCTCTAAAAAGACATTTGGAAAATTAGTAGTATACAAACTGATCGCCACACCCTTCCTACATAAAGGGCCCAGTACGTCCTGCGTTGGCTCTGAACTTTGCTGTTGGGTGCAAATTGTGATCTGCACAAATGTCCAGTATGAACGTAGTTCCTACGCTGCTAGGCTCCATGTGAGGTTGGGAGCAAAACAACTCAATGAAACAATGGAGGGCCAACCCAACAAGGCCCTGCTGATCCTAAAAAACCTTAGACCGACCAACCAGTACACTCTTTCTTTGAGGGCGGGTCTGGTCCCTAATGTGGGAATGCTTCATCAACTCACTGTTCTAATGCCTTACTAATACTACACATGAAAGGTCAAGTCACATGTGGAGCAGCAGGCAAGAAGAATGATGTTGGTCGTTTTACATCAAATGCAGTGTTTTTTGTGTAAGCCTGTGCCTGAGGGAATATGTGTGTGTGCGTGATATAGATTTAAGTATGCTGCTGACAGTAAAAAGAGGAGTTGGTCCCTTCCCCATCGTCCCTCCTCCTTCTTTGAATGAGGGTGGCGGGTTTTGATACATTTGTGGGTGTTCGTGTGTGCATGTGTGTAAAAGCAGTCAGGTCTGCGAACTGTTAACTATTGTCTCATGTGGTTGATATTAGAAATCAAACTAGTGCTAATAGGATCCAGGTGAGATTGTGAATAGCTTTCATATGCACAAACAACCCACACTGATATATACTCATTTCCCACTGTAACATTAGCTCGGTTTGTAACAATGGGCTTGTGGTTGGGTTTTCTTTGAGAGATGGTGGCCGGCTGTGGATGACAAAGGCGAAACATTGGCAGCATCTGTGGAGGCAGAAATGGATGAGATTCAGTTGTTTGATCAGCTTGATAAAAGTAAATCGAACTGCTGCAGGTTTAAACTTGGAGCGAGCGATAACTGGATGAGTTTGTTGTTTACAAGTATGTGTTTGTGCATGCGGGTTCATTCATAGAGTACTTATATTCTTGCAAGATTTTGTACCTGTATGTGTGAGTGTCTTTGGCTGTGTGTGTGTTTCAATGTGTGTGTTCTTAGCCGCTGGTGACTCACGGTGCGCTGTCCTGTCGGCAGGCAGAAAGTGAGGAGGAGGCGGTGTTTGTTATTTCACCAGGTTGCCATAGCCACGTTGCATTCGGGTGCTGGCATCATCAGTGTAATTACAACGCAGTCTCTGACAGTCACCCTCCTCGCTGCCTGCGTCTCTCTGACGTCCACCAATAAGAGAAAAACTGTCAGAACTGTGCTTCCCTTATGCTGTCAGATAAAAGGGGAGGGTCATAATGAGAGTTTTGTTGTGATATGTCAAGTTTTTGAAGCCTTTTGAGTTTGAGAACAAAAAACATCTGGTTGAAACATTGCTCCAGATAAAAAATGCCTACTTTTTCTTTCTTCCCTCTCCAAAAAAACTGCAATCTCTCATTTTAACTTTAAGTAGAGAGGTTAGATTCCTCCTTAACAGTTTGTATGCAAGTCACTAAATTTCCAGCGCTGTTTTATGTGATAGGCTATTACATTTTACTGTTGGAATAATTATTTCCGACTTCCACGAAGCGAGAGAGAGAGAGAGAGACACAGTGTGAGAGACCCTAGGTTGAGAAAGAGTGCAGAAGCATATCCATGTTGCGTGTGTTTATGATGAGCCTTCTGGACAACAACTCTGTTATCTGAGATGAGATAACATCCAAAGATCCTTGGCTTGGCAGATGTTCTTGGGCAACTTGCAGTTCCACATACCACACTCTTTCCTTAATGTATACAGCAAGTATCAAGATATTAATCTATAAAGGAACATGAACATTTGTGATTACTCTTGCAGTGGTATGCACCATGTTTCACCTTTAGGGCTGATAGCTACTTGATATTTTATTCAGTACAGTGAGTGCTTTTTAGGGATGGGCAGCATTTGTATCAGTGCCAACAGAATACCTTATGTAGAGTTTCTGTACTTTTTCAATAACTTAGTTTGAGAAATATAAACATTTTGTTTCATCTAACAAAATATGACAAACTGCTCAATTCATCTGCGGTAAAAATATAAACCTTTTCCTGAACAAAATATAGTTGGATTCCGTACTTCCAGGTCAGGAAATATCCGATAAAAGAAAAACAAAACAAGACTACAATTTTGTCCAAGCATTAAATTCCAACTTTGGATATTTAATCATTTTTGATACTTGATGTCAAGGACACACAAGAATTGAGTGTTGAGACCCAGCCTAGTTGTAAAGTGTAGACGAGGCTTTGTACCTTCACCTAGCACGACGGGGCGGTGGGTTAATGGCTGCTCAGGGATTATATGAAGATCTTGTGAAGGACAAATTGAGCAATTCCTACAATTTCCAAGATAAAAAGTGGAAGAGAATATATTCTCAGCTGTTTAAACTTTCCATAAGATCTGTCTGAAAAGCTATTTCAGATTTTGAAAAGAGTAAATGGACTAAGTAGCACCTACTCATATATATTTTTATGGAAAATGAAGAACATCTCAATGTGTTCCTGATTTATAGTTACAAAAACTAAATTTTAAACAATGGATGACCCAAACCACCACTTTGGCATTGTTGCTTCGTATTGCATGTTTATGAGAAAAGAACAGTGTGGTCAGCCTTCTAAAACCACAAAAATAGATGAAGATTCTTTCTCTTTGTATGTTTTCTTCTCTTTTTGTAACTTCCCAATGTTTCCCGTTCTGTATAAATCTCCCTCCTCTGCCTCGTCTTTTTTAACATTCTCATTCTTTCTCATCTGCTGCTCAGCCTCTTGCGTCTTTTTCTATTCCTGTTTCCCTGCTCTGTAAGTAAGTGACAGTTGTGAGAATCTACAGTGGCTTGCTGATGCCACGTTAACCAGATCAGATGCCATAACAGGAAGTCGGTCCACATGCATGGACGTAGCACAGTGACACACGTACATGACTTACTACCGCAGCAAGCCAAATGCAGGCCGAGCTGTCACAGATACACTGACATGAATCTGCTGTGGGTCAAAGGTAACTGTACCCTCAGTCAAACAGCCTCATATTTACTACAACAGATTTGACACGACGCTCGGTCTGCAGAGCACTTTGATCTGACTTCAGGCTCTGTGTGGAAACTCACAGACTCTCACCGATGATTCAGAAAAGAACTCTACACCTTCCTTTTAATTTATAAGTAACATCTGTTGATTGTTTTCGTAGCAGGAACAATGATAAATCTTCTTTCAAAAAGAGGAGCATCTGCAACCAAACTGAAATAATTTGGGCTGAAGAGCTCTACAGCACATGATTAACAAAAGTGATGTGGTGTGCTTGTTTTGTTGGTTTTGTGAAAAGCCCAAACTGAAGTGAACTGACTGGATGTTTTCTTCTGTAGCATCAAATTTTGTTTACAGTTATGCTCCCTGTGGTCCAGTGCCATAAAACGTAAATGGAAACTAGCTAGTCTACTTTGTGTTGAAGCTATTATTGAGAAAATAATTCCCTTCAGGAAACAACAAACTATTGAAAGGTTTGTGTTTTGTGAGATGTAATTAACTTTGTTTCAACAAAGCTTCGCCGTTGTCTCTTTTATAGTAGAGGAGAGGAAGGTCGTACAGTTACACAGAAAAATACAGTTCCTGTGCATTAGCTGCATATCTGAAAACTTAATTAAGCTTTTAGAAAAATAATATTATTGGCACGCGCTGAGAAAGAGCTTTCCATTTTCATTAACAGTGGAATTTGTTGAAGAGGAAAGAAGGGCAGAAGAGAGTAGGGTGAACGACATTTCATAGTGAGTGTGGAGGAGTGAGAGAGAGAGAGAGAGAGATGCAGATTGTTTTAAATCCGCAGCGAGTCAGGCTCTCAAATTTATGCCCATGGGCTGCTTCTTGGGTGGGCTGCAGGGAGGGCGGTGCGCTAGCTGGAGCAGGGGAAAGTTGCCGACTCCAGACTGCTCGCCTTGCTCTGAAGCTTGGCTTTTCCTGCTGGAACACATTTACAACTCAACCGTCCTGACTGGCTGACTGACTGCCTGGCCCTGCCCTGCCCGACTTAACTACACCGACTGACTTTTCTGCCGCTTGTTGAGCAACCTCGGTTTGCAGTGTTCTAGATGCTCATTTTTAATGACGGCTTTCTTGTTTTGAAGTCTGGATTGTTGCTGGAAGGTACAACATAACTGTTGTTAGCACACACAAATTTTCACTGAACAAGAAACTATAATGATTTTTGCAATTTTGGTCAAAAATGACTTACATCAGGTTTAAAGGAATTCCTGGGATTAAACTGATTTCCTCCAAGAAGCACTTTGTGCATGAGAAGCAACAGAGACAATTCAGGTCTCTACCCAAGATCTTGGATCAGATAAGGCATAATTCTGGCTCCTCTGTATTTCATGCCAGCAATGACTGTTTGTTTTGCTCAGCATGAGAAAGATCCAGGCCCTCTAGCCTTCGAATAGATTCCCTGATGTTTAGGATGAAGGAGAGTAGCTCATTCAGCAATCAGCTATCAGGCAGTGTTTGTCACAGTGGAGATTCAGGACTGGATACAAGCTGCTCATCGTCATTTCAACATTACATATAATAAAAAATAAAATGTAGAAGGATCCTTTAATAAAAATTCAAGTATTTCTGATTAACAGATTGTCTAATGTTGAAGCTTATTGCCTCAAACAATATACACCAGTTTGAGTTCTTCCTCACTTTGTGTTGTAGTTAAACACTGAAAGGCTTGTTCACTGCTGAGCTTCTCTAACTTTTGGAAACAGGGAGGTTTTCTCTGCCTCACTAACAGCGCAGGACTGAATACACAGCGAGGGGATGACATCAGCAGCATGTAAATCAGCCCGCTGCAGAGCAATAATCTAAACTTCAAATTTAGAGGCTGGTTCACCACGATAATGTGCTGACACACACACAGACACACACAGACACACATGTCCATGCATGCATATACACTACAACAATAAGAGGCCAGAAGGAAGTAAACAAGTGGTTGCTTTAGTATGAACAGGGATCATTTCTCTTCAGATTTCAAGTTTTGTAAAGGCTTTAATCACAAAATTGTCTATCTTTTAAAAAAAACAAAGTAAAAACACACATTATCCTTGAAGTTAAAACATAAAAACTTTGATTTTGAAAAGATCAGAAATGAATGTGGGTGTATTTCTTCTTCCCAGAAGTCTCGGTTCATACCAGCCTGTGTGTCTGGCTGCTTTGTGAGCTAATTCGCTCTGAAGGTATTATGGTTATTGGAAGGCTTGTAAACCATTAAGTCTTTATTTACAAGAGAAAGAAAAGAGGGTCTGGGTAACTGCATGGGGGCGAGCTAGGTCTTGGTACGGGCGCTGACCCCACTGTAAGAGATCAGAACAACAGAATTTCTCCACCGGCAGACCCGCGGGACATCTGGTCCTATTTGCTGCAAACTGCAGACCACTCCTCAATTACATAATTGTACCCATTAATTACATGAGGAGGGCCTTCATTTCCTGGTAGCCAATAACTAACAAAAAGAGAGCCAGTAAAGAAGGACTTTTAAGACACACACGATTATATTGTGTTTGGTGAAACATGAAACATGAACATGGCCTCCCATGCCAAGGTTAAAAAGCCACATAGTATATTGTATTTCCAGCATTATGTGGAGATAAGTGGGTGTGATCATCCATGAGGTAAATCTTCATTTTATAAGTCAGAGTCGAAATTCCAGAGTAAAGCAGGAGTGAAGTGATGTGGCAACACAGCTGTTAGTTAAACACTGCTCTCGATGTTAAAATATTCAGTTTGTTGTTTCTTCAGCATCAGTAGCCACTGTTTTTGGCCACACACACAGCTCCCTGCAGGTCATTTCTCCCCGGGAAGACCCAGTGAAACAGCTCACCTACATGTTGTGACTGGATGGAGGCAGGTGTGATGGCTGTGGTGGGTTTCACACTGTGACTGTGCTACTGAGAACAGCTTCTGTTTAAGTGGACCTCATGAAGTGTCAGCGTGATCGAGAGAATGTAAAGAAACGACTCCATGAGCCTGTAACAGCTGAGAGTGCTCTTTTTGCTTTGTAAATGCCCAAATCTCAGTTTTTAAATTTTGCAGAATTCAGCTCACTTAAAGGTTGGGTTCACATTTTTTCACGTCTATCTTAAAACATTACGCACATACCCAAATTTATATTATATATATATTATATTTATACAATAATATATATTGGGACAAAATTCTAAGCATGCAAGAAATCATTAGTTTCATTATCAATGAATCAATCCAATCCATGACAAAGAAAAGCATCAAATCCTCACATATGAGAAGCTGTAAACACCAGATGTTTGCTGTTTTTTCTTAAAAATAACTAAAACAATTAGTGTGTATAACGATTATTTGTTTAACAGAAGAGCTGCTGATAAATATCTTCTGTCAATCACCTAATTGAATAACGACTAATCGTTGCAGCTCTAAACAATATTTAATCTGTCCTTTAAGCTGAGGATGCAAAATGGTGCGAGTGAGGATGCAAAGCGGTGTAAGTTCTGTGGTTCCCATGCCGTGAACTGACCTGCTGCTGCACTCAGCATGAAACAAATGTTGGAATGACAATGTGGCTGTCGCAGCTGTTGTTTTTTCATGTCCAGAGCTGTTGTCCTCCTCCTCCTGCTCCTCCTCCTCCTGTACTTCTTTCTCCTGATGCTCCTCTTGTCGTCATCACTGTCTTTATGCCAGGGGGTGCACAGCCTGTAGGACAGGAGCTCACACAGTAATGCACCTGCTAGCAAGAGTCTGAGGAGAGCGCGGGACAACGGAAGAGTAACTGGTGGGGGAGAGATACTGTCTTTCTGTGAGTGTCGCAGAGAGACAGAGAGAGGGCAGGGCACAGTGAAAGGAAGAGGCTGTGAGAGTGAGTTTCTTGGTCTTTGGACTGCGGGGAGGATCGAGATACCATGCTGGGCATTTATGCCGAGGCTTATGGGACCAGACTCAGCTGAATACACAGAGGGTCAACAGGGATCCACGCTCACTTTTCTTTTCACACAGAGTACAGCGCTGTGTGTTCGTACTGTGATAGACTGGCGACCTGTGCAGGGTGGTTCCCTGCCTTTCGCCCAGTGCAGTGTGGTGCTGGGAAAGGCTCAAGCCCTGGGAAAGGCTCCAGACCCTGAAAAACGCTAAAGAATGTATGAATGGATGGAAAACACTGCCAAAATCATTCTCGTTGTATCACATTCTTTGTATGACACACAAACTGGGACCATAAACTTTTATATTGTCTGTATGGTCTTTAAAACATACAACATTTTCAGTACCCATTGTTAGAAAGTTTACCAAGCTTGAGAAGTCAAACTGAAATGGTAGCTTTGAAATCGAATGAATTCGAGGTCCATTCTATTGGGTTTTATAATAAATCTGATGGGACGTAAGATGATTAAAGGGTGAGGAAAGAAAAGACAAATTTCTGCCACATGTATTTTCATTTATTTCTCGAATACTGCTTTAGAATACACACATGCAGATAATTCAGAGTATGTTGTAACCAATCTGCTGACAGTTTTATGATGTTTGTGGTTGTTTGACGTTTTTAATGCCCACAGTTGAAGTAGGTAAACTCGTAGTGAAATACAGAAAGCGAATACACAATTAGACTGCTTAAAAGAGATCAATCAGCACATTCAAGTGTGATCAAGTTATGTATGTAAAGTTAGTGACATGTTATTTTGTCAGCTTAAAAAAAGGAATACAATAAAAATGTCCTACAAAAAGTCACAATGTTTATCTTTACAACACACAGTATATTAAGTTTTTGTGGCATCTGTGCACTAATTGTTTTTAGGTTAATCTTTATGTGTAAGGTGTGGTCATGGTTACATTTAGTTTAATTTCAAAATAATACATGTTGGACTCACAGTTATTGTGCAATTCATCATTTGGCAATCATATTGTGAGAAATTATACTGTACTGTGTGTCAGTCATTGATCCTAAAAACCATACAGTCTCACTTCAGTTTATCCTAATGTGATGACTCTGCAGCAGGTTGTGACTTTGTTGGACTTTCCCGACTGCTGATTATTTCCCCAGCAGTTAAACCCCCTTGTCCATCACTCTGTTCCCGTTACTTCTATTCAGGACAGGACAGGCAGTTGTTCTGCTGTGGCACATTTATTGGCCCTTATTAGCTAGCACCTGTAGTCCGTTAAAAGCCCTGGTTCGCTGCCCGAGTGACGGATACATACTGTCTTTGACTTCTCAGTGTGGTGAGAGGAACACTTCATTTGGGATATGAAGAGAAATTTGTTATGCTGTAGAAAAAAATCGCTGGATGTTCAAAGTTTCAAACACTGAAACCCACAGGATCCCATTCAAAGGGGTTATTTATCGACTCTTGTCTTCTCGTGCAGCTGTGGAGCAGAAATGTGGTGAGCACTTGTGCGTGTCAATGTGTCTGTGTGAATGTTAAGTGTTGTGTGCATATGCTTGGGCGTACAGTGGGCGAAGGGTCCCAGATGTGGATGTTGTGCATGGAAAGGAAGTTGATGATGAGCAGAACTTTTAGGTCCAAGCTTTTTACTGTTATTTGATTGGTACAAACGTTAAACTACGTTGCATAAAGAAATGTATTTTATGTGCAAAATTCAAAGCATCATTCAAACAAACCAAACAGCCATTAGAAGAGAGTAAAGGAAGCTCATAGCAAAGTATAACTTGGTTAACCCCTGTGGATATTGTGCTAATTTTGATACTAGAAAACAGGCATCAACTTCAAATCCAGTCTTTTCAATATATTACTAGTATAAAAAAATCTTCTTCTTTACTTTATTACTCTTTGAAATCCTTGGCAAAACTAAGTGTTGGTGCAGAAACAGTCACTAAACACATTTCTAATAATGTCAATGGTGAGTGTCATTAATACCAAACTTTATTACAATTAGTCCTCAACTGTTGAGGACCAGTTGATGTTCTTCGGTGCTGCTTCAACTGTGCAGCCTTGGGTTGAAAATCCTATTGTAGATTGTTTATTTTTGAAAGCTTCTGTAATTTCGGTACGATTGAATAAGGTGTATTGGTGGCTTTAAAAAAGTAAGATAATATGAGATCAAATAAAATAAGATAAGATAAGATCAAATAAAATAAGATAAGATAAGATCAAATAAAATAAGATAAGATAAGCTCAGATAAGATAAGATACGTTTTCCTTTATTGATCCCAATGGGAGAAATTCAAGTTGACACAGCAGCACAGGGGAAATGTTGTTCAAAAAGTACAGACATGTAAAAATACAATAAAGAATAATATAATAAAAATATTATGAAGATATAATAAAAAGTATAAAAACTATAATGAAAAATATATACACTATATGCAGTATGCGGTTAGAAATATGGTGTGCAAAAATGTTTTAAACTGTGTAAAACCAACTGTACATGTGCAATTATTGCAAGTATTGAAGTATCAATACTTTTGACAACCTTATGTTGTGTTCATATGTACAGGTCTATTTATTGGCTGAAGTTTTTGGTGGT
The DNA here is from genome assembly GCF_905237075.1 of Dicentrarchus labrax. Taxonomy (NCBI): domain Eukaryota; kingdom Metazoa; phylum Chordata; class Actinopteri; family Moronidae; genus Dicentrarchus; species Dicentrarchus labrax. The sequence goes on along the minus strand of NW_026136711.1, from coordinate 24,962,559 downwards.
TGCCTGGCAACTGGTCCTAGCCAAGAAATAGTACATCAAAAAAACTCCTGTAAAACTACCAACTGTTGTTTTTAGACTTCGGTTTTTGTAAGGCTTAAACAAACAACCTTTAGAGGTGATGAGAGGTAGATTACCTTTGGACAAAGGCAGCTAGCTGTTTGCCCCTGTTTCCAGTCTTTGTGCTAAGCTAAGTTAACCGACTAATGGTGATATCTTAATATTTACAGTACAGCTCTACAAAAGTAAATAAGCATACTGCCCAAAATGTTTAACTATTCCTTTAAGAGTCGCTACATCACCTGGCATTAAAATTCAGTCTTGAAGTCCAACACTTTGGACTGGAAAACATAATTGCATTCCATTATCCTTAAGGAATCCAGTGAATTTTACTCAACACATAGTCTTGACAGTTTTTATGCATCTTTTCCTTGCAGCCATCATTTAAGTAACTTTACGTAACCTGAGTAGCAATAGGAAGTTAATGTATGATCACATTAAATAAACTCCTCCCTTTGCATGTAGTTCCAGTTGGTGGTGAGTTGAGTCCTTGTGGCTGCTCCCTCCTGCCCCCCTTCCTCCCTCGTCTTGTGTGTCCCAGCTCACACTCCAGTTTCCTGTGGGATAGAGCCGAGCCTCAGGGCAGGGGGATGTCTGTTTCCAACCAACGAGCTCTGTCACACATGCTCCAGCTTGTTAGACTGAGTTTGTGTGAGGGTGATTTGGTGTCAGTGTGAGTGTCTGCATGTAAGTGTCTATACAGTATGTCTGTGTGTGTCTCTGGCCGTCTCCTTGTGCAAGTGTGTGTGTTGAGATGTTCAGAGATATGGGTGTTCTCTCTCCGTGGGTGGAGGTGACTGTCTAGGACATGATGAAAAATCCAATTACTAGGAGTTCGCTGCGGTCCAGGTTCATCTCAGGTTGCCTAAACACAACTTCGTCTTTGAGAGTTTTATCTCAGGGACAGCAGCGGTAGATCTCCTCTGTAAACTGTAAAACATTTACTGTCTCTTGTTGTAGTGGAGAATAAATAGTATGTATACGTGATACTTGCACATAATAACCAGTGCTTGTTCATGCACCAAAACGAATCAACAAATAAATACTCTTCTTATTAGGAATAAAGCTTCTCCCCGCCTGAACTGTCTGTAACTGGATAGGGTTGGCCTACAGTACTGTATTTTAATGTCCGCCATAATGGTGGTACTTTGATATTTTCTGAGGTGGAACAGTGTAAAAAGTTTGGGAAACACTGGTTTATAAAATGTCAGAAAATTGTGGAAACTACCTGTAACAATTTGAGTCCAAGTTGATGTATTTAAATAGCCTATTTTGTTTGTTCAACACTCAAAATCTGAAAAATATTGATTTACTATGACATAAGACAAAGAAAAACAGCTAATTTGCACATTTGCGGTGCTGAAACTAGGAGATATTTGGTGTTTTTGCTTTTAAAAAGACACGAGAAATTATCAAATATCAAAATAGAAAAAAATAGAATTTGTCTTCCTTCCTTTGTAAGAGTGAAGCTGAAGGTAATGATAAATCTCTTCCATAAGAAGGCATTCTACTCAAAAGCAAGTCGTCATATTAACAAATATCCTCACTCATATTTTCTGCACTCTGTTTTTTTATTCTAAAACTACTGTGGTCTTTTCTTGAAACCAAACTGTTCATTTTCATGTGGTTCCACATCATGCCTGATCTCTCACAGGCAGTATGTTAGGAGACAGTCTGTGGTGTACAAACATCAATGTGATCTGTGTGTATTTCTGTGTAAGCAAAGCTGTGTGCCTTAAAGTTTGACCTTTACACACACACACACACACATACACACACACACACACACACACACACACACACACACACACACACACACACACACACAGTGGCTTTCTTTACCTCAGTACTTCTTCCCCTGCTAGTTGGCCATCAGAGCAGACTGGTGGTGTGTCTGAGGTGTGTGGCTTACCACCATGTCATTGCCTGGAGGGCTCTTGCTGTCTGTTGTCACCTATGCCCACAGACACCCACACACAGATTTTGTGTTTCCTTTTTCTGACTGATCCAGAATCAAGTATATCTCAACGTACAGGTACATGATTTCACTAACACAACCTGGTAACTAGTTCATAGTTCATTGCACAAAACAAAATGTCACAGTTTGCATCACATAATGTCGCTATGTTCATAATTTAGACTGTGTTGACTGAACCAAAGCAGAGAAAGCAGAATCCATACGTACTTACCCTAACCTTAACTGGAATAGTTTAACAGCTGTGCAGACACTAGATCACTTATTATATTTTTGTAATAATGCTTTAAAATCCAGGGCTGTTGCTGTTGCGAAGGGTTAGGGTTAGGGTGTTAAAAAAAGATGCATTTGTAGGATATTTAAGAACCAGAGTTACTAGCGATAACAATATGCTCAGTATGTATGTACACATACATTCACACACTCGTCTTTCTTGATACAACCTCTAATAGAACCAGAGGTCAATAAGTGAGTTGTTTTAACCTCAGCCAAGTGGGGTACAAGATAATTCACAGGTCCATCCTCTCCTCTCCTCCCCTCTCCTCTCCTCTCCTCTCCTCTCCTCTCCTCTCCTTTCCTCTCAGTAAACACGTTGAAGAGCAAACGTTTTTAACTTGGAGTGTTAGCGCCAGAGCTCTTCTGCTAACTGACCCGGGGTTCTGAAGAGCTGCACATAACAGGCGCCCACATTGGCTTTTGTGTGCAGGAGGGTCTTTACATAACCCACGTAACCAAGCACATTGTCTAGCAACCAGCCAGCTACTGAAGGGCCTTGTAAATGGAGGAGGGGGCCTGCTTGAGTGGAGGCCAGTAGCTGGGTTGAGGGGAGCTAAGCTAGGCCATGACTATACGCTAGTTTGTTAGCCTGATAATGCCCTAAGGGTACTGATGCAATGAGCTTCCTCAGCAGCAACGGGACTCATAACTAAATCTCCTGTTGCAGTATTACTTTAAGTATACATTTGAAAACAATTTAAAGATTTATGCCTGCTTGCAAACAAAGTTATTGAGAGCCTCGTGTCATATTTTTAACAAAAAGTCCCATTTTTGCCAGTGTAAATCATTTCTTAGCTACCTAACGCCCTTCACTATGCTCCCTACTCCACGACTCCACAAAGCCCAGCCTTCTTCACACTGTTTCCAGTGTTTGGGTCTGAGCCAGAATTCCCTTGGAACTGCCCAGGATGTTGAGGTATATTTTTCCTCCCAGCTCCTAACGATTACTTTTTTTCAAGATATTTTCTTTTGGCAGAAGAGAAATGTTTGCATGTCTCTCTCATTGCACCGTCCAGATCTTTAAAAAATACTGCCGGGAGGCATTTTAAAATATTTTAGTGGCAAATTTTTACCAGGAATGCAAAGAGACCAAAACAATCTATGTTATTATAAAGTGTTTACGTCATTATTGTACTAAAACTTCATGTATTTTTTTTTACTATAATTACAGATTATTTTCCATAATCCAGGTACTTTGCTCATGTAAAAAACCCAGTATTTACTCTGAAGTAACTTCGACTAACACCAATTGACCTCAAACAGTTGCGACAGCAATTTGAGTGGCAGCACAACAGGCTCTCACTGATAACTGTGATTTTGACGCAGCGACTCATTATCAGCTCCACACTTCACCTTAGATCAGATGATAATGACCCATTTATCACCGACACTTGATGCCCCTGTCATTCTTAACAGCTCCCTGCCAGGACAGAGGAAGCTTTTACTGCTGTTCCTGAGATGTTGCTATTGTCTTCCAATACACAAAGACAAGGTGTCCTGATGGCCCCTGATGGCCCCTGTGTGAGTCCCCGGATGGCCCCTAGTTTCACCACTGAAGGTTTTCTCACTATTGTCACGCCGGCTGCAATCACAAGGCATGGTCAGAGCATGGGGGCGGGGGGAGGTGGATGAGGCTTGTATGGGTGCTTTGAAAAGATGTGTGAAATAGGAGTATGGGTATTAAGGGTCTTGGCTCAGTTGGGGGTCTATTGTGCTGAAGGCTGAGCCCCCTACTGGCATCCATGATCTCCTCCATTGACACAGAAGCTCTGCTCCGCTCCCTGTGTGTTTTTTTTTTTTGTCAACCTCTTTCTCAATACTCCATCTCCCTCTCCTGCTATCTCTAACTCCCTTGCACCCGGTGTCTCTTAACCTCCCTTCTTCGGCTCCCTTTTTACTCTGAGTCAGAGCCAAAGAATCTGGAGAGTCCTCCTCTCTCCTGTTGAATATGAGTTGCTGTAACTGGATTCATACTAGCGGCTATGAAGTTTAATGGCTGTAAATGGCACTGACGACAGGTCACTATAGCTGTGCTTCACCATAGAGTCAACTGCTACTGTATGTATGTAATTTAGAAGCCCTGTAAGAAATTCTATATGGCTAAAAGTATGTGGACACCCCTGCCCTTTATGAGTATTTTAGAAACACTGTATATTTCCCAGCAGAATCACACCTATCACCAACCAGACTACAGAGTCTGGTTTGTACAGACAAAATGTATGAGTATTTTCTTTTCTTCATTTCCTTTTTCTTTTAGTTAATGTTCAATTATATTTCTGTTGCTTTACATTATAGTGTAAATGTTGTTTCCAAGGCTTCTAACCTTGCTACTAGAATATTACTGTAAAAACCCTTTTATTTAAATTGAAAAAGTTTAAGGACGTTTAGCCTAGAGAATATCAGAATCAGAATTAAACTAAATTAGCTTTAATTAGATGTGTGTAATCATAAAAGAGTAACTCATCGTGTCATTAAACTCTCCAAATTCCAAGAAATAAGAGAGGACAGGACTTAGTTTACCATACGATAAGAGTTTAATAGTGTGCTTCCAACTGGGTGGCAACAGTTTGTAGAAAGCTTCTTTTTTGTTTGAACATGAATTACACAAAGCAAAGCCCATATAGAAATGGTTTTCAGAGTTTATTGCGATAGACCCCTGGCTTCATCCCCATCCAACACCTCTGGGATGAAATGGAATGGAAACTGTGAACCATATCGCCCAATATCAGTGTTCAACCTCAGTAAAGCAGCCAGGTTCCAAACTCCCGTATAAAGATTTTTAGAGCAGCATATTAATGTCTGTGTGTTCAACTGGTTTTGTTCACAATCTCATATAGATGATGAGTTGTTTTAAATTCTAAGACATGTTACACTATTTGATATGTAAGCTTGAGAATTTTTCCACCTGACAAACACATATACATCTTTAATTTTGTATTTATTTGCATTGATAGAGTATGTTCTTTTCTTTGTAACTCATCTTTTCTCTCTTGTCACCCCACAATGTGCTGTGGGTGCTCTGGGTGATTCGGACACAGGTTGTGAGCATGTTTCGGACAGATTGTGAATGTGTGTGTACATACACCTGTTTGCACAGCGTTATCCAGCTTGTCTGAGGCCAACATGAGTCGCGCGATTGTCAATAGTAGAAGTCAATAAAAACCCGTCATTGACAAAGAGAGAACAAACAGCTGAGGTTTGTTCAGGATTTCCTAACAAACACTCCACAAGGAGGGCCACGGATAGTGGAGAGAGAAAAGAGAGGAGCAGTTAGGACTCGACTCTCTCTGCGTAACATCAGATGAAACAGGATGTCGTCTCACTCATCAGGTTACGCTCCAGAGAGGAATTATTACATTGATTGGATTCTGATCCAATAGTAAAGACACATATTATTATTATTGGTTTTCATGCATTTTATGTGAAACGCAGTAAAGTCGAAGTATGGGGTAGCATAAAATAAAAATACTACTACTACTAAGTATAGTAACTCAAAATTGTAAATCTATCGACCTCTGCAAACACACTGTACATAACCATAACATAACCACAAGGATCAAAAGTTCACAGTGTCTTTAAGTTTATTAACTTGTTCTATAAGTTGTGCTGTCATGCAAGAAGTTGTCTGATCCTCCCGTGTCCCTTGTAAATGTCTTCAGCTGGTGCAGACAGGGACAAATGTGTATGCTGACCGCTTGTGGCTTGCGGAGAGAAAATGAGGAAGAACTGTGGGACGTTGTAAAAGAAAATATATCGTTAAGTGTCACCGTTTGGCTTTTCAGGAAGCCTCGTTGGCTGTGGTGGCCTTTAGCTTTTGGCACTTTGATTACTTCCTGCAATTTCTTACTTGCTCATTTCAGTGGATATTACACTTGATCCTCTTACAACAATATGCTTTCACTCTCACCTTTTAAAGTTCTATTAATGCACTTTGGCAAATGATTCTCTTGTTACGAGCACCTGCTAATAAGTAAATGTGTGAATGACAACAGTTTCCCTGGCTTGCACTGTCCCTCAGGATAAGCCACCACAATAGGAGCACAACACTAGAGCCCTTATGCAAACAAAGTGTTCTCCATTGAAGGGGGCATTTAAAAATGATCGCTCTCCACAAACAGAATGCGACCCTCCTCTCTCTGTCCTGCTGTCGCCCCCTCCTCCTCTTCCTCCTCACTCTCCTCCCCAAACTCCCTTTTTTTTAAAATCAATTCTCGCCTTCTTTCTCTCCCACTCTCCCAGTCTGCCCCCGTGCCTGTTAAAGACATTTGGCCTGTGCTAAACCTGGAGTGACAAATACTCCCTTCCTCTCGTCATCAAAGGGCTATATCTGTGTCCTTGTTTTCTCACAGCCTTTGAGGGGTTGATCGGTGGCAGAGTGGTAAGGAGAGAAGGTGCTGCAGTGCTGGATGTAAGTTGGAAACAGGGAACAAGTGGCCCGACCGGGCTAGAGAGAAAAAAAATTGAGGGGGGACTGAGATCGGAGGTGGAGAGCGGAGTGATTAAAATTCATCCCACGGTGCAAACAAAAGGAGGAATGAAAAAGGGGGAAAATGCAGGAGAGAGGAGAGAGTGAGTGTGGGGGGGGGGAGTAAGTAAGATTTGGGGTGAAAAGAAGATTGTAAGCCTCAGCAGATCCCTGAACAGCACCCCCCCTCTCTAAATGACTGCCTTTGACTCACAGCACAATCATCTTCTGAGACAACGGAAAACAAGGGAAAAAGAAGAGGGGGGGAGTGAAGAGGAGTAGGAGATGGATAGATGAAGAGCAAGAGGGAAAGAAGGAGAGAGAACATTAATTATTCGGCAGGCTTTCCTCCCAAGATTTGCAGAGGCAGACTGAACAGGGGGTCAACAATTGACTCAATTACAAGACAAACTCTCCAAGGGCCCTACACCACCACTCATCGGGACCCTGCAGCTCTCGGGCAGGCTGTTGATTTTTTTTCTCCCCCTCTTTTCTTTGCCGGTAAATGTTTGCCCCTCTTCAGGTGCCCCTGGCAGACGCAGGAACTCCAGCCCTCGGCTAGACTTTAACCTTTTCAGCCACTGAATGATTCCCCTCTCTGTTCTCCATGAAGAGCCGGAGGGAAAGAGAGGGAGTGAGGGAGTGAAGAGGCAGAAGAAGGGCTAGAGGCTTTCTCTTTGTCAGGCTTTATAGCGGGTAATGAATAAGAAACGTCTGGTGACCCAAGAGGAGAGTTTTTTTTCCAGCACACAGGTGGAATTTTTTTCTTTCATTCTAGTCTAATCCATCCAAAATTCACAAGGGATTTTTACATGTAGCATATTATTTCTTTAGCCCTAGTTACTGTCTATTGTTACTGGAGGTGTTTGACAGTATTATCTCTGGCAGTTTCTGTTCTGGCAGTTACAGACAAACCCTGGTGGTTGTCCTGCTGAGACAAAATTAATTGTAGTTACTAAGTATAAACATTTTCACCATTTGTAATTAGTTGTTTTCTATAGGTAATATTGGTGCGGAAGGCGTCTGGTTAGTTCAGTGGGTACATACCGAGGCTGAGTCCTTGCTGCAGCGGCCCAGGGTTCGAATCCGACCTGCGGCCCTTTGCTGCGTGTCATCCCCTCTCTCTACTCCCCTTTCCTGTCTATCTTCAGCTGTATCTATCAAATAAAGGCAATAAAAGGCCAAAAAAATAACTTTAAAAAATATATATATATATTGGGGTGGAAGCTCAGTCCATGGGGACTTGGTTTGGGCCACAGTACGGAGTGTGGACATGTAGTTGGAGATGTGCTGGTTCACTTCCTGGGCACTGCCAATGGGCCCTTGAGCAAGGCACCAAACACCTAACTGCACCCGGGGCTCTGCTACGTGGCAGCCCATCACTCCACCATCTCTCTGCATATCTATAAGCCCTGTGTGTGTGACTTTATTTAAGGCCTATGTGTGTGAAGAACTGGGTGAAACAATAGGGGATTAACAAAGTTAATAGATAAATGCACTGCGATCAATCATCTAATTAAGAGAAGATAGATAGAAAAATATACTTTAAAGTTGCAATCCAGCCACTTTGTATTGACCTTCTTAAAAGTGGGGGACTCAGAATGGAGGCAGCATAGACTGACATGTTCTGACTTACAGTTTTCTAGAATAGGCCAGTTCCAAAAACACTGAATCCTACATTTCCCATAATGCAACTCAATAGCATCTTTCATTAAACCTTTATTGCCTCCTAAATCCCCACTTCTTTCAACCCCTGACTTTAGAAGCTTCCTCCAGAGCTGTTGTCACAGGATGAGTAGTTCTCCTTATGACAAGTAAACTAAACATCATGTGTAAAATCAGTGGAGTAATTTATTTATTTTAATGATACCAATGGAGAAGAAAAAGTTTGCTAAATCTGGAACTGAGCAAATCAAAGTAAATGTTAATATTATCATATGAGTGCCAAAAAATATCATGTGCTTTTAGTCATGTCATATATTATACCAGACTCCTACAGATACAACACCTGCATTTTCTGTTTGCCATGACCAGTGACACTGTGAACAAATGAGAACTTATGGGAGCTTTCACTATTGTTCCCGGTGACCCTGCATTGATAAGGTCGGACAATACAGTGAGGAATGAGATTTCAACAATAGGTCTCCAGTCCCTCTCTTCTCAGTCAAAAGGACTGCTCAAGCATAGTGCCGCTCAACACTGCTTGCTCTCTCCCTCTCCCTCTCCCCCCCTTTTTTTTTCAGTTTCTCTTCTTCCATCAACTTGCTTTTTCTTCAGTTGTTTCCCTTTGTCACTCTCATTTTCTCTGCCATCTCTGTCTTTCTCTCTCTTTCTATCCCTTCTGATTCCCCCCATTCCCCCTTTGTAAAGGAGAAAGGAGAGCATGAATACCACACACAGACTTTGAGTCACCCGCTGCACAGCAACGTTACTGCCGCCAGATTTTTTCCATCTCAAGTGAATCACTCTTCTCCTTTTTTCCTCTCTGCAGGAAACAGTGGTAAAAGTGTACTCTCCTTGCCCTCCTTTTATCTTCGATTTCCCTTATGTCAAGTCCTAAAGCTCGTTTTTTTTATGTAATGACTTTATTATTTATTGAGAATTGTAAACCAGGATATTAAGGACACATGGGTCCTTAGGCAGGGTCCACGTGTGTATATCAACATTTCTGCAAAAACAATTTATTGTGTAATAATAATAATAATTTTAATGAGCAGTGTAACCTAATTACCTGTTTTTAATTACAATGATACTCTAAAGTCAAGTAAATTTGCCAGCAATTAAAATGTTACAAAAAATAATTTTTAGTCCTAAAATGTGGCAATTTATGAAGAGTTATAGTCTGAAACATGGTTTGAAAAAGAGTGCTCATATTGACTTATTGCATATTCTGATTACAGTAACATATTTTGAATAATTATGGGCCATATGCCTTTATTTATATTGACATAGTGTACAGTGGAGAGACAGTAAATGGATGGGGGATTGGAATTAGGGACGTACTGGTTAGGTGATATGTCAGCAAATTATACCTTGCTTTAAATTGAACTTACATAATTTTTAAATGGAAATACATATCTTTTTTCTTCTCATTTGCATGTGAATTTCCTCAATTCATTTTGCTGCTACGGTGGTTATGTGTGACTTGCTTAAGGTTATAAGGAGTCTAGTTAACTTTTTTCTTTTTAGGCACATTACAAAACGAGTGATGAAAGGTCTGGAGAAGGCTCCTTGAAAATTGCCTTGCCAAGTAGGATTTTGTGTTTGTGTGTGTGTGTGTGTGTGTGTGTGTGTGTGTGTGTGTGTGTGTGTGTGTGTGTGTGTGCGTGCGTGTGCGTGTCTTTAGTGATCCATTCAAAAGCTGGTGACATAAATTGTGCCGTTCTTATTGTGTTAGTCACATCAGGTCCCTGGGTCATCAGGGCCATCACCCACCCTCTCAATTCCCTGTGTTTGTGTGTGTGTGTGTGTGTGTGTGTGTGTGTGTGTGTGTGTGTGTGTGTGTTGTGTGTGTGTGTGTGTGTGTGTGTGTGTGTGCATGTCTCTGTCTGTATACGTGTATGTATATCTGTGCATCCCTTTTAACTGTCTGTGTGGCGGTTTATGTATTAATAAGTGAGCTCTGTGTACAGTTTGCCTTTAAATGCTGAGTTTGTTGTGTATCAGCGAGAGTGAATGTTGATGTCTGTGCGTGCATGTGCTCCCTGCGCATCACTGAGCACTGCATGGAGATACAGACTGGAATTTAGGGCTGAGACACAGTGAAAGGGAGCCCCTTCCTCATGCATGAGATAGGATCAGTGTTTACATGCACAAATGGCAGAAAGCTTCGGTGATTGCAAAAACATCTCCTACACTTTTCTGATGTAAACTGCAGCAATACACAGACATTCAGATCTGGCCAGTCTTTATGGAAACCAGTAACATCAATTAACATTGATTGTGTGTGGACAGTAATGCTTTGAAAACTGGTTATGTTTGGTTAAAAGGGTCAGGTCAAGGGTCTGGTCCGATGGCTGAGAGTTGCCCTGCAGAAAAGTGTTTTAGATATGAACCATTTGAGATTTGATGTGGGAACCAGCTCTGGTTCAAGCTTAAAAGCCCCCTTTGTACCAGTAGATAACTCTGGCGTCTGGCACCCATTCTTAAACGTCAAATATGTTAAACGTACCCTGTTGTGTTTTCATTGTAAACAAACACAGTTTTGTGTACATTCAACATTTCTCACCAGAACACGTTGCACGTATCCTTAAGGCCTAGAAATCATGTTGAATGCACCACATGAAACATTTGTTTTTTTATGCTTTGAAACCTTCTTGTTCAAGTGGGCTTTGGTTAATCTTCTGATCTAATATTGTTAAATGGACTACACATATATTTTATTTTCTAGTCCAACCCTAACCCAGCCACTCAAAACGCTTTATACTGTACGTCACATTCACCCATTCACACACATTCATACACATTCATACACATGCAAGGTGCGATGTCATCATCACTAACTAATGCCATTCACACACACAGTGGCACAGCATCGGGAGCAATTCGGATCAAACGCCTGATCTTCTGATGAGTGGATGAGCTGCTCTACCTCCTGAGCCACAGCCTTTGCCCGCTGCATTGCTACCTTGTACAACACATTGCTGCCGGTAGCAGTCATTATGTCTCTGCAGTCAGCAAGAATGTTTTTTGATTCCTAGTTTATACGGCATGTGTGAATGAAGAATTGGTTATTCATGGAGGCTGTGGAGTCAAACCAAAAGTCACTATCCAAATAACTTGGATAATACTATGATTTACTCTTAATACACACCACAAAGAGTGGGTATCTACTATCTATGATCTCACTAGCTGTTCTCGTGTCAGCTTAAGTTCACCATTTGCAGCAAATGGGGCATTTGCAACATTCTTATATTCCCCAATTGTCATATAGTGTGTGAGGTTTGTAACAAATCAATCTTGACATTTCCATTTAGGCAAGAGCTAACTGACTTGGATCAAGTACAATCAATTTATGTCTAGTAGCATGTGGGAGTCAGCAATACGATTAGCCAATCAAAGCAAAGGTCCTAGACCTGCTGCAAAGACAGAAGGTACAAAGTAGTTTAAATTATTCATTTACTTATGGTGATAAATGCAAACAATTATTCACTTGTCAGTTTTGCATGACGATAACTGATCAGACAACAAAAGTCCTACAAAGACAAACTGCACATATGCTTATCTCCAGTTCACTCATCCAGCCCCTTTTCACAACCAGATTATGTTCTCCAACCTTTTGTTTTTTGTGAATGTCCAGTAGTGTGCATGAAACAAGCCGTGGGAGCTGCTCAAAAGAATCAAAAGAAAAGTTTGAGTGACAGTTCTTAGGTCAGTCTGAAATGTTGTTATTGGGAAATGTGTGGTGCCCACACTTCAGTGAGATACAATACGTGACAGAACTGGTGAAGACATTATTTCTGTGTGTGGTCTCCCACAACTACAAATCGAGAAAATCTTGTAAAATGTGTTTCCAACTTGAGGATTAATTTCACAATCAATTTAAATTAATTGCAGTTTAGATTGTTGAAATTCCTCATATGTTTTTGATCTCATGAGTGTGTGCGTCTGTTTATTTGAGAGAAAAACATATAATGTGACTCTAATACGTGTATTTTTACTGTGTGGATGCGTGCAAGCATCGGGTTGTGTGTGTGTGTGTGTGTGTGTGTGTGTGTGTGTGTGTGTGTGTGTGTGTGTGTGTTATAAGCTCCTCAGTGCCCTCCAATTCACAGCCAGCTGAGTAGCTGATTTGTTGCCTTTTAGTTATGTTAATGCCACTTAATTACAGCCCTGGTGGGAACTTAAGACACACACACACACACACACACACACACTCTCTCTCTCTCTCTCTCTCTCTCTCTCTCTCTCTCTCTCTCTCTCTCTCTCTTGCTTTCATACACACAACCACAAACAATCACCTTGCTTGTGTGGATGTGCAATTTGTGACCAAGAAACATATTGTGGAGGGTCATTCTCCCATTCTTGTTATCTAAATCCTCATTCTCACTTCCCCCCTCCCTCCTCTCTCTCTCTCTCTCTCTCTGTCTTTCTGTACTACGCATCTTTTTATTACAAGCTATAATACTAAGCTCGGCAGATATCATGGCTGGCCTGCTGCTTGGCGCAAACGTCATCAGCGTGGCGTCAGTCAGTCCTGGGATCTCAAAGATGTAACTCTGTGTGTGTATGTGTGTGTGTGTGTGTGTGTGTGTGTCTGTGTGTGTGTGTGTGTGTGTTTGTGTGTGTTGTCTGCATTTGTTTAGTTTGTAGTCTCCTCTGGACAGCCATGACTCGTCTCTTCCTGACAGCATGTGAGCCTGCTGCCTTGTCGGAACCCAGCCAAGCCTTTAATTCGTTCAGAGAAAGTGTGTGTATGCATGTGTGTGTGGGTGTGTGTGTGTGTGTGTGTGTGTGTGTGTGTCCTCCTGAGTCACATGCTAAGCCCCAAACATCAGCTCAGGGATCCTAGCCAATTAAAAGCCAATGCAGGCCCGCCTGCCTTGCCCCTTCCAACATCTGGGTATTAAACTAAATGCCTGCGATATATTAGTTATGAAGTCAGCAGCTCTGAGAAGGACCACACAGGAGAAGTGCACATTTTACAGTATGTCTCAGTCATCCAAATAGTTGCTCTGTAATTTGTTCACTGTGTAAATTGATGAGGTTTGTGTAAGTAAATGGCAAGCAGAGTGAAAAAGAAGGGCATCATTTTCATCCCTACTGTTTTGCATCAACAGATTTGTCAGCAGTCATCAGTTCTCATGTGATTTATAGTTTTCTGCAGATTCCCAGTGGGCACACAAGGGAGATGAGTTGTGGACTGAGACAAATTGGAGCACATTCTCTGTGGAGGAGAGCATGTGTTGTTTCGCATGTTCAGGTTTTATGCATGTAGAAAGGTGAGGAGACTGAAAATAGGAGAAAATGGGAACAAATACAGAGGAAACGATGGATGTAAGAGAGGAGGCAAGTTGAAAGAAAGCGTGAAAGTGATGATTTAACACTGTATAATACAATGACCCTTATCAAGGGTGTACACACAAACACACACACACACACACACACACAGGTGTACATGTCTAGTCATACAGCTGAGAACTGATGAAGACAAGTCTCAACACGTGTGTTCAGCTGCTGGGACAAATTTAAGTACAGATCACATGCTGAAGAGAGAAAGAGAGAGTAGAACACAGAGAGGGAGGGAGACACTTGTTTGCTATGTATGGTTAGGGTTTGTATATGATGTTTATGATGTGCTTTTGAAAGAGATGTATCAGGGTTTCGGATGAATAACCTAGGATCAATAGACCTTTTTCACAGCAGCTATTTTGATATGAAATTGTAGTGTCATTAGTGTCATTGGTAACACCTGTGTTTACCCTTTTATTTAATGTCAAAATGGCTGCTGTGAAAAGGGTATATACGTAAAGAGGAGTTACAATACCATTGATCTGTCCTCTCCATTAGGCAGTTTGTCTGAACTTCTACCTCTTTGTTAGTCTGTCTACAAAACCATACATTTTTGTTACGTTCCCAGTATCTGTCTTTCTGAGGCTGACCCCGCCTTTATATCTACACAGTATAGTATCTCCCTATCCATACATATTATGGCCTATATTAAGACCTTTCAGACCCTGAAACAATTTGATTTAAGTGTTATGGTTGCATTGTCTGTGTCATATTTCTCCTTGTTTCCCCTCTGTGAGAGGCACTCAGAGCTGTGGTCACTACGTTCATCTGGTGGCCTGCAGGCCTCGTCTGCTGCTGCTGTCGTCGTTTGGAGCGACTGCCGCGGTTTCTCCCACACACCAAATACACACACACATACACATAAAAACACAGCCACTCATAGTGAACTTTGTATGTGTCTCTTTATGCTTTTCTTTGTCTGTCTTGCTCTCAGCCACACACATGCATTGAGTATCCGCCCCCACACTCACACACTCACACTCTCCCCCTCCATCCCCTGGAGCCCCTCTGTCTCTCTTTCCTCTGTCTCTTTTTCCTCACGAGTTTTCCACCTCCTCTCTCTCCTCCCTCACTTCCAGCTGTGTTATACAGCTAAGGAATATAAGTAGCAGCAGGCCGGCTATAAATATCGCCTGCCCACCCAAGACTGTTAGGATTATTATTTTTCTTATAATCACTGCGGTCTTTCTATAAACCGAACAGATTATTATCTGGTTTTTGTTCCCCGGTGCGGGTCCCTGTTTCAATGTGTGGCAGACAGCTCCAATGAATTTCTGCAGAGGACATTTTCCTTTTGCTGGTGTCCGAGAGATGATTGACTAGAGAAGATTTACAGGGCCTTGATTTGTGCTTTAACTGCCACAGTGACAGTATAGCTTCAGCAGCAACGAATAGAGTGGACATAAACCAGGAGGAAACATGACGTAGAGCTGCAGAAATAATGGGAGGAAAAGAGCAACAAGCAGGAGTGCCAGTGAAGGTGAAGAGGAGTGCTTAGCTCGATTTACAATGACAAAGCTCTGCTCTTTTTTCTTGAGAATGGGGGTTGGGCTCCTAGTTGTTTATAGATGGAGCATTTCTGCGAGCTGCCTCGGTCTACAGCTGGGAGCCAGCTGTGTGAATCAACCTCTCCTCATCTGCTTTATCCATCCATCCTTCTCTCCTTCTTTTTTTCCCTCCCCCTGTTTCCTCCACTTCTCCTCCTTAAAAGGAGTTCAAAGAAATACTTGTGGTTGGGGCATTACCTACCTGATACACAGACATGCAAGTTATGCAGAAGTAGCAGAAGAAGAAGAAGAAGAGGGGAAGACAAGACGAGTTCAATGCAACTCGGTAGACAGAGAGGGGAGGAAGGTGTGTGGGGAGAAGAAAAGAGGCTGGAGGTAAAGAGAGAGAGAGGAGGGAGGAGAGGAGAGGAGCGGGGGTACAGGAAACCACAGGTATGTGCAGGATGGCGGGTGGGTGGCCTGGAGAGAGGATTTTGGAGTGAAGGAACAGCGACTTACGAGGGAGACTAAAGAGGAAACGTGCTGCTAGCACCACGTCTGGCCTCTTGATAGAACTGTTGGTTGAAATCCCTGAACTGACAAATGTTAAACATTGAACTGGCTTTGAGAAAGTGAAGCCGCTCTGTGGCCAGCAGTACAAAACTGTGCTTGTGCAGGCGAATGAAAACAAGGAGAGGTGAACCCCTCCTAATCTTAAAACAAACACTATCAAGTCACTGACTGATCAAGCCAGCGTTTGCACAAGTGCTAAAACAGTAATCATGACTGTGCAGCAAAGGCAGTGTGTTGCTCTACATGTGACTACAAAGCAGCGTGAGTAAATTAGGCTACTTTTTGCACTAAAATTGGTATTGGTAGTAGTATTTTACTTTCTTTGCTCTTCTCTGCACCCTTTATGGTTGTACAGTAAGTGCATAACCCTCTTTTCCTCTGCAGCTCCTGCTCTTAGCATCACTTTTCATCATGTCAAATAAGAATATCGCTTTCAGCTTGCGTAAACTTAGAAAAAAAATCCACTAAAGGCTCATCGGGTGCAGTTTTATGCTCTTTTATCCTCTAGTCTTTTCTACTGTGCTCGGTTTAGCTCGGCTCCTGCTTATACTGTTTGTAGTCATGTTGAGCTGCCGCGCTTGAGCCCTCTAGTGCCCCGATGTCTGTCATCAGTCACTCCGGCTGTGTAGCAACAAGGGATCAACGTTTCATTCTGCCATTTCGACAAGGTGAGAACCCCAGTAGTGATACATCAGCACCACAGCTTCCCCAGCCCACAGTTTACAGTACAGGCATACGTGAGGTGTGAATCAGTGGGGTTGAAACCTGGGCTGTGGTGTTGACTGTATTAAACCACAGTCTAGTCTAGTAAACATTAGTTTAGGGCTTCAGGGATTCTTCTTTCTCAACATAGCTGCCAAATGACAAGTAGTCTTCCCCTTTTGAACCCAGGATCAGCCAGTCACTCATTTCAGGTTCCTAACTTTAGAGCGAACATTACCACTTATCTAATCTATTTTAGTTCATTCCTTCTTGTTTTTGTTATTTCAGTCAAATTCCATTAATAACATGACAAGTGAAACATGTGATGATTTATTAAATATATTTCTGTCTTTCCTTTATGAGACAATATGCAATACTGTGTCTACAGTATAGGGCCAGGTGATATGGACAGGATCGATATCACTATATACTGTACATAGGTATATTTTTCTGATGTTGTTATGAGTGTCCGCTGTTATGCTTTACAATAGACAAACTCTTCAATAAGAAATTTTGTCAGTTTTTAATTACAGTTTGCTCAAGAAAATATTGAATCCAGCACACTGTCAGTACAAAATTTGTGGAGAATGTCAGTCAGACCGTCTTCATGCGAAGGTTCATGACTAAAACATTTTCAATAAACTACGACCTGTGGGTGTAAATAGAGAACTCTAAATTACATTTTTGTTACACTCCTGGACTTACTTCCACCTTTGTCACTGGAGTTTAAGATGGAGATGTCTGACATTAAGATATATTAGAAAATAAGAAGTAGCAGAAAGTCAGAGGAACAATTGCTTAACATTTTCAGAAAGTAGACAAGGTCAGAGTATCATAGAAACCCCCAAAAACACATCAGATCATAAAAAATGGTTGGATGGTATATTTCAAGGTGCAAAAGCCAATGAATTTGCCAGTGAAGCATAAAAACATACTACTGTAGCTTGGAATTGCCAATTTGGCAATTTTGTATAATGCTAACATAATATGATAAAATCATTACAATTTTACAGAAAGTCACAAATAAATAATATTAAATTATTCGGTATCTTTTGAAAATGTCAGTTTTGAATTAACAGGAATTAAAGCAGTTTAAATAAAACTCAGCGTAGCGTTTCAAGTAGATATGACATTAATCTTCCCTGCAGCAGGTCAGTGAATAGGGCTTACTGTACATCACAGTGATGTCTCCAGCCCTGTGGCCTTTCGGTGGTCACACCATTGGCCCCCATCACATTACAGCAGCTGTGAGGAATTCACAGAGTCTGGGTAAAAGGGGTAAAAAACACAGAGTAAGGGTGGGTGGGGGAGAAAAGCAGGGAAGGAGGAGAGTCTGTGTTGGGTGGAGGGGTTACAAAAACAAAGCCAGAATTTAAAAACAAAGTTTACCACCGAAGGAAAACAACAGGCCTTGAAAAAGTTGGTTGGTGGGGAGGGAAAAGAAGAAAAGAGAAAAAAATGAAAAAGAAAATGAGCTAGAATCTGGACTGTGGTTGGCTGAGGACCCGGGCCCCGCCTTCTTTCCCCCTCCCTCCCTCGCTCCAGTCTCCAGCCCTAACACAACAGAATCCCCCACAAGCCCAGCCACATCAGGAACGGCTGGCTACATTATAGCTGCCATTATCGTCTCTCAAGTCATAACAGCCAGAGAACACCCACCTCGACTGCAGCTCCTCCAGGAGGGGGAGGGGCGAGGGAGAGGTCGCAAGAGCAGGAATGAGCCGAGAGAGAGAGAGAGAGAGAGAGAGAGAGAGAGAGAGAGAGAGGGAATGAGGGAGAGGGTGGAGACAGCGGGGGAGAAGAGGAAGAGAATGAGAGCAGGAGATAGCCAGAGATAGAGATACAGAGCAATGGAAAAGGGAGAATGAGAGGAGGAAAGCAGGGAATGAGGGAGAGGGTGGGGGAGAAAGACAGGGACAGAATACTCTCAGATGGGTGTTTACACTGCAGGACATGCTCCAAAGATGTGTGGTGATATGTGTGTTTTATTTAGGCTGTTTTGTGTTGTATAGGTAATAAAATATGCAGCAAACACACACACACGAGAACACACGTGAGCACACATACTGCGTGCTCACATTCCCGACTGAGAGCAGAGGAGAAATGAGGTTAAGAGGAGAGGGGCTGTCATTAAATGCATTGGCTGGGGAGGGAGCAAGGGGGACATGTGTGAGCCCCAGTTTAGTGTTACACCCAAGAGTAGAGGAGTGCAGAAGCAGAGTGGAGCAGGGCTGGATCAGGCCTTTTGTATGACACGACCAGTGACCTGTGGAAATGTCTGTCCTCCCCGGAGACGTCCGCAGAGGGAGGAGATTTTACGCTTTATGGGAATGTCACAAATGGCCAAACTGTGCAAGACTAAACAATGTTTCTCTTTGTATACACACAAATACAAACTATCACCTGAGAACTGAAGTCTGTGGGACGAATACGCACCAAAGGCCATTTGCAAAAAGTTACCAAATGCAGTGGGAGCTTATGGTGTTGATTTGCTGAGTGATAGTTAAGTTAATATTACACTTTAATGTTATTAGAAAGCCATAAAATAAAATTAACAAACTCGCTGAGCCATGTTCCTGTCAAGTTTTCAATGTGGCGTAGTTTCTTAAAACGAGACTATTTAACTTTTAAGAGAGCAAATAACACATTGTTCCTCTTGATGATGAAAAGCTGAGTTCTTGAGCAATAAAACACACCTTGGCTTAAATCAGTACTCTTGCAGCTTTTGCTGCTACAGTGTTATTTAATCTGGTAGTAGTGTAACCAGTTGGTTTACTGCCAGTAACCATGGCTGCTGGTTATAACATTAGCCATGTCTAGCTAGACTTTGCAAATTTTGGTGAGACTTGATAGATCTATAAGTTCACTGACGTAATGAGTCTTGTGTTTGAGCATTTATATTGTCCTGTAATTGTGTTGAACAGATTTATTATTTTAAGCGAGCTGACAACCACTATTGTGTGTAAGTATAGGTTCGAAGTAATGAAGTAAAAATACTTAGTTACTGCACTTAAGTTGTTTTTTTTCAGGTATTTGTACTTTAATTGAGTATTTATTTTTCTGACTTTTTAATTTTTGCTGACATTAGCTAACATTAGCCACTTTAAGGCACCAGGCCAATAAGGCTGCAACCAAACTACTGAGTGTGTTGAATTGAGTAAAGCTGCATTTTATTGCTTGAATCTAACTTTTATTTTGTAAGAGGAGGAATATGTTAAATATGCTGTTGTAGTTAGTATCAGCTTTTGCGTAATGTTGGATTTTTACAGTGGCTGGGGTATTTCCAACAGCGAATGAGTAATTGTCCATTAGAGATACAAACCATGTTTTATTTATTGGTGGTAAGCTGTGTTGGTTTGGTGAGTAAGTAGGTAAGCCTGAATGGAAATTTATTGGGCTAAACCACAGTCAGGACTTCTTAGACTTGTTTAAAAATATCCAGCAATTGAGGAAAGCTCAACTAATATCATCCACCAAGGATACCATCCAACTGGATTGGACTGGATTGGACATCCATGAGTTTGTCTTTCTGGAAAGATAGTACAGTGCCCTGAAGGCAGCTAAGCTTTAAAACATTGCTGTTTCTCTCAATATTGTAGAGATCACTTTGGGGACGGAGTTAGAGAGGTCTAGCTTTTAGGTGTGGCCTATGTATATGGGGTGGTGATGTTGCAGGGTTGTGAACCTGGAGTGCTTGAATGGAGATGGTTTTGGGTGTAGAAAGTGGCTGGACATCCCGTCCTCATCCTCAGCTCCTTGGTTCCTGCCCAGCTTGCTGTGCCGCAGTGGAGCAGACTTGTTTGGTTAGCCGTTTGATTTATGGCCTTGGGGTTTTTAATATGCTTCTGCCCCATCCCTCTAAAACCCAGCACCACAAAATTACACCGGGGAGCAAACTCCCTGAGAGTTTCTCACAAAATATTCACCTAAAATAGCACAATGCCACGACACCTGTGTCAGCACCATGCATATATGAAGTCATCCATATATATATATACACTTACATGCTGTACTTTTTTTATAAGTAAATGTTTCCTGCTTCAATAGTAACCCATCAGTGATGTTGAGATTCATTTCATAACCTTATCTCCACTATGTGACGTTGTGGTCCTTGTTTGTGAAATACACTATTTATATGTGTACAATTAATATTGTTTTCTGCGAAGTACATTATATGTGATGAAAACTCATCATGTTATATGACTATGCTCATTTGTTTTGCCAAATACATTTAGCAAGAAATTTAATGGCTGCATGATTAAGATCACTGGCAATGTTTTTTACAGCAATTCCAGTGAACGTTTTTGTACAGCACCAAAGCTAGGGAAGTTAAACCTACTACAGACAGTCCTAAACTGATAATACCAATGCTTCTATATGACCTAAATAAGCAAATTGGATCTTCCTATGTATGTAGTCTTAATACCTGCCACTGAGTCGGATTTCCCTTGAAATCAAAATGAGACGAGGGAAACACTATCACTCTTGTCCACAGGGGACGCCAGAATCAGCAAAAAATCAAAGCTCCTTGTTGCTGCTTGAAGTCACGTCTCATGCTTGGTGCCATGTCTCACTTCAATATCATGCTTTAGTTGCTATGAGCGGCTATTGCAGGGAGAACAAATGAAATATGTTGTTGGTGAACGTTTTGCAACTTGGCAGATACTTTCATGATTGTTATTTGCTGGTGCAAATTTAGTACATAAACATAATTTCTAGAAGACAGGAATGACTTAGTAAACATTTATTCTGTTGACTTATTCTACATTTGCCCCTACTTTACTGTTATTCACTGGATAAGAGCCACGCAAATTAGTTACATAACACACAGCTGAGTGTGTGTACAAGGATCTATAACAGTAACACTCACACACTCACTGGCTGCCTTGCTCCCTGGAGAAACACTGGCAAGCATATTTATCAAAAGGTTCCAGCTTGCTTATGCCGAGGTGATCTCATACATTATTCACTCTTTCTCTATCCACCACCTAGATCCTGGATCCACAACAATTCATTATGTCAAACACACTCACACACCGCTATACACTTGTCTCCAAAAGTCCCTTCTCATACACACCTGCTACCGGGCTTACGCAGTACAAACTGCTTTGATATATTCAGTCACACTCACTCTTTCACACACACACACACACACACACACACACACACACACACACACACACACACACACACACACACACACACACACACACACACACACACACACACACATGCACACACACACACACACACACACATGCACACACATTCTCTGTAGACATGGTGGCCACTGGATTATTATGCTACCCCCTGGTGAGACTGACAGGTGTGTCAGTGTGTGTGTATGTGTGTGTCAGGCTGTCTGGCGACCCCCTTCTCGGTATTTATTAGTTCTGGACAGCTGAGGTGCTCGACAAGATCTCTATTTAGCACTTCCGGCTAATTATCATACACACAGCCAAAGCCGGCGCTGAATCTGTGCAATTAGCCCCGGACCGCCCACATAATTTAGCCACTCACTAACTTTGCGTACCAAATCCCCCTGGTGGCTTGTGGGCTTAAATAGGTCCCTGCTGCCCTTTTAACACTTGTGCTACTGCATAACAGGCCTGGCAACCTGTTGCACTCAAAACCACAGAGCTTTCATCTGCAGTGGACAGGAGGCTTTCCCAGTTTGGGTCTGAACACTTGTCACATGAACAGCAGCAAGCAATGTGATATTTTGATTTAAGGATTTAAATGCTATTTAAATTTTTTGCTAGTTAAATAATATGCAGATTTATAAACTCTTTTTTTAAATCAATTATTTCACATTCTTAAAATATTTCAAAAGAAAGAAAACACAGGAATAAGACATATTAACTCAAGCATGTTTAGAATTACAGGGTTGTATACTTTAAAAATAAATATACAACATATATTTAATTTAGTTGATATAACAAACGATCGAGGCATACATGAAAACATTTTTTGGCTTTTCTCCATTTGTGGTAACTATGGCATCAGTGTATACAGTAATTTTTTGGCCCTAATTACCTCTGTAACCATGTAAGAGCCATAGTCCCGACTATTAGTACCTGCACTGATGTGGTTAGCTGTAATGAGCAGGTGCTTGTTCCTAAGATCCTCTTAGCTAGAATTACCTCACACATGCACTCTCGCTGAAAGATACGATCTCTATATAAGTTTCATACAAAAGGCTGCTTTGTCCTACTTTCATCTTTCTCTGTTTGAGTTGCTAACATCCCTTAACTGTTTGTCTTTTTAAGCTTTAAGGCAAAAGCCAGACTCTCTTTTTTCTGTATGTCTTTTCCATGTTGATCGCTACTTTCCTAGGATGGGAAGGTGCGGCAGGTTTTTGGTGTCTGTCAGCAGTGTTTGAGGTTCACAACTCTGTTTGGAGAAGGAAGATTACAGCCAAGCCCACTGTTTGTGTCACAGGGTTTTGTCTAATCTGTAGGAGTGTGTCAGGACACATCAGTACCATCACATGACCTGCTTTTAAAGTCTCTGTAACGTATACGAGTCCAAATTCCAGAGCTGAGAGTTATTCTTTTGTGCAGATTCTGTTCATTTCTCACACCAATTCGAGTTGCCATTTCGATTACATTTATGTTCATTTTATGTAATAATACATTCATGATACTTATGGATGTAATGTTTAATTTGTCCAAATACAGCTTTAGATTATTATATTTCTATATAATGTGACTGGTCCATTCTAACATTGTAGTTTCTTTGCCAACATTTGCATATCTGTGCTTTTGTCTTGAAGTTAAAAAGAGTTAAACAACCCCCCAATTCTCAGACACTTAAACAGACATTCTTAACACTTAAACCACCGTACAGCTGCACTTTAAATCACTTTAACTGTCAACATACCTGTACTGGAGGTTGCCACCAGTTCACCTGGGTTTCTTCTATCTCTTTCCATTTTAATTCCATTGATGAGACTTTTATATTGTTGCAACATGTGGTAGTTATTCATATAGGATTGTGGTTATGAAACATACATATTGTCTAATAAAATATGATGGACTCAGGCAGATATAGCAACACCTGGACCATCAAAAAATTTAAATCTACTAGTGCTTCAAAACCATTAACATTGTTCAATGTGAATGCTTTTGCCTTTGATGCTCAACAAAACTGACTTCTAGCCTTCTGTAGTTTACTTACTGTAAATAGCATTTTAAATGCAGGGCCGTTAATGATGTATTTTACAGTGTTTAAATGTATTTCTTCTGTGGTTTTGACATTTCTACTTAAGTAATGGATTTAGTACGTCGTACCAGCTCTGTTTAAATAAGTATGACTCAGGCTTCTCAGAGAGAACTTATTTTGCCCTTGAACTGTTTTGCTTGGTTTGGTTTGGTCTGTTATTAACATCCTACATATTCTTTTTTCCCCCAACCACAATTGTTTTTGTCTATTTCTTTCTGGTGCAGTTTAGTTTAGGTTGGTTGGGTTTGTTTGGTTTTCCTCTCTTCACCCTAACCGTGTCCTTGCCTTTGTGTGTCAGGTCCAGGGTGTAAGGGGAGCAGTCGGTCTCGGAGCTCCAATGCCAGTGGACATGCAGCCACACCAGGGGCTGTATCACTACGAGACCTCACCTAGCCAGCCCTCCAGAGGGTAAGACAGCAGTTAGCATGTGCTACGTCCTCCGTCATTACTCTGTGGCTGCCTTTTAAACTTTATTTCTCATAATGAATTCCACAGCTGTTTTACATACATGTTCAGTCAAACCAATGCTGGATTACTGAGGCTGATACTGATATGGTGAAAGAATCCAATAACAATAAACTGACCAATATTCTTGGTCTACATAAACACAAAACATATACAAACATTTTTGAAACTTTACAGTTTTAAAATGCTGTATAGAGGATATGTAATGGCAACTGTTTCAGATTTTCTGATTTTAACGTTATTGACATTTCTGTACTACAATTTATTTTTTCTCAGCCAAAATATACAATAATAACAATCTCTTTCTATCTTTCAATATATGGGGCTAGCAGATTAACAGTTAATCCATTCACACAGCACTTCTACAGATACTGTTGTGAAGTCAGATTTTTGTGTCTGTACGGGCACAAAAGTATAAAATCTGAGAACCAAAACAAGACTTTAAGAAGTTGTGTGCGCTCTCTGCACACGGCTATCGTTTGAAATATATAAGAAATATTTCCAGCACAAACAATTAGCACTCACAAATCACAAATTATTGTTTTCTGTCTCTGTACAGGAGTGATGTGTCAATACTTTTAAAGGTTTTTATAAGCATTTTCTTTAACATTCAACAGAGCCCTACTAGGTGTTTCGTCTCATGTTACTTTGATATTTTTCATGTTGGGCACTTGTCTTTCCAATTTCACTACATTACAACCACAGCGACTGACCTCAATCAACTTGCTGTTTTTTATTAACAAGCAACCAGAAATCACAGCAGTCTCTCTCTAGAAAGCAGTGATGGTGCTCATCTCAGAGGCTCAGAAACTGTTCCTATTTTAATCACACAGATATTCTGAGGGTGCAGAAGTCTTGCTGCAATTGTTATGGACACAGTGCTAACTCAGCCCCTCACTCCTCCCCCTCTCCTCCCTCTCCCCCCCGTCCTCCCTCCCTTCCTCATGCCACCCAGGTTGCGGGTGGACTCGGCCTCTCTCTGACAGCTGCTAATTACAGGCTGACCAGGCCCCGCTGCGCTCTGCATGACTGCCTCGCGCCCCGCTCAGGTTACCCAGAGTGAGGGAGAAACAGAGAGAGATGGAGAGAAAGGTGGCTGGGCAGGATAGAGAGAGACAGAGGAGCGGGAGAGGGAGGGAGAAAGAAAGAGGAGATAGAAAGTGACAGAAAGGACAGAGGGGGGAGAGAGAAAGAGAGAGAGAAAGAGAGAGAAGTAGAACAGAAGGGATGAATGGGAGAAGAGAAAGGGGGAAAGGAGTGAGAATGGGAGGGAGGTAGATGCGGGGGGAACCAGCACAGTGGATTAGAGACGACAGATTAAGCTCCTGTGTGGAATACACGTTGTGGTGAAAGAATTAAAGAACTGAAAGGACGACTTAGGAGAAGGTGGATAGATGAAGTCTGCCCCTTTAGGAGAGGAGCGAGAGGGACAGAGAAAAAGAGAAAAAGAAGAGGAGAGACAGATTTTGAACTAACCAGTGAGACTGAAGAAAGGTCAGAGAAAACATTGAAATTCATGAGAAGACTGGAAAGTTCCAATGAAGCTTTCCCTCTCTAGTTTGGTAGGGGAAAACCCAAATGAGTAAGTTTCCACAGTGTAGACCAGGATAGAGACTATACCCCATCTAGTGGTGAAAAGGAGACATCACAAGCGATTACAGCAGAGATGAGCTTCTGAAGTTCAGCTCCACAGACAGTGCTTCTTTCAAGGCCTCTACATAAAGCTACTATAAATGCTTCAGTTTATAGATAATGTGGTATTTATAGAAGCTTTACAATTAGCATAATCTTATCTGACTCATCTTGGCTTAAAAGTGACACTGAAAACACAGAAAAATATAATATTTGTTGTCCATTCGATTTATTATGGTATTTATTTATTTTAGGTGAAGTTTTTATTTATTTCTAAGTTGCCCAAGACAAATTGTGTGTTTTTTTAAATATTTGCAGACTAGTCCCATCAGACCATTCTCCCTACAGTGATGTGTCCTCTATGCGTGCCCCACTCCTCAACGGCCCTCCCCAGGACTGCCGTGCTATGTATAATCCCCTGACTCCCAGTATGACTCATGGATCAGGACCAGGACAGGGGATTGGCCACTGCATGGATCAATATATGAGGCCCCCTCAGGCCCCGCCACCACACAGTATGATGGGCCACAGGGGCATGCCGCCCACGGAGGGTGAGTCAGAGTATCTTTTACACCTCCTTAATCTCACAGCTGCTACTGATTTGGACTTAAAGATACCTGAGAGACTGAGTAAGAAACAGAGACTACCCAGATTTCTACAATGGGAAAGATTGGATGTCAACAAAAGGCCTGTTGTACTGCTGAGATTGAAATGTGTGTGACTCTGCAGCAACTCAGTTAAATTAAGGTGAACTAGAGATAGAAAAATAGACCCTGTAAACATAAAATATGTGAATGCTGATTACAATTCTATTTCACTTATCTGAAGAACAAAGAGTTTAAACCATAAAACCACTCAGGACAGTTAATTGTCTGTTTTACCTGTGTCATTTAAAAAAAACTATAACTTACAGGTGCATCTTGTAGCTGTACCTAAAACTTCAAATGACATTGACATTGTTGTGTGGCCAACCCCAGTGCAAGTAACTATCCTTCCTTGCTCAACCAATCAGCACTTGTTAGATGCACCAGACTACATGTCAACATGATGTGTAGTTGGAATTTTGATCACATGGGCTACACTGTGAGTTACAGTAACCCAGAAACCCTTTGTCTGCTTCATTAACTTAAAAGACGTCAGTGTGGATCTGTGCAGTATGTTTTAGTGTTTCTCTCTGTCCTTAACTTCTAACAGGTGGCAATAGCACCCCCTACTGTAACCAGAACAACATGATGTCCTCTCATCACAACTTCTGCCAGATTCAGCCTGGCTCTGATCAGATAGGCTCAGGAGATGGTAAGTTAACACTCCCCACTGTTTCCTTTAATTAGAAATCTAAATGTCTCTCAAGTATTTTGTATCAAAGCTAACCCTCCTGCTGTTTTATGTCCTTTGTTCCCTTTTAGGCTCGAGGTTCTCCACGCCTCGCTCCATGCTAAAGCTGAGTAAAAAGAGAGCTCTGTCCATCTCTCCTCTGTCTGATGCCAGCGTTGACCTGCAGACAGTGATCCGGACATCACCCAACTCCTTGGTGGCCTTTGTCAACTCTCGCTGCAACCCCAATGGGGCCAGTTCCTATGGCCATCTCTCTGTGAGCGCCATGAGGTCAGATATTTCTCTATTCCATGTTAAGCACAGAAATGCATCTTAAAGCCAGCAATATTCATATCTATTACCTCAGACTAGTAAGTAACTATATTGGATACAAAGTGCTGCTGCTGCTGCTGCTGCACGTGCCCTGATTTTAAAATAGCTGTACAATATGCAGTGATTTACTTTGAGGCATAGAGTTTGTTGTTTGTTCCTCTCGCCTCATTTAGCTACATTATCACTCCAATATTTATTAAAACTTAAATAAACCAAAACTTGAACGTGAGTTTCACCTTTTTCCTTTTGCTCCACAGCCCGTCCCTGGGCTATTCCAGCAATATAACCTGCCAATCCCGACAACAAGGTTCCATCTATGGAGGAGGCGGGGGGACACCTTTGGGTGGACACACACCAGGCCCCTGCCAAGCTTCCCGTTTACCTCCCCACAATCCTCGGCTGCACGCTCCACCCAAGCATGGACATGTAAGGCAGCTCTCTCACTCACTTTACAAAGCAGTCAAAGCATTTCACTATCAGTACACCCTCTGCTTCTGACAGCTGGGGAAGGGAGGTGGGAATAGGAAGCTATAGGCGTATGATAGTGAGAATTAAAACTTGTGTCAATGGTATCAATGTGAATGAGAAACAGAAAGAGATAAACAGAGGTGATATGATGTTGGTTATGATATGACATGTGTTTTATTTTTTAGCTGAAGACAGAGCCAGGACTGGGAAGTGTGATGGATGGCATGAATGTGAAGAGCCTGGAGGAGAGGTCAGAGGGAGATGTGGCCAGTCCTTCTTCCACTGGCACTCAGGTACATTGTTATTCCTGTAGTTTTCACCTTCACACATTTTTATTTTAGTTTTGGCATGCAGGAGTATAAAAACATTTGTCTGTGTGATGTAAGGAAGTAAAATAGTGTCAAGAACAAATAGTGGAGGATAAATAAATAATTCTTGTTAAACTTGTTTGACTGATATTGGCCCATACTGCAGGCATTGTCTTGTTGACCACCAGTCACAGCATGCAGAGAAAGAACATTTTGCTGTTTTTTAAAAGCTGTAGTTGGCAAAGAACCTCCATCATATCAGCAAAACATGACTGGCTGATATCTGTATATATGTAATATAGGGCATATGTTGCCCTATATGTGTAAATGGCTTTGAGTTAAATGCAGAGAGCAAAATTTCATTATGTTTGTAAAGTATTTCCTTAAACTTGAGCCATGATCTGTTACCCATATGTTTCATCAGGACCCTCTGCTGGGTCTACTGGATGGAAGAGATGACTTAGACAAGGAGGACGGGAAGCCTGAACAAGAGGCCATCTATGAAACCAACTGCCACTGGGAGAGCTGCAACAAGGAATTTGACACACAAGACCAGCTAGTTCATGTAAGCGATAGATCAATCGATATATTGTAGAATAGATGGAAAAAAAAGACAGGGAAAAAGTTTTGTTGATTATTAATGGGTGTCTCTATTTATCTGTTTACTCAACAGCACATCAACAATGAACACATCCATGGAGAAAAGAAGGAGTTTGTGTGTCACTGGCAGGAGTGCTCTCGAGAACAGAGGCCTTTCAAAGCCCAGTACATGCTGGTGGTTCATATGCGCAGACACACAGGAGAGAAGCCACACAAGTGCACTGTGAGTATATCTGAAGTTTCTGTCTATGTGTTATTTTTCTCTCTGTTTCTATTTATGTTGTTGTTATATCGATTTTTACACCTGCAAGTATGAAACTGCTAACAGCCATTTACATTGTCACATTTTACATTTATCATTCTGTGTCATCATCACTTTCTAAAGCAGATAATTATTTATAAAGTCAACCGTTAAATTTTCAGTTTCTACTGTGGAGTTTGTGTTTGGTTCATTTGTCTTAAAAAATACTGCCAATGTAGCTTCACTAGCAGGTGGCAGGTCTGAGTGAACTGAGAAACTCAGAACAGGGGTCACAAGACTTGCTCATATCATTAATGCAGGGGTGAAAAAAGATAAAGCTTATAAAGCCCTTGCAACTAAAATGATTGTACTATATCTCAAATACAGTATGGCTGTAAGACTGTAGGTCTGGCCATAGACTGGCCATTTCTGTCAGTTTATAGCTTATTAGTTAAAGCTATTGGTAGTTGTTGTCTTTATTGAAACTTAGCTTTGGTTATAAAACCATTATTTCTGTTTCAGTTCGAAGGCTGTAATAAGGCCTACTCCCGCCTGGAGAATTTGAAGACCCACCTGCGCTCTCACACTGGAGAGAAACCATACGTGTGTGAACATGAAGGCTGCAACAAGGCCTTCTCCAATGCTTCAGACAGGGCTAAACACCAGAACCGAACTCACTCCAACGAGGTACTTTAATGTATCCCACCCACACAAGTGATAGAGTTATATCATTGAACAATACCTTGACAGATAAATTAATTAGCTGTCTTGGCTTTGCATATTATTAACAGTGATACTGTTGTAAAATATACTTTTATTTTTTTTATGAATTGAGTTAATAATAAAAATAATAATTCAGTCAGTTAATATAGGAGTCTTGTAGAGATTCACACTTTACACACTATTTTGGATGGTATAGAAAATCAGGAAAAACAAGAATGATAAATTACTACATTCCCTTTCAATATCAGTCAAGTTGCAGTAAAGTAAATTTTGGCATTCAAGCACTGTATACAGTCAAACTAAATTGTGTGTGCCCTTTACAGAAACCATATGTATGTAAGATCCCCGGCTGCACTAAGCGATACACAGATCCGAGCTCTTTGCGTAAACATGTGAAAACGGTGCATGGCCCTGAAGCCCACATCACCAAGAAGCATCGTGGAGACACAGGACCTCGACCCCCTGGTTCAGCTATGACTCCAGGAGGCCAGAGCTCTGAACTGCTGCTGGAGAAGGAGGAGACACGCAGGGAGGACTGCAAACTGTTGGCTCCTGAGACTGCTCTGGTGAGTGATAAATTGTATTTCTGGCCTGCAAGGTGCTTTAAATGTAAGAAATTGAACAAAGTTCCAATGTTAAATGCACCCCACCCATAGATTTAATTTACCTTATTACGTACAAATCAGATATACTTAACATTTCTGCCATTTGAAAAGAGAATTTAACGTATACATGATAATAAATTACATTACATCTTCCAGAAATCCCAGCCAAGCCCTGGCGGTCAATCATCCTGCAGTAGCGAACGTTCCCCACTGGGGAGCGCCAACAACAATGATAGTGGGGTGGAGATGAACTTGAATGCAGCAGGCAGTCTAGAGGATCTCACAGCACTGGAGGATGGAGTTTTGGGTGGAGGAGGAGGAGGGGAGCCAGGAAGTGTTGGAGGAACAATGGGAATGTCAGCGCAGGCTTTGAAGAGGCTGGAGAACCTGAAGATTGACAAGCTTAAGCAAATCCGCCGGCCAACCCCTCCTGCCCGCTGTTCCAATAACAAGCTACCTGCACTTCCTGGTATGTTCTGGGATGAAATAAAAAAATTATATTCAGAACTGATCTATGACTAATAAAGTGTTCAGGGATTGTTTCAATGGGACATCTGAATTAACATTTTCAGTTTGTATTGATTAACTGTTTCTAAGTAGTTTCCTCCTTCTGGTTGTTCATTTTCAGGTCCAGGGGAGAATATGGGAATGTGTGCACCTTCTCCACTCCTCTCAAATCGACGAGTTATGGAGCTGTCCAATCACGAGTTAGGAGGTGGCACATCAATCGGCTGCTCTTCTAATGACAGGAGAGGAAGCGGCACCAGCAGCCTAAGCTCTGCATATACGGTCAGCCGTCGGTCTTCCATGGTGTCTCCTTACTTGTCCAGCAGGCGCTCCAGTGAGGTCTCACAAATGGGAGGAACGGCAGGGGGAGGGTGTCACCACCATGGTCCAGAGCAGAGCGGGGGAGACCCCCTCTCTCCTGAGACCAATCGCAGAGGACATCCTTGTCCTGTAGGAGGGGGATTGCCAGGTCTTCCTAATTTAACACCTGCCCAGCAATACAGCCTAAAGGCCAAATACGCTGCAGCAACTGGTGGACCACCACCCACTCCTTTACCCAATATGGAGCGGACAGGTACTCCAGGCAGAAGAGGAGGTGTTTTAACTGAGTACCAAGGGCAGCCTCTTCCTCCTTTCCTTCAACATGTTGGCCCACGTAGGCACAGTGCCAACACAGAGTATGGAACTGGTGTTATCTACCCTCACCAGGCTCCAGGTAACAACAGCAGGCGAGCCAGTGACCCGGTTCGATCAGCAGCAGATCCACAAGCTCTCCCCAAGCGTTTCAATAGCCTTAACAATGTAGCCATGATGGGCCGAAGGAATGCACTACAGCATCGTGGCTCTGACACCAGTCTTGCCCGCCACATGTACTCACCTCGGCCACCTAGTATTACCGAGAATGTAATGATGGAGGCTATGGGTATGGAGCCCCACCTTGCTCCTGTTGATGCCATGGATCGTTCCATGATGATGCCCCCTGGAGAGAGAAGCTTCATGGGATACCAGCAACAACATCAAACCCTTGGAGGAGTTGGAAGTGGAGGTCCTCTTTCAAACCAGCTGTCCCCAAACCATGACTCTCTGAGCTGCCCAGACCAGGGTTACATGCAGGGGCACTACCAGAACCAGGGAGGGGAAGTCACTTCCAGGGCTGGTGGAAATCCAATAGGCCAAGCAAGGCCTATTCAATCCGAGGGCATGTCTAATACACTTCTCCAACAGGCGGAGTACAGTATGAGCACCTGCCAACTCAGTCCCTCAGGCCCCCATTACCCTAGCATAGGCCAGGGTGGTGATGCTGGAGGTCCTTGGAGTGATACCCACAGCCAAATCCAAACTTCCAGCCATGCTCTCCAGAACCAGCGAGGAATGCAGTATTCAGATCCTAGCCTGCAGCCTCAACAGACACAGGCCCACTTCAATAATCAGACAGGCCTCTACAACAGTCCTGATGGAAGCCACAAACTCATCATCAAACCTGAACAGCAGTTCCACCCTGGGATGGGAGGTGGGGAGGCCTGTCAAAGTGCTAAGCTCCAACAGCAGCGCATGCTCCTCCAGCAGACTCAGGGTTACCCGCAACAGACAGGCCAGGTCATGATGAGGTCCTCTAACAATCCCAGCTGTGACTTTCCGGGACAGAACCAGAACTCCTTCCCCAGTGGAGGGGGCTTGAGCTTGGGCTGTGCTGGTACTGCTCTTTCAGATGGGCAGAGGTCTGAAACCCCCATGATGCAGGTGAAGGAGATGATGGTGAGGAACTATGTACAGTCCCAGCAAGCACTCATGTGGGAGCAGCATCAAGAACAGCGGCAGCAGAGTGGAATAAAACCTCCTCCTCTAACTGATAACATGGATATGAGTGCCCAGACAGCAATGATGCAGCACAGTCCACAGCACCAAAACCAGAATCTTTACTCCAGCCAGCCCTTTCCATCCTACCCCAACCAGAACCCGGTCATGAGTCCTCCGGCCCACAGCCGAGGGCCCAGCTCTGCTACACCTAAAGACCAGCAGCTGACTGGTCTCCAAGGCTCATGTTATAACCAGGAGCTGGGGGTTCCCAGGCCTCCTCAGGGACGGAAACCTCTTAGCCGCCAGAACAGTCTGTCACAGGTAGGAGGAGTCTACCTGGGAAGCCCACCCCACCTCAGCCCCGTACACTCCACTTCGAGCCCCAGGCGAGGGGTCCGACTTCCTCCAGTTCAGCATCCACAGCACCCACAAACTGAAATGTTTTCTCCTTCCAATAACAACAACATGTACTACTCGGGTCAGATAAACATGGATATGGAGAAACACATGGAACCCCAGAACGGACCTTGTCTCAACCAGCAGCACAGTATGGGGCCCAACCTGGACCCAATAGGTGTCACAAAGTCTGCCCCCTTGGCTCCCTATCCCGAATCTGGCCCTATCTCCAATGCCTTAGAAAACCTGGACTTAGACAATGCTCGCATAGACTTCACCTCCATCATCGATGATGCTGAGTCTTCTTCGTTCAGCCCAGTCAACAATCCTCTTCAGGGTCAACCAGGGTCTTCCTCCCAGACCTCATCCCGCCTCACGACCCCCCAGACTTCTGTCAGCCTAGCTGCAGGCTCTGGCCTGTCCAACATGGCTGTTGGCGACATGACATCTATGCTTACCTCGCTGGCTGGGGAGAATAAATACCTGAACACACTGTCTTAGAAGAGGGCCAACTTTTTCCAGACTAACAATCAAGTAGAGGCCTTAGCCAGTTCCTAATGTTTTTATTGAGATCCCACATGGAAATGTATGTAGCCCAGTATCCAGAGGAAACCAACCTGGAGTTTAAAACACTTAATTCCTGTCTCTTATAGTGATTTTCCCTGGTACACTGCAAGAAATCCCAGTCAGGGTAAGATAGACATACTTTTGAATTTATCATTTCATGTAATTCATGACTCATTAGTCTTGGCTGTTTTATACATGCCCATAAGCCTTTATACATAAACCCAGTACATTAACCATTGTTTGAGCCTGGATCCTGAACTGGCTAGGGTTCTATTGCTACTAGATATCCATGTAACAGGAATAGTTATATGTTGTACTGCGTTAGACTAAGCTACTAATGTGATTCCATCACAGGTTTCAAAATTATAAGAATCCCCACCCAAAACCTTAAAACCAAAGGTGCCTGATCAACCTCCCTCGCTGTATTGTTCCTTCGCTGCCTTGGTACTTGGTATTTATCTGTGCCTTATTATAAGACACAGAGCTATATGCCTGATATGAAACTGAACTTTTTCCAAACAGGCATTCCAGTCACAAAACGGCTGTGGCAACAGTGGAGCAGAGAAGGATGCATGTAAATAAGTTTTATATACATTTATATATGTTGTGTATATGACAATGAGACAGTGGATAAATCATTCCCTGTCTTGTGATAGACTGCTTGGATTCTGAAGGCCAATGTTCAGGGTTGGAGTTTGTAAGATGGTTGTTTCTCAGAGCTGTGTGAAGACTAAAGATGTGCTTTTAGAGATGGAGAAATAATTTCTCGGTGCTACTAAATATTAATCTGTATTGCTAGGGATTTCTTCCTTGTCATGAACAACACACTCTTCATAGTGGCTTATCAGTATTCCCACACATTGACAAAAAGCAGCCACAGCACAGACACAGACACAGACACACACACACACACACACACACACACACACACACACACACACACACAGACAAACACACACGCACACACATAGCCTACACACAGACACTCAGGTCTTGTTGGTGTTTGAATCTTTGGTGTTCAGATTACATGTATGTTGTAATTGCCTTTCCAGACAGAGAGTTTGCACTCCACATGTTTACTGTAAGTGTTCCTGAAGCAGCTGTGTACTTATGTTTTTTTAGTGGTGTTTATAACTGCAAAACAGAAAGGGCCTTGCTCTTTTTAAGGTACATACATGGGGTATAATGAGTAAAGCTCAAATAATATGCGTGCAACAACCCCCTCTACATTACAGTATGTCTGATATATTCAAACATAATGCCTTCGATTAACCCGACCTCCGACTCGTACATGACTCAGCTGAGGATGACGGCTATTTTGAATGAAACCCGAGTCAGCTGGTTTGTATCTGTTAATAGATCAGTAATAGTTACCTATATTTGAGAAACTGAGGGACATTCATA
This sequence comes from Dicentrarchus labrax, assembly GCF_905237075.1. NCBI lineage: Eukaryota > Metazoa > Chordata > Actinopteri > Moronidae > Dicentrarchus > Dicentrarchus labrax. Next base: position 24,927,429 of record NW_026136711.1, on the reverse strand, counting down.
GTACAGTGCTGCTGCACGTTGGCTCCAATCCCAAAGTTATTTGGAAAATTCAGCATTATTAATTCAGGATAGGGGATCATGAAGCAGGAATTTTATCAATCGCTACCACTGTATTAAAATACATATTGTTATGTGTACACTGAGGTACTTCTGTGCGACTATTGAGCGGTTTCATGCGTAAGAATGTTGCAGGTCTTGGTAGGAGAACTAATTTTACACTGTGGCTTTGCACTGACTACAGCACTGTGTGGAAAGGTCTCTGTCTCTTATGACTATTCACATGAACCTCATTTTGATAGCGATAAGTAATCACAACAGTATTTTTTAATAGTCATTCAAGAACACAGCTGAGCACAGCTAGACTCAATAAGGCCTCACTAAAGTATTGCTGAAGCATTTTATGTGACTTTTCAGAATAAAATAGTAGCATCACTTAAAAGTTTACTAAGCATTAGCGGGAATGAACATTTCTTCATTTTTGAAAAAGTGTACAACCTACCAAAGACACCTTAAAATTACTGAGAAAAAGATGCACAAATAGTCTATTTTAACACAACACTAACACTAGCAATAAGGGCATGAACATTGACTGATAGTGCTGTTCTTTAGAATGTATGAGATGTTTTGTATAAAATTATCTTTTTATATTAATGAACTTTATGGACGTTGCCTTTTATGTGTGTGTTCTTTTTTTTATAACTGTCATCCTTCATTCTGACTTTTTTGCTGGCAAAAGAATATCACCTTTAGCAACAGAAAGCTATAGGCTAATAGTAGCATTAACTATAATAGACAAAAGCCAAGTGTTATATTTTGTGTACAATTTTCTACATTTTTATACAAATGCGCTATATTTTACCAGTTTATGAATAAACATGTTCAGTGGGATGGATGCAGAATGTTTGTTTGTTTGTTTTTTTATGTCAGTGGGGTTTGTTTTAGTCCAGGTTACATCACTTTAATTTTAGGATGAGGAGTCAAAGATCTATAAAACCTGGTAAAGACAAGGGTGTTATCTGCTAGATTATGTTTGTTTCTGTGTTTCTGTGTTTGGTGGATTAATGCAATGACTCCTTTCCTCCAATAGAGTGCAGCACAGGCTGAGATCAAGCACAGATAGGCATATAGTATTTCACTACATTCATTCACTACAATTAAGGCCCCCATAGCATAATTTGGATGCTGCACACTCAAAATAGTCTATCATCCCCGTAAGCATTTAATCTGCATAATTATGATCCAGTGCCATTTTGCCCCAAGATTATTGAAAGTCTACCTAACTGGCCAAGCAGAGGACATTTGTCATAAATCATCTGTCTTTTTGTCCCTGTCCTAATTGGAAAACCCCTTGTTATGATTATGATTTAGATCTGCCTGTCATGGCAGCCTATTATGAGCTACAGTGATCTGCTAGGCTGCTACAGAAAGTGAGTGAATTAGCATTAAAAATGGCTGCTCTCGGTGACATCAGTTCCTGGACGGGTTCTCTGTGGTCAGTGGGGACTGGCACTATGGGCTGCTGAATGCTGTAAGAAAGAAAAACTACACAAATCTTGCTCGTAAAATATTATCAACATGACATTTTTGCTTTAAATAACAAATAAGAGAGTGGTGGGAAATTCTGGAGAGAAAAGGGGGTGTAAAAAGGTTTATACCCATGACACTGTTTCATATGATACTGTGCACCACTGGTTCCCAATTTTTCTGGCATGTGACTCTTTAAAATGAAGTCATGTCTATTTTTGACCCCACATCACAGGACATGGTGGTGTGGAAGTGAGTTATGAGCAGTGCAACCAAAGAGTGATTTTCCCCTTGGATTGATGCAAAATTAGAAAAAAAGGTTTTTCCTCTCTCCTCCCTTTAATCACCTTGTGACCCCTCAGAAACAGTACGCTTACACCTACTTAAAGTATGTGAAAGTAAAGCCCAATTAGCCTATGAATAATTATAATTAATACTGGGTAATTACACCATGACTACTGAAGATATTAAATTCCCATTTCTTTCCAGGCAGCTGTCCATTTAAATATATAGTGTAACAAACATAGTGCTGGTCAAAAATCACATCATCACCTTTGTAAAAAGGTGCGCAAGCCCTATTAATTGTCTGTGACCATAGCAACAGTGCCCTATATCTGCCATGTGCAACCTTGCAACCCAGCTAAACTAGCTAATTCTCACTTTTAAATCAAAACTACAAGCAAGCACTTTTAAAACTTCCTGACAATTTGAACACGCCTATGGTAAGTGACACTACTCTGAAATATTACAATATCCTTATAGCCTATAGAAACTGTGTGTTATTTTTGTAATTTTTGTCATAAGAACACCTCCTCTTGTGCTAATGCTGTCATTCGGTTAATCTGCTGTGTTTGGTGAACTCATAAAGATGATTTACAGCAACTTTTTAATGTAATATTTTTAAAATAGTATCCCCACCATTACTTTTTACAGCGTTGGCTCATTTTGGTCCAGGGGCCCCAGTGTGCTTAGACTATATTGGCATTGTGGTGTTGTGGCATGGCAAAGTAGACTCACGGCAGCCACTACAGCCTGGCAGTGATGTTAAAGTTGACTCATTTGCTCCAAGGCAAGGGGAAGTTCTCCTGACGGACTACTGATTTGCAATCTGGCATATCCAGATATGTTATTTGAAACAATAGCTGAATCTCCACAACAAGGTCAGACCGGGTGTTTGCAGGAAGGGCAGCTGATAGGAGAAGAAAGGGAAAAGAATACCATTTAAATTTTTTTTATTTAAATACTTCAATACTGAATGGATACACGTAGAATACATTTGTGAAAATACTAGTGTAAGAAACAAGCAATGTTACAGCTGCTCAGTCACCCCAAGTCACCCAAATTATAGTTACATCACAAATGTGTACAACAAATTAAAATCACTTATTGTCAGAGAGCTTTTTGGACGAATTATTGCTGTAATATTGATTATATTTGAAGTTTGTACAGCAACTTAACTCCTTTTTTGACACAGTTACATAAATCTTAGTGACCTTCACTGATTTCTTTCTTCAAAATGTACATTTTGGAAACATTGTCTTGTCTTCTGCCTCAGGCCAAAGTGATTGTTATGGAAAATTTGCTTTTTTTCCACAAAATTAGAGAGTGAATGTGTGTTTGTTAAACTATATTCTTGAAGGTATTTGAATGTTAAAAGTTAGACACCACTGATGCAGATTTTGTTGTCGGCTTTCTACAATGTGATCTCTTTTCTGTAGAGTTACAAATGGAAATGCCAAAATAAGAACTGAGTTTTTCAAATGCAAAGAAGTGGGCAGCATAATGACTTTTCTCTTTTCTTGTCTTGCCATTCAGAGGGAGGCTTTTCTTTTCCTTTGTCACTTAGCTTGGCATATAATTAACTCCTGCTTAATATGCTGTTTAAGAGCTCTCCTCTCCATGCAAGAAGCTTTGAACCCATAGACCACAGTCAGGGACAAAACCCCAGTGGGACTGCTTCCTCCATGCTCCTCCTTGTGTGTGTGTGTGTGTGTGTGTGTGTGTGTGTGTGTGTGTGTGTGTGTGTGTGTGTGTAGTAGTTATTTTAACAAGACAGTAGAAAGCTCAAACCTTATTTTGCACCACACAACTATTAAACCAAAATAAGACTCTGCACAAACATTCAGCATACAATCTAAGTCATAGTCCATCAGTAATCAAAAAATAAACCCTCAATAAATGCATCCAACAGAAGTTTTTTTGTACAGTAAGTGTGTGTTTTAAAGTAAACTAAGAAAGCATACCGTAAAACCTAGAGCTCTAAATTCCAGATAGCATGTAATAAGTTACATTAAATAAATCAGGCCTGTGCCAGAAAGTTACAATCTAAATGACTTTTGAATGAAAAGAAAATTCAATTTAACCTGAAAAATTGATATCCTACAAGGACGTATGAACATAACTTAAAAAAACAGCTCCCAGGACCTCTGAAGCACCTCTGCACCTCTGTGACCCTCATCTGTAGCAAAGTTTATTGCCCCCTACTCTTCCACTTCTTCTCCTCCCTCTTTTTCTCCTCCCTCTCCACTATCCATCCCACCACAAAGAGCCGTGATGACCCTTCTGTCCCTCTCTTTCTTGGGCCCTCTGCTCCCTCCCAACCTCCAGGATGCTTTCTCTTCCAGAATCCTTTAAGAGACAAACCCCCAGCAGCCACGATGATCGGTGAAGGAATGAAGGGTGGGTGGAGGGGGGGTTGCATTTTGCTTTTCACCCCCTGAGCTGACAATGTGGAAAAACATTGTCTTACCAAAAACTGTGACATTGAGCTCATGCAGTTGTTGAAAAAGGAACAAGGTTGAGGTGGTAAGACTTGTGATCATTGTAGCAACACAGAAACAGCAATACCTTCATAATCATGTTATAAAGGTGTATAATAAATTGGCTTAATATTTAAAATATATGCTATTTTATTGACTACAGTACTCATCATGACCTTTAATACTCACACAGGGACAATAAGCAATGAATAGTGACTTTTTATACTAATATGGTATTAGCAGTGCTATAATGTGCGATAATGCTTACCAGCCTTTGCTTTAACACATTAAAGTCAGTGCCTATTTGTTTTGAGCGATTAAAGTTTATCAATTGAATCATTTGTCTCTAAAGGTTACGTGCAGGTAATCTGTCTTTTACTTCTCTAATCTGCTTCACTGTGTCAGATCCCAGTTTGTTTACTGCGCTCAGACTCTACAGCAGCGAAAATGCGCCGTGAAAAGCTACCCGGCTCGCCTGTATTATCTCTAAGAGGTTGGGGGGCACTAGAAAAAGCCAAGGTGGGGGTCCTGAACGCCGCGTTAGAGTTTTATTTCGGATGTTTTTTTCAGTTGCAAAACAGATTACGGTCCAGGTTGCAACACAAAGGACTGTCAATGCACCACTTCCTACAGCCATCCAGGGGTGAATGGGGCGCAGGACGGGGTCCACTCCAGGGTACTTGAGCGCAGGTGCGACGTGCATAACAGTCAAACCATAAAACATGACGGGGAGGTGGTGATGGGGTTGGGGGGTTGGGGAGGGGGGATACCTGTTCTCATTAACCTGCAGTTAGTCTAATCCCTAAAAAAAAAAAAAAAAATGTTGCAAGATGAGCCGCTGGAGTTAGACTAATTTGCACCTTGTTGAAGAGCCTGTATAGATAGCCTATATATAGAGACCCCTGTGTCTTATATATATATATAAGCTATCCGTGTGAGTTTGAGAAGCAGATTCAAAAGTTAGCCGTTAACTTTTTCTGATCAGTTATAGCATCAAAAAGTAATGAAGGAACACTGTCAAAAAAAAATGTGTCAAATCCAGTATCCGCAAGTTTGAATCACTTCTCATCGAGTCCGACTGTTGTTATAATTTCTAAATATCTCAGCAGATTCAACTGTAGAGTAATTACCCAGAAACAATAGGTTAAATTCACCCGGCTTTTAGGTGTTACATGGAGGAGAAGTAGCGCAGCGTATCCCCAAGTTTCAGATGGACAAACCCAGAACATGCGGATGCGTCGCCGCTCTCTTGAGAAGGAGGTGCAGGGCGGCGAATTCGGGACAATATTGTTGTCAAAAGTATAGCGGTGTGTTTATATATCTGTCGGTGCTGTTGTGAGCAGGTCTTACTAACACCGATTTACGGTGTAAATGAGGAGAGGTGTGCGTCTACGATGCCAACACTGACCTCAGGGGCCAACCTCTGCTGCTGACATCACTCCTCCTCACGGCTCGTCGCCTCAGCTTGGAGTCCCATCAAGGTCTGAGTCTCCCGCTGTGACCGAAGGCGATGCCTCATCACCATTCATTCTCCGACAGGCACTCAGGACAAACACACCACTCGCACCGCTCCCCTGGACAACTTTTTTTTTTTTTGGTGAATCAAAATAAAGAGCGTGATGATGACAGAAGAAAGTAGGGGCAAACGAAGGAAACAAGCCAACCCCAGGAGGAATCGAGGTAAGAAAACGTGCAGCGCTGAAAAGTTTTTTTTTTTTGGCAAGTTGGTAAATGATGCAGGCAGATGTTGCTGCAGCGGACAGGAGCTCTCGTGCAATCCGTGTTTATTCCTCCTGCAGTTTGTAGAAGAACTTTAAACATTATCTTTGTTGGAGCAATTTGCTGCGCGCCACTTCGCCTACATTCATATCACAGACATGTGTGAGTGTTTTTTTTTTTTTTTTTTTGCGTTAATGGCTTGTGATTGCATTGCTGTATAAATTTCAGGGATGAGCAGTTAACTTTGGCCACTGGGATTATTCTACCTGTACACATACCTGGGTAAAGCCGTGCACTTAAAGGTGCGATGTAATCTGCAAGAAAAGCTCACAACCTGTGGCTGCACGCGTTTTGTGAATGCTCTTGACCCTTGTATGTTTTATATAAGAAAGGGAGTTATTTAATAGATCAATGGTGAATCAAATCTGTCTCAAACCTTCCAGTGAAGTCAGAATCAGACTTTGATTTTGTTAAATATTTTTGGTCAAACATAAAAGGCTTCTCACAGTCTACTCTTACTGTACTGTGCTTCGACTTTCTCCTATATGTAGGCTTTAGTTTTGTTGCTGTTGACGCTCAAAGCTTAACCTGCTCTGAGACTGAAACTTTTTTAGGATCTTGTTCCCTTATTATCTATATTCTGTGCCCTGGTATTCATAGTGATTTGACATTTTACATCAAGTTTTGGAGCTTTTTGGCATTCTTCAATATTGTCCAAGTAGAAAGTGCATCAGGAGTTATAAAAGAAAAATCTAAAAGAAAAATATCATAGGTTGGATTTTTCTCTAATCTTCTAAAGCGTTTCTTGAACTACAATGTCATACATTTGATAACCTTTTTTTGTTACATTTTTGTATCATTTGCATAATACAATACACACAGATGATAAAGTCAAAAAATATAAATGTGTAACAAATTTTGGCTAAATCGTTTTTCTATCAAATATAAATGTTTTATAATAAAATGCATTTATTTAAAGTAGCCTAGCGTGTTCATGTGGAACTAATTCTGCTGCACCTTTGCATCTTTCTGTAATTCTTACATTCCTATCAATCACCATATCAAGAATTAGTGGAAAGCTTCACTGACCTAAAGCTTTAGATGATGTCAGTTGTTGCTCCCTACCACAGTGCTCAGAGGAACTTCTAGACAATATGTTGAATTTAGAAACTTTGTTCTTCAGGCATCATGTCTGTTTGTTTGTGGCTCTGAACTCACAAACAGAGGCAAAGATACACACACCTGTTCATGGATACACATATAAACATGTGTTCTTCCATCCTGCTATTGAGAACATTTATGTAGGAATCAAACCCTGTTTCCCTGAACCAAAACAAACAACAACATTGAATGCGTCTTTAAGCATAAATTTAACTTGAATCCATTTCTAAATAACCAAAACTTAAACCTAACCATTAAACCCCGAAGCCTAAATAAATCTTATTCTATTTTCTTTTTTTTTTTAACTAATTGTGTTCCAGCCACTGTTCTGCTGCTGGCTCTGTATTTAATGCAAAGTTGCTGGGTTACGCAGGGAAAGCCATGAGATATCCTAAACAAACCTAACCAATACCCCAAACATAGCCGTGAACCCAGAAAAAACACAGGATTAAGTTGGCCACAAAGGTTTTTTGTCATCCTGCTATCACTGAGAGGATATTTTGTCTTCAAAAACACACACACAGACAAACATTGCTGGCTTTATTCTTAACTCTCTCGAGGTCCGTTGCAAACCACGCTGCGTGCTTGTTTGCCTCTGATCTGACACACAACTGTCCTAAATCTATTTGCTATAAGGAGTCTGTTTACTTGTATGGTTTATTAGTTTGCTGTAAGTGTTTCCTCATTTTATTCAGAGAGGTGTGAAGCTGAGCAGGAGTGTCACCAGGGTGAGATCCCCTCTGGCTGCTTAGCGATAACGGGTACTTGTGTGTGCATGTGTACACACACAAACACACACAAAAAACACACACACACACACACACACACACACACACACACACACACACTCTCTCTCACCTTTGACTGTCACGGAGCAGTTTGTCGACCAACTGTACTCTATTTCACAAATCATCACCATCACACTACCGTGAAAGCTATCAGCAAAAAAGGCACACTTACTGACAAGGACCTGTCACTTCATCAGAATACCAGAAAAAAAAGTCCAGTTCCTTTTATTCCTGCAGTGACCTCAGAGATAAGATAAACATCACCTCTGGTTACTTTCCAGAAAGTTTTACCAGTGAAGCATTTTAAAGGTTTAAGTTAAGAGTGTAAAGAAAATATATATTTATTGATATTTAGCTGATTATCTGAAAACTGTAAACGTCATGTCGATTGCCTGTTATCTTTAATATATTCTACGATATATTATCAGTTAGGACAGAAACGTGGCTTTTAACCTAATTGCACTACGAATTGCTAGTGAATCTTCATGCACGCCTACGCTGATGGCATGGTTATATATAGCATATGTGTATGTCACCCATGCATCCGTGTTTGAGAAAGGTCTCCAAGAGTGAGTGCTTGCTGCGTTTACATCCTCGTGTCAGTGTAGAAAGTTGTGTATTTAAGCTCTGTGTAGGATTCGGAATGTGCTGGGCTGTGTGAGCCGGGAGTTAAAGGTCCTTGATAAAACCAAATGAATTTGGCAGGCCTAACTCATAAGACAGCAATTTGGGGATCTTTTCCAAACCAGAAGAAAGAGAAAGAACATAGGCTGACTTTTCTTCTCTCTCCAAGGCGCCTATTGATTATGTCTCTGTCTCCCCCAATAAAACTGTCAATGTTCACCAATCCTGAGCAACGTGACGAAATTACTACTCTTCATTCCTGGCAGATTGAAAACAGTCCTGGGACAAAGAAAGTTAACATATTCATTTGAAATGATGACCTGTATTTACTGGCCGTAAGTGAGAGATTTGAGTTTCAAAGCGAGTGAATTAATTAGCCAAGCACTATAGCCAGTGGTTCAATCCCCCCTTCAGTCAGTTAAACCAATGATTTCTGACACCACAGTAGAGATAATGGTAAAATGAATTCCATTTATATTAATCATCAAAGGTGTTTTTTGACTATACTTAAAAATGTCTTTAAATTACTGGATGATGTTTGAAGAAAAACAACAAAGAAGTATCCCATGATTATTTTTCACACTGAAACATTTTCACATTTTTAAAGAAGTTTAAGAAAATAATCAAAAGGTTTATTTCAGTTTTTGGACAACATCTTTAATGAAGCAACCTTTTAATATCCATTCTCTAACTTAATGCAAAATGCAAAACCACCTTGCTGGTGCAGTACTTAGTTAGCCTTTTAGCACAGACAGCACCGTTTAGATTGCAGTTGAAAAAAAACATGATTTATTTAAAGTCTTCTGGCTGTGTTATGTACGGACTTCCCTCTGCCCTCAAACTCAGCAGGCATCTTCGCCAGAATGACATCCGCACAACTGATCAGACTCATTCAAACCCTCGCTCTTGAATCAAATGTAGTGTTGCATTTCATGAGCACCCTCACAAACATATTTAGTTTCGTTGTCTTGTGCGTTATGTTTTGTTAGTACATGAAAAACCTCACTCTGTTGTTGAGTTGATGTGCTTTTTTAAGAGAAAGCTTTCTCTCTCCCTGTTTCCCTCGCTCCCTCTTTCTCGTTTTTCTTCTTTTTTCAAGTGCCAATTTATTTAAACTCCTTTCCCCTTTTCTTCTTTCTCCTTCATTGATTTCCAAACCCCAGTCTTTGTATGCAGCTGGGCCCCAGCTGTGTGTCTGTGACTGTGTATGTGTGTGCATAAGTGTGTGTGTGTGTTTGTGTGGGTTTTTCTGGCACAGTGCTGCCACAGTGAGCATAGCACACTGTACACAAAGGACCCGAGCAGCAAAAAAAAGAGGGAAAAAGAGAAAGAGAGAGAATAGGGGGAAAACATTTGAACGTTAAAGACTGACGCGCTTGTACTGTACAGAGTGGAGGGGCCGGGCCTTTTGGACCGGGCCTACTTTAACGGCAGATGTATCGGCGCTCTGGGATGAGGGGTGGGGAGAGCGAGACAGCAATGAAGAGCCCAGGCACCACAGTTTATTACCAGGACTCTTCAAGGGGCTCAACTCAGGCGTCAGAACCAGCGGGTGGGAGGGACAGAGGAGGAAGAAAAGAGAGGAGGATGACAGAGGTGGGGAACTGATGGGGTTGACAGGGCTGGAGACAGCGAAAACAGCTCTTCGGCGTGAGAAGACAACACACGAAGGGGCGTGAGGGATAGAGACAGAAGAGACAGGACAGGCGACAGAATGTGGGAATATTTAAATGTTTCCTCATTTGCTCCTCAACATTCCCACAGCTCCAAGTGTCACAGATTTCTCCCATCCTAGCTCGATGTGCTTGGTGCCATATCTGCACAGCAGTAATGGGGAATCCCTTGATTGAGTCCCTCTGGTATTTTTCACATGTTTATTCGATTATTGCTCATTCTGATGCTTCAGATGTAGCCAAAGTAGTCCCATGTCTTACTGTACGTTCTTGCCGCGTGGCTGCCACGCTGTTGATCCACTCCAGGAGGAATTATTTGGAAAGTTTTGCAGTGCCATTGCGGGATTAATACATGCAGAGGGGTTTTCCGCCATATTAGCTCCTGCACATGACTGTTTGCTGTAAGATCTCTTTGTTACAACAAAACTTCCTCTTTTGCACATTAAAACAAAATATAGTAATAATAGTAATTCGTTTTTTTTTAACTCTGCTAACAATTAATCTTTTATTCAAACAATCACTATCAGGAAGACCTAAATTGACTTGAATAGCACCATGGTGAACACATGACTTTAGAAACTTAAGAGCTGAAAGTATGTCTAAGGATCACACTCCCCTAAACTGTAAGATAGCGCTAATAGCCACAGAGCTCATGAGGTGTGTATGCATGTGTGTGTGTGTGTGTGTGTGTGTGTGTGTGTGTGTGTGTACTCTAGGTGTCTGGGTATGCACTTTTCACACATTTAACACTAACTGTAGTTTTTGTGGTTTCTCACTCATATATTGGCATTTCTATTTTCACATCAAAGGCGTTTTATCTGATAGACAAGGTTTACATACTGTACAGTTTGTTGCAAATTGATCCCTTTTCATTCTTGACATTTTCCATTTGCAGTGTTATTATTACATTCTTTGTCACTGCTTTGGCATGACTCCTCACCATTAAGTCTATTTGTGGATCTTCCTTTTGTGCAGACAGCCTGGGTATTATGCGTTTGATATGCTGCACATGTTTGACAGAAGAAAGAGGTTAAACCGATCCACATAGGCATGCTCTCTGCACACAATTTATAGATATGTGCTGTTTTATCACACCTCAAATTAAATTTGGAAACCCTGCTTCAGCTGTCATGTATTACAAGGCCCAGATGGGTGGCAGAGAGAGAGAGAGAGGAGAGAAAGAAAAAGAGACAGGGAGAGAGAGGAGAGCAGGCAGGCAGACCCACTCAGCTGGCTGAGAGTGTGCCAGTATTAGCCAGTGACGGAACTTGACATAGTAGAGCAGCAGGGTGAAAGAGGAACAGTTTGATTGTGGTGTGTATCAGCAACCAACAGGAGTGGGGTGGCAATTTTTTAAGATCTGCCTTGATCTCCTCTGAGGCCAGAAACCCTAACCAACTTTTGCAATGTTTTTGTAATCAGTTTAACACTCTGTTTCTTCTTTTACTTAATATACATTTCATTCTTGGTATCTCTCTCTCTGAGATGAAGTTTTTTTATTGCTTTAATGTTTTCAAGTCTTCCGCTTACCAGTCCTGCCAGGATTTCACTTTTTGGGAGTGTTGCAGCCTAAAGTGCCTGGTTTCATGCGGGCTTTTCTAAAACATTGCGACATACGTTTTTGGGAGAACGTGAAAATAGCAAAAATGGTTGCGATTCGTTTTTTGTTATTCATTTAAAGTCTTGTATCATAGAGAATAAAATTGCACTGTTTGGACAAGATCCATGTGAGACGTTCACACTGCACATGCCTGCATGGTATGCGTCTTCACAACTGGAAACAAAAAGTGAGTTTGGTGATGTATGGCTCAGTGTTTTGCGCAGGAAACTATGCTGATTGATCAAATTTATGGAAAAGGTGCAGTGTTTGCACAAAATTGCAAGGTTGTGTAATCAATTCAAATGTTTAGATGTGCAATGCATTTACTTTCTGATGACGTCAAAGGGATCTTGTTTCTCAGGACAAGAGCGTCTATCTAGTAACTCTAGATAGATGAAACATGCTCTAAATGAATTAACAGTTGGGAGTCTACAGTCATCAGAAAATACTGAAAAATATCTGTTACAAGTTCCCAGAGTTGAGTTCAGACTTCTAGTTTTGTCCAATAAAAGGTCCAGTGTGTGGTATACTGGAGGATCTATCTGCAGAAATGTAATAGAATATTCATAGGTATATTTTCATTAGTGTATAATCACCTGAATAGGAATTTGTTACCTTAGAATGAGCCTTTTTAATTGCAGAGTGAGCGGCCATGTTGAACCGCCATGTTTCTACAGTAGCCCAGAACAGACAAACAAAACACTGGCTCTAGATAAAGCCTTTTGTGTTTCACGGCCTCCGTAACTCGCACCTCTAGACACAACTGAATCTTACACACTTGTCCTCTAACAGTCCAGAACCCAAAGATTTTCCATTTACAGTGATATAAAACAGAGAAAAGGAGCAAATCTTCACATTTGAGCAGCTGGAACCAGGCTTGCATTTTTGCCTTAGAGGATTAGTAATGTATCCATTATGTTGTCTATTCCTTTTCTGTTGATCAAGTAATCAGCTCTAAACTCTAAACCAGACCGCAATGTCTCTGTTTGGCTCATCCAACAAATGTCTGACAAATAAAGATAAAACGTCACTTTAATGCAAAATTTATAATCTTAACCTAGCCTATAAGCATTACCTGTTCTGTAATGTTGGGGTCGCAACCATGGTGTAGACAGCGTGTAGACAGACCCGCAGTATTTCTGTAGAAATTGTCATCTCCCTGATCATATAAAGGCAGGCTGTCCTGTCCACACAACCACCATAAATTCTCTCTGCAAACAAGGGTTGGTGCTCCTATCAGCCCAGGTGAGAAAAAAAAGTAAAACTTGGACTGACAGCAAGAAAAGGCATGGGAGAGATCAGCCAGCCAACTCCCCCCTCTTCCCCTCTCTCTCCCTGTACCTGCATCACCTGGCACCACCACCTTCATCTGACCTGAACATCCCACTCTCTGTCCTGCACACATAGATACTGCACACACACACACACACACACACACACACACACACACACACACACACACACACACACACACACACACACAAACAGATACTGCACATACACACAGTTACCTGGGAGGGAGTAAACACATTCCATCATGGCGCAAACATGCTTGACTGATTTTTAGGCCCACCTGTAACAGTCAAGGCTTTAGGTCTTAAATTTTACACAGACTATCATACTATCTTTCTGACTCCCTTTCTCCATCATTCTCTATCTATATGTTTATTTTACTGGCAACATTTCATTTTTGCACATTTACACTTCATTTCCTCCACCAGATAAGTAGTGAAGGCACTGCCTCTGCAGATGCATGAATGTGTTCATTCATTCATTCAGTCAGTCAGCCAATCATTCAGTTATGATGCATTGAATATTTTTGCTGTTACAAAAAAGATACCTCCAAAGAAATACTCTCCAACATCACAGAGATCAACGAGTGAATATGTGAGAGTTTTTGCAAAGTAACAAGAAGGCCATTTTTGAAATGGTTTCTGCCTTTTAGTAATAATAAACACAAAACCCACAAGTCAAACCCCAACTCTTACCTAAGACAAAGCAACAATGTTGATGTTTGCTAGCAGCTGCGTGCAGTATTAGATCATTCAAATTAATCTTTGATAGCTCAGGTATGATAAGGAACACAGGAAGCAATTTGTGCAAGAAAGGAAGCAACGCAAATGCAAATCAGTATGCATTGGTCCACTCCGTCTTTTATCACTGTGTAACAATCTAGTAAATAGTCATATCTCATCTTTTTTAAAGAATTTCTCATGGTATGTGACAGGTTATCATGTTTTTTGTTCCTATTGCAAAATAACAAAACCGGGGAAGGTTTAATAAAAAGGTCAGTCTCTAATAAAGGAAAATGACTAGGCAAGAAGATCAAAAAACATTCTGAAGTTGTACAGAATCGATTTATTTTTCCTTTTTGGCTGTGTGGTCGACTTTTGTACCTCAGGGAAACAGTACAGTTATGATTATACAGTGCATGTGTCCAGCATTGTAGGAGGGATGGAAGGGGAAGTAAGTCATAATGCAGCCTGGCAGCATATCAGAGGGAGGTAACGTCATCTAAACGATACAAGTAATAGGTAGGTGTGAATGTGTCCAGGCCTGATATAGGGACGGGGCTCTAAATGTCAGCCACAGATCTGGAAGTTTGACTTAATTGACTTCATTGTCACTTCTTTTTTTTCCTCCCCTCCTCGGATTTTCAGCTTTTTCTTGCCATCATCTGTTGCTTTCTTTCATGTGAGTCTCTCTTTCTTTTACTCTTTCGCTTTCTTTATCATCCTTTAGATTTTTCTTTATCTCCTCTTCCGTGTATATTAACTCCTCCACCTCCTTATCCCTTTCACTCTTTTTCCATTTTTTATCCAGTCCTTCTCCTGCTTTCATCCCCTCTCCTTCCATCTATCCATCCTCTACTCCTCCCAGCCCCGGGTTCCCCAAACCCTGTACGGTCGCCATCATGCCCCCCCCCCCCTCTCTCTCACTGAGCGCCTCCCCTGTCCCACTGACACCACACGCTGCTCCCATCCCCCGAAAACCACTTCAAACAGCCAGCGCCATCAAAGCCCACAGTCAGTCAGCCAGGCAGCCAGTCAGCCAGCCAGCCAGCCTTCTGCTTCGACTTAAAATTACTGTCGTCCCAGTCGCAAGGCTGCTTTCCTCTTCTGATACACATCAAAGATCCTCTTAAACTCCCGAAGTTTGCTTTTTAAACCTTTCTTCTTGTTGAGTCTTTTTTATATACATTATTTCGCTGGTTGAGGTTTTTATTCTCTCTCTCTCGCTCTCTTTCTTTCTCTCTCTTCTTGCCGTTATGTTTTTTTCTTCAACTGGGCCAGGTCAGTAATGACATGCACACACTCACTTGTGCGGTTCTGCTGCCTTTGCATTTTTCTCCATGACTTTAATTAGTTTCTTTTTCAAGGCGTTGGTTCAGGCTTCACATGCACAGCACACACATTCTCTCTCCCTCACACACAAACAGTCCATCAAGCTGTAACTAACAAACATACGGATGTGTGTAAATTAATACGCAATATGACTCATACGTCTTTCTAATCAGAACTGCATAACCACAAAAAGACCAGTTTAATACTGTGTGTGTGTTCCTCTTTTTTGCTGCCTGTATTTCTTTGTATGTGCATGCATAAGGGCAGAAAAAGTGACGACAGAAAGCAGAGAGAAGAGAATAGATGGTGTTTGCCGACATGTGAGGAAGACAAAGAAAATAAAAGGAGTGAATGACACATTAGAAAGGCATGTCTTCTATGTTTCAAAGCCATGGAGGTCACATGTGGTCACTCGAAATGTTTCGGTGTATCATCATCTCTCGGCTGGAGGATGTAATGTCCATATATACCAGAGGATGGCGCCCCGTCTGTATGTTAACCAGGCAGGAACTGACTGCCAGGTCTCATACAGTCTGCAACTTTTTTCATTACAAAAAAAGCATTTAGATACAGTTACATCCTATACTTTCTAATTTTACTGAATGAGCCCAGCAGAGGTCTGTTTTTGTCTTTCGTTGCTCAATATATATATCAGGGCATCCCCACGTCTGTCTTTATTTTTTTCTTGAAAGTATGGAGAAATAATAGGGCAAGACTATTATTATTGTCAGTTGTAGCTGCAGTAAGAGCTGTAATAAAAGTTGAATTGATGTTGCTGTGACTACATGCGTAGTGAATACCTTCACATGGTCCGCTCTGATCTTTTATATCCTAATGTGGGGTCCTCAGAGTTCTTGTATCTTGTGTTTTAAATCAGCTTTTAGTGGTTAGATGAAGACATTTTGGGCTTTAATGCTGTAAATTCTCATTTTCAAGTACACCACATCTTGCAAAACACCTCTAACAGATCTTATATACAGCTGTTTGAAGTAGACAAGGTCAGTGGGATACCAGGCATATTTGTTTCACCCTCAAAACAAATCTCCCGTAGTAAGTAACTGAAAGTTACAGCTTGAGTTGAACTAACCAAATCCCACATTGTATAGCTGTTAAGCTCAAAGAGAAGTTTTATTTAGCGTGCACCCCTATTAAAAAACTTCAGAACCTTTGTGCTCCGTCAGAGAATGTTTTAATATTCAAAAGGAGCCACTATTGTGTGGTTTCTTGCGCCAACGTACAAAATAAAGAGCCACATCAGAAAGCTGGAACAGTCCCTGAGCATTTTCATGTGTAAAGAAAAAAGAGGGAAAACAAATTTGGAGGGGGGAGACAGGAGTATTTATAGAGTTGTGTGAGAGTCTTTGCAATGACAGGAGCCTAATGAAGTGGAGTTTGGGTTTTGATTCACAGTGTGGTGAGTGCGTGGGTCCCTATGTGACCGTTACTGCATTCCAGCACAGATCCCTCGCTACACGGAAACCCGCATGGGCCAACTCGAAATAACGTGTTCTTCTAACCCAGCTAACCTTTCTCACCAACATCAGTGCTGCTTCCAGTGCAGCAGATGCACACACAGGGCACGGTGGCACCGACACACAGAAGTCAAACATGGTGACTTTATTCAATATGTACGAGCCCTTATGCACAGTATAGATACAATGATTAAGTCAATTTGTCATTGCTGGTGAGTCACTGACACAGTAAGTGAGTCAAATAGCACGATTCATCATGACATACTAGGGAAGTACAGAATGCCAGTTTTTCTTTTTTTAACTTTGATAGATCAGTGGAAATTGTATTGCTGTGTGAGTTTATTACAGATGTGTAATGAGGAAGCGAGAACGACATTGAATAAGATTGGAGGCTGTAAGTCGCCATCATTGTAGTGAATCATGTGAATGTTCTGAATGTTAGTTTGCTGAGAGAAGAACTCTTTAAAATTCATAAAAGGTTTTGTATTTTGCTATAGTTTTGAGAATCCAACAAAAATGTAGTTTTATTTTTATATATACTTGCTTTATACTTACAAGAGAAGAGGGAAATTAATTAGGAAAAAATAAACTTCTTTTGTCTGTACCAAACTTTTAAAAGCTTCCCACAAAGTAAAAAAAAATGGCACTGAAGCAAAAAAGCCACACGTGTCCACTTTGAAGGTAAAGGCCAGTGTCAAACAAGGTAATTTTTTTTTCGCAAAATGTCACTGTGGTGGTCTATAGGACAGGTAAACATAGTGGCAAACATGTAGGCAGTAGCATACAGGAAACCTCCAAAGGAAGAACACAGGCAACCACAAAAGCTCATTGCACACCTCTTTACTCACACCTTGTGTCATTTCTGCAAAGAGAAAATCTGATTGCTGCATTTTTTTGAGCTCACAAAATGATGACTCCGTTTGTTAAGCAGCAAACTGTCTTGGATCAAATAGGCAGTAAGTCTATTGTTTTAGTAGTTTGATTCTTAATGGGAAAACTGCAGTACACCACACAGCAGACAGGTACAGTGAGGCAGCACTTTTCATTTTTCTGCTATTCTTTTCTGTGTTTTCAGCATTTGTTGTAAAACAAGCAGGGAGAAGAACACATAAGAAATGAGACTGAGGTGTTTTAACCCTCTGTTCTTTGTTTTGGGTCATCTTTGCACCTCCTATAGCCAAGAGGCTGCATGTTACAAAAGCATACCCTATATAAAGAGGCAGCATTTTCCATTGTAGAAGATAACACTTATTACAATGGTAGACTGAATGATAAGCTAATTATCTAGCAAGGAATATCATTGCCTCTTTAAACTCTACCTGTGAAAAAATGTAAAGCTATTAATTTTGAAGTTCGTGTGGAGGCATCTGTCAACTTGGTGAAAGTTAACATCATTATAGGCTACAAAAATATATCATGGATGTCTAGAGGACTCACCACAATCTAAGAATACATAGCTCGGGTGGGAATCTACAAGAGGGGATGAAAGTATACCCTGTGAGTGTGTTTCTCCTTCTTCTTCACACCGCCTCTCCATGTGTGTCTGTATCTGCAGTTCAGCGGACTGTACTGCCACATGAGTCACAGTTTGCTCACTGTTTCTCTAGCACGTATACGCACCTTTGTGGTGTGATTACTGGTCTAGGCCACAAGTTATTTGGGACCCCTTTCCTTCCCATGTTCACTCTCACTACACCTTTTTATTTCTCTGTCTTTCTCTGAAATGCATTAACAAGTGTAGCACAGAAAATGCTGCTTGATTGTCATCTTTGTTCTATGTTGTTTTTTTATCTCAACACAATACACATTGTTAGAATGCCCACGTTTGGCGAGGAAACCATTAGAAAAAGTGAATTCACGAATAGTTTTCTGTATTTGGAGAACGATGAAAGATGTGCAGTACGCATGAGTAAAGTGCAAATATGTGTAGGAGGAGATAAGACCTATCAGATGTAAAAAAGAAAAAAACTGTCTAGGATTGAAGGTGAAACACTGAGACAATAGCAGCAAAGTCATTATCCTCTCAGTTTCATCTGAGGTAGATTAGCTTGCCCTGCAGCAAACGGACTGTACAGTAAGTTACGGCTTTCTTGACTATTTGTTTGGTGGTTTTGCTGTACATTAATTCTGTTTATTTGCTGTTGGTTTCATCTGTTGATCTTTTGAAGTCACACGAGAACAGTTTTCCACTAAGCAGATGTGGTTCAGTGTTTGGTGCAGTGATGTGACAAGTAGATAGAGAATAACAGATCAGTGCTACTGATCTCAATCGATTTTCAAATGCCTCGGCCCTTTCAAGGCAGCCATAGCAGCCGTACACAACACCACAGTGTGTTACAGGCCGTGTCTTGGGGGCTGTGCTTTGATTCGCAAAGGCTCCTCTGAAATCGTACTGAGAACTCATGTGAATAATGAAACTAACACCAGCGCACAGTCACACTAAAAGTGCAACTCGTTGACAAATCAACTTTGTGAGTGGTATCAGTGAATGGCTCAGTGGCTTTGAAGCTAATAAAAGGCCAAAAGGGATTCTGTTTTTGTGTCACAAGGGCCCTAATTGAACAGAATCATTAAAAGCCACACTGAACAAAGGCAAAATAGTTTCAATACGGTGTTTGTTGTTAATCTAAAGACCACTGCTTAGTGTGCAGAATTACGCTGCAATTGTGCTTCTGTCTTTGCAGAGCCTTAATCAATATCAGGAAATTAGCGTGGTGTTTATTTCTTGATCTGACTGTTCTGTGCGCCTCTGCGTCTTTCAAAGGGCAGATGTTGCCCCTCGGCTGCACATTCTGTGGTGGTGGTTTAAATGCTCTGACAGGGTGGTGTCTCCTAATGAGCGGGACATCTAAAGGCACATAGCTGTGACTTTGCTGCTGTGACACCACATGGGCTTTAACTCTTCTATCTCTGCCTGCAGTTCAGATATTCATGGAGTATCGCGCACACACACACATAGATACACATATACATACACACACTCAGAGTTATTGTCATGTATTTTTCTTTGCGGTGTTTGATCATGCTCTAGTCCTCTGCAGCAGCAGGCCAGTTTTGCTCCCCATTTCTGCCCACAGCGCAAGTTGTGTTTGTTTGTTTTTCTGTATTTCTCTATACCCTAGTTTGTCTGTGTGTGTTTGTGTGTGTCTGTGTGCCTATGTGTGTGTGTGTGTGTGTGTGTGTGTGTGTGTGTGTGTGTTCAGGGAATTTCCCTCTGTAGTGTGTTTTTCACAGTTCGACATCAGTTGGAGGATTTGTGTCAGGGACAGTTTGACACTGTTGCTTTCTGTCTCTTTCTCACTTTTTCTTCTTTAATTCCTCACTCCTCTGTGTTTTATTGCTCTCTTTCTCCATCACTTGCACTCTCAGTGCAGTCTATGCTCTGTGCAGTATTCTTAATGCACCGGCGTTTCTGTACCTCTGCCTCACTCTTGTCACCCCCTTTCTCTAGCAAACAACACCACAGCACTGTACACCAAACACATTGCAAGAATGCAAAATCACATACTGCACCACATACACACATCACATTTTAGCATCTCCTCCATCACACTAATATGACCTTTACAATCCCCATCACAGTGTCTCAGTTTCAGTCTCATTTATTCTCGCCAGCAGCCATTTGCAGGCTTTTTTTTTGTGGCTCGCTGCCAACCAGCTAAGAAATGACTGTAATCAATTTAACTAAACTTGACTGTGTGACTTAGACTTTCATATCAATGTGTTTGTGGTTATTTTCACCATCATTAGACAAGAATGTTTGCACTTCCTCTTCTCTGGCCACAGAAATGCAATAAAAGTGCAGCAAAACATCACATTACCACCATTCTTATTGGTTAACATGTAATTTAGAGCATTTAATCCTCAATTTGCTGTCAGCATTCATGATATAATCTGTAAAACATTTCGATAAATTGAAATTAAGAGTTGCATTCCAAAAGGAGGCAAGCCACCAAGTGGAAAACTCAGCACCAAATTTTCTGTTAAGTAAATCAAATTCAGTTTGGGATATTATTGGAATCATACACTCCGCTATGATCTTACAAAATTACAACATTTTGAAATTAGAATTTCTTGTATCAAGAACAGTTTTGTTTTTGTTTTTTTTCCCAGCGAATGAGTGTGTTCATTGTGCATTTGTTGCATGGGTTAATGCAGGTACATCAGTGTGTTTTTTTTCTCTCCCTCAGTGTTGTCAGGGCAGGTTAAACCAAACCAAACCAGAGCAGGCCAAGGTGCCATAGTCAGGAAGAAACACCACTGAGAGGCAGACAGAGAGTGTGAGTTACTAGTTGAAGGAGATCAGGTGGGAGGTGTTTGTTCTTGGTTGCGGTCCTCCCCTGACTCATCATGCGAATGTCAGACAGCAGGTATGAATAGAAGAGCTGCCACAGTGAGAAATTGTTTTAATGGCATGTTTGATTTCTGCGATATATTCTAAGAGAGGCCATCGCTGTCAACATGAGTGCGCCCTGCAAATGAATACGGATATACTTTGCTTCTGAACTGCTCTCATAGGTACTGTAAAATGACAATCTTCCTGCGTTTGCTTTTTTTGTTTAGTGTGTGGGCGTCGGTGACCCTCATGTGGTAATTTATTGAGTTCAAAATAGCAAGTGTTGCTCTTTTGACAAGTGTGAAACCATCAGAGTTTTAACAGCATGGAAGAAGCATTATTTCATACTTTAACTAAAACAAAATGATTTTGAAAATATATTTAAAATGTATTTTTGATATCAAAAGCAGTCTCTTACAAAAATATGATGTATCAGTCAGTTGTTATGTATGCTTCAGTGAACTTGTTTCTGACAGTTGTACTAGCTACATTTTGGACTATATGAAATTAGATGTTACTTGGCATGAGCACATTATGTCATAAGAAGAGTGACAAGGAGTTAATTTATTCTGGGTTGTTGGAGAACTCTTGATTGATATTAAGTGACTTGATATAAACATTTTAAAAGGGATTAGAAAATAAATAAATCTAAAACTAAACTAAAATATGCACTATACTTGATTTGATTTCACTTGTACATATATTTAAAGGTAATTTTAATGGTGTACATATGGTGTGGGTTTAATAGATCAAAATTTGGGTATATCATAAAAACTACTTTTCTGACACATTTAACTCAGTATTCAGTATTTATAACACATGTGCACCAGAAATACTTCTTTTTGTGCTCAGTTTGGGTGTTCAAAATGTATTTCTGCTAGTTACCAAAAATGTCTTGAAAACTTATATTTGAAAAGTAATTTTTTTGGGTAGCTGTTCTCTCATGTGAGAAATGAAAATCTATTAAATAGAATTAATTTGAACATATATTACTGTTATTCTGGCTTTTATGTAACAATCTTGAATTGTAAAAATCAACAGAACGGTAACAGTTACATTGTGCGGTAAATTGGGCCTGGCCTTGTTTGTTACCGTTTAAAACCAAAAGAAACAAACAAGGTAATTTCTAGGTAATTATTGCGTGCTTACCATTTAGCCACATAATTACTAAGTTAGTACCAGATCACATGTGTGCATCGTAAAATAAACTGCAGTTTAGCGTGTTTTCTGTACAGTAGATGCCCTCTGGGATATAAACAGTGCAGCATTAAATGAAACTATCTCTGTGCTGTTGTGAGGCAGTGCAAAGGACATGTTGAGATGATTGTTTTTCTTATCTTATGTAACTTTAAAAAAAAATCTTTGGTGTGGTTTACATTTTAATGTGGCTGTGTAAAAATTCAGTGTTTCCATGTCACACACACGTCTGCTTATGAATATATTCGGCCTCTGTCTGTCTTTGGAAAACTTACTATGTACGTAATAAAAGAACTACTGCAGGTCATCATTTTTTTGGTTTCAGACCGTCATTCTGTCAGATATGTCGCTTTCCCTCACTGTCACGGAGGGAAAGCGACAGACAGATTAAAATAGTGCTGCAGTGTTTGATCTGAACACACTGTTGTTGTCAAACCCTCAGAAAGTAAGAGAAAGAGTCCCCAGAAGCCCAAGTGATCGACATTGTCAAGCATGATGCAGCACAGTTCGGTTAGCTCTGTCTGGATATGAGTCATGTTCTTCCCACACACTCTACAGTGCATGCACAATAGCATTGGACCGTTTTCTACAGTGCTGTGCTGTTATTTTGTGTTAAGTATATTCCAACAAATTACACATTCTTAAAACTCATTCACATTGCATGAATTCATCTCTCTTAAAGTCTTTTGTACCTTGACACACAATCTGCACTTGCAGGCAATCCCAAACCTCCTGCGCTGTTCAAAGATTTAGCTGTCCTCCTCTAACAAAAAAAAGACCTATTTGAAGGATGCAATCGCTATCCAAATAAATAAATCAACGGGCCCGATAATGAAAGCCATCCCAGCGCGGTGCCGCTTTAATGACAGCACATATAGGCTCAGTGTCACTCAATGTCATGGGAGGGAAAATTAGAGCCAATTTGATGCTAATCCGGACCAGATTTTGCTCTTTTTGGGCCCAGCGGTATGTCCTAACATCCCAGGAAACTGCTGTAGGGCTGATAGGTCGACCTCAACTACATCATATAACTTCATAGCTGTCTGGTGTAGGGAAGCACATTTGATGACCAATTTCACCCCCCATAAGAGCGAGTCATTCCTCCCCGTGTGCACTGCATGGAGCAGAGGCTCATGGGTGACTAGCCTCGGGTGAATCACTGTTTTACATTTTCACAGGGGTATAATGGAGCTGGGGCAGGACACACAATTTGATGATACATACAGATACACATGTAGGTGTTACATTTTAAGATTAGCAAATATACTCATTAGAGGAATGTGTGTAAATTGCACAAGCACGCAAGTGTTTTAAGCATGTTTGTGATTGCGGGCCAACCCCCCCCCCCCCTCCACCACCAGCAGCACTGGCCTCCCTTTTGCTCTTCCAGTAACAGAGTGAGTGTGTGTGTTATCTGTGTGCGTGTGTGTAGATGTAAAGTTGACAAGGTAGATTTGCTAAAATGTCTCCTGCATTGCGCAGTCTTTTGGCTTTGTCACTGAGCTGTGGGGTGTAACTGAATGTGTTGAGGAGCAAAGTACTCATCAATTATTATGCCTACCAGCCAGTAAGGGTGTATTTGGAACGGCTCAAACAGAAATTAAAATCTTTCGAGAGTGACTGAGAGTTGTTTTGACAGTTTAATGAATAAACTTTGTTTGTGTTTGGTGAAATGTAATGAGCTGCGAAACATTATTTTCACTCTGATCTGATGAAAAGAGGCCCAAGACTCTGAAGGCCAAAGAGGACAATTTATTCAAAACTAATAAGAAGCATGACAGTGTTGCACTGCAAACTTCATCAGATAGTGATCAGAAACCTCATTTTCACAATAACACAGAATTGGTCCTCTGTATGTTGGCACAGTTCATGCCCCCTACCCCTCTTCGAAAGTGGTTTGTCTTTTTCTGATGATATTTCAAAGGTACTGGCAAGCAGTCTATTTGTGTTCTTAAATGGTCATTACTTGGTTGTGATTAGATATTGCCAATCAGTGAGAGGAAAACAGAGAGTCCTCAAAAAAAGCCTTGGAAATAAGAGCCTACAGCTGAAATCCCAGGCATGTGTTTGTGATTGTCATTTATTGTCTTTGCCATGGGAAAATGTAATGCGCCTTCCCAGTTTTGCTGCAGCCTGGGCACCGAGGGTACACTTTTAAATTACAATATGTTATTTATCTTTTCGTCTTACAGATGCACTATATCCCTGCCACATCACGAGTCACATTCTGTACGTGTGCTAAAAAAATATGAATTTAGACATAAAATCAGATTTTTCTACAGTAATTACACTATATAACTGTTTTAGTTCAAAATAACAATTTACATGTGATACAAACAAAAAATGAAGAATTTAATTCTGAAAATGTCAAACATTAAATGTTCTAATTACACGGGTAATACCAACATTAAAACAAGCTGTCATTTATTGGATTGAAGTTTAGTCACCAAGTCAATAAAAGTCTTTTTTTGTCACGACCTTAATTAAATGCATATATTTTTTAATATTATTTTGTCCATTTTTTATTCATTTTCAGTTTTAAAATGAAAGCCACATTTCACTCTCAGTACCGTCAGAGTAAAACCATCTCTTTAGAAATCACACTGAAATTAATGAGAAATGACTATTAATACTTTATATTTCTGTGTCTGAAGTTTTATATTGTGGAGAAATATGGTAGTTGGGCTCCGTCCTTTAAAGTTCTGGATCTGCTTTGCACAAATGTGTGTTGCATGCTGTGTCTGCTTGTATTGATAATAATCCACAGATAATCTGCACATCATACCGCACAAAGCCATGTAGTCATGTAACTTTAAAATGACTACAGACTGTGCAGAACTCAGCTGCTAGATTTTTAACCAGAACCAAGAGGTATGATCACACCTGGTTTGGCTCCCTGTTTATTTCTGGCTCTTCATGGCCTGGCTCCAGATTATATTTTTTTAATCTCTTATGAACCTTTGCATAGTTTGAGATTCTCGAGCAGTGGTCTTTTGTCTCTTCTGGAGTCCAGGTTGAAAACTAAAAGGTTTTGCCATCAGGGCCCCGAGGCTCTGGAATGACCTGCCTGAGGAAATTAGGCTGTCTGAGTCAGTGCCTTGTCTTAAGTCTCTAATAAAAATGTACTTTTATCGGAAAGCATATCCGGATTTGATCTCAGCTGTTCCTTTTATTGTTTTTTTATTTTATTTCTTGTCTTTATTGTCTTTTTTTTAAGTTTGCACTTATATTTTATCATTCATTTTGGTATTATTTCATTTTTATCTCTTTAAGCACTTTGTAACTTTGTTTTGATAAGTTTATCATTCATGTTAGAACATTTTGTGATAAGGAACACATTTAACAACTTCACATGAAGACAGTTTCATTTGTATTGCTCACAGCGGAGCAAAACTGAATTAAAAATGAATATAAAAAGTAAAACAAGTAATAACATAGTTGTTCTTTTGACTTTAATAAACATTTAAGATATACATTTACAAAACAGTTTTTGAATTTCTGGTTGGGTTTTCCCCCCTTCTGTTTCAGTTCCTGACATATTCTTTAAAATGATGTGCATGCACATGCATTGTGTCTGGTTTGTTTTGATCATAATCTACAGCTCAACCACCTACTTGCCATCTGAAATGATAAGAAACACATGTCTATTGCAATTTGAATCAAATATAAAAATAATAAATATACTGTCTGTTTAAACCCCACAAAATAAATATTGGCATCTCATTCCATATAGATTAAGGACACATGTTCATGCTTTGATTTTTAACATGTTTAAAAATACAATATAGTGTTGAAAAATCATACATCCCTAATGAGCATACTGTCTGTTTGCTACATGGCATTTAAACGACACCCGTCAGCCTGAGCCGGACTCTTCTGTGTCCCTCTTAAATTTTGTTGTTTCTTTTGCTATCCTCACAGTGGATGCTGAGCAAGTGAGTTCACTGGGATCTGAGGGGGAGGATGAGGTTGGCCTGTGGAGCCTGGAGCCCCAGGACTGCCAGGAGAGCCTGGACAAGACAAGCCTGACGCCTAGTGAGGGGACAGAGGAGCCTGGCAGCCCTGCTCGCTCCACGCGGCCGCACAGCCTTAGCCCCGGCAGCAGGAACTATTGGGGGCAGGTGGAGCCAGAGGTCGAGGCCGCGGAGGACGCCGCCATCGCGTCTGCCGCTGACAGGGAGGGAGATCAGGAACCATTGAGGATGTACTGTAAGTTATAAATTAATAATAAATTAATGTATAGCACTAGTTTGTTACAAAACCTGTAAATCTTTTGTTATTTTAAGATAAGACGTAATTTTTTTGAACTATAAAATACCCTTGCATTTCTTTCTGACAAATCAAGGCCTGGCCAAGAAAGTAGCAAAGCTATGTAAAATGTAATATATACATGGCATGAGACTGCTGTGTAGGGCCGTACTGTACGTGTAAACAAGTTTACAGTGTTTTTCTGATGCAAGACTCAGTCTCATGATGCTTCTCAGAGCCCTCTAGATACACCTTCATATCAGCTCCTTGTGAAACCATGCCTTCCCTACAAGCTGTTCCTTTTTTTCACTCTTCTCTTTGAAAAGGCAGCCTTCTGAAAGCATGACAAAAGAACTCATCCCACACAATGTCACAATATTTCCATGCATCAAAGAGGTGACGTTACGGTACTGAAATCAGCACTGCGCGACGTGAGGCTTTCCCTTTTATTTAGGAGAGATCAAAGGCTCACGCGGCTTGCCTACTAACAATCACTTAGCTCCCTCGCCTCGTGTGATTTGGGCTTGCCTGATGAAGGCAAAGCTGAGTTTTTACAACACTGAACCGCACAGGCTCTTCCCTTCACCACATAAAAAACAGCTCAAAATATGCCAACATCTGCAAACATTTGAAAAATCTTCCTCAAAGTCGCTGCAAGCTGACTTGATTCGTGATAGGAGGCGCCCTCTCTTCTTCTCATGGCTTTCTCTCGCTGCCTGCCTGTCAATGCACTCAAGGGCACGAACAAGAAAGAATTCTTCAAATCTAGTTTCATATCTGGCCAACTAGTTCCCTGAATGTATTGTTTTATCTGTCAGTCTTCAAGTAAACAATTTGGTTCCATTAGATTCAGCTGCACAGTGTCACTTTATCAGTTTATTCCCACTTCCTCTGCACACACATTTACACACATGGATTTATGAACAAAGCATGTACATTCACACAAAGCCAGAGAGCAAAACCTTGTTTCAAGAATGTGATTTTACACATAGTACATGAAAGTGTAACATCAGTAATTGTGCACCCACTGACAAGAGTACTGACCACCTTTAAAAATGCTATTAGACAAACCAGTTCTAGGGGAGGTCACAAAGGAACGGCATATATTAATCTGCACAATAACATGAGATTGTTTATGCTCTTTTGTGCAGTTTGTGGCCCTTCTTCTTAACTGCTTTTATGCTGACTTCTCTAGTAGGATTTTTAATTCAGTAAGACTTTACTCATTAAATATCATATAATCATATCTCCCCGCAAATGTCACTAAGAAGGCTGAATGTGTCCAAGTATCAGAATTATGTATAAAAATGTAAGATCCTGCTAAAAATAATCATATTTCCTTTTATGGATATTTCAATTCCTCTGTAACTTTGTCTCTGACCTCAGGTAAGAACTCAGACTCCCAGAATGCCTTCGAGGACCTGGCCCACTATGAATTTCTGGCCCACCTGAGGAAGACTTCTACCTCAGCCAGTCTCTTGGACCATCTGAACCACAATGGCACAGCAGTTGCGTACCACCCGGGCGGCAGGCACGATGAGCTGCCACCTGCCATTTGGTCGCCAGGAGCTCAGCACCGTTCACCTGAGGGATCAGGTAGGATAACAATGATGGCTGCAATGATACTAAACTCCTGACAGTGAGTTGTGTTGTGTTAGTTCTGGAGGCTGATAGTAAATAGCAGTGATACAGCACATATCAGATTGTTGTTTGCCAACGTTATTCTTAGAAATTGTAGGGGGATCATATCAGCTTATCAACCACTAATTGTTCACTACTGACTGTTCATCTTCAGGGTTTGACAAATTAAATTTCATGGTATAAACGTAGAGGAATAACAATAAAAACATTAGGTTCAGGCAATAGTTCATATAAAATACAACTCCTACGACACAAATACAATTACTAAACAACATGCTCATGTTCCAGTATTTTTAGGAAATTTTGCTTTTTTGTCTGTAGCTATAAATAGTGAACTAAGACTATTTGAGTTTTACTTAAATTTTACTCTGAGTCTGAGGCCATACATGTCTTTTTTTCTGTACAACGTGTTGCATGAGCACAGGTGCTGTTTGGGTGGCGTATGACTTCATTCATCCAGTTCAATAGGCAACGTGTGATAATAGGCAGAACTTAAATGTAAATATAATTCTCAAAAGAGCTTTAATATAGGGTCTAAGCATTGTTCCCAGAGGATCTTCTTTATGAATAAAGTTTACGGCAGCTATATTTAAGTAGTACGAATGTTTAGTATTTAAGGAATGTGAGTGAATGTGGGTGCCGCCTTATATGTGTGTGATATGCTGGCGATCTTAAACCTTAAACAGGATAAGCAGTTTATAAAATGAATGGAAGACTGATTGGATGGATGGCTATATTTGATGAATTTGTACAAAAAAAACAGTCTATTTAAAATGTCATCTCTTTGTGGACTCCAGATGCAGGAAGGACCCATCAGGCCTGTCCATTCTGCCACAGGATGTATCAGCGAGGAGCTTCTTTTAGGGACCACATCAAGTACTGCCAGGAGAG
Organism: Dicentrarchus labrax; assembly: GCF_905237075.1. NCBI lineage: Eukaryota > Metazoa > Chordata > Actinopteri > Moronidae > Dicentrarchus > Dicentrarchus labrax. The sequence continues at coordinate 24,898,452 of NW_026136711.1, read as the reverse complement.
GGAGGGGGCCCATATGGCATGTCCGCTCTGTGGATACACTGCCACCCATAGGGCACAGATGGAGCGGCATCTGGCACTTCACAACCAAATGCAGGAGAAGGTGAGAAACACACAGACAGCAGGAGAAACGTTCACTGCAATGAGGCCAAAACAAAAGTATATTGTATGATATGCTTATTTTGTGCTACAAGGATATTTATTATAATATAAAGATATAATCTTACATCTTCACACCCCGAGATTTGTCCCTATATAAAATTATAAAACTAATAACAATGTCCTATTGTCCTAGTGTGCTTTGGATCAAGCCATGGAGACCAGGAAGTTCAAATGTCTGCAGTGTGGGAAAGCGTTCAAGTACAAACACCACCTCAAAGAGCATCTCCGCATCCACAGCGGTGAGACAAAATAACATCAAAACAGATGTACTCACCCATCAATTTGCTATTGTTTCCTCTATATCCGTAACCCTTACTTATTGCACCATTTATATGGTATGAAATTATACTTAATTTGATGTGTTGACAGAAAACAAGTAAAAATAATTTGTGACAAGGCAAGTGAGTTATGAAAATTGTGAAACAATCACACCCAAGTTGAGGGGATTTTCAACCAACTCTCAGCAACTTTTGACGAATACATCCTGTCTGTGTGTCATCCTTTAGGTGAAAAACCTTATGAGTGCTCCAACTGCAAGAAACGTTTCTCTCACTCGGGCTCCTACAGCTCCCACTTAAGCAGCAAAAAGTGCCTGAGTGGTGGAGGGAATGGAGGGGGAAGCACAGGAGGAGCCAGCGGGGCTTTTAATGGACATACTCAAAGCACATACCACCACTCATTTCCAACATCTCCCTCTGCAGGCGGGGGGAGAAACAGTAACGACAAGGGCTCTCCGATGACTTCACAGACCCAAGATAATACCAGGCCTCTGGGTCGAGTAACAGAGGATCCTCACCAGCTTTCACTGCAGGACCCCAACCACAATCCCACAGGCTTCGCCAGAGCTTCAGACCTGGCTCGGCTTTGGGACCCCTCGGCAGAGCTCTCCCTGAGGACCAGTATACTAAAAGGGACCACTCTGCTGCCTTATCTGCACTCTGGGACAAAGTTTGAGCAGATGCTACAGGAGATGCTTCACAGGGAGGTGAAGAAAGACGAGGAGATGGACAGAGAAGGAGGAGGAGGAGCTGCAGTGGAGGAAAGGAGGGTGATTTACAACGGAGGAGGGCCCGACAGGAAGGTGTCGCCTGACAGGAGAAGAGAGGCAGCGAGATCAGGTGAGGGAGAGAGAGGTGTCCTTGGAGTGACATGCCGCTGGTGCTCCCAGCTTTTCCCCAATGTGGCGGTGCTCCTGCAGCACGAGCGCTACCTCTGTAAGATGAACCGAGATGCAGTGGAGGTGCCCGAGGGTCTTCGCGGCAAAGACCACCCCTCGTCACCTTTATTCTTCCCGAGATCTTCCCTCCAACCGGAGAACAGCAAACAGAGCGAAGTAACCAATGGCCTCTCTGGAAGCAAATCACCCTTACAGAATCCCAGCTGGTTCTCTGTATCGCAGCAACTTTTGGTTGCAATGCACTCTCCCCCACAGCCACACCATGATGCCCTGTCCTCACGAGCGTACTGGTCCGGCCAGGAAAAGGGAAGTCCAAGCCAACAAATCAACCGCTCCCCAGAGCTGTCATCACCTCGAGCCAGAAGGAGAGTTCCCTCTTCAGGTTTCGGTTCACCAGTCTGCCTTGACCTCACCAGCTGTCCTCCCGAACTCCCCTCCCCTCAGAACCAGACTGGCAGCCCCTGGTCACAGAGCGAACCCCTGGATCTCTCCCTGCCCAAGCAGCTCTCAGACCAGGAGGGGAGAAACAAAACTGTAAACGGCAACTCAGCCAGAGGAGAGAGGAGAGAGCTCGGGAACCAGCAGCTTAAGAGGCCAAGTCCAACTTCACATCTATCCCTTCACCACCACCCAGTCTTCAGCGGTGCCGGAGCTCCTGTGTTTCCAGGTTCCTTATACAATGGATTTCCTATCTTCAACCAGTCTGGTTTAGGACTTGATGGCATCACAGCGATTCCGCCATTCGGCCAGCCAGCTAATAGCCCTGGGTTTCTCTCTCCCATGGCTTACATGATGGAGGCAGATGCAGAGGCGGCGCTGAAGAAGATCCGCCAGGAGAGGCAAGCTCTCATGGTGAGTAAGGTTTGTTTTAAAGAATTATGTGTAATTACTGAAGAACAGCCTCACAATTAATGCAGAAGCAGTAAAACTGTAAGAATGTCTACATTTAGAATAATGATAAATAATAATGAAAAAAATGTTTTCTCTGTAGGGTGAGGTGTTAAGCCGTGGAGCTCTGGACTATCTCTCTCTCATGGATGAAGGACTGGATGGAGAAGGAGGGCCAGGGAGGAAGAGACTGAAGAAGACAGATGAGGGGCTTTACGCTTGTGACATCTGTGAAAAAACCTTTCAGAAGAGCAGCTCTCTGCTCCGACACAAATACGAGCACACAGGTCTGTAGTTTGTACGCAGTCTGCAACAATACTTTAGGCATGTGCCATTTCATATAGTTTATGGATTACTATAATATTGGTTTAAAAAGACATTGGGGGGTAAAAAGGTGGGTTTGGGTTCTGAGTTGGAAAGAAGCATTGTAAAAACTCACTTTAGTAAAATATTGATCAAAATGTCTAAAGAAATAGTTTGACATTTTGGGCTTGATATCTTGCACGGTAAATATGAAACTACCGCAGGCCGCCAAGTTTGCTTGGATTAGCTTAAAGACTGGAAACAAGGGCAAATAGAGAGCCTGGCTCTGTCAGAAAATTCACTTGCCAGTGCTTCGTAAACATACTAATTCACACGTTGCATCCTGTTTGATCAATTTGCACAAAAAACAAACTGTAAGAATCGGCACATAACACATACATAAAACCACAGCTCTTTGTTTTTACACTTTGTAAATTTTTTGTAGACATATAAATTAGATTAGATAGATTAGACAGTAATCACTGAGCTTTAGAAGTGCTGGTAGGCTGGTAGTTTCCATTCTTTGTGCTGCTATGGCTTCATATTTACTGTATAGAACAAATACCTGAATGGGAAACAATTTCTTCAAAAAAGATGACAGAAAAATACCTAATTACCTTACAACAGGTTCCACTGCATTCAAGTCTTAAATGTATTTTCTTTAAAAAAGAAAAAAAGAAAAAAGGAGCTGTTATATTTACATGAGAAATAATTTATTTCTGCTCATTACAGGCAAGCGCCCTCATGAGTGCAAGATCTGCAACAAGGCCTTCAAGCATAAGCACCATCTGATTGAGCACAGCCGGCTGCACTCCGGAGAGAAACCCTACCAATGTGACAAGTGCGGCAAACGCTTCTCTCACTCCGGCTCGTACTCCCAGCACATGAACCACCGCTATGCTTACTGCAGCAAAGACCAGGATCCAGACCAAGACCACGAGGAGATGCCTCTCACTCCAGGGGCAGGCAACAATCTTGGGGGCCGCCTCATTGATGAGACCCCTCTGTCACTGGAGGATACCCAAACCCCGCACTCCTTCCTCAGTGACTCCAGTCTGGATGGAGCTGCAGAGGCCCTCAAGGATGAAGAGGAAAAAGAGACAGGGGTCAGGGATGGTCCTGTGGAGGAGGCACATCTGAGTTTTTCAGGGGCAGCAGAGAAGCTGGGAGGTATCCAAGAATCACCTACAGGGGACAATGGAGTGCAAAATGAGAGAAACGGTTACAATGTCGGAAATCATATTGACAATGCAGAGAGACAGTTCTGGGTCCGAGACACTGACGACCAGAACGGGGACTTGGACAAATGTGAACTGAGCCTGGATTTAACAGATTTACCAAGAATAAAAACTTAAGGTGACTTCAACAAGCCAATACAATGCATATACTATATATATTAAGATTTTTCATACATTTTTCTCTCATATATATATATATATATAACAGCGCCACTGATTTTTCACTCATTTTACAAGATGAAAACATGCACAGAACTGCCAAAGCATAGATGGCCTTAAAGTGGATGAAGCCATACAAACAAAATATATGTGATAATGCAAAGTACAGTATTTTATCATGCAAAATAGACTTGATGTACCTAGTGTTTGTTTGATTTATTTTGTTCTTTTAATTGGTTTTTGTTTACGAGGACAGCTAAAACATTTGGGTTGACTCATCTGAGGTCATGTCACATATCCAGATGTGACATCGCAGAAATCTCACTTATTATATGCTTTCTGCTGCTGACTGTTGTACAACCCATAAAGAAAGAGGCTTTGGTATTTTTTTTACATCCAGGATCCAGTTGAGTTTTTAAATCAGCTTGAAACATTTCAACTGTTGTCAAGCAGATGCACACTGGTTGAGAAACCAGGCCGTGAAGGAAATGTGTGTAGGATAGATTGAAGGACGAAAAAGACATCTACAGTTACTTTAACGTGCCATCAAAGTTAGAGATTAAATGTTACTAATGCAGACAGAATTGCATGATGCTCAGTTAGTATCTTTATTCTTCTGCAAGTAACATTCAGTTTTCAGTATCCTGTGGTATTATTTGATACAAATCTTTACCTCTATTTTAAGAAATGAACAATAACTTGTTAAATGTTTTAAATGAAAATACACACATGCAGCTATTACTTTGTCCTAAAGCCAGTGAGGGATTGAGGATATATAAAAGTATTCACTGCCGGAACTTTAATCATTCATGCTGTGAAATCACATGGTATAATCAGCTCATCTCTTCAGGTTAACTATGGTGCTCAGTGGCTTTAACTAATAAGCAATCTATTTAGTAGTTTAGAGCAAGCAGTAGAGCGAGAGGAAGATCTGGACAGTGGTTGTTTATTTATTTTATTCCTTAAACAAAAAGCAGAGGACTGCACCTTTTTAATTGTTTGCCTGGTTAGGGGACAGTTATTTCTGCATTTCTGGATGGGAGGTTAAAGGGGCGAAAGATGAAGTCAGACTTAGTTTTTTGTTTTCTTTGAGGGAGCAGAGGAAACTTGCACTGTCTCACTGTTTGTGTAATAATCACACAGAGCTGCTTTATTCCATTTATTGCTAAAATATCCTCCTATTTCTCGTAATAATCTACATGTGCTACAGCCTAATTTAACACCCATGGAACAATAATGTGTCACACTTGTGGGCTGTCTGTTGAGGTGTGACGAGAGGGTCAAGACTCAGGACACATACATCAGCTTTTAACTTCCTCTTTCTGACTGCAGTGTAGTCAACGTGAAAAGTGCCTCAGATGTACTCAGACTCTGTGAGTAATCCGACAAAGCCTTGGTACAACGAGATAAGACGGTGGTGCATGAGGTGTGACTAAGCTTGTAGCATTCATGCATACGGTGCACCAAAGACACTTCTTGGTCATCGTGTGTGTGTGTGTGTGTGTGTGTGTGTTTATCACCAAAGATATGCATATGAGACACGCCAACTGCCACTCTACTGTTGCATAGTTCCTTACCTGTTATTTCTGGGTCAAGAAATAGGCAAAAAATGGTTTACTTTCACTCTGTGTCTGCACACTTTTTATATCAAGCAGTTTTCTATCTTTTACTGGCACCAATGCAACTTTTGTATCAACTTTTTATATATATATATATTTTTTGCATGTTTGTGGATATTTGTAATAAAATTGTACATACTTTGTCACCAGATTCTTGTATTTCATTTATTTTTCTAATTAAAAATCACCATCAATCAGTATTTTCTCATTAGTTAATTTAAATCCTCTTGCCGTAGGCTTTATGAGACATTACAAGATTTAAGGGTAATCATCTGAAGCCAATTTTCCTCCAGTGGCTGTGAAATTGGTTGAATTATTAACTTGTTTCAAACAAGGGCAATTGAGTTATCACTATCAAATGTTATTTTTTCCCCAGTGTAAACACAAACATCTTTAAACATACGTTTTTAAGACAGTTTTGAATCTCGGCTGTGGTCTGGGCGCTCAGTTTCCCATCACAGTAAACAGTTTACACCACCGTTCATGATCTGCAGGCTGGTTTGTTACACTTACTGTAAATTTTTTGTGGCTCTGCTTGTTTGCATGATGATTCATCAGAGGTGGCTGTTTTTGTACTTGTGAACCTGTGTATGCGGCTGGGGCATGCAGGGGCTGAGCTGCTCTGCTGGTATTTGATACACTGAGCTTTAGATTAACGGTAGGTTGAGTAAACAACCAACTAACCGTAACATTAACAAACCAAGCTGGGTGACGTAGGTCAGATACTTTTGGGTGCGATGCATCAGCAGCATTTAGTCACCCGTATCACTAACAATCGCTGATGTTATGACGTTTTTTTGATAGGTTGGCTGGTTTTGGGTACAGTGAGTAAGATGACATTTAATTTAGAACTGGTCTGACTTATATTTGTGGTGTACAAAATTCACCACAGTTGGATAGCAACCTCAGCATCAGCATCACTTGCAAAGTGCTGCAAATACCATCCATGATCATGAGGTTGTCAGATAGGGTAGCTGAGCATATTTAAGTTTCAATTACCTGTACCAATAGTGCAACAGAGCAAGCAGGCTTGTGTATAAAGAATGAACACAGCTACAGATGTATTTCACTGGTGGGTAGAGGAAGTGTTCATCAATCAGAAGAACCAGAAGTGTCTTTGAGCAAGACAAACATCCAGTTTGAGAGCGATTCTCCATAGACATAAACATTTCTCTTTTGTCCTTTCCGCTCCAAAGAAATGAACTGTAAACCACTTAATGAAAGACAAAAGCTATGCTATACAGTAAAACAAATGGCAGTTTTTTTGCCATATGCTGTCACGGTTGTATCATTTCCTGCAAGAATAAAGCATGCACATTCATTAACATAGAGCTGCCCAAGCAAATTACTATGAAGTATAGTTTTAGGCTCACTGAAGTGGACTGAAATCAGTTTTGAAAGTCACTTGGATGAAAACATGTAACAGATGAAAACATTTCACAACCTTTTCATTTTACTTACTTTTTTTTGAATAAATACTTACACATAGTCAAAAACATTTTGTTTTAGTGTAGCAGCAAACAAAATAACTACCTACAGATGCAAAATGGTTTTGAACTAATGTTGGGTTGTTACATTTCATCAGTTCATGCATCAAAAATTTGTTGTTGTAAGCAAACTTCCGCAAATGTTTGCTGCACTTCTGCTCTTTTGTCTACAATTGAAGTACTGTCCGCACATCTGATCATAATACTTATCATACAGAAGCCCAACATCTTAAAGAATATTCAGAGTACCACTATTAAATCCTATATCAATAATAAGCCAAAGAAAGAAAGAAAAAGAAAAGAATGAAAGAAAGTAAAGAAAAAATAAACTAAAGAAAGAAAAGAAAGAAACTGAAGAAAGAAAATTGGGTAGCTTTGAGGGATGAAGTAATGGTGTTTGACTTTCACTGCCAACATGCTGCTGATTAAGAGGGAGGGGTGTTTGATTGTGTCTCTGATGGACTGATTCTATTTTAGGGAGTGATTAGCACCATCACACCACGTGAAATAAAACAGTCTACAGCAGTTTAATGCCACAGGGTTTTTATTGACAGAAAAAGTCCCTTCAATTTCTGAATTTGGAAAAAGAACAAAACATACAGTAAAAATACTTTATGAAATATTGAATAAATTAATGTTTTCAGGGTGTTATATTTTCTTTCCATAATTTAATACATGGAAACATTCAATCTAATGTGAGGAGGCTCTGGGACACACAGCTGTCAAAAGACCAGAAAGAAACTTCAAAACTGACTGAGGGATAAATATATAAACTGTGATGACTATGTGCATAGATTCATTTGGATCAAATTAACAGATGCGGTTGTCTATTTAAATAGAAAAATATTTCTGTGTCAATCAAATATAAGGACGACCTTGAAAATGCACACAATGATCAAAAGTTCAGCTGACTCTCCATCAATCAGCTGGAAATAATTTTAGTCCCTCTCCATGCACTCACAGGACTTGAAATAATACGAACATTAAAATGAATAAATACGTCTAATAAAACTTTGCAAAATCTATGAGCTATGAGCCCCCCCCCCACACATACACACCCCTATGCCTCTTTTCTGCTCTTTTTTGTCTTTTGCCAAACCCACAGTCAATATAAAATTACCAAAGCCACAGAGTGAGAGAGTGAGAGGCTTTTGGGGAAAATCCACATTTTTTAAACATATGCATTTCCAGTTCCTCTTTTGTTCTGTTATTAAAAGCAGCATTTGCACCAATCACAGGGGATCCCTCCGCCCGTTGTGTCTCTGAGGCTCACATACCTCCACACACTTCTACTATCTCTCACGCAACCCACCACTCGGTAAAACCTGATAGACACATCCTGACCAAATATCACAAAATAGATCAAATCAGTTTGTTCTTTTTTTTTTTTTTTTTTATTGCAAGAGAGTTAACCACCAGATCCAGGCAATATTTTAACATCACACCGTTAATTTCAAAGCAAATGTATCAGTTTGAATTTGGCTAATATTTAATGTTTAGGTCACACATTGTATACAAAGTGCTACTAGTTGACAAAGACAGTATTTAACATATATACAATTTAATATTTTTAACTTCATCGGAGGAGTTTGCGCTAATCGAAAAGAGAAGACAAATTTGTACAATGAGGGAAGCTATGAAGGTCCACAAACTACTACCTACTATTTGGTACAAAGGAACATTTGCTGCCCTCTTGGCACATTCATCCCATCACTGAAATTATGCTTTTATCTATGAAGAGTTCCCTCTGTATGTATGTATGAAATAAACCTAAAAACTCTTCATCTAAACACTGTATAACTTCAGCGGAGATGTGGGCACACTTACACGCCCAGCTTGCTTCCTGTTTGTTTGCATATTTTACAGTATATCCATGCTAAGCGCTGCAGGTGGGGGTCTGTCCATCCCTGCTGCAAGAGGTGCTGGTGCATGTTTTCACAGTGAGATGGTTCTGCTAAGTTTTCCTTCAGTGCTACGTTAAGACACATCCTTCCTTGATAAATCACTGATTAATACTCAGCTAGCTGGACCGGCTGGAGGAGATTTATCACTTTTATGGCTTTTATTTATCCTGATAAAGTCTGAAACATCATGGAAAAGTGACAAGGAGGCGCCTGTTCCAGCCGTAAAGAACACCGGGTCTGAGCTCCACATCTGCAGTCAAAGACACAAGTATTGCAGCTAAAATTGGTTTGTTTTACTATTATTGTTTTAACATGGCTTTATATGGAGGCCAGATGTCATGATTAGCAGCTTTCTGTCCTGGTTCTTTCTATCCCATAATTATCTTTTGATGTGAAATCCATTTTACACCACATGAGTCAACAGGCGAGGAGGACAAACGCTGCACTACTTGTTCTTTCATCTGATCTGGAGGAGCTTTTTGAACCCCTTCTGTCCGAAAAGATCAAGAAGGGCCTCTTGTTCCAAAGATGTGGTCAAATTCGCTGAGGATGAGCTCCACCGCTTGGTTCTGGTAAACCATATTCACCGCCATGTTGCCATTGTCCCGCTCCGGGCGCATCAGGGTCGGCCCGAACACAATGCCTATGTTCTGGGTGGTCATTCGGTTGGTGTCTGAATACTCCAACACTCTGTATAAGGACAGGACAGACACACAGAGAAAAAGATGCGTTAATATTGTCTAAAATATCAACAAAAAAACCCCAAAACAACAAAAATGGGTCTGAAAATAAAGGATTAAAAGAGGCAGCTTGTGGATTTAATTTCACACTAGCAAGATGGTTTAAGGGGTGATAATGTCGGTCCACCACTTTGGCCCAGATTGAAATATCTAAGCAAGTATTTGATGGATTGCCATGAAATTTTGCACCGACATGAATGGTCTTCAGATGATGTAACCTGATGATTTTTGTGATCCTCTGACATTTCCACCATGATGTTAACATTTGTGGTTTTGAGTGAAACGTCTTAACGACTTTTGGATGGATTGGCATGAAATTTGGTACACACATTCATGTCCCCCACAGGATATATTGTAATAACTTGTAATAACAAGTTATCTTTTCAGCTACAGCCATCATCAGGTCAACATTTTTGTCCGGCGCATTGGTTTATGACCAACTACCTGCAAAAATAAAGACATCAGACACCATCAGTCTCAGCTGTAAATTATGTTTAGTGCTAAATCTTATAATGCTAACACACTAAACTACGATGGTGAACACGATAAACGTTAAACCTGCTGAACATCAGCATGTCAATGTGCACATGTTAGCATGCTGACTTTAGCATATAGCTCAAAGCTCTGCGGTCCAGTACAGCCTAGATCTGCGAGCATGGCTGCAGACTCTTAATCTTGTTTGAATTAATCTTTGGGATTGCAGGCATATAGATGACCGTACAGCTTCATGCTTGTGGTCAGCATGTGGCATCTTACAAACTCAGAACAGTAACTACATGTGTTTGTACATCCACCAGTGACATCTTGCTTTTCCATGCATGTTCATGTCCATGTATCTGCTTTCTACAATCCAGATTTGTGCACATAAGTGTTTAAATCCACCTATGTTGGTGTGTTTGAGTGTGTGTGTGACTGGGGGGACTCAGGAATGGGTTTAAGCCACAGCATGAGGCATTCTTCTAAAAATGCCATTCCCACCAAGCCACAGAAGCAGCCAGCAATTGCTCAAAACTTCCACATTAAAAAGAGAGGAGGAAAAAAGAGAGAGAGGAGAGGGAAGAGGGAAAAAAGGAGCGAGCGAGGGAGAGGGCGAAGAGAGAGAAAAGAGAGAGGTTCCAGTGGTGGCGGCGGTGGTGTTGGTATGCCTTCCAGCAGACGAACCACAAGGCTCCCATGGGACCTTCGAGGCAGGGAGAAGAGCGGGGGGAAGGCGGCAGGAGAGGAGGAGGGAGGAAAAAAAGGAGAAAGGGATGGAAAGAAGGAGGAAGAAGGGAGGAAGAGGAAAGGGAGAATATGAAGAAGAGAATGAAGAGAAGGAAGAGGAAGTAAGGAAACAAAGGAAGGAAGCGAGCAAGAGAGGAAGGGACGGGGGTGATTGGGCAGGGAGATAATAAATGAGAAACAGAACGAGGAGGGAAAGGAATGACAGCGGGGAGAAAATGAGAGAAAGACACAGAGTTGACAAATTCATGGGGCCCACCACACCCTGGCACAAACATCGGCCTCAGAACACGAACGCTCACCCCTGTAGTGGAAGGAAAAACCATAGGCGGTAAAAAACACACATTTTATGTACTGTAAAAGGAACTGGCTTGCAGAACATTGTACACCATTCATCTTCCTCCAGCCTTTTCATCTTCACAGGGACCCAAACTTAACAACAGTGTGATCCTGGTGCAGCACTGGCATACTTCGAGAGCCGTGGCCAAAGAATCCCTGACAGAAGATTACTGAGAACGACAAGGAAACTGCCCCCTCTTGTGGTCAGATTTAAACAGAAAAGTTATGAGGAGGAGATTTTATTTTCCGACAAGGGCATCTGGTTCACTCCTTCGTGCCGAAATGTCCCGAGGGAATATTCTGCATTATGAAATGTGGCTGTTCCAGTGCAGACAAATTTAAACAAGCAGAGATGAAGACAAACACATGAGCTGAGATGTACTGTGTGTGGTTTTACTCTCGCCCTCTCACCGTCTGAGATGGCGACACATGAACTGCAGTGTGTCATGGTTCGGAGGAGGCATGTTGAGCACCAGACACTTCAAACGATCCACTTTGTCCATGTAGTCGGACATCTCTGCAACACAGAGCAAGACACGTCAGTTCACAATAAAATATCGTCATTTGCATGCCATTTCATCTACTTTATTAGCATCGGAAACCTGATTGACATCCACTCTATTAGCATCCACTATCTAATCTGATACAGCAGCATGCAGCTATCAGCACTGTGGTTTGATTAACAGTAAACTGATGATCCCTCCCTGTGCTCACACATGCAAACAAGTCCAACTGATTGATAAGAAACAGGGGATTCATACCAAAAATGCATTTACATTCATTATAATTTTTTTCTTAATAGGCAAGTTTTCTTACTGAATGTAAGATGTCAGATTATCTACTGTTTTAGGATAAGTAAAGGATATTATGATACACTGCTTTATCACAGGATTTCATGCAAATCAATTGATGAAGAACACAGTTAAAGGAAAAGTTTAGTGATATTATTTTATTTTGAATTTTAAATACTTTTTTTTACTGTCAACAAACCCCATAATCAAAACCATAATCAGTGACTTGATCCTACTAGCAAGTATGTATGTATGTGAGCCTGATTATATTCCTCACTGCAATATACTATTAAAAACACAACTGAACCACACTGCTTGACAATTTTCAGTCAATTCCATATTCCCCATCCTGCTGCCGAAAAATATTCGGTATTCATCTGCAGCTGAAAGTAGTCCCCCCAAAAGTCACCTTTGCTTAAACCTACAATGGCCAGCTGTGAACAGGCTTTTTAAATATTCAACTATATATTAAAGGCCTGTTTTTAACAGTGGGAAAGAATGCATGGAGTTTGTTGACAAGAAGAAAAAATAGAATAATGCCAGCCTCATCCTTTAAATTATTTGAATATGATTCAAATATAAAATTTCCATGAGTTGACACTTACGGGACTTGTGTGAGAATATGCAGATAAAATGTGAGGATTTTTTTTTGCAGTAAAACCATCAGTTCATTTTCAATACTGCTCAATAAATTTCAGTTTTGTCAGTATGTAATTATTCTTCTCTCGCCTTGGAATTCATGCAATTTTCTTTTTGGGAAGTGCCATTTTATTTTACTGTGTCCATATATCTTTCATGATATATGTGGCGTTGTGCAACATTTTCTAGAGGTGGAAAAAAAGTGCTGTAAATACACTATATTCTATAATGAAGAAAATTACTTCCACCACAACTTGACAAAGTGTGAAAGTGCCCAAGTAAAGAAGGGGTTGAACTGTCTAACCAAGACTGTCCTGGTTTTGACTCATTAAAACCACAGCAGTGTTGTGAGTGTTCAAAATAAAAGCACATCAGAGGATAAATAATAAGGTGAGGTTAAGAAGGATCCTACGCAGCCATTCTGGCGGCGTAGAGGTTTTAAGACGTTGGTCATGTGATTGCAACATCGGCAACTTTAACACAACCAAGGGACTTTCATGCATACAACCCCTCCTCTCTCTCTTTCATCTCATATCCTGTCTGCTTTCCACTACACACTACCAAATAAAAGGCAATAAATACCCCAAAAAATACTTGGAAAAAACATGTCCTATAAAAATGTCTCACCTCAAATATACAGGCTTAATGAGAATTTAGCTTTTATTTCGTACAAACGTCATTCAAGTACCCAAAATTAAGGTGGGAGGGTATACACAGAAGAGGTCACTCACTGACTGTCTCCACGATGTCAGTGAAGAAGCCGAAGGGCACCAGGGGCTCAGGAAGCTCGCGAAAGAAAAGTTTCAAAGCTCCTGTGATGACATGAATGTCCTCCCAATCACTCTCGTCCAAATTCAGCTTCTCCTCTGAAAAACAGGGAGGAGGGAGGAGGAGGGAGGGAAGGAGAGGATGAGGGGAGAAATTCATACAGACAGTGAACAAAAGGCAAGGCAATATGAACGAGAGCGACAAAGACTGAGAATTAAGAGGGAAACAACTGGAGTTACAGTCACAGTATGGTTTAGTGAAGAGCATGAACAGAACAGAGTGTGAATTCACATCAGTGTTAAGGCGTAACATGAAGGCTTGTAGCTGCAGGAAGGAGATAGAAATGGTCTGTAAAAGTAAGAGAAGACACAGAAGCACAAACACATATAAAGCACACATCACACACCAATGCTTCTCAAATGGAAGAACCACAGGGAACAAAACAAAGAGCTTTAATTTGACCTCAATGTCAAGACTTTTAATATTTATGACATAAACAAGTATCTAATGATGAGAAACATTAGTCAGTGAGATAATACTGTGGGATTAGAGCACATCACAGTACACAAGCAGCTGATTCTCTGCTTCATCCACTTGGTGGCAGCCGTGGACTGTGTGAGAGCTCTCTGTACAACCTGCTGCGTGTTATTACATCAGAAAACTTAAAGCAGAAAAGCCTAAGGGACACACATACATTCAGCAAATGGTAGCACAAGCACCAGACTGTTCAGTGCACGTCTGCGCTGAAACTCAGCTCTGCGTGTCAGTCTGTGGGTGGGCGTTTTGAGGAGTTTTTGATTGAGGTGTTCACATTATGCAACACACGATGCACAAAACAAGCAGGCCGAGTAACATGTGAGAGCGACTGTTCTCCTCATCGCTTCTGAATATACCTTGTACCAACTCCGCTGGGAACATGTAACGGCCGTCAGTGGTCACCGCTCGCTCTGCAAAAATTGAACAGTTAGTCGGCTTTCCTTCAGCGTCTGGTTTCACAAAAGGATGTCATGTAGTGGGACAACCACAGGTTTCAAGCAGGTGAGTGTGTGTTGTGTTTATACAATATAATATGTAATCAGAGTGAACAAAACAGCATCAGATGACATTCATCTTGACTGAAAAAAGAGGGAGATCTTCTGACAAATGCAAGAAAAGTCAACTTCAACCTGCCACCTCTGCTCTCCTCCCCCAACACTTTTCTCTCAGGTTTCATTCATTGTCAGAGGCTAAATCAAACATTCAGTTTTGCCCCTCCCCTTCATCCTCACCATGGTTCACCAGGAAGCGTAGTTTCTGAATGACTGCCAGGTTCCCTGACACTCTGTAGATGCCGTCAGTGTCCAGTCCTGCAACATACCACACAGAGTTGGTTAGATCAGGGGAACTCCACTGGTGTAGGTAAGGAGGTTAGACTCAAAACCAAACTGACACATTATTTAAAAGACAACTGAATGTAAGAAGGCAGTCTGTGCTGATAAAATTGTTTTGCTGGTCACATTTTCTGCACATCAATAATAGCATGTACTTAAAAAGTTTGTTTCATGCGTGCCCACAAACATGAATAAAGCAAAGCACATTTTCACACTTTTAGACATTAAAAAAATGTAATGTGATCACATGAACCGTGTGAGTAGTTTTAAACTTCCTCTTAACATTTAGTGTGTTTCTTGGTGTCCCTGCAAAGTTTTGTTATGACAAGGAATTTCTGCTATTTACACATTAGTTGTCAGAAGAACAAGTCATATATTGTTTATTAATATCCTCAGAGCTCTGACAGTGTCACAGTCACAAGGAGCCACTGACTGACATTTAATGCATCATGGAACTGCTATTAAACATACAGCAACTCTGCAGCAGCTATGTAGGAGAACTGTTAATATTAGTTGATTATGGGCCCTGAATTCTCAAATCTGTTTGTAAGTGCTTCATAATCTATATGAGAGCTGAAATGATTAGTCAATTAATCAATTAATTAATTAAATCTGCATCCATTTTGATAATCAATTAATTGTCATTTTATGAGCAGAAATGCTAAAAGTTTACTAGTCCTTTACTGGATTACTGGTATGTTTTTCTTCTGAAATCATTATATACTTTAACTATGAGAATTAGTAAAATAGTTCCTCTTTCTCTTTTTCCAGAAGTGTTTTAGTCTGTCACAGCCTCGAACATAAATGTCTCAATCTGAAACAGCTCCCTAGAAATATTTAATTCATCAAACCCAGGTTTTTAAAGCTCTTGTGATCAAAACACTGTTTTTTTTTTTTGTTCGTATTAAATATTTATTTGCAGCATTGTTTCTAAACAGTTCCCCAAACAACTCCATTTTCTCTCATTTAGATCTCTCTCTAGCTGGCAGCTGTCATGACTTCCTCTCTGTGCATTTCAGTCTGTTCTCCGTCGGACAATCATAAACATTTCTCAGTAAATTTGTGTTGGATGATTCACGTCGCAGACAATGGGGGCAGAACTGCCGTCAAGTGACTGATGCTCAAAACAGGATTGAGGGTGTTTTTCTCATGTGTCCGCTCTATGTTGAGAATCACATTAACTCCTGTGGCTGTGTGTTTTGCAGCGACTGTACCTCTCTTCTCCACAGCTTCAGTACAAAGTCTGACGAAGCGAGGGACGGTGCTCTTCTCTCGCTCACAGAGCATCTCCAGACGACAGCCAAACACCTGATCTGAAGGGTGATGACAGACGGACACAAACACACACGCTTTTTATGTCGGTTCAGAAGTTTTTTTTCTCAAATAACTGTGCCAAGATATGATGTAAGAGCTACAAGCTCAAGTTAATCTAGTGATACATTTAGTGTTCACTATGGGAGAAAAACCTCCATGTTGCCAGCAGAGATGTAAGCTCACCCTAGATGATGCAATACAACTCATAAATGTTACTGTATATACTATAGGGAGAAAAAGAATCATATGTAACCCTTTACTCCACAATATGCTGCCATTATACTGCTGTATGATCAGACTTTGTTATCTCTAACAAGAAAAAAATAAATAAATAAAAATAAAAATCTGTTAAATCATAATTAACCACACAAACAAACATTTCTATTTCCAATCATACTTTCAAAATAGCTGGGAAAGTATTTCTTTCAGTCATCATCAGATTCTTCACCTCTAATGATATTACGCCTCCTAGTGGATGAGGATGTATTTGAGGTTACATTTCAGAACTTTAAGGGAGCTGTAGTTTTTCAATGTAAACCAAACACTTGTTGGTTATCTTTGTTAAAATGAGGTTCTGAAGTGTCCTGGTGAACTTGAGGCCTAAGATGCTGACCATGTAAATGCAACATCCCCGATTTGAATCTGGCCAGGAACCATGTCTTTCTTTTTCTCTTTCTGTCACCTCTCTACTGCTTGCAATCAAATAAAAGGTAAAAATGCCAGAAAGAGTTCATATTTGTTTCTAGAACTCATCTTTTTCTCCAGTAGTGATTATCTATTGCGGCTGAATGTTAACAAAATAATTGTTTTATCTTGAGAATAAGGAACAGCTTTTCAAAAAGACTCAATATAGAAGTGTGGTAATACAGTTAAAAAAGAAAAAAGATTTTGGTAATGAAATTAATAAAGGAAATTTGATGAGTGAGACATTTAAAGGAAAAACTAACATTAACACTCTCAGTAAGAATGTGATTTGTTGTGAGCCTGCAGTGTGAATGTAGCACAAGACACTGAACTCTACTGAAGGGATAAACAGCATTCTTTAAAAAAAACATTCCCTCATTTTCATTTGTTATTGGAGGTGGCAAAGAGTGTGGTCGGACACATCGAACCAAAATCTCCCATAAGTGTTCAATTGTGTTGAGATCTGGTGACTGTGAAGGCCGCGACATATAAACACAAACCATTCAGTGGTCCATTGTGCCCTCATTGTGTTTCTCCACTCATTTATTCAGGTTTTTCCCTCAATTTGTTTCTTTTTTTAAATAAAAAAAAACATATTTTGCTTAGGATATGGGAATAAGCAAAAACAAAGGATTGTTTCAGCATCAAAAACAATCCGAAAGATGTTATAATAGTGTTGTAATAAGCAGGCAAGCAGCGTGAAAAACGTTGTCATTTTGGAGAAGCTGTTACTAAACAGGCAAGGAGGATTGCAACGCACATTCACTAGGGGATGTGGCATCACTGAAGGATAAATGCTGAGAATTCCTCCCAGCCATCAACTGTGATGCAGCTCAGCTCAAAATATCTTCAACTTCCCAACAAAAGTCGAGTGGATAGTTTTAGCTGTAGAAGTGCAGTCTTGTAATATTAAAAACTAAAGAGCTAAAGAGAACACACACTTCCATCATTCACCACTTCCCTGCATACTGCTGAATAAAGGATACTTGCATTCAAATAGTGTAAAACTTCAAAAAGAAATCTCACCTTTAATGAGCCCTTTTTCCTGCAGAGCCTGCAAAGGAGGTCTCTTTAGGATCAGCTTCTTCAGTCGGGTCTTCACTCTCTTCCTCTCTGTGTTCTCCAGGTTGGACGACGAGCGAGGGACTGCAGAGGAAGGAAAGGAGGAGGTGGAAGAAGATAAGGAGGAAGAGGAGGAGGAGGAGGTCAGTGTGGGGCAGGAGAGCAGATGAGAGGGGATGGTGGTGAGGATGAAAAGTGGGAGGGCCGGACGACGGCGCAGGTGAGACAGGACTGACGGGGGGATTATTTGCCACGGAGGCCGCGTGAAAATATAAGTGGGCTGGATGGAGGAGAGGATGGAGGAGAGGATGGAGGGATGTAAGAAGCCTGCATGGAAGTTTAGAGAAAAAGAGTGATGATGATAATGAGGATGACTGAGTGAGAGGTTGTCAGTAAAGTGAGATGGTGAGCAGGGAGGTTTTATGTGACGGCGTTGTGTGAAGGAAGGAGGTCAGGATGGAGCGATGAGAGGAATCATGTGGTGATGACTTACGCGACGTTCTCCTCTCATCCTCGTCTCCACTGTGGTCCAGCATCTCCACACTGCCAGCTCGCCTCAGAGAATACAGAAGGACATTGTCTAACGGGTTCTCGCGGTCCTGGAAGGCAGACAGAGTACTGTGTTAACTGCATCATATACAAACATCACGTAAGAAGTTTAAAAGATCCCCTCCAGACTTGTATTAAGACGTATTTACAAATGATTTGCTTGGAAAAGTGTATCTGATGTTTTTTCTGCAAAACATTTTTACACATTAAAATTAATCTACTCTTTCTCATTAAAAAATTCAGAATCTGTGAATATGCAATTTTTTCTTTAATTTTAAAGTTTTCCTGCTGGACACAAGATGTCTCCTACTTCACTGTAAAATCCATTCTCAGTGTATGGGCACTGGATGCTTCAAGTTTATACATCACACCTCCTCATTGACTTCCAAACTATGCTTGTAGCCTTGACCCTTAAAATCTGATTTTCAGTGAGCAGATAGAAACTTTCCATTGTCAGAAAATGAATGTGAAATCATCCCTCTGGTGTCAAACTCTACACATACATCATTCTGCACAGTGAAGCGCAAAACTCCAACTGCAGGAACAAGAAGAAGAACCTATTTTCGAGTGGAGGGAGACTCTAAAGACTGGTAATTTGTGTAGGAAAACAAAATTATGCTTTAATTTAGAGCTCATCATACATACATGAGAGTTTAAAAAATTCCAACACATTAGCCATTTGATCTTAAACAGTTTTGTTAAGAATCCATTAAAAGTCTAACAGTTTATTCACAGTCTAATATTCATTCTCTTTTAGTCCCAACAGAAATATCTGGCTAGTGGGTTATATACTTTTTTTTTTTTTTTTTACAGAAAGTGGATGCCTATGTTTATAAGAACTTTGAGATTGAACCAAACAAAATAATGAGGTAAAATACACTAAGAAGCTGTAATGTAGAGCTGAGGGGAACTACAGTCATTACTACAAGCACATAACACATGATCATTTGACACTCTTAATATATCCATATTAATTGTTAATATTGATTAGTGCAAGTTACATTTTTGATATGGATCCCTTCAATTTGGTAATTAAATATTTGTAACCAGGGTACAAAGTGGGACATTTTGGAAACTAAATCTAAAAGAAACTAAAAAGGTAAAAAGAATAAGACAGGAAGGAGTTCAAGGTTGTGGATAGCTGTGGGTTTAATATTCAGTGAAAGGAAGAACATCAACCTTACATACTGAGGATATGATCCAAAGGGAAGCCAATAATAGAGAAGTGGTACATTGAAAGTACAACTCTGTGTGTTTTGCGACTCACCAGTCTGTCGATAACATTCTGGATGGTGGTGTACCACTCTTTGATCAGAGAGTCTGTCTCCGACTGCAGCAGGAACTCGTTTCCTGTCACCGTCCTCAGCTACGGTACACACATTTACAAACCACATTAATGTTGGATGTATTTTTTTCATTTTAATTTAATTTTAGTTTCAACAAAAGTTGTCATGTGTTAAACTGACTCATGTGGACATTTCTTCTTTTTAAAAACAGCATTCTCACCTATATTTAAACCTGCCCCATTTCAATGGAAATTTAATTTTTACTGCTTCCTCCTCCTCACCGAGGGTCACTATAGAGTATAGAGTGACCGGGTGAAAAAAGCTTCCTACTCTCACTTCCCTCACGGATAAGTGACCCTTTGCTGACAGAAGTATGATTCTATGTTTTGCTGTTAAACTGCTGTGACATTGTTGTCACTGTAAATCAGTTCAGAGCAACTGTCACCGAACAACAACAGTTGATATTCTGTGTGATTGAAGATTACCTTGAATACGTTCTTCTTGCTGGACAGTTCATTGGCCCAGTGAAGCTGTGCTCCTCTTAAATCCACACTGCTCTCAGGGCGACTGTTTCCTGGTTTCTGTTTTCAACAAACAGGTACACACACAAAATAATTAAAGCTTTGTTCTATTTACTCAACACTTCGTTTCGTTGGCTGAATCAACCCACATATAATAATAATAATAATAACAATAATAATAATAATGCATTTTATTTACAAATAAAATGCATTATTATTATTATTATTATTATTATGTTTCTAAAAATGGAGTTTAGGTGTTTTTTGCTGTATAGAATTTTAGGGTGACCACTTTTTGCCCTTTTTGACTGACATTTACATTATGACCAATTTTCACACACAACACCTGCAACAGGTTTGTGTGACCTCTTTTATGAGCAGAGGAGTTGATGTGTGTCATTTCACTGCAAAGACCTATGAAGAGGAAAATGTTAAAAGCCTCTGATCTTTGTGCAACAGGTCAGAGTCAGATGACTTCAAAAGTTACTTAACAATGTTTGAATTAAAAAATCCACCATGTAGAAAAACTGACATCTGCACTTACAAATTGACTCACAAGAGTAGGGTGATTTTGAAATCAAGAAATTTGCAATGTAATGATTTTCCACTCAGTCTTTTTTATTATATACAGAAAAAAACAACCTAATTTATGTTTTTGAAAAACAGTATGTGCTGGTCTGAGCTTTTACCCAGCTAGAAGGCGTCTGTGATTTAGGATCTTTGAAGAAAACCAAACTGTTCCCGACCAGCACAACCCAGGAAGGGCTCCAATTTTTCCTGCAACCCAACAAACACACATATACTGGTCAGAGAGGATTCAGCCCGGCAAATCATATTTACCATAATTTCTTCAAACACAATATTCATGCAATCAGACGCAATCTAATTTAACTTTAATAGAAGTAGCCTCATGACGCCTCACCTCAGTTTCCGGCCTCCTTCTGCAATTTTTGTCTTGTTCAAGAGGCCGGCTTTCTCCAACTCCTGAGAACACATTAAAAGGGTCCATTAAAAAAAACACTAATATGTAAACTGTCATCACTCAGAGAAGCAAGTATGGCTTTATTAATAAGAGTATGTGAGGAGAAGTTAAAATATTAACAGTAAAGTACAGCAGAGGGCTTTTCCTCTGTGTAATATACTGCATCCTGAGCGAACTCATTTAACTTGACTGTTGCATCATTCAAAAAATAGCAGGAGGGGAGCTGCTCTAAAATCTCCCACTGCGGTGTGGCCCCGTTTAAGGTGTGAGAGAACAGAATTAATACTAACTACAGAGTTGAGTACAGTATATAAAAACAGAGAGGAACAAACTAAGGAAAAGAAGGAAGACTGATTTCAAAGAGAGAAGAGAGAGAGATCATAGAGATAATCCTATGTTTGTCATATTCAAAGAATATAGAATTTACATTAAAAAACTCAGGTCTAGATTAATAAAAAGATCTCAGACTGGCCAGTTTTCTCAATTTTCTTTTAACTTCAGTAAAAAATGGTTCCGAATGAAATCTGCTCATCTGTTTTCTTCTGTAAAGACAGAATGCACTTTTATGTGTCAGCTACAGATATCCCACAACATCTAATCATCATAACATTTATTCGGGATTGTCACCACTCAGAAAATCACATGAATTCTGTAAAATCCTTATTTTGTCAGAACTGGATTGTAGTCAGTAGAAAGCCAGAGCTAACAGAGCTTTATGTGTGTTTTTTTACTGGTATGTTTGGGTAACAGCATTACCACTACAGTCTGTTCGTTCAAGTCCATTAAAAAGGCTGGATAATTAAGCCTCCGTGTGATGGTTTTAGTAGTACGTACAGGTATTTTTAGCTCAAAAGTAAATAGCAGGGTTTTCTCACCGGTGTGCAGCCATCGCTGTCTGGAGAGCTCTGGGGAGACGGAGGCTCCACAACAATGTTGGTCACATTACAGGAGTAATCTTTGCACTGCTGGACCAGCTGAAAGACAGGAAGTGATCATTATCAGCTGTGTTCATTTGTTTTAATGTATATATATGCATATGTCCAGTGTCATGTGAAAAGTGTCTGTTGGAGTAAATGTGCATTTCCTCTTCTCTCTGCATGTCTGTTAGATACTGTACACACAATTTATGAGCTTGTGTGTCCGTGCTCTGGAGGTGAATACCTTGCCGTTCTCAGGCAGGGTCATAGATTGGGAGTGGCTGAGCTGCTGCTTGACATCATGCAGGGGGCCAGAGTTATGGAACTGGGCTTCGGCATTGTTGAACGCCATCGTGCTCAGAGTGTCAGAGGAGGCGGCACGCTGCATGCTCTTCACGGGGGTTTAAAGGTCGGGGTCAAATGTTTGGGTCAGTGGCAAAAGGTGGAACAGACAAACAAGGGAAAGGGAAATTACTGATTTATTGCATGGGAACTAAAAAATAAATACAATCAGCTCCCATTGTATTTTTATGTCGTCATGTAGATACAGTGTAAAGTGAGATTGTTTGTTTTCTTCTGAATAGGAGACTTCAGTAGAAGCTTTTTCTTTATATTATATTTACAGTGTATTTTAGTATTTAGCTGATGCTCTTGCCTAGAGCAACCTTGAATGAGTGCAACAGTACAATGAGCATAAACTCCTAAACAATTACAACCACAAACAAGTAAAAGTAAAGAGCAACATAAAGGTCAGGGTCTTAGTCATGCAGTTTCTCTCCAAATTACTTCATTTCCTATGGGAGCAACTTGGGTAACACATTTTATGTGACATTATTTACTTTGCACTTGCACATGAATACAATTCAAGCAAGCACGCAAAACTTCAAGGAAGATATCGACTCTTCCATTTGCACTTCCATTTGTTATGCCTAAGATGAAGACCTTTGCTCAAGGGTCAAAATAATTAGTTTAGACAAAAGTGCCACAATAAGGTCACTAAATGCTGGCTTGCAAATCAGTCTTCCGTGGGTTTAAATGTCACCTTACTGACTTTGGTCGACCACACAGCCTCAGTGTCAGTCCTTCAGCAAGTTTTCTTTTTCTTTGTCAGCTCTCAGTATCATACATTGGTAGCCATTATGAAACAATGCAACAATGCAACAATGCTGCATCATAACTTCATTTTAATGTATGAACTGCAAATATGAACTGGGGCATTATAGCCCTTGGAGAAACAATACTAACCACAAGCCTTTACACACTGACAAATGTGGACAAACAGCAGTTTCCTTGATAAGTTCAAATTGCTTTGCTTCACTTGACAGGAAGAGAGACAGCGATGCATGAAATATATATGCTTACAATCCCGCACGTAAATATACGTGTGCATGATCACACAAAATTCAAACAATTTAAACTTTTCATGCAGCAACAGCCATATTTAAAGTACCTTTCCCAATCCCTGTAACCTAGTTACAACAATCAGGCTAAATATCCTTCTTAATGTTTGCCATCTTTTCAAGCAAGGAGGATTAGCACTAAATCTGCTCTGGAGAGGAGGCCTTTAAAAGGGATTTAAACCAAGCGCACCCACACCCCACTGTGATGCAACATGTTGCAGTAAGAATTGCTTGGGTAACCGCCTTTTTCTTTTTACACCATGATTTGCTATTTCACCACCTTAATATGCATAAATGCTGATCTCTGAGAATCTAAAGAGCATAGCTGGCATTACTTTAATGTATTCTACAGTAATACAGTGGAGATGCAGTTTTTGCTAATGTAACGACTCGAGTTCATTGATTTTCATGAGGAAAATACCCTCCATCAAAAGGACTTTAAGTGCTGATAAAACACTTAGGATTACCTTCCCAGTCAGGCATGCGAGCAGAAAAACAAGGAAAGGGTTGTCAGCTAAACGCTTTAAAAAGAATAGGCAGTCCAAGTAATCTATATATATTTTTGTACAGACATACAGTTAATGGTAGTTAATAAGTGACAAAGTCAAGGTGGCAGACTCCGCCACCAGAATAGTATGATGTTCCGTTTTGTTTAGCAAATGTATTCTGTTGTGTAGGAAGAGTACGCAAAATTGATAAAGGGTGCTCATCTTCAACTTTACTCTTCAACAGGAGTTTTTTTTTACAAGGTGTAAGTCAAAGTGAAATGCCTTAGATTCCTCCTGGCTATGAAAGAGTGCAGCAGGTAGGGTTTCACCTGTTTCATCTGCCAACCACCATCAGTATTCCTCTCATGGCCCCCCAAGAGAAAATCAGGTGACAGCTAGAGAGAAAGAGAGACAGGAAGACAAAGACCGGAAACACGGATACAGTTACTATTTATATTTCCTTTTATTTTAAAACTACTAAATACCATTTTCAATGAGGTACCATTTTCTGTATTGAACTGCAAAAAAGATCAAAGAGTATTTAACTTTCAAACTTTTCTAAAAACTAGACGTCAGTATCTGTGCGACAAACAAATTGATACAAAATGGCAGCAATTTGGGTAAATTTCACACCAGCGTGTAAAAACAGGATGCTGACAAATATGTTCAGTTAAGATCAACCTTGAAGCCTGGGCTAACGTAGCCACTGACAACGAAACTATACTCTTCTGCTCCGTTTACATCCTGATGGCTAAAAATGCTATTTGATTCACCACCACAGCACAGAGGTTCACAGACAGACACACATACACTTGTGCCTGTATTCAACTGAAGTTAATCAGAGGCAGTTGCTGCCGTTAGTTCAGTAATACCGAAACACACACTGCATAGTACTGGTTTCAATCAAGCATGCTGATTTTAAGTTACTGAACTGAATCACACATGTCCACATAAATCAAGTCATATCAACTTGTTGAGACAAAGCTTAAGTGAGTGAACTATATTAGCACATCAATCATATGAAATATATTTCCATTTAAAAGGCAGAACATTTCACATGTGAAATTACACACCAATAATGATATGGAATGAAAACAACAAGACAAAGTATATAATGTGTAAGAAATTGAAAAAAATGAACTCACAGCATAAGTGCTCATTATTACTGATCAACAAGTTATACAATCCAGGCCAACTCCTTGTTTAAGTCCTTGGCTGTCTGTTGTCTCATGTCATGACACTTTTTGTCTGAGTGTCAAAATATAAAAACCATTCATCTCTCCCTTCTGTCGCAGCCTGCCTCTACTTCCCTATTCTAGAGGGAAGCTGGCTTTATCAGTTGGTACAGTCATGTCTCATGTAAAGTAGCTGAGAATAATCACACCAGAACTTTGCTAACATTGCCACATCAACCACAGTCCAACAGCTTTTGTTTGCAAGTGTGCAGGCAAAATACTTCAGTAAACATAACAATACCACATTGTTAACATAGTTCATTACAAATCGAGGTTCAGCCATAACTCACAATGAGGAATTGGACCTTACATGCTGTCAGATTGTTGTTACTGCATTTTTATTACTGATACCTTAGCGAGTAGGCAGCATTTTAAACTCACTTTAAACTAACTACTTGTTGTTTGGTAGTTTGATGCAGTGAAATTGAAATTGTAAAACAAAAAATTTCCACATACTTGTATTTTGGAAGAAAATAAAATACATAAATAGTATTACAATCTGGTGTGAGGCTCCTCTTCATATATTTACAATCACCAAAATCACAATAACCAGTACAACTCCTCAACACCCACCTCCACCAAGATGAGTCAGTTTAACACCTTAATAACACCTCCAGCTGTTGAGTGTATGTGGAAACTAGAGAGGAGGCGAGCAGAGAGGTTAAAATAGACATCTAAAATTAACAGATAATGACAGAAATGTCCTTATTAAATGTTCCAAAAAGTCGTAATACAAAACAAAACTTTCCAGTTCTGATGAATAAAAGAGACCAAGCCTTAAAATGTATAATTCCAGAAACAGAGTGTCTATGTGTAATATCCACTTTCATATAACTAATATTAAAAAATACATTTGGAACATGATTAAGGGGTACTAGAGCTCATTTGACAGGGCTGTAGATTTACATCAAACAAAGTTGATTAGTTGTTTGGTCTATAAGATGTCAGAAAACTGTGAAATATGTCCATCACTATTTCTCAGAGCCCAGGATGACCCAACAGTTCAAGAAACAAAGATATAAAATTTCCAGTGATATAAAATAAAATAAAATTTTGCAATTGAGCAATTGATTAATTTTCTGTTGATTGACAGAGAAATCCATTGTCTAATATTTTCAGCTCTACCGTCAAATATACAGAATAGTAGTTTAGAATAAAGTAAAATGGAAACAGGTAATGTACTAGTTCCTCAAAATTGTATTTAAGCACAGTAGTTGAGCAATTCTACTTATTCACTTCAATGTGAATACCTGAGTTCACAAAGCACAGGAAGGAGCCAATGTGCTAAGGGTTAAAATGTTTTTCAAAAATAAAATCTAGAGAACGCTGTGTGCAAACAAGTAATATGGGTCACCCAGGTTTTAACACCTGGGCCATTAACTCGTGTGGCATGTGGTATGCATTATATATCATTGGTGAAGTTCCTGTTTGGTAACACATGTAGCACAGAATAAAAAATGACACATATAGGTCAACAGAATGCATCTCAAACTGACTTGATGGGGGAATCACTGCTTTGATCAAGTGGGATTTTTTTTGATGAGCAACATTAAATTTGAAACACTGACGCAACATTGAGGCAACGCAACCTTGAGATGCAAAATGCTTATCTCTAACAATCTGGATCACGCGGCTCACGTCACTTTACAGCTTAGGTGTCGTCATTGATTCTGTGGATGGGTCAATTTCAGTCAGTGGCGGCTGTTGCAATAATTCTCTTCAGAAAACCTTACGTCTGAAACAACATATCTACTTCCTCAATCAGAGCTTATAAACACAAAAAAGGTGCAATGAATGAAACAGTGGATGTTTGACTATTATGGCATTTGTGAGGTCCGGGAGGCTGATGTGAAGTTTCAGTGAGTGGTTTAAATTTAGCAATGTTTTGTAATGTTTTGGATTTAAAAGAGCCCTCTGTCTCCCTCTGTGTGGCTCTAATGGCTTCTGCTCATCTGCATCAGATCAAGAGGCATTACCTTGTTATTCGCTTCAGGGATTAGCCCAACAAAAACCCCATTGGAGAGAGGAAATGTGTGTCAGGGGCAGTTAATAAATAAATAAGTGAGGCAGCGAGTTAGTCAGTAAATGATGGGGCAACTAGAAAGATGTAATCCCCTTTTTAATTTGGCCACCGCTCAGCATTTCTCCCTGCTTTAATCTGGAACACGCACTGTGGGTAACAGACAGACGCCGACAGTAGATTCATATATATGTCATAATGTGTAGAAAAGTATTTTTTGTCTCACTGTGGTTTGTGCTGTCTGTTGTTCTGATGTCAGAGCACAGCTGTTTGCACTTGTCACATAGGAACAATCATTTAATACTCTTAATAATTATTTACATCACAGGACAGTGCAATAAGTTAAGAATATAAAAGCTTCTTGACAGTTATGAAGAACCAAATTAATGATTGTAAAATATCTAAACCAACCACTTTGACTAATTACTGACTTGGCACACAGTGTCATAAACACATTCCTCACAACCTCATCTGTACAAACCTCCTTGTACACAAATGACTGAATAAAGAAAACATACACAAAATAAATCTGCAATACATAGCAACAGCAGGAGTACACATTGAGGTGTAAGAGTTCACTTCAAAGGAATATCTCCACCCTCAGAAACTCCTGTATGGTTAGAGATAATCAGTCTGTATGGTGATAAATGTGTGTGATATTCAGCTTTATTTATATGGCACTTTAAAGGCAACACAGGTCAAAGCTCAAGAAGATGCTTTTCTTGGGTGTGTATGTGTCACTCTGTTCAGTTACTGGCAAAGGGTGAGAAAACAACAATAGTAGCTGAGCAACTGAGTTATTCAAATTAAGTCATGTATCATCTCTTTTTTTTGTTTTTATATTATTTTTGGGGTTTTTTATAGTGACAGCTGAGAGTGACAGGAAAGTGTGGACAGAGCAAGTTGGATTTGATTTGACTCAGATCTTATACATTGGGCACGTACTCTACCAGGTGGGGGCGCCCTCACGTATGATCATTATGCAAGTGTAACTACATTCATTCATTTTGTCACTATGGCCGAGACAAACCTCATCCTGATCTTATCATCCCAAAAACTCACATATCCTGTGATTACGTGAAAGGTGTTCCATTTACCAATGTAAGCTAAGGTCATTCAGAATCTGACTGTTAAATAACACAATGTGTCATCAGGGTATCAAGTACAGTGGTCTTACCCGGTGCATTGTTCCATTACCAGCTTCAGGAAGTGGTAATGACAGATGGTTGGTTTCTCTGGGTAACGTCTGAGGTTGTATTGCACTGCCCTGCCAGATAAAGAAAAAAAGAATATATAGACTGTGAAACAGGAAAGGTCTTGAGATGCATTCTTAGCTGTTAACAACAGCCATTCTCAACTATATTGTTAAACCCACACGTCTTTGACAGGATCAACAAAGTTTCACATAGGTAGCATTATTGTTTAATTGTTAGACTGACTATATTTTAAGTTTGTGTTATTTTGTCAGTTTTCTATAGATTTAGTAAGTTACTCCCATAACTCCAGGACAAAATCCGCCTAGCAGCACTGTTTTACGGTGGGTTATGTGCCCGAATATTTCTTGGCAGAGAGCAGTAACTTCCTGGAGTCTCCGCTGGTTGCCTGGCAACTGCTCAGAGCCTCAGCCATTTTTACACCTGTTTTTTTTTTTGCATGGGTTATGGAAATTAGATATAATGTGTTACATGGTAAGCTTTAGAGGTGCTGGTAGGCAGATTTTGTCACCTTTGAACAAAGCCAGTCTAGCTGTTTCCTGTGCTCAACTAAGCTTACTGTCTCCTGTATGTAGCCGTATATATTTAATAGACCCAAATACCAAACTATATATATATATATATATATATATATAATATATAAATAAGCTGTCTGTCCATATCAATGACCTTGCCAACTTATTATGTAATATTCAACTCTTAAAGTTCAATGTGATCCTATGCCAAAGTGAGAATTTAGAGTAACTGCTACTCATATATGAGTCTCCCCACGTGCACTATACTTTAGCTTCCAGCTGTGGAAACCTGTCCTGTGATCACTGCGGGTGCAACCCTCTATGCATCACCTCATGTCTCAGTAAAGAGAAAATATGCAAGCCAGGGTGCTCTCCCTTAGGTCTTATGAAGTTCTTTGGCTGAAAAGGTCCCTTTTAGTGCTGATACAGTCAAACTATGTGAGCATATAAATGAGCAGACTCTTTTACTCTGCACCCTGACCCCTTTCTATCCTCTCCTTTGAGAAAAGAAACTTCCATCCAGCTCTGAAATTGCCCACCTTTTCAAATTTAAAGCAATTTTAGTATAAGAAGAAGATTTAGGAGGAGTAACAGTGAATGGACACCGGCTGCGTCGTGAGCCTTACCTTGTTGGTGGTGCGTCCACGGGACCGGCGAGGGGGTTTCCAGGACCTCTCCTTGGTGAAGCTGTTGACATAGTAGCTTCTCCCTGTGGACGGGTCCAAGTAATGCTCCCACAGGTCCAGGATCTGAAGAGGCTGCTGACCTGGGGCAGGACTAGGTGGCTCCAGCTGTGACAGACGTTTCTCTGTCTGCGTTTCAGTATAAAGAGGGGAGTCCTGCCAAGACAACTGGGACATATAGGACTCTGTTGGGACCTTGTAGTCATAAAGAGTAAAGGGGGAAAAGAGAAAGAGAGAGGGAGAGAAAGAGAGAAGCAAAAGCAGACGTGGGCATGGAGGAAAAAGAAATGAGACATGAATACAAATCTAAAAAACATTCTTGTCAAAAATGGTTTTAATTGGACTTAAATTAGCTACAACTTAAGGCTGGTAATATTGTATATTTTCCTTAAAATCCCATGAAAAGACCACTGCCACCCTTTTATTTGTCCAACTAACAAGGTTTGCCTGTGTGGTCAGAGCCTGATATGAGCCATGTGGAGACATGTTCCTTTATTACAATGAAAATGAGTACTGTAGTTTAGTGTGTCTCTCAGTACTTCACATCCTTTCAACCCTGTCTGTGGTTCTCAGACCCAAAGCTCATTTGTCCCTAATGAAAATGTAAATCCTAAAAAATTAAATAACAATTATGAAGTTTTAGAAATGTCTCAATAAATTCCTAAAACAGCTAATGTTACTCCAACAGGCGTAAATAGCACATTCGTTGGAGAATATTTTCAGTTGTGGATTAATACACATTTTGTGTGCTAGTGAGCAAGATGGTGTGGGCTACTAATTAAATTTAGGGGTTATGTGGTTTGCTCAAGGGCACTTCAACCGTGCCCCGGAGGTGAACTATGTGTGTCCATCGTAATCAGAGAACATGTCAGCCAGTACAACCTGAAGTTGTGTTTTTGGACAAAGATTTAGCTTTATGGCACAGAAGAATAAGCTTTATCAGACTACTGTTCTTTGAAACATCATTGAAAAGGGCCAGCATTGTCTTTTATTTACCTAAAGTGAATGTATGTATATTTGTTGTTCTGTTTGTGCATTAGTATTGGAATATATTTATGTATGTTTGTGCTACCATATGGTCCAGCGTATGTGTTGAGTTTTTCTTTATCCATATCAAGGTTATACAATTAGTACAGCAGGTGTATGCTTTAGATACTTTACAGTAAACTGTCCAAATAAGCTTTAATTTGTTCAGAATAGTACCACAAGTAGCAGACAGCAGTGCCATGAACAAAAACAGTGTGCAAAGAAGAGATAGAAACCCCACAGAAATCATAAAGAGAAACAAATAAATCCCACTGCCGCTTGCTATAGAACAACCCATCAGACTTTGGATTAAGATGGAGCTTATAGAAACGTGTGCACTCACTCAGACAGAGAGAACTAAAGCAACAGCTAAAAGGGAGGACATCTTCAAATCCAGTGAAATTAATTGAAAAGATATGCATGGAAGATCATCTTTCCACAAAATATAGCGGAGACATAATTCACTAACCGACTGACTGGCTAGCTGGTTGATCCCGGTTACGTAACACATGTTTCAAATAATGACTGAGAGAACATGGTGTATTTATTGATGCATGAGACGTGATTGTACTCTAGGGGGCAGCACTGAGTCTTTAGCTCACCTGAGTCTTCCTGTTCCACTGTTTACTACTGTTCACCTCAGTGGTTAAATCTAAACCTCTCAGCTGGGTCAAATGGGGCCATGGCTGATTGAAAGTATGCTATGTTTTGATTTTGTGGTTTTGGGGACATATATATTTTTGATTCCCAAAGCTTCTTCTGCCAACTTGTTATCAACCCGTTACCTCAGTCCCTAACGTAAAAAAAACAATGATGGGTTGGCAAAATATATTATCATAAACGTTTTCTATAGGAAAAGCTGATAGTAGTCCACTGGAAAATGTCAAAATTATGGAGTATGATTTGCTGCTATAACACCATAACAACACCAAAAGGATGTACTGTATTGCAAACATAAATGTAAATACAGCCTTAAGCAAATAAAACTTTAAATATGTTCCACAAACTTTCACAACTAATATAAACTATTTGTGTTAGAAGCATTCAGAGAGCCATGCATAATGGAAGGAAGTTGCTTTCTTTGTATTCAGAAATACTCAAAAAGTCTTGCATCAACTAATAACATTAACTGCTGCACTCCATTAACATGTTCATCTGACTGAGTTTCTGTTATTGTGTAGTGGCTGTCTAGCATAGCTTACTTGCATCCTTAATGTTATTCGCTACGCCTTTCCTGCAACGGCAAGTATGAATGTCTGCTGTGAGAAAGATCTATTGATAAACTTTGCTATAAAGCTACATTACAACTATAGAGTATGAAATAATAACTTCAACCCCTCTCAATCGCCGGATCAGATCTAAATACAATAAATTATATGTAAAAATAATACAATCATTACTTCTTCAAATAAGATCCTTGCCACTATAAACGTCTGAGACAAGTAGCTTGTTTTTAAATCTAGTTAAAGATGAACAAACATGATACTTAAAAGGTTATGACTGACACCGTCACCTGTTTGTTGTTTCCAGAACAATGAACAGTCATTTTGTCCTTTGTGTCAGCAGCCTTTTCATCAGTTTGTTCTCCAGAACAGTTGATCCTTAGTCTTTTGCAGTACTGACTTCAATTTCAGACACTTCCTCTTCCACCTCTTCTTCTTTAGGTTTGATATCTCATCATCTCACCAGAGCTATGCTCAAGTGCTTATTCACAGGTGGTTGCATGCTCACTCTGACTCTACCACAAAATGACATGAGGAAGAGAAGCTTTATTTACAGACCAGTGGTGTACTGATCTAGATATACTGTACTGTAATACTGTGTTTTGTCTCATATCTAACTAAAATTTTTGGTTTAATGTTTGGGAAAAGTGAGACATGTGAGAGAAGAAATTGTGCAAAAAGTGCAAATGTGTGACTGTAGTTAGACATGAGAACTCCTAACATTGTGCTTGAAAGGTTTGGTTTCCGTGGGGGGAGGGGTTTCCTTCTCCTCGCGGAGGAGAAGCGGTGTGTGTGTGTGTGTGTGTGTGTGTGTGTGTGTTGTGTGTGTGTGTGTGTTTTGTGTGTTTCAGTTCTTTGCTCAGGCTTATACATTAATTTTCTATGGTAATATGGTAATATGGTCTATGGTTATTATTTATTATAATAACCATATTATTATTTACATACCCGCAATGTTCCCAGTTTGAGTTTATAGGGACTTCTATTGCATTTCATCTCTGTCTGTCTCTCCCTAAGTTTCATCTCTCTCAGTCATACACTATAAGGCCAAAAGTATGTGGATATTTATTCCAATAAGGGATATCTTAATGTTACAGCAAACAATGATATTATACACATTATACAGACAGTAGTGTGATTCTAGCTCTGCGGCAACAGTTTGGTGAAGATATCGAAAAATATCATATTGTGCAGGATATTTTGTTTTGTGATATTGTATCGATTCCCAAAAACAGATTTTTGTGTTTAAACCCCCAACAGCTAGATAGCAGTGTTGTAAACATGAACTGAGTCTATGATGTTGGACATTACAGCAACTGTGATAAATACAAGTGCAGATCTCACTGTTCTGGTTGCATCAAAAAAGTGGTATCTTCTTTATACTGTGACAGTTTTACTAAAATGTACTTAAAAGTTGCAATATATTGCCTTTCTTACAGTATCACAATATATGGCAATATATTAAATCGTAACTTCTGTATCGTGATACATATTATATTGCCAGATTCTTGCCATTACACAGCCCTAGTTTACAGTCTGATCAGCAACTTGAGAGGCAAAAAACAAACAAACAACAGATATCTTCATATGAACACATTTTAAAAGGGCTGATAAAAAGCTAAATAATTGTCAGACAATAGCTGATGGGTTCCACTTATTACATTTCGGCCCAAGCGTTCGGCCCACCTCTTTTGCTCTCCACACGGACTGTTTACCCGCATGCAACCAAAGCCTGTAATCGGTCAATACTACTCTGGCTACAAACTGAAACCAGAACACTTCAGATAGCAAAATCTTATCCCTTGCCAACAGATTCAGCATTCATATGCATATGCTTACAGAGATTACTGACTTTAACACCACACAGGCAGCACCTTTAGGATAGATTTGACTGTGAGTCAGGCTTTATCAGCCATTATCAGTGGCCAATGTCACTACTGCTCTTGTGGCTAAATGAAAGCAAATGCCTGCAGCCAGGTTCCAAAATCTTGTGGAAAACCTTCTCAGAAGAGTGGAAACTATTGTAGCAGAATATCAATGCCCATCGTTTTGGTATGAGATGTTCAGCCATTACTCCTGGGCATAATGTTCACAGACTTGAGGCCATGTAATGTATGGCCAAAAACAACCTCTTAACAATTGAAACTCTTATAACTTTCAAATGGAATTTCGCCCCCTGGAGGACTAAGATTAAATGTAATTAAAATTCATCACCAGTGTGGCTGACAAAAATGTATGGTGAGAGAGTTTTCTGGACGAAACACAGGGAGTTATGACCTAAATGTGGCTGCAATAATCCTGCTTACTGGTATTAAAGGCTTGAATGAAGGAGGCTCCTCAGAGAGAGCGAGAGAGAGAGAGCGAGAGCGAGAGCGAGAGAGGGACTGATACAAAGAAAGACAGGGGGGGAAAGATAATGAGAGACATAGAAAAAAAAGAGCACTGTCATTCCCACTGAGATCACAGCTATCCAAAGTAAACGGTGCACGCATTGTTCACTGGAAGCAAAACTCCTTTTGGAGAGACTCGGCTGTGGGAACTTCCCCGAGCCGAGGGACAGATAACCTTCAGTATTTCTCCCGACAACAGCGCCTTGTGTAATCCCCTATGATGTAATACAGGGAGGCTCTGACGTCACGACAATGCTAACTTGATTGCTGCTCTCGGAGGATTATTAAGGTCAAGTACAGATGTAGATAAAATACAACCTCTGCTGCCTTGGCTGTACTCGGTTGTCTGCTGGGATCGCACAAGATCTTTTTGTGTTTTAATACGTTTTCTAAATAAAAACATATTACTAGTTTCCACCTGAAAAAGATTCTCCGATTTAATGAATTAACAAAAATATGTCAATAGTTAAGATCTAAAGTTCACCTTTTTATAACTGGTTTCTTAAGGTTTACCCTGCATAGTCTCAAGGCCACATCAACGACCGGCTGGTCTGTTACAGTTTTGGAGTTTTGACCTATAATTCCATCAGATTAGAGATTGTGTCAGATGTCAAAATTAATCTAATGCCACACTTCCTTCAATGTGGTGGATTTGTTTTGGATTTTCATTCATTCTTTCTATTTTTCATACTAATGAGGATCAGAGAAAGCATGAAGTAACAGTTGAATATAGAGTTGTTGACAATAGTGGTAGTAGATTTGACGGGTTGTCAGTTACAGGATCAGGTGACAAGTGCTGGAATAATCTTTTTTGTTGCCCTGACTTTTTCTTGTACTTTCTCTCCGTTAACTAATCCAAAATACATTTTCTGTGCAAAAATGTGACCTAAGCTCAGGTTGTGTTTTGTTCCAAGAGAAATGCACAAGATATGTTGCAAAACAAGATCACTACTGTCAATATTTCTGTAGAGTGAGCAGATATTTGGTCTGACTTCTGCTGTCGATTATTTTGTACTACCCAATTGTGAAAGGCATTGATCTCACTTAGCCAAAGCTTTACTCAAACACAATTGATGTGAACATGCCCTACTTTAGTTTAACTGAAGGGAAACTCTGGTATTTGTGCACCTGGGTGTTATTCTGATATGTTTATCCATTATGATTACTGGTCACGATACCTTTTACTTACCACCTTGGAAAAAATTCAAATTGTAATAAAGTGCAAATCAAAACCAAAAATATGAGAATAACATGTAGTTTACAAATACAGTACAGGAATTCCCCTTTACGCTCCATTGTGGCTCTACTGTGTAAACCAGATATTTGAGTAACATCTGTTTGAGGTTTTTAAGCCTTGTCTCTCCCTACCTTCAGATGGTTGTTTTTGCCAGAAGCTCCCCCCATATCCCACTGGCTGCAAGACTTCTTGGGCATCCTGTGGTTGACGCGACTGCTGAAGCCACCGCCCACCTCGTCGTACAGGTTCTCAACCAGATTTTCAGGCAAGTTGCTGGAGCTTTGGCTCCGTGTGATCATGGGGACCGACCTGGTGTTCCGTGGTGCTGTTTGTCCCGCAGAATATGCGGGGGACCCAGGGACCATGAGGTGGCCTGATGGGGAGGTGGGAGAGTTGGGGGTAAAGGTGAATCCAGAGAGGGGCAGGGTGGGGAAGCGGCCTCCACCCATGCAGGTGTTGTTGTCCAGCCCCTGGAAGGCACTGTTGGAGTTGAGGTTTTCCATGGAGCGATAGATGGGTTTGTTCACTGAGAGAGGAAGGTAAAATAAATTCTCATTATACAAGATCAGTGAATGTTGAGCTTATTTTCCTTCTATACTCAAGAGAAACACCAACACACAAATTTGTGTTATTTTTTCTACTCTTATAAAACAGATGTCATTGCCACTGAAAAAAAACACAGTAGACGTTTTCTCAGACTCCCTGTCTTCCCCTCACACTTTACCTTGATGCTGTTCATTATAGGTAGTCGCTGATGGGCTGGGAGAGAGTGACACCCTTGGCAGTATCCTGAGGTTGGAGTTCAGCGAGGCAGACATGACAAGGCGCTGTGGCGAGGGCATCGGTGCAATGGGCACCTCTGTCACATATGTGGCAGGGACATACAATGGCTTTGTTTTACTGGCTGCCCCAATCCTCCGCACCTGTCAAAGAACAAACGGATTTCCAAATGCTTTTGCTATTTTCTCCCACGTGGATCCACTTAGTTAAACCAAGCATCAACCAACACAGCTGAGGCCTGAACAAACAAAACAAATTTATTACGCTGCAGTTCCTGAGACATCAAACAGATGCAATGACAAAACCCACAACTATTCTTTTGAAATACAAAGCACTTTTTTTTTTACCACAAGACCATATGGTCACCGATGCTAATGTCACTTTTTCTAATGTGTTTTTTCAGGGCTGCTTTATGAATATTGTATTTTTGCATTTATGTGATCGAGTATTTAAATGACTGGATAGCCAAAAACAGTATGACTATTGAATCTTTGAATCATGTCTCACTTGAAGTGGGGTATAAAAATTAAAATAACAATCTCAAAATTACTTTGATGCTACACTGACTTGTAGTAAGGTGTATGGTGCCTCTGTTAATCCCACCAACTATGTCACTGATTTTGGTGAAACTGCATCATAATTTATGGAAAAAATATTTTCTGGTTTTCCCTCTGATGTCCTCCGGCAGCTCCGCCTCAACTCTTGGTTATTTACAGTTTATTGATGGACAGTAAAGTAACTGCTGCAAACTGTAGCTGCTGTTAGGTAGTTCGCTCAGCTCAGCTCAGAGCACAGGGGGAGTGTTGGTGTTTTCATTGGTAACACAGGAGCTCTGCATTGCCAGGAGGAGGAGGTTTTCATGCCTGGGGCAGGAGGGATTGTGGCGCCGAACTGGATACCAGAATTGGAGCAGGGCAAGCAGGTAAGGTAACTTGGCTCAGCAGCCTCTTGGGACATCATGGCAGAGGTTAAAGAGACCCAAGAGGACTTTGACGGAGAGAGCTAAGAAGAGAAAAGAGATTAACCGAGCAAGAGGCCGCCAGACAAGATTGAATGTGGAACTGGCTTTTAGTTGTTGGCAGGAGCTTCACGAAATAAAAATTTGACTAATGTTTGATACATTAGTGCCCAGCTGTTTTAGGAATTTGAAAGTATATATATATTTTTTTAAAGTTATTTTTTGGCCTTTTGTTGGTTTTATTGATAGACAGCTGTAGGGAGACAGGAAGGGTGGGTGGAGAGAGGGGGATGACACGCAGCAAAGGGCCACAGGTCAGATTCGAGCCCGGGCCGCTGCAGCAACTCCGTATATGGGTCGCCAGCTCTACCGACTGAGCTAACCAGGCACCCCTGAAAGTATATATTTTTGACTAGTTTTAAAAAATGTATATCTACAGTAAGAACAAATGGGCTGAGAGCCACAAACAGGGTCGAAGTTGAAACACATAAAATATCAGCTATCACGTTGTTGGTTTTGATCTTTCTTTTAGTCTATGGAACCCTGTAGATGATGCAGATGTCCATGTTTTTCTCAAATATTTGGTTCCACTGACACAAGACAAAGAAAAGATTAACTCTTTTCTCACCTGCCACCAATCAGTGTTGGTCTTTTTCAGGAGAACAAACCGTTCGCCCTCACTAATGCAGACCTGCCGTCCATCAGCACCGCGGTAGCTGTAGTCATACTGGGCCTCGAGGACCACCGTGCCGCTGGGGACCCCGCAAACTGTCACCCCCCTGGAAGCCACCACAGGCGCTGCAGCAGACTGCTGGTGCCCCACAGAACGCCGCCAGGTCCCAGACAGCATGACTCTTCGCGCAGTCCTGTTCAGCAAGCTTGGCTGGAAGTGTGCTGATGGCTGATACTCGTGATACCGGTTGGGTTAGCACAGGGCAGGTGAGACTGGAGCCAGACCAGTGCCATGCTCTGAAACAGAGGCCAAATGGACAGAGAGATACATTAGTGAAGAGAGATTAGTGAAGCTGTCAGAGAACAATGAAATCATGTAGCCCGGCTGTGTGCAGGTTCAAAGGGAGAGAACATGAATCCTTTTAGTGCTAAAAATGGAAGTCTGGGTTAATCTGACATGTACATTAGAAAACATTAGAAACATATTCAACCTTTTTCCATGTTTTATACCATTATGAACTCAATATCTTTGGAATGTTGGTCAGACAAAACAAGATATCTGAACAACTGTCACAGGCATTTTTCACTTTTGTCCTGCATTATAAACCAAGCAATTTAAAGCTTATTTGATTCCTGTTGGAAAGATTGGTGGAAAGATTCATACATACCACTCTCATATACAGTATGTTCATTAAGCTGCTGGTTAGCTTAGCTTAGCTTAGCACAAAGTCTGGAAACAGGGGAAACCGCTAGCCTGGCTTTATCCAGAGGTGACAAACCCACCTCGACCTACCAGCACCTCTAATGATCAATGATCAACAAGTCTGGTTTGTTTAATCTGAAAAACAAATGTGTAAAAAAAGACAATTCACTGTTGTTGTTGTTGTTGTTGTTTGTTTTGTTTTTTGGCTGGGGCACTTCCTGGAGTCTACATAACAGTTCAGAGCCAAGTCTTTGTGTTAAGCTAAGCTAAGCTAAGCTAACCAACTGCTGTAGCTTCTTATTCAATGGAGAGATGTTCGAGTGATATCAGTTTTCTTATCTAACGCTAACCATCCATCAGAAAGCAAACTGTCTCTTTGTCAAACTTTTGCTTTGATCAATAAATCGAGAAAATAATTTTCACATGAATCAATAATAAATCATCTTTAGTTGCAGCTAATGCGAATAACACACAAAGAAATCAACCCTGTTTGTGGAAGGCTGTAAGCGGTACCACAGTGTAATAATTATATAATGACATGATATAATGACTGTTTTGTTTCCATGTCCCCTCTTTGTACAAGGTTCTAAGAGCAAGAGTCCCTTCATTTGTATATGGTCTGCAACAATTATTTTCATTATTGATTAACCTCTCCATTCATTTTTCACCAGCTGATTCATCATTTAGTGAGTCTATGAATTCAAATGCTAAAAGACATTACATTTACACCAATATAAAACAGCAAATTCTCAAATGTAACATTATTCTTATATTCATATAAAAATAAAAACAAACAAACAAAACAATTGGCAAAATCAAAATCAATTTTTTGCAGAAGATAGAAGTAACCGACTATTTTAGGTATAAATGACTAACATTACAAAAAATAAATTCCACTTCCATTTTTAATATACTTGACAGACATGGATGAGGATCAAATGTCACTACAAATATCTGCACACCACCACAGTACACCACTTTCCTATTGTCCTTTCATCCTGGTAGAACTAAAAGACACGTGTGAGTGAATAACTCATGCGTTCGGAGGATGTAAGGAGCGCAGTATACCCAAAATAGCATCCGTCTCCGTCTCTCCACCTGAGCCAGCATCCCCAAGCTAAACCCCTGCTCTACCCAGCCAAGACCTGCTTACATAAGAGAACATCTAACTTTCTGCCAGACACATAGCAATACAGCCTCACATAGCACATGCACCCACCCACCCACCTCCACACACACACACACACACACACACACACACACACACACACAGAAAGGGGAGCATCCCTAGGCACCTAGCAACAGTGCTTCAGTCACAGTCAGGCCCAACCCATCTCAGTCTGGGTGAGAAGAGGAGAGGCAGCAAATGAGAGAGATCCCAGAAAATTAACAGAGACATGCATGTTATTGGGGAGGATCCAGAGGGGCTGGGATACAGGATGGGAGAAAGGAATTAGAAACTGTAGATGGACAAGACAAATAAAAGAAGAAAAAAAGGGATAGACCAAAAAAGAGTGGAAAAAGAGCAGATAGTAGATAGGAAATATGAAAACATATAGAAACTGAGACATGAAGGAATGGATGAAGCTAGATGGAACTGTGAGCCATGTGAAGGCGATAAAAGTGAGGACAGGGTTAGCTGGCTGAACCTTGATAATCCCACTGTTATTAAAGCCCTCTGTACCAGCACATGGGCAGAGGGACTGCCTGCCTGGCTAGCTAGCTGGCAGGAAGCTCACAGATGAGCATTTCCAAGATACAGAAAAAATACCATTACCAC
Source organism: Dicentrarchus labrax (assembly GCF_905237075.1). Taxonomy (NCBI): domain Eukaryota; kingdom Metazoa; phylum Chordata; class Actinopteri; family Moronidae; genus Dicentrarchus; species Dicentrarchus labrax. Next base: position 24,858,011 of record NW_026136711.1, on the reverse strand, counting down.
ATTAGGAGTGCATAAATATGGTAGACTAGACTGACATCTGCTGAGGTTTCTTCATTCATGTTACACTAGTGGATAGGTTGTGAGGTTAAAAAACACATAAATAAACTTGTACATCAAATATTTTATGTTTTACCAAATATTTGATTTTACAGATATGGAGGACAAATATCCAATGAATTAAAAAAAAATACACACAAAAAGGAACCATGACCCCTAACAATTTTAAGTTGGTCCTTAGCTCAGAGTATGTTTGTGTGCAGCAAGCCACTTCTTCATTTTCGAAAGGCCCCTACTCACTTGCAGACAGAGACAGAAGACATAGGTACAAGGCGAGCAAGCAAACAGGAAACTGTATAGACACATCAAGGTTGAACCACAGTTTGGGTCATATCCTCTCTATCCCGTCATTTGTTTTTCTGGCGTAAAACATTAAGATACGTGCAGTTTAGCTGACAATTCATAGTCTGTTGTGCTGCATTCACCAACACTTAAATACACTAAGTGATGCAGAGTTGCCCTGTTGCCCCATCTGAAACTGTGCAACTCTGTAAGTAGCATTAATCACTGCCAAGCTGAGCACTGAAACAGAGAGTAGTAGTTGTTTTTGGCTTGACAGTCCTGCTGCATGGCTTCAGTAATGTGTAATTTACTATTTAGATGGACAGGAAAGAATTACATCATTCCCTGGGTTTAAAGAAAGGCAAAAGCATACAGCAGCACCTATTCATACAACCCGTCCACAATTTTTATCATGAGTTCTTCTGCCTGCACACACAGGAAGAGATCTTCTGATACTGCAGCACACCTGTTTGTCTTTTCCTGTCTCTCTTTACTGCTCAAAACAAGTGGCTATTAAAAAGAAAGGAGAGAAAACAGAATAATGCAGAATAAATGAATGGTACCCAACTACTGTGGGGCTTTATCTAACCCAACATTTGTTGAATTAGGGCTGACGTTAGAAACTGAAGTGGTGTGTATCATCAGTTCACTCAGCAGCACAGGTACAGGAGGTTTAATTGTGTCATGTGCAAATTGGGTGGTTACAGCAGGGTTAAAATACTCAGAGTTTAGAAAAAGGTGATGAGATAAGTCAGGAATGGGGTTGGCCGTTCTTACCGCATGATATTTAAGTATATACAACAGAAAAAGCTAAGGAACTAAAAGCATTATTATACTACAGAGAGTAAACTTGAATTTTAAAATAACAAATTGGCGATCATCACAAATTAGGATCTACAAAAGGGAAGATGAGACCAGACTGTGTTTCTATTTGCAGGTCAGATGGCAGTGGAGAGGACACTGGCGTCCCAAACATACAGAGAGGTCCATATGGTGTCAGAGACAGACACAGGCACCCTGTCAGGGCTGTTGAGAGGCAATGATAGTTTGTGCCAGGGGCTGAGGGCACAGGGCGTATGTCTTGGTATCAACAACAGAAATGGAGAGATGAAGGAGAAAACACAGAGGGAACAATGAAAAGTCGGAAAAAGGGCAGAGGAAAAAACTCGGATTGAGTGCTACATATTATTTGTCTGTCTGCCTTTGCTTGAGTGCTTTCACTCCAGCTCAGACTGTGTGTGCATGCAAGTCAGACTGAGCTGAAGAAATGAAGAGTACACAATTTGTGCATGCACGCGAGAGAGACAGAGAGAAAGAGAGAAAAGGGCGACTCACCATGGTCCTGAAGTGAGAGTGTCTCTATGTCAACAAGGTCACCAGCTCACTCTGCTCTCCATTCATGCAACCCCACAGATAAACCTTGTAAACAAAAAATATACATGAAAAAAATTATTAAACTGTAATAAACAACTGCCCCCCAGCCCAAACCGAAGAGTCAAGCCTTTCTGGCCTGACAAAGATTAGAGACCAAACAGAGGGCTTGTGTAAAAGGTGGGGCAGAAAACCACTAAAATTGACACAAGCTAACAGCTTCCTCCTGCATCTATCTCATGCACACACACACATATACAACCAAACACACATACACAGAGTTAATCCTATGCAGCAAAATTATCCTGCCTCCACTCGTTGAAGCCCTCCTGACCCTACCTTCCCCCATTTAGCCAGCATTTTGCCTGGGAGATAAAAAAAGAGCAAGTGACAGAGAGAGCATCAGCTGGCTATTACCCATTCATGCAAATAAACCATATTTGAACTTGAGAAAGAGAAACATAGAGAGAGAGAGAGAGGGAGAGACACACATCGAGAGAGGAGCTGTGTGCTAACCAAACAAAGCCACAGAAGCCCAGTTTTATTGATTGAGCTATTGATCCATACACAGATACACAGAGCCGACTGGTCAACAGTTCCACTGGACATCAGGGATCCACCACACAGTTAAGCACGTCCACCAAATGGATGTTAGCAATGGAGCAGAGGACATTATGTTTAATTTAATAATTGAATATAATATTTGATATAAAATATTTCACATTCTAGAAAGACACCACCCGCATTTTACATTTTGAGTCAAATCAACAATCCTGAAGGGCCATTGGATTAAATACTTCAGAGATTATAGACCCCCTAGTGGGTTGGCATGTTTTAGTCAACCATTTTCCAAAGCATACATTAATTTTTAGATTTACTTCCCTACTTCTTGGATTTCAGTTCTTGCCACAAAATTTACCTAAAGCTTGTTTGAGATTGATAATCCACCATAGTGAACATTTAGTTGCTTAAAAGCAAAGCAAAGCAAACCTATCCATGCTTTTGAATAGTGACTTGTGTCTGATAAAAAAACGTTTGGTTTCTTCTTTGGTTAAAAATTCTTAAAATGCGTCCATTATTTTCTATCACTGGAAGATACAGGATCTACAGTTGGCACCTTGCATGCACCTCTGACATCAGTGTATGTGTGAATGTCACATAAAGCACTCTGAGTGGTCGGAAGACCTAAAAGGTGCTATGTAAGTGCAGTTCATTTAGCACAGAGTGTTTTTTTTGTTTTGTTTTGTTGCTCCACTGATATCTGTCATCTTAGTATTGTCTGTTTAGTGAAAATTAGGGCTACACATATGGGTATTATGATTTGTGTTGAACATATGTTGAGTATAGCTAGAGCACAGAGTATACCACACAAGGAATAGTGGTGGTTGTTCCAGGCGTGTGCTAGAGATATCTATTCTAGCCTTGGGTGAATGTTTTAACTGGCTGTATTGTAAGTATTGTTGTTTCTCAAGCTAATATATATCAATAAGCTGTTGGAATGTTATCAACGTGCTATGGTCAAAAATGTGATGAAAGTGCATAATCCCTCTTTGTCTTTGTTGGTGTTATTTACAGGTCACACTGAGATCTCAGGGAGGTATGAAAACGTATGGTGCACTTTGGATAAAGCCGTAGTGCTAAAGTAGTAGCGCTTACGGGCAAAGGCATGCATGCAAAACCACCTGAAGATAATGTTATCATGACTCCCTTGAAAACACCCTGAGGCTGGAGGGCAGGGCGAGAGACTGTGAGAGGATGGATGCAAATGACAATGTATGGTGCGATGTACAATGATATAGTGGAGGGATGAGACAAGAAGATAGTGTTTGAAAGCAATTAGAAATCTGGCTACAAAGCACCTAAGAAGCTTTATTGATAAATTAAGAAGAAGTTGCAATGTTGCAAGACAAGCCACTAACTGCCAAGTTCAGCTCCCACAGAGAAGGTTTAAGATCGCAGGGCCTATCAAACTTCACCACACAGCAGGACGAGAGTAGAGTGAAGGGTGTTGGTGGACGGTTTGGTGTCATATCATATCCATATTCATTCCATACGTTTGAAGTCGAAAGAGGGCGGCTTTAATAATCATGGCTACATGGTCTTCAAAGAGAGATGAGACATGGGGAAGAGGAGTATAGTGTGAATGAGGAACTTCAAAGGGTTTTTGCGTGCACTCCCACATCCGTGTACACATAGCAAACGTGCGCGCACACACACACACACACACACACACACACACACACACCGTAGACTGTACTGTATTTACATATGAATGTCTATAACCAAAGGGTTCATAGGAAAATGAGAAAGAACAAGTTGCTCTACTTGATACATACTGTTCAGTAACTTTAATCATCAAGAAAACAAGTAAAAAGTGTGACACTAAAGTTAACAGGACTGATAATTTAATATCTGTGTCATCGTAACAGCTGTAATTATTTCTTCACAGTGACATGAGCCATGCTGCCTGTGCATGATCGCTATTGTCTCTATTGCAAACTAGTATCCAATGGTTTGTCTGCTAACTGGCTGTTTGAGTCCCAACTTGAAGTCAGGTAAGGCTGTGTAAGCTGAAGTATTGCATCATGTATCCACATCATACTTTATGGGTAAAAGGAGTTTTAACACAGCAGTATATCTTAGAATAAGCACAGAAGTGCCTTGAAATGTTCCTAAAATCAATGCTAAATCAAAATTACAAGACTTTATCTAAACTATATCTGAAACAGATGTAGTGAGATCTTAGACCTTTAACATTTGATAATGCTTACTTTTAGAAATTAGAAATAAACAGCTTCAGTGTGAACGCAGCTGCACCAAAAGTCAAGTGAAATGAAACATACAATACACTCCATTTTCTTAAATAAGGAAAGAAATCACTTTCCTGATATATATTAATAAAATAATCAAAGTTAACATTTAGCCTGAAATCAGTCCACTCTCACTCTCAAGAGCAGGACAGCCATGTGAAGGAGTAGTGAATTTGTCTATGGATGTACAGTTAAAACTACTAGTGCTGATGTCTCTCTCTCCATATGAAACACATGCCTCAAGCCAAAACAGCCTTTCATCCTCCCAAAGCCATGCATTATTGATGATCAGACCAGAGAGAGACACTGAAACACACACTGTGTATCCCAGTGTGAAGACTGCCTGCCTGTGTGAACGCGTGTATGGATGCACATCTGTGTGTGCCTAAGTGTGTGTGAGTGTATGTGACTAAACAGGTGGGCTGGATCCTTTCAGTCATTAGTTGTGTAAATTGTCAGAGAACCAATCAAAAAGCAGATGATGACAGTAAAGCAGCCATTGGCTCACACTCTCTACTATCATCATGACAACAACCTCTGTGACCAACTACCATCTCCAGTGTCTCCAGTATGTGTGCTATTTGTTTCTTGTTGCACACAACACCATTTCGTATGTGTGATGCCATCATTTCAAGCATTTGCTGACGCAATACTTGTGTTTACAATGAACCCTGCAGCCTTCATCGACACATAGCAAACTTCTTCAGAGAGTTTGCTTGTAGAATATTCAAGTTCTCATTTCCCCCATTTCAATATAAACAACAACCAGACAGACCAGTGTTTCCCAGTTAGGCAAAGTAGTGCAGGATTGCTCAGGGGCCATTTTAAACTCTTGAAATAATTAATTGAAGCGTCACATTTTTAATTAGCCTATGCATGTTATGGAAAAAATGGAAAAAGAAAAATACACAGCTGCTTCTAGTTAAATCACAATAAGCTTATTTCAGCAAGAGGAATACGCTTGTAAAAAATGCTTCTTATTTCAATAAGCAGCTTTTCTTATGTATTAGAAATACAGCATAAAATTATTATCACCATAGCATTGAGGTATATATCAGACCATTCAATGACATGATTTTGCTCCTGGTGAATTTATTAATATTACAACACAAGAACGGGGGCTGTTCTATGCCAATAAATGGTCCTAAGCCTAAAAATATTACATTTACAATGATGAAAAAACATTTTAGAAGTTGGAACAGGTGAATGGTGAAAAACATTACTTATAAGATTCACTGATAATCGAAAATCGAAGAACTGTAACACTGTAGAGCTGTCCAACTACATTGATTTATTTCCTTGTTAAAGACTATTTCAAGACTGAAAATCAGACTAAAAGTGCCAAGATTTGATTTTTGTATTGATTTCCGTCAGCAGCAGTCAAACAGAATAAGAAATGTTAGAATTATTTGTTATTCTATGTGATATAAACAAAAATAATCATATTTTATTCACACAGGTGAACGGGGCAACGTTGTGAATATCGCTGCTAAAGTTCATAAAGTATCAATTCATCTTTCACCACATTCCCACAATATTCTTCAATTGAAGAAAATGAAATGTCACAGAGAAGTCAAGAATGATCTTTAGAGAGTAACAAAATAAACCTTCACTCTCTGACGGGGCTCATGGGTTGTTGCTGAGCCTGTGGGAATGTGCGGTACATTGATGTTTCTAATGAAGAGCGCTGAGCTCCATTGATCCACCAGGGATGAGAGTGAGCTGTCAAAAGCTATCAGGCAAGTCAAAGACCCACTTTCAGCCCTGTGCAGCTGAAGTGAGCACGATACTGTTGGGGCACAAGGAAGAGCAGCTAAACCTCCCAAGGCAAATGCTACAGTGAAGAGGCACACACGCAGACACTGCTTTGGTGCCTTCACAGGGTTAAAGGGGTTATTTGTTCAATAAAGAAATATTACACAAATAACAAGGGGTTAGGATGTGTCAGACATTAGAGGAGTGTTTACCCATGCAGCCTTCAGGTGTGTTTGGTGCAACTGTCTAAGAACAACTTTCCATTTTATTAACAGGAAATGTTTAGGCAGACTGGGGCTGATTAGTTTCATTATTAGACTACATGCTTAGTCTCTAAAATGTCAAAAACAGGGAAAGAATGTCCATCAAGAGAGCCAAAAGTGGTGTCTTCAAATGTCTCCAAAACCCAAAGATATCCAGTATACATATATGATAAAGAAAAGAGACAAATAGTCCCATCTGAGGAGCTAAAAACAGAGAATGTGCAGCATTTTTCCCTACTTCTATGATTGGAAATTATCAAAATCGATTATCGAAATAGTCACTAGTGGTTCTTTCGATCAATTAATTATGTAATTGCATAATCCTTTCATCTCTTTGTTTCATTTTGTCACAGTGTATGAAACAGCACGTCCACATATCAAATATGAGTGTTGTTTCATCGAGTTCTGTTGTTCGTAGTGCTGTACTTACAGTATGCATAATACAAGCTAGTGAAAGCACAAATCATTGCATAGATACTGAGAGTAAATGCAGGATTAAACTGGATTAAAACAGAGCACAGATGTGAATGTAGGTGGAGCTACAGTAATGTACAGTAGTTGTGCTTTCATATAACAATGCAGTATAGTATAGAGTATGTATAACTGCATCTGACTGCATTCATATTGCTTAACTATCCATTCATAATAACACATTGGTCCATCAACACAGAAATTCATAGTTGTTAGACATTACTGTACAAGATTCTGCTTCATTGATGCCATAGTTTAGCATCAAAATTTTGGGATCCTCAGGATGTACATTCAGTTTAATTTACTGTGAGGGTTATAAATAGAGTGGACAAACTATAAATATACAACTCAGTGTAACCCAGTACAATTAAACAGCACTATAAAATGCAGCCTCCGAAATGACCAGAAAGTTTTAAATCATCACGATTTTAAAATAGCTTCAACAAAAATGGATTATTATAAACTTAATGAAAGTAGGATTTATATTGCAGAGCCTATTAAACTGCAAAAAAACTTACATACTGATATTTTTGATGTAGTGATGTTTTAAATATACCATCATTTTTATATAATCTGTTTGAGGCTCCCACTTGCTCTTGAAGGTATGTCACAGGACATTTTGGGGTCACAGGGTAGAAGGTTAAGACACCCCAGAAAGCAGAAAGACCAGATTTAATTTACAGAAGGTTTAGAATTATGATAAGTCAATCACAACTACACGACCTTCAACAAACCAATGTGATCTGATGAGACAAACCAGTACCACAAACACAAATGTCAGCTGTAGGACTGTTGTGAAGGGCCTGGACTGCATGCAGAGACACAGTTGTGTTGTGGCTGTCACCTTGTACATACAGTACAAAGCAGATGAGGTTTTAGTGGACTTTGTGTTTTCCTATTGTATAATTTTGCTTCACAGTTGATAGAAGCCATGCAAGCAGACCAACATCTCACACTTTGAGAAAAAAACCACAGACTTGCTCAAATATCCCAAAGAAGCAAAATAATCTGTCTAGTAAAGAAAAAAACCCCATCTAAAACACTTCAGTCTCTCAATCTGTCTTTGACACAACAGTGAGGCACACTAGCAATTACACTGGACTTGTAACCCCCTTGCTAATACTGCACATGGTACAAGGCACTTTTAATCAGTCAGTGTTGCAACTGGAGAATAATCTTTTAGGCCCGTGTCGTCACAGGCTGGCGAAAAGGGGAGCAAATCTCCTGCTTTGCATGGACTTAAGAAAGATTATAAAACAGCAAAAATGCAATGCGTCAGTCACACTGTTTCCATTGCACCCTGTGGTTAACCCGTCCATATACTTTCTGTGAAGCATGTAAGGGCTAAAACATGCTCGCAGCAGCATGCAAATATTTCCACATGAAAAGAGGTTTGTCATATGTAAAGTGTTGAGATTAGCAATTCTTATCGGTGTGACATTTAGTGACCGGGAAATAGAGATGTCCAAAAATTGGGGTCATGGAGTCAGCACCTTTGTAGGGATGACATATGTAGGAATGTATGAGGTGTACAGAAATTTAAAGAAAAAAGTAAAAGAAAGTGTGCGTGCATGTGTGTGTGGGCGCCTGTGTGTGTATGGGGAGGGGCTCAACAGGAAAAGTTGGCCCTCTGTGGTTCAGCAGTTCTGCCAGTGTAAAACAACATGTGGTTTAAGACTATGATATGGAAAAATGAGTTGTTTTGGAAAAAGTAGACAGGTTATTTTAGTAAATGTATTTTAGTAACATGTATGGCCTATTTTTGGAAGCGGGACCTGCTAAATATTAGAGTTGCAGAACTGGTCTACAACTTTTTTGTGCACAAACTGTACAGTAGATGTACAGAAGTCTATTGTAATTTATCTAGTGAGTCAGTCGGCTTTAAAATAAATTAGTCCAAAATGTATTTTTCAAAATAAAGCTAAACTAACATCCATAAAGGTACAAAATGGTGATAATTAAGTAAAAAGGCCATTAAAGCCATAAAATAATCTTAGTCACACTGACTTCTGTCCTTACAATGAATGAGTATGAGTGAGAATAAGTTTGCGTGAGAAAAAAAAAGAGATGTTTAAACCTGAAGTCACACGTGGCAGGTGATACAAGAATATTACCTAACAACTTGTAAAAGTAAAATCTAGCTCATAATCCAGTGTGCGACGTTTTAGATTTAATAATACAACAGCAGATCAAAAAAAAAAGCCGATGAACAGAAACGCGTACATACATTTCAACACATATTCCTACAATGAAGAAATATCCCACAGCAGAAAAATAAGATTTCTGACTAAACAATTAAGCAACAATCACATCTTTGCATTCGTGGGACACAACATCACTCACCTCACAGCGACGTGATGACAGCTCAGTTGTGTTTTTGGGGGTGAACTGCAAAGAGAGAGAGAGAGAGAGAGAGAGGAGAGAGAGAGAGAGATAGCAAGGAGTTGCGTCTAATCTCGTGGAAAAGAATAAAAAAATATTGATGACTTCACATAATTCAGATAACGGAAGCACACAGAAGAACTCCGCCGTGCACTTTTGCAAATTACAGTCATACGTGATCACTAAGTTGCAACCCGTGAAGATACAGCCTCCTGCCGCTTTAAGTGGATGTTAAAAAAAAAAAAAAAAAAAAAAAACCTTTCGCAGTGTGGTTTTGCTGGTTTAAGATTGGCTACCACCGCCCGATTTACTTTTCCACAGAGCCAATGAGATCACTGAACAACCGGCGCTGTGGTGCGCGGCTGTACTCACAGGACGTCCCCTGGTGCCTGGTGTACACAGCGAGAGACGTATCCCGCCCGGCGGTGCTACGGTGGAAACAAAAACAAGCAAACCCTTGTGGACGTCGAACGTTACGCTGTGGGAGATAGTTCCCGGGAGATGTAGTCCATTCGACGGACGGCTACCGTTACTGTGAACGACGCAGACGCCGCGTCAAAACTACACGTCCGCCATTTGTAAAAGGGATACCGCTTGCATCAGCGTGTGGACGGCACTCACTGGCAAAGTTTATATCAGCAGCTGGGTTTCTTCTCTTGTTTTAAAGTAAAAAAAACAACAACAACAACATATATAAATATACATTTACCGTTAAAGCCAGTCGGAGTAGCTACCAACGGCCAGATGAAGCTCTTCGTAAGTGAAGGCAACCCGCATTGCCTGAAGGTGTTAGCTGCGTTAGGAGTGACTGGGGTTCAGTGCGACGTTCAGTATGTCAACCACGAAGGTAAGAAAAGCATGGTCAGCTTACACATTAGTCTGTGAGTCTACCTTTACCGGGGACTTTCAACAGCTGGGGCTCGTCATTTATGTACGTGTGGTTTTGTGGAGTTACAGTTTGTGGTGTAACGTTTACTGACTGACACTGACAGGCTGCTCTCACTTCAACAGGACTGACTACAGCTAGCTGGATATTACACAGCCACAACCGTCAGTCACTGATGAATGGAGAGAACAGTCCATCTGGGTCTGAGAAGCAGCTAGAAATCTCTCTTACCGCACATCACTGCTTTGTTTGTCTTGTTTCAGTACTGTTCGTTTGTGTAGCCTTTGTGTAGCAGTGTGTAGCTTCAGGTGTCAGTACAGTAAACCTCTCTAATGTCTAACATTACTACTTTAAAGCCTGTATCAGTCTGGGATTGGATTGGAAAGCTGTATTAGAGACACAATCAAATATCTTATCTTGTTATACCGTATTTTTCAAAAAGTCATTGTCAGTGTTTGGGGAAAGCTTCTGTTACTGGTGTCAGGCTGCACCTACTAAAAAAAGATAGATGAAAACTTATTTGAACAGGGCTGGCTTATTGACACACACACACAGAGAGAGAGAGAGAGAGAGAGAGAGAGAGAGAGAGAGAGAGGAGAGGAGAGGAGAGGAGGCCAACATGGCCACCATCCAGGTTTGAATTATACTAATCTCTTCTGTTACGTGTATTGACAGTGACACAAGTCTGTCTGTATTTTGATCTATATTAATTTCAGCCAAACAACTCATCCCTCCTCAGGATCAGGGGCAATTAGTGGTCAGGATAGGCTGTTTTAATACAAGTGGTCCACAATGAGCTTGACATGGTAGTATTGGTGGTTCTCAACCTTTTTGTTGTCAAGGACCCCCAATTGATCCATATCAGGCCACAGACCATTGATAGTATATACTGACAGACCCATATTTGATAAGATGTAGTCTCAGGGAACCCTGTCTGATAAGATTTAGTTATACCATAACTGTCTACACTATAGATTGGCAGATTAACAGTGACAAGTGTGAAACCTGTGATTAAATTAGTCATATAGATTCTCTCATTGGGCTAAATTGACAGTGAAATGATAGTGAAATTAAAACATCCCCCCCCCGTAACCCCTTCAAATACCCCTGGGTTGCAAAGGAATCAGATTCTAATTAAACGGTAATATAGCCCAGCTTCGGGCGTATGGTCTGGTTGTTTCAGACATGTGAGAGCGGCCTCACTCCTAGTCCCAGATGTGTGCTAGTCCTGCTAGGGATTTGGACCACAGAGATGGATAATCAGGGCCACCTGTGATGCAGCCACAGTGTATGAATGAAGTGGACTGAATATAAACAGCATTAGTCGTGTTGAAGTATACTGTATCATATGTAGTATGTAATGGTTTTGTTATCTATCAATTGATTCATTACAAAGTCTAAAATATTGAACATTTATTAAAGTTACAATAATAATCATTGTTAATGTTACTCCTGCTGGATTGAATCTTATCAAATTATATTGTCCAAGTCAAGACATCAGTAATAATGTGTTACCAGAATCCCCTCATCTGCTCTGAGTTCTGATAAATTACAGATTAAGAAGATCAGATCCTTGACCTTCCATGTGACCTTTACGTTCTTCATAAACCATTCTAGTAACTTAACTGATAAGTATTGAGGCTGAGAATTTGATCACAGGATTATCCTTGATGCATTTGATGATTCTTGTGTTATTAGTTCTCCATATACTCATATATTTAACTCTCATATAATCTCTGCCCAGGACGTGTTGAAATGAATTTGATCCAACAGATTTCTTCTCTCTCTCTCTCTCTCTCTCTCTCTCTCTCTCTCTCTCTCTCTCTCTCTCTCTCTCTCTAAAGATTAGAAGGAGGTTTTATAGTCTGAAACATGTTCAACCAGCTGAAGAATCTAGTCCTACCACTCATAGAAACAAACTCATCTGCATAACAATATTGTCTGCTAACAAACATTTTTGATTTTAACCAGAGAGAGTGGTGCCCTTCCTTAGCCGTCCAACCTTGCCAGCCCTGCTCCTGCCTAGTGGACTGCACCTTTTCAGCTCCAATGCCATCTGCCGGTCAGTACATCATAGTCCTGCTTGGTCGTTTATGAATGCCAATGCCAGGTTGGCATGGATGTGGAGGCTATTAATCACTGCCTCTAAGTAACTTGTCAGATATTCAAAATCCTAAAGAGCCCTTTGAGCAACAGAAATGTATTTTCACATATCTCAGTATGTAGTCATGCCAATAGCTTTGGCTGTAACTTCAGGTTTTCTTAATTGTATTGGGATGGCAGCAGACATTTCTCAGATAGATATCTTACAAAATAAAACAGGTGAGTAAAATGTTAATGCTTTTGTTTGACAATGATTACATTACAGTACAATTTTGAGGCTAATTTTTTTTTAGGTATGTTTGTTTGGCACATCAGAGGAAATTTCTTTTGAAAGCAAGTGAGCTATTTGACTTCCTTCTGTTTCTCACCTTTTGACATATTAGATACCTATTTGAAGTAAGTGGAAAAGACTCCAGTGAACGTTGCAATCAGTGGCTTGAATGGGAAGCCACAGATCTTCAGGTAAGCACAATATAAAAACACATTTTGCTGGTCATGTATTGTACAAAACACTAAACCTGAACAAATCTATGTGCATGCCCTGTAGCAACAGGAAGGAAATGAACTGTTTAACCTCTGTCATGCTCAAATGTCATTCAGTTAATTCTAATTCATTTCTGTTTTGTCTTATTTGTGCAGCCTGCACTGCTACAGGCCCTTCACATGGCAGTGCTACAGGGAAAGGGATCAGAGGTGTCCAAGGTCCTCCAGGGGCCCCTAAACTACTTGGACCAAAGCTTGAGCAAGGGGAACACGCCATATTTAACTGGGGTACAGTATTTGCATCTCTTCTTAGTCGCTACCGCACTTGCTTTTTTCCAATACCCATTTAGTTGCCATGTATAGTATAAACACATTTAGAAGATAAAGACAAACACACTTGATGATATATGATCAAGTCAAAAGTTCATGGTGCCTCTCTGGAAGCTCAGCTGAGCTTAACTGAGCGTCTCCGCTGTGCCAGATCAGGCTCCTCGGGCAACATTTCTTGTTTTTTTTCTTTTTCAGCTGCTGATGTTGAGCTAGTGATGCATTTTTAAGTTAAAACAATTTATCTGGGGATGAGGTCCCTTATGTTGCAGATGTGCCTGAGTGTGGGTGGGTGGATTTTGGGGGGGGATGTCTGTCTCTGTGCTATTTGCAGCCCCCGTGGCAACAAGTCATCTGAGTCTGTCATATATTTCATGTGTACAGAAATGTGTTTTGTTAAGTCTCTTGGTGATTGACATGACTGGGAGGAACACTGTGTCTAGCTTAACAGAGATTGTGGTTTTCACACACAGTGATACATATAGTCCAGGTTTTAAATAGTCTTTCTTATGGTTGTTCTGTATGCAGAAATTGCACTGGGGGTCCGGTCTGCATTGTTTAGCGTTTTCAAAACGATAAGCATTTAACCTTTAGGTTAGTTGACAGTAAAGGACACATAGCAAGATATATTGCGTGTTAATTGCTTTAAAAAAATAATGTTCATTAAACTGTGCTGTGTTTCAGGAAGCTGTTTCAGTTGCTGATGTTGTTTTGTGGGCTGCGCTGTACCCCATTTTATCTGACTCTTCACTAGCATTGGGTAAATACTAATAAACTTTGAAATTATTTGTTATTTATTATTGGCTATACATACATTTTCTATTCATGAACACATTTTTTTTAATAGTGTAACTTCTCTATTTTCATTTAATAATTCCATTTTCTTTTTCCTTTACTTACCTTTCACGTTTTATTTTAAAATATTTATTTACAATACTCTCTCTCTCTCTCTCCCCCTCTCTCTGCCTCCCTCCCTCTTTTCCAATCGCCTTTGCTTTCCATTTCAGGTGAATGCAAGTCTGTAAAGACTTGGTTTGACCGTGGGGCTGCTGTTATGTGCAGTTTCCAGGCTGCTGCTCAGAAAGTGCTGCAGGGAAAAGGCCTGCAGGGCATGAAGAGCTACATGCAGAGGCAGCCTGCCCCTCAGAGCAGCCAGTGCAGAGACACACAATCATGCAACAGCAACCCTGCTGAGGTATCAGCCAGATCATCAGGATAACTATTAGACTTAAAGCTTTCTTACTGAACAAAAAGCATTCAGAGGTGCTTCAGTGCCTAACTACACTTGTGCTTATGCCTCAGGAAACATATACATGTAAGGTTTCCAAGAAAATGTATAGTCTTTTTATTTTTATAATGCAAATAACACCTGTTGTGTTACATGTATTGTCACAGGTTTCCTTTCCCACATTTTCTATATTCACCGTAACTTTTTCACTTGGGAAGAAAGTTAAAGCACTCAAAGGGTTGCAAGGCTCAAATTTCACCTCACTTAGACTAAGCAGGGCTCTCTTGTAAAGCAGATGCGGTCTCCGTGTGAGAGTTAACTTGGCTCTATGAAATCTAAATTAACACCCGTGTTAGGATATACTGTAGAACATGCAGCGTGTAGAGGTTACATCACTATTTTCTTTATCCTCTATTTCTTTCTTTCTTGTGTGAGGATTTCAGCAGGTGCCAGTCAAATATAGAAGCACCAGTTACGACACCCTGTAAAAGGAAGTTGCACAGTGTGTGTATCTCAGATTGCTAAATACTTTAGCTTCGGGGTTAGAGGTCAAAAGGACGGGGGAAAAGGGTTGAAGACTGAACACTGAACAGTTGAGTGTATTTCTTCGTCTTTTTGATCCAGAAGTTTAGAGAGAGGATGGTCCTTGATAAGGACTCCCTTTGCTAGAAAGGGATCACGTTAAAAAAAATATCACTTACTGTATACAGTGTGATTCTTTTGACAAGTCATTATAGCTTTGAGAACTCTCTTCAGGCTCTCTTGCTTGCTAACATCATGTTGAAATTGAGGTAATTGTGATGTTAAGTTCAGTACTCCAAAGGCAGTTCATTATGAATAGTAGTTTTGTCATTTCACTACCATTTCAAATTTTTTCCCCAGTAATGCTATTTAATTAATTAAATGTAATATAACAACAGGATTAAAATACAAATATGTGCTTGGGGAGATCACCAGCCTAATAATTCTCTATATCTCAATGTTTGTTCAGGGCGAGGAAGGTGAACGTGTGGTTTCAGAAGAGGAGATGGAGGCAGCTGCTGTCACCTTTAGTAAAGGTTTGAATGCCTGCCCATTGGCTACAAACAGACAACACCCCATGTAAGTGATTAAAAGTGCGGTATCCCATTCTAGACATTGAGAACTTACTCAGAGTTGCATGCAGTTCTCAGGCACTGTTTCAGGCATAAAGCGGTTTTAAATTCATATAATATTTAATTCATTGCATTGTACACATTTCCTCCTGGACATCTCGTCAGGCTCACAGATCTGCTATTGTTTTAAGGCCTTAAACTTAGTGGCTAGCAGTGACTCTGTATATTAAAGTTTAACATGTTATATGATGTTGTTGGGATCACATCACCTAAGATCATCTTTCTGTGGGACAATCCCACTAACTTACCCAGCAACCGTCATGTGCAGTAAAGCAACCTAATTTTCTAAACTCCAACAGCAGAGAGGAGATAGGAGTTATGAGGGATTCAGATTTGAACCCAGATCTGTTTTTTCCAGTTTGCCACAGGAGGGCAAGCGAAACTTGCTTGTGACCAGCGCCTTGCCTTATGTCAACAACGTCCCCCACCTGGGCAACATCATTGGCTGTGTCCTCAGCGCTGATGTCTTTAGCAGGTAGGAATTCGGTCTTGTAATTAATTTTTCTGTCTACATAGGTGCCAACAAATTGCTGATGATCATCTATGTGCATAGATAATGTACAATACAGGCATATCACGATATCCTGCTTTTCCTTCTTGTCATTCACTCAGTAACTCCCCAACATCATCTTTCTTTCTTCAGTTATTTTTTCTTCTCTACATATGTCTCTCTCCCTTGCCATCCCTCCCTCTGAGTGTCTCATGTCTTACTGTGCTGACTCCGTGCGTCTCCTCCTCTAAGGTACGGCCGTCTGCGAGGATGGAACATGCTGTTTGTGTGTGGCACAGATGAGTATGGCACAGCTACAGAGAACAAGGCCAGAGAGGAGGGTCTGACGCCGCAGCAGATCTGCGACAAGTACCATGCCATTCACTCCAGCATCTACAAGTGGTTCCAGATTGACTTTGACTTTTTTGGCAGAACCACCACCGAGAAGCAGACGGAGTAAGTGGAA
This sequence comes from Dicentrarchus labrax, assembly GCF_905237075.1. Taxonomy (NCBI): domain Eukaryota; kingdom Metazoa; phylum Chordata; class Actinopteri; family Moronidae; genus Dicentrarchus; species Dicentrarchus labrax. The sequence goes on along the minus strand of NW_026136711.1, from coordinate 24,841,483 downwards.
GCAGGGAAGATTGTTGTGGCTATGGTTAGATGTGGTTCTGATGCTTCTTGGCTTTGGTATGAAAGGGCATGTTTCCATACGATTACTACACAATTACGTAACATAGGATTACTATAATCTTGCAGTAGATACTGGTGTGGATGTCTAGCCCTCTCAAGCATACATTCGACTTAATCTCAGAGATTACTGATCACGATTGTAGAATTTAAGTTATTGCTTACATTTCCAGGGTTTACCAAATGAAAAAAGTATCCCACCATTATTGTTTAATTCTTGAGCAGCAATGTGTCTGGAACTACTGTTATCACATGTGACACCTGTCACTTATGAATTAGTCAAACACTGGCACAGCACACAACTAAAATGAGCGTTATGTGTAAAAGTAGATTTAGACAGTCAGGTGAGGTTTCACTTCATTGTAATATAGTAATGTATTTACTCAAGAAACAGTATCACTTCTCACAACTTTTTAAAAAGTCAGCTGAAAGGAAAGGTATTGGCGTCAGTCTAGGAAAAAAAAATTGGATGTTCTCTTCTAGTAGAGTTATCAATTTTATAATATTGAGGAGATCAAAGTGTGGGGATGAAATAAATTGCTTTAGAGTCATTGATTGTTGCTCTGAGGAATTACTGAAACAAAGAAAAACAATGGAGTGGGAGGGATTTCTTGTCAGTGTGTGCTTGGATCAGGTGTCGGCTAATTTCTTGTTTGTATAAGTGGTTAGGTTTTTGGTGTGTTTTACCTACTTACATGTGGAAATGGATACGAAAAGAGATGCACTTTTCTTCAGTAAAGAAGAGACTTAAATTCTTGAGCTTGTACATAGAAAAGGATTACGAAGATAAAAACTCTTGTTTTGCAGCCCTTGCTTTGAGAGTGAACAGCATTAAAGGCATCAAACACCATGCACCAGAACTGTGTGCTTTGAAAAATGAAAACGGCCCACAGATTAAAGACTTTTGATTTGCTTCATGAAAAGTGTTTTGGATGTCAGGTCATACATTTTAGATTTAAAATTCACCACCAAAGGTTAGTCAGCTTTGTTTGGAATTGTTTTACTTCATGTTTTTCTTAACAAATCAATGACCCAAATTTTCTTTCTTCTTTTTCTAGTATATTGCTCAATTTTCTAGATTGCTATATTGATCCATAAAGTTTACATCATTTTCTAGCTAACAGGGAAGAACAGTATAAATCTTATTTGGAAAACAAAAATGAGGTCAGGGTGTAATGACTCATTACTTCCCACATAACACAGTCGTCATCATCAGTGTGTTCACACAAAATATTTTCTCCTTGCATCCCAGGGACAACCCCCAAAATATTGTTAATCCATCTTTGTCCTCTTATTATCCCTTCAGGATAGCCCAGAATATTTTCTGGCGACTCCACAAGCACGATTTCCTGGTGGAAGACACAGTGGAGCAACTGCGTTGTGAAAGCTGCCAGCGCTTCCTTGCCGACCGCTTCGTAGAAGGCACCTGTCCCCACTGCAGCTACCCAGAAGCTCGTGGTGACCAGTGTGACAAGTGTGGGCGGCTCATCAATGCTGTGGAACTCAGGGTGAGTTGGGAGGAGCATGTTGATGATAAAAGGCAAGAGTAGGATGATCATGAGGAATCTATGCTGATTATTGACATTAATTGACTATTAGAAAGAGAATGATAGCCGGGCCAATTGCTATACCATTTTTATTCTTCTATGTTAATCTATATTGAAGGCAAAAACATGTTCCGATACTAATTGGCTTTCCATTTTCTACTTTGCCTTACTTTGCAGTTTTTACATCCACGTCAGTTAGTGACTTCTTGCATATCCCAGAATGAGTTTCAAGAGTCTCTGGAGAACAAGGGTGACATATAGGAATAGAAGTATATAGATAGCTGGACAACTATTTGTTTTTAGGGTGAGGCCTATGATGCCAACTGCACCACGTATTTGAAACTAATCATTAACTGAAGCAGCAGTACATACATGATCTTTTTGGGCTGCTGTGCCTCTTACACTATACCGGTATATATTTCCTCTTTTTGCAGAACCGTGAATCTAGAAATACAGACTTCCTCTTTTAGTAAGAGAGGCTGACACTACAACCTTTAATTTACTGTTATGGTAGTATTGTTGCTGCACTGGAACTTTGAAAAATTGTTTCTGCATTCATAAATGAAAAAAATATCCTATAAATTGCAATTTCAGGTAAAAATCATGTTACATTTAGCCTAACCAGTGATCATTTTTGATGGCTGTCCCCTCCAGGAACCACAGTGTAAAGTCTGCAGGCAGACTCCAGTCATCCGCTCCTCCAAACATCTTTTCCTGGACCTGCCAAAGGTATGTTTTCTCACTGCATTGTAATACCCTGGGTTGTCCATCCTATAGTTTAGACTGTGTTTTTTTTTTTTTTTTTACTAAGGGGATCGAGACAGAGTTGGCCAATTAAGAAAGTACAAGTATGAAGTACAATTCAGAGTCAGATAGCTTGTGGAAGGCAGTTATCCTTGTGGTAATTAGTTTTATATGAAGAGTTTTACTCTTTCTAGAGCAGAAGTTTAGAGTTAAGACATTCAGTTGTTTTCATCAGTCTTTTCATTCTCCTTCTTTCTGTCATGCAGCTTGAGGCTCAGTTGGAGCAGTGGCTGGACAAGTCAACCAGCACAGGAGACTGGACAGCAAATGCCAAACAGATCACTCGCTCCTGGCTGAGAGATGGACTCAAACCTCGCTGCATCACCAGGGACCTGAAGTGGGGAACACCAGTACCTCATCCTGACTTTAAAGAGAAGGTCTGCTATTGTCAGCTAAAAATTTCACATAAAAAAATCTTGCTATTTGATATTATAGTTTATTATACAGTAGAAACGATTCACACACCACTAGTTTTTTTCCCCTTCTATTGAAACATAACGAAGCTCTACTGTTGAGCTAAATTACCTTGCTGTGAAGATAATGAATACAAACACTTAATATCTAAGGTCAGGTTTCTAATTAAACATTGAAAATGACTGTGCACTTCATTAACTGTTTACAAATGCTGCCGTGACTGATGATACTGCAGTGCTCTTTAATAGCACACTGGTTCTTCACTGGGAGGTGTGGCATGTCTAAACATGTTGCAATGCTGACCACTTCTTTTAGAACACACCTCAAACTTTTTCCGAAAAATAATGCACAAGGAAACTGACAATGACCTGGATACAAATATTGATTACAATCGCAGATGTGACTTCAGACAAATCACATGATCCAAAATTCATTTCTGTAACACAAAGCAATTGCAAAAATGTATTTAATTCATTTATGATTCTTGCTACCTCTGCAGGTGTTCTACGTGTGGTTTGATGCCCCCATTGGTTATTTGTCCATTACCGCCAACTACACTGACAAATGGGAAAAGTGGTGGAAGAATCCTCATCAGGTAATCCACCCCGACACACACACGTCAATTTATGAGCCGAGCAGGGAACTGGTGCACAAGCTTGGCACAGATTTAGTCCTCTTTACAACACAGAATGGGTCTGATTGCTTTTTTCATTGCCCCATCTGGTCTTTTGCACTCTCCATTTGAACAGTGTAATTCCTAGCTCCATATAACCCTAATGTGAAACAGATGAAGACATAACCTCTTTGATGATGATTAAAATGCACATTCCGTTTTGTACCCACAGCTACAATGTGCACACAGGATAATGTATAGAAGGAAATACAGCTCCACTTCTTGAAACATCCACTCTGAGATAAATGTTGGAATGATCAGTCTACCAAAGGCTTTCTTGATTTTTGTCATCAGCTTTACTTAGAAATAGGGAACTATTTGACATTCTGTGTGCGCCTACAGTATGCGATGATATTTTAAGCTTTCGTGCCACTCAGCTTTTCACACATACAGTAGCAAGCGTTGAGCTGGAAACTTAGCTAGCTTGTTCATTTATATGTGGACTTTATTTAACTGAGAGTTCTTTAAAAAGAAGTCTCATAGATAAAAAAAAAATCTAAGATATCTTCTTCATACTCACTGACTCATTCATCTCATCTCTATCTAAAAACCCCAGGACTGAGCTCCTGTTATGTGTGTGATGGCCTGTATTTGCACAGAGGGAGAGATGGGGGGTTGGGGAGAGCTGATAAGTCCTCTTTGAACTGGATGATCTCATGATGATCTAATATGATGTCATCCTAACAGTGCAGTGTTGTGTCTTTGCCACCAGGTGGAGTTGTACAACTTCATGGCCAAAGACAATGTGCCATTCCACAGTGTGGTGTTTCCCTGCTCCCTACTGGGAGCTCAGGACAACTACACTTTGGTCAACCACCTCGTTGCCACGGGTAAGACTGAATGATTTCACCCGTTGATTAGTTATTTATATATTAGACTAATTCACCACACGACAGAACTTAAAATGTTTGTTTTTTTAAACTGTAATGACACATTAACTCTGGCAGTTATGCAACACGATCATGAATGTTAATTAAGGTTCAGCTTTGAGAGTAACTTATGCTGTAACTTCCCAATAGAATATCTGAATTACGAGGACACTAAGTTCTCCAAGAGCCGAGGCGTGGGTGTGTTTGGAGACATGGCCAAGGACACAGGCATCCCGTCTGACGTGTGGCGATTCTACCTCCTGTATGTGCGTCCAGAGGGACAGGATTCAGCCTTCTCCTGGGCTGACATGGCTACAAAGAACAACTCTGAGCTGCTCAACAACTTGGGCAACTTTATCAACAGGTTTGTAATAGTCACATGTTATAAAATGAATTCCTGCTCTCTACATGTGGTCAGCAAATAGTAAAATTTACTGAGAAATGTCAGAATTCAAACTTCGCCAGTGACCCTAACAAGGTAACCTGCACCTATCTCGTCATGATATTTGTTCCCTGCCATCTGACTTTGTGACAGTGTCTGTTACTGTTTGTTTTTCTATTTGAATTGTTTTGATCAGTCACCAGTGAAATAAAAAAAATGGGGCAATCCACCTCAAGTTGCTCACATTTTGCTAATAAGTTTCACTCAAAAAGCAAATGTGCAACAAAACTGTCATCCAGTCCATTTAACAACTAAGTTTTCAGATTGTTGTACTCATTGAAAAAAAGTCTGTTAGAGCAGTAACTATTATAAGAGGCTCACCCTAGTTTTCTAAATTTGTTTGGGATGGTGTAATTTAGCCCCAATTACATTGCCTCAAATGATTTTTAAAAGATCAGGGTTAAATCCCACATCAAAGATTTTTCTCAGTAGCTTTTTTTCAAAGTACCTTGATCTTCAAAATTGGTCTCGGGCAGCAACGTTGATGCTTAATTGGTTCAAAAATATCTTGTAGATTGCATTCAGCCTAAGGTGTTGGAGGTAGAAAATATTCTGCTTCAGAAAAGAAATTCTGTCCTTGCCTGGATCCAGTTACTGAATCACTACATCATTAGCGACAGGGTGTCCATCTTATGCCACTTTTTAATTCATCAGCGGTTCTGGGGTGTGGTGTTCCAGCTAATTGCTGTTCAGCTGAAACATTGACTGTTGAGAATTCACAAATAATCAGCTTGACAAACCAAAATGGATAAATCCCTACTTTATATTTACCAGCAGCAAATAATACTTTATTGATTAGGATGATTCAATAATTTTTTTTATAGTAAGAAAATTGCTCTTTATTTTCCCAGGATGAATAAAAACCTCAGGGCTTGGCAGTTACACTATTCAAAAGACTAAAACAAATTAAGAATACAGGTCACACAAAGTTCATGCTCACACATCAGGATCACAGTTCACTGTAAATTTGACAGTCATGTCAAAGCATTTTGGTTTGTCAGACCTTCCTCAGGGGCTAAGAAATGTGTAAAATATAGAACGGTCTGTTGCATCAGACATGACAAAAAACCTTCTCACTATGAACATCCCCTGATGTACACATAAAACTAATTTAAAAAATGACTGACTCCAGCAACAATATCGAGGCAATGAAGGAGCTGTGAAGATGCTAAATGCAGCACACTGTTAGTTTACACCAGCAGAGCACTGTATTACATCTGGCAACAAAATCTATAATTTATAAACAATTAGCAAGTCAAGTAACATGCCCTTCTCTCATTTTGTTTTTTCTCTCTCTCTCTCTCCCTCTCTCTTTCTCTCTCTCCCTCCCTGGTTTCTTTTGCCGAGTTTTTCTTTCCATTCCCACATTTTTCCCTGACCCTCTTTTTTTTTTTCATCTGTCTTGTTAAACCCCCCTCTCCCTATCTTCTCCAGAGCTGGCATGTTTGTCACTAAGTTCTTTGAGGGCTGTGTGCCTGCGATCGAGCTACAACAGGAAGATAAGAAGCTCCTGGCTCTGGTGGGCTGGGAGCTGCAGCAGTACATCCAGCTCATGGACAAAGTCAAGTAAGATTATTGGATCACATACCCATCAATAGGTTGATGTTTTTAGACAGAGAATTATCAATTTAATTGAAATGACTGTTTAGAAGTACACTTCTGCTTATCTTTAATTAGTTTAGTTTTAAGTAAGTTTAATTTGAAAATATGGAAATTGTCAATTTAGTTTTACATTACTACTATTTGATTGGTAGATTTGTCATCTTGAGAAGTATCTCGACACATCTTAAGAAGATGTAAAATGGTTAGTGGTCGCACAACTTGCTTCAATTTAGATCAACTTTGTTCTGTAATCCTCAATCTTTCTCTCAAATGTTCCACCAGAATCCGTGATGCTCTAAAACACATCCTCAACATCTCTCGCCATGGCAACCAGTACATTCAGGTCAATGAACCCTGGAAGAAGATCAAGGGAGGAGACACAGAGAGGTGAGTGGTCTTGACCAGTTTAACACAGGCTTTACCTGTGTAGTTTCAAATTCTCATTTTATATTAGAAACAGAGACTATAAAAGTGCGAAAGATTGAATTCATAAAATAAAGTCATAGAAGAAAGAAAAAATATTATGTACAGCCAACTAGAGGTGCAGTAATAAAGATGTAATTTAAGCATTTAATTAATGATCTGTCTGACTGATCTCTGGTCCTCCCCTTCAGGCAGCGTGCGGGCACAGTGACCGGTCTGTCTGTGAATATCGCCTGCTTGCTGTCAGTGATGCTGTTTCCATACATGCCAACGGTCAGCCAAACCATCAGGGATCAACTTAACGCTCCTCAGTCTTGCATCAATGCCATGTTGCAAGGCACTGGCACCTTCGTGTGTGCCCTGAGTGCCGGCCACCGCGTGGGCACTGTGAGTAAGACCTGAAATAGTACACACACACACACACACACACACACACAAACAGTTCGTACATGTTAAGACACAAAAACCTGTGGAACCTCCTGTAGGTTGATGCTGGGTGATACAATGAGGATGCAACAGTCTGACAATATTTCAGTACTCTGGGGGACATTGTAGTCGTGTGAACACGCACATACACACATGCTTAAGAATAATAGCCTAGACGGTGTTTTGAGGCCTCAGCCTTTCGAACAGCAAGTTTCTCTCAGGCCACTTGTCCCTGCAGGCCTAATTGTGGTGACCTGTGTCTGCAGCAGCCTGCCAACAATGCATCCGATCTCTAAAGCTATCATGATTCGTGACTGAGGTCTCAAGGCGAGGAGCAGCAGATGACACAATTCTAACATCTTACTAATGCGCCATACACGAAACTCATGTGCATACAACTTCTATGACGAATTACACCTTTTGTCATAAGTGTAATGCTGCATTGAAGAGTGGTGATCCTAATTGAATCCCTGCAAATTTCTCATACATAGTTATCTACTTACTTACTTGCATAATCCTCTTTGTTCAAAGACAAGCACAGAGCCTTAAGGTTAAATTTTCCAGCTACGCTGGCCTTGGGCTGGATCCACAATCGCAAACTTTTTAAATATTCGTGCATATATTTTTTGAATTTCTACCTTTTGTTCCTTCTGTCAACCTGTTTTCTTCCCAGGTCAGTCCGTTGTTCCAGAAACTGGAGGTGGACCAGATTGAGGCTTTGAAGAAGAAATTTGGTGGACAGCAGGTATTTGATGTTTATGATGCCTAATGGTCTGTGCATGAGTTCAGTCAGGTCTTGTAGTAATATAGGTTGACTATTTATGAATAATGAAATAAGAAAGAATTGACAGTGCTCAGTTGTTCACGGGCCTCTGTCAGACTGTCGTCGTGAATTAGAATTTGTATTTAAGATTTTTCTGTTTTTTGAGACATAATGCAGAGCAAACACACCATGAATGTTATACAAGTTATGTATTAAGCATCCATTATATAGATTAAATAATCCCTCTCTAAACCCTCTCCTCAACCGCCTGCCTCTAGCCTGAAGATGAACCACCTAAAAAAAAGGTATCGAGCCAGCGGTATTTGTGTGTGAAGAGTCACACTGGTGCTGCTGTGTCAATTTTGATTACTGCATGCCTTCACTAACACTACCACCTTATCTTACGTCCTCAGATTTTTAATTGTTACTCATCCCCGTGTGTCCAGTGTGATTCACTGTCCATTCACACGTCATGACTCATTATTATCCCGTTAACATTTTGAGTGACGAGTGTTAATGTCTGAAATGAAGTAAGTCAGCTCTCGAAATAATAACCATCAAAGCGCCTCAAATTCAAACATCTATATCTATTTGTTTTCTCCCTCAGAAGACAGCTCAGACAGCTGCCAGCACTCAGCCTGCTGCTGTGCCAGCTCCTCTTGCTGAGGTGGCGATGGTGAACGGAGTGGACCCAGAAAAAGCCAAGCAGCTCACACTGGCTGTGACTGAGCAGGTGAGATCGCTGGCTAGCGGCAAGGCACTGTTGAGCTATCAAATATGAAACTAATTCTTACATTTGTAGACATTTTGGGATCTGTAATCTGTTATTGGAATAGATAGATTGGAATAGTTTTCAGAAAGATCATTTTAATTGCATTGTTTTGTCTTTTAGATTTTCTTATAACAGGAATAACGAAACGAATGTCTTCTTCCGTAAGGAGTGAAAACGAACTCTCCAAAAATCTATTCACGCAAGCAAAAAAACTACAAGCCGCTGAAATAAATAACAGCTCATTTTAAAAGCTAGATGTATTGAGTATCTGTATTTGGAAAATGAATTCATCAAAATTGTTTTATCTGTAAATTTGATTTTTTTATTTTGCGCTATTACTATAAATGCGCCGGTTACATTTCTTTATTGTCAGTGTTTCCAAACTCAGACCGACGCGTATGATTACAAACTCACAAACTGCCGCCTTAGTTAATTGCACAAAGTTTGATAAGAAAGCTGAAAACCTTTATTTGTCCATATAAGCTGAAGTGTTTAATTAAAGACAAATGTACATGTGGGAAATCTATTAAAACCCGCCATTTTATCTATCATAGGGAGAAAAAGTGCGAGCACTCAAGGCCCAGAAGGCAGAGAAGGCCGTGATCACAGCGGAGGTGACCAAACTGTTGGACCTTAAGAAACAGCTGGCTCTGGCTGAGGGGAAGAGCCCTGAGCCTGCACCTCAGAAGGGCAAGAAGAAGTGAGACAAAAGAAAAAGCAAAAATGATGGAGGTTAGTCAGCGGAAGAGAAGAGTAGGATGGTTTGAGGTATGATAGTGGAGAATGGGAACAAGATGTACACTAAGAGAGAGATGAGGGTATTAGCTTAAGGCAAAGCCGTGACAGGATCTAAGACAATGTGGTATTGGCACTGAGGACTAATGAAATGCTGGATAGGCCGACGGGGAAACGAAAACACACAAAGAGAGAGTCAAATGAATACAGCTACAGAAAGGAGGGATTTTTCCAAATCCCTACACCAAAAGAAACTGATTTTATACTCTCCCTGTGATAAAGTCAGCATACGATATTAGTGTTGGAAGGTGTGTTGCGCATTTTAAGATGTTTTTATATCCTCTGGAAAATTGTTTTTTGCCATTTGCTACAAATAACCTTTTTTGGATTCAGAAAATTAATTGATTAAGTTAAGCTAAAAATTTGCCTGTACTCCTCTCCTCCCCCTTTCTCAGTTACCTCTGGGTTACACTATTTTCTACAAAAAAAAAGAAAAAGAAATCATTCATACTCAGGTCATTAAAGAGGAAAACCAATAAATGTAACATGACACAAACCATTGCACATTTTTTTCTTTTATTGCAAATCTGGGATTACAATGGCGGATAAAATAAATGGTATGGTAAAATACATGTATTTGATTCCATCAATGATAAAAGCCATGCATATTATTCTACGATTAACAATTTATGTGACTACAATGAGAAAATAACTGGATATGTTGGCATTTTACAGTACAAGCCATTACAGTACAATTGTGTGTATATATATATTACAGTGTTATATAAAAATAGTAAATCAGGGTAGAACAAATTGTGTTAATTCTACCACAAATTCCCATATTGATAGAAAAGGTCAGCTTAGAAAGTATAGCCGGGTCCTACTTACTTTATCTAAATACACATACACACAAGCCATGGGTTGTAAAAAAGTAAGAAACCATAAGAATTCTCTCCCATAAAACTCATTCTCTCATACTCACACTGCACTGGGCACTTTCAAACTTTTCCTGAGCTCCTAAACTCTCCACAAATTGGGGCAAATAATCTCTTCTTGCGGGATTGCAGCCCTTAACGTAGGAGTTACAATTATTGCAAAATGGTGGGAACAGATGATAATGAAATGCACTCTCTGAATTAAGTTCCTTTCTGTCCAACATACAAATCATCAAATGCCTGTAAACCATTATTTCTGCCATCCTATTTGATGGAACTTATTAGGCATTCTTTAAAATGACAAACATTCGTCAAAAACATTGTATCATTTGCACTTAGAGCTGTCTGTTCTTCCTTTTCCTTTGTACATGCTGTGTCTTTTTTATTTGCCGCAATGCTGTTGCAGCCCCTTCTCTCTGTGCCTTTTCTTGTCTTGGCTTTCATCACTTTCCTACTTCTTGCCTTCTTAAGCTCTGTCTTTTTCAAAAATCCTCTTGCTTATAAAATATATCTTTGGTTTCCATCCTTTCCTGTCTTAAGAGGCATTTCATGACCACCATATTACACCTTTCCCCCCACCATTGCTTATTCCAATTCTGTAGGACCTGTCATCATTTATTCCTGTCTTTAATTTTTTTTTTTTACTCATTTCCTGGTGTTGACTAGTCTCTCTATCAGGGCTCTACGTGTCCTCTGTACCTCCTCTCCCAGCCTTTCTATCTCTGCTTTCAAGCGCTCGTTCTGCTCCGTCAGCTCCTGTACCTTCCTCTCGTTCTCCTGCTCTCTTTCTTTGCGACTCTTTTTGGCAGACGTGTAGGATGAGGATGTTCGTTGCGTGGAGGAGGCGAAAGAGGACAAGGCACCGTTGGCCCTCTCGCTGGTGGTCCTCTTGCGTTTTCCCAGGCGGGAGGACAAGTAGGCAGAGGGAGAAGAGACGGGTGAGGAGGGAGAAGAACAATTTTGGGATGGCGACTGGGAGGCTGAGGACGAGGAAGATGGAGAATCTGGGACACAGGGCAGTTCCTCCTCACTGGCAGAGGGAGAGGCAGGATGGACGTTATTAGCCTGATGGTGTTGATGGTGGTGGTAATAATAGCCACTGCTGATCACTGCTCCGCTTGGATCCACCATTCCCACTCCGCCTTCACTCAGCAACTCAAAGAACTCTGGAGGCAGCAGATCACTGCCGCCTCCTGCTGAGCTATCTCCACTTCTCCCACTTTCAACCTCTGCCCGCTGCTCTTCTGCAACAGCTGGACTCATGCAAGAAGAGGAGGAAGAAGAGGATGAGGATGAGGTGTGATGCAGAGGCTGGGTGTTGTGGATCTCCTCCGTTGCCTTCTGGACACCCTCGCCCCACGTCTGGCTTCCATCAGTCAGCCACGTCAGAGAACAACTCTCCAGAACATCCAGAAACTCCGGCTCCTTCTATAAGCACAAAACGGAAATATCAACACCTGCCAAAACATGTAAAATATCACAGTATAAGTACATTTCACATCGCTTATTATGTGAATGACATTTTTTCACAGAAAACTAAAAAAAATTAAAAAACGAGAACTATTAACGAAAATACGACCAACGAAAACACTCACACTCATCATGGGTGTGATAGCCATTTCATTCTTCAAGCAACTGACCTCGGTGCATGTGGGGGCACGTGCCAGTTTTGCCCCTCCCGTGTCGGAGCCCAGAATATCCTGCAGGTCCTCATACCACGCCTCCAACTCTGCACCACACAACGGCCCCACACCAGGGGGGTACGGCGGGGGCAGGTGTAGCCACTCGGCAGTCATCTCGCCAGTCAGTCGCAACACACAGATACTCGGCCACACGGTTCACACTGGACCTGATGGGGAGGGGCGAGCAGCCGCACGTTAGATGACTGACACGTCACAAAAACTCTCTACCGTTCTGCAAGTGTTCATAGGTATGCAGAGATAAAGGACGGCGCGTATCATTAGTGAGAATACTGCATGAATAGTTTATCTGTATAATTACTTACGCCATGATAAAGAAAACTAGACCAAAGTAGAAATCTCTATATTATATCCACTTAATTGTGAAATGGAATAACAGTGACACTAAGTGAGGAAATTACTGTACTGCACTAAAAATGCTGATTAGAGGAATGTGAAGATTCTATCTATATATATATATATATATATATATTATATATATATATATATATGTTGATAACTCAACATTTATATTAAAATGGACAAATTGACTAAAAATTGATTGATGAAAATCTGAACGTCACAAACATGCAGCATTTAGAATGTCAAATATGAGAAGACCAATTTACCTTTTGAAAGTCTCTGTTAATCAAGTCTGCCAATTTGTTGGAGATAGCTTGTCCCAACAATTCTGAAAGAAAAAAAAAAGGAGTATTTGATAGATTAGTCTTAAAATATTTCTTCTGAGGTTGGAAATGTGCTGAGATTTCAGAATCAAAATGATGATTTGCACAAATAGAGAGCAAGGCAACAACGGGTGCTTTAAATTAAACATGTATGATAGCTGTGGGAAATTGTGAAAAAATGTAATGATGATAAAACAAATCAACAAAAGATGGAGAGAGAGAAAAAAAATATCCTGTCACTTAATTCTTGTAAACAAAGACCAAAATGTTCTCTACTGCGCCCCCTGCTTTCTACGGTCCTCAAAACACGCTGGGATCGATAAACAAGTGGTTAAAAACGACGAGTAAATCCTTATATATTGATCTCTCCGGGTCTGACAGTCAGCTCTGCTATGTTGTTGTTATAATTGTTTGAATCTGTCCAAATGACAAATTACTCAACAAAAGCCACCATGATTACTATGATCATTGTAGACAAAGCTTGTAGCTGACACATTCCTTATAATTAAAGATTTATGCCTTTCCGAGTTGATGTGCAAATAGAAATAAATGAAAACATTATAAATGTAGCGTTTGGATGTGAATCACTAAATTAAAAAGTGATAAAGAATAATAAATAGAAATAAAACCTCTAACCTTCTGTCAAATGTTAAACTTCCTGTGATAGCGCGACCATACCGAGATTAAAACTTTGGTTTGGTACCTATCATTATTTTTCCTACACAATTATTGAACATTTTAAAAATCCAAAATATTTTATATTTTAGTTTAGGGCTTCATGTCCACTGTGAGCCAAGACAATTACGTCATGGAAATGAAGGTCCAGCAGGAGGAATGGGCGAAACAAAAGGCAACGTACAGACAGAGGGAAAAGAGTGGGTTGGAGGAGAGAGAGAAAAACAACAACCCAAAAACAATATAAACACCCATTCATTCAGTGTTAAACATTTACTTTAAACGGATTAGTCCAAAGTGTCAGAAACAAATACAGCTGTCAAAAATAAAAGCCGTCCAGTTTCGACTCAACAGCCCCACCAATTACTGCCAGACGTCACACGGAGTAGGCTCATGTCTGTTATTTTGATCCAATTAAATTTGACACCTTCAAAAAAAATTTTTTTTTTAAATCTAAAGTATTACTTGTGGTAGGCACAAAATTCACAAATAATTGTAAACATCAGGAACGCTCAAGAGTCAAAACCTCAAAACTTTTAAGTCTGTATGAGCTTGACAACTTGTCAGACGACACGGACAACACACAAAAACAACTCGATGTAAACTGTGATGGATCAAGACAACTGTTCTTCTATAAATGGCACCGGGATATCTGCCAAAAACATGCATTTTTTTTCTTCTTCCCAGCACACCAGACCACTTAAAGAGTGCGTTAAGTAGCCATTACTCCCCGAAAGACTGGAGGAAAATAAACCCCGACCAAAACTAATGACAAAGAGTCTCCACTTACCCTTTTTCTTTTATTCGCTCGCCTTCTCGACTGTCTTGAACTCGAATGTGGATATTTTAGTAAAAATTGGTGATAGCTCATGTTAACCATTGTTCAGTCTTGACGCCTGAATGTGATTTTTCGGAAACTCCCGGCGGTGTTTATATTGAGGGAGAGCTCAACCGAACTATGCATGGGAAGGCAGATTCATCACAACCGAGCGTGAACGACGAGGACCGACGTTGCAACGACCCAACGGCGAGCGCGCAGTTAAGATCTTTTCCTTGGCGACATCCAATAGGGTGGCTCGAAATCGGCTCCGAGGGCTGGACTTAGGGTCGTCTTGTCTGGTTGTTCTCTCTCCTGCCTGTATAGTTTGTACGAGCAGCAATTGTGATGCAGTCATAAGACGGCCAGGACGAATTTGGGGCGTATGGGAGTCACATGAAAGGAATGATGCAATGCTTGGCAACCAATTTCTAGCTGGGGATAACACCAGCAGAATCAGAACATGTTTTATTAAACAGTGTTGGCTCTAACTAAAATCTAAAAATATACATATATGCATGGATATCTAATGTCGAAGAATTGTTTGTTTCCGGAACACAAAAGCTGAATCGATGTTTTTTTTATTTATTTTTTTATAAATTGATACATTGTAGTAAAAAAAAAAAAAAAAAACCAAAATAAACCCTAACTTGGTGCTGTTTTTATTCATTAAAATAAACATCCGCTTGTTTTCGCCTGACTTTTGATTGCAGGTGCTTGTTTCAAGTTTGTCGGTGACACTGACATTACATTAACACACCCCCTTCACTTCATCCACGAGGGGGGGGGGGTAAAAAATAACAAATAACCCATCTTCGACACTTCTCTACGGGACCAAAGTGCTTCTGAATCTGAACGACACATGTGTTTTATTGTTCAGGTATTTGTAATAAGCCACGGACTCGACGTAGAGAAACACATGTACAGCGGTGTCATATTCTCATTCATTTCATACCGCGCGCTCTGTTGCAGCTCCGCGAGATATGAAAACACGCCCGGCCGGTGGAGCGTCTGTGGCGCGAGCTAGCGCTGCTGGGTGTGATTCAACAGCAGAGTGCCCCCCCCCCAACCCACCACCACCCCCACCCCTATGTTCACTGTCCGGTTATATTCTTCAGCTGTTGTTAGTGATGGAATTCTTCATTAGTCCGTGATACAAACTTTTATTACCTGTTATTATCTCTGATGAGTGTGTTATCGTTTTTATTTGATCTATTATTACTGATTTATTAGCCTCTTTTTTTCTCTGTCTTTTTATTTTTTATTGTTTTTATAAATCACTATAATACAAGGTTGAATTTTATTAGAATAATATAGGCAGACATATCACACCAGCGCAATAAAATCAGAGGCATGTCATGATAAATTATTGCTGATAGAAACGCTGAAAGACACCATTGAGCATCACAGACACGCTGTGCAATATGGTGTTTATAACAGAAACGTCTCCATGGAAATGTTTGTTTTACCATAGCATAATCCCCACTTAAAGGCAAACTTTAGTCCCTATGGTGCCACATTTGCCCATATAAATAGTCTACGATTGATAATACTGTAACAATGTTTTCACCATTTAAAAGGTACACAATAACGTGTCTTAGTGACTGTTGTATATACATAGCGATTTTAAAAGATTGGTCCTTATTGGAAATGTAGTTTATTACCATAAAGGAAGTTTACAGACTCACTCTAGTCCCTTTAATGTCATATTTAAGGATATAAATATCCTATGAGAGATGATATTGTCAGTATAAATTCAATATTCACACGAACATTATAGCATTGTGACACCACAGAATGAATAAAGTCGAAATAAACTTACATGAAGCGCCATACATACAATAAAACTCTTTTTATATAAATAAAAAAGGTAAATATATTTAATATGAGATTGAAACCAGAAAGTTCATCAAGGTCATCATCCCAGACACACAAGGAGCCATACAATATTATTCCATGATGTTACAGTGTTGGACAAAGGCCATCAATAAGATAAACAACAGCGACGACAACAACAACAACGACAACAACAAACAACACAAGTGGCACTGAAATAAAACCACGTTTCATCATGTTGCACTCTTGATGCGGGCTCTTCACCCGCTCCTGACACTTTCTCTGCCCTAATCCCAAACTCAGCACACACAAACTGTTTTCCATGCACGGTGCAACGTGCACGGCTCAACATGCACAGCCCCATAGCAACAGCGCCAAGCAGCGAATAGAAAGCTCAAATACTGTCTCTAGGACCCGGGTTAAAGCGCTGCAGGAAGCACCGTGAACACGTCACGACTTGAGTGGCTGTTGCTGAGTAGTTCAGCATACTTTCTCTACACCCCTCCCTCCTCCACCCCTGCCGTCTGTTTATTTTGTCAGTCCCGTCGTCTGTGTTGTATTCATTATAAAACACTGTTTACAACCCCAGATCTAGGTTGCCTCTTTTTTTTTATAACATGGTGTGGTGATGACGGTCCCTCTTGTTTTTGATTGGTTTGTCGTTGCAAGTGATACAATTTATATTGAAAAAAAAAAAAAAAATGTAACAAATAAAATATATAGCATGTTATTGATCATTTATATTATTTACCCTTTATTCTGTTATTATCTTGTTGTCTTCTGTTATTTTTTATGACACTTGGTGTAAACAAACGCCCAAACTGATGAACATGTGGATCAGCTTTTAGATGAGGTGTAGTCATTAACTGATGGTTGTATTTGGAGGTGTCAGTTGCTATGGCGTTGCTGGGATGTTTTACCTGCTAAATACCCTTTTGTCTGCAGAGTCATAAATAAGTGAATAGAATTAATTTTTTTAAATTCCTTCACAACTTTCATATATCAGACTTCATCAGACAACATATATATTTAAAACAAGCAAAACAAAACAAGTGCGTTCCAGCTATGCTCACATAACTTCATGTAATAACATGACAAACAAGTGAAACCAACCAAAATGTACAATGATAATGACTGACTTTAAAGAATGACTGACTTTAATTCTAATAACTGACTTTAATTCTAAAAGATGGTGTTTAAGTGTGGACAAAGGAATATATTTTTCTTATTTGCTTGCTCTTTGTCTTGCTGCCACGTTTAGAATAAATGCTGGTTAGAAATTTTAACCAACAGTCAACAATAAACCACAATGTTTGTTAATGTTTCTAGTTACTATCCCCCCCCCCCAAAAAAAAAAAACCAACAGATTTTGGATATTTTTTCCTTTTGTTTTACAGGCAGAAAGAGTCTGGGGAATTTCCAGCCACCACACTCGCTTCTTTCTGTCCTGTGCCCTTGGTCAAAGCTCCACACCCAGTTCCCCCTGTTTCTCACACACACACACACACACACACACACACACACACACACACACACACACACACACCAGCTGTCGGAATCCTTCCCCTCTCTGAACTGAGACCAACTGATACAGCTGTTAACATGTATTGGTGATACAGTAAATCCTTTCTGTTTCGCTCTCTTGGCTTGCCCTTCCTCATTGTTTGTTTGTTTTAAGTCTTTTTCTGGGTCCCAGACAACCAGCAGAAAGACCTCCCTCACGTTATCAGAAAGTCTGACCTGTTGGTGAGAACTGGGAGAGAAATATTCTAAAATATGTCCTAGTTGTGCCTTTTTTAAACTTGATATTTTGTCAACAATTATTAGTAGCAGTGCTTTGTCTTTTAGCTTTAGGTCCCCATTGATACTACATTCATCTCTTTTTGCCAATGCCCATCTCAGCCGAGGCCAATATTGCAATTCTCTATTGTCTGATGATGCCCATTAATCAACTCATTTGCATTTTATTTCCTCTGGTCTCCCATCTATCATCTCCTTTACCAGCAAGATGTCCAGCAGTCACACGCGGCAGGAAACTTATATTAACACCCGTAAAGTTAGACATTATTTCAGGTTTATTTATTTTTTGAGAGTTTTCCCACTCAATCCCATCTCGTCCCGTCCGGATTTAACAGCTACATGTCACATCCACTTGTTGAGATTTCTGTGTTTGGAGGTTTAGGATGACTTTGCCGACAATCTTGTTAGTCCGTTAAAACCCTGTTTACCTCTGAGCCTCACCTCTCTTTACCCTACCGTCTCCTTTTCATTCGCTACAAGCCTCATTCTGCCCCACAACAGTATCCACCCTTCTTTACCTCCACCCACTTCTTCTGTCCTTCTCTCTGCCTCACCACAGGCTCCTCACCTGTCCAGACCCATTCAGGAAAATTTGACAAACTGATGCAGAGGCCCTTGCGCATTTAGTTTTTCTCTTCTCCATAGCGTCAGTTATTCTTCCTCTGCTCCCACTTTTCCCTGCCTCCATTTTATTTTGCTTATTGTAATTATTACACATTTTTACTATTGATTTTTTCATAATAGAGGAAATATTAATGGTATTGATAGCTCTACTGTAACGGTAATACATTGGAATTGTTGTTAAATATTCAATCACATGGCATTGTAATCAATCTGTAGTCAATTTCCAAAACCTTTCAATTGCTCCGAAACTGATTGCCTCTAGACAATTCCTTGATTTTAATTACATTGTCTCAGAAATCTCAGTACAGTACAGACAGCCTTGATTTCTTCATTTCTAGGCACCGACACACGTGTCAAAGATAAGACAGACGAAAAAAGGCAAAGGCATAAAAACAAGCCAAAGCAAGAGACTGTAAGGCATTAAACTTTAAAAGCCTGTCTGAACAGGTGGGTATACTGGCAGCGAGACACACACTCCAGGCTCTTACTCCATCCTTTTCTTCCTCTACCCGTAGTTTTTCCCGTATCAGCACCAGAAACAGAGATTTCGGAGAAATTGGTGCTCCCTACGGCCTCCTCTGTGTTCAACTGCTCTGTGCTGCCTGAGGACTTAAATATTTACTTAGTCCAGGGGAGTAAAGGTTGGTGTGGGCTACTGACATATATAAGTAGCTGCATTTGTACTGTACAGTCAAGGGTTTAAATGCCCTTTATGTTTCTAAAAGTCCTGTTTGGATTTATACCCTGCTGCCAAAATCGTCTGTTTTTCAAAAGGGGGCTCTGTTTTTATCATTTATTCATTGTCCTTCTATCCTTGTTCATATTTATATTCATAGAGAAATAAAATCATATTACTGAGATGGTAACATTTTACACCGACCTCTAGGTAATTGTGTATAAATGTGTTTTAACAGATGGGGCTGGGCTGACCCAATCCAGCACACCCAAAATAGAAGGACAAATACAGTATAACATGATATACAGTACACGGTATGTCTCTGTGCTCATCTGGGGCATTCCCTTCTAAGTTGGAGCTCTGGATCTAATTCCCTGCAAGTCACACTTGATATGTCCTGTCCAAGCAGGCCAGTACTTAAGTCCACCCACATTTAGGGGAAACAGAAAGCTGCTCTGCATCTAATCTTTCTCTGATATAAAAAAAAAAAATGTGATACAGACAATAAGATGTAGCTATAACACTCCACTGAGGTAAAACTAACACTGGTTTATCATTTGTTGTCATTGTAGTCCAATAAGTCTTTAATCCAGCTGGAGAGGACTCTAAAGGGAGATATTTTAGTTATTATGAAACCGACCTCTGAGCTTACACTGTACCATGTCTGGATGACTCATCAGAAACACCTGATCCTTAACCTACTCTGTTACCTGTCTACCTTTGTCACTAATACCATCACCTGACATCAGACATGAGCAAACCTTTTGCCTTAATGCTTGTTATAAACCTGCTAATGCCAGATGGATTTGAGGTTGACCTCACTGAGAAATTCATTGAGTACTTTGTCTTAACAAATACCAAGAGTGGGTTTTCCTTGGTGTCTCTTCCTGATTTAACTCTGCTGTGGGTTTTCATTAGCTGTGAAGTACAACTGTGGTTGTGTTCACTATGGGAGAACAATGTGTGCGGTTTAATCCGGTAGGATGAGGGTTTTATTAGGTATCAATAGCCGACAGTAGAGTGATGAGAGAAAATGAGGAATGAGATGAAGATGGGGAATGACAAGCAATAAAAGTTGTTGTCACTCATGGTCGCCCCCTTAAAGCTCTTGGCCACCTCAAGCTTACTAATGCTTTTTAAATTTTACTTTTTATATGGTAGGCAGTGTCTTAAATTAGCTCTTCCTACTCCACTCAAATCCAGTTGGTCAAGAATGTCAAGTTACTCTTCCTTTAGGGATAAGCAATGCAAATACAAACTAGACTGTTGTAACTTATTTTTGTTATTTCTACAGGGACAGAACTATCTGAAAGTATGGCAGAAGAACTTGCATTCAATCTATTTAATAGTATATTTGAAAGCTGAATTACAGTTTGAGTTTGACCCTTTTTTAGTAGATGCTCTGCTGCCACCTAGTGTTCACAAATAGGCATCATTCCTTGAATAAAGAAAACCCAAATGAGTGGTTTTAAAAAGACTTTGAATACCTGCAGGTGCACCAGATTAGTTGAAAGTGGCAAATGTGATTTTAAAATTTTCGCTCTATAAAATGTGTTTTTTTTACATGACAAAATATGGCTGTATTTTCCATACCAACGGCTGATGACTCATTACCTTACATGCCATCTTACATCATCCCCAGTTACATGTCATCTTACATCATCCCAACATGTTCGGGTATATGTCAAGACATGACCACATAATCAATACAATGGGGGTTGGAATAGACTTTTTTTAAAATACACTTAGTAATTTGGTAAGATTAATACAGTTTAATAATAGATTTTTTATTTTGTATGAGGTGAGAAAACAGGATCAACATGAAATAAAAGGAGCCAACCTTATCGCACTTTGTTTTATTGATCAGTTTCCATGACCACAGATATACAATACAGTTGACTTGTAGGCAATGACAAAGCAGATTAAAAGTTTGTCTGTGGTGTCTGCTCTCAGTCATAATAATATAGTTACAAGCGACTGAGCGTGAAGAAACAATAAGGTACACAGGCATATTTACAAGCTTTCCTTCCGTGACTTGGCCCTGACACTCGCACAAACGTGCTCCTGCTACAACACTATAAGACAATAGATCTTGATTTTCTTTTTACACAGCTGACAACATCTTTAATGTGTCACCCATCAACCCGACATTACTGTGATCATTTAATTTGATCAGAGTATACAGTACAAATCCAGTAATAGTGAGAGGTTCCAAAAGGAATGGAGGAAATTCTTATGTTTAATACTAATAATTATAAAAACAATCCAGTCTAAAACTCAATAAGCTTAACAGGGGACTGCAATCAGTGGCATGTATAGAGTGGACAAATGTGTTTTCAGTTGATATCAATTTGATGCAAGAGAAAGGAAGAGAAAAGGAGGGTGAACAAGAACATTTGGTCTCCTCTTTTTTTTGTTATTCCATCTTTTCCAACTTTCTAAACATTCCACTTAGTGAAAAAAGGCAGAGGCAAACTAGAGAGCAAAAGAGGGATGGCCAAAAAGGACAGAGTTCAACCCCCAATCCTCCCTCTGTGCTCTCTAGCCTTCTCTTATTTGTCCATGTTCTACACTCTCCTGGACTGGTCCAAACTCCTGCCACCGTTTATTTGGAGAGCTTCTTCATCCTCTGATCTAGCGCAGCAAAGTTCTCTTCTACAGCCACCAGGTTTTCTTTCATTGTCTGTTGAACCTGGGGGGGGGGAGACATGCAAGTTAGATACAAAAGAAAGAAGTAGAGTTGCAAGAAAAGTTAGGTGTAAAAAGTGTGATTGTTATGATAGGCAGGAAAAATTTAGAAATAGAGGGGGCAGCAAGATACAGCAAGCATAATGGAAAGCAAATGTCCTTATAGAAGGGAGAACCTGGTCACAATGCAGGAAAATAGTTTTTGGCAAACTTTACAATTGTAAGAATTCACTAGTTTTCTCCATTTTCTGTCACTGTAAACTGAATATTTGGCTTAAAAAGTTAGACTAACAATACAAGGGATTTGAAAACATCACCGTGGACTATGAACCAAAGATTTAACATATTCACTGCTACATGGTATAAAAGAAATTAAATTTTCTGTAAAAGCTTGTTAGCGACACATTAAATACCCTTCTAAAGCCTTAGGACACTTCACTTAAGAACACAATGAAAGTCTATTAGGGGTAAGATCAAAACCTTTCTGAAGAAGATTTTAAGTTTCAACAAACACCATCAACAAAAGAAACTCTCCTTGACAAGATAGTGCTTTGTCCATCCAGCCTGATGCCTTGAACTGTAAAAGCAAAGGTTGAATATTGACTGAACCCAGAAGAACCTTCAGAGAGCCTCTGTCCTTCTAATGGGTAGCTGCACTTTGTTAGACTGTTTCTTTTGCCATGGCAGCACACTTGAAAGTGTATTCAAGGACACTTCTATTCCATGTATAAAGAGGATATTTCCAAGTAGTTTGTTGAGTTTTTTTTTATTTTTTATGAATCCAACTTCTTCAATCTTACTGTGAAAAATCGCCTGTAGACAAGAAGCTACAACAAGGTTCACTAGGTTTCTACCTTTTAACACATTTAACAAACATTTTAGTCTTTGACTATAGAAAGAGATTAGCTCCTGTAATATGATAGCAATGGGTTCATTGTTTGAAATCCTTTGTGTGGACCTACCAGCGAGACACTGTACTTCTACTGGCCTCGTGCCAGTAGTCCTATGGTTGTAGTAACTCATACAGGAGGTAAACATTTAAGTGGCCAAAATTGTTGTTCCACACTTTGGCGGTGTTAAACATGATTTATGTTGAACTTCCTACCTGTGTTAGCAGGGTGTTATTGTCCTTCAGAGAGTTGTTGATCATCTGCTGAGTGGTGTCCAAGTGGGTCAGAAGCTGGCCAAACTGCATGGCTATGGGGTTGCAAGAAGTGAAATCAGGGGGAAGTGCATAGAGAGAGAGAGAGAGGAAGAAAAAGGAAGACTGAGTATCGATTCTCAAAACCCTGCCTAAAGGACCAGTGTGTAGGATTCAGTGTAATCTAGCAGTGAAGTTGCAGACTGCAACAATTTGAATACAGCTCAGCCTTCCAAGCATGTCAGAGAAACTACGGTGGCTACCAAACCTGCGAAAAAACACGAAAAGCCCTATGTAGAGCCAGTGATTGGTTTGTCTGTTCTATGCTACTGTGGAAAAGAACCACTCCGTGATAAAAATTTCTCATTCTAAAAAGGTAATAAAAACACAATTTTCAGGTGATTATAAACTAATGAAAACATACATATGAATATTATGCCAATAGATTCTCCTAAATGCTACACACTGGACCTTTAAGAAATGTAATGTTGTCTTTGCATCTTGGGTGAAGTGAAGGCAAGTAGAGACAAATGTAATGTGAAACTGATGAATGACTGCTTGAGAGATTAAGCTACTTTCTTTTACTCGTTTGCCTTCATCAGTAAAGAAAGATCATGAGAGAAAAACAAAAATAAAATCAGTGCAGCTAAACCCTATTGAGCGAGGAACACTTGAGCTGCAGACTGTGACAGATTGGTGCGAAGACAGTCTCGGTGATAAATGACCTCTTTCAGCTCTCAGAAATGAATTATCAATATGATCTATTAATGCCAAGGTTCTGCTTTCATGTGCTAAATAATAAAAAGATGATAATGTGATATATAATATCATGCATCTCTTTCTCCCTGAGGGAGTGTTTAACAGTATTGCTAGATTTAGTCTAATTCTATTACCATTTTGAGGCTCCCTTTCTGTGATTTTTTGCCCTTTGTTATAATAGAACGGCATGGTTTGGGCTAATTCCATTATCCGAATGAATCCCATTTTCGCTTAGTTTTCATCTTTTGTCTCGCACACAGACGTTCCCATTGCAAATGCAAATCTTTCAGACTAAGTATTACTTCCCAGCACAGATGTTGCCTGAAATGTGATCCGGGTTCACACCCTGTTATGTTCTGTAGCTACATCCTACATATTTTGAATCTTTAATGCCACTCCCCACCCCCACTAACCTACATACATCCTCTCCTTGAACTCTCATGGGTGTCATTTCAAGGTTCTTCTTCACTCACATAAAAGAACGGAACATAAATTATCCAAGTTTTCATTGTTATTATCCTTACTGGGGTGAAACGCTGCCCTAGAGCAATATTATTACAATATTTACAATACGAACAAATTATTCAACACCAGTACATTCATATACAGTCATGTTATGAGGTCAAGTGATGTGATGGTAAACAACTAATATTGTCTCATGGCTTAGAGAGTTATGTGAGGACACAAAGCGAGTATTGGGCTACCACATTGTAAACAAGCTTCAGTTCCTGTGTGTTACCTTGCTCATGCAACTCCTTGACAGCGACAAGCCTCTGCACCACCTGAGGTACAGAAGTAGACACGGCATCCCACTTCTGCACCACGTCATAAAGCTGCGACACCTGACAGGTAAACACATACAGGCACATTTAATACCAAGCTAAAGCCCTCCAGCTTAAAGAACATTATTACCCAAGGTCACAGATTTGTCTTTAGTTTCCTGATGTAATGATTATTGTACTGCAAATGACATACATGCATACGTTTGTCTGTGTATAGTCTATATTTAAGCAGTCTGGTAACTTTGTGGTTTGTCAAGTTTGCACACATACCTGCATTCATTATTATAATAAATAGTAAATTCTTCTCATACTGCTTGAAATTTGGCCATTCCAATTACAACTGTATTTTATGGCTAAAGACAGAGGCCCAGTTACTGTGGTTACAATGACTTAATTAAACATAATCTCACACAAAAGCATGCAGTTGTGCTTTGTAGTAATGAACACGCGTCACACACATCCTGTTTGCAATGTAGAACACCTTAATGTATAAAAAACACACCACTGCATGACCTCATTGTTCACCATAATCACATAATTAATATGGCCTGCCATCTACTGGCCACTTAAGGGTACAGCACTTTAAAACAGGACATGCCTATACATGCCCAAGATAGGCAAAAAGATTGTTGCCTGGAAATCATGCAGATCTCAGCTGAAACTTGAAAAAAGTCAAGATTCCTTACAAACTGAAAAGTTATCCGTGAAGAAATGTGTACAATGTGTTGAATTAAGTATTATATGAATTTAAAACTGCTCTATGCCTGAGAACATTAAGCCCTGAATTTAAATGTATTTCCTAAAGCACAGAAGCTGTAGGCTACCTGTGTGAATGTAATATGCTACTGTTAGAATAAGTGCCTCTGGATTCTTCTGGAAATAAAGTGTTCTTTATATAGGCCTAGTCTATACAAATTAAAAAGCATTTTTATATTGTGAATTCCCTCAGATGGGAATCAATATCTTTCATAGGTAACATTACCAGGGTAAACCAGAGGATTTTGATGGTGTTTTAACACCCCCGACCTCCACAGTGAGCCTTGTGGGCGGGGGAGAGGTGGTTTATAGGTTAACATTGACTTAACCACAAAAATAACCAGCTTGGAACCGTTTAGACATGGAGCGTAACTTGCCATGACAACACACCTCGGGTAAAACGTATCCACCTTCTGTAGTACGAGTTTACCTGGAAGTTACACCTGACGTCACAGAGTTACTCCTGAAGTTACCTGGATAAGCCAGTTACCTCGCTTCGTAGTACAGCCCTCTGATGTGTTTTTTTCATGACAGCATGAACGCCTAAGACTGAACTAGCCAGGTTATCTTCTGTGAGACTACAATATTACTGGATATATTATACAGCTTCCTGTTCAAAACTCAACTCTAATGATTGTAATAATCTTCCATCTGAAAGGAGTCACAGGTCGACTGTATATTGCCATTTTGTGTGAAAGAATCTGAGATGATTACTGCACTCAGTGTGGACTGATGGATGTACAGGGATTACAAACCTTGTTTTGTGTATCAGCGTCCTCAATCGCTGCCTTGTGTTTAGCAATCTCATTCATCTTCCCAAGGACACTCTAGATAGGAGAGAAAAAAGTTATTTATTTATTTTGTGCGAGAGGTGCCATCCTAGAGGCTTTCAGATACATAACAAGAAATACAAGCATTGATTTTGTTCATGTTGATACTATGGTATTTTTTAGATATAGCACACAAGATACTTCTGAAGGTAATGCTAGTTTGACCAATCTCTGTACTCAGCACAAACAGAAGAAATATCTAGCTTGTCACGTAACGCTCTGCAGGACAGCAAAACAAACATTTCAGTTTTCTTAAAAAAGAAAAAAGTTTATATGGGAAACATGTCGTACAAATCAGAATGTAATCAAATTGCAACTGACTTGTCTATTTGTATCAGAAACCCTCAATTTCCCCCCTAACCATGTGCTGCATACTGTGCATGGATTAGTTACCTGCAGTCTGGCCTCCACTTGATCCAGAGTAGCAGAGTCCAGTGCGCTGACCCTCGCCTGCAGGAGCTCTATGGTGTCCTGATACAAACAAGAACAGATGCATAAGTTATATTTAAGTTTGAGCACAAAACTTTGTTTTCTTGCTCCTACTCCTGGCACAGCTGCAATAAACAAACTTGGAGAATTCGATGTCATCTTTGAAGTATGACCCAGTTCTCTGGCTGCAGATACACAGAGTTATGAATAAAGACACAAACTCCATGCAGCATGTACCAAAAGAAAGTAGATGATTTCTTACCATCAAACTGGCTCCTTGTACACCAGCACTTAGAGGTCCCTGCAATATATACACAAAGAGGGAATATACATTTTAACAAGACACAATGAAGCCACCCCCATAATTTACATAAATCCAGTGGAAGATTTTATTTCAATTTCACTTTGTGGATGGTTACACAGCAACAGGAGCATGAAAATTCTGCTGGTGTGAGAGTAAAAGAGAGAAGGAGATAAACAGAATTAGTGTGAATGAAAGAGAAAAGAATTAGAGAGGAAGTGTGTGTGTGTGTGTGTGTGTGTGTGTTGTGTATGAGTCAGTGTGTACCTGCTTGTCTGATCCTGAGCCAACAGCGATCTCCAGCTCAGCAAGACGCTTCTCCAATTCCGCCATCTACAGGGACAGAACAAGGCAACACATGGCTGGCAGTGACAACAGCATCCCACAAGACACACACACACAAACGCCCACGCACATACCTTCCAGCCTTTTGTCCCGTTTATTGCCATCAAATATTCTGACATTTCTCTCATGAGAATGAAAACAAAACATGTCTACCGGGTCATAGTGCTGAAACATTTGAAAGCACATTCATCCGAGACATTTACCACCATCCTTTCCACTTTACCTTGGCAGACTCATTGAATTTTTCCTGCTCTGGTCTGCTGTGCAGCTCGTAGAGTACCACTCCATCTGGGCCCTTAGCTGATGCCGTCGGCTTGTTGTCTCCTGTGGCGCTGCTACGGCTGCCCTTGGCCGCTTCCAGCTGGGTGAGCAGACGCCTGCGGGAAGGAGGGAAAAGGAGACACAAAAGGATTATTATATTCAATATTGTTATCAGCCCCATGTGCTGCTGTGCCCCCCCTCTCTTGTGTTATGACCCGACTCTTAGGCCAGAACCAATCTTTTCAGGCTCTGTTGTGAACTGCAAGGTCAAGGGGAGCTTGAAAAGTTTTTATTACTTCATCCTCTTTCACTAGTGTCAAGTGTCTCTTTCCCGCTTTATTTTCTGTTTCTTTCTTTTACATATTGCAGCATGTTTTTATTCTCACCATGCCTTCTCTATTATTTCCCTTCCTAAATCATCTGCCCATCAGTTCTTGTGCTCCCCAGGTAGTGCTACACTGAGATCAGCAGGATTTATGTGAGCAATTGATACCAGCTGTACTGCCTTGACCTTATTACTCTCTCACTCCTTATAACTGGATATAACTAGGTTTTAGTCCAAGGCTCAATAAAATGAATTCCCCTGCACTTCTCTCCAACTATCTATTGCTGACTCCCTCTACTACCCCCCCCGCCCCCCCTTCTCAGCTCACCTGGCCAGCGCTCCATCTGGGTCAGCCAGGTTGATGTGTGCCTGCGGTCCCAACAGTGAGTCAAGATGGGCAGAAACCAACTGCTGTTTGAGCTGGGCTGCCTGCTGGGCGAGTACCACTGGAGTCAGGCGCTCCTCTGCATTGCTTTCCTTTGTGGCAGCCTGGAAGCAGAGGGAACACTGAGGTCATTGAGTTCTTCACAGCAGTGAAAGTGACAGACGTTTTTTTCGAACAACAACGCAGAGGTTGATGAAATCGAGGACTAGTCTGTCTGGGAAACCAGGTATGTTGTTCACTGAGAACATGTGTCCCATAGAACAGAAGTAAAGGAATATTTCAGTGTTTTTTAATCTGGTTCTAGGTTTGATAAGCTTTAGAAGGCTTGAGCTGCTTTCCCGAATATATGTTCTTTTTCTGGAGTCACGTTTCCTGAATCTCTTTGGAACTTACTTAACCACAAAAAAACCCCCAAAACAAGCAGTTAAAATAAACGGACTATGACGGAACAAATAATTCACTTTCCGTCTGTAGACGGAGCTCTTGCAACCAGGCTTAGTATAATATCATCAAACTATGCCATTATTCCTCAGTTAATGTGGTCTAAGTGAATTACAATATGTTCTCACTCAAGTATGCAGCGTTTTAGTTTTTCATTCACAGAATTCAACCTAATGTATGGACACATATTACTTGGAGCAAGTCAGTTGCTCCATAGAGGTCTTTCATGAGTGTAAATTTAGAGGATGCAGCAGAGCAGCAGCACATTCCCTGCAGTCAGGCTGCATATTCTGCCAGCATGACCTGCATGAGTTGAAACCCACAGATACCGTCACAAAAACTGCCAATTCAGAGGTTGAATTAGAAATTGATGTTGGACTCATAGAGCAGCAGGTCCTGCTCTGTGTCTATCCAAGTTAATGACACCAAAGGTTTAATTAGTTTCTAGGCTGTGGGGTCTCTGCAAGTCTGAAAAGCAATTCCTGGCCCTGGTTTTAATCAATCCAGGGTAAATATAATGCATCAGTGCACACACCATACTAAGCTTTGGATTGGATATTCAGGTCTGTAGTTCATCAATAAGAACTGGAACTATATATTACACCTCTGAAAATGTCCTAATTAAAACATTGCAGTCCTCTGAATGAATACATGATGACTTGGTCGAGGAGCAGAGTGGAGGCGTGGCCCTCTGTGGAAGGCTATTGAATTTGTGTGCAGACAGCAAGATAAAAGGCTGTATAATCAGAGCGTACCATTCCTTGCCAAGTCCTGTGGGCAAGGGAGAAGTGTGCTTGAGTGCATGTGAGTGTGTCTCAGTGTCAGTTCACCTGGATGGTATCCACCTCCTGAGTGAGCTCCTGGATCTCATTCACCAGGCGCTGGTACTTCTGCTGAGGTGTCTCCTTCACTCCACAGCCCTCTCCAAGCTAAACAAAGATGGGAGAGAAGAGAAAGGGTATGAATATTACATAACAGCAAAGTGGGTCTAGACATGAGGAAGAATCCCTGAGACAAACTATCACACAACAACACCATCTCAGATTCTTGACTTTAACAGAAAACACATGTAGCGAGTTAAATAAAAATGATAATGGTGGTGTTATCCTCAAAGTGGAACATCTTCTGAAAGAACAAAAAGTGAAATAATGAATTTCTGCTGAACAGAACATACTCACAATTTCAAATTCTCCTGACTCATAGCCCACTCTTCTGCTTTTACTGATTCTGTCTGAGAAGTCTGTGAAAAAAAAGTGACAAAGGGGTTGGAAGAGAAATAAAAAAAGTCAGAAAAAAGAAAACTGGTTGTCGAGTTGCCTAGTCTGAGCCAGAACAGGAAATGCGGTATGAAATTAGCAAAAGGATGGATCTGTTTTGTTACACCTGTAACAGAAGAGCCACATTTTGAAGTGACAGCACCTGTTAACTTTCTCTGCCAGTCTGTAATTTCACAAAGATCATTCTGAAAATGTGTTTTTAATGTTGTTTCTAGTTGTCTGTCCACCCTATTGTATCAATGACGGTAGGGTAAATAATATTTAAACACTTATAATGTAATAGTTATTACAATAAAAAGATATGTTAAGAGTGATTTATCATCCCTTATGAACTGACCAAGTCCCTTGGTGGTGACATGCTTGTCTTTGAACTTGTCATAGGCTGCGTTGGGGTTGACCACAATCCTCTCCACGCTGTCACTGCAGAGCTCCTCCTGTCATTGAAACACCAAGAAAATAAAGTCAGATGAACGTTAACAAAACCATAAAGGGATATGAGTCAATACGGACAGCCAAGACTTAAAAATGATCCTTGGCTTACTGAGCCAGTGAGCCAAAAGTCTCGAAGCCCAAGGTAGACTTGAAATATGTTGATAAGTTGATAGGTTGATAAGATATAAGGGGGAAATTTTGCACTTAATCATTGCCCCAAATTATGATTTAAAACGATTATTATTGCTTACCAAGGTCAGATTCCCTCAGAAATTAAAAACCATTATAGCCATGAATCATGAAAATTTCCATGCGCTTCAGAGTCATTATTTGGGGCAGCCTTAGGGAGAACCGGATTATTTCAACATAACTTGTACCAGCAGGCAAAAGACTAGGCTTGATTGTAGACCTTTTATTATTTTGAAAATCACCTATGTGGTATAAGTCTACAATGGTAAATTAATGTTGTGTAAATAAAAAAAAAAAGCAGAAGCCACTAGAACTTTCTAAATTATGTTTTTTTTTATTAGTGATTCTGAGGAGCACAAAAAAAATGCAGATCATTTAATCAAAATGTCCTAGTGATCAATTATGATGAACTAGAGGCTATGGGTAAGATCAAAACACCACTGACACATACAGATAGATGACATGAGTCCGGGATCACACACAGATTTGGTTAAAAAAAAAAGACAGACCAAGGAAACACACAGAACACAAGACAGTTACACAGATAGGGTAGGGAGGATGAGTGAGGAGGAGGAGTGAGGAGGAGGGTTAGTCAGGCTCTTACCAGCTCCTTGGGTTTCCAAAGAGAGTTAGAGAAAGTAACATAAGAGCAGAGGGAGAGAAAAAAGAAGGGGGGAGAGAGAGAGAGAGAGAGAGAGACAACACAGATTAATGTGGTTATCACATGCCATGCACACAACAGGAACAGTTGGCCAGGGTCAGGGAAAGATAAGAAAGAAAGCAGTGTTCTGAGAGTTGCTGCTAAAAAACCCTGGAGACACACTGTTCAGACTGCATATGATGTCTCCAGTTCTTTCTCTCTTCCCCGATTCAGGATGGTTAAGATGGTACATTAACACCAACAAGTTACTTTCTCCATTGATACCATACTGTACTTTATAATGCAGTGCTACCATACACTCTCCTCGAGAGCATTATAGGTCTCAGAGCATTATGCTATGGATGCAGAGGATTGGTGTTTTTACAAAACAATCCAGGAGTCAGAATGAACAGTAACAGTTGGCTGAAGGGTGTCTAAAAGAAGTCAATAAACTTACTATAAACCTTGAAGTACATTCAGTTTTTTGTTTTTTTTACATCGATCATAAATCATTCAGTCGGGGTGAGTTCTATAACATGCAGTTCAACCTAATAAATCTGGTAGATAAAACTACAGTGGTTAATGAAGTATGTTTAAGTTAAGGTCCCTATACACTGTGTGACTATGTATTGATATCTTTGGTCATCAACCCAAGATGGTGGTCTAAGGTCTCACTGTGAGACTCAAACAAAGACGCCTCAAACGTCTGACGGTGTAATTTAGGACCAACTTCTAAATGTGATTTCTGCTAGAATATGGCATTAAACTAGGGCTAGCAAGAAGACTGAATTTTATAGTGTCGTGACAAAGAAACTCATCTGTCGTCTCGACGTGGATCAGTCACATTTGGCCAATACCCAATCAACTTAATGAGGTCAGTATTGGCACAACTACGTACTGTACAACTCCGGCAAAATGTTGTGGAACATAAAAGTGCCAGCGCCACGGATAAAAGCCTGTTTCTCGTTTGGCTGCATTTTCAAAATACATGAGCACCAACGATGGACTGTGTGACTTGATGCCGTGTTTCTGCTTTCATGTTTTATTTATTCTCATAATTGGCGCTATGATTCACTAGGGATTCATCAAACAATCTGACTTGTGTCAAAACTGATGACGTATAGTCCAGCACATATTTTATTATACTATATCCAGCTGGCAAAGTGTGACAATGCAATGAACCTGTTATTGCACAGTGTATAGGAGCCTTTAAAATGTCCAGTTAGTGAGAATAGTATGGTTAGCCAAGAAGCAACTGTTAGAACATGATGACAGGTTAAACAGGGAAATATCTAAAGGCAATAAACAAACACTTCTTTCTCCTGTCAGTGCTTCACACTCACACACACACACACACACTTGAGCATTCACTGCTTTGTCAAAGCATGACCCAGTGAAAGATTGAATTAAAGTGCTGCTGAAGAACCATCAACATCATTATTCCCTTAAAATGGTTTACATGAGCAACACAAATAGGAGGAAAAGAATCAATCCCTTGCACTTCAAAACAATCAAAAAATGATAAATTACAGAGCACAAAAAAAGGGTCACTCCATCGATCTATTTCTCATTTCATCCCAATCAATAGAGGCAGGAAAAGTGGGTATGAGATTAAAAGACATGCATAAAAAGCATGGCATTAAGCTCACTGAGAGTAAAATGGAGCCAGTCTTACTTGTACAAACTAGGGTCCCAGGAGGGGTGGGGAAGAGTCAAAACAAGGGCAAGGGTATGGGAAGAACGAATGTGGAAACATGGAAGGGAAAATGCCAATTAGGATTCACTCAGCTGGTCAGCAAACAGCCCAGACATGTTTAAAAGCAACGTCAGGCCAGCATCTCTCAAGTGTTTACAAAGTTCTTACCAATACTGTAACTCTAGTTGACTGCTTCACA
The DNA here is from genome assembly GCF_905237075.1 of Dicentrarchus labrax. Taxonomy (NCBI): domain Eukaryota; kingdom Metazoa; phylum Chordata; class Actinopteri; family Moronidae; genus Dicentrarchus; species Dicentrarchus labrax. The sequence continues at coordinate 24,808,353 of NW_026136711.1, read as the reverse complement.
TTGCAGATAGAAGACAGTAAGAATATACACAGATATGAAACAAAACAGGGGGAATTTGATATTTGAAATCTATTTTATATTGTCTTCCCTTACTTCTCTCCATGCATAAATAAGCAGATATACTAATATGGACAATACATGTAGTTAAACAGTAATCTGAATAGTGCAGGTTGACCCTTTGAATGAAATATAACGAAACATACTGAATTCTTGGAAACTAATGAATAAGCTTTTCACATAAATTAGAAATGATGTATTAACCATCACTGAAGTCAAGAGGTGATTATAGATCTCCTCTTACAATGTTTGTAAGAGACAAAAGGAGAACACACATTGCACTACAGAGTTAGTAAAGACAGCACAAATGCAGTGTTTAACTTTAATTTCATACACAACAGCTTAGTAAACAACACTAGGTGAGATTATTGTTTTGCTATGTAAGTCCGTAAGCCAAGTAACTGCGTGGTTAGCTGTTTAATCGCGACAGGGATAATGCACACTGACCACAAGGAAGAAATTAGTACCGCTATGTAAGTGAAGTGTGAACAGTTTTTAACTAGTTGAGTTATCTGCAGCGAACAGTCTGAACACATCCAGGGTGTAAAAACAAAACGTCCACTTACCGACTCAAACTGGGCCTGGTCATCTTCTGGAAGGTCACCGGTCTCGTACACGTCCGGCTCGTTGAAGGCCTATAAAAACAATAAGGAAAGCGGTTTATCACACAGTGAGACGTCCAGTTTATTGTCATTAGCCTGGCCAACGCCCCGGCCCATTCAACACAACACGTACTTTGCTAAGCCCTACTCTCTGGTGCTTTGTATCACAGGATACAACATTAGCTGAGAAGTTAGCAACTAAAAATATACGATTGTTAACGCTAGTTGTATAGTTATTACAAACAAACAAGCAGACAACGGAGTAAACAGCAGGGGACGTAAGCAAAACAAGAGCTGTCACAGCCCTTGGGAGCTAGCGCAGCCAAAATAGCCACCTAAGCTAATCTGTCTGCTAGCGTTAGCCACTTACAATTCCCGGCAGGTTTGCGTATTTAGGATCAGCCATTGTCAGCGGGGAAGCAAAGACTACACCAATAAATCACGATAGAATATGATAACAGTTGTTAAAACGTGTAAGTTATCGATGAGCCGAGGGGAAATGTAACAAAAGCTAACGATAGATGAGCCAGCAGTCTCTCAGCCGGCGGAGGATTCTCCAGTTCTGCTGTGTGTCACCAGCTGCAGCTCGATTTCACAGCGTGTACGTTGGGTTTCTTACAGGCGAGCGGGCGGTCACGTTTTCGCTATATCAACCGCAGAGAACGGCCTACCACGACCACCAAAACAAACACACCCGACAAAAGTGGAGCGTCGTTACGCATGCGTGGTTTTGGACCAATAAGGTTTAACGGTCCATCTCTGTCGTTTAACGTCGGTTTATTTGATTTATTTTTATTTTTTTACCATCAAACATATTATATTGCTCATAATGTATTCAACAACTAATTTGCTTTAACACCAAAATGATTCTGTCTTTATTTTTAAAGTGTATATATGGGGTTGAATTGTAGCAGGGTCGTCACACGGTGGCGCTAAAGGTGCGAGCAAACAACCCAATCAATGGGCCAAAGATGGTCAATTGATAAGATGATTCACTCTGTCGGGGGAAAACATTATCCACCTTATCTAAAGTACAGAAAGTAGTGATTTAAGGTGTGATCGTGCATGTTTATGTTTTAATTTACTAATATTTTATGCTATAAATGCTTTAACTACTTTGTATTTACATCCGCACACAAAGTGGACATTTCATGTTGAAGGAGAAACAACTATATGGTACATCTTTGAAGGAGAAAAAATGCTGAAAACAAATCAAACTAAACAACTCACTCCCTTTAAATCTCTTGTTGTTTTGCCGTAATTACAAACATAGGAATATATTCTAGTAAAGCATGTTTGTTTTTCAAATGATGGCCTACTGTCTATCACACTCAGTATATGGGCCTAGATATATAACATACTGCATATTATATAGCCTATTGTTACATTTAACAAACATAAAACCAAAAGTGTGATCAGTAGAGTCGTATTTTAAGTGGGAACTTGGTTGCAGTATTTTGTACAATAATGGGGAAACATGTCTCTGACCAGCTGTCACATATTTATGAAGAAATCAGGTTGTTTTTTGAGCCCTATAACTAGCCTATTACACCACTCACATGATTGGATTGGGTGACGAAACATCATTTAATTTGTACCTTTAGGCTACTTCCACACTGGAGCATATTATCAAGGGCAACGATTGTTAGCAAGCACATCTAAAGAGCAGTGGCAACTTTACCACTGAGTGCACTACAGCACAATATTCTTTACACTGTGGTCTATTTCTTGGAGTAAAGCATGGAACATACATATATAGCTAACCTTTGGTTATTTGACATTTCTCATTAGAATTTAAAAAGCTACTTAATTCATTTTAAATGTAAGCTTACTATAGTTTTTGGTAATTATTTCTGTAGGCAACTCTTGCTTCCTTGCCTTATACATTCTAGGCCAAAAGGCAAAATCCAGATTTTAAAGGGGGCTTTACACCAATTTTACATATGAACGTCTGTTTACTCATCATGAGGAGTGTGATGCTGCTCTTGAGTAGCTTTCTAAAGTATGACAGAAAAATAACATCTCACATATTTGCATCTCTCCATGGACTTGAGACCACTAATTCATAACAGTAAGCTTGTGTTATAAACTGGAGTTGTTGGGACCTAATGAAAGGTATACAAGCATTTTGGGAAAAGTAAAGTAGTATTTAGTGTTTTTGGACCTTATAGAAAGCTTAAAAGCTTTAAAGTCAGGATATCAGTGCTACATAGCTGGCGTACCCCTTTAAATCCCAGGGCAAACATTATGGAGCCTTTGGTTCCCACATGACTACCCAGTTTGTCATGCAAAACAGCATTGCCATGACGACCAGTCTGGTGCAGACAGGGAGAGAACAGAAAAAAAAAGACAAATACTCTCCTCTAAAAAAAACTTCTGGCCAGATGAAAGCAAGTTAATGTGAATGTGAAGAACTTTTTCTGTGGAGGCCAATTTATTTGTGGCTACGGGAATAAGAGGCAGAGTTGGAGCTCAACTCCTCCCCTCTCCTCGGTCCCTGTGCTCAGTGGTGCTGATGAGAGAGGATTTGAGTCGCTACTTTTGCACGCCCCGCCCCCAGTGAGAGAGCAGCGATGACAGTGATGCAAGGCATGCTTCTGAGGAGCCTGCAGCCTATCCAGACACTGCCGACCGGACCAGTTTGGAATATACTCCCCGTTTACAACTCTCCATCTGTTCTCCACCTGCTTCAACTGCACCTGAGTTTGCTTTGAGCGCATTTTAAAACCAGAAACACTCTCAAACGGCTTCTTTTTTTTCCCTTTTTTGTTTGACATTTCTTTAATGAATTTGGCTGTAGTCTGTCCAAAAACTCGTAGATGCCCCTTCTCCCAAATGCTTCGCCTGCCAGTCTCGCTTTGCATGTGGGTATAGCCGGTGGTTCCAGCCTGCGTCCAGGTGGTTTTACGGGAAAAGGTTTCACAGGGAATATTTTATTTTTCATTTAGATAAAGAAATCCCTCTTTATCTTTTGGAAGCGCGACCACTATTTATTTATTTTTTCACAATGGCTGATGCTAACGCGGAATGCAATATCAAGGTGTTGTGTCGATTTCGTCCTCTGAACAAGTCCGAAATTATCCGCGGAGATAAGTTCATCCCATTATTTCAAAGAGAAGACAGTGTCACCCTCGGGGTAAGTTATTTCTAACGATCCCTTCCTCTTTTTTTGTCACCTTTCCATGCAGTCGATGAACGCCAACGCTAGGGGTTACACTTTTCATCTCGCACACACATCAAATACTGGCCAGACAGAACCGGAGGCTTTAAGGCTTCTGACAAGGATCAAACTAAGTATAGCCTCCATCAATAGTCTGATCAGCATGTTGCACCATTCAGGTGTGCGTTGATGCCATTAATGACCAACAATGCGTCTGTCATTCAGGCTGAGCCTTGTAGAAAAGAGGCTTGACCAAATTGATGAATTGCCACTCATGATATATTTTTTTTAGATGATTTGCCAGAATCATTCCTTTCTTTTTGAAATTGAGCCCATGGTCAGTAAACTCCACAATCCTGAGGGTGTGATTAATAAGGAGAACTCTGGACCCCACCTTTGTGATCCCACACCATGGATCATTATGTGCTTCTTCTGTAGTATTGATTTGCTGGATTTTGGATTGTTTCCTGTCTCAGAAAAAATCCTTCAGGATGATAGATAGCTGGTGATATATCTTGTAGTCAGCCTTTAATGCACCGTTGAATTAGCAGGTGCTAAAAATCTACTGAGAGTCATAATTGAGCTCTGTGGGTTGTTTCTTTCCAGTGGATAGATTTTTGGCTTTGTCTCAGTGCAAACTGAATGTCAGCTGATGCTTTGGAGCAGCAACAAAAATGAACCAAGCAATAAAATATTTATCAATTTGATACATGCCCGAGGTTGAGGTTAACAGTGGAAGATTAGAGTGCTCTAAATGCAAATGTTGTTTAGATGTAAAACACATCTGGGCCAAGGCTAACAGACACACACACACACACACACACACACACACACACACACAAGCAGTCATACAGAAATGGATACATTTCACGCATACTGTGCTGAAATATGCACATATACTGTATATACATGCATGCATATCCCACCCATAACACAGCTCTTGCTTTCTCAGAATACACACCCACACACATATGCACACCCACCCACACCCACCCACACACACACACACACACACACACACACACACACACACACACACACACACACACACACAGACAGAGAGAGAGAGAGCTCCACACCCATTTGGCCTGAGGGTTGACTTCAAGTGATGATGAAGACAGCAGAAAATCCCTATTGGCTTACTGTGTTATCACACACACACACACACACACACACACACACACAGACACACACACATATTAAAATTCAAGACAGCATTGTTGGGGTAGATATCTCTACACGACAGTCTTGGATATCCTGGAAGTATCAGCAGGATGTCTTCCACAAGCAGATTGAATGCTCATTATCACATTATTTTGATGCTATTTGGGAATGGCAGGTTGAAATCGTTCATTCCCGCGTCAGTCTTGGCAACTGTATTTAATTCTATTCTGTATGTGTTTGAAGACAGCAGATGAATGAAAAATTCATTCAGATGTTCATTCTTGTAGATTATGAGGTTATCTCTGAAACAACTATCTCTTTGATTTATTTGATGTCAGTGCTTCTGGTCCATTCAGGCTATATAGTGTGCTAGACAGAGTGAATACAAATTATGACAGTTGGAAACAGAGTGTGCAGAAGTAAAATCATGTTACTTAATTAAGGGAACTGTAACAGATCACACTGTGAAAAGACAACACACAGACTGTACGGCTGTCGTTCCCTACCTGCATTTCCGTATGGCAGCAGGGGCCTTCAAAACTGGTAATGTCTGGTAGCACTTCTCTACTTTTTTTCCCAGTCATTTCATGTACTAACCGCTCCTCAATTTCCTTCTGTTCAGATGGCTGTAATCACAAAAGCATGCGTGCAGTTTTCATCTTTGCAAATGTAATTACTTTGGAGGCGTCTAGGTTTTTAGGGGCGCAAATGTATTCAGAGTTTGTATTTTCCATGTGTCGCATTTCTCTTGTAGCTCTGGAAAACTCTCAGAGGAAGTTGTAAAAAAAAAAAAAAAAAATGTGTCTACTGAGAGTTTAAATGCTGCGGCCGTCAGATTGGATCAGGATTTAAAATATCAGGCCGGCAGGCAAGAAGGTACCCTGTAGGGACAACAAAGCGCTCACATTCTAAAGGTTGATAAAAACAATTCGCATCTGGGCAGTGCTGATGGCCCCACATTTGTCTACTCCTTCCTGAACTTGTTAACTGACAGAGGCAATGATTTGAGTTGTTGAGTGATGGTTCGGCTGCACCTGGGTGGCAGGCAGGAGGAGGCTTGGAAAGATTAAAGATTTGGAAAGATGGTGTGTTGGTGTGCTCTGAATTGATGAAGGGACGTCTCTGGGGCCTCAAAACATTGGGAACAGGGGACATCTGACTGATAAAATGTCGAGTGTTTTCATACCAGAGTCAAAAACCGAAGACTTCTGAATAAACTGGGATGTGAATTATGAGGACTTGAACTCAGACTTGAGCTTGACACATCAGCTTAAAGATTAGCTATGCAGCCGTTTAAACGTCTCCCTAAATTTTGATATGAGCATCTGTCAATATTAAAAAGCGATTAGCTGTGAGAAGGAAAAAGCAAGACTGTGTAACTTTAATAATGGCCCATTAAATTCCCTTCATTTCCAAAAAGTCTATGAGTTTGTTTTGAAAAAATACATTTTTATTAGGTTTTTTGTGACAGAGAAGATAGATAAGTGACTAAGAAATATTAGTTACACAGCAATATCTGTCTAAAGATTTCTAACATAAGCCTCCATAAGCTACTGGTCATAGCAGACGATGTAGGTTTGTAACAGCAAAACCCATGAGTGTACAAGTTACACAATCTCCCTTAAAAGCAGTAATTGATTTCTGTTGTGACTACATTGATATTACCTCATAAACTTGTCACTACATCCAGCAGACATGGAGCAACATTACGGTTCGTTGGGAGTTGTGTTTATAGCCACCTGATGAATGTCTAGTAAGTTTTGGCCTGAACCACCCCCTGAGGGAAATATCAGACTCTTTAGCTGCTAAATGCAGCAGCTGCTTGATGCTGTGCAGGTAGTGTGCAGTCAGTTTATGAGAGCCTTTTAACTGTAAACAGCTGCCCTCTGCGGCTGGAATCAAGGTTGATGAGAGCAGTGAGAACGTTTCAGATCGTAAAACCAAAATATTGAGTTGAAAGATGTGGAGTCCGATGATAGTTATCTGTGGGTTTGTATATGAACGACCCTTTAAACGTAACATAGTCAATTGATCAATTGCTCATATAAAAATATCATTATTGCAGCTTTAAACTCACGTTGGTTACTGAGGCAGAAACTCAGACATCACCTCAGTGACTTGGACTTGACTTCAGGTTTGGTTGCTTCACTGCCATAACAGAAGATGTTCTTTGCTTCATCCGCTTGACATCAGCAGTACAAACACAAGCAGAATCACCCATTCAGCCCTGAAACGTTGGATCCTAAAAGATCAAGACATTTATGTATGTAGGACAGGTAAACCTTTTGCTGCACATCCCTGAGTTTGACAGTCAGACAGTTTCACACTACAACACCATTTTTCCCAAGAGTGATATTGATGACAATAGCAATATGTTTCAATATGTCACATCCCACATTATTATTAGTTTGTTTCTCATGTCTTTTTTCATCTCACATGCATGGCCACCTGTGGAGCTCCGCAGGGCTGGGTGGCTGTCTGACAGTAATAACCATACTCAGTCTGTACTGCCCCAAGGCACGGCCTTTGTGTTTGCTCCACAGTGGAGTGACACAGCTGTCTCTAGTATTTCACTGTCTGGAATAATGCGGCGTCACAGAGGCCAGATTGTCCCTCCTAATCTTCTGGCAGGCAAAAAGACTGCCACAACGAATCACGCTTTGGATTCAGTTCTATGAATAAATAAATGATCATGGGCGCCCCAGATATGGATAAGATATGGAATTTTTTTCTTTCTTGCTCGCAGGTGAAGACGTATAGATATCACATGCTGGTGCCATATGAGCTATACACAGGCCAGGGTTATTAAAAATGGACTGTATACATATATGCATCATACCAGTGGCAGCATATAATGGTAAGATATGAGTTAGGAGTCTGTAATAAATGTTTAATGAAAAGCTGTTTCAGACCTGGGCCTTTCGCTCCATAATTGTTGTCATATCTCCTTTAAGCTGCAAGAGCATTAAGAGCCTCACCAGTACTGAAGAAGATAAACAGCATCTCTTACATTCCCTTTGTCCAAAAAGAAATAGTTTTATGGTTCATTTGGCTGCTGTTGTTGCAAACAGTTGTGATTATTTTTAGGCGCACGCTTGGGCTGAGTTTAACTTAAGGGTGTATGGTAGTATGACATAACATAACAGATTTTTAGATCTCTCTGCATTTTGAACAATTTTCAGCGAGCAAGAGGAAATGCCTAAAATCTCCGCAGTGGATTTTACTCTGCAGTGTGTCTTAAACTATAGGTCACTGTGTCTCTGAAACTGTCCATTTTATCATGGGCCATTACTTTCCACAGATTAGAGGTACCTTTTTAATGAGCCTGCATCATAGAGCAATACCAGACTGACTTCGTTTTGGACCAAAATACGAAAACAACAAGAAAAGTCTTGTGTTTGTTACCAAAACTGTCAGCCATTATCAGACACCACCTCGGGGTGTGAGCATGTGTGTGTATGCTGTGTGTTTGTGTTGTGTTGGTTATGGTTTAACGCACATTACATCAAGTCCCTAACCTCCACGCTGACCTCCCTGTCATTGTCGTGTGGACCCTTTTGATTTTTTTTGGTCTTTTATTGGCAATGATAGATAGCGTGGAGGGTGAACGTATTTGCGATGAAATGGGTCCAGCTGAAATGTGCGTATTAAAGAACTATCGATTATCTATTTTCTGCACACCATTTATAATTCTATGGATTACCTTTCCCTGGCTGCTGTTCGCTTTAGTACTTACAAGTCTTCTATAGAAACTCCAGGGTGTTAAAGGTTGAGGCATTCACAGCTGTGAAATACACCTTGTTTACATCTTTAGGAAGATTACAGGATTAGACGAATTTTGTGAAAAGGTTCTGAGAATATTCTGCACGAAAGCTCTCAGTTTTCATTTGGGCTTTGCTCTATCCACAAGAAGGCTCTTAGATTCTCCTGAAAGCTTGTTCTGAGATTTATGAAAATGAATTAGGATCATATGGTGCGCTACTGTTGCACAAAATAGGCATGTAATGCTGTTAAAAATTAACCCATTATTCTTCAGCGGCCACTTAGTTTCTAGGATGTCTGGTTTCTGGTGGAGCTGCTGTTCTTTTCCAGACGTGCTCGGCTGAAAGCTGATTTTCTTATCTTCCCCTATCCCTGTCTTGATTAGGCACCAAGGTAAAAAATAGGAGGAGAAAACAGCTGCTGTTGAAACAAATTGTTGACAGTGCATGTCGGGCGCAGCGTAAAGTCATCTACCTGTCTCATACCTTTTGTTATTTATAGTTCCATTGGAGCTGTTTCTCCTCAAGGATATTTCTGTGCAATGGCTTTAACTGACTGAAAACCCAAACAGAATCAGAAATGGAGGTCCAATGCATGCTTTTGTGCTATAATTCTATCACTGCAGCGTGCACACACTATCCAATTAGGCAGCGTAATGGGATTGCTGTGTGGGGTCAAGATCCGCACTCATTTCTCCCGTTGGACACCACCATCAGAGCAGCTACCACTTGGGATCATCTCCCCCCCCCTCTCTCCATCGCTCTCTTCCTCGATACATGCTTTGCTGTATTTTTCTCTGTCTAGTTGTATTTTGTGGTGTAATGATCGTGCTCCTCATTTCCCCATGACTCAGCAGCGGTTTTGGGAAGATGTGAGAGAAGAAGCTCAGCCTTTCCTGTCGTCTCATTACATTAGGTTGATGCTGCTCACAGGTTTTAATGGTGTCAAGGGTGAAGCTCCTGTCAATCAGGAGTCTAAATATTAAGGAATCAAGTGACTTTAGTGAGGTTCACTTTATGGTTGTAAACTCAGACATGTGAGAATCTACGAAATAGAAAAACCGGTTCAGATTTATTAAGTTGTACTTCAAGAGTAAAATTATTATTCTAATCAACACTACTTTGAGGTCTTCGAGGACCCAATCTATCTACCCACAACCCATACCAATAAGGGCTGCCTCTCATATTTTCCCTAATATTAACGTTAAACTGACACCAATTTAGTCAGCAGCCACACTTGACAGCATATTAGCTGCCAGTTCCTTCCGCTCATCTTTATTTTTATTCAGCGTGCACACATGCCAGGGTTAGATAAGCTTGTGCCAGTTCGTCAACACTTTTCCTGCCCATTCCTCTCCCTTTATGACAGAAGTGGGCTGTGACTACCAGGCTTTTAGCTTCGGGGAGCGTTAATGGAGCATCCTTTCCTCGTTAGCCACGGTCCTGCCCAGGATGCTGCCTGGTCCCCATGTCTGCACTCGCACTGTCTATGTGTTGTACATTGAAACCAATGGCACATGTTCACACACGTGTGTGTGCATGCCAAGACCCCAAGCAGTGGGTGCTATATCAGAATGGTAATAGGACCGCAAGGAAAGCCCAAGGAGACAAAAGGAGCATCCCTGCCCTCTGCATGCCCACGACTTCTGTTCCTTTCAATTAATCACAGTTCAGTTTATTGATCTGACACTTGAGAACACTGACATTTCCTCTAGGTCACTGTTTTTTTCCCCTTCCTTTCCTTAGGGGAGCCATGCTTTCAAGCACATTTTCCTTTACTGTTTTTGATCTGGTTTAATCTAATTTAGGATTGTATTCAAACTAAATCACATAAAAGAGACTGGAATCTTGGAAAACATAAACTTCAGGCTTATTTTAATCTTCTGCATGGCCCTGGATTGTTCCCAGCCCAGACTTTTAGAAACACATCTCCAGGCTACAGTACCATGATGGTCCATGTATCTTTTGGTCATTGGATTTTCCTTTCAGAAACGGGTATTAAAAAACAGAAAACGAGTGGTTATTGGATTTTCGTTTTAAAATACAAAAATGAAAATTGAAATACAAGGCGTTTTCTTTTTCATGGTCAAAAAGGGATGATGATAGATTTTCATTTTCTATTTCATATAACAAAAAATAAAATCACTAGAAGACAGAAATGGAAAAAAGGCCTGTTTTTTTTCATATTCTGAAAAAAATTATAGCTTACTGTTCTAAATACCTTTATTTTGAAAACCAGAAGTAAAAACGCTGTTTCTCCGCATTTACCATAATGCTGAGAATACTTGTACACTCGAAATTTAAGTGCGGCTGATTTGACCACGGAGATCGGAGTCACGGCTGGATTGACCGCAGTCTACTAGCCTACTGTTTCTTCTCCACAGCACCGTCCTGTAAATGACAACATCCGGTCTCAGAATATGAAAAAACAGGCCTTTTTTCCGTTTCCGTCTTCTAGTGTCTTGTTTTTGTTATATGAAATAGAAAATGAAAATCAAATAATTTTTTTAAATTTCGCTCATCCCTTTTTGACCATGAAAAAGAAAAACGCCTTGTATTTCAATTATCATTTTTGTATTTTAAAACGAAAATCAAATAACCACTCGTTTTCTGTTTTTTAATACCCGTTTCTGAAAGGAAAATCCAATGACCAAAAGATACACGGACCCATGATGCTGTTTTTTTGTGTCTCCCAGTAGGTACATCAATAATCACAACACACTGATTTTTTTGCCCTTTCATTTCACCTCTTCTATCTCCCGGAGTTTCTAATTAATTATATTTTATGCAAACTCTGAACACCATTCACTTTTTTTTTCCTGGAGGCCTTTTATTATCCAAATTACCTCGCTGCACAGCTCTGTCATTAGTTACGGCTGAATTACAAAGAGAATCTCCTTAACCATGTTGTTGATTTTTACAGCAAATTTAAATCTTTGCTCATGACTAGTTCTTGGATTGCTTCATTTTACACCCATATTCCTCTAGCTTCCCTGGGTTTAATAATTGCTGACAGCATACATAAGCTGATAGAAATGTGTGCTTATGTTTCCACATTTATACGGCTTCTTCCGCCCTACCCTTTTATGATCTAATTTATTATTCATTCTCTGGCACATGTGGTCATTAGCAGGGCTCATACTAATGGTGCGACACAGCTTGTTGGCATAGGTGGTGGATTACTGCACGTGTCTTCTGCCGGCACTTGTGTTTCTGAGGATCAGTCACAGTGTCGGGGATCTCGATTCTGGATTTAACTGAAACTGTGGAACAGGACCACACAAAACCTCTATTTTAATTTGGCTCAGAGCTAGAGATGTCTACGGTTGTTGCATCATAAGTTGCCTGCATTATCATTTCATTGGAGAATTATTTCTCACCCAAATTCAGTTAGTACAGTTGGTTTATGTACAAATTGAATTAGTGGGATTGATGGCTCGGTTAAGAGCTTCCTTTAATAACATGGCTTCACCCTCAAAAAGAGGGGGCCATTAGTGTACATTTCTGTGGAATATGGTTATTTTCTCTCACAAATGGTACAGTATGCACTCTTTTTAACAAGAAAACATCCAGATGAAATTATACTCGTGATAAATTGATGCACTGTCTATTCCCACTGTGTTGGTAAGTGTTGATTAGATTATTTTACACATTCAGAGTTATATTAGCACTCAGGCACGATGCTTTTTTAAGGTAAGCTTGCCATCTGAAAAAAAAGATTTCCTCAGTATTAAATACTAAATGTGTTTGGCTTTATTCCCTGTTGTGCCAAAGCAGCGCCAACAGAGACAAAGCTGCTGTCAGGAGTAAGCTTGTATTTTGTGAATTAATTTTGACTGGATTTACTTATACACAGGTTGAGCTGAATGCAAGTGGATGTAGACTGAAATAGAGGCAATAACTTTAAGTCCTGAAGACCTCAGATATTTCCTTTGACGTCAAAAATTGCCTTGAGAGTACGGACAACTAATAGCTGTTTCCTGATAGCTAAGCTCCAGTTTGCTCTAGTCTGAACTCGCTGATCCCAGTTCATGTAAAACAACCAATTTCTATAAATGATTTCTATAAATCTACAACATAAATAACTGGGAGGCATGTGGCAGCTGTAGGCCCAATCAAACGTGACATTGCAGGCAAGCACTGGAACAGTCAAAGCGTCACTTTGGTGAAGAGGCGTCTTCGTCACCACTGACAAGAGTTTTCCTCCCTCTCCCTCTCTTTCAATCTCTTTTATTATCTCAGTCTCTGCAGTATCTTCATTGCCAGTCTATTTGAACTGGGTATCATCTTCTGTGTGCTTTGCTGTTAGAGGTCATTGTGGGCTCTCCTGGGTGTATGGTATGTGCGCTTGAGCTCTTTTCCACACAGTACAGACAGACAGGTTGTATTATTTAACACTTTGGGATCCTACTGCCAACATAGTACCCTAGCTTTAAAGGCACACTATGCAAGATTTTTACCTTAATATAACAGCTTCAAATGGTAAAGCTTTGATGGTAAACAAACTCGTAGTATGGCCAATCATCCCGATAGCAACGCTGGGGAGGGACGCCGCTGGCAGAACCAGCAATGCAAGTCTGAAAGGTGGCGTCCCGCCAAATCTCACGAGAATCACAAATTGCTTTACAACACAAGGTCACATACATCAGCGACATAAGAAGCAGCCTCAATGGAAGACACTAGCAGGCATTCACTCAGACGTTACCTGGTCAGTAGACATCTTCGGAGTCTATCTTTGCCTGTTCGATGTCCGACGCTTCCATCATACTGAACATGTACCGGTATACAGGGGGGAGGGGATCAGGCCGTGAGTGCAGAGACGCAGAGCCGTATATAGAGACGGCTCTGGTGAGTGGTATTTACGACAGTTAATGTTAAATACAAGTACTCCGCAGCAACTCTAGGGGTAGCTGTTTGACAAAACCGGAAAACTGCATAGTATGCCTTTAATGCCGATACCAAAATTATACTTAATGTAATACCTTACTTTAAGTGTAAGCGTGTGTTAACGATATATCACAAGACTGTGAAATCCCGATACAAATCTGTGAAGATTTAAATCTGTGAGATGAAAAATGAAATATGAGCGTGTTATCTACTTTTGACTTTGCTTGTACGACATGCTACATCCTTTGCATCAGTCGCTGTATTAAGGTGCAGAGACATGGTGGCCACAGGTGAAAACTTTGAAGTAGAAGATGCACTATCCTGTAGAGATGTGGCAGCTTTTTGGATTCCCTAAGTCAGAACATTTAAAATATAAGAAGATAACAGACAAGACAAAGCAAGAGATATAAGGCAGTTTTACGTAGTTGACAGGTTTATATTTTCAGTTTTACTGTTCTGAAAAAAATTAATGGACTACTGTAAAAACATAGCAGTTCAACTTGTAAGGGAAACCGCAGTGTTTGTAGATATAAGATACTCATTCTAAGATAACAAACACAGAATAAATCTGATTTCCAGATGGAAAAATTTCATTACACTAATTAAAATATAGTTATGCATATTATATTCCATCTCTGGCAATAGATCCTCCTAAATGTTGCACACTAGACTTTTAAAGGAAAACCCTGATTGAATAGTAGAGAAACCTGACAAATGCACGTTTTCCTACAGGATATGAGGGGTCACTGAATTGTTTGATGAAAATGCAAATTATGTGAATCAACTGAATGCCTATTGGAGAGTGGCGAGGGTTACAGAAACTCGGAGGTTTGTGTTGTTTTTTCCTTTAAATTGTCACTCTTCTGTAACTGGAATACTACAGCCAGCATCCAGTTGATTAGCTTGACATGAAATGAAGAATGAAAACAGCAAGCCCGGCTCTATCCAGTAACAAAATCTGCTTATAGCACCTCTAAAGCTCCCTAATTAGGTTGTTATATCTCGTTGGTTGTCTGGCAACCTCATGGTGACGACAAGACTCCAGGAAGTCACTGCTCACGCCAGTCCCACACATAACAAGCTGTTGTTTTTACACTTCAGTTCTGTATGGATTAAACATGACATTATGTGTTAATTAGTCAGCTTTAGAGGGCTAGCTGTTCTGCTATCTTTATAGTCTTACCAACTGTTTCTTTAAAGCTGCTACAACTGCTCTTTTTATCATGACAATAGATTAAATGACAATGTGATAGGGGTTGTTTGTAGTGATGAACCTCCCCTCGGATTTCTATTAAGCTTCAACTCATTGTTTAGCTGTCTGACCCACAACTTCACTGTTTTGGTTCACTCTCACCACTCTCTTAGTGTCTCATTAAGCAAAGAAGCTCTAAAGACCTACTTTACGCCACATGCTCAGCATCAAACGGCAGACGAACATGGTTAGAAACTAGCTGGCAAACATAGTGAAGCATTTAGCAGCTGAAGAGCCAGACAACTTAAAAGTGAGTGAATATTGGACTTCGCCAGGTGGTCAGAAACACGACTCCAAATCAATGTTAATGGATGATACAATGGATTTAAATTGTTAACCACCTGATTTAAAATAAGTAAACAAGATTATGAACATGAAGAGACATTCAATGCCACCTTTCAGTAGTCGACCGTTTCTGATGCTCTGTACTACAGGCACATTTTGGTGTGTACCAAAGAAAGCTTGAGGCTTAATATCCAGCCCAAACAGACAGGCAGGTCAAGCTGCAGTGGCACTTCAGGAGTGGATGTGTCATTCAGATGCACTCAGAATTGAATAAAAGAATATTCTGCATGTTTATCATATTTTCTCTATCTGTATCTTTTCTGTTATCTCAGTTCATCTGTTGTGGTTCTCACAATCAGTAACTGTGTCTGTATCTCTCTCACTCCCCTCAACTGGATGTGGATGTGGTTCCTTTTTACTCACTCCCCTAATGTCCATTGGGAGGTGGATGTTGCTCCTATTTTTCTGGTCTGAAACTCAGTGAACAAAGCCCAATCTTCCCCTCCCTCTGTTCTCCACTCCTCTGTCTCCTGTTTCTCTCACTCCCTCCTGATAAATTATGCAGACTATTCCAGTTTGATGGGGGACTAATTGCTCCTCTTCAATGTGTGGATCTTTAATAAACAACTTGATGCAGGAAGTAAAATGATTAGATGAGTGTTAACAGTGTTATGTTGGGTGGTAAACTTTGGTTCCCTGAGCTAGTGATTAAGTAAAATAGCTGCAAAAATTGCTGTGATAAGCACAAGATAGCTGCAAGACAAGTAAGAAATAACACCATCACATCTTTACTACTGTATATCTGAGGCACTGTGAGCCGTTTACCCTGGAGGCATTGTGCCAGTCGACTCCGCTTATACTTGTCAGCAGGGTGAATTAGGAAATACAGTAATGTTTGGTAATATCGTGTGACTGGAGCTTTTGCAGTTGTGTGGGGTTTTCTGTTGTCGAAAGCATCACTAATGATGCTGTTATCTGGGGCTCGAAGCCTGATTAGCTTGACGGATGGAGCAGGCATTGGCAGCCTAAACTCCTCTCTTCTGTCAGTCTCACTGTGCTTGTGTGTGCATTTATG
Organism: Dicentrarchus labrax; assembly: GCF_905237075.1. Classification (NCBI taxonomy): domain Eukaryota; kingdom Metazoa; phylum Chordata; class Actinopteri; family Moronidae; genus Dicentrarchus; species Dicentrarchus labrax. The sequence goes on along the minus strand of NW_026136711.1, from coordinate 24,792,110 downwards.
TGTGTGAGGGAGAGAGAGGAGAGTTGATGAGTTTGTGAGGGGGGGAACTGATAAAGAAACTGACAAAGACTGTCTCACAAACACACATACACATACACACACACACACACACACACACACACACACACACACACACACACACACACAGACTGATAAGGGAAAATAGAACCCCTTCTCTTTTTACTCCTCTGCCATCACTCGAGCTTACACACCAACACCAAACCACTGCAAAAGGAACTATGGAGAAAAAATGAGCAGCTGCCTGCCTGTCAGCCCACCAATGTGTAGGAGGAGGAGGAACACATGCCTAATCTTCTTATCATCTCATCCAGCTCTGCCTTTAAAATGTTTAGCTATATGTCGCCTGGTTAGTGGGAGGGACGCTTTGGTGTGAAACTAGATGGAGAGGAAGGTTGTGACAAGAGGTAAACCTGCCTGAATGGGAGCTAAATGTACGTGTGTGGTCGTGTTGGGAGGTATTGTTCCCTCGCAGCAAGTATTGGCAGTCACCAAATATTCACCATATGCAGAGGGAGTTATTTTCTGTTAGTCTTCTCTTGTGGGTGTTGTTCAGGTACCCCACCAGAACAATGCGGACATTGGTCAATTCAATTCAAGTCAAACACTTAAAATGAGCTACGTTTCCCTGGCAAGCAACCTTTTTTGGCCGTGTGAGTAATATCTGTGTGTATGTTCACATTCAGTGTTTCTCACCAAAATGCATCAAGTGTATCTGTAATACCTAACCAACGAGAAAACCCCATTTAAAAAAAACATTTTGTAACCTTGTTTACATTTAATGTTTTTCCAGTATTCTTCTTTATTGCCTTTCACTGTACATTGCTGTTGTTTTGGCACATAATCGCTAGCTTGAAGATGGCAGCAGCAATTTGTATTGCGTCACCTGTGGACATACAAATTAAATGGGGCCCTAATCTCTCTATAGCACCGTTACAGTGCAAAACCTTCACAGGATACATTTAAGTTTAGTTGGCTAAACCTGAACTGACCATAACAACCTAGTGGGCAGATGAAACCAAGTGTGAAGCTATCATGATATCACCCATTGGTTTGTGGAGTACCGTTCTAAAGCCTAGAGCCAGTGGAGGTGACGTACTGCGAGTTGAGCTGCTCTCATTGTCTGCGTAGTTTCGACTCAGTTTCGACTAGCAGGAAACAATGGCGCTTCACCTGGTCACACACAGTCAAGTGTTACAGATAAACAGTACATTAAAATACATTTCTGAAATGATTTTAGGTGATAAAAAGTCAACGCAGCAACAGAATCTTGATTCATATTTGATCATTACTGCCTACTTACTTTTGCTTTATGGTCTATTTTACTCATAATTTACTAAATGAACATCATGCTGTAAGGAAGAAGACTTGAAACTAGAGATTGAGACCATAAACTCATTAGGAAACTGTTGATTGATCTAATAAATCAAGTGAGAAATAGGGTAATTTCTCCATAAGAGTGCATGGTATTGTTTTTTATTGTTATCTCAACAACTACTAGATTGATTACGATGAAATTATTTGTTCCCAAGGGATGTATCCTACTGACTTTGGTGATAGCCTGATAGTTTGTCTAGTGCTACCATGAGGCAGACCTTTGGGAAATTTGGTGTACACATTACACACAGTGTAATAACATTCCTCAAATATTCCAGTATTTTGGTTTATGACAAAAATACCTGCAAAACTAACAACACTGTCATCTTCCTGAGCTGTAGTAGTGCTAATTAGCAAATGTAAGCATGCTAACACGCTAAACTACAATGTATTAGCATTTAGCTCCCAGGACCACGGTGCCTATTATTTATGGAAGATTTTAAATGCCTAAATAAAAACAACTCAAACACAGAAATTAAGTGAAAATACACGTTGTTATGTAGCCTATATTTTTTATTTTCTATTTTTTATGCTAATAGAAATTAGCTACCTTGTACTAACTAATTAGTGTTAACTAGTGTCAGCGAGCTAACACCAATTATCTAAGCTATCAATACTTACTGAGGATTCAGCCAAGAACATCCCTCTAATATCTGTTTGTGTTTCATGCTTTGTTGTTTCATGGCAAGTTATTGGGTTTAAATGTCTCTGTACGCTGTATGTACGTGAGACCCATGCCAAGCCCTCTGGTTGGAGAGGGGCCTCTTTGGTCCCAAGGGCCTTTAAGAAGACCTCCATCTAAATTCAACAGCTGCTGCTGCAACCCTGCCTCCCTCTCTTGTTTCTTCTCCTGGCTTTTGTTAACTTATTTTCTTGAGCCTTCAGCCGATTGTCTCTCTTGTCTGTTGTATGTTCTCCACCTCCCCCCCCCTCCTTTTTTTTATCGTAATTACGTTTCTCTCTCTCTTTTTGTTGCAGTATACGCTGATTATATGTCTTTATTTTTCTACTCTCATCACTTCTCCTCACTGATTTTTCTCTCCTTGTCTTGCCAATGATTCTCACTGTTTCTGTTGATTATTGCAATTTTTAATTCTCTCTCTCTCTCTCTCTCTCTCTCTCTCTCTTTCTCTCTCTTCTCTCTCTCTCTCTCTCTCTCTCTCTCTGCCTGCAACCCACCGCCTCTTTGTCTCCTGGCAGACAGCAGCAGATTGCAGGCTGGACAGGGCATGTGGGTGTTTGACATTGCACACAAAGCTGAGGGCTATGAACAATGTCTGCATGTACAGGCATAATTTGATATATTATCTGCACACACACACACACACACACACACACACACCTCACACATGCAGATGCACTTTGCTTCCCATTCCAGCATTCTGCATCAGCGTGCACGCACATAATTGAAAAGACATCCGTTAAATTATACAAACACACAAACAAGTTAGTGTTTCTATAGCTGGACCGACAGGCTGAGAGATGGACATGGAGATAGAGAGCTTACAGAATGTCGAGTACATTACATTTATGCTATTATATTTATGCAGCACAGGAAAAGATTAGTGCTTTAACGATGGAGCTAGCAGAACAAATGATTGGCAAAGGGTTGTTTTTCATTCTGCTTATATAACTGACTCATTTTATTCACCCCAATGAAGACCACATCATGATTTCTCCCTATACCCAACCCCCCCTTCCCTCTGCATGTGTGTAGTGTGTAGCAGTATAAATGGTTAATGGGAACAGCCCTAATCAGTTCTGATGGGAAGCTTGTTTGTACCTGCAGCTGTGATTACAGCACTTGAACACAGCAGCTAAACAGTTCAGCTTATTAAGAAATGGAAGAGAAATACACAAAATTGAAGCTTGAATTCTTCCAAACTGTCTCCACCTTCTGTCACAAACAAATTATTTTATGCAAAGCTAGAACTGTAAAGTGGGAGGTCATTGTGGAAATGTTCCCACTCAGTTCCTTACTCTGCAGTAATGCTGCCTTATTTTCAACTACAGCTCTTGGGAGTGGCACAAATTGCATTTTTTTCCTTCCTTAGTGGGTTTTCTTTATAAATAGGTCTGAAGCCTGAGTGGCAAGAGAAAAACATCTAGATTCTCTTGGCAGACTAAAATAGCAAGTCTCATTTAATCTCAATATATCAACTTAATATATTGGTCTCAAAATACTTACTTGAGAAGCGTGGAAAAAGATCACAAGGTTGAACTCTTCTGTTATGATAGAAGTTTAAATACTCTTCTTATTTTACTGTCTCAGTGTATCAACTTATCGAACAATAGACCCAGGCTACATCAGGCAGCATGTTAAACCATGGCAACACAGAAATGGAACAAGCTGCTGTGTATAACAGTAAGTACCAATATCTAATTTCTGAAAGTTTTAACCAAAACCACTTACTGTCCTACATGCCAAAATGGTCAAAATTAATACTTTTTTCTTCCCTTATTTTAGTATAATACAATTGTGTACTCCCTAAAATGAATGGTGGACGGTCTCGAAAGCCAACATAATAAATGTGCTTGTGAACTGAAAAGGAACATGAAGAATTGTGAGTTAAACCACAAAAGAATCCATCCTTGAAAGCTGGGAACAGAACTTATTATTCAAGCCACTGATCAATTTGTGTGCATTAGGATTTTGTGTCGAGTTGTTGTTCAATGTGCCATTTGAAAGGCTGAGAGGCAACTGGGCCCATATGTAATACATGGAGGTGCAGGGGATTATTGGTGTATTTTCCCCCAGCCTGCTGGTGCAAACATAATCTTGGTTTAGAGCATCCTCTCGAGTTGTATAGCTTTTATGTAAATTGCAGAAACACATGTACATACTAGAATGTGATTTTCTTTATGGTAGATTATGTAACAGTAAAAAGCATTCGCATGGCAATTGACGAGTGTATTAAGACCAATCTAAAATAATAACGTGCAAGATGGTGCACCATGTGTGCAGCTTGTTGGAGCAGCTCTCTCTGTCGTTTTCTTTTTTCCATGTCTAAACATTTAAAATCCCTAATTTTTTTCTTAATCTTTCTCCCTGTGGGATCAATAAAGTTTATTTTATCTGAATAAAATAATGTGTTTCCCCCATAGCAAAAAATATCTTCTCTTTCCCAGTGAAGGGGCATGAATAGCACAAGACTCATGCAGCTTGTATGGATTTAATGCCTTGCTTATGTAATGTGGCGCTCCCACTCACTATACAACCCTCAGGACAATAAGGATAGAATGTAAAACAGTTTGTTCGTGGCCTATATATACTCTGTTCATTACACAGTACATCCAGATTACATAAGATGAAGTGCCCTTTCTGCAGGCTTTAAAATGACACCTTTTTACATTTAATTATGGATCAAGAACCAAGATGAGTCCAATGTCTGGTTGTGTCATATTCGAACTGTTATTTGATGAAATGCACATTCTGACAATAAAACAAATAAATAGGGGTGGTGACGTGGTTTAATTCTGACATTCCCGGTTCTATTCAAATCTCCTGACCTCTCACCATGTTTTATTTAATGTCACACTATCAAATAAAGACAAAAAAGTCCATAGAAAATACAGAACAGCGTGAAAGTATGCTACCAATGCAACACAGCTTAGGAAGCCACTGTTCAGTTCCTCTTCAGTGTTTATGCTTCACACAGCGGATGTCTGCAGGCCTTACGGCTGGTCCAGCCTGTCTTGTACAATTACAGACACGACTGTGAATTCTATGCACATATATGCCTCCCTACACCCACCCACATACATTCATACATACACACTCATACATAAAATAGAACCCATTAGCAGTAAGGCATGTTTTATTAAGGAGACTAGACTTCTCTCAGCCACTATCCTCATCACCAGAACTTGGCTGATGGGTGACTGAATGATGCACTGAGTGGCTGACTAAGGTGAACTTGCTTTTCAGCTGAATGATGCTAGCTTGCTTAATTAATTGGTTGAGTGGCAATCCAAGCTTGTGTGTCGAATTAACATATGTCTGCTTGGCTGTGTGACTTGTTTAATGGCTGATAGTTAGCTGATTGGCTGGCTTGTTTGGTGCCTCACTGACTAACAGACTTGTTAACTGACATGAGACCTGCTTCCATCAGAAAAACAGACTCTCTTTTCTTTTCCCCTTCACTCTTTGTGTGTTTCTCTCTCACACTGTGTTTTTCTCTCACACTTTCTCACATGCAATCACTGGTTTCAGGTCATCTACTTTCCTCTGCGCTCTCTGCATTTCCACTCCTCTGCTCCACTCCTCCACTCCATTTCTCCTCTCCACTCCATCACTTTACTCTTGAAGTCCTTGAACATTGCCTCTAATGGCTTCAACTCAGATGTGATCTTTCTCTTTGTCTCTCTCGGGGTCACACAGACTTTTGCCCAAGGCTTCATGCTGCACTGCACTCATTCAAAACACCCACTGCCTCTCAATAGCACATAGTACACACAAATAAAATTAGACAAACTCACACTCACTCGGGATGCATACCACCATAAGAGACAGATGGGCCTCTTAATGTGATATATGTGATGCTATTCAGGCCTAATACACACAGATGGACACAGTCTTCATAAAACATGTTCACTATGCGTAAAGGAAATATTGATGCAGCTCTATTTAATAGTGACAATATGGCTTTACGTAATGTTTTATTGATAAACATGATGTGTGAAATCTCCCTCTCTTTCACACACACACACACACACACACACACACACACACACACACACACACACACCCTTGTGCTCTGCTTCACAAACTTCCCAGGGTGGATTTTACAGCGAGTCACAAGGGAAGAATGAGGTGCTGACAGTAATCTAAAGCAGAATTGTCTGCAGCTGACTGTGTTTGTGTTGGCCTCCACAGGGGAAGTCGTACGTATTTGACCAGGTGCTCCCCACTAACGCCACTCAGGAACAGGTCTACAACGCCTGCGCCAAGCAGATTGTCAAAGGTGAGTCATGTGCATGTTTTTTGCTCATATGTATGTCTTATATGTTTCACTTGTGGTCCAAATCAGACACAGATCAGATTTTTTGCAAAGTAACCTCAGTGTGAACAGTCATGTGAGTTGTATGTCACTCCAGATCAATATTCGTCATGCGGGTCTTCCAGACCGTGACCTGTTCACCCTAGAATCTAATATGAGACACATTTAGAACATAATGTAAACAGCTAAGCAAACATAGCCTTTGTCCAAGATGCATGAGTGACACAAAAGGGAGAAAGCCAATACACCTCGAATCCCCATTTCCTTGCATTTACCCTTCACAGCATTGTCAGTTAACTCTTTAGTCACTGACTGCATGCATTAGCAGCTCCCTACAAGCAGTGAGAAAACCAATTTCCATGATACGATGTAGTCACACAACCTACAGGTATGAGCATCAAAATGCACTGATTAACAAGATGCATGCTTATTACAGCACGGCGGGACTGCTGTATTCAAGGCACTAGATCAAACAAAACCAATACCCTCAGGAGTCAGATCTCCTTTCCTTCGCCCCTCCTTCTCCGTCTGCATCTCCCTACATCTGTCTGTCTTTTCACCCTTGTTAGGGTCTCATTTTTGTGCCACCTTCAAAGTGAGTGTGGAGCTCCGTTGAGCTAGTTCTAGATGGAGCATGAAAAAGAGATTGATTTGTTAAAAAAGATTACTTATAGAGTGTGAGATTACCTTGTAGGCTGAGGAAGGATGGAAATAAAAGGCGAGATGAATCGCAGAGCACGGTTTGAAAAATTCAAGGCTAGGGATTTAGCAGAAGGAAGGAATGAGATGAAAAGTGAGATTTGAAATGTGTCAGGGGAAAAGGGTAACGGAGAGGGCGAACAAGCTGGTCTGGAGTCATATGCATGTTTACGCTTTCTGGCTGTCTCTCTGTTTTGCTGCGTCTTTCTTTGCCCTTTTCACTGTCTTCCTCTTAAACTCATGCTGTCTTTCCTCTCTCTCTTCTCTTCTATGTTTCCCCTCTCTGGTTGTCTCTGTTGTCTAGCGATCTTATCTCCCACTGTCTTTATTTCCTTTCAGCAACAGATTCTTTATTCTCTGCTCTCTCATGTGTCATGCTCTGTTTCGGTCTCACCATGTCCAGCGTGCAGAGAGAAGAAGACATGTTACTGAGCTGAGTTCTGCAAGAGTAAAAGCAACACAGGAGAGGGAGGAGAGGGGAGTGAGGGAAAAGGTGCCTCATGTTTTCAGCTGAGGGCCTTTGTGATTAGTCTGTGTTCAGCTAACCAGTGGCAGCCGGCCTTTCAGGGTGATGTGTTTTGCTTTATCCATGTTTGACTTTTACCACAGGGGTTTATTAGACTGTGTCAGCAATATGACATTCAGCCATGCGCTGCTTTTACAACCTCAAATGATGATGAGGTGTTGTTTTCAGTGTGGCTCCTACCACATGAATGGAGAGGGTAATATATCTATACTTGCTTGGTACTTCACTGAGAGCCTCCTGGTGACTTTAACACTGCAGGTAGAGGTTGTTTATTGTGTGAAACCACAGAGGTCGATCAGCGCCTAACCAAGCTTAAATACCACGTGCCTCTAAGTGCACACAGGCTTTCTGAGGCACAGTTTGGCGCAAAGGTCAAAAGATGTTTGTCTGGGTGCTTGTCTGCCTTCCTGTCTTAATGTTTACACACCTGAATTCGGAAATTCTGTCAGATTTTCTTATTATTCATTTCATTTTCACATTGTTTTCTTCTTTGCTTTTTTCTTCTCTCATTATAGATGTACTGGGTGGATACAATGGGACTATCTTTGCCTATGGGCAGACCTCCTCTGGAAAAACACACACCATGGAGGTACAGTATCACTAAATAATTTAAAAGGTAGACATCTTGCTGTGGCACACACACACACACACACACACACACACACACACACACACACAGTTTTTTATAGAGTATCTGCTCCTCTGTTCACCCTGACAGTTGGCCTACCTCTCCCTCCATCACTGTCATCACTCACTATCTATCTTAACCAGCCTTCTGTGGGGAGTGGGAACTAACCTCCTTTACAACTCTCTCTGGGAAAAAATTCTGTTCCCTTTCAAGTCAAAAACCTCTCTGCTCTCCTTTCTTTTACTATTCTCTCTGCTTAATTTGTCCCAGGGTGTGCATGCCTACTCTTCACTCACATGTTCTTATCGGGTTTCTTTCTTGTCGTAGGGGAACCTTCATGATCCCGAGGGAATGGGTATCATTCCCCGGATCTCAGAGGACATCTTTGAACATATATTTGCCATGGACGAGAACCTAGAATTCCACATAAAGGTTGGTGTAAATTTCCGTGTGTATATTTGTGCAGTTGTCACACATGGTCAATTTTGGTCATACACTAAGATACTTTCAGTCGGAATTCAGCTTCTGCCTCTGATGTAAGCCTCACATGCATGGGCTGAGTGGAATCAGTCAGGCATCAATAAATCATCATATATAAACCATGATTATCCTGCAATATTTGTTGTGCTTTTACCCCTTTTCAACCGCAGTCTTCTAATAGAGGATAATACCTTGTCAGACCCAGAGGACAGATTATTGCCACAGCCTTTGGCATATTTGCACGAGCATCCCTTACATCCCTCTATTTGTGTCACTTTGTTTTTCTTGTCTCTCCCTTTTTTTTCTTCCAAAGATCAGCTGCTCTTTGTTCTTTGTTTTGTTGCAGGTCTCCTACTTTGAGATCTACATGGATAAAATCCGGGACCTGCTGGATGGTGTGTTTATGCACTGAACACATGACAGTGAAAACTAAATTTGTTAACTCACTGTTTGTTGCAGCCGATTCAAAATTCAAACCTTTATAACTAGGTGCATCAGAATAAACTGCGATGTTGACATTTACGCCGTAATTTCCACTGGGAATAGGGGAACATGTCTCCCTAACTTTTTAAAATCCTTCTTTTGTCTCCTGCTGCATGTTTATAGTTTCAAATTGATGTTCTCACTAAAATCTCTGTATACATTCTCCTCTTACTGTGTAGCAGACAAAATCCCAATGGGAGAAGAGAGGAGAAACATCAGATGCTCATCTGAGTCACCTTTAATTATTGCACTCACAGCAATAAGCGTAATGAGCAGTAGCCTATGGTGGAACGAGTGGTATAAGGACTTCTTATACCCTGTCTCTCGCCTCTCAGTCCACATGCAGTCTGACATTACCTTAATGTTAGAGGGTGTTGGGGCTATATACAGCCTGAATGGAAGACTGTAGAAATAACCCAGGGCTGCAAAAAGTACTGACTGCATGTTGTTTTGGTAAAGAAAAAAATCATTATTTTGTTTACTAAAAATAAGCTAGTATTGAACATAAACCAAAAACACAGCAATGCTCAGAGCTGTTTGTACTCACTAAGAAGGGATAGTGCATTAACAGTACTACATAGCATCTTAGGTTTTATATTATAGAAAGACCGTTATTAATTATTAATCTTATTAATAAATAATACAATAATAATTATTAATTTTTAATGGTTATTAATAATGTATTTTATCATTACAAATAATAAAAACAAAACCTACGCCTGGTTGTCATGGCAATAATTGTGAGTTATGATAACAGTATAAAAACTGAAAACTTCAAAAAGTGATGAAATTAAATTGAACAAGTAAACAACAGCAATGCTTTCCTTTGAACTTTTCTGGTTCAGACAATAAAGATTTGTGGTTTTGCGCCTTATACACACAGAAGCACCACAATATTGCAGTTCTTGGTCTTATCACTGAGATATATAACCAGTGTACAATGATGGAGAGGCCGGGACAAGGAGAGGTAGGCAGCATTCTTGTGATTACATCTTTAATCGCGCCAGAGACAGCGGTTAAAGCTCCCATCTGTATGCAGGGGAGTTCACAGCAGCTGAAGAACATTTAAGCTATGAACAAAAAAAAAAGTCCACAACAAGCGAGATGAATCGAAGCAGCACAGAGCGCAACCCCCTTTGGAGGTATTTTCACAGAGAAAAAGTGACTATAGGGTGATAAAACACACAAAAACAGACCCACACAAGCACACTGTCTCCAAGGAAAAAACAACCTCCTCAACCCAGTGAAATGTAATTATCATAAATGGAGGACTTTTAAATGTGAAAAGACTAATGCAGGAATTGGGGCCAATAACTGGTTTTGCCAAAAAAAATAAGTTGTTTGTTCATTGGCAGTAACTGCTTAACCTCTCTGTGACTTTGGCAAAAAAATAGTTCAGTGCCATTAAAAGCATTAATAGCAAGAGCCTCACTTATGTGAGTCTGACTCATGACGGCAACATAGTCAGGTCTGTTTATAGTTATAGAGCCCAAAGTAAAAACACAGATTCATGTAGATGCTCATTTGCACACGCAACACAGTGACCTCTCTCCTTATTTTCCCTCACATCCTAGTTACAAAAACCAACCTCTCAGTGCATGAAGACAAATACAGAGTTCCTTATGTGAAGGTGAGTCATTGGCAGTTTGAAATGATTCAGTTAGATTTCTCTCCCTTTATTGTGTAGATGTGGTTTGTGTTATGGATGTTTGTTAAAATAATAATTCAATATTTTGGGAAATATGCTTGTTTGCTTTCTGGTGGAGAGTTATTTATTTATTTATTTTGTTTATTATTATTATGATTGATAACCACTCTGATATCTGTCTTTTAAATATAAGCAAGGCTAAATCCAGTGGATGATTAACTAAGCTTAGCACCAATGCTGGTTACAAGGGGAAACCAGAGCCTAGTCAAAATTTAATTAATTAAATACCTCTAAAGGTCATTAATTAACATGTTATATCTCATTTGTTACAAAAACCAGAGTAAAAGGCGCTCAGGACTCTCTGCTGATTGTAACTGTTCAGAGCCGAGGAATGGTCTGAGACACAACCCTTGTGGTTTTCCTGCTTTGGCTTTTGTAAGGATTAAGCAAACAAAATACAATATACTGGTAGGCAAGGACCATGGAACTGGTAGAGCCGGTAGGGCCGGAGCCCTGCCAACTTTTGAACATCAAACATGTAAAAAGATAAATTAAAATTCTTCGGTATCCACTTTTTTAATTATACAGTCTGTGTAACCATATATATTTATCATACTCTGACCACATCCAATGGCAAAGCTATAAATTCTACTATCTAAAAATGTATTGGCTAATTATGTCATGTGGTGTAAATAAAACATTTCCCGTTCAAAATTGGTGGCCTGGCTGCTCTTCTTCATGATACTGCGGTGCTGATGGGCCCGTCAATTTGAAACGCAATGTTCCATTACTATTTGAAAGGGACAGGATAGGGTCTTTGTGCTAAGCTAAGCTAACTGGCTTCTGGCTGCAGCTGATTGGTGTCAGTCTTCTCATCTAACTAACATAACTCAAGGTTAGCTCTCAGAAAGCTAAATAAGATAAAGAAGAATAAATAAGCTTATTGTCCTTAAAAAATGAAAGTGGCAGCTAAAGGAATGTGATATATTTCCCAAAATGTTTTAACTTTTGCTTTAAAGTTTGAAGACACCGATTTGAAGTAAAGCAAATGACAAACTGTTTTCATCTTTGTATTTTTTGTTAATGTGTTTGTAGTTGTGCAGACATAAATATGTGCGTGCATTTCAATCTGCAACTTTAAATGAGTGTGCATATGGAAGCATTTATTTGCAGATGCATTATGTTTGTTGGTGCATGTATGTATGTATGTATAGATGTTTCTCGGTTTTCTTCATAGTACAAATGAATGTTTGCACGTGTCCTTTCACTAAGGGCTGCACAGAGCGCTTTGTCACAAGCCCTGAGGAAGTGATGGATGTGATAGATGAAGGGAAGGCCAGCCGTCACGTTGCTGTCACCAGTGAGTCACACTGTTGATCTTCATGATGTTCCGATGCTTACACTGTCACGTCAAATGTCTAACAATTCATGTCAGATATTTTTAACTGTTTAAGTATAAAAACATTAAGGTGCAAAGGTGAGAAATGCATGACAAGGTGCCAAGTGAACATCTAGCTTAACAACTCCGGCTATGAGAAATAATGAGTTGAATGACATTTTATATAAGTAATCTGAATTAGAGTCTCTCCTCTCCTCTCTTTGTTCTTTAGACATGAATGAGCACAGTTCCCGCAGTCACAGCATCTTCCTGATTAACATCAAACAAGAAAACGTGGAGACTGAGCAGAAACTGAGTGGGAAGCTGTACCTTGTCGACCTAGCTGGTAGTGAGAAGGTAGGACGAATGGGGTATTTTCAAAAATTCTATAAACTCTCAACATTCACTTGTCAGCAGGAATTTGAAACACTGGGTTCAGGCTTATTTTCTGAGAAAGGAAGTTTTCAGACATCAAAGAAGCCGATAAACAATGTATTAAAGCTCTGAACTTCATCCTTAAAGCATTATTAAGCACTCGCTTTATGGCTAGGCATTAAATTTCTATTACATTCTACATTATAAAGAATCTATCTTAGAGACGGAGGACTCATTCTTTTTGAGGGCTTGGTTTAGTCTGATGCAATATCAGGGTTAGAGTTTGCTCATTTTGAAGAATCCAATTGGTTCCACTGATGGAAGAAAAAAATCATTTCTCAAAAACTCTCAAAAATTATTTTCTTCCGTTCAGATAGGCTTTAAAATAAGTTTCAGCCAAGACAGAGGTCAAATTGAGGGGAGTCACAAACAACTAATTGTTACCCTGTTTCAAGGCCTTTTAGGCGAAATCTGAGTCAGCTCGCCTCATTGAACCATCTATAAAACAATCTATCTCCAGGACATAGGTCAAACTCTGGAAAAGAGACTGAAAATACATTAAAGACACAGCCGAACAAGACCTCTGGCTCCTGGGTGTAGTTTAATGTTGATACCATTGATGCAAATTATAGAATAGTGTGTGCTTAGAGTAGTAGATGGCCATACAGTCTGGATAGATGCTGACGGCCGTGGTTTGTAGCTAGTAAGTGCTGATGCTGCATCTGTAAGTTCTGTTGGTCATCCCTAAAGGGGTAAAGGAGGAAATGGTTCTGCTCCAACAACTTCTTAGACCTTGATATAAAATGCTATTGACAGAATGGGAATCTAGTAGATGCTCCACAGAAGGCTTTGATAGGACAACTTGCTCCCCTCTATAATTAAGCTCCTCATTATCTCGCTGTAAATAATTGTATCCCATGACAGTTATGACACAATATGGTGTGCCTTTCCTATTAAAGTAAAATGTCTTGCATAAACCCTCTTAAAAGCTGGTTGTCTCAGTGTTTCCTGTCTGACATTTTATGATACAGGGCATTATAAATGCTGTAAATAAAGCATACAGTAGTAGTAGTTTACATAGAATGAATTCCAATGTCATTTTTGGCATGTATTTGTTTACTACTATTTTTAACTTAAAAGAAGAGCTCCATTTAAACCTGAGTAAAGTCATTATTTGTTTATTATTGAAAACTTTATTCACAAAATATGTTGATATGTTAGTTTCCCTGAATACAAGTTTCACCTTTTTGCATGTTCAACTGCACTGTGTGCTTGCTAAAAGACTTCCTTGGTTAAACTATAATTACAATTGATTAATTGTAAGCCATTAAAAGAAACTACAGAACCTTTAAAATAAAGCAGGAACAGGAAAATAAACACTTTTTATGCCGATAATGTGCTTTAAGATCTAATTCCTTCTATGTGTGTGTATCTGTGTCAGGTCAGTAAGACAGGTGCAGAGGGAGCAGTGCTGGATGAGGCCAAGAACATCAACAAGTCTCTGTCGGCCCTGGGGAACGTCATATCAGCCTTGGCCGAAGGAACGGTACGATGGAGAAATTCTCTGCCCTGTTTATCTATCAGGCCTCTAGTGTATCGTAGCTGCCTAATGCTTTTCCCCGTAATTGTTTGTTTTCAACACATACCTGATACTTGCTGCCAGAGCAATGTGTTTGACAAAACTGGGTATAGGCTGCAGTGACTTAATTTAACATATTACATTAAAACAGCCTGAATGTCTTCAGCATTAGTCTTCAGAATTAGATCTGAAAATCAATACTGCTCTCATATTTGTATGGTAAATGTTAAGCAATTGCTGGCTTGCTTAGCTCAGCATAAAGACTGGAAACAAGCAAGTAGATCTGTTTGTGGATGAACAGTACTACAGGTCACAAATATTTTATGACACACCCTTTAAACGGTCGGAGTTTGGTTATGTTTATGCACCAAAACTACTTGGTTAATTTTAGGAAAAGATCATAGGTAAGTTTAAAATAGGTATGTTAATCCAGGAAGTTATCTCAGGGGGTGTGTCGTGTAGTGAAGTGGGGGAACAGGCAGCCTGGGTCTGTCCATCTGGAGTGTTGTTGTCACCACAAGGTTGCCAGTCAATGAGGGCAGAGTGCAAGAAGGACCCAAAATGTCAAGCTATTCCTCAAACCATATTTTATTTGTTAACTATACCATATTTGCCATGCACAGATTTTAAAAACACTGAAGATAAAGAAAAAACAACATTGTCACCGTATGTGATCCAGAGTTTTGCAGAATCTTCCCATATTCCTTGTTTGATGTGCAGTTCGATTGGATGAATGCTGCATTGACGTGCCAGCTACGTTTCTGTGCCGTTATCCATAATTGCCAATTGCTGCAACAGCTGGTAACTTATTTCCATATGAGCAACCAGCAAATTCACCCACTCGATCCCTTGTGCCCAGTCTATTAGTCCTTCCAAGTTTCATCATCGTAATTAAAATATTCACCATCTCTTATTATATAACTCTCTATAACTCTTAGGGAACTCCTCATAAAATGCTAAAAGGCTTACAGACTGTAAATGCCTTACATAAATCTATTGGCATTCATTCTTTATTCATTGAGCAAGGACACAGTCTTTTTGAAGATGTTCCAAAGGTTAAAAAGGTAAGATTGTGAATGGTGCAGCAGACAGAGAGAAACCTCTTGTCTCTTTGTTCTGTGCTAATGCTCACGGCAGCATATTTTTCATTTTTTAAAAGAAAGGCATGTGGATGGTGGCACTGCAATTCAGAAAGTCTTCCACAATCTCTTAATCCTCTTCTATCTGTCTTTTTTTCATGCCTTTCTCACTGTCTTTGATTCCTTTTCTTCCTTCCTCTCTTTATCTCTGTACAGAAATCCCACGTGCCGTACCGTGACAGCAAAATGACTCGCATCTTACAAGACTCGCTGGGCGGGAACTGTCGCACCACCATGTTCATCTGTTGCTCTCCCTCCAGTTACAATGAAGCAGAGACCAAATCCACCTTGATGTTTGGCCAACGGTAACTTGCTTCCCTGCTAAGTAGCCATGGGCTGCTGCACAGTGCAGCGCAACACACATCTCTGTCTCGCTCAGCTGCAGCTGTTTTAATGTTGCGCTCAACTCAGATATGCTGCTCACATATTACTGCCTCCAACTTTGCTTTTGACCACCAGGACCCTGCTTAAGAGGCAGGGTATGTGTTGTAATTGGGTTTTTGATCGTGCTGGGATTGCTTAAAGAGCATCTTTTCTAATCTTAAGGGTTTTAAGATTAAGCTGCATGGAAGCAGAGATTTGGTTTGCTTGCCATCTTTTCACTCCTGTTGCTCACTGTCAACTCAAAGAAACCCACAGATGGTAAGAAAAGATCCCAAAAAAAGCCTTCCTATGCATCTGTTTCCCCTACCAGTGAATTCTTTGAATAGAGACTGATATGCGAGTTGGTTGAAATAAATAATGTATGACTAAGCAAAGGGAGTGACAGAATCCAAAGCAGACATCTGAATTTTACTGAGCAGAAAACTTGGTCTCTTATCTCTTTTTGTCAGCCACAGTAGCTGTTGAACGCCAAGATTAATCTCTTCTTTTAAAATCAATATCACAACAAAAATAGTGTAACATGACATTAAACAAATTTATGTCACTCTTTATTTGAATATTTCAGTGTTATCAACAAATCAAGTAACAATATTTCAGAAAAAGGTCCACAGACTTACAGGTTTAAGCGAAAGAAAGAAAAAGTTACTGATATTCAGTGCCTAGGTTTGGATTCATCTTATGGTTTTTGTTACTATTAAAAATATAAATTCTGTGGTTGGATGGTTTGGGTACATAGTGTACAGATACAGTACATAAATGCAGTACATAAATTAGCCATTACCACTTTGCACAACATTAATTTTACTGCCACCTGATGTTTGATTATCAGCCCTATCCAAATAAAGTGTTATCTAAATTCTGATGTGATGAGGCAACTTTAGATAAGGCTGTTTGTCTTGCTAATATCATGGAATAAACGAATAGGGACAACAGTGTTTTCTCACTGGAGTGTGAAATTAAGTGATAGCCACTGATGTGAAAATCACAGCCGGAGCCGAGTGCTGCAGCTGTAGCATCGTGAATATTTCAGCTCTGTGACGCCACATATTTGCGTCATAATTGAGTAATAATTTATAACCACATACAGTACTCTGTCCTCTTATGAACTGTATGATCGCTATATTTTGATGTGAATATGTTTCAAGAGGTCAGAAGTATTTTTTTACATTTTGAATTCTTGCCTCGGTATACCTCCCCCTCCCTACATGCACCATCAAACACAGTTGGCAGAAACCCAATTTGCATACCAATTAATGAGATGCAAGCCCATTTTCATTGAGCAGCCAGGGCTGAAATACCCTTGTTGACAGTTCCTCTATTCTCTGCTGTTCTCTCATACTTTTTTCCCCCTCTTTTCTGTATCTCCTCCTCTCACTCGCCTACTCTCACACTGCCTACTTCCTTTTTTCTCTTTTGTGCTCTTTCTCTATTTCTCCCTGCATCCCGCCAATTAGAGCCAAGACCATTAGAAATACTGTATCAGTGAACCTGGAGCTCACAGCAGAGCAGTGGAAGAAGAAGTACGAAAAGGAGAAGGAGAAGAACAGGTCAATGAAGGAGACTGTTCAAAGACTGGAGGCTGAGCTCAACCGCTGGAGGAACGGTAATACTCACACTGTTATCACACTGGCTGCTCACAGAACCACAGAATATCTAAATCTTCTTTCAGGGAAGAGCTGTGAAAATTGTTGCCCAGACATTTTGACAGTATCACAACATTTTGTATTTAATGTCTGAATAATAATAAGTTTGTAAGTTTGTATGTGTGTGTGTGTGTGTGTGTGTGTGTGTGTGTGTGTGTGTGTGTGTGTGTGTGTGTGTGTGTGTGTGTGTGTGGTCGGCCAACCACTTTGGTCCAGACTGAAATATCTCATCTTCTATTGGATGAAAACCCAGAGGATGAATTCTAATGACTCTGGTGATCCCCTGACTTTTCATCAAACACCATTCAGTTGACATTTCAACTGAATGGTAAGTGAATTGTCTTGACAACTACTGGGTGCGTTGCTATAAAATTTTGCATAGACATTCATATTCCCCACAGGATGTATACTAATAACTCATTTCATCAAGCGTCTAATTGATCGTTTAATTTCATCAATATTTTGGTCTCTGCAAAACTAATGATCTTACAACTTATTCCCATCATCCTGAGGTGCAGTTTGTGCTTATTGCAAATGAGCAAATATTAGCATGCTAACTAAATGAACATAGAAAACATAGTAAACATTATACCAACTTGGAATCAGCATGTTAGCATTGTCACTGTGAATATGTTAGCATGCTGAGTTAGCGTTTTGCTCAAAGCACAATTGTGTCAAGGTATAGCCTCACAGAGCCTCACAGAGTTACTAGTATGGTAAGAGATCAGGCTCCTAGACAGTAAAAAATTAGAGGCATTGTGTTTGCAGCTTGTGCTGCAGAGCCCTGAGAGTCAAGTCCAGCTACCTGGTCCCTTATAGAAAAATATCTACACTATATCTCCTTGTTCCACTCCCTTTTCATGCATGGAAGAGGACTGACTCACAGGAATGAAAATTTTACCAGCCTGCAGACATTATTTTTCAGTAAGTGCAGATTTAACCTCATTTGATATCATCTGAATACATGCCAGTAGAGATGGGGTGGGGGAGAGCAGCCACACAGACTTTCTGGACTTGAGCCCAAAACACTTAAAAATCCCTTTTTGGCTTTTTCTATTTCGTATTATTCAGACTTTTACACTTTGTATAATTGGATTCCCCTCACATTGTGCTGAAGGTAAGAAACGCTGGAGGCTTTATGTTTTATGAATCCTTATGTATTAGTAATCCTCACAGTGACAACGGCTAATCACATCTACAGAAAAGTCATAACTTACACTGATCCTCTCCCCTGTCAGCACACACACACCTGTGTCAGTGCACACAAAAAACACAAGCACATGAAGCACTGCACACACACACACACACTCCTAATTAGACACACACAGACATACACACATTTCTAAGCATCCTCTCCTGCTGGACTGTCGGTCAATTCAAATGTCAGGGCTCTCAGTGGTAGTGATCAGGTTGACATTCAAGCTGTGTAATGAATCCTGTTCAATGTTTTTCTTGAAGATCATTCCCTCAGTGCTTGACCTGAATTTTAAAAATGCTGTAACACATCTTTATTGAACACCTATCAGTGAAAATGATTCCTTTTATTGCATCATCCCTCTCAGTAACTTTCATTCTCCTTCACACACACACACACACACACACACACACACACACACACACACACACACACACACACACACACACACACACACACACACAATCTCTCCCTCCACTCTCTTCCGCTCTCACAATTTAGTGCTTTTAATTTCCTAATGGATCATCTTGACAACATAGTTGCCCCCATTCCCCCCTCACTGCTCCCTATATTGTTGCCCACCACAGGCTAGGAACTCCCTGAGACGAATGCTGTTGACCTCCATCTTGTACCACATTATCTGACTCTTTAGTCAAGGATGGCCCAAAGACATGAACAGCTGTCTCCTACAGTAAATTCCACCACATCGCCTCCCTCTGTGGTGTAGAGCGGGGATCTCTTACGGTGTGCAATCACGTGTTTTTAGGTCTTTGTCGCATTTGACCATGTGGCTGTTTTTATTGATTGGCGCACCTCCAACAACTGGACAAGAAGATGTAATCAGTGAAAGGTGTCAGGTAGCTGTATTGTATCAACAATGGATTACTTTGACCTTGTCTTAAAGGGGCAAACTACTAAATTTTCCCAATTCATCCTGATTAACGGTTCAGTTATCAAGGGAAAAAACAAGGATGGGGAGCCAGTGAATGCTTGAAAAATTGTACGTACAGGCACATGAAGAACACAGAAAAGGGTGTTGACTGGCAGCTGTTAAAGCCTAGCCCTCAGCATCAAGAGGTTAATACTGATGTGTCTTTAGAAATAGGGAAAAAGCAGAAAGTGGCTTGATATACTGCATCAACCCTGTCTCTTAGAAATTATATTTATATATAACTATTTGCAACAACAAATACCATTTGGCTAAAAATTCAACGTATGTTCATTGACAATGTATTTCATTCTTTTGCTGCTAAAATATCAGATTTTGCAATACAATATTCACTCACAGGGACAACAGCAGTATGAAACATTTTTATGGTTGTGTTCGGGCATTCATAGCACATTAAAGAATTGGGAAAGATTGTGATCTTGTTTAATATAGACAAAGTCCACAGTGACTTCAGACACAGCATGTTTATTAACATTTAATTTTATTACCACAATCTTTCCCTAACTACCCAACCATAACCCAAGCTTTGGTGCCTAAACCTAACCACATACTTTGTGTCCTTTGGCAAAACAAAAATGTGATTAAACAGGGTTGGTATGTCTAATGTAAATGTATTGAATATGTCAATTATATTAGAGGATCATACTCTTTATCAATAACCTATCCATCCCCCTGTTGTGTTGCATGTATGGTTTTGTGCTTTGAAGTAGTTTTTGCACCACCTCCTGCTACTCTATCCCGGGGGACACGTCAGCGTAAACCTCTTGATGCTGCCGGAGGTAAAGCATCAAGCCAGTAAATCGTTACAATCCAGAGTAGCAGTCAGTCTAAGACTTTTTCTGTGTTCTTAGTGCCATTAAGTGGCTGTACTTGTGCTTAATTAGCATACTGAATGTTCTCACTTTTCTGCTTTCAACAGCCTTTTTCTTTGTGAAAAATTGGACGAGTCTGAGCCAAAGCCAGACACAAGACAACCGAGAAGTCAGTGTTATATAGGTCTGGTAATTTGTATGCTGTGGGGTGTTGAGATGGTAAAAAGGAAGCTCATTTATAACAGAAATATCTCACACCTGAGATGTAAATGTATTCATGAGTAAGGAAAGGACATACACCGAGATTAACCCACTAATCCCTGTTTATGCATTAATCCATAGAGGGGGATTTGCCAGAGATAAGAGGAACACATTTACAAAAAAATATAATATTTTGTCCCTTGTGTTTAGGTGAGGGTGTTGTGTTAGAGCATCTGAGCCCGGGATCGGAGGAAGTCCCCCTGGTGCCGCCTGAATCTGAGGTGCCAATTCTTGACATCTGCAGCCCCTGCAGCCCTTGTTCCCTTGCCTCCTCCATTGTGGTTCACATCTCTGAGGAGGAGCGACAGAAGTATGAGGAGGAGATCCGCAAGCTTTACAAACAATTGGATGATAAGGTGATGAAAAGATGCAGCACAAGGCCTGTTTATATGCATGAATGTAGAGATTTTTTTTAATGGTATGTACACATGAATACAAAGAGAATATCATACATGTATTATTCATGTTAATGAATTCAGGATCAGACACATAGTGGTGACTAATCTAGCAACTATTAGGAATAGATGCCATTGGGAAATAGTAATGTTCTACACTGAAAAGCATTAAAGCTTTAATTTATTTAACACATCATCACGTGTATGCTGTGCTCCATAGGGCTGTAATGTAAGTTTTTATCATCAGATATTACATTGAATAGGCAGAACCAGTTGTGTGTCAATTCACAGGACAGTTTGTATTCCCCGTACAATGCATATGTGAATAAATATAACATATAACCCTTTTAACGTTTTCACACATGCAGACAGTGCAGTTGCACATATTCTGATGGGCAATCCATGGGGATGCATACATTTTATTTTTTCTCTACTTTATATGGTATACCAGCTATAGCATCCTGATGTAGGATATTCTGTGTTACATGCTGAGTTTATTTATACACAGGACATGTTTTCTCTTACACGCAGAGTTTTAACATTTAGAGAGCTTTATTTTTCCATTATGGCATGCATTATCAGTTGACCACAGACCATCAAATATAAATACATTAAATAATAACTGCTGTTAGAGCAGTAATTTATCATACCCTTCTTGATATACTTGTTTATGGTTATACAGTATTAATGATTTCTCTCAAATAAGTATTGAAACTACTGCACATCTTTCATTTATACAGGTAAGTGCAAATGTATAGTTGTGACTGAACATGATACCCAAAGTAAACAAGATAGCACAATCTGTACTGTATCAGTGTGTGTAATACATCGCACTGTAAATGAACTGTTTCTATTCAACGTGTCTCTTTGTCACTGAAGGATGATGAGATCAACCACCAGAGCCAGATGGTTGAGAAACTGAAGGAGCAGATGCTCGACCAGGAGGAGGTAAAAGACTTCAGTTTTACATCTTTTCATCAGTTTGGTTCAACGGCCCACAGTAGACAGCACCTGCAAATGTGGCACTCATAAGCACACTTTGAATAGAACTCAGCCATGAGAGGTTTATTATCTTGCCCTTGAGATGAATGAGGGAAAGAAAAACACCAGAAAGCACTTGAAGAACATACAGCATTATTGTTGGCTCATGAGCGTATTTGTGTGTTAATAGCATTTTAAATTAGAATAGGTTTCAGTTGCTGCTTAGACACAATTGACTGGAAGGAATCGTCAATACAGAGATTGATGAAGCACTGAAGCATGTAGGCTGACATTGTAACACTGTAGCTGAAAAACAAACAAACTCTTTAATGATCTGATATGTGATTTAAAATGCTGTGGAAGAGCATGACTCCACCATCTCTATCAATTTAGAGACTGTTTATGAAGTAGAAAAGGGTTTACGGCCCTTTTCTCACACAAATCTACAGTAAACGGGTCTGCCTGTATATGCTACTTGTTAGAAGTACAGAAATTACAAGATTCCATTAAAAGGTAATTAAGAAGAGTATTTACAGCATGTATTAATAACAGTAGCTAAACCAGTGGGCCAAACAGCCTGAACCAAGCTTTAGGATGTAGTACACAGCCAAGTAAAAGACTTCACATTCAGTTCATTCATAACCCAAAATGGGCCTGCTGTGAGTTGGGCTGACATGATGGTAACTACCAACAACCCCAGCTTGTGTAAAGTAACATGATTTTACACACATTTAGACAAACAGAATATGTGTGCTACAGTGCAAACACACCGGCACCCTGGGTAGAGCAACATCTACATTTAATGACACCCATCCAGTAAAATGACCCACAGTGGGCTGCAGCAGTGCACATGCAAGCAAACACCTCGGTGGCAGAGTAATATCAGCTCTTATAGTGGCAAGTGATAGTCTATGAATATAAAAATGAATATTTAAAATATGTTTCATCTGCTAAATTACACCTATATTGTGTAACAGGGTTTGTACACCTGCTTCTGTATTAATAGCAAGAGAACAAGATAAACCCCATCATTTCTTTATTGCTGTACACAGCAGATCTGCCTTGTGAATAACAATGAAGCTGCTGATTGTTGTACACAACGCTCCTATACAATTGTCTTTCTCAGCTCTTTTTTTAAACCAGATCTCTTTTTATTTAGTTTTAATTAAAATTATTAAAATTTTTGTGTCCCTCAGCTTTTGGCATCATCCAGGGGTGACAGTGAGAAGGTGCAGTCAGAGCTCGGCAGGCTGCAGACAGAGAATGAATCTGCTAAAGCCGAGGTGAAGGAAGTTCTCCAGGCCCTGGAGGAGCTGGCAGTCAACTATGACCAGAAGAGCCTAGAGGTAGAGGAGAAGAGCGTGCAGAACAAGCTGCTGGCTGAAGAGCTCGCAAAGAAAATGGTGGGTTTGGCTTCATGGAGGCTCAGTTTCATACCATAAAGTTGAATGTACGCTGCAGATAAAATTTGCCGAACAGGGGAGAAGACAAAGAATGATGAAGAGAACTGAAAAAGACAAGGAGGCAGCGACAGAGACTGATGGGTACATAATCGTCCTAGCATTAGCAAAAACTGATAAAGACATGGACATAATGTGGTGTGATATATATAAAGTAGGAAGTCACATTTAGGAAAAAGACAGAAAAAACGCATTCGTAGATATAAAAAATCATCCATCTAAGTCCCTGTCCTTCAAGAAAATAAACAACTACTGGTTCAAATTGCGCAGTCACTGAATTCAATCATGGCTGGTTGTTTTGCACTCTGACCACAAATAAACACTAGAAAATATTAAAACCTGCAGCTAACAAGAGCACAAGCTTGACTTTTCTTGATTAAGGTCAGTATTCAATCTCATAAATTCCGTTGACTGAAACAATGAATAGCTTGTTTAAGGTTGTGGTTGAGGGCAGTTTTGGCATTCTAAAAGACTAATTTGTAGTTATTTCAATCTGGTATAATTTATCTGCAAAGCCTGGGAAATTAAATTATTAATGATATTCTGCTTTTATTAAAAACTGTTTATTTCATTACCATTTTTGAGAAGGCGTTGAAAAGCCTTGAAAACTGCATTTTCAATTAGTGATGGTCTGAAGATGTTTTATTTTAAGTCATTAGGGCTGAAATGCCCTGAAATCCTTAGTATGAGTGTTGGGATCCTACATAAACGAAACGAAAAGTTTTTTCTGTTTTTCTTTAGTTATTTAACATGAAAGATTTCTGTAAATTTTCACTGGTTTGAAGAAGAAAGTGATGTCATGTGTATCGATACATCAATCAGAGTTTAGAAACATTTGAATGAGAAACTGAGGACAGTCATTTTCAATCAAACCACAGCAACACAGTCCTGATGAAGCAGATTAAAAAGTCAAAAAGTCAAGTAGAGATAACAACAAAAGAAAAACCATCGGCAGAGTCCTTAATAAAGTTATTGTGACTGACTCAGTAGACGGAGTGGACCATTATTCACCTTCTTAAAACCTCTTCAATATTTCATGCACCACTTTACAATCTGCCACGGTGTCCTGCCCTCCCCCTTTGTCTTTCTCAGAAGCTGGTCCAGAAATTGATGAAAGGATTTGACAATATAACCACTCACTGCACAGTTTAGTCAGCTAAAGCCAGCTGAAACCTCTCTCTGTTCCTCAATCATTTCACTTAGCTCACAGTCTCTGTGGCCTCTTCAGTATGTTCTGGCCTGACCTCTCACCTGACTCAAAATCCTCTCAGGACCTCGGATGTGAAACTGAATACAAGAAACCATACAGTAATCTAATAAAAAATCCCATTAATTCAGCTTCTCAGGGCCTTTTCCAGCTTTATCCCCACTGACTCTTTATTACCAGTTCTCCACTCACTGCATCCCAGCTGTTATGCTAATGTGCAGTGTTGTGGCTTTTTAAAATTTTCCATATAGAAATGGGGCAGCATTGACCTAGAAAAATCGTGCAATGGAGTACATTCATCACTGTATTCACCCCACCGTCTCCTCAGCTGTCTTCATCTCTGCTTTCAGTGGGAACCTCAGTCTTCTTCTGCAGGAGGCCATGTCATCGCTCACTGTCACTGCCATTCATCGGCTCCTTTAAACACCTTCTTTCATCCATCCGTCCACTTAAGCCCCTTTCTATCATTATGATGAACTCCATTCATCATTCAACCAAACATCACTTCTCTTCAGAATCTCTTCATAAATCTTTCTTTAACTAAACATTTTTCTTTAACCTCACCTCTCCTTTTTACTTATTCATAAATGAATCAATTTCAGTTCATTATTTATTGCAAAAGTTAATGTTTTGACACGGGAAGTGACCTGGAAAATGATCACATGGCCTAAAGTTAATGAAGTAGATGAAGATGGAGAGGAGTAAATGTTACTGTATTTAAGAAGGTGGTTAATGGTGCCTTTACGTGACTGATGATCCATAGGGCCAATATCCTAGAATGCGCCATTAAAAAAGAGCTCAAGTACATTATTTATATGACAATAGATGATCTACTTAGTATGAAATGAAACACTGTGTGTAGCACCACCAGTATAGGAAAAGACTTAAGCCAGAAAAGATTATGAAATGAATACATTTGTGTTGCTAATGGTCACACTTAACTAAACCAAAACAAGGTTGTAGCTACTGTATGATTGAGGACATCAAGGTCATTCCTCAATTATTATAGTAAAAAAATATATAATTTCTTTGTTTCCTATTTCTTGGCAAAAAATATTACTGAATAAAAAAAATAAAATAGGGATTTATAATTTCTCCATCAGGACTTTATCCTGGCATTTTGGAGAAACCATCTCTACTAATTGAAATGTTTGATTTGTTGCACTAGGGTCATTTGGGCTTATGATCTTTAAAATCCTGGCTATGGCGCTAACCAACAAAAGGAGTTTTCTAGGTCTAAATTTAGGCATCGTTTTCCAATAAGAAATAAATTCTTTCCAAGGTAGACAAAGTGCACCACCCTTCCTTCACTTTATTTCATCAGACCTGTAGAGTATCGATTGAATCCAAATTGTTTAATTGTACTGAAGTCGTTGGGGCTACAGCGTTGTATAGTCACAGCCTGCTGTACAAAATGGAAGGATAAAGGAGAAGGATAAAGAAAGCTCCATCAGTCACTTCCCCAGATCCTTTCATCCAGCGCCAATGCCATCAACCCCTATCCCGGTAGTTTATTGATTTGTAATTTAGTGGCCATTATGTTTTGCTGTTTGGATTTCTTGGATGAGAATGAGGTCAGGGGTTAAAATGTGTCTCGCAGCTGTGTGTGCTCTCAGGTTAAAGGACTCTAAATCCTCCCTCTCTCAATCCTCTGCTATACAATTTTCTTGTGATTATTCAGCTGTTATTTCCCATCTCCCCTCTTCTGGGTTTTCTCTCTTGCTCATCTCACACAACAACACCTCTCTCATTCTGCTCTTTGCCCTCGTTTCACTCCTCTCCTCCCACAGGCTCACCTCATGGCTTTAGAGGCGGAGCTGTCCCGTATCCAGGAAGTGAGCAGCCACCAAAGGAAACGCATCGCTGAGATTCTCAATGGGCTGATGAGGGACCTGAGTGAGTTCAGCACCATCGTTGGAAACAGAGACATCAAGCTGGTGAGTGGGACGCACAGTGCAGGTTTGGAGACACTGTATTCACTTACCAGGGATGTTTTGAAATAAACAGACTTGTGATAAAACAGGAGAAACTAATATAATATATATATATATCTGTGACAAAAAAAATTAAGTTTAATAAAAGTTTTGAATATTTAACTTCTAAACATTGGAATCCCCATATTCTCCAACAGTCAAAGTTACAAGAAACATTTAACTTTTGGGGCATAATTGATGCAGTTTGCTTCAAAACCACCCTCCTCTTTTTAAACTCATAGCACACAGATGTCATACACTGGGATCGGCACATCCTGTTCTTTCCAATGAGCACGCCATGTCTGTGGATAGATGTTCTTACATATTTTTAAAATCATATTAAAAAGACGCTACTTCAGATCTTCTCTCCATGGTGCAGATGGTGCTATAAATAATATCATGTTTAAAAGGCTCAGCGTGTAACTCACAGTTTACTGACTGACTCCTTGACACTTCCTGCTTACATCACCACAAAATCCATTATTAATTTGTAAGTGATTACAAATTGTTGTGAGGCTAATCTTGTCAAAATATTGATATCTAGGTTAATGAACCGAACACACCCACCAACCTGAGTCAGTAACACTCTCGAGCACTGCGATTGAGACTAGTTACTAGTTAGAAAGCCAACAGAGAAGTCATTATACGTAGCTAAGAGTAATGGATAAAGCGTTTAAGTGTCCAGTTTATGCCACCAAATTGTGTTAATGTAAATATTTTTAATTATATAATTAATAGTGTTAAAATAAACTATTTTTACAGATCAAAATTCCTTTTCAAATGAACACATGACGAGTGGTGTTGCTGATGGGATGCTGGTAGAGCTGTGGGTGTGGGTGCTCCAAAGCTTCACTAAAGCTTTTATCACACAGTGAAATATAAAAACAAGAGACAGAGTGGAAAATTCAAAATGTCTCTTGCATAATTTTATACAAATTTCTCTCTAATTTAACCTGACATATTTGGCATCTGTGACAATTGACAAATCCTTAATACAATTGTCTGTGTGATTATGGTTGATGATCCAGTGGAAAAGCCATTTATTATATAATAGATATTCAGCAAACTATATGTATGCACCTGAGGACAGGTTATAGGCATATCCACATATATTTGCTGTAATATTTAGATTTAATTTGATATGTGAGTATATTTTCAATCCTGCACTGCTATTTCAGAGCATTTGAGTCACAGCATCTCCTAAATGATGCTGTGAACCAAATGGATGTTCAAATAAAATGGCAGTCAGTTTCTAAGATGCCTCCTTTCCTCTTTAACTTCCCAGCTGTCTTTAAATCGTCCCCACTCAATCTTAACCAAACTAGTATTTTAACTCTCTCTTCTCCTCTTTGTCTCCAGCCCATGGAGATTACTGGTGTGATCGAGGAGGAGTTCACAGTGGCTCGCCTCTACATCAGCAAGATAAAGTCAGAGGTGAAGTCGATGGTGAAGCGCTGCCGCCACCTGGAAAACCTTCAGACGGAGTGTCACCGCAAGATGGAGGAGACAGGCAGAGAGCTGTCCTCATGTCACCTCCTCGTTTCAC
The DNA here is from genome assembly GCF_905237075.1 of Dicentrarchus labrax. NCBI lineage: Eukaryota > Metazoa > Chordata > Actinopteri > Moronidae > Dicentrarchus > Dicentrarchus labrax. The sequence continues at coordinate 24,763,974 of NW_026136711.1, read as the reverse complement.
AGGTGAGGGACGGATACAAGCATTGGAGGAACTATTTGAAAACATCTGCTGTCGGAATAAAGTTAGTTAATCTGTCAATCAAGTGGGAAATGTTGGTGCTGATGTGGAAAAATCAGGACACCTCCCAATATCAATTATCACTAAAAACAGTTGAGTGACATTTCGAGCATGCTGCTCTTCATCAGAGTAATTAACATCACACAAAGGCCTACGTAAGTATGTATGATGTTAATTACTCTGATGAGGAGCAGCGTGCTCGAAATGTCACTCAACTGTTTGTGGCAGTGACACAGTTTTTGCAGCCGAAGCCTTTAGCGTGCAAACTGTCCCGATTCTGTAAGGATTGCATGTTTTGTATTCTTTTTTTCGATATGATTGATTGAGTCATGTTGTGAGTTTTAATATTTTTTGTATTTAATGAAATTCCCTAATCAACAAAGATCATAAATATTCAACTTAGATCATACATATCCACACTGAGTAAAAAGTACATTTTATCTTTGTCGTAAAGTGTTCTCTTGCATAGAGGTCCTTTGCTCATCAGTATACTTTCTGCATCTGAGACATTATGTTCTGACTTTCAGCATGAGGCAAAGATACGCTCTCTAACAGACTACATGCAGAATGTGGAGCTGAAGAAGAGACACCTGGAGGACAGCTATGACTCTCTGAGCGAGGAGCTGGCCCAACTCCAAGCTCAAGGTAGACTAATGCAACATTTTATGATTAAAAAACAAAAAAAATCATCATATTTGAAGTACAACAGTAGCCTCCTCAATAATGCAATCAACAAACAAGACTAAAAGTCTACGGCCAGTGTAATGGTTCTGCTATAGTTCACGGAGCTAACTAACATTCTCACAATGACTTTGTTAACATGCTGGTGTTTAGCAGGTACATCATGTTCACCATCTTAGTTTAGTGTGTTACTATGCTAACATTTGCTAATGAGCACTAAACACAATGTAACTAACTAAAGTCAGCTAACATGTTCACAGTGACAATGCTAACATGCTGATGTTAAGCAGGTATAATGTTAATAATTTTCATCATCTTAGTTCTTAGTTAGCCATAGCTGAGGGTGACAACCAGATTATTCGTTTTGCAGGTATTTAATCATAAACCAAAGCACTGGGCAAATTTATAAGGGATCACAAAAGTAAGAATGAGAATCGATCTAATAGTCGTGGAGAGAATTCACTTAAAACCACAAATGTCGACCTTATAACACAGTCAGTAGAATCATTGCCTTTGAACCATGATACAAAATGTCATCCAATAGTTGGTGAGATATTTCAGTCTGGACAAAAGTGATGGACCAACAGACCAATATTGCGATCCATATAGCCAAGTGTGTGTTACTAAAACGACAGACAATATCAGTGTACTACTTATACTTAGAAATATTGAAACACACAGACAGCTTGAGAATTCAGCACCTTGGTGAAAGTGCATGAATCAAGCTTACGAGGTTAAATCTAACAATCTAGCCAAACCTGAGGTTCAAGGATCGATATTGCATAAACGTGGTGCAGTACATATAAAAAAAGGTTCTGTATTTGTAATAAAAGTGTATTTGCCCCAGGCTCAGGTTGAGATATTTTACCTACGTGACCAAAATTACAAACCAGGAGCAAAGAGTTTAACATTTATTCAGACTCTAAGGTGAAGGAGGAAACTATCAATATGGTCAGACAAGCCAAACAATAAGCGTATGGTTGAAAAATCCGGCAAAATACAGGGCTCCAATAGAAAATCCAATCAACCATGTCACAAAACAGCAAGCAAAACAGATCTTTGCTCAATAAATACTGCAGGTTTAAACTGAGAATATTTGTCCAACAGAAGCACAAGTTATTAAAATGACATTGTGCTGCAGGGATTGAAATGATAAGTAATGATTTCCTAAGTGCTGTGTGACATTCTTACTCACTGCACAGTTAAGGACAATATTTAAATTCATCTACATCGTAAACATTGCCAAACTGCTGACTTGAGATGCCAAAGTCAAATATAAGGTGAATATTCTGACACAGTCAAATAAAATCATGTCAGGATAGAGGAAAACATAAAAAAGACAACACATCTGTCAGTGCATCTCAGCTCCACTAGAACTAGAACTGAGAGGTAGTGCCTCCTTGCTTAAAACAATTTTATTAGCTTCAATGGATAGTTTCAGTCAGCGCCAGGGGCCTTTCTATCCTGTCAAGAAAAAGAAAAACAAGGGGTAAACACTGATGAACAGCTTAGGCTCCAAAACATTTCACAGCACCAGCACGAAGAGATTAATGGTACATTTGAAATTTGTGCGCGGTCCACCTAACTGCAGATACTCCCAGGACGCTGACACAATTCACAAATCAGGCCAAAAGCAATGTAAGTCATTCCTCCTGAGGAGTCCCATAGAACTGCATGAAATAACCGGTGGATTTAAGGGCAGGTAAATCAATTTTGCCTTTACTCCACACCAGAGCCAGGCGGTCCTAGAGTCATTACAGAAGTAGATAAATACAAAGTGCTGCAGGTCATGTCGCTCTCATAGTCTGGTGTGAGGTAGAGGGCTCGGTAATTTCATCATCAGACACCAGGCACAGCAGTGTGTTAACAAAAGATCAGATCAGCGTGACACAATAGCTGTCATTTTCAATAATAGATATTATTACACCCCGGGCACGACTTACATCACGCTGACCTCACTGTCAACATCAAGCGGTAGTACTGCTGTGCTGTCAAAGTCAGGTCAGTCTCACCTCTTTCATCTACATCACCGTGTTACTTTCTTTTGTCTTCCTGCTTTCCTCTTCCTCTTCTTTCTTCTCTCTCTTTGTCTTGGTTTCTCTCACTGGATTTCTCTTTCTGTCTTTTCTCCTAATTTTTTTGTGTGTGTGTGTGTGTGTGTGTGTGTGTGTGTGTGTGTGTTTCAGAGAGCATGTCACAGATGACCAGGGGGGAAAATCACACATCTGTCCAGGATTCCTGTGATATAAAGGTAATCATGACTAGTGTTATGACCTTTTATCACACCACTTCAGCACTCAGCTAACTGCAGATCTGCGTGTGTGTGATATGGTTGTCTCATAGATATATAATAGAACTAGACACCTGATGCCTATTCAGTCCAATAAAAATTGCTTGCCTGGCACATTTGCCAAAAAAGTTTCCTAGTTCTGCAATGCAGTAGTAGTGTGTCTTCTCACTTGGCCCATAGATTTTACATTGTGATGACATTTCAGGTTTTAAATTGATTTTCTCAGCTCTAGTTAACCTCGATGGATCAAAAATTAATAATAGAAAGGGTCGTAGTAGACCTTGTTTGCAGTTTGAAGTGTCTTGTGACGTCTGTTTTATAATGGTGAGCTGTGGGGGAAAAAAATGTTTTGGGCTGCAGGTAGCCACTGGGCAAAATTGGAAGCAGTGCTGAGCGGCACTGCTGTATCCAGTTCTATTATATATGCATGGTTTGTCTGCGACTGCTTCCATTAGTGTGCATTCATGTGTCAGTGTACTGTGTCTGAGCTTGTACATTAGGATCACGAGTGGAAGTGGTTTTGCATGTAAACCAGGGCTGCAAAAGTTATTTTCATTATGCTTTAGATTCATCTGACAGCTTACTTGTCTGTACAGTACATATAATGCTAGAGTCAGCAGCTAGTTAGCTTAGCTTAGCATAACCACTGCAAACAGTTAGCCTGGCTCTGTCCAAAGGTAACAAAATTGTAGCATGAAAATGATATGTTGCTATTCTACTGCTGGTTACCTAACAACTGGTCCCAGACAAGAGATTAACTAACACTGCCCGTAAAATGGAAATGTATCATTTTTATACTACAATGTTGCTACAGATTGATCAAGAAAGATGTCAAGTGAGTTTCAGAGGTACTGGTAGACATATTTTGTTACCTTTAGACAGAGCTAGGCTAACTCTCTCCCCCTGTTTCCAGTCTTTATGCTAAGCTAAGCTTACTAGCTCTACGTAAATATGTATTGTATAGTCATGAGAGTGGTATACATGTTCTCATCTACCCCATAATGTAAGAAACTTGTGAAAAATGCCTATTACAGTTGCGAGTTGTGATCACTTCAATTAACAGTCAAACAGTCCAAATTCAAATATATTCAATTTACAATAGCAAATGTTTCGCATTTTCCTTGATAAATGACTTAATCAATATATAATTCCAGCACTAATTTGCTCTTGGGCCTTTGTTATCTCCAAGTTCCCATCACATACAGTACACACAGCAAAATAAAGAGGGTAGTTTCATTATATTTTGCACAGGGATCCAGAAACAAACCAGTATACTGGAATGTTACCAGGCCTCAGGTTTTCTGTATGTCTTTTAGATTATAGCAATTTAATTTAGGAAAATGCACCATGTGAGAAAAAATATAATCTAAACTGATAAAGGTGTCCCTTTATAGATAGGGTTGCAAGATTATAACAATGCAGGATAGAGCTGATATTGGACTTTAGTGATGCAAATCCCCAAACAAATTTACAAGTAATCAAATTACTTGTTTTTGTCAGTTTTTGAGGCCCCTGGAGGTCTGGGGCCGCGGGGCAGTTGCTCACTTTGCCTTCCAACCTTACAGCAAACATGCAACACATGTAGTTTTCAGCTCCTAAACACTCCTGCACGGCTGGAAGTATGTGTTTGTTTGTTTATTATCTGCCTGTATTTCTGCACATGTTCACAAGAGTTTTTTTTTGGCATGTCAGTGTGTTTGTGTGTGACACGCTCCAGTTCCATTAGCCATGTCCCCAATTGTACACAGCGGCAGTGTGCTGTGTGTACCAATGCCCATGTGGCCCTCTATGTCCACATGTGCACTGGTGTGTGTAATTGTATTCTCTCTTGTTATTTAGTCATTTTGTTTTCCTTTTGTTCCCACCCCTTGGTACCGTTTCTCTCCTCTCACTCATTATATATGTATGTCTCTCACCCCCTCTTGTTGCCCATACCTCAGAGGGCTCTAGAGCAGCAGATGGAGTCACACCGTGAGGCGCACAGCAAACAGCTTGGCCGCCTGCGAGACGAGATCAATGAGAAGCAGAAGATCATCGACGACTTAACTGAGTCAGTTTTTGATTATAATTCTTCTTATCTAACATACTAAATAAGGATTTCTTGATCAAGAGTCCACTTTAGAAATGTGTAACTTGTGTAGGAGTATAAAAAGAAAAGTGCAGGAGTATTTTAAGATATCAATTATAAAGAAAATAAAAAAGTGTCATGGAAAAGGCATATTTCCTTCTACCTTTGAGACTGGTCTGTGTGGCACTATACAGTGCAGGTCACATGGTTCCAGAAGCAGACAGCTTACCCTCTGTGTCAGCTGTCTGTGGGCTCAAATCTGAAATTCAGTTCTACCCTCATAAGCAGTGTGGAAATGCTAAAATTGGGGATATACAGTCCCCAATTTAGTTCTCAAAAAAAGTCTAAGCCCTAGCTGCAATTCAATATGTGTGGGTGGTGGACATGGTGAGGAAACTGCAGCGTGAGAGGACTTTAGAGTCAAACTGCTGATAAACCACAATGTGAGGAGCAACTGGGCTGGTTCGGGCTCCTTGAAAAGATGCCCCCCGCAGGTGCCATGTTTAGAAAATGTCCTGTACCAAGTATGACCGTCTGGGAGCAGACTGTAGGGCAAGCCTTCTTGAGGGACTAAAGTACACTCCCCAGCTGGCCTGGGAGTGACTGGTGACACCCAAGGAGCAGCTGCAGAGAATTATGAATGGCTGCTTTGCTTGTCCTGCTGGCATAGCCTGATTTGGATAAGCAGCTTGAAAATGGATGGATGGATGGATGGATGGGTGTCAGTGAGGTAGAAAGCATCCGAAATAGGAGCAGAGTGGGCCTTTAGATCCTTGAAGCAGAGTAGGAAAAGCGGCTATAAATAATACATTCTTTGAGATTCAAAAAGAGCAAAAAATTGTTTCTATTTAGGGTTCACACAGCGGCATGGTGTGCCCTGTTTTGCCATATTTCTTTTTTAAATCAGCATGTATTGGTATCCTAATGACCTTGCGCCACTAATGTACCCCTCTGATCAGCCAATCTTAGGAAAATTTTAATCCTAACCCTGCATGCACAAATGGTCCCTCCTCATCATTTTGGCTCCGAAAGTCGCTTTGAAAGTCTGTGCACGCCACTGAGCTCGATCTTTACTCCTCAGACTCAGGAAATAAGAATTTATTCTTTTGTCTGTGACATTGAGGCGGCTGTACTGACCAAAAAAAAAAAAACATCACAATACAAGTATCCTATTAGTCATTTTTACCAATTTCAAAACTTTTTATAAACCTCTCTGGTGTCCTGTAATATGTCTTGTCCAGTAGCTGAAGATGTATTTGTAAAATTCTAAGATGAAGTTAAATTATCCTTCCTAGTATCTATTTCCATATTTCCAATATTTTGCATTTATCTACTGAATGCCATTGTTCATCTTTCCAGTTGTAACCAGAAGCAGCATCTGGAGTTGAAGCAACTGCATTGTGACTTTGAACGTCTCAAGTGCCAAGAGCATCACAAGAGCCGGCAGCTGGAGGAACTGACGTGAGTTTTTGCTTTACTGTCCTGGCCGGCTTTCAAACACTTCACCATATGGAGACCTGGGGGCGAGCTGCCTCTTTTGATTCACGTCTTCCATTTCTCTCTGTTATTTGTCTTCCTTTTGTCTATTTATTTTACTCTCGCTCCTCAGCTCTGACTGCCTTCTATTTACAGTATGTGTCTTTCTATGTGGTGTATTTCAGTCATACAGTCTGAGAGTAAATTACCTGGAAGCTAACCGTTTTAACCCACTCTTTGCCTCTTTTTTCTTTCTTTCTGTGTAACTCTATTTGCATCTTCATTATGGAGTTTTGAGATAAGGTAGCAGCTGGTTGCTAATAGGCCTCTTTCTGCACTGACCTTTGCAGCATATTGCATCAGATTGGCAGATGGGTAACAGCCCACGAGTGGGGCAGCCGGTCCATGCTGCGTTTGTTCTTTATTCATGAATTATTCTGTCAAGAATGTGGTCCTCATGCGGTAAAGCGATTTCATTTTGAATTTTCTCTCTCTATGTATGTATCTATTTGTCTGTCTATAGATTTCTTCATGAGCGCCATGAGCAGTCAAAGCAGGACCTCAAAGGGCTGGAAGAGACTGTTGTAAGCCATTATTTGCTGTCACGATTCACTTGGCTCCCTCAGAGGCAACTGATCCACTAAATACTCTCTAACTGCTTTAACTGCACTATTTCCTCTCTCTCTCTCTCTCTCTCTCTCTCTCTCTCTCTCTCTCTCTCTCTCTCTCTCTCTCTCTCTCTCTCTCTCTCTCCCTTCATACCGAAGGCTCGTGAGCTCCACACCCTGCACAACCTCCGCAAGCTTTTTGTTCAAGACCTCACCACTCGAGTTAGAAAAGTAAGACGGACGCATCTTAACTATAAAAAACAAATTACAGTATTTGCAACGGCAGTGCTAAAAGATCTCCACTGTATCTGTCAACAGAGTGCAGGGATGGACCCTGACGATAGCGGCGGATATATCACCCAGAAACAGAAGATTTCCTTTCTTGAAAACAACCTGGACCAGCTTACAAAAGTTCACAAGCAGGTAACAAGAACAGACAGATATAAAACTATAAATTATAGTAAAGGAGACAGATTTTTTCTGTCACCCATTGCTTTAAAAATTAGAACCGCAGTAAGGCAGAAATGTCTCAGCTGGATAGAACATGAGAGGAGGACAAAAAGAGCAAGTCAAATTAAAATACAGAGCAGTGTGTGCTGTTTGTCATTGCTCTCCTATGGGCAAAAGTAATGCTAGCACCATCAATCATCTCACTACAGTAACTTCACATGAAAGTCTCCTTGAAAACAGAGCAGCAGGAGGTGTTAAACCACGCTGCCCTCAGGGAAAGGAAGGCGCACAGCATAAAACAGTAAAACTCACAATTGATAAACACAAATGAATTTGTCATGCAGGTGCACACAAACACACTGAGTCTTTCTCCTCTCTGTAGCTGACACGCACAAGCTCTCAAGTGCAACCTTGCGCTCAAAAAACTTCACATCTTTCTTTAATATTCCTAAATGGACTACAGAAGTGGACAAAGTGTTGATGTGCTAAACGTTCTGCAGACTGGCACATACACTCAGGCTGGCAGATTGGTGAGAGCTGCACTGCAGCAGTCTGTCAGGCAGAAAACCAATCCTAAAGTGGCTGCTGCGAGACTCCATCCCATCCACCACCTGCTGATACTGTGGGAATGGAAGATGAAAGTCATGGTCATAAATCAGCGAACTCCCAGGAGAAAGTGATAAGGCTCCCAAAGACAGACAGTGGACAGTGCACTGGGGATTTACGTTTCTCTGCCCCTCTACATATATAGTAATGTCTGCCTGTCTATCCATCTATCTGCACACACACACACACACACACACATACACACACACACACACACACACACACACACACACACACACACACACACACAACACAACTGTCCAGAGTTCTCTTATAACATCACTTACCCCCTGTGGGAATGAGGCCCCCATTTTTTTGTTTTTTCCTTAAAATGACACCAAACAATAAATAGTGCTGCCAAGCCTCCAGCAGTTCTATTGAATTCTATTGAGTCCCTTTCCTGCTTTGCCTGTGAGATAACTCTGCCCTGTTTGCTAAACCCTCAGGTCTTGTACTTAGTGTCTCTGCAGGGTGTGGATTAGTTTGCATGATCACGTAGCTGCAGACTCTCAGTGTTTAAGTTGCTCAGCTATTGGATTTTCACGTTTAACTTTCCCACTAAGAAACATTACGTGAGCGGCAATTTAAAATCAATAAATCTTTGCTTGGATTTTGCCTCATGAGTATAATCATAAACAAACAAGACCATTATCTAGAAGCAACCATGTCGTGTTTTATATTATGTGGCATGGGATTGGCTTTTGTCATGTTTTCTTTAGTATTAATACTTTACCCAAACCATACTTTTTTTTACTCCTTTGTGGAGATAAGACTTTTTTATTATGTAGTCAGACTTTTTTTTGGTTGGTCAAAACATGGATGAAAAAACATTCAAAGAAGGGAATCATTTTATTTTTTTATCATATTAGCTCAGTTCAGGCTTTATTGTCTGAGAATAAATGTACCAATCAATATTTTTTGATAGCAAAAGATGCAGCAATGCAATTGGGTAAAACATCCTCTGCTGCACTTCTCACCAACTGTCAACTAATAGCGGGTGTTTTCTGTTCTCTGGCCTAATGAGCCCATTATGAAACCGCTGCACTAGAAAAGTTACTTGGAAAAGCATCACACAGTTTTGATTTATGATTATGAAGAGTTTTCAAACTGTATTTTAAATTTTTTACAAGAGAAAGGATTTCAATGATCAAGACTAACGTGGGGCACCCGGATAGCTCACCTGGTGGAGCTGGGGCTGAGTCCTTGCTGCAGTGGGCCATGGTTTCGACTCTGACCTTTGGCACTTCGCTGCATGTCGTCCCCCCCTTTCCTGTCACCCTTCAGCTGTCACTATTAATCAAAGGCAATAAAGAATAACTGGTTGGTTCGTCAAACGTAGTACACAGTCCCTCCCTTCAGCTTGTCAATGGGACCTCCCAAAGAGTGGATGAGACAGTCTTGATTGCAACTCTGAACAGTTAATCAACATTAATTACCTTTGTTTGTGTTGCCAGCTAAAAGCAAAAAAACCCACATTAGTTTTGTGAAATGCCCTTGTGCTAGTTATATAAACTGCTGTAAGTAGTTAATAATAGCTTGTTCAGGTGAGTTAGCCCTCACTCTGAACTTGTCAGGAGAGTTTCCTCAACATAAAAGGCAGTAACCTGTCTTTGCCTTCAGACATTTTCCCATCAGATCACACTTGGCACTCCTCTGTTCCACCTCGCTGCACCTATTTGGTTCTAACTGACAGAAGTGTTCCAGTTCAAACCAAGAAGGTTATGTGGTCACTTTGCTACTCCTATTGTTGTATACTATACTCATTGTTGTACTCTTCTTGGCAGATACCTCACTCCACAACAGGACGATGCTGCTGAAAGTCGTCAAACAAATTAGAAAAAAATAAAATCACATTTACATTCTTGTTCTTCTTCAAAGGAAAAAAATGGTGAAACATAATTTCCAGATCTCAAAATGGTACATATAACAATGTGAAAGGGACACAAGTTCTTCATGAATTGTATTCAGAAAATGGTTATCCTTGACAGAAAAAGAAGGAAAAAAAGAAAAATAAATCCCTGTTTATATGACACAAAGTGTTGTATGGTCATTGACATGTTCAGTCAAGCCCTAGGTATACTATATGTTTTCTTGTGTGTGTGTGTGTGACAGCTGGTGCGTGACAATGCAGATCTTCGCTGTGAGCTTCCAAAACTGGAGAAACGTCTTCGGTCTACAGCTGAGCGAGTTAAGGCGCTGGAGGGCGCCCTGAAGGAGGCGAAGGAAGGAGCCATGAAGGACCGCCACCGCTACCAGCAGGAAGTGGAGCGCATCAAAGATGTGATGAGGACTCGCAATCCGTTTCGCCGGCCACATGCTGCACAGATAGGTAACACATGCACCTCGCTCACAGATTCAGCTATATCAAAATAATAAACAGCCATCAGCAGTGATCTACACACAACTTTATATGGTTGCATGTGTCATTTTAACAAAAGCTGTGTAATTGGATGGTACGTAGGGAGGGATTCATTTCATCCATACATTCAATATTCCAGTGGTTTTATTACATTACTGTTTAGGACATTAATTGCTTTCTTGTAATTCTGGCATTTCAGACCACAGTAAAATCACACACACACAACTATTTTCATGTCTATAAAAACCCTTCCATAAAATTTTATATAGTCATATTGCAGTTTTTCTGAATTCCTTAAGTATGTTTTTTTTAGTAATAAACAATAAGTGCAATCACCATAGTAATTTATTCTGTGCAGCGTAACACCTGCAAAAATCCAAAGCCAAAGTTAAGTAAATCCATCAACCAGTGCGTTTCAGTTTCCCTTGAAAAATCCACTGGAATTCTGTTACTACCGAATTTTACTGTTCTGTCTAATGTATAATTTCCACTGCAGCCGAGTGAATGATGACCCATCAAAACTCATACCATACACCCCCAGTTTCAACAAAGCAGCGGCAATATTAAAGGATTATACATTACATTATAGCAGGAGGAACATTAAAGAAGAAGTAGTAGAATAAAGACAAATGTCTCAATATACTGCTAAGATTCATGTAAATTATTAAAGGAGCTATTCTACAAAGCATACAACGTAAAATGTGAATCCTCTCCACCGCTTGGATTGCTAGTGTAAACATTCTTGTCTATACCATTCCTGTTTCTTATCTGACATTTGCCCTTACAATGTGAGAAAAATATTTCGGCACGGTGCAACCATCCCTTTTATGTCCCTGCTGTGTGATTTCCTCACAGGTGACATCCATGGTTGGATTTGCTTCCCTCATGCTCCATCATCTGTCATCTCCTTCTTTCCCCTTACCAGAACATTCATACAACTCCTCCTCACGCATGAGCGAGCTGCAAGACAGGTTTTCGACACCAATCTTGTTCCATATTCAGGAACTGGAAGTAGCAGAGACTCAGGTTCCCCACTGTGGAACACATGTTCGAGAATTTGTTAGAAACTAAAATCATGATAGTTGCCATAAATGATGACATTATTTATGGTCAGACCAAAATGCTAAGAATTTATTCAACTTTAATTATACTTGAATAGTTAAGAGGCTGGGATATTTTTCATGCAAGGATTTACATGCTCTTTCTGAGAGAAATACAATTTATTGGAAAAGCAGTACAATCCATTTTTATCACAAAGACTCACTTCATAGCTGTGGCAAATGAAGATAATTGCGCTTTGAATTCTGTGTGAAAGAAATGAGATGCAAATGCTGCTGTGAGAAAATGAGTTATTGATTTGAAAGCGTTTCCAGAATAATGATTTTCATTTGATGATCATACCAAAGCTACTGATATATGTCTGTGTATATTAAACCAAAATCGCATTTAGTCATCCTTTTTTGTTTTCTAAGAAGAATGTAAACATATTTTTTATCATTAAAGGAACAAAAAAGATCTGGCGAAATATCAAAAATGCTCCTTTTCATCTCAACCAGTTGGAGAGGTATCTCAGTGTTACATCATAGTGAAAAAGAGACAAAGTAAACAAACTTGAGCTGCAGCTTACGTGTCATGGAGAGATGTCGTGTTGTTAGTGGTATTGAAGAATGAAGGTCCACACTAGCACCTCAGGTCCGTTTTACATGCTGTTTAATGTGCTGTAGCTGAGCAGCAAACTGACGTCAGCAGCGCACCTTCTCCCTGTGAATGTTTGTTTCGGTTGCTCATTCGACAAGGCAAGGTACAGGACAAGACGCGTGTTTAGGTTTGTCAGTTAGATAAGGGGGAGACTTTAATAGGAAAGTTAATGGGGGTTGTTGTTCAAAGTCTGTGGCTCTTGTGTTGTTTAGCTGCTGTCTGGCTCAGTGTGACCGTCTGCTCTGCCAGTGATAGAACGCTGACATTACGGCTTTATATAAAATTCGATTGGTTGTATTGAAACAAGGTCTCTATCTACATAGTCCCTGGTATTCCATCAAATTTATACAAAATAACCTTTATGAAGCCAAAATATACAACATAAAAATTGATGATTGTTCTCAAAGGAGAACACAGGACAAGCACTTTACAGAGCATGTATGCTGTAACAGAAAAAAAGGCTACTGGACTTTAATATATTCTAGGTATTCCAGTCACATTACAAATGTATTATTTTGTGCTACAGACGCCAGTGTAACACTATCCCTTGAGGGCAAAATAAATATGTTTTTGTCTTTTCTGGATGAATGGATCAATTCATACATCAATTGTGTTTTCTCACTGACAGCCAAACCTGTGCGTCCTGGCCACTACCCAGCCTGCTCCCCAACCAACCCCTTCTTCATACGAGGCTACAGCGATCACCCCATTGCCTTCTGCAAAGCTGGTTTCCACAACAGCAACAACCAAGAAGCAGCTGCTCCAGCTGCTCCTGCTGCTCCTGCTGCTCCTGCTGCTCCTTCTGCTCCTGTAACTCCAGAGAGTGAGCCCTGGTTACCCAAAGCCAACTCCAACCAGAACAGCCCCACCAAACACCACGACTCCCAAACCAACGATTCACACAACAGCGACGCTCAGGACAACATGTGAGAAAACCCCGTAGTAGAATTTAACATTATGGAGAAATCTACTGCAGGTTTGACAAATAGTCTTGACTCAAGGTCCACTTACTAGCTCTTTTCCATCAACCGCATAACAAATTCCTGAGGTTTTAAATAATAGTTTGAATAATCCTAATGATGGTCCAGTTGTTTGCTTTTTCCAGAGCTTTCAACCACACTACAGTTCAATCAGGAGAGACAAGTGAATAAAGTAATGATAATTGTTTATTAAAACAGATGATGTATGATAATTAATCCTTGACAGAAAGTCTTTGGTGCTTGGAGTCTACAGGGAGATTTTGTAATCAAGGGGTGTCCGCCCCTGAGCAGAAATCCCCCAGAGTCCCCCTGGTGCTGATGACTCTGCTAAGACTGATCGACTGATGAAATGAGGAAGCTGATGAAAATGATCAATCTGTGAAGACTGGGCAGTGATGGGGAGGTGGAGGGGGCAGCATGAACATACTGAAGGCGGAGAGAGAATCATATTTAAAAAGACAGCAACAAGATATTAAGCTAACAATGTAGGTGTGTCTGTGCTCTTGGATAGATGTGACCAGCTGATGAGAACAGATTATGTCACTGTTTACAGCCCCAGACAATGACACCAGGACATTATGAGTGAGCGAGCATGAGAGGAGGGAATGGCGAGATGGTATGAGAAATAAACTACAGACAGTCTTCCTGACTGAACTTTCTCTAGAGATTTATTTGTCATGACAACAATCCACTGATGAAGACTGGGAAATATAGTTAAATGCTCAAGAAACAGCTAGCGAGTGCATTTTTAAGCAAAGTAGGTCTTTAACTGTATCTGTGAATAATCTGTGGTCTGAATTATAGTACGCTACTTTTAAAGAGCTTAAACAGTCAAGCGTTTTACAGTTATTGTGTCTGTAGATTTCCCTCATGTATGCGTATAACAATAACAGTTTGTTTTAATCTGTTTTGACTTTGATTTATTACTTTGTGGCTGAGTGAGCACTTGGGTACACTTATATTTTAATTTGTTTTATTACTATTTTATTTTAATTAACTCAAAGCCCATATCAATAAAGCTCAAGATTTTGGAACACATATGTTATATTTACATCAACATCTCTTTGTCGCATTTGCAGCCTTCCAGCTGAACCCCTGAGCCAAGCAGAGAAGAGCACCGCAGAGATGCTTGATTCGGAAAATGGTGAGCCCAGTTCAGATGATGCCTGTTAAAATAATGAGGAATATTATGATCGAGAGCAGCGGGGGTAAATTTCACTTCTTATTATGAACGATTTTTTGTGGTTTCCATTATGGGTCCATCATTCCAACTATTATGTTTGGATGTTGTTTTATGTACTCTTACAGAGTGGTGGCTGTTAAACCAGTTTACAATGATTGCCCCGCTGCTATGATAACAATTCTGCCTGCTGTTGTCTTCTTGTTTTTTTCTTTCTCACTGCTTTCATCTTCTTGTAATTGGCTCTAATACTGAGACATTGGCGAGTGAGGAGGAGGCTTTCAGCATAGGTCAACAGTCTTTGGATAAAGTGTCCATATATATTAGTGGGATACAGCCTGTCATCCTTTAAAAATCCCCAATGGAAATTCTCTTTAGTTATTATAGGATACTGCTGCTTCTACTTAAGGCTTTTGTGTGTCTTTATGTTTGTGTGTCTGCTCCCATCGGCGACAGACTCTGGAGGAGATAGATTAGGGTTGCAGTGTCATTACTCAGCTAGACAGATAGCCAGCCAGACAGCCTGAGAGTCCACCTCAGCCTGTGACCCAGTGATGACAGTTGTAGAGTTGTGTAACGACACCACACCTCTTTGATTCTCCAGGAATATCAATAAAAGTCAGAAACAGGGTTAGAGCCAATATATCAATCTGCTACGGCAGTACATGCCTTTTATTAGATGACAGATATCAGTGATGTTGTCCCGTGGATCCTTAAAGAATATAATCAGGTTGGTTTTAGTTTTTGATTCCCATGATGCTGTTTGAGAGGGTTTTCCTCCTCCTGCCAAAAAGAACATTCAGGGAAAACACTGATATTTGTTTCTTTTTGGCATGAAAAATAGTCACACTCAACACTGGCAGCAGTTCAGATGAGATTTGTGAATAATTGTACTGTTAAGTGTTTGATTTTCAGTATTTTGTTTGATACTTTTTCCTAAAATGGACATATGGCATTTTGGAACATTGTACACTGTAATTTCTTCTGAAGTCACACTTTCAGAAGGGAAAATTTCCTTCTGGTGTATCACTAGTAATTTTCTCTCTGGGATATAATTCTACTCAGTGTCATGAATTTCAATAAGAGCTTATGGAAAAGTGTAAAATGCAATGCTAAAGATGTCTGCAAGGCCTGCACCCCAAATGTTTTACTTCTTTTTTAGTTTTAGTCCGTTGAGGTGTAGCCTTGACAGTTCCTGTTAGGATACGATTTTTCTTTTAATTTCACAACTTTTTTTTAAGAGATTAAACTGAACAGCCTTTTAATCCAGTCAAGCATGAGGCCCCTTGATAACAGCCAACTCATCAAGTTGAAGCAAAGAGCACACAAACTGAAATAAACTCTCCCCCATGAATAAGAATGAATAAACACACAGAGACTTCTCAGATGCTGGAGAGTGAGAAAGAAATGTTACTTTTTTTAAATTTGCCTCGGTGTCAATATGTGTCACATAAAAAGCCAAGTGAATATTTTTTTTAGATTAATTCCTGTCAGGATAGTTAATGGGAGGCACAGGTCTATCTAAGGATTGTATTAATACAGTAGCTGCAAGGAGTAGGAGGACATTTGACATAGCACTCACCATTGAAACCCCTGGAAAATGAGTGCAGTTAATGGGGCTGTTGTTGGTGTATTTGAACCATAACCACCATCTTTTTCTAACCTCAACACATTTATTTTACTTGGATAAACCTAACCATGCTTTAAGCAGGATTTATTGGCCATGGTCTTGATCTTTACCTCACCTTAACTATGCTGTTTTAGTTGCTTAATCTTGTATCTTTGCAGCTGCTTGTTCTTTCCCTAGCTGATTGGGTCACCACATGAGTAAAATGCACATATGGGTTGTTTTAAAATGCACTGGCAAACACCCTTTTCAGTCATTTATGTAATAAGGACTTGTTGTCTGAGAACCAACACAGTATGTAGCTGCTTGTTCCAAAGTCATCTATCTCCAATGGCTTTGGGCTGTTTTAGTAAAACCCATATGTGTCTGTGACAAACCCACTTCTCCCCTAATTTACACACCACCAACCCTTTCACTGTGCACCTGCCTGCTTCCTTATGCACCTCTTTCTGTCTACAGGAAACACCACAGATATCAATGACAACAGGTAAGACTGGGGCACCAGCTTTGATTACTGCAAAACATCTGCTGCTTTTTGTTGTCTTAGTGCAGACTTCCATGTAGTCAATGTCGATTTTGTAGAAACAGATTAATTAATATTAGGGGTTTTTTTTTGGGCCATCTTTGACAGGCAACAGTTTGGCTTCGACTGAAGGTCCTGCAATTTACTTTTGATAGGAGATAATCAGGTGTCAGAATGACTGGCAGAGCTTGAAGTAATTAGCTTCATACCTGTATGTTTGATAATAGTCAGTTATGGGCAAAGAGCATGTTGAAGTATGGCACTACCACATTTATCTTGCATGCACTTAACCCTTTTGGTTCACAGACCAATTACTGTAACACCAATGATTTGCTTCCCTCACTGCTGTATCTCTCTGCTCTATCGCTGCCCCCTTGTTGCTGTCACTGCCACTGCTGCTGCTGCTGCACCTGCTGCTGCTGCTGCTGTGGATGCTGCTGATGATCAATCTGGTGACGGTGCTGCGGCCGCCTATGATTCTGGTGTGTTGGTTAGCATGTGTCTGAATGTGAATTCTGTGTCCAGAACTGACGTCTGTGACAATCAGGACCCAGCCAAACTCTACAGCCTGCAGCCAGAGGCTTCAGCCAGCTAATAGTCCTGAACAGGTAAGACAGCAGAGAAAAATGGCACAACTCTTATATTTATTTGCTGCAGAACACAGGTTCATGAATCACAGGTCAAAAAATAGGCATTAAATGTACAAATCTCACAAGTAACCAAGCAACCAAAGCCATACTCTTCTGAATCTATCCATAATAGGTTTGACATAGCATCTAAAAAATCCACCCTTGAAGCAGCTTTTCTCCATCAGTTGCTAGTGTTTAGCTGTTGTTCTATTTGCACTGGATGTATAGACTTACATTTATAAATAACCAAATGTTATGACAACCTGACTAGTTTGGAATTGTCCAATTAAACACTGTGATTTCACTTTATGCAACTGATTTTGAAGCTTTTTTCGGTTATAGCTGCACAATATGTTTTTTTTTTTTTAAATGTGCTTCAAAACTGCATATGTACACATTAATTGTCTTCGCCTCAACAGTAACATTAAACGTCTGTGATTCCATACAGATTTCCGTGTTACATAATATACATTTATGTGAATTCATGTGTTTAATCCTGAGAACCACAGGTTTATTTTATGAAAGCAATGTGTAAGCACTGCTTACACAAAGATCCTGAATGTGGCAACGTTGTCTTGCACATGATTGTGACTCTTGCATGGTAGTGTGTGGGTTGCAGGTATGAGATTTGTTTTGATTATTGAAAAATGTTAAGATTAACAGGAAAGGAAATTATCTCATGTTTCAAATTGCAGATGTTCTCTTCTTATTAATACTTTTGCTTTCAGAATAGGAACTTTTTCCAGCAATTAAAAAATCTACGATATACTAAATTACTATAAAAATGTATATATTGGTTTGGGAGCAGATGTTATCTTGTGAACCATCACTTTGACTTTAGAGGCTATTGGGTCTGAGCTCCTGGGTGCTGTGTGGAGTTTACAGCAGAAACCTTGCCAGCTGCCAGGGTGAAGAGACTTATTTTTTCTGGGGTCTCCCAAACTAAAAATACCTACACTCAGTGGCTGCACTGTGAGACACTTTGCACAAAAATAGCCAACAAAGAGCATCTGTCTCAGATCAGTAGTTTTTTTTATTTCATAAATCCCAGCCAAGAGCTAAAGATTACAAATTCTAAAAACATTTTTTCAATGTCTTTTCTCTGGGAAAGACCCGTATGAGAAAGGTGGATTAAATTATCACTGGCTCTGGGTTTTTACTATATCCCACTGCTTTTGCTGTCACGGGATTCATTTATTACTCTTTTCATGTATTCAACTTAATAATATCCAGCACCCCTTGTCACAGGCACACAGGGAGTGAATTGACCTATTTTGCAGAACTAGTGCTGTAATTTAATTTTCTACTTTAGGAAAAACTAGCAATGTGTAATGTGCTGGCACTCTATATAGCACTCAACCTGCAGACTGAGGACTGGTCTATGTTATATGATGAAATATAAAAGTTATTCTAACTCTTCTAGCTATATAGGCTGCCATGAAGTTTTCTGCAGAGTAAATATATAAGTTTTGCACAGTGCTGGTGAATTTTACATCCTATGAAGTCTAAATTTGGCCCCAGAGTGTTCCATGCAGTTCCCAAACACAAGTAGCTCTCAGTGAAGACACCAGAAATGAAATGACTTGAGATGTGTTCCTTCTGGCAATGTACGCTTGACTCACTGGCTGCTCTCTCTTCTTTTATGCCATCGTTCGCACTCCCTGTGTCTCTTGAATGTATCTGAATGTCTCTCTTACTTTCTGTTTCTCTGTGTGTTTCTCTCTCTCTCTCTCTCTCTCTCTCTCACCAGGCAGACGTTTTTCTCTGAGCCCTCCTCTATAAATCTGCATGCAGCTGATCACTGTCCTCCAAGCCTCTCTTTCCTCTCCCATCCTCACCTGTTGTAAACAGACCTCTATCTCTCCCCTGTTTCCCTTTTCCTCCCCCTGCTTGATCCTCTTCAATCCCTTCTCCTTCCTGTTTAATGATGTGGGGTGTATGTGGGTATTGGTAGGATTCATGGCAAGCGCTGCATTTCAAATTTGTGAACTGGCAGCTTACACCCATATTGCTACACACCCTCCCCCATGAATACAGAGGGACCACAAATAGAAAGGTGGGGAAGTGAAGGTGTGTCGTGCTGTAGTTAACCACTAGGGTGTGGTGTTTGTCTCAATGAGGGGACATAAAAACCAGTACATTGACCAGTAAGATAAGGTTAGTCTTTATCATTATTATTATTATTATTATTATTATTACGATTAAACGTACGTATGGATCTGAAAACTCCAAGTAAAACACTGTTAAGCAATATGAAAACGGTGTGAACCTCGAGCTCAGTTTACTAATATTTATACTTCTGACTGTGCATGTTGATTTGCAATGTTGGTCTTCAGCTTTTCTCGGAAAATACATGACAGAGGAAGAGAGCTAGTGAGGCAACATTATCATGAAATGTTTCAGTCTAAACACCAGTGCAGGAGAAGTGCTGTCAGTCAATGTAAATGGAAAAATCAGCCTTAAAAATGACACGTGTTTACAGAATAATTAGGCATTATTTAGCTGGCAATACTCAGCTGGCATTATTAAGTATTTTTGTTAATGTAAATAAATCTCATGAAAAGACCAAAACCATCAATGCATTCCTCTGTCTCTCAGTATTTTCCGACTTGCCCAGCCTTGCCTGTGGCTTTCAGTCTGAAGCCAACTGAAGATGTATGTTTTAAAAACCGACCTTGAATATATTATTTGTTTTAAAAAAGTCTCAGTAATTTGTGTTGGGGACTATTTTCAGCCGTGGATTATACGATTATATAAAAAAAATAGCGCATCCATTGCAGCAGTGTGGCTTATTGATGTGTTTTTGAAAACAATGGCGGTCATTGGAACGGAGGAGTAAGCTACTATATATCAGGCTTTAATACCATACCTGCAGTACTTCACAATAAGAAAAAGACTTCTCCTTTTAAGTGAGTTTTGAAACATTGGGCAGTTTCAATCCAAACTGAAAGCAATGTTAAAGCTAATTGCAATATGAATTTTTAGAAACAGTGTCAGTAGTCATAGCAACAATATAGTCTATAATGTGTTATGTCATGTAGGCTGCTGTTGCCATGTAGGTAGACCAACGCACACTAAACTGAAAGACACATATTGCAGCAGTTGAAACATGGCCAAGCCTTAATTTAGACACAAGATGATTTCTCATATTTGACCTGTTTTTTACTCAAATTAAACAAAGGTAAATTAAGCTTATATACGCACAGTACGGTATATAACTTGTCAAGACTTTTCAAGACACAACAGTTTTGTATTTTGGTACCCTTGGAGGATATATATTTTTTTCTTGTTAGATTAAGAGGGATAATAAACCAAATAACCCCCATATCCACATACCAGACAGTAGCCGCCTCTAGCAAGTTCACGCTTTTTGTAAAAACCTCACCTTAAATCTTAAAGCTTCAGATTGTTCTGGCAGTAGCGCTATCTTACCAAGAGCAGGAAGAACCAGAGTGGCAAATGAAGAAGCTGGTTAGTGAATTGTTTAAAATAAAACAGTCAAGTATTCAGTGGTTAAGTCACCCCATGTCTGACCTTTGCTACACTGCACTGGTTTTAACTGGTCTGAAAATAAATTTCATATGAACCATAAAGGGAAGTCTAAAACACATGGTTCCTGATTGTTTAAAAAAAAAAAAAAAAACCTGACTGTGTTGTTGTAGAGAGACTTTTAAACTGTAAATTATCCCTACAAAAGCTGCCTGTCAGGGACCGTCTGTGAGATATTCAGTCATTGTCATGTCAACCAAAAGCATGGCAGAGTGAAAAAAAAGATCTGTGTAGCAACTATTTTTATACCACTAGTTCTACTTTAAAATTAATATATATTGTTATCATTTACTCCATTTTAAATGTTATTTGTTTGCTATTTATTCTTCATTTATAGCAGTTGTTGAATGTGAAGCATTTGCATTTGTTTTGATGTGTAAATGTATCATGTTGACAGTGTTTCTTACACTGCAGAATACTTTTGGATTGTTTTGTCATTGAATTAAAATGTGTGCATGTGTGCAGCTGCTGTTCCAATATACATTTGTTCAGGAGATACCTAATCTTATGGCTCTTTACGAACAACCTAGGATTGAAACCAAAGCCCTGATTGTAGTGAGTCACCTAAAGAGGATCTTGCTCCACAATAGTCTATATAGTTGAGATGGAGACATGAACCAAGGGTTACTGTAGGTTATCAAGAGCTGATACAGCCCTGTCTTATCCCTCTGACACACACTTTAGATATAGTGCCTCATCAGCCAATGAGGTATTTGACCTTTGACCAAAGTACAGAATATCCGGTATTACTTAGGTGCAGTCTGAGCAGATTGACTGACTACGCACACTGACAGTCAGTCAATCCAGGCTGCCCATTAAGCCCTCTCTGTTGACCTCCTGATCAACCAGTCAGGATGAGAGAGTCAAGGGTGATACTGGACGGACTGTATGTGTGTGTGTGCATGTGCATATCTCTGTGTGTATTTTGGGGAGAGAACAGGAGCTGTATCTTCTTAGCAGAGTCTCTTACTCTTCGACTTTCTGTGATCTTTTTAACAAAACAGATCAGTATCTGTTAGCTTTAGATTACAGCCTGTAAGTTACAGTGTAAGCGTTGTGTACAGACGGGGTGCCAATGAAATACTTACTAGGTACGAGTGAAGCAGTGTAATGCATACCATATTAATAATAATAAGCACTCTGTATTTAAACTTTAACAATTTAATCTACCAAACTAAATAGATAATTAATATATCATCATTTTCTAAATAAATTATGCCATTATGATACAACTGTTGCCCAATTTTCCCTCTTATACACAAAGTTGTTAACCCTCTTCTACCCTAACATCTTGTCTTCCCCTGTACTTCCTTCCACACATTTGTCCCATATAATTATTCAGTAAGTATTTATTGATGCACTGTGTATACTTAATGTATTACATTGTAAATTGAGCTGCAATCTAAAGCGCTACCAACAGACCCACTCATTATATTGAGACTTATCAGAAATACATGAGGCACCTTATCACATTATTTTCTTTATGCTTTTCCCTTTTTGCTGACTTCAACTTTCTCCAGAAGGTCAAAAATGGTCGTTGAATTTGAGAAACGTTTACATTATCATTGATTTTGAGTGTTTTTACACAACCTATAGAAACCATGAATTGAATGTGAATGGCCCTTTTGTCAATCTGCTGTTAATCATTGAAAGCCACAAAGAAAACAATGACATGAACTATGGTTGTACACTGAGCTGTAAATGTAGGGATGATTGAGTGTAGAATTTATTTTCAGTCTTATTGTTCTGTTTGTCTTACAGTAATTGTAACCAATCTGAAAAAATACTCTGGCAAGGTAAATAATATGTGACACTGTAGCCTAAATATGCAGAAATAAAACTATGACAAGGATGGTAGGGTGGTTTAAAAAAAGGCAAAATGTCTGTGTCTGTTTGTACATTTATGCGTTGGTTGGTTTGTTTATAGCGTGTGATTTAGTGCATGCAGTACTTTCTTCTGTAGCTGCTGAGAAACAGTACTGTTATCTCATGAAACTCCTTCCAATAAAGATGATCCTGTGTAAATATCATCATTACACTGTCTTGTTATTACTCTATGACTCTAATTATGTGAGATTTTTACCCTTAAGCATGTTAAAAAGGCCTTGTTACCCCCGCGACCCGATCCCGGATAAGCGGATGAAGATGATGATGTTAAAAAGGCACATTAAACAGATGTTGACAATTTATGTTAAAAATAATTTAATTCTGAAATTAAAATTTGTTTAATTACAAAGTCTAAATTGTCACCACTTTGTTATGTTTCTCATAAATATATTGATTGTGTTGGGGAGGGTTCAGCTTTTTTATAAACCAGAGAAAAGCACATTTAAATTGTAGTTTTCTGTCAATAAATCCGATAACATGCTGATAGAGAACCAGGAGAGTAAAAGCAGCTGTAACATCGGGGTCAATAACATCTCAGGACAAAACAAATCAATGGCAACAACCCTAGACTTCATAATGCCACATTGTCTCTTGATTTAAGTCTTTAGTATTTTTCCATAACAAGGATAATCTCTCGTTTTTCTATGATATAAGTAATTATAGGCTTTGAATTACTATGAAAAGGAAAACAACACCATCTGCCAACAGTGCCACAGTGACATTCAACCAAAACAAATCGATAAGTAGAGCAACCCAGGACCCAGCGGGGGTAGTCCTCTCGGTCAGCCGCCTGACGTAAACTACCAAAGAGGTGGATTTGTTTATCTTTCTTAGTTCTGCTTTCTGCTGTGGTTTTGATTTTGTAAATCAATCTCATAATCTGTATAATGTTTCGTGCAAATTTTGACAACTTTAAACAGAAATGTTTTTTTAAGCATTGTGTAAATTTAGAAACTACATTTGCTTTAAATTTCTTCCAAATTCTTGTCCAAGTTAAACACTTTTTGAAAACTAGGACACAAAACAAACTGATTGCACACATTTCTTTGTTGACCAAATTACATGTATTTGGTCACGGAGCAAATGACCTTTGCCGTCATACTGTTTCATTACTGGTCTTCCTGCATGTGTCAGCTTGTGAGCAAGTGGATCCAACATTATTTTCTCATCAGCCTGAAGTTACACAGGTAAACTTTTGAGATGTGCGTACAAATACATTCATATGCATAAAGAGCCTCTCTGGACATGTTTTAAGACATACAGTGTTGAAATAGCCCACAAAAAAGTTCAGATACCAAATGAAACATTCTTAAAATGACATATTTTCCTTCTCCCTCTTTGAAAATACAGAATCCATGAATATTTAATTTCCATCAAAGGTTTTACTCCTGGGTACAAGATGTCTCCTACTTCAGTGAAAAGTCTATTCTCTATATGTGTGCAGTGGAAAAATTTCCAAATCATACTAATTGAGATGTCACTCATCATCTGATACGTACATGTCTTGAACTTGCAGATGAATTTGAAAACAGTCAACACTCGTATCAAACTTTGCGCATACATCATTCTGCACAGTGAAGCTCAAACATACAAGTGAAGTGACTTAAAGAAAAAACACCTTTTTAAGGTCAAAGGGGATGCTTAAAAATCCATACAAATATATATTTTGAAGTGCTACAGATGCAGCTGCCTAGAATTGCCAGCTGGTCCATGACAGGCCCTTGCTTATCTGAACTCATTGAAGGGATATATCCTGAGGCTGCAGTTCTGAGTGGCTGGTGCTGTAAGTCAGTGCAGCCAGATTTTATGTTTTAGTCTTGACTTCATCTTTGTAGAAAAAACATTGACCTATAAGACTGATAACAGCCACGGGTTTTCAGCTATATGCCAAGTAGAATAAAAAATCAATAGTTAACTATAAATACATTTTGCAATAACAGTCCATCGCTGTGAATAGACCGGACTTTAGGACAAACTGCTGCATGACCTCATACATCCAGGAGAAAAGATGAAAGAGAGGGGGTTGAACCTGTCCTGCCCACGGCCAGGAGCCAGAAAGGGCAAAGTGCAAAACAGCAGCTGAGGAAAGGAGAGGACAAGAACTGTGACATATGCTTACTTAAAAACACTCAGCAACTCTCTCTCAACGGGACTCATCGATTGCAACAGTGCCTCTCACCTCCGTGGACCGCTGACTGAGCCCGAGGCTAGAAGACTCTGTGAGTATAAATATGACAATGTTTATCATGGATGGTACATCGGCCTGATACATCTGTATCTGACATCTGTCACAAGATTTCAGTTTTCTACAGTGTTGTACCAGTCATAGTTTTAAAAATGGCCAAAATAAAAAAAAACAGAGTACAAAGAATTCTGTGACAGATGGAAATTCTTAGCAAACTCTCTCAGTTTGCTTATTTGTTTGTTTGTTCCTCAGTTTGTACAAAACAGGGAGCAATAAAATAAAAGTTTTACACACAGCTTTTAGTTTGTTCTGCTGTTGTGATTATTATAAACTGAATCAATTCGTTTATTAACAATATACAATAATTCAAAACTGATTTTCTGGCAATTTTAACTGCCAAATAGTGGATCATGTTTTTCTAACAGTACCAATAAGATTTACTGAAATTTATTCTAAATTCTGTTGCAAGACAATATGGTGGAAGTAACACTTGGTGTTCTTGAAATTAGTTGATTCATTTATTCTCATTACAGACTATATGCAAATAAAAACTTGTTTATAAAAGTTGTTTATTAAAGACAAATGAAAGGAAAGTTAGACAGACTGCAAGTACACCCGCAACTTACTTCAAGCATGCAGAGAATGTGTCGATCTGTTCAAAAACATGTCTTTCTTCATCTCTTTCTCTGCCATCTCATCATCCTCAGCCACATAATATATTATCTGTATATCTATGCAAAGGTAATCTGCTTTTTTGACATTTCTCCTGAGTGATCAAACAGCATAGATTAGAAATTAAGGTCCCTTTGTGTCGTTTACCCCTTCCTCTGAAGTCTACTGAACGTAACGTCTCCATCTGTCTTCTGTGTATCTTATCTACAGTTAACTTCCACAGTGCACAGATAGACCGGCTTTATCATTTGTTTACATTGTTTAGCTTGAGCTACAGTGACTGGAGATAACATTCTTGTTATTGAAAAGCACTATAGGTAACCACAGTTCAAAACCCCTGACCTACCTATATCTTTCTGCATTCAGACCAGTAGTTTGTGCACTTTATCAGTTTGGGATTCACACGAGTAAGCTCATCTCCTTGGGACTGTGGCTCATCAGGAATATTAATGCCTTTTGGCATGAGGCAACCTGCCAGCAATGGGCCTGTGACCTAATTTAATCTCTCAATTTATAGTTCAAGATTCTCAAGTCTACATCGTCGAACTTTAAGAAAGTGTAAAAATGTTTGCCGGACTGCCCTCTATGGGGTGAAAGATGTGAGCATGTTGTGCCTCTGTTCAGTGAAGTCACAGCACTTTAATGAGTGAAAACACCTGATTTGGCGTCACTTATTGGTGTGTCTCAAACCACAGAGGACATTGTATAAGCATATTCCTGCTTTCACTGATCTAGTATGGATTTACCTCAGATTATAACCACAAACTTAGCCCTGTGTGGATCCAAACTATTGTGAGAACACTCAATGGGCCCACCAAGTGATTTTTTGTTCTCCCATCCGTATCAGACCAACAAACAACAGGCCAGATGGGGCAAACACAAACCAAGCAGCATTAATCAATTTATACCCAGGGAAGCAAGAGTGTGTGAGACTAACCCGTGACTTTTATACACACAGGATTGTCAGATAGTCCTTAGTGTTGTGGAGCTGTCCAGTGGTAACCATGACGACTGCAGAGCCACCTAACGGACTGTGGCACCGAAACGTGAAGTCAGATGAGATCTCCAGTCATGGTATGGTTAATAATATTTACAGACTCATTCATCTCTAAAAAGTCTTTTAATTGGTGCCATTGGGTTGTGTTGTGTATCCTGTGTTGCTTTGTTGGTAGTATTTGTTGATAGTATTTGGCATTTTTGTTAGTGTAATTAATAACAGATTTCAATATATATAGTATTTGTTTACTGTACTGTAGAATTCAACCTTAATTCTTCTAGTATTATTAATACTTTGGGTATTTATACAATTCTTACAAAGCACACTTAACCAAGATAACAATAATTTTGCTTTTCTTATCTCTTAACTTTCCTCCTTAGTTTTGCACTGAATGTCTATGCAGGTGCAATGTGTAGAGTATATTGTACTGGTTGATCATTTTGATGTAATTTATGTTCTTCTCTCTGCAGCCGAGGGCCATAATAATGTGCAGGAAGAAGAGCTAAGACAGTGGCAGAAACATGCACAGGTAACTCATAACTCCACTACCATCCAGTATCCTAACTTCAATCCCTCAGTTATACCGTCCCTCCTCAGTCTTACTCATTTGGAAAGAGGAAATACAGAAGTTGTGGCTGTGCGGAGTACATAGGATACAACATATGGGATGCATCTTGTACTGTGGGGTGAACAAAAAGAGAAGGCTTTAAGATGAGAAAGCTAAAACAAACAACTTTTCTCCTGTGTGTCCTACTGTAGAAGGTGAAAGTGAAAGTTCTGGAGCAGGTCCAGGATCAGCTCAGTGATATACTAGACAAAGCTCTGGCTGAGTCCGTCCAGCCTTTCACCCAAATCCAACCAACAGTTAATGGAAAGATGACAAAAAAACCCTCATCCAGGTGAGGAGGAGGAGGAGGCAACTTTGACTAGAACACATTATTCTATACTGATCTGGGAGACACATTTATCCTCTTATTAACTGCAGTAAAATGTGTGTGTGTGTCTGTTTTTTCTGTGTCGTTTGTTTTAGATCTCAGAGAATGGATGACGGCAAAGTTTTTATGGCCAGGCCATCACTGTTGGAGTAAGTATGACAGACTGACAGTCTTATTCTAATTTAGAGAACAAAGTAGCAGACCAGTGTAAACTTTAATAAAGGACTGCAACTAACAATTATCATTCATGAGGCCTATTATTAAGTGTTTTGTCTATAAAATGTCAGAAAATAATAAGAAATACTCACAATTTCACAAGAAGGAAACTTCTTTTAATGTCTTTTAATGTCTGACCAACAGTCCAAAACCAAAAGATACTCAATTTACAATCACATACGAAGAAGAAAAGCAGCAAACATTTGGCATTTTTGCTTTTTTGCTTTTAAAAATCCATAAAAATTAACAAGTCCAATCAACCACGACATTCCATTTTTATGCTTTCTTCATGGTGGTGTCTGAGAAAATATATTTTTCCAAGTATAATATCTGAACTTTTTATTACAATTCAGATTTATTTTGTTGAGTCTCTTGTTAACCTCATATACTAATGGTTCTCATCCTGGGGTCTGGGGACCCCCTATGGCCAGGGGTAACTTGAAGAGGTTCAAGGAGTTCCCAGAAAAATGGGCATTATTTAAATTTTACTTTTACTTTATTGACTAGAAGTTATCCCAATGAGAGAATGTATAAGAATTACTATACTGTTCATAGATTTTCACACTCTTTGCTATTAATATGTCAATCTACAGTTATGGAATAACTAAATGTTATCAGACTGGGATCCCTCTTATCAAATACAGCCTTGATATTAATGTATCAATTTGGGTTCTTGACACAAGTTGAGAACCACTCTCATCTATTATAATGATGTGTGCAAGATAGCTTAACTGTTTGAGAAATATGGATACATGAATGTTATATGGAACTTTTTAAGACAGACAGTCTGAATATCTTCTGCACACTGTATACATACGATAATCCCACAAGCATGTGTGTATTATAGATGAATAAGCCTCTAACATGTATACAGCACTACAGGTATGCACACGAATACAACCTAGAGCTATTTTAATGACTGTTTCCTCCTCTTCATCAGTGAACTGTTTGAGATCAACCACATCAGGACCATCTACCACATGTTCATAGCCGTACTCCTCA
Organism: Dicentrarchus labrax; assembly: GCF_905237075.1. NCBI lineage: Eukaryota > Metazoa > Chordata > Actinopteri > Moronidae > Dicentrarchus > Dicentrarchus labrax. The sequence goes on along the minus strand of NW_026136711.1, from coordinate 24,735,299 downwards.
TCTTCTGCTTGAGCACACTGGCTGTCGACTACATCGACCAGGGCAGGTCTGTCTGACGTGTGTTTATGTGTGAAGGCCTGTATTTTTATGACACCGACACGTCTCAAACTCCATGACCCTGAACAAAACCTAATTACCCTGAAGCCTTTAAAAACTTCCTACTCACTTCTTATCTTCTTTTTCTCCTTATTGTGTCCCTCCCTCCTTCTCTCCCTGCTTCTCTGCTGGCAGAAGAAAGATAGAGCAATCAATCCCTCTGAGTATTTCTGCTGTGGCTTTGGGCAGCTCGGTAATGATTTGGTTGCTTTTTTCAGGCGCACGGTTGTGAGTTTTATTCCTGTTTCTCACAGGAGGAAGTGCCATCGGGCAACGCTCCGCCATGCAAACTATTTTGCTACATCCACCCTCAGTTAACATTGATTTTAATATGGCTAAATTGATGAAATAAAAAATAATAATATCACACTTGCAAAGGCCTGTGTTGAGTTAAATAAATCCTCTGACATGCTACAATGAGTGGGTATTTCAAATCTATTATTTTTATCACCACAGGGGTCTTTTTAGAAAGTAATGTGAAAAATACTCAATGCATTTAAATATGCCTGCCAATTATTTAAGCCAGCCATGCTTTAATATCTTTAAAAAATTGTTATTCAACATATTTTTTAAAGCTTAAACAGACCACAGTGGCAAATAGAGCACCTGAATGTGCCGATTTTAACTTAATTCAGATTTTTCTGGAAATGGAATGATATGCCTTATAATATATAATATATAATTTAATTTTAATATAATATAATAATAATATTTTGTATTTCTTTATGCAATCTCAGGTTGGTCTTGGAGTTCGACCTGCTGTTCTTTGCCTTTGGGAAGCTGGGGACGGTCACCTGGGCCTGGGTTGTGATGTTTGCCTACACCTTGTTTGTTCCCTACTACACCCTGGTGTTTTGGGGATCTTTGTACCACAGCTTCCCCTCTAAGTTGGGGCTGTCTCTCGGCACAGGCTTGGTCCTGTCTGCAGTGCAGACCTATGTACTGGGACAGTTCCCCATCTACGTGGTTGTACACTATCAGCTGCCACCAGCCTCACGGTTTATTGTGATACTAGAGCAGGTGAGTGTATGTGTGCATGTCTGTTTATATAAGTTTGGTCAATATCAAGTAGCATGTGACTTGTACTCCAGCAAATTAATGATGACAATGTTGCACACTTTTTGGTGTCACATTTATTGAGAACAGAATGCAAAAGTTGCAGACTGCCTCAAGCCTTACTGAGTGAAAATGCCATCTATATTAGAGCCTCACTGATATAATCAGCCAATTTGTGCTTATCAAAGATGTAACATTTTGGGATCTATTTTGGCTGATTGGTAACAAGAAAATGCAGTACAGACATGCCAAAAAAAGTTTTGAAGTAATACAGAGCTCATTTGTCCATCAGAGAGCAATGAAATGTTTATTTTTCAACAACAAAACGTCCTGCTGAAGACACATCTTTGTCACAATTCTTTATTACCAAATCTAAGGGATCCTTATGAAAAATGTTTGTTTATAAACACAGGAACTCCAGTATGTACAAGTGAGCTGATTAGCTAGTCACCTGTGTGTAAGACATCAGTGATTATAGCCTAAATAAGAGGGAAATCAATGATGAACTCATGGATACGAACAACACACCACTGCTTGATAAAACTGTGAGCCAGTTCAAGCAGCTCAATGCGATTTTGCCACTACATTCACATGGCATACTCCTCACAGCAACATATGTCCAATATCAGTATCATAATGGTGTCCTTAAGCCACCAGCGCTCTGCTCACTCCTGCCTGCTGCCGCACTGCTCACATTAGGGATATACTGTTGCTCGCTGCTACTGCTGCTGTTCATATAGCATTTCAGAAGCCCCACCTCCACCTACTGGAAGAACTAAGCACCCTTTTATACAAAATGGTACAGAATCAGAGACTGCAGTCAACATGCTTGATGAGCTCAGCAAGACGGCAATACCCAAGCTTAAATCATACAATGTAAGGAGGAGGTTTGGGTGTTGAAGGGAGAACCAAATTGTAAAGGCCACCTAGTACACTTGTACTTACACTTAAGAATGTGATTGGATGTTACTAGTCAGCTGGAAGCTGAACAATGATGCGTGAATATGTCAGTGACACTGAACAGCTGACAAAAGCACTTCATTTGTCATTTTACATCAGCAGCAAGTCAGTTTTAGTACAGTTCCAAATAGCACCACTCTTTTTTAATGACTCCTGTGGTATGATTAAAGTTTTTTTTTACTGCAATGTGAACATAAAAATCCAACAGAATAAATCACAAGTATAAAAATTCTTATTAGGAAGGACCTGTGCTAGAAACACCCTGTACTGTAGATAACATTGTATTCATTGGTAATCCAAATTTGAACTGCAGCTCCTCATTGCCATCAGCAGGAACACTGCGATAAGAAAGCCTGTTGGCCAGAGATGCGAGACCAACTGGAAAGGCACCAAAAGAGACAGGAGTATCTCAGCGTAGCCAAAGTTTGAACATCATGGACCCGTAGTGTAATACCTCCTCATCCTCTTTATTGCGCTGGCCCTGGTCTCCCAAAACCGTCTTAGTGCTAAGATCATTTAACTCCATTTGATGGAGTGAGATAATCCCAGTGCTTAGATGCTTTTTTTTCCTCATCTGACCTGAGTTTAATCAGTCTATTTGTAATTCTGATGCGTCCCTCCCTCTTTATAAACTGAATTATATTGATTTTTGATGCATTAATGAATTCATTTCATTTTCTAAATTGCCCAAATAGTGTATGTGGTTCCCTGCTGTATGCAGATTGATGATGCATCATGTCTGAATGCCATGTCTAAAATGACAAACCATTTCTCCATCCGTACACCTGTCACCCCTGTCATGCTACACAGTTCCCTGTTGTTGTTCCTCCTCCTGATTAATTACAGAAGAAGTCAACAACTAACTGAATAATACATCACTGGGTCAATATGACAGAAACGTGAGATTGAGGCCACAAAGATGTCGGTTGTTCACTTTGGACATCTAGCCAATTCATGTAATAAAGACAAACAATATAGTAGATATTATTATTGATATGTTGTGCTTCACTTCACATAATAACTGTATCAATTTCCCTCAGATTCGATTCCTGATGAAGAGCTACTCGTTCATGAGAGAAACTGCTCCTGTCGTTATGAAGAATACACCAAAGGAAGGTACTGTACTGTATTGTATTAATGTCAGGTGTATTTACTCCTCAGGCGGTATAATTACTCACAGTGACACTCCCAGACACCTGTGAAAAATGACTAAAATACAGCTCAGCAAGATACCGCCTAATGATTCATTCTGAAGTTAAAAGTAACAATGAATACACCCACATACAATAAATAAGCTCAAGTATGTGCATCCCCATGAGTTCCTTTTCCTATTAGTGGGAAAGAATGTGTCTCTTTTGACTATAAAGTCATAGTAATAAACTTAAATACTCACTCACTGCACTCACCTCCAGGAAAAAAACATATAGTCCTGAATAAAGGAGTGAAAATGGAAGACGTGTCCATGGTCTGCCATGATTTGAATGTGGTTTTGGAATAAGACTGAAAGTAAGTTTCTTGTTTAATTCAGATTTATGATTCTGCTAAAAGCAATTTACACAAAACAGCGCTGTTTTATCACTTTTAAATGCCAATAGTATTAGTAAAAAGTTGAGGCTTGACTGAAGTACAGCTAATAATTCAGCAAAAGAGATTAGAGGCTTTAATGCAGACAATTGGACATAATGGCTTAACGATTTTGTGATAAACTCACTGCTGTTTAATTTTAAAGACGGCCATTTGTTTTCAGGTGCCTACATTAAGGCACAGTAAAGCTTTCGGAATGGAACTAGTAATGGCTGGTATTATGCCACATAATGAAACAAGAGGCAGACAAGAAGCTTATGTCTGAACCACAGACCTTACATCAGCTGTTTTTTAAACTGACACCCTTTTAAAAATCATTCAAGGCCACTTGTGACTGCTATAAGCTTACTCACTAGCAGATTTTAGGGCTCAAAACAGGTCTCCCTCCACTCTTGTCATACTTTATGATTTGTGTTTTTTTTCCCAGGAGAAAGTCCCAGATTCCCAACATTATCCAGCTATCTGTACTTCCTCTTCTGTCCAACACTCATCTACAGGGAATCATATCCTCGGTAAGACCCATTTGCTTATGCTTGGTTCTCTTATTCGAATCAGTGATTTATAGTAATGTGAGTGCAACTGACATGAAACAGAGTGGATGTCAGGGATGCCCTGGTAGCTCACGAGGTACAGCGTGTACCACATATCAAGGCTGAGTCCTTACTGCAGCTGCCTGGGTTCAAATCCAGCCCGAGGCCACTTTGTTGCATGTCATTTTCTCTCCCACTGACTTTCCTGTCTTTCTCCACTGTCTTGTCAAATAAAGTGAAATGTCAAAAAGCAGAGTGGATGTCCCATGTATTAAATTGTGCCATAAACAAAAAAATGCAGGTGTTTGAAGTAAAGCAGCAGTATTTTGCACTCATTGCAGCTCCCAAGCCCTCAGAATCTATCTCAACAAATAAAAAACATACATTAATGGAGCAGAAATAGGCACTCTTTGTTCAAGTTAGACTGGGATTCAGGATCTGGATATTTGGTACAGCATGTGCATACATAAAAAAATAATAATCACTGTTTCATGCTGGCTCACTGACACATGAATTACTGGGACACCTGAATAAAACAGAGCCATTGTTAATATCATAAGTTAATATCACATGTGCTTTTCCTACTATGACACGTCAAAACCTGAAAAGGCCTATTTGAGCAAAAGAACAACTGAAAGGAAAGGAAACTGTTGAGCAACACAATATGTATGAATGCACACAAGGCACAATTCACAGTATACTTTTGTGAGACTAATCTTCTCTGTTGTTTGCAGGAATTCCCACATAAGATGGAAGTATGTTGGCATCACACTTGGTATGGTAAGATGAAACTCCTTCCTTTATTTGGTCTGTTCATTTTAATTTTCACACTTATCACCGATAGAAAGCCTGTGTGGGGTTACTGACCAAGAAATAATCTGACCTACATGTCGTTCATAGCACTTGTGTGTTGTGTAATGAGGTGGAGCAATTATAAACTACAGGTGCTTAAAAGCTTTAATCTTTGATATCTTAGATCAAACCACTATCTCTCTGCTGATTCAGAAGAAGTCTCTCTACTGTATTTAATTAACATTTTTCCAGGATCCTATTGGAACTTTTTAAAAAAAAACATTTTAAATCTCATTTTGCAGATCTTGGGATGCCTGTTTTATGGCTACTTCATCCTGGTCCGTCTTTGTGTGCCCGTCTTCAGACCTGAGACCAACCAACCTTTTAGTAAACGAACACTGGTTCTAGCTGTGTTCCACTCAATATTACCAGGTACTGTACTTTCTACTTTCTACCGACATATAGCGCATTGTATCTTGGTAGATTTTTCAGGCAAGAACAAGAAAGAGACAAGAAAGTCTTGTGTAACACAAACAGAATTAAAATTCATCTGCGATCACTTCTGCTTATAACTTCTATTATCTCTTATCTGTGTGAGTCAGCACTAGTTAATATATCACTTGATATGGTAATAGAGGGAACTGGTCTCTAGTGTTTTTAAGTCTGTGATAAGATTAAAGATTAAAGATTATTATGCAATCAGGTGCAGGTATCAAAGACCGATATGTTTATTGCTCTCTTTAAGTGATTAGGTTCATGAGTAAGGGTTGGAGTAAGTGATTTAAGAGCATCAGTGTCAAGTTACAGTTCTTATGAGGAAGCTGGGAGCAATGCCCTGAACAAAAGTGTTCCTTATAAACTTCTCTCTCTGTCTCTCTGTCTGTCTCAGGTATAATGCTCCTTCTGTTGTGTTTCTTTGCCTTCCTGCACTGCTGGCTCAACCTCTTCGGGGAGCTGCTGTGTTTTGCTGACAGGATGTTTTACAAGGTGTGTGACATCACCTCTCCTGTGAGCACATTATTGTCAGATATGCCTGCTTTTTCAGATTGGAAAACATTGGATGAATGACAAGTGAAATCACAGCCAGGTGGCCTGATGGTCCCATCCATTATATTTTGTTGATAGCGTATCCCTTTAAACAGGAGACAAAACCATGACTTTGGTTGTGGGCCACTTCTCCTTTGCTCATGTGACTCACTGATTTGACTGATATGTTCCTGCAAATCTAAAAGTGCGTTCAAATTGGCAGATTGACTTAGGTCCAAAGGTAGTGAAGCAGAGGACCAATTCTAGCTTGGGGGTGATGTAGGCAAGAGTTGGTTTAGTTAGAAAAATATGTGTGGTACCTGAAACCTGAAAACACAGATGCAGTTTCCACCATATTGTGTGTATGTGTGTGTTTGTGTGTGTGTGTGTGTGTGTGTGTGTGTGTGTGTGTGTGTGTGTGTGTGTGTGTGTGTGTGTGTGTGTGTGTGTGTGTATATATGAGCCTTCACTCTGTGGAAGGCATTAGCTGAAACTAAATATACAGCAGATGAGATCTTCAAAACATTAGGCCTACCTCTAACTTTGAGTCCAACCGGTTTACCTCTACATTTGTTGGAAGCATTGCGTGCTATCAGTGCTACAAGGCCATCTTTCATTTAATATCAGAGATAAGATAAGATTTTAGTAAAGTATAACTTTTAAAATGCCCCATAATTGAAGTGATCCTTGTCTATTCTGTTTTTATTTTGATCCACATACTCATTTTACTACCTTGTGCTGATTTTCCAGGACTGGTGGAACTCTACATCTTTCGCCAATTATTACCGTACCTGGAACGTTGTGGTTCATGACTGGCTCTATTACTACGGATACAGAGACTTCCTCTGGGTGAGCAGATAGTGCCAATAGAGCAAACTAAACTTACATAAACAACATAAAACCAAACAATAATGGAATGTTCCAGTGGGTTTTTGTCTGTATTGCCAAAGCATCGTCACACAATTAAGTGCGTATAGTTAAACTATTGTCCTGTAATTCTAGTGACACAAATTCCCAACTGAACCAGCCTGACCCTTGAACTTTGATCCAAACCCTCTCTGTTCTCCTCTGATCCCTGCAGCTGTCGAAAAGGAAATTCCGAACAGCTGCCATGCTCTCAGTGTTCATCGTCTCTGCTGTCGTCCACGAGTACGCCTTCACAATGGGCTTTGGCTTCTTCTATCCCGTCATGTTCTGTCTCTTTGCCGTCTTTGGAGGTGAGGGTTACACTCATTATTCATGGAACAGTCTTCACAGTGATATAAACAGAAATTATTGGTATCCGGTGTTCTGACCTGGTTGCTGAAAAGCCTTTGATAACATAACCTTCCTTTCAAGTAAGGAAGTACCTCATTACTGTTGCTAAAGTTAAATCGCTGTCTCTGAATTGTCTGTCCTAGCTTGTTAAAAATATGTAAATGTCCCCATCTACATTCTGGACTGTGCCTTCAAGCCTTTAAAGTTTAAATCTGTAATTATTCACTCGAACATGCACTCAGTAGCTGTTCTCAGAGGACGACTCTCATTATATTTACAGAAAGTACACTTGGGCAATATGTCCTTTTCCTCTGGGACTCAGTGAGTATTCATCTGACAAAATGTTTCATTTTAAAATGTTCATGTTCTTTGTCCGCGTCCTTACCAGTGGCCTCACGTCTCCGCAATAACTCAAATAAACTGTTACTATTTAACCACAGTGAGGCCTTCAAAACAACTTTCCCTCATGTCGTCCTCTCTTAGTGGTGTTCAACTTTACCATGAATGACAAGCGTCAGAGCCCCGTTTTCAACGTCATCATGTGGGCGTGTCTCTTCGTCGGTCAGGGTGTCCAGGTGTGTCTGTACTGCCAGGAGTGGTACGCCCAGATACACTGCCCTCGGACAGGGGTAGGTACTTCGCCTACATTTGTACTGCAAGTACTGGAAAGTAGCATTGGTTATACCTGGATGATTCTACTCTTTGAGAGTAGCTTTTCGTTTTTTATGATACCAGACCAGCTGCAGCCTCTTTGTAGGCTTGCTGACAGGACAGACATCATTATTTTTAAGAGTGACAAAAAGGAATGTCGGAAAAGCTGCTTTCTGTCAGGCTTTATTAAACTTTAGTGTTTCTTGACTACATCTGCGACACAAGCAGGGATTTGTCTGAAATAAAATCAATAAAACCTGACAGAAGGTGAGATTTGTGACACTTTTTTTCATCAGAAGATAAGAGGACATATGTAACTATACTGTGAGATTCTTTTGAGGGAGTTACTGTGGTGATGGAAGGCTTGAACAACTATCCCAGAGGACCTTGTTTAAGCTCAGCGAGAAGCTGCATGACTGAAAAACATCAAAAACCTATCCTTTAACTAGAGAGAGCTACTGATACTGTCACTGCATGTGTGGGGATTTTAAAAGAAATAGCAGGTTGCTTGTAGTGTGCTACAATGACGTCATTAGACAGAACTTTGGCCCCTGTTTCTGAGATACTACAATGAAAAATAGGCCAGCAAGTGAATAAACTTAAAATACAAATAACACTATGACTAGACTGAGCAACTAGAACAAAACTCATGGATATATACAACGTAAGTACATTACATGATTGGTACTTGAGTACTTTGATGTTAGACGTCATACCGACGCCAGTAACCAAATGAATCTTACTTAACTCCCTTGACTGTTTCATCATCCTGGCTTTGTCGTCTGTACTTATCTCCAGTCATTCATGAGCATCTGTTACTACACTGACACACAAAGTGCATAAACTTGTTCTTTAAGAGATAACACACTGAACTCACACACATAGGAGAGCCACATGTGTTGAGTAATGGACACATGTATTTAACCCTTAAAAAGCCCCCGTCCAACCCCAAGCATCTGATGAAGTCACAGATGTGAAGGATTTGGATGGCAGATGGGCACAGATGTACTTAACATACTTATTCTACTATGAACTACTGCACCTCTGTGTATCCCCAGCTAAGGCATCCTCTAAAGCCAGTGGCGTCATTCACACACACAATGGCTTAACACAGATAACGGCTGTCTAAAAATAGAAGTGACATCCGTAAAAAGAGATTATTACGTGATAATGAATGGATGTTAAATCATACCGATAAAATGTATAAAAGGATTACAATAATGTTACTAGAAGGAGGAGGAGAGGGAGCACTGTATACATATTTAGGCCAAGTCTTCTGCTCTTTCTCAACAGAATAGTTTCCTGGAGTTGGTGACACCTCGGTCATGGTCCTGCAGATGAAGCAGCCTTTACCTTGGGTTGGAGTGAAATTCATGATTGACTGAACCTAGAAGAGAGCAAGGAAGGACAACTTGAAATGTAAATATATAAGATTTTCAGTTTTTAGTGGGTAAAGTTTTTTTGGGTCAAGATGTGACTGTATCTTTATGTTGTTCAGGTGTGATGATATCCATACATTGGTGATGTATCACATCTGAATTATTTAAAGTTTTTATTTGTACCAACAGTATTAAATACTGTTTAATAATTAATAGTTAAACTTTCTTTCATACTGCTCATAGAATATCATACAGTAAGCAAACTGTTGCATATTAATCAAGGAGTAGCTTGTTTATTGACCAAGTCTTTATCGAGTGCAAAGTTTTAAGAAAATGTCTACATTGTACATTGTGTGTATGTATTAAATGTTAATCAATGAGCTGGTAGGCAGATTCTTGACCTTTGGACAGAGCCAGGCTAGCTGTTTCCCCTGTTACCAGTTGTTATGTTAAGCTTATCACTTCCCGACTCATCGGGTAAAAATGTACTGTACATATTTTTCACGAGTACAAGAGATCTTAATTTCTTTACCTCCTTGAATGTAACTCTTAGAATTATTAAATGTATTTAAATGATTTCTAAATAAAAGATGTAATTGCATTTTTAATTCTCCTGTATTTAAAGTAAAGCTAGAATCCAAAACCTGAAACAAGACTCTTTTTATTCTCGTCTTGTTGCAGCTTTGTGTTTTTGGTTTTAATTTTTTAGTTCCAGAAGATGTTTCACAGACGTGCCGAATCAGTGACAACTTAGAACAGGTATTGCCACAGTAAGGGCACCTGGCCTGCAGTGTGTGGCATGTTTAATCTAGCCTTGGTTGACATTCGGCTGGCAGGGATTGGTTGGGAGAGCAGGTATGTTAACCAACCAACAACAGGCAGCAGTCTTATCAGTCTGCCACAAAGCCTCTGTTTGTCTGCCTGCCACGTCCCTCTGAAGTCATACAGGAAGAAGAGGATTAACATTGGTACAGTGTTTGCATTAGTGATGTAATGCTCTGTAAACTGATATACTGTAATACCATGAGAGCTCAGTGAGGCACAGTTTCAGAGGCAGTTTTTAGTAGTATAACTGAATATACTTGTGTCTACATTTGACTAAATAAAATCATCCATTTCTTTTATTTTCTTGACATTCTTTTTATCTCTAGCTTTCCTTTGACATAAAAGGGACTGTTACTATATTAGTTCTTTGATGGATGCAGTTGTCCATGTCAGCCATTAATGAGCCAACTTCTCCTCTGAAATATTGTGAAATTACATCTTTACTGGATGGATACAAAGCCTCAAAAGGAAATTAGCAGAAATAAAAATAAATCACTTAATGTCCCTTCTTAAAAGCATAATTTGACCTCTTTGGAGAAGAGAAACAAGCTGACAGTGACATAACTCACCATATGAAGTTGTTTTAGTAAATCTGCCATTTTACACATTCAGCAGAAATGGAACATTTTAATTCATTTGGAGTTGCGTCTCTGGCAATCTGACAAATGTAAATCCAATATTCACTTTTATCTTTGGCCTGGTCTCCACCAACATCAGAGAGAAATATCTATCTAGTTTAGCTGCCAACTTTGTGTGTCTGCTGTTTGGTTGGCACAAATGGCTCCTTTGCTGAAAACAACTGCCTGCTGTGGTTAGAGACAAGGTTGATGAGAGTGAACAGAAACAGTAAAGTCGGGGGCTGTATATCCAAAACAGTGGTGCTATATATAGGATATATAGATGTTAAAACGCACTGTAGAGCTGCAAGAAACAGCACTGAGTTAGGTGATAATTATCTCTGGGTTAATCACTAAGATTGAGCCATTTCAGTGCAAACATGGTCATTTGATTGATTCTTAACATAGAAATATTGATTACTGCTGTTTTAATTTAGCTATACATGTTTTATTGATGTACTGTTGTATTGGTAGATTTCATCTACGGAACTTAATCATGCAGCAACAAGATAGGGATTTATTCATTCTTTAATTGAGTCTGTATCTGTGATGTACTCTAAGATAAATAGACCAATTATACAACAAACAACTAAAATGAAGGCCATCATGAGAATGAGAATGAACTACAGCCATTACAAATGCATCAAGATTTATGTTTGCCAATCAGGGTTTCACAGCTTGTTTTTTGTCTATTGATGTCTTTCTTTTTGTTTTATTTCATCAGGAATTTCTCAACCCAGTATGAGTCTAAAATATATTCATTAAGACCAGAAAAAAAATTATTAATTTGACTCCATCTTGTTCTGGGAGAATATACGACAAATGTTCTGCCTCTTCACCTCTAAAACTGCATCACAAAGTGCTGAGAGTTGAGCTGAAATACAAGCCTGTGCTTGGTTGGTCCAAACTCGGAAACTGCAGCAACCACAAGAAATGTTTTGGGTTTTTTTTTCAAACTATATAGATGGAAAATATGCTCAACTAGCAGACCGATTGGATTAGTTCCCTCCACGCAGAATGTCCTGCAATCCTTCAGCTGTCTCCAGCAGCCTCTGATATGAACATTTCCAGGTTCTCTGCTGAAAACAGACTTTTATCATGACAGTAGAAAATAAAGGAATAAATAAAAACCAAAGTGACATTATAAATCCAGAGTGGTTTATTGGTTTATCAACTGGCAGGTTTGCCAAAGCACCATATGAGACAAACTGAGCAATAACCCGCCTTTATATATTTCATTGGCAGCAAGATGCATTCAGGAGAAGTGGTATCAAAGCATCAGTAAACAATCCAAACAAAACATAAAACCTTCATGAAAGGGTTTAATACATCTTCAAACAAAAGCACAACTTAGACAGCAGCTTTCTTACTTTGCACGCTATGTGCTACACTTTTTACAGCTGGCTGTTATTCTCAAGGAACAGAGATTGAAATTAACCGAATGGGAGCCACAATGACTCTGTAGCACACTGAGAGAGGGGGAAGGGCAGCAGGACACGCTGTAGCCATAAACAGGGATTAGAGATGAACACGCAGATACTCACTTACTTCCATCAAAAATGCCAGTCAGTCAGCACTGTGCTGCTGCTGCTCTGTGTGGACGTACATCTGTGTGTGTGTGTGTGTGTGTGTGTGTGTGTGTGTGTGTGTGTGTGTGTGTGTGTGTGTGTGTGTGTGTGTGTGTGTGTGTGGAATCATGTGGTGGGTGGGTATGTGGGGGAACAAATCAGCTTTGAGTAGTTGATCTGGAACAAAGTGGCTCAGGAAGCAAGCAGAGCTGTGATTTTATTCCCTAATGTTCGTGATCAAAATTTATAATCAGGGTTTAGAGCGCAGGTTAGGGAGGACAGGCAGATTTAGAGGGACTCTTGCATTGAAAACCAACCAGGAGACAGACAGACAGACAGACAGACAGACAGACAGACAGACAGACTGAGACAGTAAAGTGTAGCTCAGTGCAAACAAATTTAGAAAAGCAGGAAAAATGACCTGAAATAATCTCTCATGAGAGTGCAACAAGTTGGATAACAACAAACTTCACTTTCCTCCTTCCTTTCCACATGTGTCCAACTTTAAATGATCACACAATGCGGGCACACTCTCGTGACCAAACTTTTCGTAAGTGTTACTTTCAACAGGAAGAGGAGGATGGATTTCACTCATTATAAGTGCGCAGACACAGTAAATCTGTCCAACAGATTTCTGTGGGCTAGCAGCCGGGGCTATATCATAATAAATCTTGGCAGTAGAAATGTGTGGCCTGAGCCACATGATAACTATGACGACAGTGAGACTTAACTAAACACTCAGGTCATATGACTGCACTGTTTTGGGAATTTTCACCTCGGGGACAGTGTGACACCAACACAAAAGTTTTTTTGTTACTCAGTGCAACAAACACAGGATTGTTTTTCATAGTACTGTTTTTCTATCTTAGTCACTTGACAAGAGCAAAGGAACCATTAATAGCACAAAAAAAAAAAAAAACACTCAAAAGAACTCGCTCAAGTATAGCAAAAGAAGAAACTGTTCAGCTGGAAGAAAATCAAGTAAAAGAAGGATACCAAGGGGCTTTGGTCCCAGTCCCATTTTTGTGTTCAAAAGAGCAGAACAGACTGCTGCAGAATGTTAAACACGGGTGCTTTGCCAAAGACTAACATGGCGCTACAGCATCGTCTTACTTACATTAAAAAAAATAAAACAGCTAAACTCCATACAGTATTTACATTTTAGCTCAGTGCATAATGGATATATTTTCCATGTCTCTCAAATCTATACCAGTTCGTATAGAAAACTCACTACAGCGTGAAGCGTCACAGGCGAGGAATGCTTGTGTTTAGAATTGGTACTCAACTGGTCTTGGCATCAAAAAAGTCCCCAGCCAGCGCCTTCCTTATTAAGTAACAGACAGACTTTGTTTACATGCAGAGTGGTGCCGGACTGCAAGCGGTGGAAGGTCCCTGCTCATATTAAGTTTCTGGAGGCTGAACTGCTCCCATCAGCATTCATGTGACCGTCAGTGGCAGTAATAGAGGCTAAACCACGCAAAGACATATAGACCTTGTTTGTAATAAATGAAAAACATGCAGCTTGAGGAAAGAACAACTGGAACAGCAACAACAATTTTGCGAAAACACAGAATATTCTTTGTGTGAAAATTTAACCGTAATTCAATGCAGGATGATTTGCATATCCAGCATCATTCAAAACATGTGACAGGCTGAGAACCATCCGGCACCTTTTTACTATAACAATCAAATCTTCTGAGAGGGCGGTTTGCTTGGCCTTTACATAGAAACAACACTTTCACAGTATCTGTGAGAGTCCTCGCATCTGAGAGACTCAAAACAAACCTGCAGTACCTTCTTTACTTTTGTTACTTTTTTTACCTTGTCACAAAAATCTTGCTTGTGTATTTTGACCCTTTTTCAGTTAAATCAGATTAAGACAAAGGGATCAGTAAAAAATGTGGATTAGGCTCACATGGAAATAGACTCTAAAAAGAGTCTTTGCCCACTTGAGAAGCAGAGAAAGGGTCATCGAGTGGTGAAAAGTCTAGAATATTACACTTACTGATGCAGCAATCACTAAAACATGCTGCTTTCAGAGAAGGTTTGGATATAAAAATACAAGAGAATATAAAACAGAATATTTTGGCATTGATTGTTAAACAAGTCAAAACACAGAAAATCATTTTTCACATCTTTTTGTCTTTAAGTTATTTCTCTGCCATTTCTTCCATTATGTTCTGCGCATCACCTCTTTTTGCCTCTTCACAAACATTCAGATTTCAGACAGCGGGTCACAGCTATTTTCGAGCACGCTGCCTCGCCAGTTGCTTCATAAAGCAGCAGGTTACTGTTGCGATGATGACAATGCCCACAAACAGGGCAGAGGAGACTCCAACAACCAGAGGGATGAGAAGGAGGTCAGCAGCTGGAGAAAGGAAGAAATAAGAGATAAAAATGCTGTGATTTAAATCGACATTTAAAAGGAAAATACAGCAGGATGGGCTGAAATTTGAATTTTACAGATGTTTATGTCTATTTAATTGTGTTATAACCCACTTTCAAATGAGGAAATATCCAGTATAACCATAATGTACTATAAATGTTTATATTAAGTAAAAAAAAAAAAAGTTAGTTATAATTTTATATAGTACTTTTAACATTGAGGCAGCACACATATTGATGAAAAAGCAAGCTAATGGACTGCCATGCTGGATAAACTAAAAGTAGCTTGCTCTGGTGATTCAGTCATCTAGTGCTGGAAATTGGGTTCATTTAGTCTCAATCTAGGATTCACACCCATGTCGAACAGAAAGAAGGTCAACTTTGCTACCAGTGCAAACCTGTGATTGGTGTAAAGATGATCATGTGCACTGTTCTGGACATATCACTGTTGTGCTTTTGAAAAAACAAATGAAACAAATACTATCTGGATATTTAGACTCTAACTGTATGAGACTGAAATGCATAAACATGTAAATCTACCCAAGATCATCTAGATGTAGACGTGGTAATATTCATGTATAATCTCCTCTAGCAGACTGGAGTCGGCATTCTCTCCATTCAAGATATCTTTATTATTTATTATTAGTTTTAGCCACGTTTCCTTTTAAATGCAGATATAAACATTAACTTGCAACTAAAGCTGAAACAATTAGTCAGTTAATTGAAATGTAATCATCAGCTTTTTTGATAATGAATAAAATGTGTCAGACATTTAATAAGAAAAAATGCAAAACATTTCCTAGTTTCAGCTTTACAAATGTTGCTGCTTTACTTTGTCTCATAGGGCAGTTAATTGGGTTTTGGATGACACATAAAATTTAAAAGTCACCTTGGGCACCTTTCCTTTTTACAGATAAAATAATGATTAAAGCTGCAAGCAGCGTTGAACGGGATCTCGCACCCGGCACGCGTCGGGGTGCGCTGCGTCCACGTCACGTGCCGTCGTAACAAGCGCGGACCACAACATGAAAATGTCACGTAAATCAGCTCAAAATCGCCACGCAGCACTTACTTCCTGTTGCCACTAGGTGGCGCTATCACTATGTGTTCAGGGCGGGACTCTTATCAGACAAGTGAAGTTTCGTTGCAGTCGGATCATGTACGCAGAAGTTATGACGAATCCCTCTTTTTATGGCGAAGGATCGAAATTGGATGCCACGGGACGCCACGCCACAGGCAGGAGGATTGACGAAAAAAACTGAAGAACACAACCTTTAATAGTGAATGTGTTTAGATGGCTGTGTCCAAATTTGAAGTCGGTCCGATAAATGCCCTAGGAGGAGTTCGTTCAAATACAACGTGTGAAATCGCCAAAAATGGCCACAAAATCCAAAATGGCCGACTTCCTGTTGGGTTTGAGGTATGGGTCCTTGAGACTTTTCTGCTTCTTTTATCATCATACACATGCGTACCAATTTTCGTACATGTCGGCCTTACGTGTCTTGGGGGCTGATTCTGGGGGGCGTGGCTTCGCCGTTTGGCGGCGCCCGTGCACAGGGATAATGTCATATCGGTATTTTCGCTACATTTGAATTTTGTGCAAATTTTCATGACTTTTTGAGAATGCTGCGGGGGTCAAATATGCGTTACAAGGGGCAGAAAATTAATAATAATTCCTAGAGGAACAATAGAGTCTTGCACTTTCAGTGCTCAATCCCTAAAAATAATCATTAATTGCTGCCCTGAAAGTGACATAGAGTGCATACTGTATCTACACTTAAGATGTAAATACAGGGAACCATGCCCTGCAATCTGCTGGGGAAGGATGTTGAGAAGAATCAATCTACTTAAAATGAGCAGACACCTCTCAAAGTCAAGGGTAAATGTTGTTTGTAATGCGTTACTTTTCACCCACTATCACTAGGATTATTACAAAAAAAACAACTTACCTCTGGCATACAGGTAAACATTCACTGCATTTGACTCTGCTTTGGCCCCTGTGTCATACCAGCCTCCATGTGGGTCCTGCCCCCACGCCTCAGCATGACACGCATACATGCCCTGATCATCTATAGTCGCTGTGTGGACCCTCAGTCTGTAGCTGACAGCGGACAGGCGGTCGACGCTAACCTCACTACTGTTGGTGTAGATCTTTGCAACACCGTCGTACGTTAGGAGAGCTACCAGTCTGGGTTTTTCCACAACAGGGGGTTCTGGTACAGTATCATCAGATTCTGGGCGCTGTCCCTTCTTGAAAACCGGTTCAGGGATTGGCCACCGGAGCCACTGCACTTGTGCCTGCGCAGGACCTGTGGTTGTCACGGTGGCGTTGCAGATCAGGGTGATGGTGCTGCCTCTTTTTAACAGGGGGCCTCGAGGGAGCTGAGCCACAGCAGAAACTAACACATCTGTAGAAGGAAATGGTAGATTCAAAGATTAGTTTATGGAGGGTGAACTGAACACATGTGCCTGTCCGTTTAAGAACAAAAATAAAATGTATGATTTCTTTACGTGGTCAATCAGATGTTTCCAATATTTTAGCAATCATCAATATTTAATAAGGTGATCTGAGTTAACCTCTAGTTCAGCTAACATGCGTTTCCGATAAATATGTAAAGAACAGTTTTTGCAGTTTATCCTTGAGGACTGGAAAACTGTACTACACTAACTAATCATTGATAACTCAACACTTATCCCTGAATTTACGTTTTCAGTAAAACCACTGTTCAGAAAATACTTTTTTTTTAGTTTCATGAATTAACTAGGATCTTTTAAGACAGATTTGTAAAACTGGGAGAAACCGAGATTTGGACAACAAGCATCAGAGGTCTTTTTGCAGACTTGAAGACAGCCAAATGGCCCACAGCCCAGACCTCTGGGCCACCAAGGCACTCCATGAATTTACAATTTTAAATAGTTCCTTAGACCAAAACAAAAGAGGTCCCCGAGCAGAAAATGCAATCAACAGCGGAAAGAAAAGCCTGGAAATAAAATTATCTACATTAGACCAAATAAATACAAATTATTTTTATTTTACTATGTATACTGAGCATGTTTGGCACAAAAATACCCTTCACTATAATTAAAAGTTTATTTTATTTTTGAAGCCCAATTAGCCCCTGTACAAATTAATCTTTATTTCCTGCATATCCAAGTAAGGCGAATACAGAAGAGGCTTAGGGCCACATGTGAACATTTCTGTTCTGAATTTAAACTCACAATCTTTTCGCATACCTCCTGGCAACTATCCTGTACCCCTGGTTAGGAATCACTGCTATAGGAGAAGCATGTGTGTCACTGAGTAACGCCGCTCACCTTTGGTCTTGAGGTTGACGGTGACTCCCTCAGACTTCTGGGTGAGTGTCACAGGAGTAGAGGGGCCAGGGTTTCTTCTTCCAGCGTACACACTCACCACGCAGCAATACACCCCTGAGTCCAAGGGGCGAGCTGAGAACAGCTTCAGGGAGTACCTCCCCTCTGCCACTTTCTCCATAGAGCCCCCGCTAGCTCGGCTGAGGTCGTCACCCCAGCTCACAACACCATCTGGGCTCATCCGGGCCACCTCCACCTGGACATAAAATACAATGTGTCGTGTTAGATTGTACACTGAAATGTGATTTATTTTAGGCAATTTACGAGAAACTGTGAATATTTTATATTATTGCCAACCGTTTCCACAGATGCCATAGCTTATTAGATTGATGATGCCGATCAAACACGAATGTCATGAAAAACATAATGTAAATTTTTTTTTACTTCTTGAATGAAAAAGGCTGCTGTTTGAAAAGCCCATTCTCAAGTGTAATTTATCAGAACTTCGCCGCCAGCACTCGAATGCACCACACCTGAAAATATTTCAAATCTACCTGTAATTTCAGTAACTTTGACAGAAAATAAATTAGACTTAATGGTTGTGGTGGATTACTTATCCACACCTGCAATTAAATCAATGGACAATCTATTATTATTTAATGAATCTTTTAGTCTACGAAAACATTGCAACTGCACACACTGAGCTATAACCTGCAAACAACACACCGTATTAGTCCAAATAGGTCAGCAGAGTGAGAATCAGTACCTCGACTCCCCCAGCCCCAGCCACATCGCTGCTTATGGATCCCCTCCTCATCCACTGAACTAGCAGGCCCGAGTTTACTTCAGACGGAAGCCCCAACACTTCACAGGTCAGAATGAGAGGGGAACCGACCTGCAGGGTCACCTCCCCTCTGGGCGAGGATGTTACACTCAGAGACTCCGCTGGGGAACAGAAAAGGTAGAGGGAGACAGGTTAGTAAAAGTAAAAGTAAATCCTCTGTGGTGGAAGGCCTCAAAACGAGCACATCCTCACAGTAAGCGTTATACTGTGGGTATAATATCTGTGGGAAAGCTAGCGTGGCCTCTCTAGTACATTACATGTTTAATGGCCACGATGAAATTGATTAGGACATAAATGTATACCGTAATTTTCAATTATTGCTCGATGAAAGAGAATTGAGCATGTTGATTAAATTACTGTTGTTTTCAGAGATACAAATAAAGCATAACAGTAGGAGAACATAGCACAAATGAGTATGTGCAACTTTGTTTAATGAACTGAAAAGGTTTTTATATAGTTAGTACTAATACCTTGGTATAACAGGGAAGATATAAACACTGGCCCATTGTGTGAGCAAAGCCTCATTTAACCACAGCACTTCTCTTAACACAGATCTGTTCAATAATAGACACATTATTTATACAAACAAAGGGAGACATGTCAGACCAACGTATTAGTCAGACCACAAGGGCGGGAAAATACGGAACTAAATGGTGTTTGTCAGCGATGGTCAGAAAAAACAATGCACGCATTGACGCAAAGCTTCAACCTCAGCTTCAATTTTAGGGCTGGAGAGAAATAAAACGTGACCTAAACAAGGTTTAACTCCACCACTTAGTACTAGGAAGTTGTTTGTACTTCTCATCAGCAACAAATAATAAGTTAATAAAAACAGACATTTTTAATATATAAAAAAAACATGGTTAGAATAACTCAACATTTCAATCCAGCTCCAGCAAAACTGGGTGTTAACTTCATACTAAAACTTACGTAAATCGATTGCATGGATGAAGTTGGTAAGTTGGCAAAACTTTCAAAGTATTTTCCTATGAGCAAACATATAAAGAATGTATATCGGTTTAACTTCTGTATCCAAGGTGTTCAAAGATGTTTAAAGGACTGCTAGTTTTTCTGTTCTTACGGTAATGGACACATCAGTCTGACAGAAAGATAGCCATCCTCTTTGCAGGCTACAAGAGGCCAAGGTGGGAGAAAAGATTACTTAATCCTTCAGATCTTCAGAAGCTCTTTAGAATTTAAAATGAGCCAAGCGGCAAGGCAGTGGGCAGTTATCCAGCTGTCCGACCAGCCAGCCGTGGACCCATCAAATCCAGCTGGATAATCAACATGAGAGCCTCAAGCTCATCAAACAGGCGGATCTGACAGTCCCGAACAGATAGTAAGTAGGGCTGCAATTAGTCAATCAACAGAAAATTAATTGTTTCCTATTTTGACAATTGAGTGATTGTTTAATTTGTTTTTCAAGCAAAAATGCAAATAATTTGATAGTTTCAGGTTTTCAAATGTGAGAATTTAGTGCTTTTCTTAGTCTTGCATTATATAAAAATGATATAATAAAGTAAAACAAGACATTTAATAAATTCGCCTCGGGCTCTAAGATATTGTAATTGGTATCTTTTACTGCTTTATAGACCAAAAGATTAGTCAATGAATCAAGATAAAAGTCTGAAGATTAATTGATCTGTTGAAGCCCTAATAGTAAAATGTCCGTCCATCCACCCAGCAAAGTAGGAAAAAGCTAAGCAGGAACCACCAGGCCGTACAGGCAGCTATTTAGAAACCCAAACACTAACTCTATCCAACATTTAGGCCAACAAACAAAGCAATAAGTTGACTACAGATGCGTATCCAGTATTCAGTCAGCTCCCTATCTATCCGTCAGTAAACTGCTCAGTCAGCCACATTCAGTCAAGCTCAAATTTGGAAATTTGGAAACCGTCCAATGTACTCCACAACACTACTAAGTCCAGGTCCACTGACGCCACTGAGAAAGAATAACGAGTTTGAACTGGCAAGTAGAAACTTCAGATATTCTACTTTTATTGTCTCTGTCTATTCTAGTGTCTGTTCTGTAACTAGAGCATCCAACTTTATTTTATGATATCTTGTGAAATATGTTTGCTGCAGTGTGACCTTGGCACTTGCAACATATGATCACAGTTCTGGTACATTTCAGCACACATACTGGCACAGTTTCCTGGTTATACCAACCTAGTTGCTGAACAGTCAAGTTGCCAATATCCATCGTCCTTTGTGCAATCTTCTGCCACGATCGATCGCGGTCCAGAATCCACTGCGAGGCCTCACAGAAATACGAGCCGGTGTCGTCTGGCTGCACCGCTCTCATCTTCATCACGTACACATCCAGTCCAGCCTCTCCGTTCCTTTTCTCCAGCGTGATCTCTCCGTCGTCGTACCGCTTCTTGTACAAGCGTCCGGAGGAGACCCCCAGCATCTTGTCGATGGAGATAATCTCTCTAACGGTGCTGACGTCGCCTCCAGCCTCCTTCCCCAAACCCTCTTCACCGCTACGCTTCCCAAACATGATAGACAGATGGGTGAGCTGCTCCGATTGGATGCCGGCTGAGCATGTCAGCGTTAATTCAGCCCCCTCTGGCACGGGCTGGCCGGTGAGTGAGCGGGAATAGCTGATCTGGAGTGTGTCAGGAATCACTGCGGGTGCACAAAGAGACAATTATATTACATTGAGAGGCTACAGGAGCCAGATAAGAGGGAATAATATGCCAAATTTAATTTCCATTGCCTGTATGCTGTTTAGATGTTTCTATGTTTAGAAAATAATTAAATGATGCTGCTGAGAGTGACTGCAAGCCATTCGCCACCCTTGGCTTAGGGCACTAGCTTTGCCAAACAAAGGGGGAATAGTTGGTTGTTATGAAGATAACACACTTCAGTTGCAAAACCAACACCCAGCATCCAACAAACATATACTCTGTAGTACACAAGGAAGTGGATGAATAGAAACACAATTGGTAACCATATGGATGGTGTAAAATTGCCAAACTATTTTGGAAAGCTAGAACAGATGGGTCTTTGCAGAAAGAGAGAAAAACTAAACGAAAAAAAAACCCTACAAATTCCAGATGGTAAGTATAAATAATAACTCAGAACCAAGTTAAACACATAGTATGATTTATCAATGAAAAATGTCGCCCGTCTGGCTGATGTAGTGCAGAGGTGCTGATAAAATCTTTTCACACGGTAACCTGCATGACGCTTGAATACGTCCACTTCACGTCAGGTCACAACTAAACTAGTATTGTCATCTAGTCGGAACTAAAGCTGGGTATCATTTTTGTGATAGTAGTTGACGATATAATACATTTACAAATACAAATGCTTTATTTTGAAGGTCTAGTTAGGAGGATCTATTGACAGAAATGGAATATAGTATTTACAGCTAGGTTTCCATTTGTGTATAATCACCTGATTATTATCATTTTTATCTACAGACGCCACAGGTTGTCTTCCATGGAGTCCTCCATGTTGAACTGCAATGTTTCTACAGTAGCCCAGAACAGACAAACCAAACACTGGCTGTATAAAGGGCCTTTCGTGTTTTCTGTGAGTTCCGCAGTTACCATAGTTTCTCCGACAGACTCCACAGCCAGTTCTCATTCCCAGTCATTAAATACAGACGTAAGCAGCTGCTCAAAAACATGATTATAAATTGAATCAGACATTAAATAGCAGCCTCTGTCCAAGGCTCTCCTATAAAAGAGATTTCTAATCTCAGTTAGAGCCCTCTCTGGTTTAAGGATAAGTCTGTTGACATTCAATGAATGATGAAGACCAAAACCAATGATGAATTGATCTTACAAACAAGTATGATGTATCTTATTCCTCTGTGCCTTAGACCTCCATTGTTGACCCAAAAACTATTAAAGTATATTGGGTTATATATCTTACCTTTGACAGCCACTGAGGCGCTGTAGTTTCCCTGGTAGTTGCTGTCCGTGCTTGGCGTGTAGCACTCGTACTTCCCCTGGTCTTCGGCTCGGAGCCTCTGTATCACCAGCCGGACCTTGTCCCCCGAGTCTCTCTCGACCCTCACCTCCCCGTTCCTCACCCGGGCCTGGAACGGGGCATAGGGGAAACCCTTGTCTCTGGTGGACACCACTCCCATCTGCCTCCCACCAGCATCATCCCTGTAAAGGAACCACTCAAATTCCTGCGTACGTGGGCCTTCAAACCCTGTCACAACACAGGGCAGGGAGAGGGGGAACCCGGCAACGCGGTAGAGGGGTCCTATGGGAAGAGTTACGTCACGACACACAGCGTACTGGAGCACTGTGAAAGACAAATGGAGAGACAGCAAAAGAAAGACAGCGATGAGTGAGCAGGAAAGATTGGAAATGGTAAAAGTGTCAATTTCTGTGGGTCACAGTCTTTGCCTCGCAGCATGTTTGGCGCATGTAGTCACCAATCAATATCCTGAGCTGATGACTGGCTAACAGGGAATCAATACATTAAATAGCTTAGGAGAAAAACACTGGGGTTGAGCCAGCTTCCTCTGAATACAATTACACATTTAATAAATGAAACAATCTCATGTTAGTAGGCTTCTTGGCTCATTCTCTGATTACTTTGGTTAATTTAAAAAGGAACAATTCACAAAAAAATTGTTTCAGTTTGAGTAAGATTTGCTAAAAGTGCAGTAAATAACAAGAATGTTCATTTTTGATTAAAAAAGCAAAAAGTTATGACTTCAAATTGCTTATTTTGTCCAACCAACAGTCCAAAACCCCAAAGTATTCAGTTTACTGTTACAAGAGACAACCAAAGGCAGCACATTCTCACAACTGGGAAACTGAAACTAGGTCACATCTGGCTTTTTTTGCTAAAAACAAAGCACCAGAATGAGTAACTGATTATCAAAATAGTTGCTAATTTCTGTCCATCACTAATTGCTTGATCAATTGATTGTTTCAGTTCTAAAAAGCACATTTGACCAACTGAACAGTAGCTTTTCCCCAAATTTGTTTTCCAGTGACATATTTTCTGAACAACTTCTGAACAGTTTTTCTGAAAATCAAGAGGTGCAGTAGGTGGTTTGCTTAGTAGTTCTCCATGAAACTGGTCTGTGGTTTATTGCGAGCAGCAAAAGATGTTGCTGTTGAGGTATACAAATGTAATTTTTCAGTGCTCAAAGCAGCAAAACCCAGAAGGTCATTGAGAGAGTTGTTTTGGAAAGAGCTAAACCTGATATCTCCAAACAGCAAATCACACTGTGATTTAAAAAAACTTTCCTCAGCCGTCACATTGCTCTTTAAGCCTGGCAACATCACAGATTTTCAGTGTTCTGGTTATGAACAAAAATATTCCGTGTGATACCCTCAGGGGTGAGATCCGCCAGCTTTCAGGTTCAAGAGTCATTGTATTTTACTCATTGTCTGGCTGCATACCCAAGTTCCCCTAGGCCCTTCTCAGAAATAGCTATAGGCGCAGACCAAGCTGGGTTATTTAAATACTGAACCCTTCTCTCAGCCACAGACACTGAAACTTCTCCTGCTATTACTATTCATAAGGATGCCTACAACATTCACATGCTGATGCCGAGTCAGTCAAAAGGTACCAGACATTTAAGAAGGATGACTGGATCTGCATCCCCAGAGACGCATACGCATTGTAAAGTAAATAACATCCTCTTTTCAAAGAGGGATACGAGAATGTAATCTGACATAAAGCATGTCTACTGGCTCTATAGACTTGATTTCTTTTACAATTTGTATTATTCTTTTATACACAAACTATTTTGTTATGCCGATTTTAACCAACTGATAAACAAGATTATGCTAATATGAAAACAAGACAACTGAAATAACAAGAATTAACCTTTTAATAAAGGCCCAATGCAAAACAAATAGGAAACAGAACACAAATGTAAGAGTAGCCCTACTCCAAACTATGGGAGTTGTGTACATTTAAAGTTAGATGCACCAATTCAGATACTTCAGTGATCTCTTTCCCCCCCCAAATTTCAGAAAGTATAAACAATAATTATTTTATTAGAACACTGACAAAGAAAGTGTATTATCCGCTTACTAAGGTCAGTAACAGCATCCCTTAAAAACGTGGTTAAAAACACACATTAGAAACCCCTAATAACTCACACAACTTAACACTGACTACACCAGATATTTGACATGAAGCTGTTCATGTGGACAGACAGCCTGAGGTCATCCTCCTAAATAACTTGTTCCATACTGTGGAAACAAATTGTGAGCATTGTTTTAACAAGGGTACACTTCTTTAATGTTGCTTCCCTGGGAAATACACTCATTATCTCAAAATGCAAATGAGATGTGATTATCCCGACATAGCAATCAACAAACATACGCCTACTGAACAAAGGATCAGCACCAACGAACACACCCTTGTACAGTCACCCAAAACTGATGACTACCTGACCAACTAGAAATACAAGACGGATGCGTTTTGGCTCTCCCCACCTATGAGTGTGCGTGTGTCTAAGACTTAAAAACAACTGGAGCTTTCTCACAGACTGAGCCACGGCCCGATAACAACACGCCCATACATAATGACATGGGAGACTAGTGGGAGGCTTAAGCGGATCAAGTCCTAATTAACATTGGGCTCGGACTGATCGGGCAGGGGGACACCACAGCTTGTGACAATGTTCGATACTGTCTGGATTAGACACTGGGACACAAGGTGGGGGCCCCAGTTTTCTTATCGAGACCCCACAAAGAGATGCATGTTGGACCACAGACTGGTTCCGTCCCAAGGAACCCGGTTTATGTGGTTATTAGATATGATTCATATAATTATCAATACTGTGGACAGGTAGATACAAACTCTGTCGTGTTCTCTCTCTGTCTAAACAATGTTTTTTAAATATCCTAATTCAGTTTCAGTTGTATTGCCTTTGTCTATTTCTGCTTTTTGTGAAAGTGAACTATAAAGTACTTCAGATGTATTTGGTGTTTCCCATATTCATATGGGTCTGCTAATCATATTCTATTCATATTCATATGGGAAAATTTGGCAAGATTACCAAAGAGCTAACTAAAGAACATATTCAAATCTTCAAAAGCCCAAACTTTCTTTGGGATTATCAAGTGCAGCATTTCAATATTCAATATTCAATATTTCATTCAATCATAGTTGATAGGAATTTGCTTTAATGTAACATAAAGACAGGAAACCTCAAGGACAGAACATGACAGCACTGAGGATAAAAAAACCTATAATGACCAAATAATAAACAGTAAATAAGAGGCATTAAAAAGAGGGTATAATAAACCAATATGTAAAACTAATGTTTCTATTGGCTCGGTATCAGTACCATAAAAAATACCATTACACTGCCCTACTGGTGTGAATATTTACTTCCTGTTAACACCTGTTTCTCTGACACATCCAATAAAATAGACTGTAGGGAAATTTTTTTTATTATTTGATAGTGGACTGTCCCATCACTCACTGCATTTGGATTGTAGACCACAGGAATCCAATCAAATGTCCCCATAAGATAACCACATTGATACAAGTACAAAATGGCAGGCCAAATCATGACAATACAGAGAGAGGTGCTGATATTTAAATGAATGGACTGCATGATAGAAACAATCACGCAAATGCATCTGCATGTGACAGATGGCTAGGCCGGCGGTTTTTTCTTTTTTTTTTTTTTTTGTCATTGCGCGCATAGTTAAAGAGGCGGACTGCACTCACCCCAGTGTAGAAATACGAATAATGCTGTTTTCATCGAAGCCATCATGGTCCTCATCTTCCCCCCCGATGTGCAGATGGATTATAGTTGCTCAGATTTCTCTCTCCGTGCTCCTTTGCTCGTTTATCGCCGATCATAGTTCATCCCGCCGTGGAGAGACCAAGTGTCTGCAAACAAAACCACAGACACGACCGGATAATATGTGGAAGAAATAATAATAACAAGAATAAGAAGAAGAATAATGTGCAACAATGTAGCCACACACAGAGTGAGAGTTAGCGCCACCCGTTTACAGCGTGGCGGATTAATATTAGTACAAGTATTAATGTGCGAGCCTATAAATTTAATCACCTTTTTCATGCACCGTCGCACCTCCGTTAACTCACCAGCGGCTCCATAATATCCCGGTTTGGTTTTAGATTATACCGCCTCGACAGACATGCCGTCCAGTCCAGCCATAGAGTGGTTGGCATCACAGGGGGGGGTTGTGGTGTGTGTGTGTGTGTGTGTGTGTCGGTAACACAATGGGGAGGAGCATGCATGCAAACAACGCGCAGAGAGGAGTCAAACTACAGTGCCATTGGTCAAGATAGCGACGGTGACATTTTGAACCAATGATAATAGAGTGTTGGAAAGAGGGTGAAACACCATCATTAAACCGCAAGGGGGCGCCAGAGAAAAAAAAAAAAAAATATATATATATATATAGATGTAGTCAGCCAATTATACACGGTCTTATCAGGTGGGTTAATGATTTATAATTGGTATGTTATTGACAGTGGTGGGTCAAAATATTCCAAGTAAAAGTCCTGTATTAAAGGTAAAGTACTCATTGTGCAGACAAACCTCCCCTGTCGGTGTTTTACAATTTTATGTGAGGTTTTTTTAAATATATATTACTGCAACATTAACGTTTATATGCATATTAGTGCTGTAGTTGTTAAAGGCTCAACTCATTTGAACTCCTTTATATCCTGTTGGGTAGTTTAATTTACAGAAATGCATCTTATTCAGTCAAATCTTCATATGTTTGTCCTGTGAGAACCATGTATTTCTTAAGTTTTTTTCTTCTTTAAGTTCAGAGAATTTTTTTTTCATCTTTTACAGTTCAAGCGTTTTTTTTTTTTTAGACCTGTGGCATCAGTTTAATTAACTGGAGAATCAGCTGTCACAACTGTATTATATTCATATAATATACATTATTAATGAGCTGACTCAAGCGGACTCAGGCTGTGTGAGGGGCAGGAGAGAGAAAAATAAAAAGGGCACCAGTGCACTGAAAGTTGTGATGCACTTATGGTGGAACAGTTTAGTTAGGGTTAGGATGAGCACCACAGAGGGCGAATAAATCCAAGGTTTTTCAGTGTCATGTTTTAAACTGCATTACTGTGGCGAAAACTGAAATTAGAATAGAAACTGTCAACATTAAATACCCACTGGACTCCCATGTGCCCTTTCCACAATTATAATGAAGTTGAATGGGAGATTGAGTTTGCATTGTCTTTTACAAACTTGGCTTCATGATTTTACCTCCTTGCGAATAAAAATGAAATGAAAGCGTTTGTCGACATTTTCATTTGACAAATGGGAGTATTAAACCAGGCTTGCCTCCATTAAAACCAGTAGGCAAGAAATACTTAACATCCATCCAGTCAAACACTATTCTACTGCCTGGATTTATAACCAAGGATGTTTACCTAATAAAAGGAATTTAGGCTGTAGAGATGTGTTTGAAAATGAGATGAAATATAAGCTGTCGGTCATCCCCTTTCGCTGGGCTCCTGTGGGTGGGTAATTACTGATATATTTCTGTGTCTGTCCTGAGCTGCCAGATCTACGTGTCAGCAGCTCTCTCACTGGGCTTGTTACTGAAATCTATAACAAATTCAGAAATTATTGTTGGGAACGAGGGAGCCGTTCTATCTGCCTACTCAGTATCTCTTTTACATGTAAACTTCACAGTACCCTACAATACAGATTATCTACCATGTTGTACTTTTGCCCATTATAACTCCTCTCCCTATCCATATCTATAGACATGTGATACATGCATGTGACAGCAGTATACAATGTTATTTCTAGAATCCCCACGGAAAGAAACTTTCAACTGTTTTAGGAAATACTTGGTCTATGCTGTGTGTTTGTGTATGTATGTTTGCATATGACGCTTCATTTTGAGGGTCCTGGTATTGTGCATGCTTCCTCACTGTCACTGTCATGACTTACAGGGACACAATATAATTAGTTACCTGTAGTTTTACTACTACGACAAGTAAAAACGTCTGCTGAGAAAAAGGCCTATTGCTTACAGTTATTTCTGTCCTTGTGTATGTACAGACAAGCATGTATTATATTTGTATTTGTGTGGGTCAATAATATTTGTTTTTTGTGCTCTCGCGCAAGTGTACCTTTGTGTGTGTGCTTGCAAACTTGCTCATAATTGTGTGTCATGCGCGGATCATATACAAGAAGAACTGAGTAAGAGACTCGACCACAAGATGGCGACAACCAATTGCCGTACTGAGAGCTCCAACCAGCTATATGAAGGACATAGTCTGTACATGTACCACACAACAAACTTCAAACTAGTGAAATAAGAATATAAAGAAGATATAGGTGTCTGTCAGTTTTACTATTTGATGATATCATATAATGATACTGATACATAATGAACACGACTTTTTGTTAGAGTCCTTTTATGTTGATATCCAACTTTTATTCTTAGTTCTAAGTTCCTAAACCTTGAATCATTCATACAGTATGTGAGGTTTCTGCAACAACAATGTTCACAAGCTGACAGTGATGTAAAACAGCGATAAAACCCTGCTAACATTTCTGTGGCCTGCAAAGGCAGTGCTGCTACATTCCCGCCTTCTATGTCTCTTTTCTGTATTTCCCTCAAAGGAAAGGCAATAAATGAGTCTAATCAGTTATTTAACTATTTTTCCACACGTGAAGTAGAGTCAGGAGAAATATTAAAGCTCAGAGTAAAAACACAGAGAGACATTAAAGCTGAGTGGGGCAGGATATGGGGTCCTATATGTGGTTATGAGTATAATGGATGTGGGACGTTCATTAGTGGACAGCCACTCAGATGCTGCTTACTCTAAAGAGGACTTATGCCATCAGAACACACCTCATTAATGGTACCAGTTGTCCTCCATCCTGTCTAGTTTCCTTTCCTTTCCCCCCTCACTCCTCTCCTCACTTTAGGCTACATGGAAACATGGATGACTTCACAGTGTGGCTCGGCAGCAAGAGAGGGGAAGTCATTAGGGTATTCTGGGTTAACAAGGCGGCAAGCAGGATATGCAGACTTCAGCAGGAGCCTACACGAGCACTGAGGGATGGCACTCATGCAGAGTAAACTTCCTCAGCCGTATGGCTTCCAATATATCACAATTTTTAACCGAGTTGGACAGTTAGAGCATGATGTAGTCTGATCCACATCCAGGGGAATAAACCTCCAAAAGCTGCATTGATCTGCACTTTGTTTGTTGTGCACATGTCCGTGTATTACTTGTGACAGGCTAACTTAAAATCCCAAAGTCTTTGCTAGTAGTTAAACTCCAACCTTAACTTCCACTAATGCTTAGCCACTGTCAAGTATCAGTTTTATACCTCCTGTCAGTGGTAGAAAGTAAATAGGTACATTTGAAGTACTATACTTATACTTAAGTGTACTTATTAGTACACATACTATATTAGTAATAGTATTTCCTGCTACTTTATATTTCGGCTCCATTACATTTCAAAGTATTTTTTATACTCAACTACATCTAATTGTTAGTTACAGTTCCTAATTACTTACTTACTTATTAACTACATATGACATTGTTATACAGTACACTGAGCTACAGTAAATTAAATATTTCTGATTGGCTTCACTTCGAATTCAACATTAAAATGCTACACATTCATATTAATATTGATAACTAAATAATAATCTTTTTCACTATACAATAATTTTATTCTTTCTTTTTTATTACAAAATACTAAAACCAGTTTTAACTGGTTATGAAACAGTCTCAATTGAATACTGATGCCTCTTTACAGTATGGCCTACATAAACAAACAATAATACTGGCTATTGCTATCTAGTTAGCTAACTGGGTCAGATTCCTCTTGAGATCAATGAGGCGCTAGAAACACTACAACTTTTATCCACAGGGGCCACCAGAATCAACATTAAAGTTAGTTATAGAGACTTTAATAGAAGCATATTGATTAGACCAGTTTTGAGTAAATATTTGAGTGTTTTTCTTCATTTACTTGTTTAAATTGTGGTATTACTACTTTTACTTCTCTGCCTTATTTAACATTTTGGCCACTACAGGTCACAGCAGAACCAGCCACCATCTGACAGCACCTTATAAAGTTGTTATGGCAAAAGTTTTAGCAAATAATTGTCTATTTACACATCCAGCAGACACAGAGAAGAGAAGGATTAGCATTTATTTGGAGATGTCTTCCTGGCTACCTGACAAATAAATCCAATTAGTACTTTCCTTTAAGCTATATTCTGGTTTCCACCCACGTCTGCTGGAATATCTGTGTCTCTAGCTAAAGCAAAACAATGCACTAAAGACTTTAAAGGCTCTTAAGAGCTGAGGTGAACTATAGAGTCGGGGGGTTGTTGGTTTGCTGGTACAAGTGACTCTTTTCACATTAGAAATTTGAGCCATTGTTTATAGAAATGTGTCTATTAGTGCAGCTTTAAGAAAAAAAAATCTAAATCCTTCTTTCACCAATGTATTGAGAACAAAATTCAGCACAATGATTATCTTTATTACATTTTCTCTCCAGTTTCCATACTTGTTCTTCTTCTCACCTTCTTTGTGCACTTACTCCCACTCTGTCTCTTTTAAGGCCACTATAGACTAAACTGTGACCTACTGGAGACTGTCTCTAATTACTTTGTACTACAGTCCCTATAGTCAGGCAAACACCCCTGTCATCGGTGGGACTTCACCAACCAACGCTGTCAAGAGGATCCTTTCACTGTGTGTGGCATCGGTTCATCCTGTAGATATAGACATATTGGCACCTCTTGTTCATTCATCTTGTTCATCTTCCTCTGAAATTATTTTCATTGGCACAGACGGACACAGTTTCTGTTTGTTTCTTTCTCCACCTCTTCATCCTTCCACAATGTCTCATGTCAGCCACGGTTTTTGAGTATGACTTGCTGTAAATCCTTCCTTGGTTTATTTCTCTCACATATAGATACAGTACATACAAACATATCCTGGTGCTGACTATAGATCATCCTTCCACAAGCCAGGCAAATGTACACATGTACTATATATGGGCTCCATTTGTTCTCCAGTTCTGTCAGCAGTTT
Organism: Dicentrarchus labrax; assembly: GCF_905237075.1. Classification (NCBI taxonomy): domain Eukaryota; kingdom Metazoa; phylum Chordata; class Actinopteri; family Moronidae; genus Dicentrarchus; species Dicentrarchus labrax. The sequence continues at coordinate 24,703,395 of NW_026136711.1, read as the reverse complement.
TATGACCATGCTGTCTCAGTCTCACCACTACAGGGGACACACACTCAGCCCGTCCTGGTGATGGAAGGACCACTGCTAGACAAAACAAAGAGAAGGAACAGGGACATGTACACATACAGCTAATTTACTGCTGACAGGATATTAATAACTTTCTCTCAGAGGACCTTTGGTTTTGTAGGTTTCCTCTCTTTATTACAGAATGCAACAACAATGTTTATTTAAGCATTTGACCACATCATTTGACTTCTTTTGGTCACTGTCTTAAACTTGAAATGTGTGAGGTTGATCAGTCAGTTTTTCTTGGAAGAGAAAACCCTTTTGGCTTTTCAAAAGTCTTTTAAAAGAGGTGTAAAAAAGAAAGAAAGAAGCACATATATACATAGCCCATATATATATATAACATGTATGTAAGACTCCATGAGGGTAAAACCAGATGTAATGTCGTACCCGTATAAACTATGTTTTTACAGTTTTATGTTGCTAAATGATGAACATATAAACCAAAAACTGGACAGAGGAGGAGCTTTATTGTCCACAAATGTAAAATATGTTAGTACAAATTCCTCAAACATAACACAAAAAAATCAGCATCTATTTACCAGACAGGGTGGATGCTAAAAAAAATTTAATGAAGCATATGTATGTGTATACTGCATTATCCCAATAAATAGTTTCTTTATCCCGAAGTACGTGTGTGTGTGTGTGTGTGTGTGTGTGTGTGTGTGTGTGTGTGTGTGTGTGTGTGTGTGTGTGCATGTGTGTCTGTGTCTGCGTCTGTGTCTGTGTAGGAAGAGGACCTAACTGGCTTCTGGCCGCCATGTAGTATAAAATGTTAGAAGTGGTCTCCCATGGAGTAATTGGCATGGAGTGGAGGATAGTTTTAGCTGGCTGCCACGCCACAGACAGGCAGGCCAGCAGATAGACAAATAGTAAGTCTAATGGGCAATTTGGTGGACATGGAGAGAGAAAGACACACAGAGAGGAGTGGAGAGGAAAGGAGAGTAGAGGAGAGGAGAGGAGAGGAGAGATGAGAGGGCATGAGGAGGCCAAGAGAGGAGAGGGAAGGTCTGTAAGGGGGAATTGGAAACATATGCAGTGGTCTGACTGCTGGTCTTCCCCCCTTCTGCCTCATCCAGACAACCACACACAACAAAGACGGGAGATGGGCCAGAAATGGTGTGAGGCTGAGTGCGAAGGTGATGATACATGGGCAGCGTTTTGTAGCCGACTGGCAGTATTTCATGGAAGAAAGATGGCAAACGCTAAACAAATGCAGATGACACAGTGGGCCGTAGTGTATGAAAGAATAACTGGGATTTATTTTTATTTTTGGGAGGGGGGGGCATTGTGTATTGTGCAAACTTTTTTCAAGTATGGTATGGTATGTTTATTTTGTTGTACAGAATAAAACCACACAAAACTAAATAAGTATTGTAGGAGAATACTAGCTGTTGCAAGAAGAACTGGGGATTCTGAGGTTGTACGTGTAACAAAATATTCTTTTAGATGTCTATTATACATTCACAGATTCCCTTTTCCTTTTAAGCAGGCTGAGATGACAACTAAAGTCTTTGGATTCATCAGCTGTAACTAATTAATTTGGTAAGTTTCCCAAATTACAAAAATGAAGCTCTTGGCTGTTGTTTGTCAAAATGTGTTCTGCATGCCGATGTGGATACCATGTCTGTGTCCTCCGCCAAAGATGGTTCCCTAAAGAAAGACACACCAGACTAGACTGTGTGTCTTTGTTGCTGAGAGTGGTGAGTCAAAGGTATTTCTCTACAACAATAATCTAACCGCAGCTAAGTATGAAAATAACACATCACATTTTGATCAAGTTAGATCACAAGTCATCATCTCAGGCACACAATATGGTAAACATGCCCAAGACAGCCACGTTAGAAACTAGCTAGGAAAATTCAGATTCTACTGACAGATGACTAGGGGGAAAGTGGACAGTGAAGGGAATCTCTCAGTTAAACCTTTAACAATGTCATATCAATATTTTAAGCCTTTAGCTTAGAACTGAAACCTCTGGGATTTGGGGCTGTGAAGTAGCTCATCCAGCAGTAATGTAATTTCATTTTATTTCGAGTCATCAGATATTTTTAGCCTTTAACGGGTGTTTTTAAATGTCACAATTGACCTTTAAGAATATTGTAATATTTCAGACATCACATTCAGGTTAAAGCTAAAAATTTTTTCAAATTAGTCACTTAGAAATCATTCACAGGATTCATTCATTATTGGACATTTTAGCATTTCTGATATGTGGCACAACAAATGATAAAAGTTCTCAACCAGGTTGTTTTTATTTTAGTTTTTCTTTAAGACAGTGTCTTGGTGGTTATGTACAGTGTGTTATTTTTTCAGACTATTGGATGTGATCTAACCTTTAAAGAGCATCTAAGTTGTTATAGACACAGATACATTTTATATTTTCATAAAACAAGTTCTGCTGTTATAACCTGTTGCTAAGTTAAATTGTAGCACTAAATTAATATGAAATATTGAATAATTTGTTCAAATATTAAGTATTTACAAAACCCTTCTGAATAAACACATTTTTTAAGAAAGTAGTCAAGTTCTAAAAGCAATATAAAACCAGTTATTTTATAAACTCGAATCTGCAGCTCATGCACAGCACTACACATTAACTGAATTTTAAATGCTGACCCAGTCAAGTCAGCTTCTCTACACAGGAAAATGCATTTATTCATTTACTTATTTAATAATATTATTATAATATTTTGTACTGACCACAGCACCACAGCTTTTTCTTAACTGATAAAACTGTCATCTTTAAGACCTCTTCAAATTAAAACCGTCCCCGGACTCCACTATCATACCAGGTCATGCATACTCTGTGCCACTGGGTTAATGAGATTATGTGAGATTCTATGCAAGGCTTTATACGATTTTTGATTTATTAAATGTGGAAATGTGAGCCTTTCTTTGTCTCCAAACAATTTCACAAGTTTGAAATCTTTATGTTTGTAAAGACTTCCTGATGCAAATAAATTATGTAAATCTTATTACGAGAACAGAAACTTTACATTTGTATGTTGTATTTTTTAAGCAATTAACTTCCAGTTTTGTTCCATATTATAACCAGCTGTGGTAGTCCTTGCAATACTGGATGAATTATGTGCCTAAGACATGCATACAAATCAGAAAATACACAAAGAACACATGTTTTTTTTCCACTATGAGTGATTAGTTGACTGCAGTTGCAAATACACGCTCAGTGATAATTTCATGCAGCAGGTGTGGCTCATTGCAACAGCCACTCAGTAGATTACCATTGTGTGTTTGTTTGTGGCTGGTGAAAGAAAGAAAAAACCTACCAGCCCTTTGCATATTTTACCAGCATTTGGTCAGTGACTGATGTTAATCTTGTGCCCTGATCACAAGATTCGTACCATTCTTTCACTGCTTTCCTGTAAAGTTTAGAAGTCATTTTTGAATTTGAATGACCAACAACCCAGTTACCATCTGGAATAGAATCAAAAGTGGTTCCTTTGTACCACTGAATCACAGCATTCATGTAAATTATTGTGGCATTTTTCTTGCTTCAGTACAGTAAAACTGAACCAAAGGCGGAAATGATAAATTATTCATGTATGCTTAAGCAAAAATAATGCCAATGTGTGTGTGTGTGTGTGTGTGTGTGTGTGTGTGTGTGTGTTGACAAGCATGTCTGCATAAATGTAGCAGCTTGCAAGTTGCCCACCTGTGTGCAGCTTTTGCTTATGCGTGTGCACACAGTATGTGCACTTGCACAAGTGTGTGGCTGGAGTGCGTGCAGTGATTAAAGTCAAGGTCCGCAGCGAGAGAGTGAAAGAGTGTATGTATCATCAGTGCGGTGATGGTGGCGGTGGTTTAAGGAGGAGGAGGAGGAGGAGGAGGAGGGGGGTCGGACACAGAGAGACAGACGCCAGCCTTGGTTTGGAGCTGAGCCTGAGGAGGGACTGTGGCTGATGGAGAGTGGAGGGACTGGGGAACGAGGGAGAGAGGGAAAAGAGGAAAGGAGGAGAAAATCTGGAGATTGAAATGCTGAAATATAGATGAACGACAGAGAGGAAGAAGCTGTATGAGCGATGAATGAGCCGACAGAGCGGAAAGAGGCAAAGAAGAGAGATATGAGAAGTGTGGAGAGGCAGAGAGAAGGAGGAAGGGAGAAAAAAAAAGGAAAAAGAGAAGGGGGGGTGTTGCATTGTATGAGCTTGCCGCTGGAGGGATGCCGGGGCTGGGGGGGGGGATGAGGAAGAAGAGAAGGAGGAGGAGGAGGAAGGGGGGAGAGGGGGCTCATTAACCAGTGCGAGATTGGAGCCTCAGTGGCTTGCTCGCATTCAACCACACTCGGCCTTTGATGAGGGTTGGATCCTCAAGCTCAATCAGTCCCACATGAGTCCAACTGAGAGGGAGACAGAGAGGCCAGAAAGACTGGGAGAGGGAGACAGAGGGGGTGGTAGGGATGGAGAGACTGAAAGAGGGATGGAAGACAGGAAAGGAGAAAAGAGACAGGAAACGGTATGGTATAGAACAGGAGGAGCGGAGGAGGAGTGACAGCCCAGGGGGAAGAAAAGAGCAATAAAGGAAGCAAACGTCAGGATATGGCTAAATGGGTGCTCACAAAGAGCCACAGAGAACTGGTTTTGGGACTTTTCCTTTTGAAAAACAAACTACTGTCCGGAGTGAAATTGTTTTTATAATACAAAAATATTTGAGTGGATACATGAGTCATTGTGAGGGAAGATTCATGAAAAGAAAACATACAGAGAAGTTTGTGACTGTACATATATTTGCATCACCCATAACAACATTACTGTGGACTGGATGTTTGCACATCCCACTTTTTTCCTGTGTGTTACTTATTTGTGCATTAGTCTGTGAGTTTAACTCTTTTATTTGATTAAATCTGTGTGTAGAAAACTAGTCTCTCCATGTGTGTTCATACATAATTGTGTGGCATGTACGCATACTCTTTCATGTTGTGTTTTATGCCTCACCATATGTGTGTATATGCGTACGGATACATGTGTATGAATGGCAGTCAAGACCACTCAATGTACTGCTTAAAGGTTCAGTGTGTAACATTTAGGAGGATCTATTGGCAGAAATGGGATATAATATTCATAACTATACTTTTATTAGTGTATAACCACCTGGAAATGAGACTCGTTATGTTTTTGATACCTTGGAATGAGATGTTTGTATCAACGGGAATGTGATTCGCCTCTGTGGAGTCCACCGTAGTTTCTTCTTTGCACTTGGAAGAGGACAGTGAAGTGAGCAAGTAGATGCCACTAAATCCTACACACTGGTCCTTTAAAGGCAGAATTAGTTGTATTATCCTAAAAAAAATTATAGACTCAATTATCACTTAGAAATCAACGAGAAGTGTTTGGCTGCGTCTGTATCTGCAGAGACCCTGCCCTCTGCCTTTATTTTCTTATTTTTCTGTGTTCGGAACATTTCTGGTCATCAACTTTTGGGCAGTGGGTGTGTAATCCACAGCCAATAACAGAGTGTGAGGGCAGGACTCGTAGTGACCAGGTGCCAGATCCAAGCAAGTATCCAAGAGGAGCCATTGAGTCGGGGAGGACGAGCCAACTTTGAATCTTGGGTTTACAAACCGCAACTGACAAATACTACTCATTCTGCCTTTAACTTACACAATGGGCAAAACTCAAGTCAGTTGAGAAACACATTCACCATTTTGACAATGCATACTGTGCGTCGCCTAAAGAAACATGCCACAAATACAGAAATGCTGCAGTTGCACCAGGGGACCCATAAACTAATGAACATGCTAGTATTGAGGTAGTGAAAGGCTAATGCTGGATATATGACCAATATCTCAACAAGTCTTCCAAATTAAACAACGACATGGACCATGTGTTTGTGCCCTCGAAAATAACACATAGGAGCGTCAGTAGACTAGTAAGGGGCAAAATGCAGTCCATTTACCATTAGGAAAAAGTCATGTCTCGGGTTGTCATGGTTACAAAAATAAACACTTGGTTAAATTAAAGTTTGGGGTTTTCCAGTTAAAAGAAAGCAGCATTGACTGTAAGTTGGAAATAGGAAATGAACAGTCTCCTGCGATAAAGTCTAATATCTGATGAAGAACGTCATCAAATATCCTCCTTTGCATCTTTGTTACTGTGGTCACTAGAGGCCTTTGTCACTTCCAACGTCAGCATTGGGGGAGCAAACATTCAAAACTATTGGAAGTTTTCAAAAAACAGATAGCATAACAATGAGAAAGTAAGCAGAGTTTGAACGTCTCTCTCAAGCTCATTTCAATCTTCACATAACTACTTCTGTCCCTTTCTGTGTGAACAAATGAGTATCCCAATTTGTGCTATTCATCACATTAAGGCTACATGACACATGGTTCTTGGAGAGAGATCAATGCCACCATCAGGAGGATTTGATGGCTGATTTCCCCCCCGCCTTCGACTGTGGCCCTTCTGAACATCTACAAACACTTTTACCTTCAAACGTGGGTTGAATAACACATATGATCTAGTTTGTCTAAAGCATATACTAGCTTTTTCCTGAGCTTTCAACCATATCACACAGCCTTCATCGGAGAGAAGAAGACTCCATCCAACAAGTCTTACAAATTAAACTAATACATTGTTTGCCTCTGCCCTTTGAATAACACACAGAGGTGTTTTACGATCAGTCAGGACAGGGTTGTGATTGTTTTGTTAGACTAAAGCAGTATTTTCATATTTACTTTTGTTTTCTATATTTGCAACACGTTTCTGTTTGCCACGTATGTGTTTTCAAATTTGTCAGTGCGTTTCTCAATTTGCTAATGTTTGGTTTTCTGTCTCTTATCAAAATAATGAAAATGTATGTGTGCTTATAAGTAGGAGAAAGAGTGAGATAGTGCTTGTGCACACATGTGTGTATATATGAGTGTGTGGCTGATCGGGCGACTGGCGTGTGGCATGGCGTCACTGCCGTGGATGAATGTGGCAGCATTTAGTGGTTCTCCTGAAGCTCAGGTCTCTCTCTCTCTCTTTTCCTTTCTCCTTTGCTCTCTCAACACCACATCAGCACCAGAGGGCCACAGGATCATTACCCAATTACTGTGTCTCTAGCAGAGGCAGGATTAAACTTACCGCCCCATCTGCCTCCTTCCTTCTCTTCTCTTATCTAAGGCGTTCTGCAGGAACCAATTAATGGCAGCAGCCATGAGGATTAGCAATTAGCAAGTGTTTAACTAAATCAAAACATATCCCTCTCACTGCTCCACTGCTAGTTAGTCGTCCTGCCAGTGGATGTAAACATTGACTTAACTAATGAAAGGCCATTAAGCTAGCTGAATTATTTTGTCTGGTTGAGACAAACTGTGATAGATGAGCTGATAAGACATTAAATCAACATGAAACAAGCTCATTCCAAGTGAGAGAAAATCTGTTTTATATGATGTCCTGCTTCTGTAAAGGCAGAGATGATAGCAGCAGAGATGTAATTTCATCCATGATATAAAACGGGATGATGTTATCTGGATGATAACCTAAAGGCTGGATGTAACTCTATACTCTCCAGTTATATCCCCTCTACCACTTGGCAGACGTATAGAACTGAGGTTACTTTACTGGTTTCCCTAATTGGTGCCAGTTTCCATTTTCATTTCCAAAAATTACAGTGGCATAACGTTCTGTTCATTCTGCATGTGTGTGTGTGTGTGTGTGTGTGTGTGTGTGTGTTAGAGAGAGAGAGATTGAGAGAGACATAAATAGATGGGGGGGTGACAAAGAAAAACAGAGATAGAGGGAGCTGAGAGACACTGCTGAGCTGCATTTGTAAACGTATGCAGTAACTCTATGATGACTGTTTGTGCTTTGTTCTGTTTATGTGTGTATAATGAGTCATCAGTGATTGGCCAAGTTGATGTGGTCAGCGATGGAGGCAGAGGGAACACTTTACAGTAAGTGCATCAATGGAAAGAACCTCTCTGGGAGGGAGGAGGGGGAGGGATGGATGGAGGGGAGGGGGGGCTGGTCAGAGCACAAGAGCACATCATTCCTCCAATTGTAGGAGTAAATTACACAAAAATACACAAAACTCACCACAGTTGAGCACAAAAGCCACCATGACGGAGGAGCAGAAAAAAGAATACTTTAGATTTGGATAAACACACGTGCAGGGGCTGCAGGAAAAGTAAACAAGGCAAAGAAATTTTTGGCTGGGACGAATGCATCACTGGAGACGGTGAATATGAGAAGGGGGGAGGTAAAACTGCATTAAATTATAAGTGTGGCATTTTGAAGGGAAGGCCTATTAGAATCAGAGTGTGATCTGGTATATAAGGGAATATGAAACTGCTGCTTACTATTCAAACATTAGCTCATTGTGTTTCATCCTGAAAAGCAACTGTTAATCGAATGTCTTCAGGTTTCTCTCTCTCTCTCTCTCTCTCTCTCTCTCTCTCTCTCTCTCTCTCTCTCTCTCTCTCACACACACACACACACACACACACACACACACACACACACTGGGAGGGGCCGATCAGGGAGGATAGACTGCCCTGCGACTACACCCACTGTGACCTATTATTCAGCAGCTCTTCCCTGTAAATGTGATAATTATATGCTTGCCCATTCACAGAACAGCACAAATATACAAACCATGCTGCTTCTGTTTATTCTCCCTGTAATTCCTCCATTATTTCCTCCAACACTTAGTTAATCCATTATAAACCAACATTGTTACACCATTAAGTTGTTTCCTATGTGCACTATTATATGGTGGCTTGTGAGCGGTAACATTTGCTTTTTTTTTTCAAAATGCAAAAGACAGTGAAATAAAGAATATGAAGCTGTTAGGAAATATAATTCTACAAAAATATACTTAGTTGGGATATGTGCATCTGGTCTTGCGTGTTGATCAATGTGTGTGTTCAAGTATGCATAACACGCTTGTGTGAGGGTGTAGGTGCATGTGTGCGAGCATCCATGTGTGTCTTAATGTGTGTGTGAGTGTGTTTGTGTGTGTGTGCTGGCAGGCCAAAGCGCCATTGTGCAGCGGCGACCGCAGGGCCTCCTTCTCCCCCAACCCGCCACAACAAAGAGCAATTAAACGCCGCTGCCTTGCCAGCTGAGGAGCCAACCGCCAGCCACACTTCCACAAACAGGCAGATCTGTTTAAAACCAAAAGGGAGAAGCAATAAAAGCCAACCTACCGAGAGCAACCCCCTCCAATCCCCTTCTGTTGATTCAAACCAGAAGGTGACTGGCTGGCTTCACCCTATCACTCACTATCACCGTTCAGGCCGCATTACCATCAGATGTGCAGTTTTACATGCAAAACTTCCAATGACCGTGCAATGATGTATTACACATGGTTAGTGTGTATCAACTACACAGACCGGGAGGTTAAAATTCAACACAATCAGCAAGTGAGGAACTTTGATAGGATGTGTTGAAACATAATAAGGCTACTGTGATCACGCAGCTTCATTCAAAACTTTAGTTTTCTGTGTATTACAGGTCTTCAAGATGTAAAAAACAAAAAAAGGAAAAGAGCTTAGATGTGCAGTGTTCTTCAGGGTTTGTTGCTGTATGTCTTTTTCAATGACAGGCTAGTTCTCTACAGGATGCGTACATGGAATTGCACTGTGTTTGTTTGACCTGCCAAAGATCCTTTTAAGGATTAAAGCCTTTTCTTCACCACATTAAAACAGTGGAAATGGTAGCACATAGCTTACCAGCTCATTTCATTCTCTCATTTTTTGGCGTCAGTCTTTGCCAGGCACCTACTACTGACTGCACATACTGTCTGTGTTTTGCATAAATGTACTGTATTTGTTTTTACTTCAAATGTTGCATTGGTGGAAGTAGTATTCAGATATTACTGCTAAAAGTAGCGAGTATGTAAAATAGCGATAGTAATGAGTGTAAAAATACTCAATTACTAGCCGTGCATTCAAAATTTTACTTAAGTAAAAGTACAGTATTATCAGCTAAACACAGTTAACAATAAAGTGTTATATAATTGCATATTAGATCATTATTACTGATGCATTAATGTGTATACATGTCTTTTTGCTGTTTACCATAGTTAAACCTATAGCACTGCATCATATTTTATAGACTCATTGAAAGTTCTGTATGTAAAATCTTAATCTGGTAACTGGTGACTATTTTTCAGACAATGTAAAAAGAAAAAACATTTCCTTCTTAAATGTGATTGTGAGTTAAAATCATCAACTAAATTACAAGTACCTCAAAATTACACTCACTGTTGTACATGTTGTACATGGGTAAATGTACCTCGTTGGAATGCTTTTCATCTTTTTTTCCCTAAAATATCAAAGTTAACTAAATGTACATAGAGATGAATTAATCAATAAATACGTGAAAATAAATAAATAAATAAAGACACAAAAAATGCGGCTTAAATACTTCTCAGTGGGGCTACTGGCCTTCTTTGTCAGGTTTTCATAAAACTTCAGTCATTCAGACATACAAGTCTTTGATGGACTATTCTGGCTTCTTTTTTTTTTCGCACACATTTTTTTGTTGTCTTATTCCTCTGTGACCCCAGCAGAGGGCAGGAGCGCAGGAACCTGCCATGAAGCAGCTGTGGAGCCTGTCCTGGCCCTGGCCTAGCCCAGCCCACCATAGCCCGGCTCGGCCTGGGTTCAGCGTGGGCCGCATCGCGGTGTCTCTGGTCAGGCAGCCTGGAGCCCTTGGGCGCTGGCAAGGGGTGCGGGCGTCCGGGAGGGGCCCCCTCAAAAGCCATCTACGAGGGGCCACACCCACACGGCCATTACGGTGGAGGCTGTTCTGGGCTTCTCCCGAGGCCGCCCGCCTTCCATTTTTAGAGCAGCAACAGAGTAGACCACATGCTGTGGCTTCAGGCAAGTGGGGGGAAGGAAGGTTTCTTCTTTATTTTCAGTCAAAGCGCCATGGGCTTTGGGAGAATTTCTACATTTGCACTCAGTAGATTCAGTCAGTGTGGAGAAATTGCTCACCTCTTAGACTGAATAAAAAAAAAAACCTCCCATCTTGCTTCCTGATTAAAGTTCTGTCCCAGCTTTTGTTTAGCAACAGGACACTTTTCACTCAAGAGAAATTAAAATGGCACATCCCAGCACCTTTAATCAGTCTGTTTTAGTCGTGTGGTTTGGTGTTTCTCCCAATCATAAAAGAATAAATGAACTGAAAGTATTACATTTAGTTCCAAGATCTAGTGAAATATGTGAAGTTCAGTTGATTCAGTCCTGCACAGTCTCAGTGTTTTTCAGGAGAGTGTGTGGGTGAAGCGTTGGGTGGTCTAAAGGAGAGAAGACTTGAGCTTCCTCTTGCACACATATGGTGCGGCTTGGCCTTTTTGTTTTGATTTTAGGGGTTTTAGGTTATAAGTAATAAAGTCCCCTTTAGGTACGGCCTGCTTATTTTACCTACCTATAATGTCATTCTATTTCTGTATTGTATGCCCTGCCCATTCCTCTCACCGTTTCTGAGTCCTTACAGCCTTTTTCCAGCTTCAGCTTTCTGCACATTCAAACTCTAGACCTTTTGCATCTATCAAGCACCAGTTATGACAGTTTTGAACCCCACTTTAATCCACAACCCCTTCATTTCTAACCCAGTTATGAGCCCCCTCTCTTTTCCTGATCAGTATCACCAGGAAGTCCCCACATCAGTCTCCTCTCCAAAAGAGGAAACACAAGTCAAGAACACTTCACTTCTGTTCCACACAATCACTCAATAGATGGGGACATCTGATACTGTTGGTCACCCGTCTAGAGCATAGAGACGAACGCACTCTTTTGACCCACTTGAAGATGTTATCCCTCTCCTGCAGCGCAATATGTCTCTCATAAATAAACAATCATTCCAGTCCTCCAAACCACATCGTTATGGCACTAAGACATCAAATGTAAAGCTTTGAAATATCCTCTTTAGGAGTAAAGGAGCAAGAGAGATGGAGGCTTTGTCTTGTGAGTGGCTGAAGTGGATCTCATGAGGGAGAAAAAGTAATTCTATACAGACAGAAACACTCACAGTTATAGTTACGTTACAGGCCAAGTCTGTAAAAGTAAAAGCCGTGGTGGAGGAAGTATTCAGATCCTTCTTAAGCAAAAATACCAATACAGCAATCTATAAATACTCCATTACAAGAGTCAAAAAGTCCAGCATTAAAAATCCTTCTTTACTAAATGTACAAAGGTATTATTTTCTAAATGTACATAGAAAAGTGTCTCCTGTGACTAACATATTATTAAATATGACATTATTGGATTGTTAATACTGATGCAACAATGCATAAGCAGCATTTTACTGTTGTAGCTGCTCGGTGTGGAGCAAGTTTTAATTGTACGATTTGGTAGTACTTGTGTCCAGCGTCCCAGTGTTTTACTGGATAAATCTGAGGGCTTGTGAGATGATCAATGAATGGAATAAAAGTTATTTTATACAACATTTGTTGCCATTTTTTGGACCATTGTGAATAAATGAAGCAGGTTTAGAGGAGATGACATGTCTCTTTGGTAGAACTGCTAAAAACAGACATCTGACAGTAATATGCACATAACTTGTACAAGCCAAAAAGGTTCGGAGCCAATGATTTAGTCTCTAACAAGGCATCTTATTTCAAAAGCCTTAAACATTAATCTGAGAGGCAACTAACTGTAAGCTGTCAGATAAATGTGACAAAAGTACAATATTTGCCTCTGAAATTCAGTGAAGGAGTATAAAGTAGTATGAAATGGAAATACTCAAGTAAAGTAAACCTAATTTACTCAAGTAAAAAGTAACCTAAAGTACCTCAGAATTGTACTTAAGTACACTATGACAGTGCTTGAGTAAATGTACTGAGTTTTTTTCTACTATAGATTATTATTCTATTTAAGTATTTAAGTTACATTCAAGTTTTTACATAAGACTGTAGGTTGACATAATTTAAAAAAGTATAAAAGTATAAAAGCATGAACTATTTCTAAGTAAAATGTCATGTCAAAGGGTTTTATAAGTTGACAAAAATGTTAAAATTAATTAATGGACATGACTTCAAAAGCAAGAGGCTTTACCAAATACAGGGTATAATTCTGGTTATTTCAGTGAAATAAGCACGAGAGGGGAGTTCATTAAATTAAATAGAACGGAAGTTACTTCTAGGGTGAGGGGACCAGAGAAGACTGCTGGTGGCACACACACGACACATGGAACAGATCACACGACGCATGGAGTCGGATTTGCCCGTACGAAATAAAGTAACCCAAAAAAGAAACCTCAATTTACTCCCTTTAAAAAACCCTCCCCTCCTTTTGGCAGGGCTCCACCAAGGAGTAATGAGCTCCTACCCAAACCTCAGCACCAGCTGCTGTCAGGGTCTGGGGGCACTGACTAAATATGTATAAACCAGCAGGGGGAGAGGGGAAGGTGGTGGGCTGCCCTGTGGGGTACAGCTCAGAACCTTCTGACATGACAGTGTTTAAAAAATTAACAAGGTGACAAGTAAAAAATAAGCTAATTGATCAAAGAGATCAAGAGCTTAACTGATAACTGATAAGTCAAATGAAACATCTTGAAGCAAACACACATATACAGTTCATGGACTTCTAACTCACACATATGAGTTATTTCCGCCCCCCTGGACTCAACCACAGTTGGCTTAATCAACTACAATGAGTATTTATGTACTGTTTTTTTTTGCTTATGTGACTTTGCACATGTAGCCCACCAAGCTGAATAATCTTTACGGGGGTTGTGATGATGTTTGAGTCTGAACTGTTCTACACTGGTTACAAACTGAATTACTTTTTTAACACAATAAGAGAAAAGGCTGACTAGCACTTTATTGAAGTTGAAGCATACTGAAACTTGTGCTGGGAGGTGCAGTACACCGTGTCTGGACTACTTATTTGGTGCACACTGATATGGTATTGAGTGGAAGTTAAGCAATATGCTTCTTTATCCTCCCAAATAATGCCATATGCAAAAGTTTGTGCACCCCTTGACAAATAACATATTTTGGTGATTTTTTTATTGAAAAGATGTCCACACAGCCTCTTTAGGGTTTGGGACATAAAACACAATATTTTCAGCAAACATTCATGCATAGTTACATTTTCTATTACAAACTGAACACAAAAAAAAAACATTATTGTGGTATGTGCAAAGGTTTGTCTCAGATTCTTTTTACAAGGTCTCACACCTTCATCAGCTCCTTAGGCCTGAGGCATGTTAACAATTGCAATTAGGAAGCATCAGGTGGTGCTTGTCAGCTTACAGTTACACTTTGTGAAATGTAATTAAAAGATGCAAGTTTAGGAGGTCCAGATGAGATCTGGAAGACCAAGAAAACCCTCGGCAAGAACTGCTCGTATGCCAGTCAGAAAGGAAAATCCAAATGTAAATGCAAAAAACCTGCAGAAAGATTTATCAGACTCAGGTTTTCCACTGTACAGAGCTTCTAGCACAAACAAAACCTTCATCGTGGGGATACAAAGTACTGAGAGTCTAGAATTAATCAACAAATCACCAAAATATGTTATTTGTCAAGGGGTGCCCAAACTTTTGCATCCAACTGTAGCCTTAAGCTGATACCGTATTGTGTTGATGCTACGTGTGTTTTATTTTACAATAAATGAATAAAAATGTATCAACTCATTTGCATGTTGAAGCAGAAATAAGAAATGGCCTGGAGACAATAAAATAAAAATGCAAAACATCATCAGGCACTGAAAGTCTAACTATCAACTAAACAGCTATCGAAGTCCACAGGCAGCAGGTACAATAACAGGCTAACAAGAACTGAGTCCGCTGTGACTCTGGTGCATGAACAAATCAGGTACAAGCTATCTTCAGCGGCAGCTCAGTAAACTCAGGTTGAGTCCGGTCAAGTATACAGGTTGTAGTACTGAAAGGTCTCAGCAGCGAGTGCATACAGCTACAGTAAGCCCCGAGGGGAAATATGTATCAAACATGTATATGCAAACTTTGTCCACAGTACTGATTGAGTTTGTAACTCTGTTTCGGGTTCATCTGACTGGCAGTAGGTTTGGTAACATATAAAAGCTGTGTAGGTGGGAGAAGGTGAGAGCCTTTGTCTGTAAACAACTTTGCGTGAGCATATAATGTATGTCTATTTCCTGGAGGCAGTACACACCAGTGCAGTGCAGTATGAATCAAAATTGTCAGTAGAAAAGAATAATTCATTCTGCACTAACTATATTCCTTTAAGCCCTTGAGGGCTGGTCCAAGTCATAAGTCTTCAGAGGCAAGTCTTTTAGGTCTGAATGTTGACCATAACAACCATCACAAAAAGATCTGAAGATTTTCCTTTCAAACCTGTGTTACAGTAATCATGTCAAGTCTGAAGTCCTCATGTTTGTGACTAATGTCTGAGTTGTCATGTCACAGCTTCGTCATAAAATAGAACATTTGTTTTTCCTTCAAAGAAGCAAACGTTTTCCACACATTAACCATCAAATCAGTTTATTGGAAATCCTAGTGTGGATAGTCCATCAGATATAAGACGTTTTTTTTTCTAATATGCAGTGCAGGTCGCATAAGATATTAAGGATCAAACACATGTCCATCATGCCACACTGCATGTATGTTGCTTCCCAGACAATGTTCAGCGTCCAGTGAAATGCGTAGTACTCCTCAAAGTCCCTCTCATTTCACAAATTATGTATAAAGAGATATTGAAAGAGACTGTCATTGCGCCATCCTTAGCAATTGCATGCATGACGCCTGTTGGGGTCATTAGGTGGCCACAGGTCTCCTCGACAGACGGGGAGATTACAGGCCAGATGTCGGCTTGTATACAGCAAGAAGGCGGTGGACTGGGATTTGTTTGGGAGTAGATGGACTTCTGTGTTTCTAGAGCTGATACTTGCATGTGATACCCTGTATGATAAACAGCATATTAAGCATGTTGCATAACATTTGCAATTCCAAAGTGGGATGATAACTGATGTTGTTCTGCGAACAGTAAAAAATTCTTGATAGAGGGAAAACAATTAAAGTCTCCCCAATGCCATGTGGGATTATTCCTGACGTGTGGTCATTGAGACATCACAGCAAAACGGGAATGAACCAGACTTTGCTGGGGGTGGGAATGTCAGACAGAAACTGTTTTGCTCTTTAGAAACAATGTTCAAAGTAATAGCAGCAGGAAACATTTTGCTTCTTTTTTATTTGCATTTATATAGGAAAGGATTACTTTCTCCTCATTGCTATATGTGATTACCACCATGTCTGGTGACTGAATATGTTCTGTCCACTGGTTGAAATGCAGCCTGTTGGTGGTTGAATTAGTCAAAACCGCCAACATGCCCCAAAGTAGAGACAGACCACTCGAGCCGGGCAGGTCATTTTATTAAAAGCATGTTGTCGCTTTTCATGTCTGACTCCAAAAGGCCTAAGTGACTAACATCTGATGCCATAATCAGCAGCATCAACAGCAGTACAAATGAACATGATATTCACTAGTGCGTTGTATAACCCACCACCCTGTCTCTCTCTCTTTCTCGCAGTCTTTCTGTCTATACATCTCCCTCTTTCTCTCTTCTCCCCCACTTCTCTCGCTCTCTCATTTTCCGTTGACAAGCTCTCTGAATCTTTGACCACACAGCCTGGAAAAATAGCACGGAGTCATGCTGCAAGGCAAGTCTATCCCTGACCCTGATTCCCTCTCACCACATTTCCATCAGCAGCGAAGTAAAACACATCTAATCATTTCAATTTTCCCCCTCCGTCGCAGTATTATTAACATTGTTAATTTTCTGAGGGTTGCAGCCCAGAGGGGAATGTCAAGGGAAATGCATTATGGCGAGATATTCCATTGATCCACCATTATACACACTTACTTGGTGGCTGTAATGGCCTAATGATACCAAGAGGCCAATTTAGAACAAATGTAGAAAACAGAAGGCTATTCACCCCCCAAAAGAAAGATACATTAAAAACCAAGCATGTGATGTCAATGTATAGACATCTGAGGAGTCCCACTGCTTTGTTTCATGCTTGTTTGTACTGCTGCTGTGCTTTCGTCTTACCACCAAGACGAATTATCTGGCAAAGCTTTCACTACTATTTCAAGAAAGATGCCTGCTGGATGAACTTAGTACTAAAGTGCACAAAAAGAAGCTACTGAGAGTACCGCATGCCTGCACTGCTCGAAATTCTGAATGAAGTAGGTACTCAGATCAGTTCTAAAAAAACTTGCTAACAATATTTTGTAAAACATTTTCGGAGATATTTAATGGAAGTGAAAACATCATGATTTAGATAGTTAAGCAGAAAGAGTTAAAACTGGACTGTTTTATGTGGAAAAACCTAAAATGAATTAAAATTAAAATGATTACACAGATTACATTTTTCTTGTTTTCTGAATGACTATTTAATGTAAGCTGCCACACAGTTGTCCAGGTTCTGAGGCAAACAGCATTGTCCTTTGCAATGGATGTAATTTCAGCAGTTATGAAGTGAACTTCAATAAAAATACTCAAAATAATTTGTTAACAGTAACAAATTTTGTACAAATACTAAAATTAGACTTTTTTTTAAAGACCATAGTTTGAAGATGATTATATTTACTTTATTTACTTTAACAGGATACTCAAAACTTCTTGAATGCATCAGTGTTTAATGCTATCTTAACACAAAGCAGCCGTACACAAACTTACAACCGTTCGATTTAATACAGTGTCTACATTAGCAAAATGATGGTTATATCAGGACATGTCTAATCAAACTAAACAAGCATTCAAAAAAAGCATCACCAGCTTTTGGTACCTGACAGTTTTCAATACCAGTTTTAACAGAAACATTTAATTCGAAACTCTAGCCCTGTATCATTCCCCAATTAGTCATCAGCCTTTGCATGCTTCATCACCTCTATCTTCTTATTCTCTTTCACACACTTGTGCACACAAGACAAAGAACTTATGCCACTTAAGCTCTAAACACCACTTTCCAGTGGTGACAACAGCAAAAGGCAAACTATGTTGAGACAAGGAGTAGACTATCTCCTCTCAGATATAAGCAAACAAATGGCGCACTCACTGCCATCACTTCAATCAACTTGTTACTGGGAGTGGTTTCATTTTCTGTAGAGCTGAGCAACCAGAGGAATCTTTGCCAGCATGAAGTGGCTCGACTATAAGGTTTGCACGGAAATGTTTACCACTGGTGAACATGATGGAGACAGTCTATGTTGGTCTTATTGCTTCCTGCTTTTTTTTTTGTTTTTTTGTTTGTTTGTTTGTAGTGAATAATTGTCTGGGAAGAAAAAGGATAAAAACAATCAAAATGCACAAGAAGTTGATGCCAAGCCTTTGGAATACATTATGACTTCTATAAAAATAAAAAATAAAAAATACTGCAATTAACATTTGTCTCTGTTCTTGATGGTTGTGAAAGATTGTGACAGTCTGGTATATGGCACAATACGGATTACAACAAACAAATATCCTACACATACACCTATAGCATTTGTATGCCTGTATAGAATTTTGGTAAATGTCTTAAGGGTTGCTTATTCATATTGCCAATGTGAATAAATGTTTGTGCTCGTGAATCCACGCTTTTGAAGCAGCTGTGTCAGGTGTATCCAACGGTTAAAACAGTCCTAGGAAAAAAACAAAACCCTTCATGTTGACAGAAAAAGGAGAGGCTCCTTCCCTTTCAAAGTAAATGTCACCATTTCTATTCAATAATTGTATTTTTGTTTTAAGTTTTGAAGACCCTCTTCTTTTTGGGGAATTTTTTTCTATGATATGGACAAGTTCAGTGTTCGCCATTAAGACCACTCTAACGATTAAACACACTGATAAAGTCAAAAACAAAGTTAGTTAGTACAAAGTACTGGTATATCTGTTACTTGAGCTCCCAGCCCTGAGACACAAGTCTGACTTCTGCAGTGTTAAAACTTTACCCAGAATTCTCTGAGGGCAAAGGTGCAACATGCTTACTTGAGTTATATGTACCGAAGCATAGAAAGCTATGAATGTTGGGGTTGTTAAAGGGAAAACAAGCTTGCAATGATTTTTGTTTATTCACATGCCACTTGTTGCATTCAAACAGGCTTGTGCTAATGAGCTAGCAATACTACAAAAACCTGGAACTACTAATACATCTGATCGCTGTCATATGGACAATAGCCATCCATAAGAAACATATAATCAGCCCTGGGGAACATAATTGTGCCCACCCAACGCCCCGAGGTTCATCAAGCCTTCAGTGCCTACTGTACATACCCAAAAATCTAAACCACACAGAGCAGAAAATAGTAAATAGAGCAGAGAAAGCTTTTTGAAGAGGCTGTTAAGAGCTTAACGCATTCTCTAATTATAGATCTCACTTGCTCCCTTTTGAAGAGACCTGTAAATGGGAACACGCCAAAGTTTTAGATTACTACAAGTCTTATAAAAATGAGGAAAAGCAGCCCATTTTGGACCACATCGCAGCAGAATAGGAGCTTTTTTTTTTCTTACCTCCCCTCTCATTTTACTGAAATGTAAAACATAAAGTACTGATGAACTCTAAGAAGAAAAGGAACAGTTCACTTAAAGACTTACACAAGTAACACACCATGTGTCAAATGAGAGGGGAAGAAAAGGCTCTAAGAAAGTGTGAAAAGATTGCCACGTATAACACATAGGCTATATATCAGAGGATTTTGGCACAAGATAGATAGATAGATAGATAGATAGATAGATAGATAGATAGATAGATAGATAGATAGATAGATAGATAGATAGATAGATAGATAGATAGATAGATAGATGACACTTTACAATCACTCCTACAATGCTGTAGGAGTGTGTGACAGTGTAAACTACTGCATATAGCAGCCTTTGTTCTTCTACTCACACCCCTTCTGGAATAAGAAAATAAAGCGATGAAGGTCAGTTGGAGAGCAGACTGCCAAATATAGCCGCTGTGTTCATGTGAGGGCCAGACTCTCCAGAACGACAAGCCCAGCTCTGACCATGCCCTGTAATTGAGGAGAAAATAAGGACAGAAATTATATGTTTATTTTTGACAACAATTTTAATCTTCTGTGCTCTCCTTCAGAAATCGAGACGCCCACAAAAAGGCGCTGAATCTGTCTCACTCGAGACTGAAAGTTGAGTTTTTGTCTTTTTCAACAAATAAATGAAATTCTAAAATGAATGCAATATACCTGACAGACAGCCTGGATTACAATAAAATATAATAAATGTATCTTCACTGTTTAAACATCGCACAGTTTAATAATAGCACATTGAATAATATGACTTTTCTCACTAAATGCAGATTTATTTATCCAAATACTCAAATTAGTATATTCTTTTTAAAAATAATAGTTTTCTATGAAAAGCTTTTTTCTCATGTGTTCATTGTGACACTGGAGTTACATTGTATGGGAACAAATGAAGTTGTTTAAAATAAATACATTTAATGAACACATTTTTCATGTAGCTTACATAAACTTGCTTGTTGCTACTATGATGTGTATGAATATTTGAAATGTAAATATATGCTATAAGATATCTGTCAGGCAATAATATAAAAAGAGAGTAAAACTTTGGGTTTGTAATCCTGCAATGTTGAAGGTAATTACTTTTTATTTAAAATAAAAGATAACTAATTCCCTGGAGTACTGATAAACCTGAAGTTTTACAGTGAGTCAGTATGGAGTTATATGATTCTTGTCCTCATTTTAAATTAGTTTAACAGGCAGAGAGAGACCACTGCCATTAGCTTACATGCATGCAGCAGTTTGGGGGATACAACTTTAAAATTGGTAAGTCAACTAAATGCACATTTTTCTTCTGAAAGAGTTTTATCCCAGAAAATCAATAATGACAGAAAGTTATTGAGACGATTTGGAAAAAAAACCCACTTCGCAACCGTCTTTGGCAAGACTTTATATTCTTACATTTTCAAATGTCTCCTCTTTAATTTCTTCCTTTTTTTTTATCAAACGTCTTATTGAGGACCCCCCTCTCCACCCTCCATACCTCCCCATCCCCGTGAAGTTGCCTGTTTGAATTCATTTTATTTGATGCGATAATCTCTTCTTTATTTTATTTAATGACTTGATCCTTTTCTTCTCCGCCTGTCTCTGTAGTTCAGTCCCTTTAACCATCACAGTTAATGTCTAAAAAGGCAGTTAACTGCATTTAAGAATATTGGAAACAGAGAGAGGGTTGAAACCAGAATAATAAAATCTCGGATGGAAACCACAGACTCGGGCAGCTTAATTTTTTTGATTTATGTGTCGCAGGCCGAGGCTACATGTTCTATTGTTATTTTTCCTCTCTCACAGGAAAACGGCAGAGCGCTTTAGTCTGTTTTCACTTCTTATTTACAGTAATGTGTCTAATAGCGGCAGTACAAATGTACAGCGTGCTCTTGATGGATAAATCCAGGCTTGATCATTCTCTTGTGAGATGATGTTAACTGTTTTCCCCTCAGACTCCACTGGACTAATCCCAGTGGAAAAAATAATGCTAGTGAAATTGAAATAATGTCCGCATGGTGATTGATGAGTAACCCATTCATGCATTTATCTTGAAAAATGATTCAACACTCTCCGTTTTGGTGGGGGGTGGGATGTCCCTCTTTCTATCCACCAATCTCCGTGCATTCTCCTCCATCTCTGGGTTTTTTTTATTGCCTCTTAGCGAGTCTTCAAAGAGCCCAGAGCCTGTAATTAGGGGGCGGGCTCCCCGTGCCTCAAAACACTTCCCCGCGTTAGTGCCCAACTTCTCCCAAACTGTCCCGGGACTCAGAGCTTCTCCCACTCCCCTCAGCTTCCTTAGGATTTTGTTTCTCAGGGATGGCCGCATCTATTCTGGAGGTAGGGAATGTAATTGTAAGTAGATCTTTTTTTCTCCTTCTTCCTATTTCTATTTCACACTTACTTAACTGTTGTTGTGTCAATGCTGTTGAACCTCCAGCGAGAGTTTATATTAAAGTCCTGCAGTTGTGAGCTGGAGTTAGGGAGTAGTTTGGCGTCTGAAGAATGATATATGGCTGACTGTAAATGTGTGACACAGCAGGATAATGAACATTATAATGCGCACTAATGAGGAAAGATCTCAGGTCTTAATGGTGGGTGATTTTAAGCAATTTAAGGGTGAGCTGCTGAGTGAGACTGCCTCACTACCATGAAACTTTACAACTCACGTCTAAGCCTCTGTTTAATCTGTGCATGAGGGTACATTTACATTTCCTCTTTGAATATTACCTCTATATCCAAGAGCAAACTCAAAATGACAACTTTATAGCAGTTTATCTCAGATGGCCATGGGAGCTTGTTCAGTGGATGGAGGAGGAAGTCAGGAGGACAGCAGGCATTATCAAAAGAGCTTAAAGTCTGTGATGAAACATTATTAACCTGAAAACCCCCCCTAACCCACCTCTGAATGGAAAAACCTCTGTCTATGTCTTAAAGTTATGATAATATCTGAGCCAAGAACTATAGACGAGGATTGAATTGAGATATAGTGCGCCTGGGCTGAAAAAGACAACTTTTTATTTCCCGTAGGATTATCACAATAGCCTCATGATACCATAGCATAAAACTTAAAGAACAATAACATCAGTAAAATTACATATTGTAGAAACACTGCAAAGTTCTATAGAGATATTATAGGAATATAATAGGGATTTGTCATTGGTTATATCCACGTGTACAGGGTGTTACAGTAATAGAAAGACAGACATCTGATATGTTGTTAGTTACCTGCCACATGGAAAAGGGAAATACAAGAAAAGGGAGTGTTACACATTCCTTTGGTAGTGGGTTTCAGTCAGATATGCCCAAGAATCAATTAAAAAGCGGAAAATGATTTGTTTTCTAAAAGATTTTGAAGGTTTATATGGAATGAAACATGATGATAAACAGAGACAACAGTAGGCTACATACAGTACGTACAGTCTGTAATAAAATTAAACAGAACAATGGTGAGATTGTTGTGACACAACATACCATTAGTTTGTCTTCAATGCCATGGTGACCATTATAGAAAAAAGCCCACTTGGCAAGATATCTGTGTTTGCTATAACTGAGAAACAGTTAGAGTCAATGTTACAGCACTCATGATTACACAATGTCAGTCTCTGCATGTTGCCTGCGAAGACAAAACTTTACAGCAAACACGAATGCAAAATTAAGAATAGCTTGTAGATAGTGGTTTAAGTGAAACAAAAGAGCAAAAGGGAATTCCTTCTTTGCTGAGCAGAGCAGAACCTTCACAAGCATAAACATTCACTGCTAGAAATTACCCTGACCACTTTGAAAACGGAGAGAGCAGAAAAAGCCAGCGGTGGCAGTCAGACATAAGTTTTTTATTAGAGTTGACACTGACAGAAGCAGCGGCAGCAAGCAGCCATTTCCTGCAGACAGACAGTCTCATTTTCTTCCCTGTCTCCTTCCCAGGAAGACGCACGCTATGGCTCCAGTCCTCTGGCTATGTTAACTGCTACCTGTAACAAGTTTGGCAGCACAAGCCCCGTCAGGGATTCAGCTACACCCGGAAAGACCGGCAGCACTACTCCAGTAAAGAAACCCTACAACATGACCTCTGACCTTCAGACAGCTAAGAACGGGCGGACCGCAGACGGCAGTGGCCTGGCGGACTCCTACACTGGCTCCTTCACCACAGCTGGAGGAGGAGGCGGTGGGCTGCTTACCCCCACTGGAAGCCCCCCTCCTTCGGCCGGAGGCTACACTACAGAATATAACCCTTTCTCCCACTCCTTCCAGACCTCCGTCTCCCAGGATCCGTCTCTTTTAGTGTCCAAGGCCCACGCTACGGCCGACTGCCTTACCAGTGTCTATACCTCGCTGGATATGACACACCCCTATGGCTCCTGGTATAAAGCTGGTATCCACCCTGGCATTACTGCTGCTCCAGCTAATGCCACGTCTTCCTGGTGGGATGTCCACCCCAACTCCAACTGGCTGTCAGCAACCCAGCCCCAGACTGACGGAGGTCTCCAGGCCTCCCTGCAGCCTGTAGCACCCCAGGCCTCCCTTAGCCCACAGCTGCCCAGTTACAGCACCGACTTTACGCCACTCAACCCAGCTCCTTACCCTTCTGTGGGGCTGGGGTCCTCCTCACACCTCCTCCAGCCCTCCCAACACATGCTGCCCCAGGACATGTACAAGCCCAAGCCTGTGCCAAGTGCAGGGCTGATTGAGAGTCCCATGGGCCTAAAGCCTGGTAGGGGCTCAGGGGGCTACAGTGGAGGGGGTGCGCCCACCAGGTCCTCATGTGACTGCCCCAACTGCCAGGAACTGGAGAGGCTGGGGGCCTCGGCTGCATCCCTGAGAAAGAAGCCGGTCCACAGCTGCCACATCCCAGGCTGTGGGAAGGTCTATGGCAAGGCCTCCCACCTCAAAGCCCACCTGCGCTGGCACACTGGCGAGCGGCCCTTTGTTTGCAACTGGCTGTTCTGCGGGAAGCGTTTCACCCGCTCAGACGAACTGGAGAGGCACGTGCGCACCCACACGCGTGAGAAGAAGTTCACCTGTCTACTGTGCAACAAGCGTTTCACACGCAGCGACCACCTTTCAAAGCACCAGAAGACCCATGCGGACTCTGCAATGCAGGGGAAAGCTGTAGCTGTGGAGGGCGAAACAGATCCTAGGAGCGAAGAGAACACAGAGCTCAACACCAGCGCTGTACCCACCAATCCTGTCGCTGACCAAATCACCAATGGAGATGAGAAGACTGGCACACCTAATGGAGTGGAGAGCAGCAGTGGACTGTTGGAGATCTGACTTCATTAAGTCTTCAATCCAGTGGGTTTGTTGTAATGGTGAAAATATCACCTTTTAAATAAAAAAAGACAGTATTTTGTTTCAAGACATACAAAGGATGTCAGACCATGTTTGAAAAGACTTGATAATGATAAATGACTGAACATGTTGCAGGTAGCAATCATTTCATTTTCTCTGGACCACACACACACACACACACACACACACACACACACACACACACACACACACAAAGCCTGCAAACATACACTAGTGCACAAATGTATGCAGACATACACAAATACACACAAGTATGAGCAACTAAGTCAGGATGTACATGGACACACATACGCACATGTGAAAATACACGTGTACAGAAATGAGAAGTATACATGCTTGCACACGCACATAGAAAAGTATGCCTGCATGCACACACACACACACACACACACACACACACACACACACACACACACACACACACACACACACACAGAAGTAAACACACTCATGCACACATTTAGCCTTATACATTTTCTGCCTTTCAAATGAGATAAACCACTGGGGAAATTTAATCTGCAAAAGCAGAAGGAAAAGAGCTCTGAAGCCGCAAAAGGAAAGTAGTTTTAGAAGGAGACTTATGGTTAGGATGGTGGAGTTGATGGAGCATTGCATGCCTAGAGAAAAATCTGATTTACAGCTGTACTTTGATACTTATTCATTATTCTTGAAACAATCAATGGACAGTCTTACTTACTGCTTCTTGTTGCCAAAGACATGTTGATGTAAAGGGTTTTGCATTTAACTTTTGTTTGCTGTTTGCTTCTTACTATGTCTAATTTAATTTCATATTTACATAAATAATCTAATTTATGTCTTAAATTATACACAAGGAATATTATCTTGCACCCTGCAGGAAATATAATGCCTGAAATAACGCAAGATGGTTGAAGCTGGCCAAAAAGAAAATAAAATGCATTAAATTAAGATTTTTTTTCTTATTTATTAGCTATTACGTGGAGTTTGGGATTATGTTTTTAAAGATTTATTTATAGATCTTGAATTTAGATGTGTGCGTAAACTATTTCTATATAATCTTTTAATTGTGAAATCTTCCACACCTGGCAAAGTTATGATTAATAAGGGCTTCCCCTTATTTGTACATACTATATATTTACAACAATATATAGATATTGTTAGGTGTGTTATTTTTCTACTTTTTTTTATGTATTTTCTATATTTTGTGTAACTTTCCACAATGAGCAAGATCTCTATGATGCATCAGTTAAAAGAAACATAAACATAAGAGCTGAATTTGTTGCTCATGGTAGAACTGAACTACCACTGTGTGCTGATCTGTTTTGAAATGAGTGTATAAGATACTGTAAATAGCGATAAAGCATTAAAACCTCGTAAAGGTAAACATGTTGTAAAAGTTGTGGAGTGGAATCATGACAATTTTGGTGCTTTTAAGAGTAAAGAAATTTCAAAAGCATTTTCTTCACTGGTGTTATTCGTATGCAAAAGGTGCTTTAAGATGCAAAAAAAAAATTAAAAGCAGTCGTTCCTTCAGCATGAAGCTCACTCCTCCGCACTTCATCACTCACTGTCGTTCTCTTCATATCTTACTATATTTCCACCTCACCATGGCCAACCAAATACTTTCATTATCTTTTGCAGCACAAACAAAGCCGTCCACTGAAGTGAAGTCTTAACTCCACACAATGACCCCCTTTCAGAGAGCCACTGTAGTTACACTCAAGACAATTACTCCACTCTCCAGCTTGAGAGGGGTAATTACCGAGAGCGATGCTCCAGCAGAGTCAGTAGAGAGGAGAAGAGAGGATTAGGACAGGGGAGCTGTGGTTGTATTGTTTATTGAGGGAGGCGGTCAAACAAAGGAGGCCAATTAAGGCAGGATGCAGGATGAAAGATGTGATGTGGAGATTCGTACGCAGAGGAGAAGCTGGGCTGACCATTGAGTATATTTTACAGTCCGTCAAAAGTCTCTGTGCTGTAGATGACGTTGTCTTAAGGTTGTGCAAGAGTTGAAGTCACGACAAGTGGCCCTTGTGTTTCGTTCTGTCAGGTCATTCAAGCTATATTGCAGACTAATAAAAATACTTGAGGTGGGAGGACACTGCATTAAAAGAGAGATAGCCTCAGGGAAGACTAAATGAAGCCTACAACAGATGTGTTGAGTGCCAGACAAAGTCTTATTCGAAGAGTGAATCTATATAACATATAAACATAGTGGTTTACAGGTGAAACTGATTTTAAAGATGTTAAACAATTTCAGACATATGTTAAAATCCTTATCCCCAGCATGATTGTAAGACTACATATTCCACCAGTCTGGAAAAAGGAAAACAAACACTTTTTTCTAAATAAAAGTAAGTAGTTTCATCACAGAGGTGAAGACCTGTACAGCTGGAACCCCCCTGAAGCTACTGACTCTCCTGTTGTAACATTTACACTTCCCAGGCTGCATGGTTCCAATTTAGGGCTTCTAATGAGCTGTAGTTGAGGTCAATTTATATAAAACGTCCCAGGGCCGACTCTGTCATCAGGGACCGACATGTTTATGGTGGTCTGAAGTGGGCGCACGGTCGAGTCCACAACATAAAAGGCAAACAGGGGGAATGGGGTATGGGTAGGGTGTGTCAGGCCAGCGGGTGAGGGTGGGGGGTTAGGAAGATGGTCAGTGGCTTTTAAAACCTCTGCTGCTACTGGTATTTTCTGCCTTTTTAAAATACACTCCCTCAGTGGTGGTGGCATACTGTAGCCTTAACTTTATTTTTACTTCTTTTATTTAGAAAGCCAGGAAACATTAAGTGTTGCTTCAAATAAGGTCATAAAAAGAAAAATATACATGGAGTGACACATAGGGGCAAAAGAAGAAGCTGGACAATCTGTTCCATATGGTTTGCCCACACGTGCCCCTGTACTCCTTTTACAGAATCAAATCACTGCATTACACAGACTTGTTAGGACTAAAAAGGTTATTACAGTGGATCCCAGACACACCTGTTAAAGCCATCACACAGCCCATTTCCGACCAAACTAACACGAAGAAGTAATTTAAAAACATTCACTCAGGCAGTGTTTAGTTTAGCCATAAGACTTGATGAGTTACATAAACGTTTGCGTAATGAATTACAGCAGGGAGTTTCAGCTCCCTGACATTCCAGCTGTTTGAAATGAAAGAACAACTCATTGTGATGTGTTGAACAAAATGCTAATGAATCTCCTTTTCCTGCTATTATCTGGACCTAACTGAATAGTCAGGTAAAACAATGGACTGTGCTCTGACATAGCCACAGGCATGGGTGAACTACTTAAACCATTCCAATGCGTGCAGGGCAGGGGGGGTTTGTGGGAGGCATAAAGCCGGGACAAAAGCACAGGTGTCTGCAGGTGTGACTGGGTCTCTGTGGCAGAGTGGGGGGAGAAAGGGAAAAGAATGTCAGCACGCCCAGAGGCTCAGCAGTCAGGCCATAAGTAAAAACAAGATAAGGCTTTTTGGCAAAGGGGAAAGGTAAACTGACCTGAGTGAACCATAACATGACCTTAAGAGCAGAAGAGGTCAGGCTACATAAAAAAGGGGTTGAAGAGGAAAACACAACAGATAAGAGAGGGCAAGAGGTAAAAAGGTCATCCTATCTTGCAGATGTACTCTATGTCTATTTTGCTTATCATTTTAGGCCGTCATTAACATTTGTCAGGAATGGAAGCAGCATGTTACAAAACAGCAGACACAAACAGATGTGTCTCTGTGATTAAGTGCTTTTCTTTGTTCATGCCGTAAATTCACCACACACTGTGGTAACATGAGTTCAGATGATGCAACAATCACGTATCTTGCAGCACTACTTCCTTTCTCTCCTCTCTGAATCATTATCACATTGGTGGTGGAGGTTCAACCACCATCTCACTTTTTTTTTTTTTTGGCCTTTTCATGCCTTCATTAGACAGGGACAGCTGAAGATAGACAGGAAATGGGGGCAGAGAGAGAGGGGATGATGCGCAGCAAAGGGCCGCAGGTCGAAGTCGAACCCGGGCCAGCTCTACCCACTGCGCTAAACGGGCGCCCAACACCTTCTCACTTTTGACAAAGCCAGCAGCCGTGCATGTGCCTTGCATCATCACACTTGGAGTGCTTTTCATATTTTCAACTCTAACCGTACAAAGTCACAGTCTTTTCTAGCCCAGAACTGTCTTTAAAGTTTAAAGGGAGTCCTCCCTTGCTGCCCAATGCACCAAATGCGGCACTAAATGAGGCCATTTTGTTTATAGGAACTGTGGGAGGGTTGTGGGTGACTCTGTGCCCCTTTAAAAAGATAATATGCTTCCCATTTAATGGCCTCCGGATGACAAATTGCTTCCAGGGGAAAATTAAGTTACGAAAATTGCATGTGTGACACGTAAAGACATATCCACTCTACTTAGGATGTTTGACATCCATAATTCAATTATACGCAGCAGTAGGTGCAGTTAGGAGTTTTTTGAATAACCACATTTGCCCATAAGGCATGAATAAGAAAAAAAGTACATTCTTTGGCTCTTTGGCTATCAGTGATCACAAGTATTTCTCATCATGTAACCTTAATGTACATTTACTTGATAAATTATTCATTTTACTTCCAGGTTTCAGATTTAAGTTTACTTGAGGGGACCTTTAGTGAGAGCACATACAGTAAAGCTGGCATAGTTTATTTCATTTTGGCCACCATGCAAAGTTTTTTTTCACTGACAAGAGGAATAGCTCTATATCGCTCTTGGATATGGTTGGAAAAGCATTTGGCCAATTATAACCTAATACCCTTACAAATATCTAGAGCGCCCATAAACTGTTCTTTCCTTTTGAAAATGCTTACTATCTTCATGGTATTCTGACTTACATACAGCCCAAACCTCTTGTTTGCTTTTTTTTTTTTTTTAAGTTCAAGCCACTAAATGCTTCCTTGGAACATTTTAAGTGAAGGGATTTGACAGAGACAGTGCAGAAAAGGGGTTGTGGATATATAAAAACACAAAATCCTCAGGAGAAAAGGTAGAGAAAACACAATCAGGGAGACCTGCCACTAAAAGTACAGCGGTAAGTGAGAAATGAGAAGGCGGCCAAATAGCAAATGAATCTGGATTTGGATCAACTGAATGAGGAAACTGAAGAAGGAAAAAGAGTCAGGGAGGAAGGAGGGAGAAGAGAGAGAGAGAGAGACAGTAAGACAGACAGACAGAGAGAGAGAGAGTCAAAATGCAGAAAGAGAGCTGAGTGATTTGGGTTGGAAGCGGGGAGCAGGGAGCCAGGGTTGGCAGGGTTTTGGTGGAGGAGTGTGGTGGTTCAGAAGTCCTCCAGCGCGAGGCGCCAGTGTGTCCGGCGGGGGCCCTGACCATGAGCTGCCTCACCCCCCGAGAGCCACGGCCACAAACCCCCTCTCCCCCTTCACCACCAGCACCGCCACCCATCCAACCCAAAACCCACTGGCAGGCAGCGCTTCACTGAAGCTGCTGCTGCTGCTGCATGTTTATTTAATATTCTGAAGAAATTGAAATATCTTTGTGGGTTAACACACATACATACACAATTACATATCACTCACCCGCACACACATACATACTCGCACACATACGTTCACACACATTACCACCACAATATATAAATAAATAAAGTAGAGTAATAACGTTCTCTTGATCTGTGGCCAAGAATAGAGTTGGAGAAAATCTTTTTCAAATGGTGTTTTCAGAAGCGTAGAGGGAGGAGCGTGAATGTCTGACACTGCATGTTGCCTGAGCAGGCGGCGTGTCTCAGACTGACTCCCACAGAGGAGAGAGAGCATTACCAAAGTGGTTGACAAACAAGAAATAGTTCCCATGAGACAGGAGCAGAGTAACTGCAAAATAAATATTTAAATATATTATATTTAAATTTGCTGCTAGATTTCAAATGTTGGTTCCACCATACAGGGAACCATTTCACATGTTAAGCATATGAGCAACTCTGAGTGTGTGGTCTGTGAATGAGAACATGTATATGAGGCGTTTGTGAAGTGTTAAATGAATAAAAGTGCATGCCAGCCTTTTCCTGTGTGTGTGTGTGTATTCATGCACACACACACACACACACACACACACACACACACACACACACACACACACACACACACACACACACACACACACACATCCATAATGAGTCTCTGATCATTACAAAGCAATTCCTTCAGACAGAAATCCCTTAAACAGCCTTGGTTTTTGGGCTTCATGCTATCCCCCTTCTGTCTCCTCTCTCCTCAACAGCCACCAACCACTGCTGCTGCCAAAAATAACACAGGAGCGCCACTCGAACCCGCGCCTCACCACAGCACAGCTTGGCCGCAAGAGAGGGATCAAAACACACACAAAAAAGGAAACACATCATATTGTGGAAGGAGGGAAAAAGAGCATTCATACAGCTCCATGCTTGAAGATATCTACTGATGATTTTGGCAACCAAAGAACCACACACACTAATGCGCCAGGCCAAGACAGGGAAAAGGAAAGTGTGTTTGTGGATGTGTGTGTCTATGTGTGCATACATTTTGGATGTCCTGTAAACTCTAAGACGGCATTCATTTCTGATCTCATTCAGTCACTGATTTAACCACAAGCTCAATAAAAACACATTATCACGTTATAGGTCAATAAATTAGGGCTTTCAGCTGACAAATTAAGGCCCGGTGAACAAAGCGAATTAACGCTGAAAGTATGAATAATGAGTAGGAGGGGTATACTCTGGTCCCGGATAAATCATGGTGCTTTGATTGTAGGTTTGGGAGTTCAAATGGGAGACAACTTTACTCATTGTCATGGCCGGTTCACTTTGTGTTGCACTTGGCAAAATGTGCTTATCCACACGGACACACTGATGCCAGTGAATGAAGCCATCAGAGTGCAAGCTCTATTTCAACGGTGGCCAGCAGGGGTTTACGAGAAAACCATCATGAGATTAATTGTCCAGCCACAGAAATAAAGGAAATGATGGAAAGGTGGAAAATGTACTGAAATATTTTATGGAAGTGCTGCTACATTAGTTGGGCAGGAGGTTCTGAACGTGTGGGTCCGAAGGATTTTAAGGGTCTGCACGACTCCTCCGGGTATTCACCAGAGCAAAGGGATCCAAGCTAAGCAAAGAAACTCCACCAAAATTAAAGTTGTCCTTCTAGGGTCTTATTCTATAATTAATTGCATTACCATCACTTTTTGCTTGCCTAGATTATAAATAATATTTTCTATTTTATTTAAGCTTTATTTAGCCAGAGAAAATCCCAATGAGGCTGAGGTCTCATTTTGAATGGTGCCTTGGATACAGAACATAATAATAAAAAAAATATAAAAGAAATAAGAATAAAAGCAACTATCAAATGTCATATAATGCATAGTGTTAAAAAGTACAACTCCTCATATAACATATAACAAAGGGTAAAGGCTGCATAGGCCTATTGTCAATTCAACAGATTCTTAGTTGTATATTTATATTTCACTGTGTTGCATTTTGATTTGCAGGACATTCACTGTTGATTATATATAAATATATTCATTTCATTTTGGTACGTTGAATTTCTTTTATTTAATTGTAGTATGGAATTTTCTTCTTATTATAATAATAATTTTGATTAGATTTTTTCACGTAAAGCTCCATGTACCTTTGTTTTGAAAGGTGCTTTATCCATAAAGTTTGTTGTTATTTTATTTTATTTTTTTGCTTGTTTTTTTATAGATGTATAACTGTACATAGCAGTTCATGTCATTTTTGTTAAGTCCTGTTTATTTATGCTGTGTTTGTACACTGGGGGCAAAAAACTCCTTGTATGTGTGCACACAGCTGACCAATAAAGTGATTCTGATTTATTATTGAAGGGTTTATCTTTTTGAGTGCATGCCACAGACAGTCTGGGTCCAAACACTCATCTTTAGTCACTCTACCAAACTAGTGAAATCCTCCGTGCTTTCTGTGTTGCTCTTGAGTTGAGCTGACAGGTGCCAGACAACCCAAAGCACCAACAAAGCCCCGACTGAGAGGCTTGTCGGAGGGCAGATCAGTGACTGGCTGTCGCCCTCTTCTGGTTGATTGCAGTCATAACAAAGTACTTCCCCCAGGGAGGCAGAATGCATTATAAGTGGTCAGGCAAAACAAAGGCTCTCTCGGTAAATACTTGCTCACATGCAGAACCAAACGCGGTAGAAACAACTAACATTTACGCAGGTACAGTTGGCACTGGCACTTACTTGAGTACCGTACTTACATTTTCTGGTACTTTTTCCCTCCACTGCAGTTGTCTCACAGCTGCAGTGGGAAGATTTCAGCTAACTGCTAGCTGCAAAAAAATAACGTCACACTCATAAAGTACGCACGTTTTTTTTTTTTTTTTTTTTTGTTGCTTTAAATGCATTATTAACCTTTTTTAGACATTTTCCTTTTGGTACTGTGTTAGGTTAAATGCGTTTATTCTACTGTACTAGCTTTATGCTCAATGTTAAATGGACAACTTCTACTTTTTGGGTGACTATTTCCACATTGTGAGAGAGGTAACGTTTTCTCCCCATGTTTAACGTAAGTAACTCATTCACCTGTTTCTCACAATCGTCCATGAGGTCGCTGTCTGTGTGCTACAACCGCGTCGGTGTTTTCCGGTGCGCGAAACGAACGAACCCAAAGCGTCCGCGGACCAATCAGAAGTCGAGTTTCTCTGGGATCCGTCTCACGTCATATCTGTGCTGCGCATTTCTAAACTCGGGAGGGCGGGGAGGGTGGGCTTCGTTCGTCTACTCTTCACATGTTGTTGCTTCATTATCTGTCTTTTTTTGGGGGCGGTGGGGGTTAAATACCGTCAAATGAAAGTGTCTGCTTTGGTGGGGGGGGTTAACCATCCGGAACCGATCGGCTCTGTCTGCGTGAAATAGGGAATGAACGACGAGACAGCACCGGACAGCTGGAAGAGAAACTCCGGGTGCTCCAGGTGAAGATGCTATGCTACCATAGCACAGTGGCTAACGGGGAGGCGGTCTGACCCTTTAGATCCTTTTTTATTATTCAAAAAATAAAAAACCTGCAACAATAAATCTGTTAGCTCTGACTAAACACATCGATGTCAGGTAGCTTCAAAATAAAGTGCCAGAAGTGAGACTGAAAGAGATCCAGGTACCGACATTAGTTTACTGTTATTAACTTCCACCTTTGGTTATTAAGCTGTTAGCACAGTAATGAGAATAAACTTATATGGAACTTCATAATAATCTGTTATTAGTGTACACAGTTCCCTGTAGGGAACACACCGGACCCAGTAATCTGTTGTGGTTAGTGTTTGTTATTTAGCCTACTCTCATTGATAGAAATGAGGTGGAGTAAATAATATAAAACACCTGTCAATATAGCGCAATACACCTCAAAAAGAAGCCCAACATCTCTCTAAAAACAGATTGTAATCTTCATGAAGGTAGGAGTTATTGCTTGACTGTTGTATTCCAGTACTAACTACTACTATCTAATAAACTGGCATCACAGTGTAGACGTGTAACATTGCATCCTCCAGTCTTGCATTTTTATTACTACTCTCTTTAAATACAATTATTTATAATAAGTTTTCTAATACCCTTTAGCTTTGTATAAATAAATACTTGACAAAATTATAATTGGTATTATAAAATCTGTGATGGTTTTACTACTGATATTCCTGTGGCCACAATGTAAAGGAGGTAAAGGGAAGCTTAGTTTATGGTTACTTTCAGAGTAAGTTTTATAGATTTGAACAAGCTGGACATTGTTTCTAGAAAGACACATTCAAGTCAATTTTCAGAGCATCGTAAAATGCAGTAAATTCCTGTCACTCTATAGCTGTCATCCATTAAAAGCAATAAAAGGTTATCATAGCAAACAAAAGGACAAGAACACATTCCTGAATTAATCATGCAAAGACTTATTCAATGTTTCTTAAAAGGTAGGAATAACGCTATTTTCTAAACAGTCCTTCTCATGCTGGGTTTTTCTTTTGTTTAGTATTGAGCAAATGCTGGCTGTGAATCCCGGAAAGACGCCCATCAGTCTGCTGCAGGAATATGGAACGCGGATAGGCAAGACCCCAGTGTATGACCTGCTGAAGGCCGAGGGACAGGCCCACCAGCCCAACTTCACGTTCCGCGTCTCCGTCGGAGAGATCAGCTGCACCGGCCAAGGGCCCAGCAAGAAGGCAGCCAAGCACAAAGCAGCCGAGGCTGCTCTGAAGATGCTCAAAGGAGGCCTTGGAGGTCCCGCCGGAGTTGGTGTTGGAGTAGACGGTTTTATTGGGGTTGACGTGTCTACTGATGGAGACGGGTCAGTTTCTTGTTTAATTGTTTTCTTTACACAAACTCTAAAGTTCAAATGAAACTTGACTCAGTTAATGTCAGCATGACAAAGCGTTTTGAGACGGAGATCTGTGTGGTTTCATTACTTCCTCTTCTGTTTTTGTTTTATCTCATCTTCTGCACAGCTCCCAGTCAGAGATGAAGACCTCAGGCAGTTCTCAGCAGTCTGAATGTAACCCTGTAGGAGCTCTGCAGGTGAATAAACAAAAATAACTACTGTAGTTTAAGGTTTTGTGTTGACTTGGTTAGTTGCATGCCTTTTTGATTTTATAAGTATTCACCTGTATGCTTCTTTGCCAGGAATTGGTGGTGCAGAAAGGATGGCGTTTGCCAGAGTACACAGTCACCCAGGAGTCCGGTCCAGCACACCGCAAAGAATTCACCATGACATGCAGAGTCGAGAGATTTGTTGAAATTGGTATAAGGAATCACTTTATTAAGATTTTGTTGTGTGTATTTGCAGCTTTTGTCTCTTTTTTTGCAATATTTAATGAATTAACATGGCAAATGTAAACTGTCTTTATAAATGGCATGCAGAAAACTAATTGAATGTCATGAACATCATATGTGCTGCATGTTAGGTGCTGAGTAATTTCTGACCTTCACTAACCTATACTAGCAACACCTGAATTGCATGTGCATAGATAGTTCTCTGGCACAGCTTACAGTTGCCTCTGATAGACTGAAATATTAATGTCCCATTTTAACAAGATTTAGATCAGGCTAGTTAAATTAGAGCACATATCAAGCAAACTCTTTGTTTGATTCTGTTTATCAAAGTCTAAATGAATGAATATCAATAAGTCAAAGTTGTCATCAATCTGCGGTCATGGCTTGTTCCACATTACTCAATATTACTCAGTCTCCTTCTCCGCTCTAGGAAGTGGAACCTCCAAAAAGCTAGCCAAGAGGAACGCTGCAGCTAAGATGTTATCGCGCATACACGATGTTCCAGTGGACCTGAGGACCAGCAATGACGCTGACACAGAGGATGACACATTCAACATGGTAAAAAAACAAACAGAAATAAAATTCCTCTGTGCACTAGCCTATAAAGATCCTGCATGTTAAATTATTTGACACATTACGGGAAGGGATGCACAACGTTGCATAACCTGTAACTAAAACCCAATTAACAAATGTCAACAAACAAAATGTTTGCATTACATAGTGTGTAATTACGTCTGCAATTTCCAGTTGTTTGTCCTTCAAATGTTATGCAGAAAACCTTAAGCTATGCACCCCATTACCTCCTTTCTTGCTTGTAAATCTTGCAAAGCGATCATAATAATGTTTATTTAATTACCTTTATCTCCTCTGCACACACAGCACATGGGGAGCAGAGCTGAGTCAGGCAAAAGTAAAGGCTTCAGCTGCACGTGGGACTCCTTGCGGAACTCTGCTGGAGAGAAGATCCTCCAGCTCCGCAGCCACCCTCTGGGCATGCCCTCCGACTCCAACTTCTGCTCTCTGCTGAGCGACCTGTCTGTGGAGCAGCGCTTTGACGTCAGTTACCTGGACCTAGGTCAGTTCACAAGCGATAGCATTAAGAAACTGACTTTCACTTCTGCAGAGCACCACATTCTGACAGCTTAGGTTCAACACTGAAAGGTTAAAAAGAAATGTGCAGTCAACCGACATCACTGGCTGTATACATAAAGAGCTGCGTTTTAGTTAGGAACATGTAAATATAATGAATGGGTTGGGCTGACACTGCATACGTAAACCTCTGACTGCTTTCACATCTGCTTTACACCATTTGCACGAGCCAAGACTTTCACAGCATTATTTTTACATTTTGATGGCAGCATACCAAAAAAACAAACAAATGGCATGTTGTGTGGTTTCTATTACTGTCACCAGATATGGAAGAAGTAGCCCACAGCTGCATGTTGTCACAGTTTTATCTGTGGACAGCACTTCACAAACGGACCAGAACTTTAAGCTTTTTTTTTGAGTGGCACGTTTCAACTAATGTAGTGCTGAATTTACTAGTTGAATTAGTGATATTTATTTGTTACTTGTACTGGAAGTTGTTGAGGAGCCAGCACTCAGTGAGTTTGAGATACACAGTTATGTCCATATGATTTATCTAATAAACATAGATTCATACCTTTTTATTTTATTGAGACACACAGAACAGACAGCTAGCATATTGTGAGGAGATATTCACTGAATTTGAAAACATTTTTATTGGAATAGAGTGGCTGACCGCACCTTTAAGTGACACTTAATCTAACTAGTCTGATATCCCCACATCCCAGAAAAATAGAGGGTACTAATAGCTGGAAGTGAATGTAAATCTGCTCCTTCTTGTCAAAATTAAGGTAATTCGCTCTAATCATTTTAATGTCTTTTCAGCCATATATCGCTACAGAGTTTTAAATGTTCAAACATCAAAATAATAAGATCGTAACTGAAGTATGGCTGGTATCTGGGTTACTTTCAGCATGTAAATCACAGTGACATTTATGGTTAGAGTATGAAAAAGGGTCGTAACTGTTAAATCCTTCATCAGATTTATAATGGAGATAGAAATGCCTATGAAATTGACTATAATGGAGAATGAAAGACATCCTCTACATAAACAAACGATGGTGGAAATATCTGTGCTATATTCAAAATCTTGCTTAATCCTGCTGTTTGAAGCAAACAAAACAAAGTCATTGTTTAAAAAAAGAAAACATTTGTGTTCTTTCTTGTTTCAGAGGAGCGCAGTCTGAGCGGCCTTTGCCAGTGTCTAGTGGAGCTGTCCACGCAGCCAATCACAGTGTGCCACGGCTTTGCTCCGAGCATAGACGCTGCTCGAGCCAATGCAGCCCACAATGCACTGCAGTACCTCAAAATCATGGCTGGAGGGAAATGATCAAGTCATCTGCCTCCTCACAGACTCAAACTCATCACGCCAGGATACATTTCCACTTTGGATGAAGGAGGCACTTTTGTGATGAGTTCAAATAACATGAATTACCTCAAATTTGGAGAAGGAGACTTTTTCTGTCCCTAGATGAACCCCTGGAGCCCTTTTTTTTTGTTGTTGTTGCGTCGATTTCCTTTTTTTGCCAAAGAAGATTTAGTTGCCCAAAACATCTCATACCCCTCTCCCAAGACATTTTATTTGAAAATGCATTTTCAATAGTGTTTGTTTGCTCAGCAACCATATGCAGCACTGTATGTTCCTCAAATCTAAAGTTTAAGAAGTCTTTATCTGAAATTATGAATGGTGCTCTTGCTGTGAGTTCCCAAATAACTGAAGACAAATTTTGATGCAACAAAAAGTGCAAAAGTTCAAAGGAGTTTGTAGAAATTGGACTATGGAATCGCCAATTATTGGTGCTTTTGTTTAATCCCCATTCCCATGGATGAACGTAAGAAAAGAATTTCCAGCCGTGTGCCGAAACGTGGAGAGAAATGGACTCTGCTGAATAAGATATAAGAGGAAAACAATTTTAAAGACTGCCCTGTTTTCAGATGAGCCTGATGAAATTGTATTGAAAATGTGGCTTTTGTTGTATGTTCATCTGAACCCTAAAATCTCAAACTGTTAGTATCTGTGATGTATTTAATGTTCGGCCTTAAAGATTTAAATATTTGAGATTTTTCTTGTTTTAAAACTCAGTTTAAGATTACAGTCAGTTGAAACTCACCCTGTTATCTTTGTTTAACATTATGAACTTAAATAAAGTTTAAAAGTAATTGTGAAACTCTTAAGCGTAGTAGAAATCCAGAGAAGAATCAGTAGACTCAGATGGCTGAAATCAATATGAATTGTCCTTAATGTGTTTAATTTTGCCCCTTTAGAGACTTCGTTGCTAGAGTTGGGCTTCTGTTGATGCAACACGATTATGAGAACACTAAGAGAGTATGAAAACACAGTGTGAGTCATTTCTGTCTATTTAATTGTGATGATTAAAGAAAGAAATTACAAAAAAACATTACAATTACATTTAAAATTGACTTACTGGTCCCATTTACTCCTGAATTTTAAAACATTGTCAAGTGTAATAATCACAGCTTGAAAATTATAATTTTTTTCTATTGCTCTTCTTTTAGCACTCAGAAGCTCTAGGAATGCATTTCAGAGTAAAACAGACACAAAGTTTGTGATTAGCGGGAAAAGTACTGTGAGTCTTCTGATAAAGCATTGTTCTCCTTATAATAACATATTAACAATAATGTTAAAACCCACCTTTGACTTTTTAATATCATAGACCAGACAAGCAAAGCTGCCACATATTTTATGTGGCGTTTCAATGTTATCAATATTCCCAATATTGTTTTGTTTATAATGTTGTTTATATTTTTTGTCTATGATTCCTGTAATTGATGACGTTGATTCTCCAGATTATATCCTCCAACTATCTGTTGTGACTCGGTGTATGATTTTATTATCACCCACTTTACTGTATTTGCATATCGGTTGATACACTGCCTTGCACTCATCTAAAAAGTATTGAAAGTAGTAAGCAGTTTGCACTACTTGGAAAGATACTGTCCTTTGCACAATGCAAGCTGACCAACTTTCTGTACGTCTCCCACTGGTTTACAGTACAGTGTGTTAGATGTAACCTCATTATCTGAAGAGGCAGATCTGCATATTGTTTTCTTATTATTAAAAAAAGGAACTTAACTTCTAATTTTTAGTGAATTTTAGGTGCTGAGACCATTGACATCAATGCTGATGTTGCCCAGTTTTAGAAAAACAATTCACTTTAATGTGAACTCCATGTGAAATTGACTGTTTCCAATAAAGGATTTTTGTAAACAACTGCCAACTGCTGTTGTAATAACCTGCACATGCTCTAAATTCCCTGTTGAATTAACATTGTAATAAAATACAGTCCACACAGTATATCATCAAGACCTTTGAACAGTCTTATGTTTACGTATTCACAATATTCTGTATTCAGTGCGAGCACTGAGGAGAAACTGAGTGCTTTGCAAATTTGGAACTTTATTACTGCTTCAGTGTACGTCCTCATGTGACCAAGTCTCTTACAGTACCATGACATCTTAATCTGTTGGGCCTGTTTGACTGGCGGTCTTTACTTGGAAGTGCTTTTCAAATCCACAGTGCAGGAAAAGGTCCACAGGCAGTAAAACACTGCTTAGAAAGTTGTTTACAATGGAGTTCCTGGTTTTCTGTCATCTGCGTGTGTTAAATGAGGAGCTGCCTTCTTCATCCGCGTAGCCGCTGCTGTCTGACTGCATGCTGTCGCCCCGCACCACTTCACCTACACAGGGACACAAACAGTCAGGCAGCACATCCATGCACTGTATACCACTGTATAAATGCAGCTGCAGTGTGACCTGATTAGACACACAAAGGAACATACAGCACTGTATGTTCCTAGTGAAAAATACACCTGCTCAGTGACCTGTATACACATGTGCTCACACATTCATCATTTTCTACATACATTTGTTTACTGTATTCAATTCCTCACACATCATATCTGACCTCAATACAAGACCTACAGTGATCCCAAAGTAACATATTCAAGTTTAGACATTTCACACCCACAAATTGGTTTGTGCATTTAATACACACGTCTTTGTGTGAATGCTGAGCCAAAGCGTTCTGGTTACAGCAGCTGTTATTGTGTTAACTGGCTACACCCTTTTCTTAACACATGTAGAACCATTTGAACTGTGTGAATGCTGTTTTTGTTCTTAATGGGGTCAGCATTTTGGTGACCACACAAACAATTATGACACATTATGTTCCTCATGTTCCTATAAAATATGACTGCGTGTAGCAAAGCAACAGTTTGCCTTTGATCTGTGATCATACAAAATGTTTTAGACATACTATACCTTTGCATAGGCTTTTTTTAAACAACAGGGAAGTTGTTTTTG
This sequence comes from Dicentrarchus labrax, assembly GCF_905237075.1. NCBI lineage: Eukaryota > Metazoa > Chordata > Actinopteri > Moronidae > Dicentrarchus > Dicentrarchus labrax. The sequence goes on along the minus strand of NW_026136711.1, from coordinate 24,662,409 downwards.
TAGTATCTGATTGTCCAAAATCTTCCTCTCCTGCACTGTGTACCTATGGAAACAAAAGATATGAAGTTTATGTTATATACTGTATGTCTGTTTTGACTCTTGTATCATCTTGTATTTTAAGAAACAATATCATGAACGATTATATACCATTATGGCTGAACAATGTATTGTTTCACCATGAACATTATATGCTACGCTTTTAGGATACTATGTAACAATCTAAACTACAATATTTACTGATGGAATATCAGTGGTTCAGTGATCATCAGGTTATCCACGTAAATATATATGTCATTTTTCATATCTTATCTTAAAGACAAACAGTCTTAAAGATAAGATATGAGAAATAATGAACATACTGCCATTTAGCCTAATCTAATTACATTTAGTTTACAGGATTTGCAAGCGTGCTTGTTCTGAATGACCAATCAAAATCACCCTGAGAGTGGACTGTTTAGCTTAAAAAGCAGATATCTATTTTAACAACTTATTAGGAAGAAGAAAGAAACTGTAGGAAAGAAAAATGTTGTGGAGCAACAACATTCACTGTGTTGACAGTACTTTTCCACTCTTAACACAAAGAAACTCAATTTATTTTGACCATTAATCACAAAGAGCCATGTATGATGAGTCAATTGCCTGAACCAAACAACGAGGATGATACTCTAAAGATCCCCTCCAGACATGTATTAAGATATATATATAAATATAGTCTTGTCTTGGGACGATGTGTGTCGTAAAAAAGGCATATACTCCTTCTACCTAATTTCTTTTTAATTTCTTTTTTAGGTTTTTCTTACTGGACACAAGATGTCTCTTACTTCACTGTAAAGTCCATTCTCAGTATTTGTGCACTGCTGGCTTCAAGTTTCTACATCGCCCCTTAAAATCAGATTTCCAATGAGCACAGAGAAACTTTCCACTTTCAGCAGATGAATGTGAAAACATCCTTCATGTTTAAAAAATCTGCAAACCATATTTCTGACTGGAGTGGATCTTGAAACTCAAATTTTAATTTAATTAAAAGAAATGTTAGTATCAAAATCTCTTCTTTGTTGTCAGCTTTTTGTTGAATGCTTTCATCGTGTTTCTTGAACTCATTTATGGAAGAGGTTTGTAATTTAAAGAAGTATGATAATCATGGACTTTAACCAGGATTAAGTATGGAGTATTTAATTATATTGCCATGCTATATTCTGATGATGGTGATGATACAAATGCTACATATACTTTATCTGGAGAAACGTTTCTTTTAAATATTGCAATTTATAAAAACAAAACGGACAAAAAAATATACAATATGTTATTTTTCCCCCCATCGTTCCCCCACATTCAATCTATGTGCAGTACAGTTGTAACTACTGTACCTCCTCCAGGTCAAAGGAGTTGCCCTGTTGCAGGCTACTGGAGATGTGCCCCAGGCCCTGAGGTGTCAGTGGATTCAGGTACTGGCTTTTCCCCTCGTTAAATGACTCCTCACGTGTCTGGACAGCTGAAGTATGACCGGAATCTGGCGTGTTCAGGGAACAGGAAGAGATGTTGTCACCCTCCCAGCCAGTCACAGTGATGCAGCATTGGGTGAGGCTACCACTGGAGGCTAGGACAGGAAGTGATCTGGATGAACCTGTGTGTGAGTCCTCGTCAGGCTCAGAGACAGTAGTTTGTTTATGAGATCCAGGACATGGTCTATCAATGCGTTCTGTCTCTGAGGAGATAGGAGGTAAAGTGTTTGTTTTTGGACTATGTGTGCAGAAAGGCGCCTGGTGTATGCTCTCGACTATCTGCGGACAGATTAGATCATACGTAACCTTGGCAACTGGTTTTAGAGCAGTCCTTGTGTCACTTTGAGTTGAGTCCAGCTCTGGATGATATAAAATAAACTGATGACCTGTTTCTATGACCGTTTCTCCTGATAATGATGATGCTAGAGATGTTCTTACAGGGTAAGTCGTGCTGTCAAGGTCTGCTGTGTTATCTGTTTGTTTACCACCCTGCGTCTCCTTATGACAGATGTTATTTCCATTTTGAAGAGTTTCTGTGTCCGCAGCGGTCTGCTGTGCTTGCTCCTCTTTCCCGCTGTCACAGAATTCATCACCATCTGCAACCAGTCTGACATCCACAGCTGAATTACATTCCTCCAAATCTAGTTTCTTGTTCACCCCAGTCTTGACTTTGTCCAGTACGATATCCACAACTTCGGGGAGGCTGGACCTTTTCCTGGGTGACGGCTGTGGAGAGGTGGAGTCTGACTCGCGAGGAGAGCCCGTGTAGAGACACATCTTGGAGACGGTGTCCTTCAGCCTCTCTACTGGAGAACGTGGCTCGCTGCGGACGCTGCTCCTGAAGCGTTCGATCCTCTCCACGGGAGATGAGAAGTTAAACTCAGGTGTAGCCAGTTTCTGTAGAGGAGTGCGGGACACGTGAGAGTAGAGGGAATAGAAAGCGTTGGCCATTGCTGTGAGCACTTGCACTTGTCTGAAACGACCTGTGGAAAGAATAAAAATGTAAATTATTACAAGTAAAATGGATCTCATTTACTACATCCCAGTATTATTTCACCTTATCACACAATAAATAATATTATACAGTTCACATGGCAAAGATAACTTACAGAAGAGTGATTTAACAACTGTTTAGTCTTACTAGCTAGAGAAAGGCTGGGGTCTTCCTCTCGTATCCGCCGTAGCTGTGAGTCCAGGAAGAGGCGGAAGTTGATACCCTGAGCCACAGAGGGGAAGGTGAAGAAGCGAGGAGGGATGCGAACAGTGACCTGTGGCTCATCGCAACCGAAACCCAACTCATACAGTGTCTCCTCTGCATCCTCCGAACACAACTGCAGGACCTCTGATATACTAGTGTGCATGTGAGAAAAAAAGTTCCCCTGTTAAGCCCTGTGAGGCCAATTTGTGATTTTGGCCTTTATATATAATTGACTTGAAAGTTGTACTCAAGCATGTGCAATGCTTATTAAGAGAGTTACAGAGTGCTTTACAAAATAATGAGATATGGGACCAATAAATATAACTGAAAACAATAAATAAAGAAAACAAAAGGATGAAATACTATTAAACAGAATAAAAACCGTATATATCATTCAGGTAAAAGCAAGAAAACTGATTTGGAAAGCAGCAACATGTCAGGTCATTCAAAGGCAAAGAGCAGCCTGGGTATTAGTCTTCATACCTACAGAATAATAAACCTTTTAGACGTGTTGAAGCCTCACCTGGATGTAGTTTTACAGGTGGAGGAGGAGAGGCAGCTGGAGGCCATGCTGTGGCCCAAGTTCAGTGACGGCAGACATAGTGCCTGGCGAGGGGTACTATAGAGGAAACATGTGAAAAGTTATGACGTGGAAGAAACATCCAGCAATTTGAAGTATTAACCTTAATAATAACACACAGTTGCACTTCCGAATGTAGTTAGACTAGTCAGTTGTTAGACTGGTCCTTTAAACAAGGAAGAGGTCGGACACTAACCTGGTGAGTCTGCTGTGACCTTGTTTGGAAGATGGAGGCTGGGAGAGGCTTCACGGTCCGCACAGATTGAGGAAAGGAAGAAAAATAACAATTCATTCAACAATACAATTCTTAATAAAGTGTCTTTAGTGTTGATTTAGTAATTTCAGAGACACATGTCGTCAAATATTCTTTCAAAGGTAAAAAAAAGTCCACATAACGGACCACAGTTTAGCCGATCAAGTGATTAATGAGTGCTATCTCATTTACACTTTACAGTAAGAACAGCCTCAGTATGTTTGGGTGTAACCAGGACCTAAAAATATCAGCGAAGAGACACTGCTGGAGTTAACTGTGTTGGTGGTGAGGTGGGAATTAAATTGAACATAGTGTTTGGACTGTGTAGTTCACATGCCTCTAGATCTGATAGATCTAAACATCAAAGACAGTTCCGCTCCCGCCCGAATGAATCGTGTGTTATTCTTGTGCAGCAAATAGGAAGTGGGTTTAAAAATACAGAATGACCTCTGTCTGTACAATGATTAAAGCAACATGGATTCATGTTAACTAATATTCACTAATTAAATAGCCCAACATTCCTCGTTTCTTGTTGTTTGCAACTGTAAGATTGCAGTTGCTACTCACCCAGCTTCAGACGTAATTTCTCCACCATTTAACACAGAAGCTGGAACAAAGAAGAATGTGTTGATATGCATCTGAATGTCAGTTTCACGGTTTATTTGCAAACATGTGCCCATACAAATATGTGTCTGTGTATGTGTTACTCAAGTGAAATTTGGATTAAGAAGACAGCACACCTAGGCGTACAGTCATTAACACTTCATGCCTAATCTTGTTAACAGAAGCTGTCAACTGCTGAAAAAAAGACCTTACTTACACCTCACTTACCAGAATGTCATTCAAAGATTAATTCATATTGTAGTATTGGATTCATATACAAAAGACCAAAGGACATATAAACTTAACAGCAGTAAGCGATGAAAAACAAAGGCATTATGCAATTCTTTACCCTGCTGTTACACCCCAGGATATGAGTTTCATCACTTATATGGTAAAATAATATGATATTTTGATCTTCCAAAAACTATTATATAACTTTCTATTCAGATGCAAAAACTGTATGTGTGGCCTTGATAGTTCTGTAAAGGTAAGTGTAGTTACATGTCATATAAAAAAACAGAAATCTTTTATAAATCATTCATTTTTGAGGTATTAACAAAAAAATAGAACTTCCTACCCAACACTTCCCCTTCTCAAAACATATCCTTCTTGGCAGAGGTACAGTAACACTGGACATTTTAGTAAAATATTACAGTTGATATGAACAAACGGATCAGTCTCTCTTTGTGCGTCTTTGTCATCACTTTAACAAACAATGCATTAGCTTGTTGCACCTCATTTTCCTACAAGGACATTTCCTGCTTTGTGTGCGTGTGTGAGTGTGTGTGTGTGTGTGTGTGTGTGTGTGTGTGTGTGTGTGTGTGTGTGTGTGTGTGTGTGTGTGTGTGTGTGTGTGTGTGTGTGTGTGTGTGTGTGTGTAGCCTACTTACCATCAGCACCAAGACTCAACTCATCGTCAAAGTGGTTGGCTTTCAGCACAGATTCTAAAGAAAAGAAACACATAGTCAACACATTCAGTCATTTCATACGTAGTTTCACATTATATCTTAATTTTCTGAATTTATCAACTGTAGGTGTGATTGGTGGAAAGTACTTATTTTTCCATTTAATGCTACTTTCTGCTATTACTCCACCACAGTTGAAGAAATATTGTTCTTTTTACTCCTCTATATTTATATATAGCAACTATTTACTTCACTGATTAAGATTTTACACACAAAACATACAGTGAGTTTATCACCTATGATGCACTGTTATAGGTTAAACTGCTCAACACTATATAAAATAATTACCAGCTGTTTTCAGTATTTCAACAATATAATACCATTATATTCACAGTAACAATTTATTCTGAATTAAAGTATTTTTAGTCCACTTTGCTGATTGTAGTTACATACTTTTACTTATGTGACTTTTGCTTGCTTAGTATAATGGAGTATTTTTATTATGCAGTAATGCTACTTAAGTAAAGGGTTTAGATACTTCCACCACTGCTGGTGACTATGGACAGGACTTAAGACAAAAGTTTTTTATGTTACACATTTGAGTTGATTTGCATTTACTTCATGCAACTATAAATATGTTAAGTGCATCACACATATCGAACTTGGTAAATTATTAAACGGTAAATGGCACATTGCTGTCTGTAACAAGGCTTCCTTTCTGTTCATACTCACCAAAACTCAGCTGACCAGTGTTTTCTGAGCGGGGCTCTGACCTGTGAGATATAGCCCAATATTAATGCTTAAATACACACGCACACACAAATATCTAGTCAGTGACATTTGAATGCTTCTTCTATCAAATAAGTGATTGCGTTTGCATAGATAGTCTCATCTGGATTATGATATCAGCCTAGCTCCAGTATATGCTTGTTCGAACCACTTAGACCAACTTCCTACTCAGCTTTCAACAGGCTGCTCAAACTTCCTCTTGTATAAATGTTCACATGCTGAGCAGAATTAACGTCTTAACACCTCCAAACCAATCCGGTAATTTTCACGTTGAGTTCGCAGAATGCATTAACTGTCCCATCACCCCTTTTACTGTATTCTTACTTAGTGTTAGGAGCCGTTTAGACGCTGACACACTGCATGTGGAACATCACTGATTACCACCAGTGCAGCTTCCTTTTCAATGACTGAAATAAGAGACATTCAATAATGTCTGTGTGTGCTGACGTCCCAACAGGAAGAAGGCAGTGTTATTTCTGTCTAGTTATGTAATTATTTTACTCTAAACCATAAGGACATTTTGAAAAAGGTCAAAGGGCTCACGAGTTGTGTGCTTTCTTGGACTTACCCTGACAGTAAGATTTTTACCATAATCAACATTACCTTAAAAAGCAGTCTGCATACTAACATTATGGTTTTACAGAAATAAACAAGCTTATTTTCCCCAAATGGAACTGTAAAAATACATCATTTATGGCTATTGTAGCGAACACAGTACTGTGGCTTCCTTACCACGCTGTCTTCCTGGAACACCTGACCTCAAAGAGTTTCCACTTTCTACTTACTCTTTGTTAAACCAGTTTCCAGCGACTGCCACATTGTCCTTAAGAGCCTTTTACAATCAGGGCTAAAAAAATGTCATCTTAAGAAAAAAAAAAAAAAGTAGTAAAGCAAGCTGGCTCACCCACAACCCAGGAGCCAGTTCTCAATCTTTCCTGTGAAGCATCCTGTGGAAATCATACATGTACAACACTTAGCTTTGTGAGTAATCCTCAAATTAAACAGATCTTTTCTTTTGAAATGTCAAAGTTGTCTGTTTTTTTACAAACACGCCCACTCTAAATACAAACTGCTGATGGATTTTTTTTAATCAAAAACTGGAACCTCTGGTTGCATTGAAGTTATACTTTATCTTATGCTATTTCTAAAAGAATAAGTGATCTAAGTTTCTTTCATTTTATATCTGTAATGAAGAAATTTCAAAATCTCCAACTACTTTCCCTAAAACCCAGACATGATCATGGGCATCCTACATAGTTGATACTGGACAGAAGATTAGATTACATTAGATTAGATTAGATTCAACGTTATTGTCTTTGCAAGTACAGGTAAAGGACAACGAAATGCAGTAAGCATCTAACCAGAAGTGCAAAGTAGTAAAGTAATAATAATAACATTATAGATAGCCTATATATATGAATATACTGGCAAGATATTTACATTATGAACAGTATGAACAGAACGAACGGAATGAGGTGAATACACCAAGGATTCCTCACACTCCTATGTTTGGACTCACCCTCAGAAAAGACATCGTCGTCTGCTATAGAGGCAGAGGGGAGCTTGCACGGCGTCCCTTCGGGGTCCAGTTCCTCCAGAGTGAGCCACTGTCGGCTGCTGTTAATCCAGGCTCGCCGCCTCACTGTGGATGACGGGCTCTCCATCGCCTCAGTTCACGGACTGCTGGGGAACATGTAGCTACTGTAAAGAGGCACAAAGATGATAAAATGTGTTTTAGTTTCACCACTGACGTTGGTTTAAAAGGCAGAGACTGAACATTACACACTGAAGTCCATGGTATTCAGAGTTTTGGAACTGTATCCATTATCATAAAGTTGAGCTCTTTATGCCATAGATTGTTAACAGGATGCTTCCTCATAACTCTGGCAAGTTTGACAAGCATTTGAAACAGTAGACTATGTTCCGACACTAAATCTCAGAATCATTTCATTCTTTTACATGGATTAGCAGCCAGCACCAAGAGAAACACTATTAATTAATCTAAAAACATCACTGAACAATTCATAAAGCATAAACGACTTTTTATAGAGATATATTTCCATAAATGTAATTCACTCACCCAGTAAAATTGGATTAAGCGCCAATATAACCATAATAAGAATTAAACTATTCCATAAAACACAGCTACACTGTATCAAGTTCAGGTTCACGGTCAACTTTAAGGTAACTGTAAATAGGTATATATAGTTATATTTTAATAGTACTACTTTGGGACATAATGTAAGACAAACCATTAAAGTACGAAGACAATAACATCAAATATCTACATTGTATTGTTGCGTGAAAGTGTGAGTGCAACAAAATATATCTCAGTAGGCTTATGTTCAAATAAAGTGCACACAGCAGAGTAAAGAGATAAAAGGAAACATAATGTCAGTGGCAGACATAGACACAGACACAAAGAAAGAGTGGCTGATAGACCCATCCAAAGCCATTTAAAATAAAACCTGCAAAGGATAAATAATACATCATTTCAATTCACTCTTATGTGAAAGTCCCAAATAACTCATATATGAGCCCAACTATCTGGTTAGTTTAGAAATAAAGACGAATAAAGAACATTGCATCATATTAAAATGATTTACACTGATCGATGTTGTGATGGATGTTGTGATTCTAAAAGTTTTTCTTTATGTCATCAATACATGAAATAAGACTTTCTCCATAACCAGCGATGAAAAGGTGTCTCCTCAAGTTGTGTCAATTCATACACTTTTGTTTTTTTTCTGGCATTTGAACCTTAAAATAAAAGCAGCGCATAAGGTCGACAGAAGGGAAGCAGCTCTTACCTTCATCGATTCAGGTTTCAGTTCTGTCACTGGCGCTCTTTCTCTCGTTTCCTGTTGTTGCAGCAGGTTGACATGTCTCAAACTTATCTGCAATCTTCAGCAAACCCTCGAGCTGAGTCCGGCATGTTTCTGGGTATTAATGATTAATTCACGATTACGGCTTTCTGCTCGTTTCCTCCGATTCACGTCACCGAGCCTGCATCTGTGGTTGGAGTAAGTGTGAGGATGAGGCTTCGAGCAGACTGTAGGAAGTGACTTTGCATCTCATCTGAAAACACAAGTTTTATCGGTGTGGGACGCAGCTACGACACATCCTGCAGAACCAAAACGAGACAGACTCCAGAAAGTTTTTTGGAAATGTCAGTGGTTAAAGGTTGATCGTGATCAGAATAATTTCTGTTGCATGATCATGATCTTATTCACATTACAGACTAACTGTGACCTGCAGACTTCAGAGCAACTCTCAAATGAGCTTATTTCTGTAAAATGAAGAATTTATAGTCGATCCATATCATCGTCTCGCTGCAGCCGACAATCGCACATTAACTTTGGCACCATTTCAGACTCTATAAACAGAATATGAGTAATTAAGGGTTAATTAATAATTTACTAATACTGTATATATCATTTATAAGTTACAGGCAACTTCTCAGTTGCCAGGTTATTAATGTTTGTTTTCCTTCAGCATCATGCATTGTGTCTTTATAGTTCATCATGAAGACTCCTCCAGTGGACTGTTTGACCTCCACAGGACCACACAGACCAGAGTGTTCATTAACAACTTATTAACATTTAATATGCATATCTGGATATTGCAAGATCCCTTTATCAATGACTTATTAACATTTATAATTAAAGATGCTTTGCATTAATGTTTTTTGTGTCATGCCTGTAGCCTACCATAGGCATAAGTGCTTAAGCTTATGTTTAATTTGTTGAGTTTATATATATATATATAGTTTATATAATGTTTTTGACACTTATACAGTCTCATGTATTGGCTTGGTAAAGTAAGCTCATGTGAAATATGAACTCATTTATATTAATGCTTATCTATAAAGCATTAGTTACAACTTATAAAGCCTTCATAAGGGCTGCTGTTTAGAAAGTTGTATAAACTGTTCTTATGCAACAGAAGCCATGTGTGATTTTGATAAAAGAGATTAGGCATGAAAAGAAAAACTTCATGCTTTAACAGAGATAAAACAAAAATGGCAGATAAGTGCATTTACTCACTGTACTTAAGTACAATTCTGAGGTTCTTGTAGCTACTTTACTTGATCGTTTTTCCTATTTTATGCTACTTTATACATCTACCTCACAATTAGACCTTTTATTCTATATTTATTTGACTGATGAAGTTTTTTGTTACTGTGCAGAAGATAAAGGATTAGACATTTTGACAGGTCAAAGCATACAAACATAGGTGTTACATAATTAAATGAATGATTTTGTTCAGTTTCAAGATCCTGGTGTTGTGTATGCGGACGCACTGTCTCACTGTCTCACTGTCAGGGCTTAAAGAGCCATCATGAATGTCCTTATGTAACACCTGTGCTTTTCCAGTCTGCTTTGAAAAGGACCTTTTGTACATACAAAGACTACGATACACTTATAAAATATGATGTTTTGTTACCCAACATTGTAAAAGGTAGTTCAAATTATCTTTAGCTCGTCAAACTAAAAAGCATTATGCTGGTTATATATTAATGCATCAGTAATAATATAATATATAAAAACACAGTGGGCAGTCTGCTGCATGATTAGCAGGCTACTTTTAGTACACTATGTTGTACTTGAAATGTAATGAGGTATTTGAATTGTGAAATAAAGGATCTAAATACTTCTTTCACTAAATGGAGTCAGTGCATGGTGCACTGGCAGCCAGATGCGGTATACTGCAACATGGTTAGACTTTACTGGTGTGTGTTTGTGTGGAGGCGGGTTGGGAATAAATATGACTCAAATATGATCAGACGGTGTGAGACAGAGTTGCGTGGATTTAGGCCTGATGATGGACTCCACCCTCTGTCCTGTTTACATGGACACATGTGCTGCTGCACTGACAGCCCACTCGTCCATCCAAATAATAAAAGCCCTCCCACAAGCGAGCCATTTTCTCCTCCCAGCGCGGTTACAGCCAGTGTTTGAGTGTGATGGGGTCTCCTCTCCTCCACCCTGGCTCACTCCTCCCGCCTCCTTGCTGTTTCCCAACCCACAGCGCGCCACCAGGGAGTGGCCAGTGGCCACGGAGGCAAGACTTAAATGCCCAGTGCGCCTTCCTCCTTCCCCACCTCCGTGTTCAAGACGGGCATAACAAGAGATGAGCCTGTAGGACTTCACACTGTTGAATGATAAGACAATATCAGAGCTTAAGTAAGGGGAAATATCGATGTTTACGTGGACATATTTACTCATGGCGCCTTTTAAGCGGAAAACAGATAACCCGACGTCAATCATACTCAGCGGTACAACCTAACTTGCGAGGTCTCGCCCTATTCTCCGCATTTAGCCCAATCACATTGGCTGGTTGAGTCTCGTCGACAGAGACGACCTTTCCCATTGGAGGAAAGCAGCAATCCTTCGCAAGAAGCTCGCAGAGGGGTGTGCTTCCTTTATGTACCGGAATAGGGCGATTAGTTCAGTCATCAGGTGCCAAAATTACAAACACGACAGAAGCATTCATACCCTTACGGATTTATTACGGGTTGGACATGTGGGATTGTTTAGGGGCAGTGTTTAAGTCTAAACGTTAGTAATTACAGCAAATAAAGTTTATTAATCAAGGTAATTGCGTGTTTTAAATGTGGTTTTGGTGAAAAAACCGTGATGACATAACTCATCTTAACGTGTTCGGTCCGATATTTACCGTAAGTTTACAGCCTCAGCTGCAACTTAGATCTCCGAGCCTTTAAATATATATATATTTAAAAAGCGGCCACTGGGTCAGTTTCTCGTCAGTGCATAATTAAACCCTGTACGAGCTATTTTCTGGTAAAAGTCCGTCATCCTCGCAAACTTAACGGGCCACACAGGTCACACAATCTAACGCACCCGTCTGTCTCCTTCATTAGGAGGAGGGTGGGGGGGGGGGCAGCCCGTCAAGTTTGTGTGAAGTTGTGAAAAGTTGTCAACTCGAAAAAAGAGCAGAGAAACTCCTCCTCGTCTTCACAATTATGAGCAGTAAGTGAACTTTATTTTTTGTTGCGTGTACAAAAAAAAAAACCCGTCGCTGGCATGTTTGGGAACGAAGGGTTAAATTAACAGTGAGAAGTAACGTCAAATAAATACCGTCGGTTTCAACAAAAAAAAAAAGTGTATTCCCTGTTGTAAGCATGATGTATTGTTTAGCTAGCGTCTCAAGCAGTTTTATAAAAGTAACCCAACTACTCAACGTTGACTGCTAATGGTAGCTAACATTTAGCCCACTAACTTAACTTCTGTTGTTAATTGACAATACCTGCGTACACAATAATGTATCTGTGTCCAGTTCCCGTGAGCTAGCCGACTAGTTATATTTAGTAGTGCGTTTGAAAACACTTAAGTTCGCTCTCTCTTTAGCTAAACTACTCGGCTGCTTTTCTTTTCCTCTTTTTAACGTGACTTGTTGTGGTTGAGTTCACGTTAGCTTAGCCATTAGGTTAGCTGGCCCTTGGAGCACTTGTGGCATTGGTTTCCTTTTGCTTTTCTGTCCTGAGGTTGCTTCACGTTGACTGCTACTACAAAATAAATCCTTAGAAATGTGGCGTTATTTAGGTCAGCCGTGCGTATTAACGTTATGTGTTATGTGTGTTTTTCTCTCTCATCCTTCAAATTGTTGACCGTAACATCAACTTGGATGTTTGAACTACTTTTTTTTTTTTTTTAAATGATAAGTGATCTTACAAACTCTTCTTCCGCAGATCAGCAGCAGGGTGAAATGGCCGCTGCGGAGAGCGGTGGAGGCTTCAGTCAAAAGCGAAACACAAACTCACAAGTAGGTTAACCGGACTTGTTTGCCAAAAAAAATCCCCACGAGTGTCAGCATTGTTGAAACATTAACCGTGCTCCCCGGTCATACCCACTGGACCTGTTGTGTGTTTTATGTGTGTTTTGATTGTGTTATTCATTTGTGTGGCGACTTGAAGCGCGTTGTTGATTTTCTCACCAGAGCACATGTCACTGGGGTGGGGAATGGGCAGGTAAATTTCGCCCACACGGGGTGTTCCCGTCAAACCCCGGCACTTCATGTGCATTTCGCTCGGCCCATTTGGCTGGGTTTGGAGGGGGTGGCTAGAGGAGTGTCTCAGTTTATAGGGCAAAATAAAGTGTGGGAGGGAGATGGGTGGGTTTGGGGGGAGGGGAAGCCGAGCCCGCCGCTGCACTGGAAAAAAATGCGGTCCCTCCCATACTCTCCCACCCTGCTCCCCCCCCCGGTCACTCTACTCTCTGTGAAGTGCTGGGAAGAGACTTGTGTGATCAAAGGAAATAGGTTTCATTTTATGAATGGCGTATTGGGAGTGTGTAGCATTTAAAAAGCCAGTCGCACATTTTTTTAAAAAATAATTTATTTGAATGTAAACTCCATTAAAGGAATTTAAAATTTTAAAGTGAAAATGTTTATTTTTAAAACCTAATTTGCCCTCTTAGTTCAGGCTCTTGGACTTAGCCCCTTTTTAATGTTGTTCTTCCTCGAACCCCCATTTATCTTTATCAGGTCAGCTTTTAATTATGGGTATTGGTTTTTTTTTATCACTTGTACAATTATCCTCCTTGATTACATTTTGTACTACTTTTTAAGTTTTCTCATAAAAGTGCTTGAAAATTATTGTTGGATTGCATCACTACATTGGTATTATTTCAAATTTGAACTGTCAGTAATTGTAACACTGCTCAAAATATGTGTGGACATTTGTACAGCCAGTTATACTTTTTGTCACACCTTCAGCATTAATGTGTATGTTAGATAGTGAGATGTATTTTTTGCTATACAAAGTCCTTATTTTTTCCTTTCTGTCTTCTTTCTCTTTCCAGGACTCTCAGCAGCCATCTCCTCTTGCCTTGTTGGCAGCCACATGCAGTCGAATTGACACCCCAGGAGAGAACGATTCATCTTCAGACCAACAAAACCAGCAGCAACAGCTGGACTTAAACCAGGGTGTTTTCACCACTAGTGCCAACGGCTGGCAGGTTATCCCTCTCAGCATTCAAGCATCCTCAGGCACTAACACCATCACCACCGACTCCTCAGGGGTGATGACAGGAGGTGATGGAGGCAAGGGCAGACAGGTGCTGTCACAATCAGTAGCTGTCGCAAGCACTCAGGGACAGCAGCATCAGCCACAGCAATACGTAGTAGCTCAGGCTCCATCGATGCAGGGTCAGCAGGTCCTTACCACCATATCCGGTATGATGCCCAACATTCAGTACCAGGTTATTCCCCAGTTTCAGACTGTGGATGGCCAGCCACTGCAGTTGGCACATGCTCAGCAGGATTCTCTATCTGCTGCAGCACAAGGGCAGCAGTTTCAGATAGTGTCCTCTCCTAATGGCCAGCAGATCATAGCCGCAACCAACAGAGCTGGGGCAGCAGGAAACATCATAACAATGCCCAGTCTCCTTCAGGGAGCCATCCCTATTCAAAATATAAGTTTGGGCAGTGGTGTGCTACAAAACCAGCCCCAGTTCCTGGCAAATATGCCTGTGTCACTAAATGGAAACATCACTTTGTTACCTGTCAGTACTGGAACAAGTGGTACAGGGGGAGATGGGGGTGGAGGTGATGCAGGGGGAAGCCAACTTGTACAGCAGCAGCAACAACAACAACAACATCCAGTGTCCTCCAACAGCGGGGCAGGTTACATGACAAATACGTCCACTGTCACCACGCAGACTTCCACTTCTTATGGAATGACCCAAACGCAGAACAGCAATGGAGTGATGACCGGGACATTCCAGCATAACACAGCATCTTCTCTGGGTGTCCCGATACAGCCAGACAACAGGGACGGGCAGCAGCCACAGCAGATCCTCATCCAGCCTCAGCAGGTTATCCAAGGTGGAACACCCCTCCAAACTATCCAGGCCGGTACTGTCACGACCGCTGGCGGTCAGGTATTTGCAGCTCCAACACTCAGTCAGGAAGGGCTTCAAAATCTTCAAATTATGCCAAACACAGGGCCCATCTTCCTGCGCACTGTAGGCCCCAATGGCCAGGTGAGCTGGCAGACCATTCAGATCCAGAGTCCGACAGGGCCACAGATCACGCTGGCCCCCATGCAGTCTCTCCCCCAACTTGGCCAAGCTCAGGGAGGTGCTGCAGCTGCAGGAGTATCTGTCAACACAGTGCAGATCCCAGGCATCCAGACCATAAATCTCAACACACTTGGAAGCTCTGGGCTGCAGATGCACCAGCTGCAGACAGTTCCCATCACCATTGCCAGTACAGGAGGTCAGTCACTCACCCACTTTCCAGAAATAATCAGTCAAAACAAACCATATTAACATACAGTATATTAAGTAAACAACTGTTGTGTTTCAAAGATTTTGAGCTGTTTGTAACCCAGTGGCCCTTGTGTGAAAAAGGACTATATGGTACTAAATGATGTAATCCTCACGCAGGGCTATCCATATTTCTTAACTGAATTGGTTTTTATGTTATTTGACTTTGTCATTTGTAGTCATTACTTTTCAGACATGATAAAAATAATGGAGGTTGAAATGAATCGTTGATTGTGTTTAGTTATTTTAGGCAAGATAGGGGACCAACAAGGAAGGTCCAACTTTTAAAGTACACAGTCATTGTTCAGAAGTAGCTGGCAGTTGAGCTGAGTAAATATTGTTAAGTAGTCTGGTAGACAATTAGGTTTCCTTGCTGTATTCGAGGTGTTTGCACTGTAGTATGTTGTATCTCTGGGTTTAATCTCCTTTCCTCTTTGTGTGTCAGGTGCACTACTGTATACTAGTTTAACCAGTTCTGCTGGCCCAGTGTTACCCCATGCTCTGCATGTGTTTGTGTTTAAATTTTCTTTTTTCTTTTCTTGGTGACACTTTCTTCATATCATGATTACACTACTGTAGTTGTGGGTGGCCACAACTTCTGTGTCACAGTGGGGGTGTAACTTGACCCCTCCCATCTTATAGCAACCTTTTATCATAAGCCATTCTTCACTTCTGTTCAAGCAAGTGTATATGCTTGCTAGTCTACATTTGATCAAATACTAATGTTTGTGAGGAATAATGGAGCCTGTTGTTAGTGCATGTAGTTTGCTCTGTTATCCTTATTATGAAGTCATGTGCTTCCCATCAGCTAGTATGTAACAGGCTTTGTTTGGACTCCAGCAGGACTGAATGGCAGGCTTTTCTACACACCAGTGTCAGTGCTCACATTACACTAACATTTACTTTAGCCTAGAACTTAAAGCTTGGAGGGCTAAGGCTATTTGGCATTCGACTTAATATACCCATGCAACTTACAGTATTACTTATATTCAAAAAGTACTTCTCTGAACACCCTGTGTTGTTATCCGCTTCTTAAGCAATGTTGAATCAAGTTATTGTAATGCTCTTTAATGAGGAAACATCAGAAGTAACTGGTGAAATTCTTGACTCTTTATGTCACTGAAAATGACTTGCAGTAGATCAGAATTGCCCTAGATCCTTAAGTTGCAGGCAACATACAGTTCAAGCTAGTACACCTTTATACATACATATAACTGGTTTATATTTATTTTTTTCTTAAATTGGTAATTAAGGGTCCCCTGACATTTTACCAGGTACAGAAAATATTGCAGAAAAACTTGGTGTATAAATGAAATTCTTTTTAGTGTGTTGTGAATCGGATTAACTAAATCTTATTAACCAAAAAAGATCTCAAGCTATCGTATAATTTATCTCACACTTAAGTATTTTCTATTCAATCACAACAGGAGAGCAGAACTTACAGACAGGTGGAGAAAGTTTGGATGATAGCACAGCTATGGATGATGAGGATATAAGCCCACCACCTCAAGGACGTCGTAACCGCAGGGAAGCATGTACCTGCCCCTTCTGCAAGGATGGAGAAGGACGGTATGTCACTGATGCACGTTTTTTAGACACCTGCAATCACACTCTAATGCAATCCAATACAACTGCTCCAGCATAAATACCAGTTTTATGACACTTATAAATCAAGTTAAGCTGGCAAGTTTTTGTTGACACTGTCAAAAGGTATTAATTGAATTATATGTTTTAACATTGAGGGTCATAGTTATAGTCATGTGTTGTACTGGACTGCATTATATTAAAAAGTGTTTCTAATATTCTGCCCCCCTTGTGTATGTAAACATGAGGGACAACACAGTAGAAACAACTTTTACTAAAATGTCCTGTACAACACCACCTTTAATTATGACGTCAATAATAAACAATTAAAAAAAGTAATATAAACTAATGATGAAATACTTTGTAAAGATAGATGTGTTTTCAGAAATTACCTATTTAATTATTTCTAACTCATTGTTAGATGTCAGTGTGTAAGATGACTAATAATAAACTGTGATTGTTAATACTTAAAGGGAAAACTACAATTTATTAGAACTGTTAATGAGATCAAAAATAAGTCAAGTTGTAACAAACTATATTATAGTTTCACATAGAAACTGCATTTTCCATTGATTTTATGTGGTCTCCTCACAGAGAACCTAGTAATTGTCTTTTTTTGTCTGTTTGTTTTAATTGAGCAGTGATCCAAATAAAAAGAAGCAGCACATATGTCACATCTCTGGCTGTGGGAAGATCTACGGCAAGACATCCCACCTGAGGGCCCACCTCCGCTGGCATACAGGAGAACGACCCTTCGTCTGCGGCTGGTCTTTCTGTGGCAAACGATTTACCCGTTCAGATGAGCTTCAGCGCCATAAGAGGACGCACACAGGTGACATTGAGGATTTATTTTAGTTTATTTCACAATTGACATTGACAAAACATCAAAGATGAAGAGACAATTAAGTCTGGAGACTCCTTTGTGGTCCTTGATGTAAGAATAGTAAAGAACAAGCCTATGTGCATCCGTAAACATCTGTTTCTTGGCAACATAGCTTTCAAAGGAATGAATTTTTTGCAACAGGATTAATTAAAGCTGAAACAAGTAACGGTTTGATCGACCGAAAATTAGAAACTACCCTGATAACTGATTTATTGTTTAGGTCTGATTTTAAATCACAAATTTAATTTTATTGGTTCCAGTCTCAAATGTGAATATCTGATTCTCTGATGTTTTGTTTTTGGCTTCTACAATATTAAAGGAAACCTCTTTTGGGCAAATCTAGCAATTTGGGGCTTTGAGAAATTGTGCTTTTTTTGTAGTATTACCTCACATTTTATGGGTCAAATGATAAATCTAGATAATAATTGACAGATTATTGATAACTAACATAATTATAATGTAATTATCTTAATATGTTGCATATCCTCAACCCCAAAATATATTTTTAAAAATGTGTTATTATTATTATCATTAGTATTAACTGGTCATACCAGCTGCAGCTATTTTTGTATTTATTTTTATTTCCCCTTCCATATTCAGGTGAGAAAAGGTTTGTTTGCCCAGAGTGTCCCAAACGCTTCATGCGCAGCGATCACCTCTCCAAGCACATCAAAACCCATCTGAACAAGAAAGTAGTAGCCACCAACACCGGCAGCACCACAGGCTCGACTGATGCTGCTTCCCCTGCAGCAGGAACAAAAGTCGAAACAGGAGCAGTGTCATCCAGTGACCAGCACACCATCGTCACCATGGAAACCTTATCTGCAGAGAGCATAGCTCGATTAGCCAGCAGTGGGATCAACATGATGCAGGTGGACCTTCACCAAATTAACGGCAACAACTACTAAGGACAGTGGAGGAGCAGGAAGACACCATGGTGGATGTTGCATTCGGACATTTGGGGTTAAAAAGGGCACGTCTGACTGCAGACACAGAACCTCTCAAAGGCTTCAGACAGGAGAGGTTGTCACAGATGCAACACAACAGACTATTGAATTTGAGAACTGAGGCAGGAATATGGATTTCCGTCTTGTATTTAAATACCTGTGGGATTTAAGGGTCAGAGTTGGATTAAAATGTAAGACTAGAGAAATCATCATGAAATCTTATTTCCCCTGAATGGAAATGGCACTACACTAACATTTCTCCCACACGAAGGCCCGATCTTACTTGATGGTGAGATTGCAATAAAACACACAGACCAGCACACTTGATGTAGAATTGGTGGCAAGTGATCTCTACATGCTTCTTTTAGTAAAGAGATGACACTACTAAGTCAGATTCACCCTTGTTTCCAAGGCTGTGAGCTTTGCTACTTGTCCCTCTTCACTTCAGGTGTCTCCTGTCCTCTCAAACTGGGCTGCTGTATCAGGCCAGGCATCCGCAGGCCAGGCTAACTGGCCCATATTGGCCCATAATGCTAAATTCATCCCTAAAACTGAAATTATAATCCCGATCAGCAAATATTTGGTTCCCACATTTCTGCGGTTGCAGTTTTGCGAGAACCTAACATGTTCCCAGCCTAACGATCCCGGTGTCATAGGAATAATAGTAAAGCGTTTTAGGGTGGACCGTTAAGACGAGGGCTGGAATACATGAGGTCACAACCAGGTCAGAGCCAAAAGCACTAATCAGTGTGAGGACGTAGGTGTGTCAGGGCACTGAAATCCTGAGAATAACTCTTTAACCTCTTATGTAGGTACACACATTCAAGCCATCATGCTTTGATATGTTTATCATAGCAAAAACATTTTGATTTTTTTTTTTTTTGTGTATATATAATTTTGGTAAAGGCTAAAGAAATTCTTATCGTAGGCAGGATTATTTTACACGTTTGCAAGAGATTGCCTTTCAGTTGTATGAATCTCTCATGCACAATCAATCTTAATCTTATGTTATTACTTTTATATATATATATATATATATATGTAGATTAAATGTGTAAACTTACAAACCTTTTGGTCATAGAATAATGTATTCTATACGGTCAAGATCTTCCCAGTATGTTTCTTCTGTGGTATACTTATCAACTTTGCCTTGCAGTTCCATCAAGTTTGTTTCCAGTCTGAGGAAAGGTGTTTCTTTAGTCATATCTGGTCAGAGTCAAGTGTTTTGTAATAATGTCCAGACAGCATAAATATGTAAGCTCAAAACCAAAGGTTCATACTCATTTTATGAGCAAAACTAGGAAATCTTTCTTTGGTCCATGAACTTTCTAATAATTTTTACTCTTGTAATACATGTTAAAATTCTAACTGGAAAAGATCCAGCTAAAGGCAAACCTCGGACACACATCCCTTTGTTGTCCAAATAAATAAGTTGCATAAATATTAAGGGTCAAAGTTTTTCTGAAAAGATGCCTCACCTTTGTTCAAATTTTCTTTGCTTTAGAGTTCTGTTTTATTTGAGAGATAATTGTAACTTGTATGTCAGAAAATGTGTTTAAAAGCGCTCCTTTGAAACTCTATAGACTAAGTTCATTGGACAACAAGTGCTCTTATTTTTTTGCCCCATTTTAAATAAGGGATTTTATATTGTGTGTGTGTGTATACAACTACTGCAAATGCCAACAGCTGGATTAAAATTATAAATATACCATGTCTCGTTTCTTTGCAAACATCTAAAAACAATATTGCAGACCAACTGTTAAAAACAATCCTTTATTCATTAAAGATCACAGGTTGTGTATGTTTTTACTATGAATAAAACAGACCCAAAACTTACACAGAAAACAATAGTTTGAACAATTGCTCCCCCTAGTGTTGATATCACATCTCTACATCGTTGTCCTCACTCTTCAGTTTGTTACGCAGGCTGTAAGGAGAAGAATGACACATTGTACATGTTTGTCAGTTCCAACACTTAGTGTCACTCATTAGGATAAGCAGCATAATAACCAGGTGTCTAATATGACAATCCCCCAGACTGAACGACTTGTGTTTCTGCAAGCACCCCACCTAGGGCCACATTGTTGGACCTGGTGGGGCTCCATGTAAATATACACAGCAGTATTTTCCGTGGTAAAAAGGTGATGTCAATTATATGTTGCTAATACATTAATCAGCAACTTGAAAACGCCAGACATTATCAAATAAAACCTTATGCGTCGTTCCCCACCTGCTGAGGTAGGAGTGGACGTCAGAGAAGCCGTGGTATTGAGCCAGGGGGAACAGGATGCCAGTGGGGCAGCGACCATCACGCTGGCGGCAGAAGCTGCAGTTGCAAATGCCGCGACAGGGAGGACACTTCCACTCCTGAGGAGATCACCAAATGGTTAAAACACTAAACTTACTGGTGTCAGACAAAGTACACATGTAAAATAATAAAAACAAACAAACAGTATTTAACTTCATAGAAGAAGTGCAACTACTTTGACCTGCAGGGCTGCTAACAAATAACAAACAGTTATTAATCTACTGACGTGAATACATTAAGTCACAAGATCCATTAGATCCGACCTTCTAAGTCAAATTTCAATGTGCATGAAAACAAAACGTTTGCTGCAGCCTTGGACTTGATTTTAAAGCTACGCACAAGGGACTGATAAAAGCCAGATTAAACCCTGCCCTTAAATCCATCCATCCATGGAAGCCTGAACACTCACTGACAGATAATACTGAAAAAATGTGTGTGAAATTAATCTTTTGTACATCTACACAAGTGCAGAGTGTATGTTGGTGTATCAGCCGTCTAACCGGATCACGCAGCGCCTTCTTGACATCCTCTCCATATCTGTTCCTCAGGCACGGCCCACAGAACTGACCCTGAATCCCTCGACAGTCCTCACTGCGGCAGCACGTCTTAGTGTCGACAGTTTTCTGGCGGCACTGATGACATGTGGAGCCCTGGAAATATACAAAGAAACCTCAACAACAGAGATATAGTTTTATAGAGATTGAAAACAGTTTTTAGGCTTCAGTAATGGAGAGTTCGGCACCTGATATCACATCTCTGAACCAAAGTTGCCACAGCTAACAGATTTGCCAACAAACCAAGCTGATATTGGTACAAAATCTATCATGTCCATATATCTCACTGGAGAAGAACTACAGGTACAGTCCGGCAGAGAACTCACTGTGACTCTGTTGTAGACTTTTTCAGTCATGTTGTCTGCGACCAGCTGAATCTCATCCTCTGTGATGTCCTCCACAGGACGGATCATATGCGGTTTGCACTGGTTCGGACGTGGGGCGCCTCTGCGCTGTGGGGCTCGGCGTACCTGGAACACAAAGATGAAAATAATGAAAAAATAATAAACATTTCCCACTGGTCATTTATAAATGACAGAGCTGACCTCCAGCAGCTCCTCCTCCAAGCTGAGCTCCAGTTCTTCCTCCTTAGGGGTTTTAGGATCCTCACTTCCCACCATAGAGCGGGTCTGTCTGCGAGTCGCCCGCTCTGGGTTCTTCCTGGACTCTCCTCCAGCTGCACCAGAGCGTGGTGGACGCTGCAGGTGATGGTGGATAAAATCACCTCATTACATCAGTTTATTTATTCAGAGCTCTACCACCTTGTTAACTGAATACGCTGATTCCCATTCTGCTTACTTTAGACTTACAGTCAAATCTGGGGATCTAAATTTCTTCCCACCATTCCTCATGTGAAGTATTAACAATTGCCCTTGGGACAAAACTCACTGGTGTGTGAGATTTTTACATCATCTTCTACTCACAGAACTTCTCTCTTTTGTCTTCTGTTTGGCTTCTTGTTTTTTCAGAAACCCTGCACCTCCTGGCATCTTCTGCAGGTCCGCCATCAGCTGAGCCAACTGTTAGAAAACAATGAGGATTAAAGAGGATTATAGATTAGATGGTAAACATCCTGAGTCATTTTAGCTGGGCAAATCTGTCAGCACTTGAGACTAGAAGTATTTCTGCATTAAACCGATATTACAATTTACTTAACTTTTCAATTTCAACAGCCCTGAACCTGCACAGTGTAGGTACTCAGTGTCAAATAAACATTATAACTTTTGAAAGCAAAACAATCAGGTACGTTGTTGACAAAATTACAATAAGTCATTTCTGAGCAGAATGTTTTGCATATTGCTGTTCACATACTGAGTACAAATATAAAAGATCTATAAAAGATAATAAGATCTGCAATAGATAATAATAATAATCTCTGTGGGGTTACATGCAATGAATTTACAGTGAGTCTAAACTTTAATTTGGTTGGGAACCCTGGGTATTCTTTGGCACTAGTTTGGGAACAGCCACACAGTTTGTTGCATCAGGCTGTCAGTACTGTAAATGGTCTTGTGTCTATAGTGTACCATTGCTTTATTGGCCTTGATGTTCTGTTGCCTCTTGGCCAAGAAAGAAACAGCTGCATCATCGGCTGAATCGGATCCACGCTCCTCAGAAGGAGTCGGTGGGGCCACTGCGGACTCTTCATCTTCAAATTTAACACGTCTCATCCTCTTTGCCTGACTGGTCTTTCCTGCCTTCTCAACCCTTCTCTTTTTTGTCTTCTGTTCTTCCTCCTCTGCCTCCTCCTCCTCATCATCAGTGGACTTCTGGGTAGAGACAGCGGAGCGGAGAGCCACCCTCAGTCTGAAGGTGTGGGCACCACAAGATGGTTTTGATGTGGCTTTCTGCTCTTTGGGGGAAAGGTCAGGCTTGGCTTCATCTTCATCTTCCAAATTTGAATTCTGATGGACACAAATAGAAGTGATTTCTCTTACACTGTAGTTTTCACAGTTAAATGTAGGGCTGCACAATTAATCGCAATATTATTGAAATCACAAAATGCACTGAAGAGATCTCCAGATTTAAGAAAACATGTTTGTGTGGTATATACCCCAACAATTGTTACATCATCTTGATTTTAATCGGGTTTTTGTTTTCAGTGAAAAATGAATTTGTGATGCAAAAATGATTATTCACATACTAATCATATCTGTCAAAATAACTGTGCAGCCCTAAACCAGCCAAACCAGGTGCCTATCACACACCTCTACAACATCTAACCACAACAAGAACCACACAGAGAACAAGTGCTGAAACTGGGTCCTTTCAAAATAAAATTAAGGTCAAATCCAAGACATAAATTAATATTTATTTCTGCAATCTGATGCTGGATCTGCCGCTATGAATGCCTCAATTTAAACCAAATTACTCACCTTATGGCAATGGTCGCTGATTTCATGGTCAGAAAAGCCGTGAAATGTTCGCTCACTATCGGAGTCCTCCGCAAAAACATCCGCTAACGCTAGCTCTTTCGGGACCGTTTGCCTTCCTTGAACCCCTTCCTGAAGAGATAATAACAACAAACTTAGTTTACAAATATTAAACTCATGTGTACTGCGTGTTTACTCTGATAAAATACGAAATTTTAAGTTACTTTTACCATTTTATTCTTGATAACCGTGGACTAGCTGCTCAAGGTTAGCTAGGTCCGCCCGCGCTCAGGTACCTGTCCAATTAATGTGATTGCCTGTTTTGTGTATTCGGGCAGCACGGATGCAAAGAATTAGCCTCGGAGAATGGCGCGTTTTTAAACTCCGCCCTCAAGAGCTGAGCTGAATACCTAAACATGCAGCCTTTCAAGACACGAAAGTAGTACCAGAGTTTAATCCTAAGTGTTAAAATGTTTGTTACTGTTGGAGGTTTTCTTCGAAATAAAAAGTCTAGATAATCAAAATAAGTGAAATAAGTGTCTATTAAGAATATATATGATTTGAGTCTCAGCTAAGCAGCAAATGGGAGGTTGTATTTGTATCAGTGTGGAGGGGAAAGGCTGTTGATGAGTGGCCGAAAGGGAAAAGGGAAAAATACTCATAGTAAGTAAAAAGAGAGAAAATATTAAACATTTGGATATGGACTCTAAGTTAAAACTGAGAGAGTAAAAAAAAAAAATCTGACTTTTTAAAAATAAAAATATGAGTCTCCCATCATGTGAAATGCTGATGTAATGGTTAAGCAGGCAGGTACAATGTTTACCATGTTCTTAGTTCTTTAGTGTGTTCAACTAAGGCTGGTGGGAATGTCAGCAATTTTTGCAGGTATTTAATCATAAACCAAAAGTGATTTTATATTTTAAAATGTTGACGCTGATGAAGGTGCTAGAAGAAATGTCAGGGGGTCAAAGTCAATAGGATTCATCCTCAGGGGGACATGAATTTGTGTACATGACAATCAATCCAATGTCTGTTAAAACATTTCACTTAAAACTATAAGTTATATAATGGCACCAGAGAAAAAGTCAGGAGATGGCTTATAAAGTAAAGTGATTTTTACATAATGGAACAATTTTGACTCAGAAAGACAGATATTGACTTAATATATTGTGATTTTTAAAAAAAAATCATAACTTTAATAATTCCTCTATATGACATATAATCTACATTTGACTCACTGTGAGTGTTTTTATTATTGTCTTTCAAATATTTAAGCGTTTGTCTTCTTATCCTGACATAATTGGGCTACCTTGCTCTGACGTACTATGGTGCAATGAGGAATAAAAACAAGATCCCTGGATGTTGTTGCTGAGTTAAAGTTCCTTGTCCTATGGCCCTGGAGAATTTCTCCGAAACCTCTTCGCTTGTTTGAGTTTACCCATGGCCCTAAATAACTAAGTCAGCTGCAGAAAGCATCCCACTCGAATGCAGATCATATTCCTAAACAGTGGGAGATGATTGTGTTGACGGTATATGTTGTACACGCAGGTGTGTGGCAGTGGGAGTGATGCTGGGAAACGTGGGAAACTCCTCTCACATTCCCAGGAATGACAAATATTCACTCCCTACTTGGCTGGTCTGGACTCAGAGTGACCATGTTCCTGCAACAGTGGCGACTGATTTTGGCTTTGGGTGAGTGCATTTGCTCTTAAAAAAACCCCTCTGTTTCTTGTGTTTCTTTCTATTTTGTTTTACATTTCAATCTTAAAATGAAAGACTTAGATATGCGTGTTTTGCTTGGATAGTGACAGTAGAGAGACACAGGAAAGTCAGGGGAGAGAGAGGGGATGACTTGCAGCAAAGGGTCCAGGCCGCTGTGTTAAGAACTCAGCTTTGATATGTGGTATGCGAGCTACCGGGGTGCCCCTGATTAATGACTAATAATTTGCAGTTTGATAGCTGATAGTAATGGCTGTGTCGCTGAAGCATTGTATAATTTGATACTGAAATGGCAGTTCAGTAGGAGTATGCCTGCTGTGGCTCCTAACCTTAATAATGAAATCATTATATTGTGCATATTTTCTTTATTTTTATCTTTTTTTATATGACTTATGTATGCCTACCTCCTTTGAGTCTTGTTTTTGCCTAAAATCAATACTACATAGGTCAATAAACACATTAAGATTAAGATGGCCATGCTACCTATGCCCTGTAACTACAGTGAATGTTAAATGTTCCTGGAAAAGATTTTTCTTCTTCAGTGGATAGTATCACCTGCTTCAATAAATATCAGGTAAACAAAGATGGAACTGATCATTTGAACAGTAATTCACAGGAAACCATAGAGTCAGAAACAGTGTAACAACAGTAAGCTCATATGTGTTGTGATTTTTTAATATTTTTTTTGTTTTTTTTTTTTTTTTTTTTTTTTTTTTTTAAACCCATTTATAAATTTTTAAAAAAAAAATTTTTAATATTTTTTTTTAAGGGAAACCTTTTTTAACCTTTTAAAATTTAAAAAATACCCTTTTTTAAGGTGTTCATCAAGTCTAACTGTTTAGTTTACTGGAAGTGAAGTTGATTGTTTGTGTAAATAAATACAATAAATCTAATGACATAAGTCCTCTTGTTACAATAGAACCATCACCAAAGAAGGTTAGTCTTACTCTAAGACTTAATTATAGCTTAGCTTGTAGTCAAATATTTACTTTGGCATTTAGACAATATAGTTGGCCCGAAAGACAAACTGTGAGTGCAACACTAGACAATAAGCTGAAGAACCTTAGTTTGTAAGATTATTTTATAAAGTACAAGAGTCACCATAAATGCCAGATCACACAGATCACTGTTACGACCAGAGAGAAAAGATCACATCTACAGCTGCTATTTGTCTTTCTTTCAGAATGCATCTTTACATGCATCTCCAGCCAGTCTTTTCTTCAGAAGAGACAGTGTGCTTTCCAAGTCAGTCCCCAGAACAACAAATACGCAACTGCTGGCAATGTGAGTGGGTCAGTGCAGCTCTGTGAGAACACCCAATGCTGCGTGGGCTACTTTCTGATCATCAATGGCCAGCCGCAGGTTGACCTTCTTGGTAAGAAACCATAAACTAAGACATCTGGACTAGGAACTCGTTTCCATGGTCTGGATTCTGTTTTTGTAGTCAGTTATTTAAAATCTACTCAAATTCACCAACATCTGGCTCGTATTGACTGAAATGTATATTATGCAACTTGTAATAAATCTAGGTGAGTCTGCGGGCTTAGTATGGTTCTCGTGTTGTTAGTAGTCTATTGTGTTGCTGATTTTTCTGTTGCAGCTTGTGATATAGCTGAAAAGTCCTGCCCAGATGCAACTTGCAAGGCCCAAACACGTTTCAACCATCGCCTCATCAAGTGTGTGTGCAACACAGACCTCTGCAACAGCAACATCACTTGGACCCCAGAGTCGGAAAAGCTTCGACTTGCCTACTCTTATTCTGGAGGTAAATAATAACATCACTAACTAATCATTAAATATCACTTTAACCCACGTAGTTATAACATAATAATCTGACATTATACCAAAGTGAAGAATTTTCTTTTCATTGCAATAAAGGGTATCAATTAAAATTTACTTTAATTTAATTTGAAATTTGACACTTGGAAAATTACAATCATTTTGCCAGATCCCTTTTTTCAGTAATAACAACTGCTCTTTTTTATTTGCTATGTTAATTAAATGAAACGTTTCAGTTAACAACTACACTTGCTTTTGTTTTCTTTTTAGATGAAATTGTGAAAACTGTAATAATTCTGGTGGGAACTTTGCTAGTCATGTGCTTCATGATCGTTGCTGCCAAATGGAGACACCACTTTAAAGAGAAAAGTAAGGTTTTTTTTGATAGTGATGCAAAAAAATGTTTAATAGAATATGAATTCAATTTAAAATTTTGTTTGCCTTTGTTTAATATGACTGTCTACTTTAGTGGACAACATTAGGAAGTAAATTGAATTTAACTCTCTTTCAAGACCTGTTCTTGTCACAGTGATCAATGACATGATAATTGTTTTTATATTTTTGTTGTTATTGCTAATAATGTGTTGATTTGCTTTACTAAATACAGTAGCATAAAGTGGAAGTTAAACTAGAATTAAAATAATGCACAGTTAACTGTTGATGTTTGCGGGTGTTGACTAAGCTTACACGCGAGAGGAGTTATTATCTTGATCCCTCAGTTTTAGATCAACTTGCACATTACTGCTCATTGTGGGAAGACGGAATAAAAGTTACAGCTCTTGAATTAGCTTAGAAAGTGGCTTAGAATTGGATTCTGATAAGACAGGCTATAAAATTGTTGGCCTTAAAAAGGTAAAAAGATGAAGTTGTTCTGTATCAAATACCCTCTCTTGGAACTAGAAAAAAACCTTCATCCATGTTTCCCCGTTTTCTAAAGTCAGATTCAGCTCTCATGATGTCTTTGTTTGACCTCGGGACTGTTTCATTCTCTCAACCGACTGACCTTGGTCTTTATCTCTGTAACACTCCCTTTTACCTCTGTTCTTTGTTTGTTACTCTTCAGTCAGATTTCTGTGGCGATTCAGCTAGGCTTGTTCAAAATTAATAGTGACTGTGTGATGGAGTGTCAGAATACCTTCAAAGAGTGTGTGTTGATTACAAGACTTTTATTATTTTAGAGGAGAATCCGTCCTCCCTTGATGATCACAGCGTCTCTCAACTGTGTTCCTGCCAAACAACAAAAACCTCTGACATTGACGTTGCCAACATTGAACTACAGCAGGTAACCCCGCTATTAAGTGGATTTATACTGTAATGGCAATCACTGTGCAAATATGGATAGAAAATACAATTAGTTCATATATCTTGTGCCATGTGCTTTACCTGAATGCTCATACCTTTTTACAGATTATGGGCCATGGGTGTTTTGCAACTGTTTGGCAGGGGAAATACCAGGGATCCATGGTGGCCGCGAAAGTTTTCCCTGCAGGCTGGAAACATAAATTTATCGCGGAGAAGGAGGTTTATGAACTACCACTAATGAAGCATGTCGGGATTGTCGATTTCCTGGGCACTGGGAGGAAACCGGATGGAGGCAGTTGGCTTATTGTCCTGGAATTCGCTGAAAAAGTGAGTGGTAACCATTCAGAAATGATTGAGTTAGTGAGTATCAGTTTTTGCAGAAGAGTCATGGTAGGGAAGCAAAGAAAGGGCATTAGGAAGTTTAACCACTACTGAAACTATTCGGACTGAAGCTCAGACACCAAAATTCAGTTAAGTTAAGTTAAATGCTTTTAAAAATCAGATTCATATGGCCTTTCTTTTCTTCCATATTAGGAATACATGTAGCTTTGAATTTCATCTCCATGGAGCTGCAAGTGTTACCATTCAGATGTTCTGATCAGGAGAATTAGCATTTCTTCTGTTGAGAGCTCTATTTATAGTGTCCTTATAGCCCAGTTTTTTAAATCAAGCTGTACATAAATAACTGATTTCAACCCTTTGATTTCAGGGCTCTCTCCACTCCTATCTGTGTAAACACACCACCAACTGGATGTCGTCCCTGAAGTTGTGCCAGTCTTTATCGCAGGGACTTTTATATCTCCACTCTGACCTTTACATACATGGTACCAGAATATTACTGTGAGCAAATGTGTGTGTGTGTGTGTGTGTGTGTGTGTGTGTGTGTGTGTGTGTACTGTATGTACATGTTATAGCGTACCTTTGTAGAAGAAATTCCAATGCTATAATTTCATTAAGCTGTTGTCATCTAGCAGAATTAATTATATTAAGATGAGTATTTTCCAGGTGATATCAATTTTTTTTAAAGCACAAGGCTGCATACAAACAGATGATTGATTATAAATTCACAGGTAAACAGCATTACAGAAGGGGAGGCATTTGAGTCATTGACATGTTTAGTGGCTGCCCCTCTTGCCAGCTAGTGGGATACATAAAGTTAGCTGCCATTTAATATAATAATAAAGAATCTTCTTCCTATTACAAATGTATCAATGTGTGTCTTTTATTGCAGGTGTGCATAAACCTCCCGTGGCCCACAGAGACTTGAGCACCTTCAATGTGCTTGTGAGAGCAGATGGTACCTGTGTTCTGTGTGATTTTGGATGCTCTACCATCCTGCGTTCTTGTTCAGGGAATCGCCACTGGTCGAGCCACACAGCAAACATGGTGAGATCCACAACTTACTATTGATAGATAGATAGATAGATAGATAGATAGATAGATAGATAGATAGATAGATAGATAGATAGATAGATAGATAGATAGATAGATAGATAGACAGATTCTTTATTATTTTATTATGTATACATTCATCCATTTACATACACATAATGGCTGCCCAGGTGTTTTGTTAAGTAATGCTATAGTAGAAGAGACAAAACTTCTGCCATAGCGAGCCCATAACCAAGCCAGTGATCAGTATCTTCGGATCTTTGGATGGGAGCAATGTGAAAAATGGGTTAAGGGGGTGTCTGGTGTCATATGCAGTGATGTGTGCTTTTGTTTGTGAATGTTCGTGGTGTGTTGTTCAAAGCTCAGTTTATTGTCCAGAGTGAGTCCAAGGTATTTAAAGCACTCCAGTATCTCAAAAGCTTCATTATTGATGCAGGTGAGGTGGTGGGTGGAGATGTGGGCTGTGCTGTGGGCTGGAAGATTTCAACAATTAAGAGTTCTTTTTTGTTTTTGTAATGTTCAGCTGCTCATAGTTGTTTGTGCACCACTGTGTGAAGTGGCATATGGAGATAGTCTAAAACAAAGTTATTGTCATTACCGAGTCCGAGGATGATGGTGTCATCAGAGTATTTCATGTATATACACCGATCAGCCATAACATTATGACTACCTGGGCATCCTGGTCCGACCATGTCGTCGATTCACCGCTTTTCCTTCCTTGGGAAACTTTTGATAGGCGCTGAACACTGCAGATCTGGAACACGCCACAAGAGCTGCAGTTTTGGAGATGCTCTGACCCAGTCGTCTACCCATCACAATTTGGCCCTTGTCAAATTCTCACACTCCCCATTTTTCCTGCTTCTTACACATAAACTTTGAGGACATAATGTTCACTAGCGGTCTAATATATCCCACCCACTGACAGGTAACATGATAACGAGATAATCAGTGATATTCAGCTGTCTGTGGTCATAATGTTATGGCTGATTGGTGTATGTAGTGATAGGTGAGGAGCTGATAGCAGTCATTGGTGTCGAGAGTAAAAAGGAAGTCACTCAGGACACAACCTTGTGGGGCTCCGGTGTTGGTGATGATGGTAGAGGATGTTACAGTGTCAGGTGGTATGGTACAGATAAATAAAAAACATATCATTAAAAAATAATAATGATAATCCAAGGAAGAGAGTGGCAACATCAAATATATACACTATAAAACAATCACTTCACATTTCTGTCCATCTGCAGGGTCTTGCTCAGTTGGGCAGGCTACGTTACATGTCCCCTGAGTTCCTGGACGGATCTGTAGACTTGAGAAGTACCTCGTGTTTCCTGCAGGGGGACATCTATGCTTTTGCACTACTGCTGTGGGAGATCTGGATGCGCTGCTCTGATTTATTTGAAGGTAAACTTCCATCCTCGGATAGATACGTACATACATACTTAACTAAGAGATGGAATAACTAAAATAGACTAAATAAAATATAAAATACAATAAATAGTCCCACTATGGTTGGAAACCTCTTTTGCAAGGGAGACCTGGCGAGGACAGCAGCATAAAGATTCAGACAGGACAATACAACATCATGCACACAAATAAAATAAAATGAAAAGCCAGTTAAGAATGAGGCGTTCACTGCCAGAGGAGCTCCCTGTCTAGAGCAGCAGAGGATAATAGTGCGATAGCAGCTGACAGAAATGACTTCCTGTAGCATTCCTTATCACAGAGGAGCTGAATAAGTCTCCTACTGAAGGAGCTCCACTGTTCGACAAGTGGGTTGTGGAGAAAAACAAATGTGGGCAGAGAGTTCAGATTTGCATATCTGAATACAAATTTGGAGATTTCTTTTTTTTAAATCTGATAATGCATACACAGATTCTGAATACACATTTGCAGATTCTGAATACACATTCATAAATCTCAGTACACATTTATAAATTATGTTTACATACACAGTTACACAACTCTCTGGTCAAATTTGTAAATAGTTTTGCTACAGTAATGGCACCATTTATGAGACATTATGCATGATGTTTGACCGTTTGTGTAACATCTTCCTTTCCACTACCACCTCTGACTTAGCCCGAATAATCCTAAAAGTAATCAGTAATTCCAAATTGCTGTTGTCATCCAGAGAAACTCACTTTGGAACTAACAATTCTGAATTCTGAATGCTGTTACATACAAATGTCTCCTTTTGTAGGCGGTGTTGTTCCAAAGCATCTGTTGCCTTATGAATATGAGCTGGGAGCCAATGTAACACTGGAGAGCCTCATCCAGTACGTGCTTCACATGGACAAGAGACCCTCCATACCTAAACACTGGGAACTGCTACCACAGGTATTCTTACACAGGTGCTTCTGACCTGAACATACAGTTTCTTTTATTGGTTAGGTAGCAATAAAAATAAATTGATTAAAGTGAACTGTGTTTGTCAATGTAATGACTACATTTTCACAACTTTCAGGGATTTGCACTGGAGCAGATCCTGACAGATTGTTGGGACTGTGAACCGGATGCCCGACTGACCGCCCAGTGTGTTGTGAACAGATTAGTCTCTCTTCAGTCTTGTTACTCTACGTGACTTTAATGTTTTTTCAGGTTGACTTGTTGTAATCTACATATCAGGGATTTGCACCGCTATCTTTGTGTCACTACTTTTTAGCTTTTTTAGAATATTTTCATCAATTTTAACTGTATACATTGCTCCTTTACTTGACTCTTTTTCTTTCTATTGGATACTTCCGATTTGGTTATTGGATTGTAATCCAAGTACCACGGAAAAATTGTTCATAATGGCGTAATGGGAATTATTGTTGGGAGGGAGATTAAGATGTTTTACTTCACTCTCAGCAATGAGTGTGTTTGTTTTTATTGCTTTCCTATTCTAATTGTATGTAACTATGATAAATGATTTTAGTTTTGTGTTTTAAATAATTTTAAACACAGATACAACTACTAGTTAAACCTAATGTAATATATGTTTTCACAACAGAAAATTTTGTCCTGAAAAATCATGTGGAGTTGATGGCTCTGTTACATTCAAATTATCTAGTAAGCAAAGCCAGTAAGCTCGCATGCACAACAGTTTTATTTCTCACTCAAAAAGTTTTGACATGTCACAGTCGCCATATCACAGGTCCAGATAGTAAAATGAATGATTTGAAATCTTGCTGTTGTGCATGTTGGCTCACTGTCACACTGTCATGACTCACTGGGACACTTTAATAGAACAGAGCCGTTGCTGATATTAATAGTAACAACTGTGGAAAAAAAGCCTGTTGGTATTTGTGGAAAAAAAATGGTGCATGTTGATGGGTTTGGTTATGTAGGTGAAAAAAAAACCAAAGTTGTGAATTATTTTGGTTAATGTCCTTGTTGTTTCTGTCCAAAAAGAAATGAATTAAAGCTCTAGAAAACCCTGTTTTGTGTGCCTGTTGTCTACATAACAACTGATCCATGATGTAATGGATTTATGTGTGACTATGGGGTAACAGCTATATACTGTCAATGGTTCTGACTCAGCATCCAGTCAGGTGTGTCTGTGTGTGTGGGTCATGAGCAAACCCCTCCCCTTTAAAGTATAACTTACAATGGTTACCATGGTTACGATGGTGTAAACATCCCTCATCGTTTGTACCACAGAAACACGCAGATAAACTTTTCATCCAAAGCTCGCTGGACTTCTGCCAACAATGTGCGCAGCCTTTAACAACGGGCGTGGCTTCCTGGTGCATTTTTTTTTTTTTTTGCTACTTCCGTGAAGCTTAATGCGGAAGACAAACAGGGGATGAGGATTCTTGACAAACTTTAACGGACCGAGGCAAGTTTCTGAGGTAAGTCTGTGCAATCTAGTCACTGACTGACAGTGATTGTAAGTGTGTTTAAAAAAAAGCAAGCTGTCCGATGAGTTAGACCTATTATGATTTCTGTCATAGGCTACCTGTAATATAATGAAGGGTTAAATGGAGAAAGTGTTGAGAAATAACCACTATTTAAACATTATGTTACACATCTCATAACCTGTGATAGGTGTCTTTATGTAATGAGTAAACAATGTTCGCAAGAGGTATAGTTTGTGTTTAAAGTTCTGTTTAAACAAAGTAGGGTCACCTTAGCCAGCAATGTTTTAGATCGAATTTGTTTTATGTGCACTTAATAGGCTGCAACTGAGTTTTTATATTACACAATAATTCTTAATACACCCAATAAAATCCAAGTTTAGAGCAAATACTGTATATAACAATCAGATGTGGTGACAGACACAGAGGATATTATGTCGGATCAGAAACCAGAGAATTAAAAAAAAAAAATTGTGACTTTAAAAAAAAAAAAATATTTAATTATATGATAAAATACAGTGTTGTTACACCCTTATTAAAAGTTTCTGTCATGTAATTTTACTTTATAAAATATTCATTGTATTTACTGTCTCACTGTTTCCCCAGGATTTTATGTGAGCGTTTGACTCGTCAGGTCAAAAAAAACAACCATGTGGCCAAATCAAGGTGGGATATCATAAGTAACCAGCATATAATTGATGCAGTTGTGCAGTTTTTATCCAGTTTTATAATATAGGTGTTCTGAATAATAAGGTGTGTGTATTTGTGCTTTCATGTATATCAGGTCCCCCGCCTCCATATGGCACACCAAACCCTGCCTATCCTCCTGGCTACAACCCTGCATATCCTGCTGCACCTGCCCCAGGAGTCTTCCCCCAACCTCCACCTCCAGCTTACCCAGCTGGCCAGTACCCAGCTGGTATGAACCCAGCTGGTATGAACCCAGCCATGGTACCAAATGCACCTCCAGGGGTGATGCCTTACGGAGCTCCAGGACCTCATCCTTATCCTATGGCTCCAGGAGTCCCGCCTGCAGGTGTTCACCCAGGTCCATACCCAGGTCCATACCCACACTCTCCAAAAGGGGGTCACCACAAAGGCCACCACAAGGGTCATCATCACGGAGGGCTAAATCCCATGACCGGAGCATTAGCCGGAGGAGTGGCAGGAATGGGAATGGGGATGGTTGGACATAAAGCCAACAAAAAGATGAAGAAGAAGATGAAGAAAGCTCACAAGGGACACAAACATGGCAAGGTGAGATTACTTTAAAAGATACACCTTGTAAGAGTTGTTAAAAGGACCCCTCCTTCAGGTGGAATATGAATGGAAATACTAGATAAAGAGGTGAAACTTGAACCCTCCTATGCGCCTCAGCCCCAGGCCCCTTCAGAGCTGCAAACCCACACCTTCACCAAGCAATATAAATACAGGCATGACTCTATGAGTGCAAAGTGCAGCAGAGCTTAAGAGATACAGAACTGTTGTGAAACAGCATGGTTTACATGCTAGTTGAAGAAGTATATATACTTTTATAATTAGGGTTTCATGGCAAATCAAAACAAACAATAACCAGTCACTAGATTGCAAATCATTAGATTATAAATAGTAGTTATGGAAAGTAAAGTTATTTGTTTTCTACATTCTTTGTGGTAAATATAGTGCTGAACTACTTTTATTGTCGATTAGTCTGTCGCTTGGTCTATAAAATGTTGGTTAAAATGGTTCCTCTGGCCCGAGGTGACTTCTTCAAAATGCGTATTTCTGTTCAAAACCACAAACTACTCATTTTGCTACTATAAGACTATTAAAAGGCTTAAAAGGTATTAAAGGCATTCAGGTATTGAATTTATCTAGTTATATATTATTTATTCTTATTTGTCAATCAGCTGATTGATATATTGTTTCAGCTCTACTTAAATATCTCTGCTTTGGGTAAATATTTATAGGAAGAATTAGAGAAATAAAAGACAACATGAAACTATATTACATTTTAGTAATTGATTCATAAATACCTTGATGAGTTTACCACATAAACACCTCACAGCATCAGTGGCAATATGCATCACTGCAACAAATGTTAGCCTTGCTCTGTCAGTGTGCATTTGACTGTCTTAGATCTACATGTGGATTTAAATAGATTCTGTTAAGACTGATGCTTTCATGACTTAAACACATGCATACAAACATTAGCTGCAGTTTTATTTTACCAGTTAACATGTATGCTGGGAGTACAGTGACTGTGCAGTTACTGTGTTTGCTTTTAAAGATGACTATTATTTTAAATGTATTTAATAATGTGAAACATTTAGTTCACACTTAGTATGCTACATAACACCATACAGGTTGAATGATATTTTTTCCATGCTAAAATAATATAAAGTACTATAGTTCAAATCAGCATCAGCTTTAGACCCACTGAGAGTGACCTCTAAAGGCAGCTGGGAGATTTATACAAGAGTATAAAGAGGGTTTGTAAACACAGCTGTGCATTAAATTATAGGATACAATAGTCAGGTTTAAGAGACAGTGTGACATCTACGGGAAAAATTAACATCTGAAACTCTCAAGTATAACTAAGCAAAAGTCCCATTAGAAACCAGTGGACATTCTCAGGTTCAGCTGAGCTCTGTTCTCGTTCTTGTTAATTGAGGTGAGGTTAGGCTGACTTGAAATTGTTGAATATAGTTGAGTCTGAAAAGAGCTCTGGGTGGGAGTGGCTGAAAATCCACCTTTTTAGACCACGTCTTCACACCCGATACAAGCACTCACTTACATCTCAGTTCTTAAAAGAAAAGCCCAAACCACGTCGACAGTAACACTGTGAAAACAGTTAGCTCTTGTTCCTACCAAGTTTATATGCACTTATTTCAAGGTGGTTTGGATAAAAGTTTCTGCTAAATAAGGGAAAGGTTTATTTTATTGCCTCGGAAAAAATACAAACATTAAGCTTAATACAGGGAAAAACAACAAACTGAGAATATACAAATTCAACACCTCCTTTTGATCTTCAGAGAAAAATTGTAGGCAAGATGAAATCCAAAAATCCATTATCCATTACGACCTACGACAATAGATTTGTAGTCAATGAGCCTTGAAAATAGGTAAATAATAATAACCATGTTTCCACTTTTTATGACCTTGTCTACTTTGTGAACAATATGAGGTCATTCTCAACCTTTCACATAATCAAATTAATAAGAGTTACAGAGAATTACAAATGTTGTATTTCTTAAATTCAGCTTAAATGAAATTAAACATTTATTAATAATTGTTCTCTTTTTCTCTGCAGTCCTCCAGCAGCAGCAGCAGCAGCAGCAGCTCTGACTGAAGGCACCAGTTCACAGTTCAACACAAGGCTTTCACAGAAATGCTGCTTTACAAGGGGGCAAACTGACTATTAACAAGAAACACACAAAAGTCATACTTATATTCTCTGAAAATGCAGTGTTTTATCATATCTACTATTGCTGTGAACATCTCCACAGCATGTTGACTGTATTGGCATTCCACTATGTCTTAAAGTTTCCTTCTCTTTTTTGTTTTGTTTGTAGTATATGTCCTATACACTAATGTACAAACACGAAATAATTTGAAGACTGCAGCACTGTGCAGACGACTTTCTTAACGCACTACTTTGTTTTAATTGTTTGAGAAAATCTAACATTGTGATTTAGTCCAAATCTGTTAAATCTGTTTTGAGGATTAATTTAAAGGTGGTGACTGATCTTGTATTATATTGAGTGTCTTTTTCTTTAGGTCTGTAGATTGTAGAATATGCACTACTATACTTTGTTGCCAAAAAAGTTATTCTAGCCTACATTGCTGTGTATCTGCAATAACTGTAATAGATATAAAGCTCTTAAATCAACCCTGCTCAATAAAATGGATGTAAATGAACAATCTAAGCTGTGTCCTCTCTAGGATGGTAAATCATTTAAGTTATAAACCGAGTTGCAGTTCACTTTACGCCCACTAGTGGCCCTATAAATAAATAATTTATTGAAGTTTATATATATATGAACATCTTAGTAACATTGGTGAAGCGTATCTGTTTTATACTCATTGTTTAAATACATGTAAACCACCGTGAGTTATTTCCAACAACATACCCTTCCTGTCGTTTTTAAACAAATGCAACGATGTTTGTATTGTACGCAATAACTCTTCATCTTTAAATGTTATCCTTCCATTTAAACCTGCCATATTGTAGCATAATGTGCCACAAACGTGGTCCTCTAACTTTTTATTTTTATTTTTAAATAGAGGTTGAATTGGGGGCGGAGGAGGGGGGGCGTCTTCTGGTGAACTCGGGATGGGGGGGGTTTTGGGTTTGGGTGAAAGTTCAGAGGTGATAATTTTGTTGTCTTTGTGTAAAGGAGTGGAGCTCGATCTCACATCACTCTTCCCTCTCCCCGAGTCCTTTCTAAACTCTCCCCCGGGTTTCTACCCTCCCGAACCTCTCCCCTTCTACCCTTACAACCCCAACCCTCCCCCCGATCACCTACCAGCACACGAACCAGGTGAGTTTGATTTTGATGTTCGGTGTTTTTACGCTTCTTTTTTTGTTATGATCAGAAGTAGCAGAAAGAAATCGCGCCCAGCAGCTAGCGGCTTGTTGTCCGGCATGCTAACAAGGCCGCACGATGATGATGATGATGATGATGATGAGCACGCAGTCTCCGTACGGGATCGCTGGGCTAGCTTATGCTAACGTTAGCCACGGGGAAGTTTCACCTTAATGTCGCGTTAAGAAAACGCCTGTGTGTAGTTCAGCGCATGTATTTGAACAAACGCTAACCTTACCACCATGCCAGGAAGGCTGCCGATGTTTGGTCGGCTATTAATAACGCTGACTAAATACGCTAACGAGCTAGCTTTGCTAAAGTAGCGCACGCATGCTTCATTCATTTTCCCCGAGCAGGGTGAGCGACCGAAATGCTAAGTGGCTACCAGACTTACAACAAGCGTTAATAGTTAAAATAGACTTACTCTAAACCGAACAACACGAGTGAAGTAAGCGATTAAATGTTTGCTTTTCGTAGCGAACACACTTGTGAATGTATTTTACGTGATGTGTGTCCCGCGGTGGTGAATTGTGGAGTAATTGTCCGCACATTTGTTGACAAACTTGGATTTCATAGCTAATGATGAAGTCACCGTTAGCATGCAGTTCACTATGTTTTGCACTGCGGTGCTTTTTATTTATTTTTTTTAATGCTAATTTACTTGTTAGAAGTGAGATAAGTTGGGTCGCAGCAGCATTCAGATGTCTGGAGATAAATGCACGCCACTAGCAGCGTGTAGTTGGGCACAGTGAGAGTGAGCCTTAAGCCATTTTTTTTTTTTTTTATGATCTATCGTAGTACGCATCACTTTTCATTTGCATTAACGCTAGCAGAAGCTATGCCACAAGATTTATCTTCTTTTTAAAAATAAAAATAAAATAAAAAAAGGTTCGTTTTTATGTTGAATAGGTTATTTGCCAAGTGGAAAACGAAGTATAACCATCATCCGTTTTACAAATGTATCATCCAACATCACGCATTTGGTCCAAGGATGTGGCATGATGTGATTTTAACTCAGTGTTTTTGTCTGACATATAATTAACAAGATAATGGCTTAATATTAAACTGGGTAAATGGCATCCGGGGACGTTTTAATCAGTGTCCATTTAATAACGTTATATCTGTATGCAGCAGGAGTATGCTATCATTGA
The DNA here is from genome assembly GCF_905237075.1 of Dicentrarchus labrax. NCBI lineage: Eukaryota > Metazoa > Chordata > Actinopteri > Moronidae > Dicentrarchus > Dicentrarchus labrax. The sequence goes on along the minus strand of NW_026136711.1, from coordinate 24,622,891 downwards.
GAATTATGTCACTGGGTCCGAAAATGGTGTATTAAGTGTCCAATTATCTCACCATGGGTGGGAATGGTGCTGTGACTTTATGCTAAAGATATATATATATATATAGATAGTATTTACTGCTTTGTTGACCCTTTTTACACATGGAACTGGTGGCACTTGTTATCCCTCATCTGCAGCCATGTTATATGTTGTTTTTCCTACACAGTTGCAATTCAATCTTGTCACATGATCATCATTGGTGTATAATTTCTTATCTGCTTTGTCTTTATGTCCTTTTTAGATCCATCCCGGTGACCAAAGACCCCCAGTTCCGTACGAACGACTAGGTTGCAGTTATGGACTCCGGTGTGATTGAAGGAGGGCTCAATGTCACCCTTACCATTAGACTGCTCATGCATGGCAAGGTGAGGTCACCCATCAGCTCCCTGTGTGTGCACTCTTATAGTCTATGGTATTATATTTATGGAAATGGAGCTCCTCTGGGATGTATAAAGGGCAGTGACTGTTGTGATGAGTAAGGCTATTGACTCAGTGACTGGATCCTGTATCAAGACAACAAAGTGTTTTGGCATGTTCCTTTGTTTGAGTCTAAATGTATTTTCCAACTTGAACTCACTTAATATGTATCTCCTTGCTACTCTTTAGTTATTTCAGAATTAATGGGATGTTTTCTTGAGAGTAGAGTTACAATAATCATCCTCTCAAATAAGCAGTTATAGCCTTTATACCAAAATTATATATATCAAAATTATGGCGACATCTCCCTCCCCTCTCACAATGGTCAGAGCAGCTTAAAAATCAAACCATATTACAAACATGACATCTCTATCTCTTGGTAAATTTCTACAACCAGGAGGCATGACATTGCATTTGCCGTCGCTAATCCATCTGGCTTTCACGACAGCAGCATAGGCACACACTTGTTGCATCTTGACTCCCTCAGTGGCCTTTTGTTTTTTGCGATCTCAAATGCTGAGATGCCATGTGGCAAGAAGCGGCTGCTCAAAATCTGACACGGACACGTCAGCCTTCACTGCGGACATACCAAACTGTGACATACAAGAAATGGTTCCCCAAAAGCTCTGGTAGCTCGTAGCATCCTAAAACAGGCCCCAGCACTAGCTAGGAATTAGTAGCCTACACATACTGTGTGCTGGAATGAATCCTGGATCTCACCGTGGTCAACAGCACCATCTTGAGTCTGTGTGGGATTAGACAGAAACAAAAACTGCCTATGGTAGAGAGAGAGTGCTGTGGTATATATGGTGAATCAGGCTGTTTGAGTATTTATGTCAGTTTAAAGGCCATTTGTAATGACCTTTGGCCAATTTTGATTAGCACCTGATGAAAGAGAGCAAAACTGTTAGAATTCATTGCATCTTGTGACCATAAGCATTGAGGAATTTCTGTAGGAGGATTACTTACAGTGACTGAAGTGGTGTGGAAACCAGAGTCTTATTTATTGAAGGTTTTTCATTGTCTGATAACAAGCTGTTGCTAGAGATGTTAGATGAGTCCAACTTTATGGTAGTAAGAAAATAACAGGTGGAAAAAGATGATTAATCCACCTAATGAATCTGTGTCTCTTTTTATTTTTTAGGAAGTTGGAAGTATTATTGGAAAGGTAAGTTTAATTTAACTAAAATTATGATTGTCCATTAGGGTTGGGCGATATGTTAAAATTTTCCAACCGGTCACACTGCCAATCACCGATCAGTCCAACAATTGGTGATTGGCAATATATTTGCACATGTGCTGCGCAAGCGTCCTTTTCTGGCTGTATGCGCTGTCGTTGCCTCTCTGATGCCCCACCTCCCTTGCTACTCTACCCGCTATATGCCTCTCCTCTCCTCTCTCATGCCGTCCCTCTGCTGTCTCAGGCTGTACCTGTTATGTCCCCATCTTCCCCGGAGTTAGTCTTGTTTGGAGCGTCTGCGAATCACCTTGTAATAATATTCCTTTGTCAAACTAGTCGAAATAAACCATTAATTCATTGAAGTTAGTTGTGAGAATACACTGGCTCTTCAGCTCTCTTCCTCTCACTCGTTCAGCGGCTCAGTGTGCGTACTGCGGCACTGAACATCTGTCACCGAGCGGCTCTCGTTCTTCAGAGGCAGACCATTAAATTAGCTAAATAAAATATAATAGTCCAATCGCCCAACCCTATTGCCCGTCATCATTACAAGATCTGTCTGTTTAAAGTGGTAATATGTCTGACTTTGATGTGATTCTCTGCTAATAGAAAGGTGAATCTGTGAAGAAGATGAGAGAAGAGGTAAGGTTGTTTCTTCTTACGTTTTGAATCAAATTATGGTAAAGTACAACAGAATGTAATGTTAGCCACAGTTGGCAGGCCTGCACCGTGTCTTTACAATAGGAAGTCTTCCAAATTTGGTCTTTCAATTCCTTGCTTTTCTCTTTGTCTGTAGAGCGGGGCTCGCATCAACATCTCTGAGGGCAATTGTCCTGAGAGGATCATTACTTTGGCAGGTCCAACCACCGCCATCTTTAAAGCATTCTCCATGATCATTGAAAAGCTGGAAGAGGTGGGTCACAATTTATACTGACTAATGGATTGCAGGTCAGAAGTAATCCTCTCAAACACAAACCAGATTAACCCTCGTCTTCATATTTTTTTTTCAGGACATAAGCAGCTCAATGACGAACAGCACAGCTACCAGCAAGCCCCCAGTGACCCTACGCATTGTGGTGCCTGCCAGCCAGTGTGGCTCCCTCATTGGGAAAGGTGGCTGCAAGATCAAGGAAATTCGAGAGGTATGTATAGAGAAGAGCAAACATATGAAACAAAACCTTGCAAGCACCAATCCACCAACCTGTAGAATTTAGTACATCAAACACTGATACACATTACGTCGTGAATTCTTATCTCATTTACTCTGTATGTTCCAGTCAACCGGTGCTCAGGTACAAGTGGCAGGAGACATGCTCCCCAACTCCACGGAGCGAGCCATCACCATCGCTGGCACTCCCCAGTCGATAATTGAGTGTGTAAAGCAGATCTGTGTGGTCATGCTTGAGGTAAGTGGATGAAAGCAATGGACCAAATGAAGTGGCAGCTTTTGACTTGTAAATTAATGATGTGAAATGGTGTGATCTCTGGGCTTTTGGCTGCTGTGTGTTGGGTTTGGACCGGAGTTGTCACAAGCAGATCCACAGGAACTAAATCATGACACCCCTGATAGAGCTATGTTCAGTGGTGTACTACATTTGTAGTAAACTTAATTCTAGCATTATTAAGATTTTGCAAAGGTGATATGATAACATGTGTAGTAATGTAATTACACATCCACTTGCTCTTTCTCCTGTACAGTCTCCCCCTAAGGGGGTCACTATCCCCTACCGACCCAAGCCTTCAGGATCCCCCGTCATCTTTGCAGGCGGACAGGTACATATAATCCTACAGAGGGACACGGGAGCCCACCTTTTCATTCTTGATGCTTGTTTGTGTGTTCGTTTGTGGGGGGGTTATTGCTTCAGTTGTCTGTCGTTTCGGCATGTATAAGTATGTGATACATGTCTGTGCAGAATGATGTATGCTTGGAAATCTTGATGTGTGATGAAAGGCTCTGAATATACTTATAACTCAAAGTAAGATAAACCTCTCGAATTCCAGATTTGGTACTTGTATATGATGGTTGGTTAAGAGTTACTGTAGAGGGTATTTAAGTTTAGAGAACAGCTTTAATAGTCTGATGACCATAGGACATTTGCCCTCAAGGCAGTTTGTTACAGGACTTTGTCTCTGTATATTTCCCCAGAATTTGTTTCATTGTTTCAAGCATTAGGTTTCAAAAGTGTGGTGGCATATTTCCCACTATTGTTGGTCTGAACCAAAATGCTTTCTGGTGCTTGTTGGCCTAACTTACAATATCTTTTATCTCACTAAATTATTATTCTTTGAAAAGAAAACCTCCTTCTGGTTTTCCTTAATTCCACTATAATGTATATCTAAAGATTTCTCTTTCCCCAGAAATGTGGAGACTTTGGACAAGACATACATGTTGACATTCTTAATTCATATTAGTTCACAATAGATGTGTTTGAGTCTTGGGAGAGATATATCTGGAGAAGTAACTTGATCAAAATCAGATGTGAGGCCTATGAAAGCTTTGTTTCATTTGTTTCAGGCATATGCCGTACAAGGACAGCACGCGATTCCACAGCCAGATGTAAGTGCAGTAGACATTTTTACCTGACCCCACCACTCCCACCCATAATTACAGTCCTCTTCCAAAATGTGCAAACACCCACCCACCCACGCCTCATTTTACAGCCTATAACTGTCGGTGACCTTGGCCCTAATTTTATTTTGACCTACTATTATCAGATTTTGTAATCATTTAGAGAGCAGCACTGTTAGTCTTTCATGTTTGTACAGTTTCTCAGTTGACTGGCAGTCAGTTTTTAATTAAACTGACATTTGTTGTTTGTGTTTGTCCAGACTCTCCACTGTTCCATGAATAATAATCTGTTCCTGCTGCTCACCCTTTTCTGTTTTTCCTTTTTTGTTCTGTCTTGTTTTACATGCCTCGTTCATTAGGCTGTCCCAGATAAACATGTGGTTCTCTCCCCCCGTTCTTCATTAACCCTCCATTATTACTTTATGCTCTGCCCACTTGTTTCTCAACTTAATTAATCTTTCTCTCTCTCTTTTAAATGAGTTTAGATGTTCCATCAGGAGCATTGGATGTGATAGACTGCACATTATTAGTCTTATGTGTAACTGAATATTGGCAACAGAGCCAGGAAGTGCCAGTCAGATATAATGTAGAACATGATAACATAAGTTTAAATTTGGATTGGCCATTAAGCAGTTTTAATGTTTATGTAATTACACTGTAATTGCGTATAGCAGTATTTGTATATTAAAAGTATAATCTGTGATGTCATAAAAGTGGCATAGAAACCTGTCATCACTTCCTCAAATCTTCCCTTCCAGCTATATTGGTGATAACTGGTGATGCTAATTCATAATGCATATTGAGAGCCCCCCTCCCTTGTGTATTGTGACTTTGCCCTGACCCCGAAGACTGCGAGAAATCATTACCAAGAGATGCAGCCTGCACTTTGGAGGAATACCTATGGGGTACCCCACATAGACAAGTCATAAAACACACTGTCAGACACCAGTGATCCATGTAGAGCTTTGTAAAAGGATAAGAGATCTACACACAGCAGCATTGAGTGACGTGTGTCTTTTCTTTGTTTTGTTTTCGGAGGTTCTTTGTGTAGCTGTCTGTACTGATTGTGATGTTTTTGTTCTGTTTTTCCCTCTTCCTGTGTTTTCCATTTCCTCCATTTCTCTCCCTGCCTCCTCTCTCACTCTCACAGTCTTCCTCTGCTGCTATCTCTCCACAGCTCACCAAGCTTCACCAGTTGGCTATGCAGCAGAGCCCCTTCCCCATCGCACCAAGCAACCAGGGATTCACTGGTATGCAGCACAACGAGGCCCGTTGGCTTTCAATGCAACTTTCAATGCAATTTTGTCAACCTCAAAAATCAGGATGTGTTGAATGCGTGTACAAAATCATCTAGGTTGTTTTGGTACCTCAAACATTTAAAGAAAACATTGTCTCCAAAAAATTACAATTATATATTGTATAAGTATACTATCACAAATATCAAATGTTCTTTTAATTCCCATAATCAGTACAGTTGAATGTTATTTTTGTGTGGTGCAGTGATATTACTGTACCTGATCACAAATCCATATCAAGGATACATTCAAAGTTAGATCTTACTCGCCTGTTGGAATTTGGGGTTTTTTAAGGCTTAGTAACCCAAATACTTTCTGAATTGATGATAGATCATATATATATATAAAATAACATAACATTTGACATTCTGTATTAGTAGTAGTAGTAGTAAGGTCTACACACCTCATATTGCATGATTGATTTGCCCATTTTGACATATTGGTTTGGTTATTTATATCATTGTTGGTTTTTCATTTTCTTGTTAATTTGTTTTCCAGGGATAGATGCTTCAGCTCAAACCAGTTCCCACGAGATGACCATTCCAAATGATGTAAGTGCTTCAAAAAGTCAATTTCTATCCCATACAATAGTAAAGTTAAGATACCTTTAATAATCCACAATTCATTCAACTAAACAAACTGTGCACCTTACTGTTAACGATGCTGTTTGACTGATATAAAACCACAAAAACTAAAAAAATGTTTTATGACCACCTTTCATGCATAAAATGCTTTGTTATAAACTTGTTAATTCCATGTCGTCAAATTTCCCAGATCCATTTGTTCGATATGTTATTCAGGCTCTAAGAAGAATTCCTATCGCTTAACTTTGCTGCTCTTCTCCAATACAGCTTATTGGGTGCATCATCGGCCGCCAGGGAGCCAAGATCAACGAGATCAGGCAAATGTCAGGCGCCCAGATAAAGATTGCAAATCCAGTGGATGGATCGACTGACCGCCAGGTCACCATCACAGGCTCACCTGCCAGCATCAGTCTGGCGGAGTACCTCATCAACGCAAGGTGAGATAACCCGGTACTACATTAACTGCCAACAGGTGATCCGTCCAGTCACAGGCTTTAGAAGATCAAAACATTGCATCAGCTATGCTACATGTCGTTTCACTTTAAGTCAAATTATTTCTCTGCGTCAGTTCAGTTTGATTCAATCTATAAATATTAAAGGAAAAACTAATTTACTAATTTCACAATACTACAGTAATGCATAAAAAAAATAAGTGCAAAAAACGTGCCTACCTGCTGCATTGACTTTCTAGTTTGGATTTGTGTTCAAATTCAAAGGATTCGGTTAATTATTCAGTATTTTTGGCTGCTGCTAATCATCACTTTGGTGTTGCTAGCACTCTGTCAGTCTGCACTTGTGTTTTTCCCTTTAAGTTGCTCCACACTGATCCGTCACTAGAGATATGATTTTTTTTCTCTTTTTTATTTTTGGATTGACACATTCATTTCTAATGAAGCCTTTTTTGTCTTTTTTTTTGTTTTGATCACATCCCTGAGTGATTCCCCCACAACCCCCCGCTCACACCTCGCCCTACGCCTAACTCAACCTCCCCCCATTCCTCCCCCACACCCATTGCTCACCAGCCTGCCCTGTGATCCATCCCGACTGTGTTGTCCCTCTCTCCTTGTCTCTCTTTCTACAGTGTAGAGTCCTCTAAACCTCCTCCCTCCTCCTCCTCCTTGAACCCTGAACAGACCAGCCCGTGCCCTCCCTCCACCTCTACTACTACTACTACTACCACTACTACTACTACTACTACCACCACCTCCTCTGCTGCTACCTCCTCCTTCTCTTCCTCCTCCTCCTCTTCTTCCTCCTGTGTGGTGCCCCCCTCAGCCTCCATCCCTCTGTCCTTGTTGGCTCCAGGGCCGCCTCCTCCTTCCTCTTCCTCCTCCTCTTCCTCCTCCACTGATTCCCTGCTCCCCAGCTCTCCTGCCTGTGTGTCAAGTCTCCTCAGTCTCAAGCCCCTCCCTCTCCTGGCCCTCCATGTTGTCAGCGGTGCCAGTAACCCTGCACACCCAATCCCCACTGAGCCCAAAATCGCCCCAGAGCTGAGCTCCAAGTCTAAGAGACGAAGGCTCTCCCCTTACTAACGAAGGAAACATAAGTCATCTACTACTTAAGTACTGACAATGCTCTTTGTTGTCTGTACCTGCACTTGCTTTTGTATCTGGCGATGCCACGCTTACTACAGAAAACGAATGCACACAAACAAGTGTTACACAGGCCAGACAGATGGTTGCTGGCATATTTATAAAATAGATATCTGTAGCTTGATTTGGCCTGTCTCTTAAACAAATCACATGTTGAGCGCAATATATTTTTAAATGACTTTGAACTTAGCATGGACGGTGAATTATTTCACTGATTTACTGAAGCATTTCTCTCTTTTGTGTAAGCTCTGCTCAGGTAGCGGCTCTCTTTAAGATGTCACATTGTATTTATGGGAATAGTTTTCTTGTAGGGAATTTTAAGTGACTATTGTTAGCGGTCATAACGGAGAGTATATATGTATCATGATGATTTTTGTTTCGGATTTTTTGCTTAATATGTACGACGCAATTGTAATTTAATTTCCAAATCTGCCCTCAGGTATCAAAGGCACCCTTTATTTTGATTCTTTTGTTGATATGAAGAATACATCAAACATCAAACCAATTTAGTTTAATTTAAAAAGAATAGATTGACATTTTGGGAAAAGCTTATTTGTTTTCTTGTTGAGAGTTAGATGAGAAGATACCACTCAAATGTCTGTTCAGTAAATGTGTAGCTAGAGCCAGCAGCCAGATCACAAGGAACTGTGTGGGAAACAGCTATCCTTGCTCTGTCAAAAGGTAACGAAATCCAACTAAACGCACCTCTTAAGATCAATAATCAACACTTTTCTTTATATATATACAAAAAACAATGAATAAAAACAGCACGTTGTGGTTTTAGAGAGGGGTTATGTGTCAAACTATTTCTTGGCCAGGAGAAGTGACTTTCTGGAGTCTCAACTGGTTGCCTAGCAACCTCGCAGTCACGACGAGACGGCAGGAAGTTATAGATTGTTTGGCTGTTGTACAGATTAAACAAATTAGATCAAATGTGTTAATAAGTGAGCTTTTCGTGGTGCTGGGAGTCTTTTGTTACTTTTGGACAGAGCCCAGCTAGTGATTCCCACCTGTTTCCATTCTTTATGGTAAAAGCTAAGCAAACCAGCTTCTCCTCTTCCTTGCGGCAAGAATGCAAATAAGCCTGTTTCCTAAGATATTGGACTATTTCTTGAAAACAGCTCCATTACCACACCATTATTTACCAACAGTTGGTTGAGAAGAGTTATCACTGACCAGAGGAACAGCCAAACTAGACTAATGAAATTTTTTTTTTTAAATGTCAGAGCATACATTTCCTGTGTAATAAATCCAGATTATCTAGCATTTTATTATAATGATGTAACATACAGTAAATGACATTTATCTTGTCTGTCTGATTGCATGCCTTATTTTCTCTCCCTCCCTGGTCTCCGGGTGTCTCTTTGTCTGTTTCTCCAGGCTTTCCTCTGAGGCCACAGGACTGGCAGCCAACTGATAAGACACTGCATCTGCACTAAATCTCACTTTTATATCATCGGCTACCATAAAACAATGCAACTATCCAACTTAAGAGTTTATATATTATACCACCTCTTCCTCGTTTTGAAATCATGTCATCCGCCTCTGATTTGATCCGCTGAGTTCATTATTTATTTTCTTTGTTTTGGTTTTAGTCAAAAGAAGCAAACAATTATGTTTTTAATTCACTTTTTGAGCCGAGTTGGAGGTTTTAATAATTTGTTACTAGATCCTTTTTTTTTATGGATCCCTCGCTCTCTTCCCTTTTTCTTTCTTTACCATCACAGAGGAGTAGAGTTGGAAAACTCTGAATAGGCATATAGATTTAGTTCTGTACAGTCAGTTTTTTTCTTTAAAAAGGAAAAGACAAAAAAGGAAAAATAAAAAAAATATCAAAAATAAGAATAGAGTGACTGTTTTATTCTGTTTATATACACGCCCCCCCCCTCCCTTTTCCTCACCCAGTTCCACAAGTCAGTCTGTCCATTTTATGTCCATACTCACTTGCTTTAAACATACACAGCATTCTCCCCCTTTGTCAACTTTTCAATTGAAGTGCTTGTAACATGAATTACACTCGGGTCACTGACAATACGTAGCTGTACATGCACTGTCACTGATTATATTTGGTTATAACAGCAAATGTTCTAACATTCACAATTTGAATTTATCCAGATAATTTAAAATGTGTATTATTACGCGTTCTCACTTTTTGCCCCTCTACATGTCATTCCTGTTTTTTTCCCCCCCCTCTCCTGGTCCTAAGATCATGTGTTGATATTTTGCTGGGATGGGAGGTTTTGGGGGTTTGGACTTGGCTCTAGGGGTCAGAAGCAGAGGGTTGTCCTCGCTTTTTTTGTAAAGACTGATATATACTTAAAAAAAATGTTGGAATATTTGTTTTAAATGGAGGAAATATTTTTTTTTAACTACCAAAGGGGGATTAACTCCTGGACACTGACTGATCTGTCTATCAAATGTGAGAACTGAAATCATTGAAGCTCTGGAACTAGACAAAGAAAGGGTTGTGAGTTAACACTAGTTTCCTGCTCTTTGCTTTGCTCAAGTCAGAATTTATTTTATTTTTTATTTGCAGGAAAGAAAAACTTTTGTGCACGTTTTTGAGACTGTAGACCTGGGTGCCACAACATTGTTTAAAAAATACAGAAATAAAGATGTGAAATGCTCAAACCACAACTTGTCTTGAGAATTTTGTCACCATCTGAAGTGTATCGAACACACACAGGTTGAGATTTTACAGGTTTGATTTTATTTTAAATTGTTTCTTAAATATATTTATTGTACAGTTACAATAATGCAGTATAAAAAGCAAACGTTTCAGTTCATACAGGGTTGTTTTAATCGGCATCGTGGGAAACACAAGTACCTCCACAATCGAGACACTAGAGGGCAGTAGGTTTGCTTTTTGGCAACATCTTAATCCTGCAGGAGGATTTCTAGCTTTAAATATTGGGGGTACAATCAGCCTAAAATGCTTTACAAATTGAAAGTTAAAAACTTAACACCAGATTAAAAAAATAGAAGCTGCCATTTCTAGCTTATTGAGTGGAACCTGATCAGTCATAAATGAATGGAACAGGATGTAATGTGCTGTTGTAGTCAGATTGAAGCATATGCACACATGAAGGCTTGTTGAGGGACACAAGTACATCAAAACCAGAGTTTTATGTATCATACTGTGTATTATGAAGGAGCCCTTACGCATTAGTGACAAATGACGTTGGACAAAATTTAAGCTGGTGAGGACTGTAAACCGATGAACCACATCATGGGCTTGTAACTTCCCCATCTAAGTCAATCTGCTATGTTGGGGGAAGACAATAAGTAAAAGTAGACAAATTAGGATGTCACAGGCCTCATTTTTAGGTGTACACTGATTTTATGAGTGAGCAGGAAATTTTTGATCCAAATATTCCAAAGGATGTGAGCCAAATGATCTAAACTCTAATCATCCTTCTTCCTGGTACAAACATAGTGAGGCCAGAATGATGAATGCAATCTCATTCTGCAGTTATTCTGAGATTCATTTTGGTGTTTTGTGTCCCTGTTATCCACATGCCTTCAGTCATTAAACTTTAGTCATTAAATGTCTGCCAGAAATCTGGAGTCTTTGTTTTGTTGTTTTCCACTGTGGATGGTTCTAATATGTTACTTTGATCTGAGTTACAAACTGTGACCAATAGGCTATCCATACATTTTCATAAGCATGCTTTTTTGATGTTATATACACCCCCAGATGCTCGGAGAGGGATTTTCAAACTGGTATTGCGTTTTAATACAGTAAACACTGCAATACTAATAAAAAAAGCCTGTCTGCCCTGACTGAACTTAGCTCTGGTTCTTTTGACCTGTCACACTACAGGACATACTATACCAGAGCAGACATATTGCTTTTTCTTTGTTCACATGTTGTTCCTCTTTTATCTGTTTTTGATGCTCAGACATGAACAGCAGCTACAGTACATTCTACTACCATAAGCTTTTTGAGGTTCAAATAGAGTAGCGCCACCTAATTAGAAACATCAGCACCTTTAAATTATACAATCTCACATTTTAAAAATTTGTTCATTTTACAACATCACATATTTACATTGTTATTTAGACAAACGAGTAGAAAATGGAAACATAACCCATGACATACATTTAAATAAAAGACGTAAACAACACAAATGAAAAATGTAAACATTGTTTTTGAATATCAATGAATTCACTGTAAAATATCAATAAATTAGTCAGTGCATAACGTTTTGAGAGGAGATGCAATATGACACGATGATCACGAAGAAATCAGTACATTTCATAAATTAAGTGCAAGAAGCAACATCAGTGGGTGTCCCAGTGATCTTCACGACAGAAACATTAAAATATAATAGAAGCCCTGATAGGATTTTATGATCATGTCCTTGCGTGACAGCATGTGAAATAATATGACACATTTTCATGACGGAGAGGAAAATACAAATTGACATGGAAGATGACAAGCGACATTAATAGACAGTCGAGTAGATGGCCTCTTTGACTGAGGCGTCTGTCGCTGAGGTGTCATTTGAAGTGTTTTTGCAAAGCTGATCTCGCTTTGGAGGGAACAGAAAAGGGCTGCTGCTCCGTGAGCTCTGCTAGTGCCCCAATTCAGTTTCACATCACTGTGATGCATTTATCTAAAAGGGAATGGGACTTTCTGGGGGGGCTTTTAACGGGATATTTCTTGAAAACACTCAGAGGATTTGTTTAGTGTTCCTGGTTGTGATGAAGGACACAGGCCTTCATTTCCTGCTTCTCTGCAATGTCCCTGATCATGACTCCATGTAATCTAAGGTCTGTAAGAGTAAAAGAGGATTTTGCAGGCTGTATCTGCGGGTGTTTGAGTGGGCTGAGGTGATAGATTTTCACCAGTTGGTAGGAGGTTGGCTGGGCTCTGCACTGCCTGAATGGTCCAGCTCTGCACTGTCACAGTCCGAGTCATCATACAGGCCCTGGTTTGGAGGAAAAACATGAATTATCTGAGTTAACACAGCAACCGGCTCTCTAATGTTGACAACAAAAGCAGATTCTGACCTATTGTCTGCATCTCAGCTATTACTGTATGTCTCTACACATCAGTCTAGATCCAGTCTTCTCCCTCCATTCACTCTCTTCGACCTACCTCGTAGTTACGGTCATTACTAGCGAGCTGGGTCTTGACTTGTCGAAGAATAGCTTCCTTCTCAGACAGCCCGTCAGAGCCCAGCTGGGTTGGGTCAGACGGGTCAGCGGGAATCTCGGAGCCCTGAGACAGCAGGTCATCGCTCTTGTCGTCCAGACGCTCGTCAGTGTTGGTGCTGACCACGTCTGGCGTGCCGCTGTGAGAGTGGTCGGTGGTGTTTCCCTCCTCACCGTCTGACACCGACAAGTTCTCTGAGCTGAAGGTGGATAGGGACTGGCACTTGGTCATGCTCACAGGACGTCTTCATGGGAATAAAACAGAAAAGAGTACATTTACAGTATACTGATAAACATTTGTTCATGGCATTACTGCCTTTGTTGGTAACGATGGGTGAAAAAAGAGATTACATGGACCCACGAGCATGAATTTAACTAATAGATGCTTCGAATGGATGGAGATGTAAATGAAAATACAGTTGGTCTTCAATAATTATATTTAACTCTTACCGTCTCCTTGGCAACTCCACTTCACTGTCAACTTCCCCCTCCTCTTCCTCTGATGACAGCCCACGTCTCTGTGGAGAAAATTAACAATAAGTATGAAACCAGAGTGTTTCCCCGTTTCAGTACACACTAATCACTCTTATTCCTGCCAAGATTCCTGAGCCGTCTGGTAAGTTAGGACCCTGATGACACCCCGGGTCCGTACTGTACATGGTACCACTTTCAGAAAGTCAAAGGGGCTGAGGTTTTGCTAAATATTTATCACTCATATCAAACATACAAATACCCTCAACTAACACATATTAAACAGGCAGTTGAAGTTGCAACTACCAATACTGATAAATCAACTATGCACCAGTGGCAGCAATTATCTACTAATTAAGTGGCCCATAATTAAACACTTGAATCTGGTCTTTCCACCGCGCTCTGTGGTTTTGGTGTGTTATCTTTATTTGTAGCATTGCATCTATAAATGAGGATTGTATTTCATGGAGTGATGTCAACTATTTTTGGCAGATTAGAGCCAAAATGTTTACACTATCTGGACATCATCCGTGTCTAATATTACAACAAAACAATTAAATAATCTCAGCATGACAGTATGCCACATGACATGCAGATGGTTGTGTGACAACACGTAGCAATACATATTTTATCTGAATAAATTCTATTGTGACACCTCTACGGATGCTGGTTTGTAAAGTCATTACAGAGACAATTTTTTTGTCAGTGACAAAATGGACAATGAGGCAATACTGTTAAAGTCTTACCTGACTGCGTGTGACTGCTGCCCTGTAGAGCAGTGCTGCGGGTGTGAGGCGCTGACTTCTTGGTGAGCGTGTGATCACTGTCCCGTCCTCCTTCTCCTCGCCCTCGTGGGAAACACGAGGGTTCCCGAGGACAGACGCCCTCCCCGCAGCTGCTCCCCTCCCACACGGCGAATCAGGGCTACTAGAGAACGGAATAGAAGCTGCATCCTCGCTGGGCGTGTCACTGCGTGGAGGTGTTTCTGCAAGATCATCAGTCCCCACACCTACATCTGGCCCCTCGTCTTGCCCTCCAGTCCTGCTCTCCCCGAGCCCGGCTGAGGCGCTCTGGCTACCTGCTCTGTCCAGCCCTGGCCTGACCTGCCCCTTCCTCCGGCCTTCAGCCTCCAAAGTGGTGGAAATGAGATCCGGGCTGGAGGAGTACATCTTCTTGAGCAGCAGATCATGCTGCAGGCCCCTGAGGGCTGCACTGGGATCAAGATGCTGCTTGCTGTTTGGAACAGATGTGGTGGAGTTGACCATTGCTAATGAAGAGGAGAGAGTGGCTTTCAGTTGAGCCAAGTCCCCGCTGCTGCCTTTACCAGCCTTCCTGTAGCGGGGTTTTCCTCGGCGTGAGCGGCCGGGGGAGGTAGAGCCCTTGTTGGGGATTGTGACCTGGGTCATGGAAGAGTCCAGTTTGGGGAGGATGACCTCTGACTTGAGTAGGTCCGGCCTGCAAAGGATAATAAAATATAAAGAAATTGAAATGCATTCATTGCTGGTTTATCCCCTGCACTCTTCACCATATAAATTAAGATAAGGCTGGTGAAATTCTGTACTTTTATTATTGTCCATAAATTCTCTAAAAAGATCAAAACTAACAATTTGTCCATCATTCAACACTTTTCAACTCCTCTTCCCTGTATGTGGCACTCAGCCCCAAGCCCATTACTTCCTACTGCAGATGTCTTTTAAGAATTGGATCATAAATATACATATCATTAGTTTTAAAAAGGGATCAACACTTTTACTCAAACAGGAGTAAATAGTGTACATCTTGGGGACTATATTTGGGGTCCACATAACTTGATCAAACCATCTACATATAAATGCAAATGCAACATCTTGCTGTCTCACCTCTTGCTGTATGAGGGCAGTTTCTGAGGTACGTTGCGTTTCTTCATGAGTTTCTCCATTGAGTTGGAAGAGGCTGACTGTCTGGAGCTGTGGTGCTTGAAGCAGCCTGGGTACTTCTTGTCCAGTGACTGCTCCCTCCTAATGTTTAAACACAAAGCCAATACCCGTTTAATGGATGTCAATGGATACTTGGAATAAGAGAGCACTTTGTTACATGCAATGACCCTGTGTGACTGGATTTAATGGCCATTCACTTCACATTACGGATGAACTTTTCCATGCTCTTTCATTACAGAAACACTGTTTAACCAACGCCAATGGATAAAGCTATCCAAAGCTAGCGGAAAATTACAACCCTAGTTCTCCTACTGTTACAGTGCGATACATTTAGCACAAACCAGAAAAAAATACAGTATGCTGCCTTATGCTTGATTTCGAACCTGCACTGTATCATCTGTTTATTTGTCTGAAATTCACTCCCAATCCTCATGCAACATGGGAGAACTGGAGGAGCTTTGCAAAGAAAAGAATTAGGTGTTAATTAGCTGATACTGCTTCTAGTACTACTGACTTCTAAACTACTGTTTTTACTAGGGTATTTTTCTGTCAGTGTCAAAAGACATATTAAAATCCTCTTCATTTAATGTTGTAAAAACAATAAAACATGAAAGCCTCCAAGGGGGTGAGTATTTTTTATAGGTACTGTAAATCAATGGCAGTTTTCATACTTGTGCAGTTCTTTCTCTTTGATCTCCAGCTGCAGCATGATGGCGTTGAGCTCCATGTAGAGATTGTTGGCTCTCTCCAGTTTCCTCTCGTAGTGCTCTCGGATGTCAAGTGCATGTCTGCATGGAGAGGAAAATGTGGAGAAGGACATAAATACATTTATCTAATACTACCATAATCTCAATAGTTAGCTTATCCTTGTGTCTTTGTTTGTGGAGGAGATATTTTCTATGTATCCACACATCTGTAATTTCAAGGTCGTGTGTCCATGTTAGGATTTCTCTGCTAACCTGAGTTCTTCTCTGCGTCGTTTGATCAGCTCCTCATCCAGCCTGTGAAGACACGTGCCCTCAGACTTGATCTTCTCAAAGTGGTGCCGCACCTCGTCTCTCCACTCCACCTGGTGAGACACATAAAACGCATCCATCAGAGCAGGCATTAATAACTTAGATTTCACAATTTTACAGCTAAATTTCACAGTCTGTAGTAAATACAGTTGCAATTACAAATGGTGTCCTTCACCTTCTAATAATTATTACTTCTATGATCAAAGCTTCTACTTTCAATACTTAGCCACCACTAATATTACTACCTCCAGCCTTTATGTCACATCGATTAATTATGTCCTGTATATGTCTGTACGAGGCAGTACGACCACCAGTGTCAGTCAATCAGTAAATCAGTAGCTTATCAGCTTGTTCTTTCCGGCTGTATGTCTAATTTTTCTCAGGGCCTGTTTTAAAAAAATGTTGCACCTTGATCTAGCAAAAAAAGCTCTTAAGTAACTGAGGTTCATGTGTATCACTGTAACAAAACCCATTAAGCTGTCAGATGATAATCAATACACAGGGAGTGAAACTGAACATGAACTGACATGACATGAGCACCAAAAGAAGAAAAAAAAAGAAAAAAAAAGACCCTGGTATTTTCGGGTACACACTGGAGCGTGACAGCTGTTATCTGATACCTGTCATATCAAAGGACAAAGGAAGTCAGATTTATGAGTGTGTGCACGTACATGCATGTATGTGCACCGTGTGTGTGTATTTCTGTTTGTGCATGACTGATGGTCTTCTTATTAAGCTAATGGACTCTGTGCGCACTCTTCTATGTCTCCAGTCCCCTCTTTCTCCTCTCTTTGCTCTCTGCTCCCTGCCATTAAAGCAATCAATACACTCCAGCAGCAAATACCTTTTTCTAACGTCACAAGAAAAATCCATTATGGGGCAGAGAGGAGAGAAACTGGGGAGGGTTGCAAGTGTGTGGGGGGGCAGGGAGAAATAAAGGATCAAGGATAAGTGGAAAGAATGAAAGAGGTTTGTATTTTGCATTGTGAGATATAAATGGAGGAGGCAGTGGGCTGCTGGGAAAAGGGAAATTAAATCATATTCATTTTGTGTGTTTGTGTGCACAAGTGTGTCTCATGATTATACATGCTTGAGTTATAAATGGATCTGGGGTTCTGCATGGCTGAGTAAACATATATGTTCCACACAATTATACTTTTTCTTCTTCTTCTTCTTCTTCTTCTTCTTCTTCTTAGTCTCCTGTCCTTTATCTGTTTGGGTTTGCAGTGGTCTAACATATTTGTCATGGACCCCCATCCCCCATCCTATCACCAACACATAACACGTACCCTCCCTCTCCATCACACAGACCTTCTCCATCACCCTTTATATGATGGAGGTTGAAAAAAGGGGCCCTCTCTCTGACCGCAAATCAGCAGTCACGTGTGACAAGGAACAAAGACCAAGGAACCAACAATAATATGTTGTGATTGAAAGCACAGGTATTATTAGTGGGCTCCCGAGAGGCCTGGGGCCCAAGTGCAGCTGCACACTCTGCACTGCTTGTAGTTACTGCGGCAGACTAGAAACAAATGGCAGTGGGTTGACAGCAAAATGACTATTAGAGATACTGGCTGCTGTTGACAGGAGGTTTTCTATAAAGAGGCACACAGAGCTCGTGCCTACCTCATCCTATGTCTATTTATGTATTTATTTGACGAGAGAGACTGAGAAATTATGGTTCTCAATTATATTGTTGCTTAATAATGACACATTGCAGTGGCTGAACAAGATTGTGAATTAAGTGATGTCTGACTCCATTGTCCTTGTCTATCAACATTCTTTGTAATATCTACATTGGTACTGATAAATAATCTAAAATAAAAATAAATGTAAATATTATATAAAATTGTACCCTCCTTTAGATGTCAAAGTAGCTGTTGGCAGAGATAAAGGAAGCTTACCTGAGACTGAAAGTAAGTTTCTTGTGGAGTTGATAGGATATCTGCTGAGGCGATGTCCAGATGCAGGAGGATCTGTCTGAAGGAAGGCCTGTTTCTTGGCTTGCAATTCCTGTGAACAATTTAAACAAACGTTTTGTCATATATGGAACTGACATGTAAGAAATTCCTCTCTTAGTATTAGCTACCTCTTTGTAAAATATGTTTTTCTTCTCCTTCCATCCCCGGACAACTTTCACTCACTCAGCCTTCTTAAAGTTTCTAAAGTCTTTATATTCTCTTTGTGCTGATACATCATCTTTCTTCTTCCATATCATTCTTCCACCCTCCATCTCTCTCTCTCCCTTCTCCCCTCCCGCCTGCTCACCAGCATTGCCTCAGGAGCAGTTTGAAGCTGTCTGGACAGCTATCAGGTACCGGCAGCTGCAGACTGTTGTTGCCCACTCCCCAGATGATAGCGGAGGAGTCTACATCCTTGTAGGGCACCTCTCCTGTCAGCATCTCCCACAGCACGACACCGAATGACCTGCAGAGAGATGTGACATATTTACTTAGAGACACGTTGATAAAGATGTGAAGTGAACTGATGAAAGGAAGCCTGACTGAAATGTCACACTTTTAACTTTTGCAGAAATAAATCTTGAGATTTAGATTAACACAGCTTTTATATCTGATTTTACAACTTTATCACTGTAAAAAACATATTTGATGCTATTGCCTTTTAGGCAGTCTTTGATAGCTTAAACTGATAACTGGCAAGGTTTAATCAGTTTGCAATTAAATGTTTTGTCATTTCTATCATTGGAATCATGTTAATAAAAGCTTAACAGTTTCACTTGTATTAGCTATTCTTTATATATGTATGTTTTACTAATATTCCTGGTGTCAGATCAATTCATATATGTCCTGATAAATACAACACAGCTCCAAGGTAACAGCAAATGGTGACAAATCATCATTTCCCAACTTTTGACAAAACATGATGCTTTATTCACCACAGTTCAGTGCTGCATTGATGAGCTACAGCTCTACATCTGGTTAGTAAAGGAGCAAGAAAGCAGCACCCATGGGGAAGGTATCCAAGGAAAGTCTGTTGTTGGTGACTCTCTGCGTTGCCATGGTGACCATGTACCGTATCCAAGGTGCCAATGGCACATCACACGCAGCATTGAGGGGGTGTGTGTGATATTGTGTTTACGTGTGTATTTTTAGAGTCTCTCCATCTCCTTGTTTATGATTTGTGATCTAAATGCTTATAGATACTTGATTTCAAGGCAATGGATGTATTTTTTATACCAGCAGACTTAATATTAGCTGTTAATTAGATGATGGGTTACAATTACATTATTGATTTTTTTTCTATATTGTACAGATAGATAGGTAGAAATACTTTGAGCCATTTGTCAATTCGGTATGACTTTTTTTGTTTAGTTTTTACCATATTCCACCAAGTCAAGCAAATTCTTGCTGTGTTACAATTATTTACTATAATACAATGCAGCCTTATACTGAAGCCAGTCAATATAGAAGAATATATATTTATTTATTAATGTATTTATTACCAACTGGAAATATAGGTTTTAGCTTATAGATTTGTATTGTTTTTATCTCAGTGATTAACAGTATTTTATTTGTTATCCTAATAATTGTGTATACAATTGAATAGAGTTAGAGTTATTAAATGTTAGATTTTGTGTAGTAATTTGTATCGCTTTAAAAACCAGAAAAGAACAGGAGTCATATCAGCAAGTGTTGCTAGATAATACCTCACCACAGCCTCTCCTACTCTGACTCACTCTTTTTGTGGTATGGACCACTACATAGTTTACAGACATTTAAACAAAACTGCACAATATGCACCCATGCTTTGCTTTCTTTCCACATCAAAAGCTTTTTAATCCTATTTTCACTTCTCTGCTAATGCACTACTGGCTCCGGGCCAAACCATCCACAGGCTCGGAAGGTTACTCCAGCCTCTCCTGAGCACTGCAGCATCTGGCAAATCAATTATTAAATTAGCCAGCGTTCCTTTCAGGACGGAGAGGAAGAGTGATGGAGGGATGTACGATGGGGGAGGGGGGGGTTGTATTGGGGGAGATCAGGGCTTAACACAGGGCAACCCATCAGATATGGCAGAGGCCCTATAGAATTTCATGTAATGAGATATTGTACATAATACAGAATAGATTTTCTGGAAATAGGATCCTGTGCTCTATACTGTAGTAGGCTGTACCTAATGAGATTCTATGACAGATAAGACAGACCATAAGGGAGAATTGCAGAGGTTCACCACTGCAGAAGGACAGTTTAAAAAGGTTGTAACACCTACCAAATATCCACTTTCTCTGAGACGGGTTCGTTACGTATGACCTCTGGAGCCATCCAGGCCACCGTACCGGCAAAGGACATCTTGGTGCTCTTGTCACTGAGCTCTTTGGATGTGCCGAAATCAGAAATCTTCACTGAGTCATCGTAGGTGATCAACATACTGGAATGAAACATTGAACGGCAAGTTTATATTTACATGTGTGAGTTCATCTGTGTACAAAAATTTTAAAATTGCTAAGTTAAATCAGCTGTTCACTAAATGTATACTAATCGTTGGGCCAGTCAGTAACATGACATGTCATCACAGTGTCAAAACCTGAACAGTCTATACATTAATTATAGCATCTAACTATGGCCAATCAATGTGTCTTTGTAGTGGTTCCCAGCCTGTGGGTCAAGAGCCCCACTGCAGGTCACAAGAAATCTAACAGGTTTCTGCTACACAAAATTATGTTTATTTTTCCTATAATCTTAGCTTTTTCTCTGTTAATTACTAGATAATTTCATCTCTTCGGGCATCTAAAAAGCATTCAAATGAACTCCCAACTAACTCAGCTAACTCACAACTGGTAGACACATCATGCAACCTGTGACGTGGGGTTGCAAGTAGACACTGCTTTGTTTCAAAACCCAACATGGTCGGAAACTGTTGTTCTAAAGGTTGGAAAGCAGTAGAAGTAATTCACTCCGATTTCTATCCAACTCAGACTGATAATGCCTGAGATATCACATACTTGACAGATTAGAAAAGGAGCATGAACCTTCATCCTCACCTGCATCACATGAAGCACAGTAAGTGACATCTCACCCTATATTTTTACTAGTGAGACTCCTAGCTCCGACCTTATCATTTACACTTAAATTACAGAGCTGTAATCACACCGTTCATTTTCACCAGGTCAACAAAACTCACTTTGGTGACTTGAGGTCTCTGTGGATGATCTTGTGGAGGTGAAGATAGTTCATGCCCCCAGCAATGCCCATGGCCCAGTCCATGAGCAGGGATGGATGGATCTGCCTGCCGGCTCTCAGCACCTCATACAGCTGTCCCTGGGCACAGTACTCCATGATGATGCAGTAACATGGAGCCTGGGTACAAATACCTCTGCGAGTGTAGAGAAGTATGCACAGTATGTTAAGACAGAACATATTGGAGTTGTTACAATGCCAGTAATGAATGGTAAACTTTACTTTTACATTATAATGTTCCAATGTAATTTGAACAATCATATAGTTATCTTTTGGTTGAGAAAATGTTAAAACCATTTTGGTTTATGCAACATTCACAGCTTTCTAAAACATAATAAATAATCAGCTTTGAAGCCCCATTGTAAAAACTCAAGGCGGCATTTCTTAGCTCCTGAACACCGAACATATAAAACTATAATTCTTGTGATCTAAAAAGCCAGCTGATCATTTCTACTAACTTGAAAGTGATGATGTTGGGGTGTTTGAGCTTGCGCAGGTGCTTGATATCTGTCTCTTTGATGTTCCGCACTTTCTTTACGGCTACTTCCTGTCCGTGCAGTTTGCCCAGAAAGACAGCACCCTGGGCTCCACTGCCAACCCACTGCAGGTCAGATATCTCCTCAAATGGAACCTCCCACGCCTCTGAGAGTGGGGGAAAAGATGGAGGCAAAGTAGTTGGTGAGTTTATCAGTGTAGTAACATGTCAATTATGGATATACTGTAGAGCAGAGTGATGATTTACAGATTATTTTTACCAACTTGGACGAGTGCAGCTGATGTTTCATAACATAACTAAACACCAGACCATTATAAAGAACTTTTGATGGGTAATATAAATATCCTTTATGTTCTTTATTTTATTTGAGTCTCTAATTGATCCCTATTTACTTGTGCTTTCCTTTTTCCAATGTTGTGATGATTCATTTTACTTTAATACAGACATTTGTCTAGTTACATGATTGAGTTATTTTGATGTTAGTCTCTTCATACTTTATAAGAATAGTTTGACATTTTGGGAAATGCTTTTATTTGCTTTCTTCTTGTGAATTAAATTAGAAGATCGATTCCACTCTCATGTCTGTCCATTTAGTTTGAAGCTACAGCTAGCAGCTGGTTAGCTTAGCTTAGCATAAAGACTGGAAACAACTAGCCTGGCTCAACAAAATTCCCCTGGTTTAGTCCATACAAAAGTGTAGGAATGACACGTTGTGGTTTTATTGGTGCACTATCTTCCTGCAAGAGACCAGCACATAACCCCTTGAAAACCATACAGTGTCATTTTTATGCTGGTTTTTGTATGTATTAAACAAATGAGATACAACATGTTAATTAGTGAGCTTTCGAGGGGCTAGTAAGCAGATTTTGTTACCAGCAACAAAGATCTTGGCTAGCTTTTCCCCTCTGTTTCAAGTCTTTGTGCTAAGCTAAGCTAACTAGCTACAGGCTTCATATTTACTGTAACCACGTGAGTGCTATGGATCGACTTAACGATTCCTTAATATACTATTCCTATTATTTGAACATGTTTATATGTTATGCTAATAAAATGAAAAAAACATGCTCATTTCATGTTTATTTGTTGTATAAATGCAAAACCTATTTCAAAAGCTAAAACCATTCAATCAAGACAGAAAAAACACTTGATACCAAAAAGTTCTGCAACAGGCTATGCTGTTTTGTAATAACAGACATGTAACAGTAAAACCTGTCTCAAGCCCCTGCTCTTACAGTCAACCCAGAGCCAAAACTGATATCTTGTTCTGTAGTTGAACCTCACTTTAACCTAAGACTCAGGGTGAGCAGGCAGACAGACAGGGAGCTCTAATCTCCAGTGAGTAATTCTCCCTCAGCCTCCTAAATCCTGCTTAGTGCCATTGTGGGGCCGACGCGAAACAGGGGTTCAACGCTCAGGAGAGGGTTGGAAGAGAGAGGGGATTTGAGAGCCTAATGTGGCTGTATAGTGAATGGGGAGGTGGAGGGGTAGTGACGGTAGTGGTGATGGTAAAAGAAAAGACGGGAGGGGGATTCCCCACGGGTCGGCAGGGGTCCATGTGGCCGAAGACAGACTGTTAATACAGAGAAAATCTACACCCTGCTCTGCTGCTGTTCTTAGCCCAAGAGAAGAAGATTCAGACACATTTATCATATTAATAAGGATAATATGAATGATTAATGCTCTCCGGTGATAGATTGAGGACTTGGCCTCTAATGAGCCCCTCAAATGTTTCACAGTAAAGACATAAAGCCACATCTGATGTACCAGAATATCGTTAGGTCTGCTTTGTTTGATCTGAAAATTAGACATCATTTAGGACAGCACCAGGCAGCACACACTCCTTCACAATCAATAAAGGACAGATGATTTTTCCTGCTTTCTATTGTGATACATTGTGCCTTCTTACCAAAGCATAAGAATAGAGCATTGAGATTTGGTAGCAGGCATTCATTTGCAATACCCCTATTTATTTCACTTTTATAATATCCGTTTTGCTTTTGTCAGTGTGTGTGACTCCCTGTAATGGTGCACAGAGGAGGGGAGCAGCGAGGTGCAGATGGGCTGGGAGTGATAACAGCACAGGATGAAAAGGAGAGGAAAAGAGACAATGAGAGATGGAAGGAGGAGGGGAGTGGAGGGGAGATGTGGAAGTCAAACGGGTGATAAAATATCAGAAGGCTATAAAGACAAGGAGACATATAAATCTACCACCTTCAAGACTCATGTGTGATGCTGTATTTATTTTATTAAGTTTGTTTTTGGCATCTTATCTGACTTTATGTGTTTGTGTCAGTGCTAGATATTAAGTGTTTCTATTTGTGGATGTGTTTATGTGTGCGTGCAGTCCTCCCTGGGCGCATGCTCACGTATGTGTGCGTGCGTGTGTCAGGTCTGCGTTAATAGAGATGAGAGGCACAGGGTCAGAGCGTGGCCATGCATAATTCATGAAGCAGATTTGGCAGAGGAGTCCCGGGGGAGCTCTGCGCTATTGTAGTGGCTGCAGACATAAACAACACAGCGTCACAGGGAGCTAGTTTCATTGGAGGGTGGTAGTGGGAGGAAGGTGGGGTAGGCACAAGCAGGCTAAAGGATGGGGGGAAAATATCAGGGGAAAACAAGCCCTTTGCAGTTTTGATAGAGTCTCTCTCTCTGGCTGCAGCCCGTCAAGGAAAGTGTTTGTTTACAACATGGCCTTTGTGGGAGTCATTTTTCTATCAACTGTTTAATATAATTAAAGTGGGGGATAAGCTCATTAAATTAGCATATCAAAGATTCAGACTGGAATTAAATGAAAGCTAGTGGTTGCCGTTATTGGAAAACTAAAAGCAACCATTGATGCCAGTGTGTGTAGATGTGTTTATGTGTTTCCAATGAAATGGATTGGACTGCTAGACTTACCATCCAGGTTGTGTTTGTGCTCTGTGGAGTAAGCTTTGCCAATCATAGTCCAGACAGGCCGCAGACACCCAAACAACCCCTCCAGAAATCCTCCTCCTCCTCCGGTAGACTGGCACTGTAACCTGGCGTCACCCGCCTGACTCCTGACCGCACTGCTGTCCATCTCCTGCCCCTCTCCCTCCGTCCTTCCAGGACTCCCATCATGCTCGTGGAGCTTCAGGACACTGTTGGCAAAGTGCTCCTGTTGTTCCTCGCCTGGCGTCTGGTTGTGCCCAGCAGTATGCCCCTCTCCTCCTCCACCCCCGGGCTCGACAGCACCTCCGGTGTCTATGGAGAGGACGTTGCGAAGGACGCACTGGGTCGGGGTCAGGTCCATTTCTGGGGTGCAGGGTGTTTCAGCATCGAGGCGGCGGAACGAGGGAGGATCAGAGAGAGGTGTGTTGAAGCCAGATAGAGAGGGAGAGGGGGCACGAGGTTCATGAATAAGCGCCATGAGGGCCTGTGGTAATCAGAATAACTAGAGAACTGGAAGACCAAACATAGAGAGAGAGGGAGAGAGAAAAAAAGTGCAAAGTGTTATAAATCAAATAAAAGTTTTCATTTTCTTACCTTGTGGGAGCAAGAAAGGTTGATTTAGCTTAATATGGTTGGAGAGTGTCACCTCGAGAATGATTATTTAGGCCTCCTAAAAGTAGAACCTTCAGCTATAATAGCTCTCAGTTATTGTAAGCGAACTCAGTGAAGTGACTGTTGTGCACCTCAAAAAGCTCAGATCTGAGCCATGCAGCTCTGAACTATCTACAAATGCAGGCAGACAAGAAGGCCCATTTTCCTTCAGCTGTGATCAGTATCAAAGAAATTCACATTCATGGTTTCTAAACTCCTCTGGTTCTCGTCAATTTGTTATTTTTCCCAGAAAATGCTCTGCAGCTTTCTATAAAGAGGGAGTTTAAGGACTGTGCAGGGGTTTATGGTGAAGGGTAATAATTCAGAGAGTGCACAACAGACATCGGAGTCTGCATAGAAGATAAGTATCATGAAACAAAGATCACACATAAGTCAAAACAATAATTTTTAGCATTTCTCACAACTTAGAAATAGAAATGTATTGCGTTCTGCTCCACTGGTGCAATTTGTAAAATGAAATATAAGCAGAAGATGAGAGCAGTGGTTGTCACTATACATGTGCCGAGTGATCAGGGCAATGACATTAACTTATGAGTCATGATGTCTGATTGCTGGAGAAATCAAATCGATACCAGACTGTGAAACATTGTTCAGGATGTGTGTGTGGATACAATATAAAAGAGCAGCCTGTCTGGAACGTAAACCTGAGAAAGCCTCAGTTCAGCACTAAGGTTGATGAAGTGTGCAGCAAATAATTTAATCTCTTACAGAATATCACATACCAAGTGCCGTATTGCTTTTGGTTCTTGTTCATGATTAACAAAAATCAATGGTCTGTATAGGCAGAAGGTTGCCACAGCTGGTTATTTACATCGAGCAACATCACTGGATACTAAAATGGATGAGCTCAAATGATGGCTGTATGATAATGAGAGAATTGTGCAAGCCTCTTCAAAGCCTGTCATTTCTCCAAGGAGGACAGCATATAGACGCTCAGCGGAGAATGAAAACACATTATTTCTTGTCAGAGCCTTTTGAAGTGATCCACTCCTCCTCTGCTATCTCTAACAAGCAAGAGGTGAAAGGTTTTATCTGCTTTGTAAAATAATGATACAAATCTAAATCCTAAACCGTACCAGCATCAACCTGCTGTTGTATGGTATATGACACAAAACGTGTTTGTTATCATCTAGTCATTGTATGGGGGACTTGCAGTATCTTACATTTGCTGTCAATATCCTGTTTGAAGGTCAAATTACTAAACCTAAATGTATCTACTGTACATACTATTAAGATTATTATACGTGACAGTTATTCTCACTATAAGTAATGTGCCTGGCATCTGATGTATGAGGCCCACTGTGTCGTGATACCACTACCTATAGCTGTAAATAACCATCCATAATTCATAAAATAGTAAGAGAGAAATCCAAAACACGACAAGACACGGCCTGGAGGACTCATTAACCAAACCACAACCATGAAGCTCAAAGTCTGGAAAATATCATCCTCATTATAATGTTGTGCGCAGAGAGAAAACCCAACCACTGAGACACATCTGGTGTCTGAAATCTGGAATAATCACACATCATTCACATCCGACTGATCCTGTCTCCTAATAGTCCTGCTCGGGCTCTCACTTTATTTATTTCGGGGTATCAGCTGCGGGAGCTGCAGGAGCAGGCTACGGTCTGTTACAGGCCAGTGCATTGTGGATGTATCGGAGGGGTTTCTTGCTTCGCATCATCGCTTCTCCTCGCACCTCTTGCAGTTACGACCCCCCCCCCCAGTGCATCCGAGGAGCATCACTGACAGCACTGAAGTTACAGTCAAACACACTACTGCGGTTTATATTTGAATGATAAAGGACCGGATGCGTTATTTAGGGATAAGATCAGCTATGGACCTGCTGCCGTCTCCTCATGACGGCGACTGAATGGTGCCAATGTAAAATCTGCGTTTTCTTACCTCACTGCCGACAGCTTAAGTCCATCGCTGGTGACTGCAAACGCTTATTCCACTGTATAGAATGATTTATTCTAATAACCACCTAATATTTCTGCCTTTCTGGGTTTTGTCGGTATCCACGCTTTTCCCTCTTCCTTCCTTCCTTCCTTCCTCCTCCTTCTCTGTGCATCCAGCGAGGTTCCTCCGCCCTGGATGACTGGAAGTCTGCGTTAATTCTCCTGCGTGTATCCCAGTGAACAGTAAACACAGCTATAGCTACGCTCCCCTTTGGTTCGCTTATTTTCCTGCCCTTACACCACCTCCTCCTTCTTTTCCATTCTCCTCTGAGGATGCGATCTGCGCACACTCAGGAATTTATACCGCTATCTCACCTATAGTAAACACGACCGGAGAGGAGAGGAGAGGAGAGAGGAGGAGAGCAGAGGAGGGAGGGAGGGAGGGAGGCAGCGTTGGTATCCTCCTATCAGAGGAGAAATGTGCCGTGACGAGCTCGGTGAGACACGGGACGAGCGCAGGTAAACGGGTTTATGAGGCTACTCTTAGGCGGGGAGGAGGGTGGTCAGCCGGTATGTGAGGTGATCAAAATGATGTCATCTCCAAGGCATGCAGCATTTGACTGGACAGCGCCGTGTAAATCCCTTCAAACCCTGTTAATGCCCTCTGTATCGAGTGTAATTGGTGCATAATCTGTGAGCACTACCCCGTCTGCCACAGAAGGGACATGAAGGAAGGACGACAGGTCGTTTTTTTTTATTATCATCTCCAATCTCAACTGACCCATTTCTCTCAGATAGGGAGAGTGGGACAGCACAGGACCTAAATGGGACTTTCCCCAGGCGTGATTTGTTTCCCTCAGCGACTTCAATTAACCTGAATGAAATAAAATATCACACTAATTTGAACAACTGTCATATTTCAACACAAATCTTTTGAAAATCGTAATATATGAAATATACCACCTGATCATCATCTTCATCTTT
The DNA here is from genome assembly GCF_905237075.1 of Dicentrarchus labrax. NCBI lineage: Eukaryota > Metazoa > Chordata > Actinopteri > Moronidae > Dicentrarchus > Dicentrarchus labrax. The sequence goes on along the minus strand of NW_026136711.1, from coordinate 24,594,488 downwards.
AAGCAGAGGTGGTATTTCCAAGGACTGACATTCTTGCAGTCCTATAATACAGTGGTTCCCAACCTTTTTTCCTTAAGGCCCCCCTTGTCTGTGTCCAAGACAAGTCAGGCCCCCCCAACCCCAACCCCTACCCGCATACACGCACTAAATAGGTGATAAATAGCTTAATGAATTTAAATGTGAACCAAAAATATGTTTCAATTTGGATTATACAGAGTTTTGATTATCCAATTGGGTGTGTTATTGGGATTTTATAACTTTAATTTTTGTAAATAATAATTTTGGTAACCTCACAACCTCAGCAAAGTTGTGTTGTGCGAACTAAATGCATAAATGGGCCTACAAGATATCACAAAGCCATTTAAACATATAGATTCAGAATGCTGTAAATACATTTTCAAACAAAACTGACCCTCAAAAAGTCCCACAACGAATAAATCACTAACAAGAACTGTATAAGCCTACTGGATCAGAATGAATACTAATTAAATTAACTTATTTCTTTCTTTTCTTGGACACTAAAATATTTTGGGGTTTTGTTCAGCCATTCCACAGGAAATTAACACTAAATCATCATGGTGAGCTTTAAGTATAAATCAACAATAATATGGCACTCACTTCTCCCAAATCACACAACTCGCACATTCAAGTCAGGGGAATCCTGCATGATGAACGTATGTCAGTGTATCTCTGCAGGCCAACTGGGAGATCATCAAATCACTGCAAACACTGAGAATCTTCCAAGAGTCTATTTGGCTGACACGGAGGAAGATGTGAATTGTGGAACAGCTGGGGATCCCATGTCTGAGCTGTGTGTTTTCCTCCAGTCTAAATGGTACGTGACCCTTTTTGAGTGCTAAATCCAAATCCAGCTCTTATCTCTCAGATTAAGCTCGTGTTGGGCTTAAACCCTAACGATGACCTCATCGCATCGCTTGTGGACGGCGGGGAAACCCCAACTAGTGCGCAGACCAACCATGTGAGACTGAGAAACCTGCACAGTACACACGTATTCAATGCCTCTGCTTCTGTTCCTCTCAGCAGAGCTTTATAACATCCTGTAAAATCATCACACTGGCTGAGTTTGATACCTTCAGTGAAAATAGGATTGTTTCTGTTTTCATTTATTCATTTTTTGAGTTTTTTGTTGGCATTCTGCTGCGACATGAACTCTGTATTGTGGTTCTCTCAGAAGTAGTGATACAGGAGCAACATAACAAGAGGTTTTTTATAACTACATTTTTAGAACCACTAAAGGGAAACAGAGAGGCAGCAAAATGATAATGGACCTGTTTCATTAAAGTAATTAAATGTTTAACCACCTGAGTTGCAACATATTCTAATAATTTAAACCATTAGGGACACGGTCAGATAATTGTTGCACTTCTAAAATCATTTTTAACAGTGGACGTCAATGCTTATGTTTTAATTTTACAATATAATAAGATTACCTTCAAGTTCCCAAATGAATATTCAAGTTGCCAAAAATGTGGTTCATGAATGTTTAATGTTGGTTTTAATATCACATGAAATAGAAATAGTGGGCAAAAATCAGTGGCTTTAATCATTCTTGCTATTTCATGCCATCCATATCTATAATTCCCCTTCCTACTCTGTCTTAAGGCAGTCTGAATGGAGCAGCACATCCTCTGTTCTATTTCTATCTTTTTCTTAAAACTTTCTTCATGATTTATTTATTGGTGCTTGTAGTTACAGGATGGCTCCTCGTCAGGGATGTTCAGTCCTCTAAGGGTCCGTGCTGCTGCCTCTGATGTCCACCAACACAGCTTCTCCTTCTGTTATAGTTACTCCAGCAGAAAGAAGCACAGAATGAACGCTGCAGGGTATCACTCCTTATCAGATAAAAACTTCAAATCTACAAAGCGACAGCTTTTTAAAAAAATATATGCAGTGAGACTGCACAGTGGATTCAGAATGAGCTACGTGCATTCTCCTGTCATGTTACAAACCCACTACATACATGCAAAGATCATCTTGTAATTTAAGAGAAAATAAACTAAATGTGAACAATTAGAGCTGCAAAGCTTTAATCCGACTACCAAAGGAATGACTGTACATCACTCTATGGTATCCACCACAGTCTGATGTAAAATGCTGCATTGTTTGGCAACATGCCTCATAATCTGTAGGAGGGAATTAACAAAAGCCTGCAGTGAAGTCGAGAGGAATGTCATGTGTGTGCATGTGCGTATGGATGCCTTTGACTATGTGTACAGTATGCTGTGAAAGACCCGGTGCCAAGTGGTCACAGATTGTCCCAGTCCGGTTAAGGGGGAAGGGGGCAGAGTATAAGTGTGTGTGTGTGTGTGTGTGTGTGTGTGTGTGTGTGTGTGTGTGTGTGTGTGTGTGGTTGGCTGTAGAGGATGAGGGGGAGGGCAGCTTCTGGCTCTTTGGAGAGCCTATTTATGGATTCTCATCGAGAGCCCCTTGTGTTACCCATTGTCACTTTCACTCACACACTGCTGAATAGGTGGCCAATCATCAAATCCACTCAACTCTGTTCCTAAAGGGAACGTGAACAAAAGAAGCAAAGATAATTGGCTCTCTGTTTGAACATCATATTGACTGAAAACCAACAATAGCAGGGACATTCTTTTAGGTTTCAGATGAAAGAACACAGGTTAGCATGTGTCTATATTTGTGCACGCTTGTGTATGTCTGTGTCAATATACACGAAGGAATGATCCCTTCCTGTCTGCCGGGGGAAGTTGATATTGGACCGTATTGTAATCAATCAGGGTTGCCACTACTGTGCCTTTCATCCATATTGCCCACTGATGGGATTCATTAAGATTGGCGCCAACCAGTATTGGTGGGCGGGTAAGGAGGTTGGTGGGTGGGGGATTCTCCATTTCAACAAGATGATCTCACCTCCTGTCTGGAGCTCAGGAAGAAGAGTTTTCATTCATAAAGTTCATCAATTCACACAAGCGTGTGTTCAGGCACGTGCACACACACACACACACACACACACACACACACACACACACACACACACATACATGACAAACATATCTCCCAACGGGACGCCGAGGAAACAGTTGAGCCAATGAGGCAATATGCAGGTGAGATCACTGCCGGACGCTGAGGTTCCTCTTTCCATTTAAAAACTCTATAAAAGATGAGTGTTTGATGCCTTTCATCATTCGACCTTGTCTGCACCACATACAGGGTAACGGAAAGAAGATGTCATGATAGAAACTAACTGAAAACAAGTTGGATAAAAGGTAAACAAATGTGTGCATCTTTAGTAACGTTCTGTGCACTTTTACAATTTCTCAAAATTGACCTAAACCTACATTAACTGATTTTCTGGCCAGTTGGGGGCAGTGGAAACAAGCTGTGAACACAACACTAACATATTATCAGCTTTTACAATTGCCTAATTCCACATACAGCAAACATGGAAGCTATTAACGTTCATTTGGAGTCATGATTCTGGCCACATGATTAATATGGGACAAATATTTACTCTCACTTTAGCTCGGTTCTGTTTTTGCTGATTCTTTTAGCTGCTAACAACAACAAAATTACGTCCTGAAAGTTGTAATAAAACTCTGTCTAGGCTGTGGGGAACTTTATCATGTCACTATGACCCAAACCCTTTCACATACAAGTAGTCACGTGATACATTGGTGAAGGTTATATATACAAAATTCCCTGCTAGAGCACTGCATCTCAGAAAACAAATGGGTGCGAGAGCAGTAAATTTTACCAGCCACCCAATAGATTAACGTAGTTTTTTTGTCCAGTGAGTGAAGCAAATATTTTACCAGCATTTGGCCGATGGCTGGTGCTAATTTTGTGCCCTGCTCGCAAATAATAGTAGAACATATCTTAAACTGGACAGAAACATCTTTCTTAGTCTTTCCACAGTTTTTGCATCAATTGCCAGCACTGGTTTGGTCAACATAAATCCTTAATTCACAGAGTTAGATGTGAAAATATTTGCAAAATGGGCTGTTAATTGCAGCGGGAATGACAGCTAATCCTTGGGACCATCAGAGTACATCCACTAAAAGGGCTTGTTTTCCAAACTAACGAGCTCAGATTGTTGTACTGACAACATTATAGAGAGGCACCCTACAGAGACAGACCTTTTTGTTTAACCAGAATCTATTATATCTCTTTTGTTTGCCACCAGAATCCATAGACAAAAATGGTAATTTTTCATTGTAACTTCAATGAAAATGGTGTCGTCAAAATAAATTCTTAATTCACAGATGTAGATGAGAATAACAATCACTATGCTCAGTTGGAAACGCAGGGATTCACATGCATGTGGCTTAAACAAAGCACAGACAGGCTGGGATAGCAACACAGGCAAAGGGAGTGTGACGTCATTCTCTGCTCAGGACGCTGTTACTGTTTTACAGTGGAAACAGCTCTTTGCTGCGATATTAATGTTTTAAATCTCATATATGTATATAGCCTTTAACATGACCCACTTTAAACTATTATAGATTATTCTCTTGTTGACAGCTGCAAGATGTGTCACAGACAACTAAAGAAGCATATTGACTCATTTCGGCGTGTTCTAAAATATGCAAATCCGACATTTAGATCAAGCACTGCTTTGATCTTCCAGGGAGATTAGAGATGCGTCTGATTTCCCTTTGAAACCTCTGAGAGGCGAGAAGCCAGCCAGGCAGCCTGCTGTGGAGAGCCTCTGGCAGCGGTCCGGTCAGGAGAGGGTTAATAACAATAAAGGGGAGGTTGGAGAAACCTTCCTGACAATCACGTGGTCTGTGCCGGGAAGGAGAGGGAGGGAGGAGAGGAGAGGCGGGAGGGTGGTGGTGGGGACGGGCGAGGGGAGGAGTCTGGAGCTTGTTGCCGTAGAAACAGAATCCTCAGTTGGCCGGTGTGAAGTCAGAGGCGTAATATTAGGCAGTGACTGCAGTTAGATGCTGCTGGTGGTGTGAGGTGGGTGGATGGGTGGGGAAGGAGGGGTGGGTGACTCACACAGGAGGACGCACTCTGCATTCTAATGGAGGGACACACATGTGGACACACACACACACACATACAGTACCCTCTGTCTACACCTTCATTGGCTACATCACCTCAAACGTTCAATCCAATGTCCATTTCGCAGGTTAGAATCTCCCTCATCTCTCCACTTTATCTGTACAGCATGGCTCAGCATTATCCTGCACCACTCTGCTTCAGAACATATAATTAATTCATTATGTCAATGGAAGACCATTAGTGTACGTCTTGGTGGCTTCACTTGCGTGCGTTGATAAAGGGCATCTATTAGAGGGAACCAAATGCTTAGACAGGCTAGTAAACTATAGCCATGTAATTGGTGACGGTATAATTGCATAGCACACGTAGCAATTAAAGCGATAATATGTGTAAACCATGCTCAAGATTATCATTGGATTAACTACACTTCCCAAATGCCCTTGAGTCTAGAGGCTCACCAGCTGTTACAGGGGAAGTGTTAATAATTATGCGGACGATTTTTAGGGCTGTTGTTTGGAGGGTCTTTTTTTTTTAGCTGCAGGGGAATCAGTTTGTATCTCATTAGAGCTGTTGTGGGGAAAGAGTTCATGTTAATGAACTTTTTCTCTAAGGATACGGGAAGAGAAAACCATAAGCAGCAACACTAAACAGATATTTTCTAAAACGGCCAAATGTGAATCCTAACAATCAAAAATATATGAGATTTGGCATGCCTCAGGGTTGACGAAGGGAAAATAACAGAAGCTGGAATTATTTTGTTCATTTTATGGTCATGAATTATCAATGTAATAATGTAAAGGTCATTTTGATGAATATCATCCTATGTCTATATCTTTTACTTCAGGCGAGACTTGTTTATGTCAACTGATTGAACTTTAATAACAATAAAGAGATATGATTTCTCTCATTTGTGTAATGATTGACATAATTTATATCCAGTGAAGTAATGAGAAGCATAATTCTTATATTTTTGCTTTCCAGTTACATGACAACCGCAGCCAAGACAACTTACTTGCTACCGTTCAGTGCAGCCACTGCAGTGTGATAGCTCAGGGGAATGTGACGTACCCTTGCCCTATAGCAAATAATTGACTTTTTGATTGAACCCTCCTTTGCGCTTCCTTTTAAGGAAAGCCAGGGCAGGTTTCATTTCCCATCATTGCTGCGTGTAAAACGGGAAGCAGCAGGGAAAATCATAGGCAATGTGACGTTTTCTCGGTCACCACCCACAACTGTATCTCATGGTTTGGGGCGAGCCAATGGGGGGTGGGGGGTGGGGGGGAGCAGGCTGGCTGTTTGATACAGTGCTGGCTGGTCAGTGCTGTAGGAGGCTGGCTGATGAACATTATTTTCAGGCTTGTTTATTTCAGTTTGCCTGTGACCATGACTCATTCGATTTTTGGGAAAAAGGGGCAGCTACAGTATTCTACAAGGCAAAACCAAACAAACCAGATATCTCATGATTCTTTTTTGTTTAGGTTTTAACTTCTCATCATAAGTTATGGCCTTAGTGTGGACAGCAGTAACGAGCAGTTCAACCAAAAAGTGATTTTTTTTTTCTTCTTAAGTTACTTGATTTGAAGGATTTTTACAACCGTAATCCTGAAGACATAACAAAGATAACTAGAGAATGGTCAGAAAATATTAATGACATTAAGTGTAATAGAGCAGAACCGATAAGGCATGATTAAATTATTAACCCATCCATCTATGTTTAAATTAATTGTGTTATTAATGTCATATAAGTTAAAAGCTATTTGTAAATTAGGTGCCTTCTTGAAGAGTGTTCTACCTTTGTTTAAGTAACCCTACCTCCTTCCTGCTGGGTAACATTTTTCTGTTTTGATTCTACTGTATATTTTGTTTGCACTCTATTTCATGCCATCATGTTCTTGAGTCAATAAATTTGAATCTTTTCTTCTCCTGTCTCTGTTTTATTAGGCAGCTGTAGATGTCCAACAACAGTCTGTCAACACACGTAACTTGTTAAAGATGAGATTATCTTTCTCTCATTTGCCTAATATATTCAGAATAATAAGAGGTAGTGGCATTGTGTCCCAAATTTGTATTCTGGAAGAATACCAGTCACCAATTATACAGAGTTATGCTAATTACCCACTTGACTGGATCACATATTACCAATATTAAGAGCCATTAATTCAGTAGAAGCAAAGAGGCCAATTATCATGTTACAAAACTGTGATGGACGTGAAGGCATATTCAGAATAAAAGCATATAAATGAAATGAAAAAAACATCATGTAGCCAACATAAAAGAAACATCCACTGTGCAACATCAGGCCAGTTTAGTCTGTTGTTTCAGTGCAGTCGCTGTCCATGGTGCTGATCAGAGGTTATAAAGTCCTAATACAAAAAGTACCTAATGCATTTACTTATTTAACCTGTGACTATGAATGGGAATAAAAAGATGTTGAAAATGGTGGTAAATTGGATTAAATTGTTTAGCTATAGCAGGTTTTTAGTAAGTTTTTAATCTTACAATCTAATTATTCTGAAGCAAATGAAAACAAACTGTATTTTTATTGACCTAAATGAACCTGTTTAAAACACACACTGCAATAAACTGGCATTATTTATGTAGTTATTGTTATTATAAGTGATTTAAACTGATTCTATAAACGTTTTGTTTTTTCAGCAAGTGAAACTGTAACTGAAGCAACTTTCTCTCCCTATTGGCAGTTTTTAGCTTTTAAAGCTCAATACAAGACTAAAAGGTTAAACAACCTCTGCACAACACTGTGGCCACTTTGACACGTAAAAAAACAACAACTACGAACCCACCAAACTTTTCAAATTACATATAAGTGATTTGTTTAGAGCAAATCAAAGGCGAGATGTTATGTTATGTTATTACAACAAGTAGATGGACCATGGGCGTCTTTTTCAGGAGAAACCCTACACCCTAACCCTCTCAGGAAAATGGAAGCCCCTCTCAAATCAATGTTTATCGATTTCATTAGGCTGAAATAAAGAGTTTGTTGTGAGCTGATGATGTGCGACCCAGAACCCCAAGACCGAGAAGCTCTGCAGAATGATTGACCAACAGCGCCACCTGGCTGTTGTAAATATAAACCCTACAACGCACCAAATGTTCTCCGACTAGATTTAACTGATTCAAATATTGAGACCTTGAAAGGCTCTCAGTTATCCCGAAACAACTGACATTGCATTTTTTAAAACTCATAGCATCTGTCCGTGCGTTACTGCTAGTGCAATATGTGCACACAATTTGCAATTCACACAGAACAGGATTTCCATCATCGGAGGTCTGAATGATGCCCTGCAGGAAAAATAGATTCTGCAATCATAGTTCAGAAACCTACCTTTGGCAGGCTCGGTGTTGGCCGTTTGGCTTCCACTGGTGGGTCGGTTTGCGAATGAAGAAAGAACAGATTTCCACACGAGAAAAACCCTGAAAGACGTGGTGCCTCCGTTTAGTCCGAGTACTACAGGGGTCCCATATGGTTAATTACCTTGTCAATAAACCTTGAAGGGGATACCGCGAGAACGGGAGCTGAGGGTGAGAGCTGAGTCTGACCTTAATAATCGCATCCCTGTTCCAATGTTGTGATTCATATTTGACCGTACTGTTTACCAACTCTTAACTAAAGACAACGAAGCCTTAACAGAATCTTAAATCTTGACAAAAACATACAAGGTCTCACAGATGTGATCTCAAATCATAAATAGAAAAAAAATCTAATTTTTCACAGTATGTACAGCATTTTACATACATGAAACGAAATTTGTCCTCTGTATTTGGCCCATCCTATATACTTTACTATATACATTTGGAGCAGTGAGCAGCCGTAGGCGCCCGGGGAACAGTTAGGGGTTAGGTGCCTTGCTCAAGGGCACCTTGGCAGTGCACAGGAGGTGGAACTGGCACCTCTCCAGATGCCAGTCCACACTCACACTCTATACTGTGGTCCATGCTGGACTTGAACGGGCGGCCATCTGGTTCCCAAGCCAAGTCCCCACAGACTGAGCTACTGCGGCCCCAAATCATTGTTCTGGTCTATATTTATGTAAGCATCTACTCCCAAATTGTGATCATCAAGGACCATTTTTGTGGTTTTTAGTAATTGTGCATTACTTAAATCTATTTGGGACTACAGGGTAGAAGCAATATCTGTCTATGTAGCTTTGATACACAGTGTTGGATTAACTTGCCAGTGGGCCCTGAGGCGAATAGCTGTAGGGTCCTCTGAAATTAAAACAAATTGCCATAATGAACCTGGGGTCTTTAGGGCCTCTGAGGGGTCAGGGGCCCTGGGGCTATTGTATTTTTTTTTTTAAATATATGATATGTAACTCTAGAAATCCCACTAGGATTTAATTTAGTTTGAGTTTGTATTCATTCCTGTTCAAAGTGTTCTTTGTTTGGTATTATAGAAAGGTAAAAATACTGTAGCTACAGTACTGCAGTGGTGGAAGAAGTACTAGATCTTTTACTTACTAAGTAAAAGTGGCAATGTCACAGTGTAAAAACACTCAATTACACTAAAGTAAAAGTATTAATATAAAAATATACTTAAAACACCAAAAGTAAAAGCACTCAATACGGGATGGCTCTTTTCAGAACAATGTATATAATATCACTGGATTATAATTAGTTGTGTATTTATATGTAAGCTTCACTGATGTTGCAGCTACTAAAGATGGTTTCAGCTACTTTATATTGTCAGGTATTTTAATCCATAATAATACAACACGATTTAAATTCTGAATCAATAATCTGAATCTGAAAAGTAGCTCAACCCATGTCAAATAAATGTAGTGGAGGAATAAGCGAAATACTTGCATCCAAAATGCCGTGTACTGTTAGTAAGTATAAAGTAGCATCAAATGGAAATACGCATCTCAAAATTATACTTAAATAGTACTTGAGTAGATGTACTTAGTTACATTCCTCCACTGCTGTACTGTATAAATGTCAAACAGCGCCCCCTGCTGTCGCAAAAGTTCCGTTTGCATTAAAATTCACTCTGATCTCTCAAATGTATATCACAGATAAGATTTCCAGCTTCAGTTCAGTTATATAATTATTATTATTATAAAGACTTTTAAAGTAGGCAATCTATAAAAATACAAAAAAAACCCACATGTTTTCCCCGGTTCACAAAACAGGCGCACCACATCCGGTCCGACTGCCAAATGTGTCCGCCACCCGCGCCTCTCGTGTAAAGTCGCGTTTAAATGTGGTGTGTACGTACGATAGCACGCAATTTAACAAAACCCGCGTCTCAAACAAACCCAAACAACCCAGGCAGTGTTTTACGCCTGTTGCATTCACACACCAGCCGCCGCCGTTTACTCTCCGCAGACGTTACTGACACAGAAAGTAGATCCATGTCCACTCAGCCCAAGAGGCTCTGCACTGAAAACATGTCTGTTCAAAAGATCGGAACTCACAACGGCACCTTTCATTGTGATGAAGTGCTGGCCTGTTTCTTCCTCCGCCAGCTGCCCGAGTACGAGGTAGGTTCAGTATGCTGTGGTTGTGGAGGGAACCCCGTATTGTTCCCGTATTGTTCCCGTACTGCTGCTGTTTATGTCTGTGTCGTTACTACTTCAGAGTAAAACCCTTGTTGTTGTGATTTGAAGGTGTTTTGTTCAGTCTGAATCGGCTGATTTTTATTAGGATTTTGTTTTGGGCAGAAGCTTTTATTTTTCTCTCCTGTCGCTGATCCCATGTCATGTTATAATACTCCAAGTGGGGGTGCTGCTGTACAGATAAACGGAGCTCTCAAAAGATGGCATGAACACCTGTAATAGTTCTAGTATAATTATACATTTTACATTTTAGGAGACAATACAGTGTCAAAGGGTCAGTCAAATAAACACCTTCCATGCCTTATAATCTTGTTTCCACATTCCTTTTTAGGGGTATATTTACTTTTTAAAGTGACTTATTGTCTGGAAAGTACTTCACACCTCATAACGTTGATAGTCATAATTATAACACCAATTGAGAAATCAACCCATTTAACATGAATGAGATTCTCAGTATTTGTTTCTGTAATGGATCAATCCTTGTCCCAAGTGTAAACAAAGTTGTAGCCCCACCGCCAAACTTAAAACATCATAATAATCACAAGATATTTAATATCATATAATGATACTGATTGATATATCTCTCAATACAGCTACATTTATTGACAGTGAATTGAGAAATTGTTGGGAAATCTAGTTAAATAAATTCTTTATAAATCAAGGTACTTTATTAAGAGAGATAGCAAACATAAAGATAAACTAAGAAGCAGATTTAATGCTTATTATTCATCTAAAAAAAAAATTACATGCAGTTTATGTGGTCATAAATTACAGATTGTGCCCATTAGAGCTCTTGCTGCAAGCCAGCTTCTAGTGGGTCCAGTTTTATAATAATGGTATTCAGAGAACTGATTAAAATGCACTTGGCTCTTGGACATAAACACTTCAGAACACTTGAATGAAGCTCATACGTAAAATTAGCATCCAAATCTATCAGATGATAGATGATTGCAGCTCTACAAAACCTTCTGTTCATTGCACAGGATGCAGAGATCATTCGGACCAGGGACCCGACAAAGCTGGCACAGTGTGACATCGTTGTAGATGTGGGAGGAGAGTTTGACCCCAAGAGGCATCGCTATGACCACCATCAGAGGTAAGATTTTAGTTATCAAAGAGAGGATGTTTATTAAGTTTTCAGTAAATGTTTGGAATGACCAGAAAATATATAAATGTTTGTTGTGCATCACCTCTCATGGTAATGATATTGTGGGTTTATTTTGATATGGCAAATTATGATACAGTGTTTTTTTTAAAAAAGTACTAAATTAATATTATAAAGCAATTACTATAATTTTTCAGAGTTATTTTGAGAAAGCCTGCTCAAAGTGACAGTTCATGTTTAACTTTAAATCACCATGTAGTCCAGTGTGGTGGACACCAGCCAAAGAACTCGGTTAGTTTCTTTACATAAACAGATATAAATCAGGAAGGTGTACTAATTATCATGTTTTTTTTTTTAAATTCAAATCACTCAACATGTAAATGATACTAAAAGATGTTTTTAGTGATGGAAAAAATACCCAGTCACTGTAAAATAGGCCACAGTAGGCCTCTTTCATGTCAGACATTTTGACATGTCACAGCTGCAAAGCCACAGGGGTAACTAATATTACTAACACTTGTTCCCTTTAGATGTGCCAGTAATGTCATTGAACCAGGCACCGTGAGAGATGTTATTGGTCAGTATTAGTTTAGTGCGGCTATATCTGCATCAGATGGAGCTGAAACAGTTAGTGGATTTAATTTGATAAGTCAATTGATGTAACATTTATCTGTAAGTATATTGTAATTTTTAAACTAAAATGCCAAAGAGTATTTCTTTCCAGCCATTCAAATATGTGGATATACTGCTTTCTCTGTTTTTGTATAATTGCAAACAGACAAACATTTTTTTTTTTTTTTACTAATTTCTGGCATTTTATACACAAAACAATTAATCAAAAAAATAAACAGCATTATTGTTTTCATTCATCTGTAATGAAAACAATGAAAACTTCTGAAACTGTCACCTTGGCTTTGGGGAATTTTTAAAAACTTTTTTACAAGTCGATCCATTGAGAAAATCTGTCTAGTTTTTTAAGTGTAAGGAATCATATTTCATTATGTGAGGTCTGAGAGAGTGTATCTCTCTGCGGCTTCTGTTCTGATACTGTTGAAGCGACCTAATTGCATGAATCACGAAGGAACAGGCTCTGTGTTTTCTGCAAAATTTCCTGCCAAAGTTCCTTCCGAATGATTGCATTCACTCGAAGTCTCATCACGTTGAGTAATCAGCCTATTCCAGATGTCTTGTCAGCTTAATGTCCCGATGATAATCAGAGATAGCTTTTATGACCACGGTGATAAAGATATGCCAGGGCTCTCTTCCTGGCAGGTGGTTAGTGATAATTAGCACTCCTTCAATTGGATGCCCCCCTGCTGTTGGTTCACGAGGCACAGAGGCTGCCACGACACTGTGAGGGGCCGCAGGAGAATGTGGCTGTCACTCACATGCGCGGATGGGGGAAAGATGGTTGTGATGGCAGGGATGGATGTAAGTGGGCTTGGGGTGCTTGAGGAAGTTGGAGAAGGGGCTGACAAGAACAATTAGTCCTCATTTCAATAGCACCTTTTTAAAACTGTGACACTGTACAGATGAAGTTGACAGCAGTAACCAATACATCACAGTAAGAATATTGAAATAAGAGTGTCAAATTAAGCCATTAAAGACGTAGTTCAGCATTTGGAAAAATACGCTTATTTGCTTTACTGTCAAGAGTTGGAGAAGATTGATTCCACTCTTATACCTGTATGTTTAATATGAAACTGGATCCAGCAGTAAGTTAACTTAGCTTAGCGTATATAGACTGGAAACAGGGGGGAACAGTTAGCCTGGCTCTGGCTCAAAGGTAACAAAATATGCCCACTAGCTCACTAATCAACACGCTGTATCTTGTTTGATTAATCTGTACAAAATCAAAGTGTAAAAACGCCAATTTACCACTGGACTATTACATGGCTGGACTTTGTAGAGTCTTGTTGTCACTGTGAGGTTGCCAGGCAACCTGCTGAGACCCCACGAAGGAACAGGTTGCTGTATATGTATGTATGTTTGTTAATATACAGAATATTCAGCAGCTTTGTGTGTGCACTGTGTATTTGAAATATATAGTGTCTGATTGTGTCTGACAATATGTGACTGATATTAACTGTTCATCATAGAGATGGCATGAGGAAAGAACATGTTTTTGTTCTTGTGTCTGGTTGTCTTGGTGTACAGAGATCTCTAGCGCCTACCAGTGGGGGGAAGTTGTAACAGGTTTAAGGTGTGATGGGTGTGCAGTGATGTTTTCTGCCTATTTCCTGCCTCTGGATATGTATAAGTCCTGAATGAAGAGAGGGCCGGTTGGCACCAGTGATTATTTATCCAAAATTATGCCAAAATTATCATTCCCACATAATTGTCGATTGTCTGTCAAAAGAATCACAATATGATGTTTTTACCATATGGTGCAACCCTACTAATATAGACTGACTGCTGACTACAAATTATTTCCCTTTATTGAAGCCTAAAGACAAAAAGAACATTAGTGAATTTTGTTTTTTTCTTTAAGATGGCGTCTAATGTGAGAAACTTCTGCATATATGGAAAAATGTTATCTTTGAAGTTTCTTTTGCAGAGATGGAAATAGAGTTGGAAGCATGAGAAATGTTCTCTAAACACCGACCAAAGGTTAATAAAGCAAAACAGATTAGATCCGCCAGGGATTACTTTTGTGGTTGCTCACACTAGAACTGCATTCACGGCTCCCACTCAGCAAAGAAATAAAAGTAAGCAAAAATATTTTTGCTACTGTGACAAAGTGATGAATGTTGTCTGCATTTTGCAGAGAAATCTAATAGATAAACTGCTTTTATGCAGTTTTGTATTGTGACGCAGTTTAAGATGCTTCCGCTGGCTGTATGCTACTTGCAAACCAGCAAAGACAGATTCATGGACACAGCAGGCTTCCCACTTCCCCTCTATTCAACAAATAGCTATAATGAATAATACACAATTACAACTTGTATGTATCTCAATAGTAACTCATGTGTGCACAATAAATGTAAAAATAAATGCAGGCATTGACAATTCCTCTCTTAAATCTGTCCAAATGTTTAATGTTATCCCTAATCTGGCAGCACTGTGTTACATATATTAAATTGTTCTCAAATGTTATGAATCCAGTAGAAAGGTACAAGCTAAATCAGGGATGACTTGGAGGTCATTACAGTTTCTATAAGACCATTTAGTCTACTCTACAGTACTGAAGGTCACAGTGATATCTGAATGAATTAAAGAGGAACATCCCCTACCATCTGCCTCTCAAAGGAGGACATGACTAACCAGATTGGAATTTCTCAATCCAGTTTGGAATTTATTTGTTAAAATATATTTGTCAGACTGAAGAGTTTCTTTATAAACCACAGGAAATACTGTTGTAAGGAGATGGGTCAGTCAGGGGTTGGACTGTTGAATGGCTCTCCAGTAGTTAGAGAGGCACTGACATTACAGTGACATTGGCCTTTTATTGTGTGAAAATGTTAACGTTTAAAGCTCTTGAAAGCCCACACAGTGCTCTAATACAACAGTCTGTATCTGTCCTATCACTCTAATGGAGTACTGGGCTCAGAGTAATGGGAAATGACTGGCCAGTAATATTGTTTTTTAAAAAGTGCTTTAGTTTCTTAAGATGCTTCGAGTAGAGGAAAGATTCATGAAGCATAATTTTCCACACACAGTAAATACTAATGCAATAAAACCATTATTTTTAATGATTTAGAGTGATGAGCAAAAGTGGTTCATCTGGGGCAGTGTGGGAATAGTAGTACATCATATGTTGAGTATGTGCTTTGTAATACTAAAATGTGTGTATTAAATTCTAGTTTACTGGGAGAAGTAACTTGATTTCACACAAACAGTTTGATGACTTCTCTTTGGGTTAGCATGTCTTTTTCAGCCGTTTCACTCACTCAGTCATTTTCCTCTCGCCCATTCACTTCCATCTCCTGATAATCAGCATAGAAATGCCTCAGCTTGGCCAATTAGCCCTTTTAATGGCTGTGATTACCCCCTGCTTCCCTAGCATGTCACTCATTCATTTGACGGTCTGTTTTCCGCTGTGCTGCAGCCCAAGCATCCTAATTAAGCCTGAATTAAATGACCAGCAGTGGCTCAGTGCTGGAGCCCACCCATCCCAGCACGTGGCTGAGGAGAGACCTCCGGTGGCTTTTATTTATGTGCTCACGCTTACAAACACACTGGAGCATGCTTTCTCTCTCCGGTCAATGCAAACCCGCTTTCTGAGGATGAAGAGAATATTTATGGATGCAAGGTTCTTTTATTGATATCTGATACACTGCCAGTAATGTACAGTAATCATCTGAATGCAGCAGACATTTTATTGAAGAGGCCAGTTATTGGAAAAAATGTTTGTTTATGAGCAGAACACTAATGTTTAATCTCCCAATCCTCTGCTTTAGTATTGAACACTGGATATCATCTGCCTACAGACCATCAAGCGTTTTTCAGCTCTTAGCATTGATATAAGCTGATTTTCATTTCCTTAATATCTTACATGCCTTTTGTTGCAATACTGGAATACTGCAAATGTCAGCAAACAAGTTGATCTCTTCAGCTCATAATTTAATAACATTTTCCTTACACACGCAAAGAAACCTACAGTCATTTATTTCACTAATTCACTCCTTCTGACCAGCAGTCAATAACTCACAGATATTCGGTTTACAGTGATATTAAACAGAAAAAAAGCAGCAAATCATCACAATTAAGAAGCAGGAATTAGGGAGTTCTTGGATTTTCAAATAAAAATGTCAGAATAATAGTCGCTTGACATAATCGACTGATAATTGCAGCTCTGACTAGGGCTCCACAAGTAATTGAAATATTATCGAAATCACAATATGGACAGGTGGAATATATAAATCTCAGAAGCTACAATTTTCTGATAAAGGTAAAATGTGTGATGAGTTTGACATTTTTTGAGATACAAAAATGATCATTCCCACACTAATTGAGAGTCATATCACATTGCTATCAATCTGTCAAAATAATCGCAATATGATTTTTTTTTTTTTTTTTACCATATTGTGCAGCCCTAGTTCTGACTCTAGATATTATTTTACTATAGATTATCTATTGATTATTATTATTTTACATTAAGTTCCCACAGCCACTAAATATCTTTAAAATGTATTCAAGTATTCAATTTACATTGAGATGAAGTGTGTTGAGATGTCATTTCTGAATGTCTTCCCTTTGTTTAGGACCTTTACAGAGAGCTTCCATAGCCTGTGTCCAGAGAAGCCATGGGTGACCAAGCTCAGCTCAGCTGGCTTGGTGTACCTACACTTCGGTCGTCAGCTGCTGGCCCAGCTGACGCAGCTGAAGGAGGGTGACAAGCAGCTGGAGATGCTCTTTGACAAGGTGAGAGGGTGAAGACGATATTTATTGCAGGCAATGCATTAGCAACCATTGTGTTTCATTCACAACACAAACAGATGTATCACCTGAGCAGCCTAAACACTGTCAATTTCAGAAACGTCTATTAAGATGTAAAGAGGAAAGCTAGCTCATCACTTACTTGGGTAAATTAGTTACAATAGAATTACACTTATCTCCATGTTGGTTGCTTTAAAGTGTTGCTTTCACGCAATAAAATGCTGAATGCTTATTGTTAAAGTTTATTTTATGGGCATTTTGCCTTAATCAGACAGTTGGCAGACAAGTGTGTTTAGAAATAAAGGGAGAGAGAGAGAGAGGGATGTGGCAAAGTTCCTCTGCCAAATTCAAACTGAGGACACTGCAGTTATATTTAGACAGCCAGACCAGCAGGAGGCCTCGGCACACAGAGCAGTTTTGATGGCTAGGCCCATTAAGCCGGCCAATAAATATTAGCCCTATTAACTCATATTATCATTGGCCTTTTGATGTGTCAGTTTATGTAAAGCCCCAAGTAATCCTTTTACTCATGGCGCGGGCTTTATTTATTTTAGGATGTAGTATGTCTCGTCTTCTGGCACTCCAGACAACTGAACCTCTATTTTTGCCCCAAAACTTAGTTCCAGTTGTAAGCCACTTGTAAAATGTCAACTCTTTGGTGATTGACCTTCCGGTGTACTGAGGAGTTGACTTTCCAGCACTAAATATTCCTCTTCTCTCTCTCTCTCTCTCTCTCTCTCTCTCTCTCTCTCTCTCTCCCCCCTCTCTTTATTTTTTCCAGTTTTCCTAGTGAACTGTAAAATAGCAGCAATTTGTCTTTTCCTTTTGGTTTAATGACATAGCCGTGCTTTAAGCCTTCGGTAACTGCCCACACACTGTGACCAAGTGTACTTCAATCAGAATACTGTTATCCCAGTACATTACTTCCCCTTTTACCGACAATTCTTCCTTTTCAGAATGAGCACAAACGGCTGATTCCTGTATCATTACACTTTCACAACCTTTCTGTCACACATCTCTCTCAATTCCTTGCAGCTGTACGAGAACTTTGTGGAGGAAGTAGATGCTATAGACAACGGCATTTCACAGTTTGACGGAGAGGCCCGCTACTCCATCTCCACCACGCTGAGCGCACGTGTCAGCCACCTGAACCCATGCTGGAACAGCAAGAGTCAGGACACTGAGGTGATGGACTGCACGAGTGTGAATGTCTACACACACTGCAGCACGTTTATATATCAGGCAGATGAGACGGAAAAGTTGATCTTTTAAACTAAAGATCACTAATTATGTTTTGTGTGTGGGTCCGTATCTGGGGTGTAATAATATTAAAACAGAGCGTGTTTTTTGTGTTTTTCAGTTTTAATTTAAAGACCAATTGACTTCACAAGAAACTAAACATTAGTTGCAAACTGCGGATATTTTCAAGGTCAGGTTTGGATTTTAGGATTACAGGGTTTGGTTTAGTGGAGAGGTGTAATGTGAGGAAATGGTTGTATCCAGTGAATGTCTTCATTTGCATTAATCAGACAAATGTAGCAGTATCGCAAGGTGTAACAACACATTTCATTTTAAGGAGGTGTGAAAAGTGTGTTTGTCGCCAAATAAACAGGATATATCAGGATATCCTGAATCACAGCATGGCAAAGTCAATTATCTTTGGTTGCATGTTTGTGTCTCACGGTGCTCTGTGAATATAGTATAATAAGTACAATGTTTGTTCAGTCATTGGCTGGATTTCTACTGTATGACTTGTGGACACACTAAGTATTACTGTGTGGACATTATTATATCTATTGAAGGGAAAACCGTGCCAACTTGCAAAGTGACAACCAAATGACTCCCAGCACATAAAGAGACATTGTGTCTCCTTCTCTATTTGCTCTGTTGAGAACAAATGTACATTTAACATCCCTGGAGGGTTTTTTTTTGTAAGAATTTATTTATTTGTGGGACTTCAACACACCTTGAATCCAAGGGATAACAAGTTGAAGTGAGGACACATCTTTCTAAGGCTGCAACTAACAACTGTTAGTCTTATCAACTGTTATCCAACACTCCAAACAGCCAAAGATACTGAGGTACCCTTGTATAAGCTGAAAAAGAAGAGCATATCCTCACATTGGAAAGGTTGGGACTGGGTATATTTGGCATTTCTGCTTGAAAAATTACTTTCTGATTCATTTTCTGTCAATTGGCTAATCTCTTAATCCACTGATTTTGTTTTCCAGCCCTACTTATATTTAACATTGTCCCCGACGGAAAAATGTCTTCAAAACCCAAACTAGATCAGTACAAACTAATCCAAAAATGAATATCCACCTCAAAATACAACAACTAAACAATATCTAAATGAATGAGTGAGATGATGAGTTTTTCTAGTTTATGATGACTCAGCAACTTGTAACCTGCATTAACCCTGACCTGACCGCCCGGAAGTCCTTTTTGTTTTCGACACCTTGATATTTAACTGAAGGCTGCTCCACAGTTTGGTCCTCCATTGTTAAATAGGGCTTTTGGCGACATAATCTAATGATAATCACGCACAATGGGCAACCTGGTGAAACAAAGATGAGTTAAGTTATGTTGAGGGAAACTCAACAGGTGCACTGCAGCGCAGTCAGTGTTCAGAGGTTAATTTTAATGCCGTGTAGAAACATGCCTCTCATTAGTGCAGGAGGGGAATACCTGCAGGGAAAGGGCACCTGTTTTCTACAGACTCCCACGAGACAACTGCAGCCTGGCTTTGCATATTTGTTGACAATGCCACCATTTTTTTCCCATCGTTGGGGCTGTCTCAGTGGAGTAGCTGGCCTATTTGTTTTTTCACATTTCAGTTCACATGATTATAATTCTTGTCCTGGCACTTTCCTCCACTTTCCCCACTAGCTCACACTGCGAGGCAAGACGGCTCTGGGAGATCAGAAAGTGTGAAAGATTTGTATTAAAAAATGTTTGGCAGACAGCTTGATAGCAAACTGACCTGGTGAACTCTCAACAGTGGCTGTTTGTGATAATTGAAAAACCTAATGGATTTTCTGTTCCTCCTTCTTGTGCTCTCTTGAGTTTTTGCTCACGAGACTATGAGAGAGTGAGGCCAGGCTGGGGTTTGTGCCTTACATGACGGGGAGCTGATGATCACCCCCATTGTATTTCACATCAAACTCTATTGGAATTCAGAGGTGGTGTAGTATTGACGAAAGATGTGAATTACCATGAACGATTCTGAGCAGTCAGACTCGTCAGTTGTCTACCTTCATTATATGATACAGTATTACTCTCATATTCTTACACTGTATGTGACAGTAACATGTATTTGTACACATGTTTTTACTAGGAGGGTTTCAAAAAGGCTATGAAGATGGTTGGGGAGGAGTTCCTGGACCGTCTGGAGTTCTACCAGTCCTCCTGGCTGCCGGCTCGCACAGTGGTGGAGGACGCTGTTAAGGAGAGGCATCAGGTATAAGACTGCACAAGCTAATGTGTACATTTTTGTTCTGTTGTCCTTTGTAATCATTGTAACTTGGCACAGGGTCCTTGATTGTCCATCGCTCACCTCAACAATATATGCGTTTCTCTTTTTCTCTCAAATTTCCCCTTATGTTAAATCATTTATATCGTGTAAACTGGGTATTGTGATGTACAGTATTGATGTATTGGTAATACAACAAATAATACCAACCATCTCTAAATAACTGTTGGTCCATCATCTATAATAGAAGGGGGGATTTCCAACAAATCCTTACTCACATCCTTTGTGTTGCTCTCAATGAATTGGGAGATAAATGGTGAAATTGCAGTTTAGTATGGAGCCAAAACAGAGCCTTTAGCTTTTGACTTTGAAAAACTTCTATTATCTTTTTAAAAACTATTTGATTTATTTATTGCATTTCCAAAGACAGTCTGGTGGGGTTTTTTTTCTTTTCTGTTTTGTTGGAGGGAAGGGATTTGAGGGGGCTGCATGGTTTCCATATTTGGTCCCTGTGTTGTTTTTCCCAGGGGGAACGTTTTCCAATATTTTTTTTGTTTTCATTTTGTATTTCAATGACAAATTGTATTTTTTCGGTGCCAAAAACTAAAGACTCTGTTCTGGCTCCATATTTTAGCTCTAATTAGATCACATCCTCTAGTATTATTTATAATCTTGCTGATAAACTTAATCATAAAGTTTTCAAATTCAAGCACTTATTATCTTCTCTTTGTCCTTATTTTTTAAAACATATCTTAAAATTTTCAGAAAACTCTCTACTAAAGCTGAAGGTCTCCACTTTTTGTGAATATTCGCATTAGTAACACCCAGTTTACTGCTTCTCCTCCCATTTCCAGGTAGATCCCAGTGGGGAGGTGGTGTTGTTCTCCCAGGGTGGTTGTCCCTGGAAGGAGCATCTGTTTACCCTGGAGAAAGAGCTCCAGGTGGAGACACCCATCAAGTTTATCCTTTACCCCGACCAGAATGGACAGTGGAGGGTCCAGTGCGTCCCCGCCGGGCTGAACACCTTCCAGAACAGGTGCGAGTTCACCCAAAGTCCATTTTTAGATACATTTTATTCAAGGTTATTTAAATGGAATTTCTGCTTCATGGTCTCAGCTTGTGATCTCATGTGCAGAGAGAAAACCTTGCATGAGTTACCTTAGCAGATATCAAACATGCAGAACTCACAAGGATGTTGTGACACTGACTCTCTCTCTCTCTCTCTCTCTCACACACACACACACACACACACACACACACACACACACACACACACACACACACACACACACACACACACGAAATTCAGGATTTTTTTTTTTAAATGTTGGTGGAAAACACAGTGACAGGCACAGATCTGGAGTCTCCCAGACGTGTTGAATTGAGTTGAGCTCTGGTGACGGAGACGAGCCATGGTGTATGATTTAACTTTCATGCTTATCGGACCATTTGACAACTACTCGCGGAGGGTTTGACGTGTCATCCAGTGAGAGACTAACTCCTGCTTGGATGGAAGGACTTGTTTGTAGGATGAGGATGATCCTTTAGGTAAGGCAGAGGTTTTGTTCTCACATTGCTCTCTAAGGAGCTGAGAGGATGTAAACAGTCCCGACACCTGAGGCCTTTCTCCATGCCCACCCCTCAGTCAGGTGTTTCCTTTTTGTTTTCCTAGTGTTAATTACACCCTCTGCTCCAAATACAGGAAGCAGGAAGATATACAGTACATGCTGATTGTGACAGCTTTTATTTACAGCCACTTACTTAAACATACTCCAGGATTTTTATGAAGGTGAATAGAATGTGACTTTCATGCTCTATTGACCAACAGGGTATTTTTGAATACACACCATTGTCTCCTCGTAACCAGTACTGGGCAGTATGACCAAATATTTCTGTCACCATTGTGCATGCTGCTGTTGTTGCGGAGCATTTCTGCATCTTTTATCAATAATGAAGCCCCTCAAACCTTCAAGCCCGACACTTCAGATGATCATTAGATCGCATTGCTATTATTGTCGTGTCACTCTCTACATAATGACAGTGATGACAAGACAAAGATATAGCATGTCAGTTTGTCAGATGATTAACACACTCAAGTTTGTGTTTGTTGCCTCTGGAGGGTAATTGTTTATCTGAGGTGCGTCACATACTCTAACCCACAATGCCTCTCTATTAACGTCATCAGCAACACCACTGGAGTCTTATACTTGTTTCACTACTGCCCTAAATCCCAGCATACAGCACACATGATCAGTGTATGGAAACATGCTCCCTGCTTATCATGAAAGACACATTTTCAGTTTCATCTGTCACCACATACTGACTGAACATTAGCTATTACATAGAATGCCTCATTTTGTATTTGTGACAGGAGACCTCTCCAGCAGCCATGCGGCTTCCTCAATGTTTTTTCATGCTGGATTTGGTTGTCATGCTCCTAAGGTTAATGACTTGTGCCGTGATATTGATCCCTGCTCTTCAAAGTGGTAGCAGTGAGTCTTCACCATGTGTACTACTAGTGAGTTGTGCTTTTCAAATGAAGAGGCAGCAGGCTTCTCATTTATAGCCTCATTCTCATAGATTGTCACTGT
The DNA here is from genome assembly GCF_905237075.1 of Dicentrarchus labrax. Lineage (NCBI taxonomy): Eukaryota > Metazoa > Chordata > Actinopteri > Moronidae > Dicentrarchus > Dicentrarchus labrax. The sequence continues at coordinate 24,571,376 of NW_026136711.1, read as the reverse complement.
TTAAGATAAAACAACATCACCAGCAACACATTAGATTAGCTGTAGCTAATTAACATTAATTCGGTAACAGCTAAAATAAAATGTTTGGATCTTCTGGTTAATATGCTCTGTGCAGCTGGTGTCTTTGTTTACAAGGATTGTTTGTGAGTGACAAGACTCATCACTCTATAATGCTCTGTAGAGTGGCAACTCCTCTCTTAAATATATTTAATTAACATTTCATGTTACGGTGCTCATCATATTTTAAGGTTGTAGTTAATCAGATTGTGACCATGAATTAGTCTGCTAATAAAAACTGTTGTGCTTCCTCCTTTCTCGGCCAACAAAAGGTAATCAGACATTTTTGAGTTGTAGTTATTTTTACTTTTTAGTTGAAAGTGTTGAAGGGTAAAATCAAATAACATTCGAGAAAGGAATTTGAAAGGACTCCAATTTGATAAGTGGATTAGATGCTGGATTTAAATTTGATAAAGTGCCATCAAACCCTGTCCTTAGCATTGCGATACCCGAGATTGGAAATTGAAGCTCTTAATGGAGATAATACTTCAGGGGATGAGGAAGGAGTTGACTGCTAATGCAAACCGAGAAAGTAACATGTTGCCTGTGGATCAACTAATGAAGTTGGTCAGACTCAGTTTTTTATGTGTTCATATGAAAAATTTAAATGCACTTTATTTTGCCTCCATCTTTAGTCACACAGACAACTTACTGTCATTTCACTCCACCTATTCACATAGGCCTATATTATCATAAAAGAATCTGCCAAATGTTTCCACATAATACATTCAGGAATAGTTCAGGGTCATTCTGTTCTGTAGAAAATTATATTGGCTTTTGCACAAAACAAAATTAAATTTCATCTGATTGTCTGACATTTTCACTCTTATGTTATTTCCCCTGGAGCACAAATCATGCAGCTTTCAATCACATTTCTTTGCATGAGTAATTATTATTATGACTTCTATTTTATGTATTTATCCGAACCCCCCATCTAAATGATTTTAGAGAGCAATTTTCCCTCATGGCGAAGCAAGGTGCAATCCAGATTCAATCCTGAGGGAAAGTTTAATAGGAAATGTAATGGTTTATATAAAAGACAGCTTCGTTAACAGGTGTGAAAGAGAAGATAATTTTGTTTACACCTGTGACAAGCTGGGACATTTTCTTTATGATTTCTAGTCCTTGGATTGATTTAAGTGATACAAGTCTAACTTTTATCCTTGAAAATTAGCTTAACCTAACCTTGTTACACAACATTTTTACTCAGTCTTATAGTTTGTGTACTAACAATGACAAATAAATTCAATTTCCTGTGACTGCTTCAGAATAAAGGCCACTCTGTTGCAGAAGTAGTAAGTGTTCAGTTAGCCTTAGCAGCTCTGATACAGCATTACAAGAGAGAACAGTAAACTGTGAGGCTTTTTGATGAAATTATAAATGTAAACATGGGATTGCATTCATGTATTGTTTCTCATGAATTTCTTATGCAATTTTAATCTGGCACTAGAATGGCGGACTCCGCCAATGACTACTGTGTTGCTCTTCATTTTTGTTTTGTGGAATTTTCCCTATTCGAACCAAGTTGTCATATATTGAGATAAATTTGTTATTTTGGTGTGTGACATCTCAGATATACCTCATGCCAGGCTTAAGACCTGCAGATGGTCTCTAACCCTCCTCCACCTGACCACCATGCTCTTTAAATGTCTTGTTACCCCCCGACAGTATGTATGTGCTGTTATGCTATTATCCTGTGTTTGACACGTCTCATAATTGATACACTGTGGCTTGCCCAAAGACACAGGAAGAGGGTGGAATTGCTTTTTGACTGCCTTCTATTTTCACCTCTTTCCATGTGGTCATCTTGCTCTTGGCTCTCCCATTAATGTTTCTTTTCTGCCTCTCTGTCTCTCTCAATGTCTCTTTCTCTTATTTACAGTACTTCGGTCTCTGTCCTATAATCATCCTCTTCCATTTCATCACCTTTCTTCCTATCTGTCTTGCTTTCTTCCCCATTAATCCTATTTCTCCCCTGTCATCCACCTTCTCCCCTATCTCGCTGTCTCACCTTTCACACCTTCTGCCCCTCCCTCGCCTCATCCCTCCGCTATACTTTTTTCCAGTCTGCTGCCGAATCTCATCAGGCGGCAGCGCTTTCAACTAAAAAGGCAGGCACCTGCTTGTGGTCGCAGAGCACTTCAAAGATTTAATTTAATGCAAACATAGCAGTTGGTGTGAGGCTACATCAGAACAATGGCTTGTGAGGTGGATAAAAAAAAAACATATATCCAGATGGCTCTTTCTCTGGGTGGCCTGCTTCTTCCCAGTGGGCATGTGCCGACTCTGCGAAAGGGGTGTTGTTATCACCTGTGTCCCTGTGACTGCACCTCGGGGGGGAAAGGTCTATTTTTATCAGTATCACATTGCTAAGGAAATGTGAGCCGGGAGAAGGAAGAGAGGAGTGGAAGCAACCCCTTCCTTAGAGATGCAGTGTATAGAATAATACTGTAGGTTGACAGCAATATGAGCCAGAACATATACCTCTATTCCTAGAAAAAAAAAAAAAGCACACTGGCTGCTGTCACTGTTACCTACTGTGTTTTTGTATTAGAGCTGCAATGACTTTTTTTTTTTTTTTTAATTATCATATATATATAATCAGAAAAAAGAGAAAACTGCCTATCACAATTTCCAGAAATCCTAGGTTACTTCTTCACCTCTCAACTGACAAATACTCCAAAAGCTAAAGATGGTCAATTCATTGTCACAAGGGTGAAAGAAAAACAGAAAACTTTCATCACAAATAAGAAGCTAAGAAGCTGTAGCTAAATAATGTTTGACGTTTTTAGCCACTGATTATTTTTTGTCAATCGACAAATCAATTAAACTAACCATTTCAGATCCAAGCTGTGTGACATCATAATTTATGGGTAGATAAAAAGCTGTCTTGTTTCTTCAAAAGGAGCCAGAATATGCATGTTGTCCCCCCCCCTCTTGGCACTCTGGTGATATCCGTTTGCTAAATCACCGGTGTGGCCTCTGTTGAAAGGTAAAAAAAAATGTGTGAAGTGTGTAAAATTGCAAAGATGGTTGAATTATGACTCGGCAAGCTGCAGAAGGATTCAACACCTCTGCATTTATACAAGTGTCTCTTGTTGTCATCTTGGAGAGGACGACCGAACAGAAGGCTCAAGTTCTGTAAAACACCACTGAACACATGCTGTTGATATTTTATGTTTTAATGACCTGTTACCTCCAGTATATCTAATCCTGAGTACTATACTTTTTCCTAATGAACCACTAATTCCCAGTGTCTGCCTTATTGTGATATAGTAACGGTCTTGGGCGGGTGAGAAGTTTATTTGCTAATTGTGGGATTATTTTTAGACGGGTCATCTTGAGAATTAGAGCTTCCTGGACTGTCATAACAACAAGTCATCCCCCTCCTACTCGTTCCCTCATTACCAGCCCTGTTGACCTTTCCTCTTGAGCTCATTTTCCAGCCATACTGTGGAGCTATCGATTGGTTGATTCATTTAACAGGGATTAAGGTTTTGCCATGCTTTTCCCCCCCATGTTGTCCTATTACAGTCTTTATAAGGAGAAGATGGTGGAGACTTGAGATAGTGGCATGGAGAACAGACTTAGAGAAGAATTACGAGTTTCAGCGAACATGTACATGTGAAAAAAATTGACATTACTGTTCACTTTAGCTCCTCACTCTCTGACTATCACAATTTAAGAGGATGTTTTACAGAATGGCATTAAATATTCAAAGGCAGGCTGAATGTCTGGAAAATAAACCCCTCAAAGTCAAGAACAAGCGAAAACACTTAATGCATTTCGAACTGCAGCTGTGTATGACAACCATATCACTGTCTGACAGGTTGGACTGTACTGTTCAGTTCCACAATTCATCAAGCATGTGACAGAAGAGCCCGTGGTTGGCGTGACATCTTTCATGAAATGTGAAGCTTTTAGTTGATTTAGCCACTTTCTGGCCTCTTCTATTTAAATGATTTCAGAAGCTGTGGGAGGGTGGAAGGGTGAGCGATGAAGGGATGAATCACAATTAAATCAGAATCAGAATGCAACATCACTAAATATATCAATACTTGGTGAAGAAGAGCAGTCTGATGTAATGGAGATAATAACTCCATCAAGGCAAGAATCACACACACACACACACACACACACACACACACACACACACACACACACACACACACACACACACACACACACACACACACACACACACACACACACTAATAAGAACTAGTGTGGTGGTGATGTGTTTTACATTATGCACCAGGCTGTAGACAGGTGTATGCTACATGCAGTGGGTGGCAAATGAGCTGCTCTACATTTTAATGAATGTTCAGCCTCTGAACTGAGACACTTCGTCGAGGTCAGCTCGTAAACCCTCACAGTGCCAATCTTTTTCCCATTTTGTAAGATTGCCCGTTGACTCCGGTGCCGGTGACTTCCAACTGCTACTTCAGATCTTTGATTTTCCACATTACTGGAGAACGATACAGCTATCTTTTATTGGTCTATTTGCTGGGCCTGATTGTGGGCGTGCTATGTGTGAGGGTTACTGCAGATTACCTTTGATGGCAGGAGTTTACCCCAGGTCATGAAGTCTGATAAGACCAGAATAATCATCAATAATCATAAATAGATAAAATCTTCATTTAATTCACATCTTACAATGTGTTTGTTGCCACTACTGATCCAACTAACAATTTATTCTCATTATTGATTATTTTTTGTTTATTTTCTCAATTAATTGAAAACTTAATCCAAAGAAAAAGTTAATTTCGATTTATTCTGTTCTTTCATTGATATTTTGTTGATATTATTTATCATTCAGGAGCTGGTTTTATAATTGCTGTTTATCTGCTTGTGCATACATGTACAGCACAGTGTGTTTTGCAAAAGCTGTGTGTCAACAGGAAGTGAGCAGCTGACCACATAGTGTCCATCTCTAAGCCAACTTGCCCTTCTGTCTTCCTGTCCCAGGCTGTCCTTGCTAGAAGAGTGGCGCGGTGTTCGTGATGAAGCACTGTCGGAGCTCAGTGGGATTAAGGACTGCATCTTCGTCCATGCTGGAGGCTTTATTGGCGGGAACAAGAACCAGGAAGGAGCCCTGGAGATGGCCCGGAGGACCCTGCAAGCCGCCGCCAAGTCCCCTGCAAATGGAAGCAGCTGAAGGGTCAGAGAGGACAGCGAAGAGCACATTTTGTTTCTCGGGGGTCAGTCTTTAGAGAGGATAGCAAGGATTAAAATGTTAGTTTGCAGCTTGTTCGTCCCAGCCAGGGCTAATGTTGTTTTATTCTTCCTTGCCAGGATGGGGATGGTATGGAAATGGCAGCCAAATAACCTTGGACCAATTCCCTAATTACCTATATTCCAACACAGACTCACTCTGAATCATAATGTTGACTCAATGTTATTCTCTTTCTCTCTACCTGTTCTTCTAAATGTAGGTCTGTTTTGTTGTTCATTTGCAATAAAAGACTATTTGGATTACATTGTGCTCTCATAAACATTTCAGTATTCAGTTAAATCTTGCAATAAAGCAATTGTGTTTCCAATTCTGCTCATATCTCTCTCTTTTTTTAATGTCAAGGGCATATGACAGACAGGCAGTCTGACCGACCAACATCTTCAAAGCCTGTGAATACCACGGTCTTACCTTTTCAAGGGTCGATTTATATAGACACCTGGACAGTGGTTCATCCTTTCATTCCCAGCATGCTGACATTAAATGTAACACTACAAAGAGAGGCAGAGGCTACTTCCGCCTGGCTCCAAGATCAAAGCGTCAATAATGAGGCCTGATTAATTCTGAGAAATTAAATTTTCCAATGCCACAAAGAGGTGCTCCTTATGGCAGCCAGTGTCGTGACAAGGTTACGGGCAGTGGGACGAGCCGCACAGTCAATTTCCCTGTAATAAAGTCAGGGGATGTGCCTTGAATTTTCTCATTAATACTCCAGATTTTCTCCCCCCCTATCTCTACCTGTTCCCTCTTCCCTTATTGCATTCTCCACGAGGCTGCTGCTCATGCCCCAACATAACATATTGCTGTACAATTTCACTGTTGTGCATTTTATTTCCATCAGTGCCAGTGCCACTGTGTAAATGCTGTAGCAGAAAGCAAATAGTTCTTTGTTGTTACTCGCAGCTGTTAACGTTGCTCTGTCGCTTTTCTTTTCTCCTCATTTGTCATTCGTTGTGTTCAGTGGTGCGGACTGTTAATTCTTCAGTGACAAGATCCTTTTATCGTCTTTCTTTGTCATTCTTGGTTTCTGTCTTAATTGAAATGGAGATGCCTTTTATGCTCTGAGTGGATCTTGCTCAGAGACATTTGAAGCCTTTAAGTCTAGTAATTTATTGTAATGGAATCGTCATAATGATGCAGCTCTTTGTGTATCATCTAATCTATATTTAGTCTCAAGTTATTCTTTCCCTTTTAGCTGAGAGTGTATTGGCTATTTTTAATAGCTCTGGAAAGGTATTCTTTCTCTTGCATCTTATTTTCCACACTACCTTTGTCTCACACACACATACACATTTTAGTGTTATTACTCAGCTCTCTGTTGTACTGGATCTCAGCCAAGGTCTCAATCCAATCTATACACATTTGTGACAGCCTTTTACAGTCACGTGGTTCATATTGTAATCTCTGCCAACCAGTGCTGTGTTGTTTTGGGAGATACAGAAGATGACCCTTTCCCCCCGCAAATACCTCACTGAAAGAAGCAGGAGACAGCAGAGGTATATTCACTACAGCAGTCTAATTGCAGACACTTTGAGAGAGAAACATCAAACTGAAAAGGTAAAAACTTGCAATAATAATATGTATTGATTTGAGTTTCCAGCAACCACTTTACCATTGCATGCACAATTTCAGGCTTATTCATGATCAAGTGCACTTGCCTGATTGCTGTGCACAGGAAATCACAAGATGCTCTGACTGTATTTTAAAATTCAAAGCATCCTCAAAAGCCTTTTCCTGAATTTGTGTCTGTTGTGTGTTTTAGTCTATGCTCCGGCTTCCCCTGCAGAATCACACAATCCTGCCAGCATTAAGTCCTTTCCTGCCACCCAAATTACCTACAAAGCAAAATTTTTTAATACTATGTTTTGTCAGCAAGGATCATTTTCCATCTGCGTTGTGGTTTCTAACAACACAGCAACAGACAAAACCTTTGTGTTGGTCCTCGGTCGTAAGCATTTTCAGACTGCTCCAGCCCTGGCAAGTCCCAGTTGGCCACGCAGTGGAAAAATGGCTACTGAGAGTCTCAGCAGAACACCTGCCCCCAGCCTGACCTGTTGTTAGTGGATTCAGTCCCAAGAGAATGACAGGCTAGTTACAAGAAATGCTCCACTGCTTTTGTATCTCTCTTTCCCACTCCATCGGGCGTACTCAATATGCAGCCTGGACATGTATCTTGTGGTTTCAGTCCTCATTTCTTTTCACGACACAGATAATAGACTAAATCATAACCATGCGTGCACTCTCTGTCTTAGAGGAGTAGATTTCTGCCACTGGCTGTCAGATATTTTCCACTGCCTCTATCGGTTTACATATTTATGTATGGTTGAGTCAGTTTTCCACTCGGAGGACAACAACCAAACCAAACGGATGATGCCAAACTGCTTCACTTCACTGAAGTCAGGTTTTCTAGTAGAGTTCACACTGTCAACATTGTCTTCAACAAACTGCTTGTAGGCATGTACATCTTTTAGAATCGCTTCCTCTGAGAACATCCCAGATAGACAGTGCACAACCACCTCCCTCCACTCATTTTTTCCATTTCTGTTTTTCTTTGTTGCAAATTGAACTTCTCACCCATCATCATTCCATTCCCTCTCAGCTCACAGACCTGAAAAAGAGACAATCTGTAATACTTTTTCTCTCTGCCATCATGTGCTTTCTCATTATGCACTCCTTTGTCCCCTGTTTTGTATCTGAAAAACCACAAAACTCAGTCTGTCCACAACCCCATCTCTGGCAACCGCGGGGACAATCACCCGTCAAGGGCAAAGCATTCACAAAAAATCAGCTATAAAGCGGCAAACAAATGCATTACACTTACACACAGCATTCTGTATTTGTCGGGAGTGGAAATGTCATACTTTTCAATTTTTTTTTTTAGCAGTTTGATAGGAGCAGGACAGGCTCGGGTGGCAGAGGAGGGATACGAGGTGCCATCGTGGCTGTCAGACCCATCCTTTCCCCCCTGAGGGCTCTTCTGTAGATCGGCAGACATTCTTGCTGCTTGTGGTGGAAAAGCAAAGAGAGAGAGCAGGGCACTTGTCCTAAGAGTGAACCTCCATGAATAGCATTGTCCACATCATGTGTCACTGTGTGTGTGTGTGTTTGTGTTCTTATTATTTATATGGAAATCTGTGACCCTGTTAAGTGTGTAAGAGGGTCAAGGTTGCCTTTTATCCAGCGTCTCCTTTTTGTGAATGCATACATTTATTTGTATGCAATGTAGAGCTTTTGCCTACTGTGTACATGAATACATGTTCAAATAGGTCTTCACTTTTGACATGATATATGTGATATAATACACGACTTGATGTCAGTGTATTTTGAGGTCTTTACACAGTGATAGATGAGGTCTCTTTCTGCCTGACCTCCGATTCTAAGCCTGGGAGAAAAAAAAAAGACATGAGTGATTGGAGGAGGTGCATCTTCCCTTTAATGTTGTTTTCTTTGGGCTCCATCAGTCAGTAGTTCTGTTTGTCTTATTGTGACAGCTGTGACACATCTTTCTAAGCAGTCTGGCACCTATTGCAAGTTCACAGCTTTGCACGTGACATTTAATATTTCAGGTATAAAAGCTGTGGTTATTTACAGGGTTTCTTTTCTTCTTCTTTTTCTCTAAAAATGCCTTATCACCTGTGAACCTAACCTGTCCGCGATTCAATCAGATTTTGCAGGAAGGGAAGAATGTAAGAATCTAATTATACTTACAGGTTATTAAGTTAATTCCTCCTATAGAGGCAACCAGTGTCTTCTCAGAAACCCGAGAGGCTTGCCATCTCTAGTGCGGACAAGAAGAACTTATGATGGCACACCTCCCATGTTTGTCTTTGTCTCTCTGTCTCTCTCTCTCTCTCACACACACACTCACACACACACACACGCGCGCACACGCACGCACGCGCACAGAGAGAGGAAGAGGGTTTGCCCCACATCTTTGTTGCTATAACTACCCTCTGTTACGGCAGTCGGTGATGAAGCCGTCTGCAGGCGACAAACCACGGATCCACTACTGATGCCCTTCACATAGTTTCCCCTCAAATTTAGCTACACTGAAGAAGAAGATGATAAAGATGATGTCCTCTCTGCCGTCGGGAAAAATCCGAAGAAAAACTACAAACGGATTTTAACAAAACATTTATCCACCTTCTGGATCTCAAACTTTAAAAGAAATCATTTTACAGGTAAGTCCGCAGGCTGTGTAAAATCGGTATTCTATATATCCTCATTATTATAATGTGTTTGGGTATATTAATCAATGGTCATATTGTTGTTGTAGTCGTGGGTTCCTCTTTAATTTGCATCAACTTTTTTAATAGTAGCCGAAAGGGGCAAAAGCTTTCTTAAAAGCCGTTGCAAACTTCATTTTTATGATTCAAAAGTTGCAAAAACGACGCATAAAATAGCCACATTAGTCTGCTTGCATAAACCTTAAAGCTGTTTTACCTTCGGATCGTCCAGTTGACCCGTTTCACCCAGGTTAATGTAATTTATAGTCTAAATGAAATTTCCTCAGAAATGTTCAGTGCAGGTTAATCTGATAAAATCAAGGTATGATCCTGTAGATGAACTCAGATAGCAGGGAGTCTCAGTAATATTTTCTAATTAAAGTTGTCCTTTACTTTGAGAAATGGGGACGGATATTAAAAATATCTAATTGGAAACTGCATCAGCTGTAAGCAGCAGTGCCACCTCTCTCCATCCCTGTCTTTTAAGCTTTCACATCCCCATTCATAATTATGCAGCAGATGATTGTTTTTGTTAATTGGGGATTTGCATGCATCTACAATTCCGTATTTTAATAACAGGGCGCTTAATGAGTGGTGAACTAAATCCTCACCTCTGCTCATGAGAGACAGAGGCCACTTGATGGGCATCACTGGGCTGTCAGTCAGTCAGCCAGTCACCTTTAGGCTTATCAACCAAATCTAGGCCAATGTTAGTCAGGGGTTGAAGCCTTTAGAGTATGCTGTCTGTCTGTGCAGGAGGATAGAGACAGTTTTGATTTTCTTATAAAGATAAGGAGAAAGCAGAAAGTGCTTGACATTTAAGGGGATGGTCTAATCAAATTCAAGGAGTGTATTGTGATTTCTGCCTCGGAACAGGGACATCATTCATACTGTACAACGATGTTCTAAAACCACCTGATTAGATTATGTGAACAAACTGAAATGACACCATTTACAGACCCACATAGATAAAAAGTCAGACAGACAGGCAGATGAGGCTGAGCGGCTCTAAAATAGCTTAACACAAATAACACATGTAATGTATTCTCCAGTGGTTTTGCCCATGGGATGCAGAGTTTAGCCAGATTTCTTTTCTTTTTTTTTTAAACTTTTGCCTCCTAGTGAGCAGATGCTAACACTCAGACTACAGCTGGGTTATTTTTTCCAGCTCTGTCACTTATTGACACCGTGGGACACAAGACAGGATTTATGTTCTTCCCGTTAATAGTGTAGCAGGCAATACTTGGGCTATCGATTCCCGCCCCCCTTTCTAACCTCCATCCCTACAATGCACCCCCCCCCCATCTCCTCCCTCTATGGATTATGATTAAGGGGCTATGGCATCATGGGAAAATAAATAGAGGGATAAATTAGATCATGTATTGATGATAAAATGTGATACTTTTCTTCTGGTCTTGAATTTTGAGCCGCATGAAGGACACAGCAGGAAAAGGGGAGGGAGGATTTCACATAGTCGTGTATAATGATTAATGTCCTTTTAATGCAGACGTACAAGAGTCGTTTCAACCTCATCACTTAAATCATCGTTACTGCTATAAATAACAAGGGATGTTTTTCTTGCACAGAAATTGTTGTCCTGTGCATTACAGTGTCTCTCCGTGCAATATTTATCAGATAAACCAGCTTAAGCTCATTTCATTGTCGATCTCTCTACCCACTGACCCTTTTCTCCTCCTAAACATCATAATCTCCCCTGGCAGTGTTCATAGTGATTGCATTTGTTTGAAGGGTTTGTAAAGAGAGAGACGGACAGAAGGAGAGTCATCTTTTCCAGACTGACCCTTTTTTCCTCAATCTGTCAGATTCTCCTGCTGCGACGGTGTGTGGCGTCTGATTGGGACCTGGTGTGCGTCAGGAGGCTATGGTGAGGCGATGTGCACAGGCTGGTGTGAGGAGAGATGTACCAGCAGCAGTGGAGGAAGAAGGAGAGGTAAAGGAGTGCATCTTCGTTCATGGCTGTGCATCTCGCTCTTGTTCACAGCCCTGTGGGGCCAAACGTCCCCCCAGTGCCCGGACAGTTGCCACTGCGCCTGGGACACGGCCACGGTGCTGTGCTCAGACGCCGGGCTGCGGGAGATCCCAGAGGGGATCCCACTGGAAACGGTGTCCCTCCACCTGGAACGCAACTACATCCGTAACATCCCTGAGAGTGCCTTCCGTGACCTGGTCCATCTGCGTGACCTCTACCTGTCGCACAACCGCATTGACTCCCTCGCCTCTGGGGCTCTTCGACATCTGGGCCCCGAGCTGCGCCTGCTGGACCTCTCACATAACCAGCTGAGACAGGCCAGCAGGGAGGAGTTTGGCTCCACTCGTGCAAAGACACGCCTCTACCACAACCCCTGGCACTGTGACTGCGCCCTTCAGGAGCTCATGGAGACTCTGAACCTGGAGCCTGAGACGGTGAATGGGATCATCTGTGAGAGCTCTGTTCGGGGGGTGGGTGAAGGGAGCAGGTGGGAGGACCCGGGGTCGCTGGGCGAGCACGCAGGTCAACCGCTGGTCAAACTGTTGGATTCTGGGGTGAATTTTTGCAGCCTGCAGAGGAAAACCACTGATGTAGCCATGCTGGTGACAATGTTTGTGTGGTTCTTTATGGTCATCGTGTATGTAGTGTACTATGTAAGACAGAACCAAGCCGAAGCCCGTAGGCATTTGGAGTACCTGAAGAGTTTGCCCAGCCCGCGCAAGACCCCCACAGAGACAGACACTCTAAGCACAGGTTTCTGAGCTCCGGCTCGGCTGTAATTTAAATGGAATAATAATAATAGTAATAAAATCCCATTTTTATGGAGAGTGACTGATAAACTCTGTAAGCTGCCTGTGGAAGATGCTGATAAAGAGGAAATTATCCTTTTACAGCTGTGTTTTGTGATTGCAACATTTCTTTATATTTGTTACTACTGAGCCCCCCGATGTTTTTCTTGATATTTCTTTACCTCAATTTAATGAAAAATGAGAAGTGAGTGTTTGTTAATGTTTACTCATTCTACAATGTGCATTGAGAGAAAAGAGTGGAAACGGAAAAACAAAAAGCAGCAGATGGAAGATGAAAGGATGAAATAGGAAAAGAAAGGAACTTCTTTGAACTTTATAACCTTCTAACTCCCTCTGTTGTCCCTCTTTCCTTTTCTTTTCTTCTCTCGCCGTGGTCTTCTATCTTTCATTAAGCCCTAATTAGCAGTCTTTAACCAACTGACCCTTAATGAACACTTGAAAGGCACTAATCAACAGGAGTGTGTTCATCAGGTCAAAAAGGAGAATGTGCAAACTCAAATGTGTGTCCCCATCTAATTGCTTGTTTCATTTGTGTGTGTGTGTGTGTGTGTGTGTGTGTGTGTGTGTGTGTGTGTGTGTGTGTGTGTGTGTGTGTGTGTGCATTGTTACGGCCATTTTTACTCCGATAACATTGATTTTGCACGGATGCTATTTAAGCCTTTCCCAATACATAACCACTAAGCCAGTTGTTTCGGTGCCAGTGGAGAACTGCTGATCTAAATTTACTCTCAGGAAGCCATTAGAGCTGGAGGTAAACTATTTTGTCTCCATGCTCCACCAATCAGCTCTAAAATATCTGGGCAGCTTAGTGTACATATAGTTGTCACTGATTGGTACAGAGAAAATTCAGCCAGATTTAGAAGTGGATTATTGTTAAAATTTAGTATAACCATTTATCCTGAGGGACGCTTTTAGTTTGGCTTTAATTAATCTCTTGAGTCCTGCTTTTTAGTCCTCTCTGCACTGATTGCTGTGTACAAATCGTTCTGTCTCCCATTTTCCACATAGGCTGTATCATAATTGATTTTTTTTCGAGCCACTGTAAAAATAAGCAAAACACTTTGATAATAAATTGAATAATTTTCTCTTTTCATTTAATGAATGAAATGTTAAGATTAATGCCATTCCTGACGTGTATGCTGTAGATGCACTGAATATCTGGCTCAGTGTTCTGCATAAATGGAACAAAACCTGACTGGATTAACAGCCACATTTTCTAATTTCACTTGAGTTCATTGTAATCATATTTATTGTGGCAATACCTGCGGAGCATTATCCTCTGAGCGGAGTGTGCATCCTGTGGTTAATGTATAAGTACTTGTCATTCTTCACTGTTACAAATACAAACAGTTTAAGGCCTCTCTCAGTCTGATTGTCAGAAACATTTAATGTGTCTTTAGATCAGTGGTTCCCAACCTGGGTGGAAGGTCCCCAACAAGAACAAGAAATTAGATGTAAGCGGTCACAAGATTACTGACAAGATATTAAAGCAGGAAAAAATACACTACACAAAATTAGGTTCAGTTTTTTCAGACTTTTCCCTTAACGTTTTGTTGTTACATATAATTGGATAATAAGGGCCAGAAGCAGCCATTGCTTTGTTTTAAGGGGTCACAAACCAAATAGGTTGGGAACCACTGATTTAAGAGGATGTTTTTGGCCATGCTAGCAGCATAGCTCTATGGAAATGTTGATCTGTTGATCTGTTGATCTGTTGGTCAAGAGCTATTGGATGGATTATGATCAAATTTGGTACAGAAGTTAATGTACGTTTGTGATCCCATAATTTTAATTTACGCTTTGGTTTAGGACTAAATGCCTGCAAAACTAATGACATTCCCATAAGCAACTATTGCTAATTAGCCAATTTTAGCATGCTAAACATCAGCATGTTAGCATTGTCCTTGTCAGCATGTTAACATACTGACGTTAACATATAGCTCTAAGAACCGCTGTGCCTAAGTACAGCCTCAGAGCTGCTAGCATGGCTGTAGACTCTTATTCTTGCGTCTTTAATCTGTGATGGTTTACAGTGTACAGTTGCAACCCCTCTACGTGTTCATAGATGTAATAAAACGTCAATGTACCCCATTTTATCTAACAATTGGGTTGGAAAAGTGGAAAAAACTGAGGCAAAACCTAGAATAGGAACTAACTTTCTGTGTACTGTAATGTGCTAAATGTGGTGTGTGTGTTCGTAATTTACAGAGAAGGACCGGTTGAACTTTGTGCTGTTCAGGTGGAAGACATACTGTGAATTAGAATTAAACTTGAGTGGAAACATATTGATATTGTTATGATAACTGGTCCATGTAAAAACCTGGTCTTAGTTGGTAGACCACAGGCCAAAACATCTGAATAAGAAGTTGGATATTTGTTCTGTGAGTTACAAAAGAAAACTGTATGTGGATACATACATACATTGTGAAGCACTGTTGGTGTAAATTTACATACTCAGAATGTTTCCTGAATGTTACCCGCCTGTCACAAATCATACATCTAATGTTGATGTGCCAGAGTTTCCCAAATACATCTCCACCATTAGTACAATCATTAACCCCCCCCCTTTTTTACAAAACTCAAGAACCAAGCATGCCTTCTGTGTGCAGTTGTTTCTGTAGGTATTTTTTAATGGTGATGTATTTCTGTCCCAGTGATTTGTTTTTCTCTCTTGTTTGTATGTCGATAAATATTCAAACAAGGTTAAAGTCATGATCGGAAACCATTACATGAAATAATAAATGATCTATCAAAAATGATTTTAGGGGGAAAAAAAAGAAACAAATGTAAAAAAGAAAAGAAACGTTGCTCTACTTTGTTTATATAAATGCTTCTACCTTTTATTGCTACTGTAGGTGGAAAAAAGGCAAGAAGATGAAGAGAAGTAATAGAAGTACAGGAAAACATTATTAATTCACAGAATGAGCTAATCATGCTTGGCAGTGTTTCCTATTTCTACTCTACCATGCATTAAAACTAAAAGAAAAATGAATGAAAAACTATTTTACATATATTTTAAAAAGTACATGAAATGAACTGTCACCACCTCCTTCTTCAACTTTTTCATTGTTTTTTTCAAACAAAACTCAATCAAACAAAATCCAAATGACCCCGCATTCATCCATCTCTTCGCTGCCTTTTCTTGAAATCTGAGGTGTTTCTCCCCCTGGAAATATGTCACCACAAAAACACACAGTGGAAGTGGGGCACAGTGAAATGTTTAGGTGTGGCTTTTTGTAAAGAATTTCCTTGGGGATGAGAAAAAAACCGTTGCCTCAGATATTTCCACACGGGGGAGAACGAAACATGATATAAATAAAAAGCAACTTCAGCCTGTTACTTGGTTTTGTCTTTTATTTCCAATTTACATTAATTAAAACGTAACAAAAACAAGTCATGATCATAATAATATAATAATGCTATTATTATTAATAATAATACTATTATTAATAATAAAAAATATACACAACCTCACACAAATGAGCCCTCTGCGCTGGCTGTAGAACTGGAGCAACAAAGTCAAACACACCCTGAATCTCTTCAACCGTGTGTGTGTGTATGTGTGTGTGTGTGTGTATGTGTGTATGTGACTGTGTACGCCGAGGCAGAGGGCACGCCCTGTGTGAGGGGACTGATGGGATGACGTAGAGAGGGATGGGGGTCAAAGGTCACAGCAATTGGGGGGCAGCAGACTGGGCTCTTTTATGACCAAGCTTCTCAAAAATATTGGTCATTAACCTAAAATACAGAGTTTTGTATAAAAAAATTCAGGGGGAAGGCCTTAGTTTGATTTGTGAAGTTTTTTTTTGTGTGAGGTAGCTTTAAAATATCAAAACAAAACTAAAAAGAAAATTAAATTCAGTATTAACTCCAAATTAGACATGCCTCGACTGTAAAATCTCATCATGGGCACGTTGGTTTACATATGGGGGTTGAAGCAGGAGGGTGGGCTGAGGCAGAGACATTTATCACACTGAAATCCAAAATCCCAGGGTGAAATGCTCTCTCTGAGAAACTGTATATATATGTATACACACATATACATATATATACATATATACAAGTCACTACATATTAGTATCTGGTTGTTAAAAAATACAGACTGTTTTACAACAATAGCACCATTGACTTTTATTATAATACACAGTAACTTTTTGATACACACTGTGGTGGTAGAAATAGGAACACCTGCGCTTTCTACGTATCTAGATTTTTGGTTTCAAAGAGATATGTATGCTTTAGTGGATATGGTACAGGAGTGATGGGGTGATTAGAAAAGAGGAGGAAGTAGGAGAGGAAGTTGGTGGATAAGGTTTTCTTTTAAATATGTGTAAGTGGGCTTTTTATTACTTAGCAACAAACTCAGTCCTACCACACCTGGGACCCAAACCTAAACAATAAATAAATAACACCAACACATTTTTCTCTCTCTAGTTCCCTGGTATGTTCCCGTACTCTCCTCATACTTCCTCCTTCTTGTTCATAGGGCTCGGTAGGTGGGGTAGGGGTTCACCCAGGGTGAATTGGGGCTTTTGGGGAAGGCTGGGTGTCCATAAGGGGGGGGAGTTAACAGGAGGCAATGCTGGATGAATCACAGATGACAATTGCTGGTGCCATTCAGTGCAGATATCCTACGGAGTTCGACTTGGAAAAAGCACTTTTTACTTAGAAAAAAAGTCCCATTTAAAAAAAGTGTCTTGATTTTTCTTTTTCACTCTTTCTCTCCTCCTTTATCTGAAGTGTGCTCTTCTTTCTTTTTATTTTTCTCAAATTTCCACTTCTTTCTTTCTCTTCTTTTCGATCCCTCGTTCTTTACAAGAAGCAGACTGCCCCAACTTCGACTCCAAACTCCTGGTCTGCTCCACCAATATCCATGGGGGCAATGTCCACGATGGGCAGACGAGAGGTCTTCTGCGATCTGTATTCAATCACTGTCTTGCCCCACTGTCCCGTGTGTTTCTGTGCAGAGAGAAAAAAAACCACAACAGCTGTTAAATGACGTATGACTTTCTCTAAAATTGCATAAAATGGGATTGGGTGAGTTGAGTGAACACCAGAGAGTAAGAGAGACAGACATCTATCATAGAGCCAAAATGAATCGTGTACCAATTTTAATAGTCTAGTTTAATCATATTATGTTCTGATGTACCCCAATTAAGAAGATGCATATATATTTAAGTAT
The DNA here is from genome assembly GCF_905237075.1 of Dicentrarchus labrax. Classification (NCBI taxonomy): domain Eukaryota; kingdom Metazoa; phylum Chordata; class Actinopteri; family Moronidae; genus Dicentrarchus; species Dicentrarchus labrax. The sequence goes on along the minus strand of NW_026136711.1, from coordinate 24,553,879 downwards.
TATGTGTAATGTACACGCATATCAAATCTTTCCAGTCTTACCGTGCAGCCATCCTCCATCACGCTGTAAGTGAAGCGGCTGTTGCCCTCGGCTCTGATCTCCACGTCGTTGGAGCCCTGCAGCAGCACGGCCTTCTTCAGGTTGCCTGTTGAGGCGTCCATGTAGGCCACGCTGTTCTTACAGTGGTAGGTGAGGTTTTGAGAAGCCTCGGTGGACAGAAGCCTCAGGAAAGTCATCTGAATGGCAGCAGTGTTGGGTGCCAGGCTGTCATCACCATAGCTGAACTGCATTGGGCCGCAGGTAAGGAAGAGGAAGTGAGAATAACAGTTAATATCTCTGTTATTATTTTTTGGGATTATTTGAACTGTTACGCATTTCTAATGATGAGCAAGTTCATCGTTTGGTTTTTTGTGCTAAATTTTTTTTCATGAATCAGATTTTCACCTCTATTTTTGTTTGTTTTAAAAGAAAATCCAGTTTCACAGTCCATCCATTATCTACACCCACTTATCATGGGCAGGGTCATGGTGGCTAGAGATGATCCCAGCAGCGTGTGAGTGGCCATTGGCTAATAATAAAAATTAATACATTAAATCATGGTGCCACTTACGTGGAATCCTCCATTCATTGTCTCTCCGAACCAGATGTGCTTGCGGTCCTTGCTCTTGCTGGACCACCAGTTCTTGCGAGGGATGCTAGAAGGCTTGGGGAGGACGCAGGACTCTCCAGTCTCCATGTTGCAGAAGACCTTGATAGCATCAATGGTGCAGCCCTGGTTGGGATCAATCCAGTACTCTCCTGCAGGGAAAAAAAACACACATCAGGCTTTTTTTTTGCATATTTTACTTCCCCTTGGCTGCATAAAAAACCTCATAATCATTGGAAATAATAATGTTATGGAATATTGTGTAATTCTGACATCTAAAAAACTGATTCTGGATCAACCACATCCAAACTCTCCTAGACTACACACACTGTGTTTAACCTAAATGTTGAGCTGCCAACGTAAAATGTCACCCAAGTTATCTATCATCTCACCCCAATTTAACCAATTCCTCCCAGTGTCACTCACCACTCTTCCAGTCAGGATGGCAGAGCTTCAGGTCCCTGCAGGTACGAGCTGGGTTCTTCTTAGATCCCTCGGGGCTGCGGATGTTCTCAATCTGATTGTTGAGAGACTTGAGTGTGGCGTCGACCTCGGCATCATGCTGACGAAGGTTTCCGGAAGCCTGGTCGGCTCTCATGTACCTGAGAGGATCAGGGCCCTTTTCAGTCTGACCCAGACCAGCGAAGGCAGACATGTCAATGCCAGGGCCAGGGGGTCCTGGAGGACCTGGGGGTCCGGCGTTTCCAGGTGGACCCTGAGAGGAAAAGAAGGAAGATGGAATGGTTATATTTAGCACTAGACAACATTTAGACATTTCTGTTTTCTTTGTCTAGTCATTGCTCCACTCCATACTTTTCTTTCTCACAAATAGTGGATTATTCTTTCTTCTCCCTCGTCATCTCTCACAATGGGTGCAGGAAATGCTGCCATCTGTCCTGCAATCTGTTCTCTCGTCTCATTTCAATTTTCTTGTCTCGGACTTCACTCTTAGTTTCAACAATACAGGCGTCCCAAACAAGCTGAAGTGATGCCAACTGGAGTCCTTGCTACATCTTATGTAATTGTTTTAAAACCCCTTTTTAATTTTACCTTTAACCCTTTAACCTCTTTATTTGTTTTATAATTTGATCCATTTATTTATGGAGCAAGTCTTAAATGCAAAAGTATTATGAACCATTTTAAATGGGAAATGAACATCTGACCACTGCTCTTAAAAAGCTTGTATGATATTGTTGTGATTCTTAAGTTTTGAGGGTTTGTATGTAAACTGAATCTGATTGTTTTCAGTGTCTTTGCCAATGTGGTGCCAGTGTGACATAAGGAGAATGAATAAATGCCTTAGATGACTGAACTGTGAAAGAGTTCAATTCATACCCAGCAACAGAACGACTTACACCTCATGATGTCATTATATGGTATGACTGTTTTACGTAGTCAGTCTTTTGCTATTTCTTGGACTCTCAACAGAGGAAGATCAATGTAACAGGAAGAGAAACTGCTTGTGGGTACTCACAGAGGGACCGGTCTCTCCACTGCGACCACGGGGTCCGGGGGGTCCAATGGGTCCTGGCAGACCGTTTCCACCATCCTTTCCAGCGGGGCCAACAGGTCCAGGTGGTCCCTATACACACACAGATGGAGGAAGATCTTTAATGTCAAGCACCAAAGGCACTGCATGTGAAGAAACATATTTTATTAGTCTTTGAATTAAAAGTGATATTAAAAAAAGTATTTTTGTAGCATTAGCACTTACTCTTTGTCCAGAGGGTCCAGCAGGTCCAGTAGCACCCTGGTCTCCAGCTTGACCCTAAAACACATAATGATTACATTCATACATCAGGGTTTCTGCAGGGTCAAGTTAAATTTAAGACTTTTTAAATTCCACATTAAAACACAGATGTTTCACGGTCATATCAGTCATACCAGTAGGGACAATATTATTATCAGTACTTTCCAAAAGTAATTTCTAATGATATAAATAATAACCAGGATCTGGATTAGTGGTATAAAAGTAAATCTGGATGCTCACCGGAGGTCCGGGCAGACCCTGCAGACCAGTAAATCCTCTGTGTCCCTTCTGTCCTCTCTCACCGGCCTCTCCAGCCTCACCCTTGTCACCACGGGGTCCTTGAGGTCCCTAAAACAGGTGGACAACAACCTAGTTAGGAAAATGTTCACTAAACTTCACCAAACAATTTAAGCAATTCTGTCTTAGAAAAGACAGACTGACTGACTTTCAAGGCTTCATTTTCCCTTTGCAATTGATACACCAATTCAGTTTTCACTTTTGTTTGTGCACTGAGAATGCAGGTGTGTATGTTACTGTTTAGAAAGACACATACAGGCATTCCTCTGGCTCCAGCAGGTCCTGAAGGTCCAGCAGGTCCTTGTGCACCCTGTGAAAGAAAAACAAAAGATGGTCATGTTAGTCACAGTAGAAACATTAAACTGCCACATAATCAAATAATGTTGAAATAGAAGAAAATCTCTGCTGAAATACACTGAATAGATTCAATGTAAATGAGAAAAGTAATCATAGAGGTTATTTTTTCACAAGTTAAGATTAACACTTGAGACATCCTCCTCTGTACTTATGTGCTATCAGGCCGTATGCTAATTCCCAGCAGGTGAAAAATCCACTTGTGTTGGAGTTACTACTCACAGACTCTCCACGGTCTCCCTGTTTGCCGGTGGGACCAACTGGGCCACCAGCACCAGGAGCGCCTGGAGCACCAGGAGCACCAGCAGGACCAGTGTTACCACGATCACCCTGCAGGGCAAAACAGCAGAAAAGTTAGTCATGTCAGAAAAGCTGCATGGTACGCTACAGTGGGACAGTTGCTTTAGTCTGCTCTGTATTTCAAAATGTTGAGATAAGACAGCAAAGGTTTTTTTGTGGAAATTGTTAATTTCCTCTGTATAATGAAGATGGAACTAAGATTTTGCAAGGGTATTTGAATAAAAACCTTATTGCGATAACAAGTCATTTTTACAGGCAGTTTCAGATCAAATCTGACAAAAGCATCAGTGTTCACATAAAATAATGACACGTTTTCATCCTGTTTGGGGAAATTACCACTGAATGGAAACCCTGTATACAGCAGGTTTACATTATTTAAATTAGATGGTGTCAGCCAATCAGTGTATAGTATATTCAATTTATTCCTGTCACTGATGTAATTCAGATTTAATGACATATCAAGAGGAATAAGAGTACAATCCCTATCTTCATCAATAGAATATCTGAAAGGGGGTTTGACCTTCTGTATCTTACGTTGCGTAATTGCATTTTTCTCACCTTGATTCCAGTCGCACCATCTCTACCAGGAGGTCCATCAGATCCAGGGTTGCCCTGTCAGATGACAGAACAATATTAAGTGTTAATAGCTTCCACCTCCACCAAGCCAGATGTCCTGAATACTGATCAGCTGCATAATGATCTCTGCTCCATAAAGCGCAAACACAATGCAAATGTACACATGACGCAAATAGCAGCGCATTTTTATTGACTTGGCCAATACACAAGATTCTGCCATTTTAGCCATGGACTAAATGCATTGTGGTAGATGTAAATCCAGACACACAAATGCTGTCTGTTGCCTATTCTCTGACCTCTCTGCCAGGTTCTCCTGCAGGTCCAGTTAGACCAGGTGGTCCGACAGGTCCCGGGGGTCCACGGTCTCCGCTGCCACCAGGAGCTCCCTGCTTTCCGGGCTCACCCTGAGAGGAGAAGAGAGAAGAGGACTCATTATTACATTAAATTTGTTAAATTATAGGGTGTCATGAATTACCAGGAGATACGACTTATCATGTAATTCATCTAGTGGTACATTCACTCACACTTCTGTAATTATATGTTCAGTCATCCCAGTGAATCATTGGTTTTGGAAACAGCTAGGATTAGATCACCTGACACACTGGCTGATGTATCTGGCTGATAACAGACTCTTAAGTTAAAATCAGATATTGTGTGCAGATAAGTCCTCAGGTGAAGATCAGGACAAGCTTTTATTAAACAATTTTCATTTGCATTCTGTAAAATCAGCAGTGACTCCTTATATTTATAACAGGACAGCTTGAAAATATGATGGTTTAAATCCATGTCAGAGGTTTTCCCACAATGACAGCAATTACCTTTATAGTTATGTTGCACAGCCATTCTACAACTTAAAAGCTCAGTTTTTGCCGCAAAACCACCACTCAGATACTAAATTAGACCAGTCAGATACTTTAGATAGCAACATGATTGCCACCTCCAGAGACTCCCAAACCATGTTAACAGCTGTTACTAAAGTAGATGCTGCAGATATAAAATGCAGCATGTTTCTGAAACTGCTTAGTCTATTAATCTCCTCAGAATTATTTAGAAATAGTTTAGAAGAGATTTGTCAAAGTTTCCAGAACACTGGTGAAATTAACAAGCGGCGGTGACTCCAAACCACAGATCTATTTAAATGAACAGGCTGATCTAAGATTATATAAAATGCATATAATACTGTATATAATGAAGCATGATTTTGAAACTGCTTGGCCTATTAATATTTAATTTAGAAACTGGTTTTAGTCGCCATGTTCCTTCAGTCAGAAAAATGGATGGAAATGTTTATCCAGTCAGGTGTTGGGGACTTGATGTCTTAATGATGTAGAAAATGTATTTCTACTTTCTACTTTCTATTCCACAGCCAACTTGAAATGCTGTTTTACCTATGACCAAGCCAGATGACAATGAGTTACCTGAAAACCAATTTTTTATTTTATCCTCATACTTTTTACAAATAGAATTTTTATTGAAAACGATCAAATTTAAGGATATCGAACACGGCACCGATTCCATAAATATTGCTATTAAAACAGGTTCAAACTGAGCTGCGGCTGCCTTCAAACGGAGCGAGCTTTGAAGAAGCGGTCACATAAACTGTATCTGTAGTTCAAACGTCACTTCTGACATTAAAAGCATATTCTCGGCTTGAAACATTCCTGGGTGAGTTGGGCATCACCGCTTCTTTCTTGGCATCCCTTTCATCCGTACTGATGAATAATTAATGGTAAGGACATGCCCACTGAGATGTTGTAAGTAGGGGACATGGCTCATGACACATATCAAATGGTGTGAGACGTAAGCAAGGGAGCTTTCTTGTCACATGTCATACTGAACATCAAATGCAATCAGTTCACCAAGAGAAAAGTCCTGGCTCATGTGAGATGGGATTTGACTATGATCTAATTAGGCAGAATGACAGCCCAGAGTCTGTCTGTGGGTTGTCTGCTTTCTCTTGTGCTTAGTGACAAAACGTTATTGGTTATTGTGCTATTAAGGCAGATTCATGAAAATTTATTTATTTCAATATTATAGTGAAAGAGACATACCTCATGTCGTGACCAGTAAGTGTTTAGTTCCAACCAATAAACACTGAGGTAAGAGTCACAGTACTTATCTGAAATATATTTTAATGCATTTGCACAAGAGCTGAAACAATTAGTTGAGTTAATCGACAACAATTTTGATCATTCATCATCTTTTGCCACCCAAATATTTGAGTGTGTGAGTTTCAGCCTCTCGACTGTGAGAACTGGCTGCTTTTCTCAATTTTTACTGTTATATTACCGTGCTGGGCTGCAACTAAAGATTATATACAGTATCAGATATTACGATATTGATGAACTGGTCAATTGTTTGGTCCATAAAGTGTCAGAGAGAGTGTAATGCATTGTACCTTATTTGAAGAGAAGCAAATAGCCCTAAAGTGTTTTCTTCAGTTGCAGTTAAAGAAGTTAAGAAGCTGAAACTTGGGAACAATCGTCATTTTGGCTGATAAAATAACTTAAGTGAGCAATCAAAATAATTGCTGATGTCACCTTGGGCTCTGGGGAATTTGTAACGAGCAGACATTTCTGGACTAAATAAAATCATGAATCAATCATTTGTGTGAAAAGACAGATTCATCGATGATGAATACAACTATAAGTTCCAGCCCTAATTTGTGCATTAATTGACTTGATGGAGCTAACAGCTTGTTACTTACAGAAGGTCCGGGCAGACCAGGGAATCCTCTCTCACCACGCTGTCCAGGCAGACCAACGATACCACGCTGACCACCCAAACCCTGAGGACCTGAAGGACCTGGAGGACCCTGAGAGGGGAAAAATGTGTTGATTATGTTTTTGTTTTTTTTCAAATTATCTTTTCATTACAGACACAGTATACAACTATACCACAAATGATACTGGGTTTTGAAACCAATTCTATTTTTTTATCTGTTATTACGTAATGATCTGGCATAATTTGGCATTTCTGTACTGAAAAATTCTGAATGTATCCAACATATAGTATATAGTTTGACATTTTGTGAAATACGCTTATTCGCTTTCTAGCCGACAGTTAAGATACAAGATATACCGTACAGAAGATTGATACCACTTTAATGTCTGTACTTTTCATATAAATGAATGAATGTTATAGTCAGCAGCTGTTTAGCTTAGCTTAGCACAAAGACTAGAAACAGAGGGAAGCAGCTAGCCTCGCTCTGTCCACTGGATTGGAAAAATGTTTTAGAAAGTCGTATTTGTGTTCTGTTCTTTCATTTTTGTTTAATTCATTCTGTTCTTTACTTGATTTATATCTTTTGTCATTTGTTCCATCTGGGATTTTACAACAGCAACACAGATCAACATCAATCTCTCCATCATCTCTCTGCTCTCTTTTAGTCACACCACCACTGTCCACATGTCCTGTGGTGCATCAGTGAAAGCCCCCATAACCCATGCTCACAATAAACACAAGTGACACCTGAGACACACCACTCATCTGACTGAAGATTTTAAAGTGTTGGTACATGATTCAAGATTTAATATATGTTATCTATAGGTGGGGAGGGTGTCGACACAGCAGCATATCTTCACGTTGGAGTATGCAGTCATCTGTGATATGTTATTATCTTGACAGGACCCGTCGTCATGTGTGACGGGTGTGTGTGTACAGCTGAGTGCAGGAAAGGTAAAAGCCTGGGGTCCTGTCATTAGCCTGTCGCTGGGCTTGAGCTGCCCTGTGCTGTCATATGTCTTGGTCTGCTATTACAGTCAGTGATGGACACTGACAGCTCTGTGTATTAATGGAGAGTGTGCTCGGCGGCTGTCCATTACTGATAAAATTGGCTCTTTGGGTTGATAGAGCTACGTAAGAGTCTACAGAAATGTAGAAAACAAACACATTTTAATCATTTTCTTCTCTCTATAACGGACACCTGTGTTCACCTTGACGATGTTCAAGGAGATGTGCAGTCTGGAGAGAGTGGCTAAACATGTGGGTGCTAGAGGGACTGGAGTGGCATTTCAAGTGCCACTTGGCACTCTATATTATGTAAAAACCCAGAAAAGTCTTGAGTGTACATGGAGGCATATGATTAAAGTATGACAAACTCACAGGGGGACCATCCTCTCCAGCATCTCCCTTCTCTCCAGGAGTCCCAGCAGGGCCGCGGAGCCCAGCATCACCCTGTCTGCCTGGGGGTCCACCATCTCCCCTCACACCCTTGGGTCCATCTTTACCAGGAGGGCCGGCGGGACCAGCAGGTCCAGGATTACCCTAGAGGAGGATGACATAACATACATAAAATTAAATGACATTACATTATACATGTCAGCTGTGGTGTACATGCACAGATCATGTTTACAGAGCCTGTGGGATTATAGTTTCTGTTATTGCGAGTCCCCGTCAGGCTTCTGTGCATCTTTAAATAACTTTTAATAACACATATCTCATATTAGCAGTCTCACAGGATCTGACTCGTTTTTCACAATGTGTTGCACTTCCTTTTAGCAAGGCTGTAAAAATATTATGAACGAACTACAACAACTCCCACTGTGTCAGACATACTGGTTGGTTTGTGCGTGGGTGCTGAAACAGAATAAATGTTTTACAGGTGCAAATTAAAAAGTCTTCCTATGTGACAATAAGACAGGTGGCATTTAGAAAAGGTTTCTGTATCTATTCTGCTGCACCTGCTACTTACTTGTAAAACATAAATCTAGTCAATTTTTCTTCTTTCTTCTTTTCCACACCTAATTTCACATTTCACAGTGTATAATAAAGGTTGAATTTATTAGATTTATATTTAGTTTACACAATAACAAAGTCAATCAAACAAAGTCAAACAAAAATAAAATATCTAACAAAATCAGTATATCCCGTATCTACTGTCCGGTTATGGCCTCGCTAAGTGGTTGAAGGGTGTGAACTTACATTGGGACCAGGGGGTCCAACTCGGCCAGCAGCACCAGGGAAACCAGTGGCGCCCTGAAAGAGAAAGAAGTTAAAGTTTATTTATTCAAAGTAGGGACAATGCACATAAATTTGCCTAAGGACATCAGGCATACAGGCTTATTTCCATCTGCAGTCTGTGAAGTTAGATGTAGGCCAAGATAACAACAAAATGATGATTTCTACATGAGCTACTGTGAGACAAAATTAAAAAAGGTGTTTTAAAAAGGTCACTTACAGGAGGTCCCTGAGCACCACGAGCACCTTTAGGTCCAGAAACACCAGTAGGACCCTGGAACAGAAAACATACAGTACATTACTGTCTGACACTTATTTTATGTTTTATAACTCGTCTAAAACACTTTCAGTTGCTTTAAAATGTTTTTCAGTAGGGGGTTTGTCTGCTCCAGCTAGTTTTTATTCTGCCTGGTATAGCACAATTAGTGACACGGTTTGATTCTGACTTTATCTTAACTCCACCACAAATAGATGAACGTTTTAAAAAAAGATGTAATTTCTGCTCATTTGTGCACAGATAACATTTTCTCTTCTCATGAAAAAGACTGTCAATCAGTGTTTGTCTGGTTGTTGTATAATGTATTTGATTATTAAGAAATAAAACTTCTCTAGGCAATAAACATCCAAGGATTTGGTAGAACCCCTCATTATTTAGGGCTTTGGCAAAGCCATGAAAACATTATGTTTGCTTCAGCAAGTCTTGAAAGACACCCACAGCAGGTCCAGGAGCACCAGAGGGTCCTTGGGGTCCAGGGGCACCAGCGTCACCCTTCTGTCCAGATTCTCCCTGCTCTCCCTTGATTCCAGGCTGACCGTCAGAACCCTGAAGGAAAAAGACAGAAACAGCTGAATGAATAAAATATGTCTGAATGAGTGATTTGTTTCAGATCAAGGACAAAAATAAACAAACAAAGGGGCACTACACAGATTCTACACATACAGTTTATGGTTAGTACTACTCAACCTATGAGATTAACAGTATTATGGCTAGAGTACAAATTTATAACAGAAGGTATGAGGTAGAGATTGGGGCATTTACCAGGCAGAGAAAATGTAATGCAAAGAGGCTGCTAAGTTGTATTATGGGAAATGTAGGATAGAGTGTTTTTGGAGCTTGACCTATACTACAAGGACAAAAAGCCAGGACATCTTATTTATCCTATATTTAATATGAGACTCTTGTGAGTCTCCCAACTTCATGGAAGTGCAATACTTAGTCACTGGAGTAGTCCTTTAAGATGGAGAATGCATATAAAGAATTATGATTTAAATTCCACTCAAACCAGTAACTAATAAGAAGCCAAGACACATTACAACCACTATGATATAAGCAAATATGGGACCTTTAAAGTTCATGCAACCTTTGAAAAAAAGAAAACATATTGCGCTTCTTATAAATAAAAAGTTAAATTCATGCTCAATTTAACACACTGAGGGTTTGCTTTAGGCCTTTTTCAAAGCAGCCATTTGGGCATGAAATAGCAGGGTAAACACTGTGTTACCAATGATACTACTAATTAAGGTTCTGATCAAACAGAGTCAGGATGCTCTTATTGTGCATAATGGCTCACTGGAAAGGCTCTGCTACACTAAATGGAACAGAACCTTAATTAATATCGTTAGTAAAACCTGCGTTAACCCTACTATTTCATGGCAAAATGACTGCTGTGAAAAAGGTCTATTGGCCGACTTTTTCAGTTAGAATTCTCCTCTTCTCCTTATCTGCGTATTACCATTTTCAAAGTCCCATTTAGCCATTTTAATGCTCCCAATGTGCAAAACAACAAAGATAAGGTTAGACAGATACAGTTGTATAACTGCTTTTGATGAGTTTGTGCACTGACTTTATGAGTTTTCTCATTAGTGGTACTGTTTATCATTTACTATTACTGTGTAATTGCCACTTGTGCTACAGTGGCTGATGTTCAGCAAAAGTTACATAGACTTGCTTAAGGTAGCAGCAAGAGCTATTTACCATAGAAGAAACATACTTAAAAACTTTTCTTTATCTTTCGCACACAAGACATGATTGAGATTGTGACTGATTCAACAGTAATTAAAGTGTAGAAGTGTGAACCCAGATTTCAAAATGTTCAATAAGAGCTGCTGATATTCTATGTAGCATCCATGTCTATTTTCAGTCGGTGTGGTGATGAGTTGTGATGTTACAGTCTCTGAGCTGTTAACTAAAAATGATTTAGACACCTTGTAGTGTTATTCATCCTGACATAAATTCAATAATTAATCATAGTGCAAGCTAGATAAAAAAAAAGTATGATAAATTGTGTTGTCACAGAAATATTGATGAAAATCCTTTTGGAAGGAGGCAGCTTATTAAAAACATTTATTTGATGTCTGCCTGGCGTCGTTGGGAGGAACTAAATGGATGTGTTATACGAAGATTTCCGACTGTCTACACACTAATTTCTCTCCACAGAATAATACACCGAGGAGACAACACATATATCAAGATGAAAAATGATTCACAGAGGCCTAAAACAGAGGTAAAGACAATTAGATAGCCAAGTGTTTCCAGATAGTAGTAATAGAAAGGTTTGAAACAAAAAAAAAAGCTGTATCAGGTTGATGTCTGTCATCTCGCAGCTCATGACTCTTTTTGATGTAAGAAATTAAATTAAAGCTGGAGTCTAATTTTTCAGGTGAAAAACACAAGGTCAGGTTTTGTATCCATTTTTTATCTAGAGAATAAAATAACCACATTTTGACTGAAACTTGATTTGATTGTTATCAAGGTGATGAGGTTATCTATTGCATGTCTACTGTGCTTTAATCCAATAATTAAATATCAGATCTCTTTTATTTTAAATGCTGGAGGAGTTACTAAAGGAGGTGCTTAACATTTTCCCTAACTTTGTGTTCCTAGTTTAGAAAAGTGTGCACCTTTTGTATTTTTAGGTTTAATTTATGCTTGATACTGAATGGATTTTAACTACATAATATACTGAGTGCTATTAAGCCTTATTTAAAAAGCCAAGCTGTTGGCTTTATGCTCTTACTGATTTGTCCTTCGCTTAAGTTCAAAAAAGGTCAGTGGGGGAAAGAGTACTCATATCTCTTACTTAAGTAAATGTACCACAAAATACCACAATATAGAAATATAGAAAATACTTGATATAGATATAAATAGAAATAAATAATAAATAAATAAAATGTTCTACTTAACAGTTCTATATATAAGGTTTAAAGCATTAATATAGTAACAAACATCTATTTGCTATGTAAAGATATAGTGGAGTAATAGTTGTTTCTGTCTGTTTTGAAAGACGTTATGATGTCACAGTGATACACAAGGTAAAATTAATGTTCTTGTGGATGGAGTCTGGTGGCGGGCGATAGCAATATTTTGGCTGTTTCTGGTTAAACAAAAGGTCTGACTCTTTAAGGATCCTTTGTTTTCTGACACTTCAGCAATCAGAGCCTGTCAGTGGCAAAAACAAGCACTTGTTGTGGACATACTTTCACTTTACTCTGAATTAAGGGTTTATTTCAACCGCATTGGTGATTGCCTAACAACAAGACTAACAAAGATTTTTTGATTTCATTTTATTTCTGTTCCATTGTTTTGGTCTTGGATGCTGGTGCTTTAGTACGACATGTATACATGACCTTTAATTAAAAATAAGTATTGGAATCATAATGAATTACCAAAAGTAAAAGTACTCATTATGCCAATTCAGAATAATATATTTAAGAATATATTACTGGATAATAATGTTTCTTCTTGTGGGGCTAATTATTACTACCTACCATTTTTCTTATGAGTATCTTGAGAATTTCACCCCTGGCATCAATAAAGTTTTTACCTTAATTAAGTACCTCAAAATTGTAAGGGCCTTAGACTGTCCTGATATTTAGATAAGGGCCCGGGAGTTATGCTCTTTAAGAATAGCTAAGAACTGGTCAGTGTTGTTATTGTTACTTACAGGTGGTCCAGCAAATCCAGCAGGCCCAGGAGGTCCAGTCTCACCCCTGTCACCCTGAAAGAGGATGGAAAAGTTTAGTTCAGCAATAGTTTATAAACTCTAGCTTCAACATAGACAGATATTATTTTATACCTTTATATCTATAATCATACAAAATGACTGGCTCTAAAGCAAAAGCCTCTATTGAATATTGTTCAATTATTGTATATCTCACACAATGCTCCTTCAAACTTACAAATGGATGGTGGTTACAAGGTATTATGCACTAAAATCATAGTTTGGTTAAACTGTGACACTTACAGGAGCACCGCGGGTACCAGGAGCTCCAGAAGGACCAGCAGGACCAGATTCACCCTACAAGAAAACAGAGTTAACATTAGCACACACAGCAGGATGTTTACTAAAACCTCAAGAGGAAAATATTATAGTGCCAAATTCCCATAACTACTGTATATAATAATAAAATCTTTATCACCTTCTCGCCATTGGGGCCACCAGGACCAGGAGGACCAATGGGACCAGTGAGACCCTGTGACAGGAAACAGAAAAACAGTGTGAAGACTTCAGCAAAAGTTAGAAGCCATTTTTTAAAAACAAAGGACTTTTTTTACGATCTAAAGGATTAAGCATAGATGATGCAATAAATGAGTGGAGCTTCATTTCTTAACCATGGCAACTAGAAAATGGATGACAATCACTCACTCGAGCACCGTCTTTGCCAGAAGCACCTTCGGGTCCTTTCTCTCCAATGTCACCCTACGAAGATTGAAAAAAATAATGCAAGTTCATCACCTGACAGGAATGTAGGCATACAAATACAAATCAAGTAGATAAAATTCTACATAATAAATGTGTAAATATTCAACACTTTGTTCCCATCGTGGCTTACTCTGTCTCCTTTGGGTCCAGGAATGCCAGCAGATCCTCTCTCTCCAGGCATACCCTGCAGGCCGGGGGGTCCCTGAGCTCCAGAGCCACCAGAAGGTCCTGTGGCTCCCTATTATGGAGCAGAAATAAATTAAGAGGATAAAATGCACAGACAGCAACAGACACAGACAGAAAATGTACTTCAGGGTCATTCTATACTGAATAACTGTGTGTAAGCAGCAGTGAAGCGAACAATCAACAAATTAGTTGATTAATGTTAGACATAGAAAATATCGCTACGACCATGTGTTCCTTTTGATTCTGGGTCCACCTTTAATTCTGTATTTAAAGTACGAATATCATCATAACAAAATTTCTATTCCACATATCAAAGCCAAGATTATTCAGACTTAGATTTTTTTCTTTAAGTGGCTCCACCAGGCCGAGTCCTGGTCAAAAGCTGTGGGGCTTATCAGCAGTGCTTTGTACTGCAGCCTCAGACTGAAGATCAGATGCACAAACACTAACTGCTGCCGCCTATCTGCAGTCATTACGCTGTAACCACAGGGCTCATACAGCCTCGACGCTGGCTGTGAATACATTCAAACGGTATTTTTACTGAAGGGGGCAGATGTAGAATGTATTTCTTGCAACAAATTGTTCTGCATGTGGTTCTGAATTGAGCTTCATCCTCCGCAAACTGCCTGCTCATCCCTCCTCCATCACCATCGCCCTCTCACTCCTGTCAGCTCTATAATCCTCATCCTCTCTATCCGCTCCTGTCTGACCTTAAGGGAATAAAAACCTATGAACTGGGATTAAAATCTGACCAGATAACAAACCCCAAGTGAGAACTGCAGCCGCTTTGAGCTTTTCCTCTGAAATTTGTTGATGGCTGATAAGCAACTGACTGTCTACTGTAGCTTGATTGAAAATACGTTTAGATACCAGTTGTTTAGGATTAGAAAAAGATTTTGTTTCTCCTTGAAATACTCGCAATTTATGAATACATTAAATGTAGCATTTGAATGTAGGTAAAGAGTCTTGAATCGTGCAGTGTCGTATTATGGTAATATTGCAGTGTTCTATTCAAATGATAAATATACAGGGCTTCCCACAGTGTTTTTAAGGGAGGTGAGTCACCTCGCCTGAAATAAGAACCATCCCCATTAATATCATTAAATTAACACAGTTTCAAAATAATAATAATCCTACAAAAACACTAATTCTGTTTTTGTTTGTCATCATATAGTCATGTTTCTCTCCAGATGTGTGTTTATAGTCTGTATGCTTGTAGGTACATGCAGGTTTCTATATGTATATCATTAAATATATACATATATACATGCATGTATTGTTATTTTTCATTAAAGAAAATGAGAAAAGAAAATTACTTCTAGGAGCCATATGTTTTCCTTTATTGGGGATTTGAACAGTAGAGAGATGACAGGAAATGATTGGTTCATGGTTTGGTAGTTCATAGGCCAGTGGTTTAATAACTACTTTAGCTTGTGACCCTTTAAAACAAAGCACTACTTGTCACATAAAGCATACCTTTAAGAAGCAGAAAATGTTTTTCTTTCTACTCCTGTTAATTATTTTGTGACCCCTTTGATTAATCTTGTGACGTCTTGTGGGGCAGGGAACTGCTGCCTTGGGCCAACAGGGCACCATAAAAGGAATACCCAAATATGACATTTATCTTCAGCTTTAGGAAAACTGAGCAGAGGTGCAATTTAATAAAACAAATGCCCACCTCTAGGGCTTACCACCTCTAGTAAAGTATTTCTGTAGCAATACACTGAATGTAGCCAACACAGCTTAACTCAAACACGCCAGAGGAAATTATTATTTATCCATATGCTCAAATGTGTTGCTGCTGTTGTATGTGATAAGAATGTATCAGAAAACTGGCAGTAGAACCACAGAAGCATATTTGCCAGTTGTGTGAGTGCACCTTAGGCGATAATAATTTGAAAACGTGTCTCTTCTTGGTTTTAGACCAAATGTTGGACTTACCTTGGGTCCGTCAGTTCCAGGAGTTCCAGGCAAACCACGAGGTCCCTGCAGACCCTGAGGGCCGGCAGCTCCTCTCTCTCCGGGGAAACCACGCTCTCCCTGGTGACGGTGACACAGCGACAATCAGTGACATGTCTGACAATCGATCAGTCATACAGTTAGTGAGGTTTAATATAGACAGCTTACTCTGGGTCCAGTACCACCAGCAGCTCCAGCCTCTCCAGGAACACCCTGAAATGAGAAAAGGATGAGTTTAAAGGAAATATATTACTACTACTGCAACTGATATGTTAAGTTATAGTTTAGCTAGTTAAGATAACTCCACATTATTAATGACAGGGTGTGTTAAGTAAAAAAACATTATATTAAAGAGAACAAGGACCTCTACAACATCTCAGTGCTACACTTTTCATTCACAGTGAACTTTAAGATGACTGTGGAAATAAATGCCTATTTAATAGCAAAATAACTGATTGATAACTAATAACTGTATTTGAAAGGTTAAATAAAAGGATAAGCTGTTGTTTACAGCTATGCCCTGTTAACAGTTTAGCAGAAAATATGTATCCTGTGTAGCGTGGGAGTAAAGAAACTGCCATATTGTGGCACGATTTGGATGTCCAACAAATTACTTTGGCACAGATTCTTTAAGGACCTTCAAGCCTATGACAGAACAATGTTAGTGTTTCCAGTGATTTTATGTAACTTTATGAGTTATATTTCACCTAAAAAGTGCACTCACCTGGTCTCCAGGCTTGCCTCCCTCACCTGGGGGGCCAGGAGGTCCAGGTAGACCCTAAGCACAGGAGAACAACAACACTAAGTCAGAAACGAACAAAAACCATAACAAATTCATGTAGAGCAATACATCAGCACATGTTTGTTAACAAAATATTTATGTAGCAAGAAAAATTTTCAATTTTAAGAAGAAAGTCATAATACAATAACTTTCTGTCTTCGCACAGCTCATTGAGAGCAGGTGATTTAGGTTTGAGCAGACAGACTCACCTGGAAACCAGAAGGACCGGGCTGTCCTTGCTCTCCTCTCTCTCCAGCGGGACCCTGAACAGATAACCCATAATCACAGTCAACTTATATCATAAACCAAATTTCAGGCATTTCACGGATGACTTTGATGTTGAAGATGGTGGGAAAGTTTTGCTAAATATGTGACATTTTAGCTTTGAGGTCAAACAGGCTTTATTTTGTGTAGCTCACTAAAACACATACATCAAAACAAGTTGAAAGTGTGTGAGTCAGTGATGCCATCTTACATGATGTCCAGGTATTTGTGTCAATAACTTTTTCTTTTAGTGACAGAGCTATCACGGAGGCAGTTTGGGAAATGAGTGCAGACTGTCAATAGGGCAAGATAATATCAGTGTTGAAGCTAGGCCTATATGGAGTGGGTTGAAGGAGATAGAGATACGTACGGCAGGGCCAGGGGGTCCAGCAGGGCCGGTTTCTCCATCTTTGCCAGGCAGACCCTGAGGAGAGTAAGGATGAGAGGGAAGAAGAAGGAAGAAGGGGGGGAAGCAGGAACAGGGCAGACAAATAGATAGATATCAACAGTAAGCCAAAGGTGATGCTATTAACTAGATAGACATCGGATAGCTATAATTGAGCTTCTCAACATGCTGGAAGCTGAACTACAGAAATAACAGTGGATCAATGGCGAGTCAAAGTTGCCCGAAACTACAAAACAACCTACTGAAATAAAGGTTAAATTTAATCTGTTTAATCATTTTGATTATTATAATATTCATGAAAACACAGTCTACGCTACTCTAGCATCTAGCTTCTTGTATTTTTCAATTTTTGTTTCGGTTTCAGATTCAGCAGGTTATTAAAAGCAGAAAAGGTCAATTAACTCACTCTCAGACCAGGAGCTCCACCCAGTCCTTTCTCTCCAGACTTGCCAGGCTCACCCTAATCACAACAGAAACAAAAGGCAGTGGTTAGTCACAGGGCCGCCACGGATGATTAGCTTGGTCCTCTATTTCGGGAGGCGAGAGATACACAGAGATGCACATCAAATGGCATAAAATTGTTCAATAGCACCTCAGGTGTTGTAGTTCTGTTCCTGATCGAGGGACTTATTTTTAGAAAGGACAAATAAAACAACAAAGAAAACAAAGTTGTGTTGGCCCAAAATCTATTATGTGAAAAAGATTTGTTCCTACACAGACAACACCTTTAGCTCGGTTAAGCATTCATATATTTAAATATATGTACAGCATATATGTATGAAATTACTCACAGTTGCTCCCTTGGGTCCGGGGAATCCCATGACACCAGGCTGTCCACGGGCTCCCTGTGGGCCTGGGGGTCCTGGGCGACCATCCTCACCAGGAGCTCCCTAGTCAGAAAAAGTCAAATAAGAATCCAATTAGATCATTTACGCAGTATGAGCAATCATGTAGTCATGATAATGTTTCTGTAAATGCTAAATCACACTTGGATTCAGACTGGGAATGTGTAATGGAAAGGAATAATTACTAAGAGGATCTGGTCAGAATTGGGTCTGGAGGTTTGCAGTGGGGTCTAGCAGTGACATGTCCAGCATGACCCAAGGATATGCAATAGTTACTCAGTTTGTTGAAATTTCCATTGAGCCTAGAATAAATAAATAAACCCTTCAGGGGTAAACTAGGAAAGTCAGGAAGTAAAGCAATAGCAGATCAGTCCATCAATCATTATCAGTCTGACCATATGCCAATCCTTCAGTCATTTAAAACATGAAACAACTGCTTAATCTCTCAGTAAACCGTAATGCTTTAATGAAACATAGTCCCTGAGCAGCCATCATAATGTTCATATAGCCAACATAAAACGATTAAAATATGAAAAGGATGTGTGATTATAGCGCAGCAGCACTTTCAGCACTTCAAAGTGTTTCCAGTTTACCAAAAAAGGTTGCACTGTATGGTGCATGAATGGCAACAGCTCAACAGTCTACATGAGGAGCCAATCGTTGAAAATAATTCAGTGTCAGTGAAATTTTTTTTGTAAACACTTTTATAGAGCTTTCGACTAAAGAAATGGATTATACTGAAAACAACAGATTAAGAGTTAGCATGAAAAACAAGGATCCATCTAGCCATGAGGTCCATGAAGCAGAGACAGTTCAGGCTGAAACACAAACACCACTGGGGATCTGACTGGTGGATAATGGGTGGATAAATATCCTGCAATTCAATTTAATGAAAGCACTTATGAGTCATTATGTGATGAGAGCATATTTGGTAAAATTATAAGTCTCTCCCCCCTGCTTTACATGTGATATTTAAAAAAAACAACACACAGTCAATCGTGCTGGGTGAGGATAAATACTGTGTAATTGCTTTTATTGATTCGTGAATACTGCACTTACAGAAGGTCCAACTTTGCCTTGAGGACCAGCGTCACCAGGGCGTCCAGTCAGGCCCTGTCAGAGGAAGGAAGAAGAGTAATAGAAACAGGTGAGTCATCAGACATCTCTATGCAGACGTGTGCTTAAGACATGTGGGAACATATGGCACAGTGGGAAACTGAATTTACACATCTGATTGGCTCTGTGTGCAACAAGCAACAGTTCAACACCTACTGATAGAGATGACTAAGAACTAAAATATGAATGAGAGCACACTTCAGTACACTGCTGTTAATAGGCACACAACAGGTGCATTTTTACACTCCCTCTGTAGTGATTGCACACACTTGTGATGCTGTTGGGAAATGAAATCATTCTAGACGGAAGTAGAAATGGTGTCCAGTTAAAACCATGTATCTGCAAAATTGGTAACTGCATTTTTCAGATAAAATGAGGGATTAAAGGGTTAAACAGATTTAGAGATTTCAAGTTGTTAAAGAGGAACTCCACCTATTTAAGAATACATCTAAAAGTCTTGGTGAGCACTGCTATACACGTGAAAAAAGTTTTATAAATACGGCCTTTTTGTGGCCCCAGAGGTCAAATTAAAAAACAAAATCTGACCTCATGTCCGCTCGAGGCTAGCGGCTCAAGGCTAAATTAGCTGCTACCAGCATAACACACCCAAATCTTCAACCAAATTGTCAGCGATCGAGTTGTGTTGTGGGTAATTTACGCGCTTTGACAAGGAAGATGAATGTGTGGAATAAAAAAGATATCATCAGTCCAAAAATGCTACAGTGCAATGCTAAATCAGTGGAGTACTCTTAACGGAGAACTGGCAACTGTTCCAAACTGGAACCTGAAAGATGAGGGTGTTTTTTTAATTTAATTTTAATTTAATTACTTTTTTTCTGGGCTTTTTAATGCCTTTACTTGATGGTGACAGCTTGAGATACGCAGGATAGGGGGGAGAGAGCGAGGGGACAACATGTAGCAAAGGGCAGCGGGTTGGAATCAAAATGCTGCAGTAAGGACTTCATCTTTAGTACATGGGGTGCATGTTCTACCAGGTGATCTACCAGAATGCCCCATTAGAGTTTTTTTAATGTCAAGATTTAGCTGGTTGCATTGTGGGGAACCTACGATCCAGCGTTTTTGGATCTCGACCCACACCATGGACTAAAACTCAATTCATTTGTATCTCCTAACTCACTGGAGCACCACTTTAAGTGTTCCTTTTGTCCTTTTTTTTTTTTTTTTTACTTATTCTCTACTAAATCAACCATTGAAAAACCAATTTGATTATCTAAAAAATACATTGTCACAAAGCAGAAGGCAGACAGCCTTGAGCTCATGACAAACTGACTTTTTAGAGATACGTGTTTTTCACAAGACAGCAATGTGGTCAACTGAGAATAAAAATACAGCAACAAATTAGGATGGTTCCCAGACCTTCAGCTAGACAATACTTTGTTAAATATTATGACAAATGTATTATTGTCAATGTGCAATCTTCTAAAGAATGGATCACATCTGACATTGTGTGTATTGTACTAACACTGATCTGTGTCACAATTACACAGGTAACAACGTCAAATAGTAAAGCTTTACCTAGTAAAGATATATTGGAATTCATCTAAAAATCACTGATTATTTCCTTTTCCCTGCATGTTTAACAGCACATTTCTGAAGGTCAGCAACATCCAGATCCATGGTACTGTAGGTAAAGGACATGCTTACTCTGGCACCAGGCAGACCAGGTTCTCCAGGACGGCCAGGGTCCCCGTTGGCACCCTTGGGACCACTGGCACCAGAGGGTCCACGCTCACCAGGGGCTCCCTGTGTTAGGAGAGAGAATAAAACAGTTGGTCACTCAACTCAAGTCAATCACTAAGGAGGCAACACTTCAATTCTCAAACCGCAGAGGAAATAAGTTTCCCTTTTAATAATGTGAGTTTCATTGACCTGCTGGAGATGAGAAGATTAAACTCTGACAGATTCATTTCGGGATAAATGAAATTGTTCAGGGGAGATAATGTTAAATGAGAGGCTGGCCTTTGCCGACACGGGACATGTAGGTCACTAGTGTGTGACGGGTTTCTGAGCTATGCTGCCATCTTGTGGCCACGTCGTGGAGTTACATGTATCACTGAACTGATGAAGAAACAGGAGTGTTAGGAATCTCACTCTATGATTTATTGTTCTTCATTAACTCGTGTGTGTGGACCTTGAAGAAGCAATCCACTTATTACGCGCTTTATCAAACACATTATATCAAAACTGTACACCGCTTTGTGCAATATAGCTTGATTTAAGAATTATTATGAGTTAATGAGGTAAAAAATGATATCTCAGAGATGTCATCAGTATCAGGGATAACTGAGTTAATAAAATGCTCAGTGAAGTCTTGCCAAAATAATGTTTGTCCAGTTATTTTTTCTCTTACCACAGTGTAGTCAGATGTGACTAATGACTCAGTTTTGTAGTAATTCCAATTCAATATTTTTAGGTATAAGATAGATGGTCTTTTTCTTTATAAATGAATGCCTCTGAAAGACATTCTTAACCTCTGGGTTTTTTTACATGTATAATCCTAACATGTACTCAATTGTTTTGGTCTTGTAACAACTATATATCAGACATAAATCTAAATGGATATGGTCTCTTATATTTAATTATCGTAATAATGCACAGAAGCAGCATCTGAGTGCTGGAAAACTATCTTGCTTTTTTGCCCAGTTTGTGTTAAAATGGTAGGTCACATGCACACGTTCAACTGCAAGTGACAAAAGAAAAATCCTATTCCTATACAGGCCAGTTTGAAGCCCAAAGAGCGCTGAATGTCTGCTCTCTAAAAAGTGCTATAGCAGAATTCTGCAGAGACGTACAAAATGTTAGACAGGTAGGTTTTTAAGTTCTGATGACACTACAGTTAATCACACTACCAGAATAGTAAGAGCTTAAAGTATCTTTTCTGTGGTTGGATTTAAAGGTTACTGAGTCAAATTGAGTGAAGTTGAATTATAATATGTGGTGCTGTAATTTTTGAACAGTAAGTCCTAAAGTATGTGACAACATTGTGATTAAGTGACTCAGAAATGTTATTTTCTCACTGCAGCAGTCAAACACAAATATAAACCCAATAGGAATATTGGACCATCATTGTTAATAGCAATTTCCAAATGCAATAAGCAGCAGATGGTATATTAATTGTCATTTTCACAGATTTACCCCCGTGACTATTGATGCATCAGCTGCATACATTTCCTTATCTTCCTCTGCCAGATCTGTAGCCTCTAAAATCATGCTATTCATTTTTTCTTTCAGAGCAGATTTTCTGTTCCTACAGCAATAATAAAGCAATTTCTCAGGAATGGGTGAAACTGTGATGATACCTCACCTTGAGACCAGCCAGACCGTCTTGACCAGGGAAACCACGGTTACCAGGGGCTCCCTGGACAGAAAACACAACAGCAGAGTAACAGTTATGATTATAAGAACAATATCTAAGTCCCTGAATCTAACAGTGGGGGCCAACAAAATATTTTAAATTTAATTTGATGAAAATTATCCTCATTAAAAATTTAGTTTGCAGTTTCACTCTTATCAATGTTATCTCCAAATGTGCAATAAACATACCTATACAATTCATCACTGGTTCATCAGTGACAAAAACATTCCCATAAGAATTTTTTGGGACAAAAATATTGGCCAACCTCTGATCTATAAATCTACACCAGAGGAAACCTGTTCTTCAACAACAACATTTAATTAACCTGTTTTAAAACAATATGATGTTACTCACTCTCTCTCCAGGAGGTCCAAGCGGTCCAGCAGCACCAGGCTCACCCCTGGGTCCTCTCTTGCCCTCTTCTCCTTGTGGGCCGGTAGGTCCCTGAAGACCAGCTGGTCCCTGGAGAACACATCCGTAACATAACATGTTATTACAGGAAGAAAAAAAGACCTAATTTGACTACTGTAACGATTGCACATGCAAAGATTAATGTGAGGAATTCAGCACCAGGAAGAAAAGCTCATGAATATTTCTCAGTCGACATGAGAAACCCTCAGAAGTACTCAGTCAGTTCATGTAATTTAATTTGAAGTATCTATAATCTGTTGATTAGAACATTTAATTGATCTCAGAAGTGGTTGTTATGCACACTTATTGTTTGGCTAGATACAGTAGATTTCAGTATTCTGATTTAGCTGAATAGGTGAACAATTAGAGAATACAAGGGCAATAAAATAAAATAAAACTCACAATTTCTCCTTTGGGTCCAGCCTCTCCCTTGAACCCTGGAATACCTGGGTCTCCCTACACAATAATGGACAGACAGACGAGCAGCAGGTTGTTACCATCATTTCTGTGCCACATTATTATTTGGAACATAAATGAATGATTAATTAATGAATGATTCAGTGAGTACATACAGAAGTTCCTTTGGGCCCAAGAGGTCCAGTTGCTCCTTGAGGCCCAGGAGGCCCACGAGGTCCAGGGAAACCAGGAGCCCCAGCAATACCAGGAGCACCCTACAGAGAAAGAGAGAGAGAGGGAGAGACATGACATCAATCGGCTGGTTGAACACTCTCACACGTCTGAATGGATGTAGTCCACAGTAGGATTAGACAGGCAAATTATGTGCAGTGATGATTGTGATCCCTTCTGAAACTGAGTGTGTGAGAAAAACAGCTGCACTTCTACTGTACAATAAATGGGAAAATACACAGTCAGTGGGTGGCAGAAATACAAACATGAGTTTAACACTTACAGCTGATCCTTTGGATCCGGGGATACCATCAGTACCGGGGTTTCCCTGTAGAGAAAAAAAGAGACAAAGCAAGTGAATACACTGCAACAATCATATTGTTCATTCATTGTTATGGGAGTGATTGGTGTAATGTTAAAATATGTTGTCATTAAGAGTCTCTCTACAGCTCAGTTCCCTGTACGATTTATAATCTGAAAACTGTCAACAATAAACCATTGCACTGCCTCAACATACTGTGTATCATGACTTTTAGGTCATGCTTTGCTATAGTTAATTTACTATGTTTTCCCTTTTAAATGCATGGTTATAGCATCACTTACAGAAGCACCAGAGGGTCCGGGTGATCCAGGAGTGCCAGACTCTCCACGGGGTCCTTGAGCACCCTCAGGTCCACGAGCACCAGTAGGACCAGCTTCACCCTGGTTAGCAACAGAACAAAGAGAAATTTAAGTACATATGATAATTGACAATCAGCAAAAAAAAAATCCTACAGTAAACAAGCCACAGAAAAAGTAGAATGCTGGTGGCAATACATTTCCCTTATAAATTAAAAAGTCAGTTATTTTTTGCCAACAGGCTGCCACAGGTCTGATATTAAACAACGACAAGGTCATGTAATAGGAAATAAGAAGAGATGGGATTCAACCAGAAGTTTAACTGAAATGACATAGCTTTTTATCAAATATGTGCTCAAACATGCAAAAGACTGGAGACTTTATGTGTTAAGACGCATTTATACCCTAAACGTAGAAATGTACATATGGCAATGAGCTTGAAGATTTTAAAAAATTAAGTTATAAAACAGCAAGAAAAAAAAGAAAGATAGGAACTCATCTGATAGGATTAGCTGAGATGGACATACGCTTTTATCTAGGATCTACCTTATAATGGGGAAAAACTTTTTAATATTAATAAAAAATAATATTACAGTGTAAGGTATACATTTAAAGACACCCCAATATTGCAAATATGTGAATAAAAAACAACAACAACCAAAAAGAAAACTTAAACTCTGATAAATGAATGGGGTCTAATACTAAACCTGAATGTAAGATATCAATATTGCTAAGCAACAAATTATTGACAGTTCAGGCTGCTAATCTCACATGACACTTACAACTAGTTCAAACAAGACACCCACCTAAGGCTATTCTATACTCCTTGCCTTGTTGATCATTACAGTTTAGCTAAATTGAATGGAAGTAATCCTTCTTCCTGCTGTGACCATGACTCCAATCACCACTGTCACATTTGCTATCTAGCTACCTCAAATGCCAACTTAGGCAGGTTACTGAAGGGGGAACACAAATCGACAAGGAAACAGACTTGGACACAACACTGGTGTTGCCCTCTAGTGATGGCCAAAGCAGTTCTTTTCAGTGTACTGAATAATTAGAATCAGTTCATTAAAAAAGTGACCGTTCAGTGCTTGTAGTCCCACTCACCGAACTGAAACATGGCGGAACATTCAGTTGAGCTTGCTAAAGTGAACTGATAACGGTCGCTCATGAAGCCAGTGTGTTGAAAAAGTAGATTTAGAAGACACCGTTTGCAAACTGAAAGCTGCAATAACAGTCTTACCCTATTATTTAAAGCATGTATATTATGATGAAATTGAATTATTAAATAAAATATTTGTTAATACTTCCTACTTCAAGACTTCAAGGGAGAGGCTTTAGTGACTGTTTAGCACTCAGTGCTCACATTGACTGTGTTGGACGTTCTGTGAATGAATCACTGATCATGCACCGTTCCCTTGCAGTGAAAGGACCTGAGACACCACATATTAAAAACTATAAAAAGGTGAAGGGATTTTTTTTTTAAATTTAGGCATTGTCAGCTGTAACCTAGCTCTTTTTTTAAATGCATTAGTCTGACTGAGAGCTCAGCAGATTGTTTCAGGAACACTGATTCAAACCAGAGTTTTACAGTATTTGCTGTTTCGGCTAATATGTAGGCTACACTATGTCATGAGTAGATCTTTTGCCCGTTTGAGTGCTTCTGGCTGCAGATGCTGCTCTACTTTGGCTACCTGCTTATTTTTGAGTATTATTTTTTATTTATAGTGAATTTGTTCCTTGTGGTTCATTTTGGTTGTGCATTGTGAAGCTGCAATGCTGTAAGTTTACATAGTGATTGAATATGTTGTTTCCTCCTTGCTGCTGTTGTTTTGGGGACCTTATGTTGTCTTGCACATTGCCCATTTATTCACATTATTTCCCTATATGAATATATAAACATTTTCTTCACACACAAATTAAAGTATTGTGTTTATGTGTGACATCTTGCTCCTGCTGCACTCATTGCTGACACACCACCAATGTATTGTCATTCTACATTTCATAATAAGAAATTGCCTTGATTGATTTTAACATTTTAACAGCAACATAAGTTAATAATTATCTGTTTCTTAGCCTGCTGATGAATATTAAACTGGGTTCAGGTTCATCTCAATTCACTAAATATTATGATGAGGTCAGAGCATAAACATCAAATTATTAACTCTGCACACACTACTGACATAATAAATCTGAGTTGGCTGATTGAAATTGCTTCACAAATTGCATATTATTTAATTACTTAATTCAAGAAAAACAAACAAATAATTGCTTAGAAACACATTGGTGTCACACACCACTAAAAAATTGATTTCAATACTTACATAAAATAGTAGCATTTAAGTGAACTAAATAATCTATTGGCTTCTGTTACAACGTGTGCTATCCAAATATGGGTGCATAATGTTTCGCAGACCTTCTGGTTCAGTATAAAAGTAGGACTCGGGCCACTGTTCAAAGGAACTACAGACGCTAGTCAGAGATTTAACCATACTGGTGGTATGCAGCTTTTTCAGCATGTTGGTGAATGGCATTCCTTTGCTATTGCTGCAACTTTGTAGAATGTGCAGACTCAATAGTATGACATAATAGAGTTTGTAAGTGTTTGTGAAAATGGTGGTAGTGTATTAAATTATTCTTTCCCCAAAGCCTACTGTCAATGCCAATATTTTACTGGCTCTAAATCTAAGGAGAAAAGTGGGGCAAAAGGAGAAGCATCTGCCAGTTTCTTTAAAGTTATGGAAAAATTCTCAGCATTTTAGAGGCGGTAGCTCAGCTGTAGTTAAATTATATAACATGCTGAGACTCAATTGCTTTCAGTAAAAGATGTCTAGGTTAAATCTTTTCAGCTCAGGAGTACGGTTTATTCAGTTGAGGTTCAGATATTTGTGTTGTTTCAGTCTTGCTAGCTATTTTATTGTGTTAGTCTTGGGTCCTTTTTACTGCACAGCATTGCTCAAAGAGGAAGAGACTAAAACGAGGCTGCATTTCATGAGCACTCAGGCAGGCTCCTGAAGGTACAGTACAATAACAAAATGAGATTTTAACATTCCTCACCATGGGAGACTTCCCATGAATAGAATATTACAAAGTCGCACATTCACACACATTCACACACAGGTTCACAAACTCTCCCGTAGACCAGCATAAAATGTTTAAGGGTGTAAGACGATACAGCACATAAACACACACACACACACACACACACACACACACACACACACACACACACACACACACACACACACACACACACACACACACACACACACTTTCACATCTTGAGCTGAGTTTGCCTTGATTACTTCAAGGGGTAACTCCTGGATTTTGTAAAGAGATACTCCACTTGTAATTCCTAAAAGACTTCCCAAACTATCAAGGGGCTCACAGAAGAAAAGCAAACCACCAGCACTGGGCCCTCAAGCACAGAACTGAGCCTGTCTGCCATGCAGCAGGAATAAATCACATGGAAAGTAGAGAGGGAAAAGAAGAAAAAGACAGTGAGAGAGAGTGAGAGAGTGAGAATAACACGTTTAAACCCCCTCCTCCCTTATTTTCCACACAGATGAAAGGTTAAAGCACTTTTCAATGCAGACCAGCTCTCTCTCCGGTTTCACTAAAGCATTTCAACTTGTCCCCACAAAATCCTCCTTGAGCTGTGTGCCGCCATTTTCTGAGATATTAACTTTTTATTTGATTCAATAAAGTCTTATTCCAACAACACAGAATTCACATAAAACACATTTTTGCACCTGTTATACAAACAGCTGTTGTTTTTTTAGAGAGAAAAAGTCCAACTTATGAGGGGCAATGTTCCATTATGTTGGCTATTAGCTTTTCTCATAGAAAGGAAGGGACTGGTACAGACAACACAGTCACAGGATAAACACAACAAAAGTGAAGATGAAGAGAAAGTTGGGGTATTATTTAGTTAACTTGTGACTCACCTTTGAACCAGGAGAGCCAGGGAAGCCTGGAGCTCCAGAAGGACCGACGGGGCCCTACAGAGAAAAAAGACCAGGTGTAGAGGTTACTATCATACTGCAGTCGGGGGTTTTATGTGGAGAAGTGAGGATGGATTTAATCTACAGTATTTCTTACTCAAAGCAAATGATGAAAACGAAAAAACAAACAAAAAACTGATGAAAATGAATTTAAACTAATTATACTTACTGGGGGACCAGCAGGACCGGGCAAGCCATCATTTCCGCGTGCTCCCTGCATAAACAACACATTATCAGCACATGGCATCAAAACCTTCGGTCCTATATGTTTTTATTATTAATGGGACATAAATACTTTTACACAAATCAGGACACTACCTTTGAATTACAGTATACTGTAAAAAATATGCTCCCAAACTATGTAGTAGAAACTAATAAAGCAAAGAGAAGCATATAATCCAAGTTTTAGATAGAAAGATGACACTCACAGCAGCTCCACTGGGTCCAGGACGTCCTCTCTCACCAGGCAAACCACGAGGTCCCTGCATGGGTGAGGGGGAGGAGAAGAAACAATTAGTTTACAGTTATAACTTAGACTGGATTGTACATCTTTTTTTTTGTTTTCATGTGTCGTTGTGATGTCAAGAGGTACACACCATCGGTCCAGGAGCGCCATTCTCTCCAGGAGCACCAGACTCACCCTAAAGGGAGGAAACAACATTTAGCTGTTAGTATGGCAAGGCAACCTTAAATAAGCAACCTATGGTTTGTAATCTTGGCAACAACTACTCCTCCTAGAGTCTGTATACATTGTAGTTTGGTGGAACACTTAACCAATTGACTCACTCAAAATCACCTCATAGCAGTTGTTATTTTACTTTTACTTGATTTACCACCGTCAACATGGAGAGACATACAAAAAACAGTGAAGCGGTGCCTTAATTAACAAGGACACAGTGGATACACACACAGAATAAAATCCTACCTTAGACCCAACAGCGCCAGTCTCTCCCTTTGAACCATCAAGACCTGGATAACCCTAAAAAACAGAGCAGAGATGGTACACAGTTATAAAAATGATCATAAGAACACAACACAATCAATAACCGAATTTTCCTGGAATCATTAATAGACAACTCACTCTGTGTCCTTTAATGCCAGGCAGGCCAGGAGTTCCTGGGAATCCACGAGCTCCCTGTGATACAACAGGAGAGATAATGCAAGAGATTAATACACAGCAAAGGGAAAGAAGACAAAGCTAAGAGTGTAGAATAATTTTGCTATCAAGATTTCCTCCACTGGATGGAACAGGTTACATCGAGGCAGACTTCCCCCAAAGACTAAAATGTTTCAAACGAGTTTTAAAGTTATTTCCATTAAGTTGGAATTATCTATTTAAAGCAAAACTTTAGTCTAGGTTTGGCTCCAGCTAATACTGGCCACATGGGATCTTCAGACCAAATAAAAAAGCTCTGATTCTTGGCTTGAGATGATAAATGACTCCATCTGAAACTCATAACATAATTATAATGAAAGTAATTTACAGGTTTGAACTCAAAATATAGAAACACTCTGTCTAGTAATCCATCAATACTGTCAGTTATGCTGCTTTATTGCATAATCAATGTAAAGTAAAATGTAAAAATACACTGACAAGATGAGATAATTATGTTATTTTGAAGTGAGAGCATCACTACAGTGTAACTGTATGTGAAGTCTGTTATATTAAAGTTCAGATAAAGATTGTGTAGTTCCCCCAAATCAGATTATCTATAGCCAAATAATCTCCTTCAGTCTGTGAGCTGATATTAGAAACTCATTTAACTTAAAATTACATTATATCAAAAGAAACTCCCCACAGTCAAAATCAACAGCCCGAGATATCTCACCTGAGGTCCAGCAGGTCCGCGCTCGCCTGATTTGCCAGGTTTGCCAGCCTCCCCCTAAAACAGAAAAAGTTATATGAAAAAAAGGTCGGACTCATACCCATGGTGAGCTACCACGGCGCTCCCATTATGTAAAAATGTTATTAAAAAATAATCTATAACTGTCATGTAAGTTCTCCTTTTAAAATATAAAATTCTGAACTGTATATTTAATGCTAATGTTGGTGTGAGAGGGAGGACTCCTAGTGGACACATTGTGACATGTCAGGTCTGCTGCCATCATGTGGCTAAAAGTAGGAATTACATTTTTATGTCTATGGCCCCAGTGTCAGGAAAATACGAATTTCAGAATAAATGAAAAACACTAAATGAAATAATTGAACACATTGGCTATTTCACAGACTAAAACAGGTAATTAATGCAAACTCCATTAGTGCAGCATGAGTGCTGTGTTTGGTCACAATAACCAACTACAAAAGACAGGTCACTTCAATGTCTGATCTACAGTCTGACATAGATGGCCATAATAGCATACATATTGTGGTATCGTCAGAGTTGCTGGGTTAGCTTAGACCACAAATCCTGTATTTTCTATGGTAGTATAGCAGTAATAATACTAAACTAAAAATGCTGAACACTGTAGAACACTTTGAAAGACCAAAAAGATGTTGAAAATTACATTCAGAGCAAAATGATACACAAAGGTAGAGCAGTAAACTAGAATAATTAAGCTGAGCTTGCAAAAATACTATGAGGAGCAAACAGAGACCATTAAAATCAATTTATAATGGAGACACTGTGCGATATAATAGTATCATTAAAACAAATGAATAAAAATAAAATTGTGAGAATTTACTTGTCTTTCTGGTGGTTTTAGATCAAGTTTAAAGGACATTCGGCGGAGATATTTTACAGAATACAGCCACAATAGGTGATATGAGGACAGTAATTTAGCTTCACTAAATAATGTATCAGACTTTTCAGACATCCTAGTGAAGTTAAGACAGATACACTTACATCATCTCCAGGTTTTCCAGAAGGTCCAGGGGGGCCACGGGGACCCATGGGGCCCTATAAGTAAGGAGAAAACAAGCAAAGGTGAGACACAGTTTCCTTTTGTAACCAACAGAGGGCAACATTTAGACTCCTGCTCTTTCACTTTACAACCAGCTCTACACTTCAGCACATGACTTTAATTACCATTTGAACTGTATAAGTGATCCTTGCTTTCTAATTAAGGTGAACCTCTTTGTGTAAAAGCACATAAACTGAATTACATTCCAACAGTGTTACGATTCTTAATCACAGTATTTTCCAATGACAGGAAATCGGAATCAGAAGGATTTAGAGGAAAGATTAGGCAAAAAAGATTGGAACAAATGCTTTGATATCCTTATCCAAAATCCTCAGTACAAAGTTCAGATGTTTCCATCTTTGTTCTTTCTGTCTGCCAGTTTCTTTCTCAGCTTTCTCACTTAATGTGTCGATAGGACTATTGGTTCTGTCACTATTTTTTCCATCTAAGTGACCTTTGTCATTCTTTTTCTGTTAGTCTGTCTTGACTAAGCAGGTGGAAATAGAGACAGAAAACTTGTTGAATTAAACTTGAATAAAACACTGACTTGCAATAACATAAGGGGGATGACATATTAAAAATATATTTATTTTCCTTATCCGAATTAGGTAATTTAAGGCAGCTTGTTGGTAATTTTATGCTCAGATGGAATACACCGTCTTGACTCAGTGTGATTTCAAAGACTAAAATTATCTCAGGTCTTCACAAACACTCGACCAAAACTGTGACCTTTCTACAACTGTCAAGTTATTTTCTGGAAGGAGGCTTGATTTTAATCGCACATAATGATGTACTGGAGCACTTTTAGAAGAGAGGCCACCTCAGAGGCTGCACATGTGAACTCCACAGGAGCAGATTAACAGAGCAGAGGGGGAGACCCTGCATTACCGACCTGCTGAGGGAACGGGAAGGACAAGGGAGGGTGGGTAGTCTGATTTCTGGAAGTTTCCTTAGAGGTAAGTCAGAGTGGAAACTACACAAGGGGTAAGTAAGGATAAAGAGGGGTAGAGCTGGGGCAGCAAGGAGGGATAAAACTAAAAGCATGGTCTTTGGTCTGGTAGGGAATTATTGGAGGAGAAATATAACACGGGTTTGAGACACTGTAAGCATTGACTGAAGAGGGTTGTAAATGTTGAAACTGAAGGAACCAACCGGTCAAATACAGATGGATACAGACGTTAGCGGTGAGCAATGAAAGGTTAGAAAATGTGAGGAAACTTTATGGGAATGCAGTATAGCTATGGTGAGGTAGCAGTGACTAACGTTTCCACATAAAGAACAAATACAATATGGATGTGATGATCACTACACTATAATATGTATATTATCTAGTTGTGCCACACTATTTTTGACATCTTTTAAAAATTCAAACAGACATGAAAGTAGAGAAAGAAGGAGATTAAAAAAGGGAGAAGAGGTTTATACTATGCTTTACAATAGAGAAAGTATTTATAATAAACTATGTATTGTGAACTGGAGCAAGGACTCTGTGGGATACTTACAGATTGTCCGGGCTCTCCAGCTTCTCCTGGGTTGCCTTGGAAACCTTGTGGGCCCTGGGAAGTAGAAAGAAGAGACGGGCTGTTTAATGAGAGTGAGACTTTTTTATATGCAATGTCTGAGGGGAGGTTAAATAAATATAAATTAAAAAAATAAATGAAACAGAACATTTTTCGCCAGGGATCTAAATGACCATTTAAATATTTTTATATTTTAACAAAACAGCTCACTGGTTTCATCTTCTTAAATTAGATTTTTTTTCTATGGTTTTAATCAACTTCTATGAATAGCTTTGGGTTTTGTACTATTGGTCCAACAAAATGAGCAAAAATAAGCATTTTTTTTTTTTCTACTATTTTCTGAAATTTTATAGACCAAACAATCAATAAATCCAATTATAATCAATTATTTGAAGCGACTGAAAATAAATCATTTGTTGCAGCCATACATCTTGTAATGGCAACTGTCATCGTGTGGCAACAATTATATACACACTATGAACATGATTATGTAGTAAATCTGTGTAATTTGTAGATCTTTTAATGGCATATCTTAATTTATAGTTTAAAATGAAGAGTTAGTTCAATATATACATCCAACAAAATCAAGTACATATGCACCTGCAGCAGTATTGAGTAAAACTACACCAACAGTTATTACAAAGCTACTTCTTTGTAGCACGCTGCATCTCTGTGTCTGATTGTCTACGTTACAAACTGCAGCTTGCTCAAAATTACACTACTTCCCTACATCTCTTTAGACAATGTCTTCCTTGTTTGAGTCTTATCTACAAGCAGTCAAAGGTGTCCAAGTTGAAAATCCTTCCCTCCAAATGTGGGCTCAGGGTGAGTAAAACCATCAAGTTGAGGCAAGTCAGCTGGCATTGCCTACAACTTAATAGCTTTACTCAGGAGGGCTGAAAGGGCTACAGGTGGAGCTTGGTTGCGAGTTAGAGCAAAAAAAAAAAGGCCGGGTGTTTGTGGAGGCGTAAGCCCATAGGCTCTTTGAACGGTAAACTGACAGGTGTTCAGCAGTATGTCCGGATTGTGGCATAGGAAAAAGCCCTGCAGCCTGCAGCTGTGAGACCAAAGTATCCATGTGCCACCTTCCTCCGGAAAAAAGCAGACAATCGCACTTAAAATAAGGCTGTGTGTAAACACTGATCTCTGTCAGACTGTGTCATCCACACCTTGGTGGACTTTTCATTGCCACTGGTCATTTTGGGGTCATTGTTGTTATTACTCGGGGGAAGTAGACAATCTCTCATATGTACACACAACATCAAGCATGTTACAATTATGAGATTTAACCCAGAGTATCCTGTCTGTGACCGAACACAGGATCTCATCTACAGGTGCAACCCGGATTGTGTGTTGTCTGTGGCATACAGGAGGTACTTACAGGTGCTCCGGATGGGCCAGGTGGTCCTCTGGGACCCATAGGGCCCTAAAGGGAAAAGACAAGAGACACAACATCAGACTGATGACAAATAATCACATTCTCCACTAATACAGACAGTTTAAACTACAAAAACACATAAAACAAACTAGTGCGCAATTATCTATGTTACATTTTGCAGTTCTGAGTGTGGGTGTTGAGAGGAAAGAACTCATTTTTGTCCACTTGAAGTTATAAAAAAAAAATATCACCTGCTTTGCCCTAAAGCTACAAAAAACTCAGCAGCTCTACTTGTCAAATCCATAAATCGTTTGAAATTCCTCACTGGCATTTTCTCTTGCTCTCTATCCTTCTCTGTTTGCTGTCAACACCCCTCTTCTTCTTCTCTCAGCTTTTTTTCCCACCTGCTGTGTGTTGCTATAGTTCAAAGGTCACCAGCGGTAGTCCTGTACTCTTAAGTGTTTGAACTCTACATGACACCTTGACATGGAGTGAAAAACAACATAATGCTGAGCTGTTTGGTTTCAGGGAAATGTCTCATCCCTAAATGTTTCAGGCATCAGAACAGGAGGTGAGATTTCTTCAAGTAAATTCTCTCTGTCTGAACCTTAATCTGCTCTGCGAGAGCTTCTGGTTGGAGTCACACGCCAAAGTAATTTTTACTTCAAATTCATGCACCACTGCTCAAGAAGAGAAAATCACATTCTGTGGAGGTGATGAGCCAAATCCCCTGCTTGCTTCTTCTCTCTGTCTGCCTTTCCATCTCACACACACAAAACACACATACACAAAGAAAAAAACAGCTGTAGAAGGAATAATGGGACTGTAACAGTTGGCGTCAATAAATTCTTCAGTGAAGAAAAACGCCTTGATTCAGATTACTTGTGACAGCTTTCCTGTTGGATAAAAACATATTCCTTTCAGTAGGCTCGCTTTTATAAACCCATATTTTAGCATCATGGTTATACTTAAAAAAATCAGGGATGGCAGCCAAAGAAAACGTCACAGCACGATACACAGTGGCCCTCAGAAGCGAATGAAAGTCACTTTTCAGTGGGTGTGGGAAGCCTTTACCACAGCGGGTAGAAACGTATCAATGGGGCTCTATATAATCTTCCGGACTTCTGAATGTGTGTTTGAGGGACATGCATATGTGTGCTTATGTGTGTGTGCATACATTTGAGTAAGAGCGTTGTTTGAGTGTTTGATATGTAGGTGTACGGATATGAGTTGGAGTTCCAAGTAGGTGTATAAGGGGTTATAAGCTTGACTTGAGATTTAACAGCAGTCTGTTCTTTCACTGCTCTCTCCCCCAGCAGGCTGGCAAATGCCAAAGTAAATGTGGGCTGGCTTCAAAAAAGGACCCAGTATTGTGGCGAGCTCTCAGACAGACATGTTGAAGGACAGTCAGTAGGAGTGAAGCCACACAGACTGCTGCTAAATGAGGGGATCTGATCAAATCCAGCCGCCCCCCCGCCACCCACCCACCCACCAACCCTCATCCTGGTGTCTCAAACCTCTGTTGGGCTGAGACACTGCCAAGCTGCTCTGCGGTTCCCTAAACCAAAATAGCTCCCAGTGTGCTCCTCACTCCATGACAGCCATGCCAGCTAGCCGACAGCAGCAGCAGTTTTTCATGGGCTTGAAATATAATAACCAACAATGGCTGTTTCCCCAATTTATAAAATTACCCCTCTGTACTGAGGTGTTCATTTTCCATCAGGACCCAGAACTTTGTAGTTTCTTTTCTCCAACGCAGGGGGGTGACTTTTTATCTCTATGTTTTCCCCACAAAACCATTAACAAAGGAGGGGACAAAAATCTCTGGGATTAGTCTTGAATTGGTAGTCTTCCTTGTATCCTCCCATCCTTGATTATTTTAAATCCTTCATGGGTATCTCCTGTCCTGGTGACAAACAATGATGATGATGTGTCCATCTTGTAGTCTCCATTTTTAATAACCATGTGATGCTTCTCTGGTTCATGTAAGGAAGTCGCTTGCGCCCCACCAGGAAGGTAACATTTTTTAATGGGTCTTCAGGTGGAAAGAGAGTCTGTCAAATAATTTCCCCCTGCGCCTGACCCATCCATGACTGTAGCATCCAAGCAGATTCATAAGCAGCCGACTGTAAAAAAAAAAAAAAAAAAAACACATGGAAGTTGCAGCAGGTCTCATCATCGCTCGCTCACCATTGGTCCTTGCATCACACCCATCTGCGCTCCGCCGGCCTTCTCGTCGAAACCACCAGCCATCTGAGCAGCAAAGTTCTGGAAAAGGCAAAAGAAAAGAGCATTAAGAGTGGTACTATGATATACAAAGGTTGTTTAGGAGCCCTTTATATACATTCAAGA
Source organism: Dicentrarchus labrax (assembly GCF_905237075.1). Classification (NCBI taxonomy): domain Eukaryota; kingdom Metazoa; phylum Chordata; class Actinopteri; family Moronidae; genus Dicentrarchus; species Dicentrarchus labrax. The sequence continues at coordinate 24,517,547 of NW_026136711.1, read as the reverse complement.
TGTCACACTGACTGCAGGTTAAAGCAAAATGAAAGGCCAAATAAAATAAATGTATAATATTATTCGAATACTTCAACTTACTCAACTTCATAAGTGAGCTTTGGCTATGTTTCAGTGTCCATAATGTAAAATTTAAGTATTTATCTTTGGGGCCACATGTGTTGTCATTGATTAGCAGAGTTTGGAGGATGTTGTGTCATTTTGGCAGGAGAGAGGATCAGCTTTTAATAGTCATCAGCTTATTATGTGAATCCTGATGCAGACAGAGGAGGGACAGAGGGCATGTGAACATTTTTCATTTCTCTTGCCTTTACAAAGAGTCTCCTTGTTCCCCCCCAAAAAGGCTCCTTCCTTTCCCCTCCCCAAGTCTATCACACTGCCTCCCACCCTTCCAGCTCCCCTCCCCACAATCTACCTCCTTCTTTTCTCCTACAAAGAATGAGAGGCATTCGATCTATTCTCTCTCTCTGCATCTACTTGCTGTTGTCTTTTTGCCTCCTCCCAGCGCCAGCTATTTCCCTCATCTTTTGTGCTCTTAGGATTCTTTCCTTGCTCCATTTTCTCTCTGCTTATTCCACCCAGTCAAAGTGAAGCCATTCTCGGCCTTGCACCAGTGTTCAACCTGTCAGCTCTAATGTCTGCAGTGAATGCGAACCCCCTACTTGTCATGGGATACTTACTCCACCAAGGCCAGGGGGTCCATTAGGTCCTGGAGGTCCAGGGGGGCCGGGGTTTCCGGGGATGCCAGGCTCACCATCTCTGCCGCGGGGACCAGGGGTTCCCTGAAATATATAGACAATATTACAATTAATAAAATGTATTCAAAGGACACAAGAACATGACCTGAAAACCCACGCTGAAATATTTAAATGTCTTGTTTTCAAGTCCAAAACAAAAATATATTCTCTTTAAATCAAAGACAAAAACAAAAAACAGCAAAGATTCAGATTTGAAAAGCTGGAACCAGTTGATTCATATCAATAATCCATTATTATTTTTCGTTCTACTGAAATATTCAGCTTATGTTTATATTTTTCCATCTGCAATGAATTACATATCTTTCAGAAAAAATCATCCTGTTTGTTGTAATCTCACTTTACAACTATAAACACACCAAGCCAAATACCTAGACTTTCTTATCATATATAGGACAAGAAAGCGTTAAATAATAATTGATAACTGATTAATTCCAGGCCTTCATGCCAATATTTGAGCACAGTTGTACTTTGGATAAATTATTGCACAGTTGCTGGCAGACGAAACACCACTGGACTACATTTGTCAGATACTGTTGACAGACATTGAACCTTCTCCAAACTGCACTGACGGTCTACATGAGGGAACTTGACAGTGATCCATCAGGACTAAAGTTTGTCTTTTTTAAATGAACCAATCATTTAAAGGTTAAAAATCTCATAAAAGATCGTTAACACTTACACCATGGCTAAATATACAAAATAAAGATTTTTTTCCCTTACAGCTTGTAGAGTATGCTGATGATTTATCAGAGCAAATCAGACTACCTGGCATACCTCTGAGCATGTAGTGACAAACTACCCTGCAAGGGGATCCTGAACCAAAGAATTTGCTGAACTCCTAAAAGTCTGCTTAACCTCTGCTAGCCAAAAACTGAATCCACCTTGTGCTTAAATCTACATAAACAAGATGACTACACGACATAAACTCCTCGCCTGCAGCCATTATCACATCCAAGTGTTGTTACATTAAAGCAATGATCAAAGCTGGGCGAATGCGGTGACACATGATTTCCAACACTGACTGACTGAGGCCTCAGAGAGACGCAGTGTCCGACAGTCCCACATCTGTTAAAAAACCCAGACCACACAGCCTAATGGAAACTACACATGACTAGTTAGACTGAGCTGCTGCTCCATGAAAGGCTACCATTCTGCAAACCTGCATGCTATAGCAGATACCCCGTCCACCCACCTCACCCCCAAAGACCAAAAGCTCTCAGATTCTATAGGACATACTGTATTTCTTCAGGGAGTAGAGTGTGGGTCTTGCTTTTGGCGTGAAAATGGCAAGAGAGGGGATTTTATTTTATTTTTTCAAACTGACCTTCTCTCCCTTATCTCCTCTTGATCCGCGGTTTCCTTGCTCTCCTGGTGGGCCCTGTTGAATGGGAGACAGAGGAGTAGTCAGTAACTTCAGGTGTTTTCTCAGAAGAAACAGCTGTACCTTGTGAACTCTGCTACCGTTAAAGTCAGATCAGTTTCCATTTCCTGTCACTGCAACTGGCAATTAAATGTAATACCTATATGTTTACTCCAAGTGCAGTGACTTTCTATCTAGAATTCTCAGTACATAAAGCAAATAGTAAAAGCTTTTCAAAGAGCAGAAAGGAAGGAAAAATGTATAAATGCAGGAATTGGTGCATACCATTGGGCCAGCTGGTCCTCTTGGTCCTACAACCTGGACAAGTAAAGAAAAGAAATCTGTTATCTTTGGTCAAATGTTATCTTTGAAGTTATATTGGAGTGCACAAACTGAGTACTCTTTATATTTAGGCTCACTACTAAAGCCTACATGTAACAGATGTATTTACACACGTGAGGTTTAGGTCTCTTTTCACCTGGGGGGAGGGGAGGGCATTATCTTTCTCCCATCAGAGCAGGCTTGCTAATTGCTAATCTCTTTGGGCAAAACATTATAAGAAACATACAATAAACAATGCCTTCTTATTTCCTGCCATGAACTCTTGTATTCCCTCAGAGGGGTAAAGCATTTCCAGGTGCAGCAGCAGCAGAAGCAGGGACTTTACTTTCCCACCCCTTCTTCACTGGCCTATAAGGATCTTTATGGAGGATTGTATGTTGGCCTTATTGAGCTTGGCTGTCTTCCTGACGAGTGGGCTAACAGACCTGCCTCCTCTCTCTTTGACTCACTCCTTCTTTCTTTCTTAGACGTGGTGGTGTTAAGACCGAGTTACAGTATAGGGATAGTTTGCTAAAAACTGTGCTGGAATGTAACTAAGCACATTTACTTAAGTACTGTACTTCAGTACAAATTCAAGGTATTTGTAGTGTACTTACACACATTTATCTGGCAGCTTTCATTACTGGTTACTTTGCAAGTTTAGATTTTACACACATATGATGAGCTTATAAAATATGATGCACTAGTATAGATTATAAACATTTTCAAATGAAAAGGATGGTAAGTTGTATTTTTAGTGCTGAGTGGTGTTGACTTACATCGGTAATGTCTCCTGGTTCACCTTTCTGGCCCTGATGTTGAACAGACGAAGCATAAAAACAGCAATTAGGATTAGAACAGAAAAAAGTTTTCTTTCAGTTATGTCTTCTCTTACACATATTTTGCAACCCTGCCCCTAAAAGACCATCTGAGAAGCACATCCGATGGGAAATTAGCAACTTTGAAGAAAGCTGGTCAGCAGAAAAATGTTGAGAATAAGTTTCCCCTACAGTAGCATTAGACACACAAATTTGGCCCACAGTGTTGAGGAGGAAATAACTATCATCCATGTGGCAAAGCTTTTTCACATCACAAGGTTTCATCTAAATCCATAAACTACCGGTCCTGCAGGTCTGATATCAGTCTGGGATACATACAGATTTAATTGCAGGTGCTTTACACACGCACAACATCATGATCACACAGACATACAGACATACAGACATATCCACACACAGCGTTTTAATATCCAGTGTCTCACCTTAGCTCCAGGTGCTCCTGTTATGTGGTCAAGCGGGTTCAAGGGGAGAAATAGATCACAGTTAGCAAACAGATAACACACAGACAATCCATGAGGGTTATACAGTATTTCCTAGAAACCCAGAAGGTATATGTGCTGATTGTATTTTCCTAAATTAAACTACTCTAAAGACCACCACCAAATCATGTTTGTAGTACCCAAAGAGCCCATCAGGATTAAAAAAGTGTTGGTTGTTTCACCATCTTAAGAGCTCAAAGCAGAAGCAAAGCAGCTGCAGGTAAAAGGGATGATAGAAAGACAGAAAAGAATTTGAATATCTTTTCAGAACATTAAATCTGATGTAGGCCATTTCTATATTTCGAAGTATTGTAATAAGCATTATTAAGCAGCAATGTTGATAAATTATGAGTTTGCATATTCTTTAGGTAGGGCTGGGTGTCAATGAGAAATTATTGTCTAAATACCAGTAGTATTTGGACGATAATTTTTGCCTCCATAATAGTCGGCAAAATGTTGATTTACATCAGGAACTATCTTAACAAAAATCAACTAAACAAGATCATGAATATTCAATGCCACCTTTCAGTACTTGACAGTGTTGGTAATCTGAACACATTTTAGTCAGTACAAAAAAAGTATTGAATTTCGACAGCCAGCCCTATTTATAGGTGATTGATAACTTAAAATGAAGCTGTATATGTTACATACTTACTGAGCACTTCATTTAGCCTTAAATGGAAGATAAGTACTTTAAAAAGCATTTTAATCCACAAGCATGCATTGTAAACAGTGACACTTCTGATTCCACTAATGCTCCTCAACTGACTTTGTTTATATTTCCAAAGCTGACCAACGAGCTCCTTGTTTATCAGGAGGTGATGGCAGTTTTAAAAGTGGCTCCTTCAAAAAGTCTCAGTCGAGTTTCGCAGTTTTTCTTGCCATCAGATCTGCAGAAATCCACAGAGAGGATATAGAGTAGAAATGTGAGGCCGTGTCTGCTTGACTGAGGTATTTCCTTAATGATTCCCACATGTTTTCATGATACTCAGGGAAGGAGAGAGTATTCAAACAAGATGGGGCCAAGGTGAGCCAGCGATGGAAAAATGACGTTGAGGTAGCATTTCACTGAAATCTGGTCAGATGTGTCACTGTTATTGTGTATTTCTTATCATTTGTTTGATTTGGGGACAGAAAACTGTATTCAAATCAAAGGCTGACAAATAAAGGCCTGAGTAAAGTTAAAGAGGTTTAACTGCACCTGGCCAACCTTTGATTAATACCAAATGGTCCATGTCTCGTTTTCTCCCCAAAATAAACAACATGATCTCGTAGAGTAATTTATTTATGAGAGGTGTGAGATAAATAAATTACGACCAATGGGTGGAGACTGGTCAGCTGCACAGATGGGGCAACACTCTCCGAATGGGATTTCAGGTTTGGGGCAGTCTTTTAGCTCCTCGCAGACAATTTCATCACACAGGACGGTTCCAGTGTCACACACACAGATGCGACAAGGCTGTGGTTTCCATACATCCTTGTCGCTATAGCGCTGTCCATCTTGTATACAGCTTAAAACATCCTCCTCTGTGTGTGAGGTCATAATAAAGGCCCGGGCAGGTAGATGGTGGGAGGAAAAAGGAGATTATGCATCAGGTATGAAAATGTGTTACTCATAAACAACAACTATTGTATTTACTGTAAGTCATATCATGTCTATGAGATAAAAAGCAAACTAAACCATGTTTTGTTTAGGTGGCAAACACACTAACACGCATTAATAGGTCCTCCAAAGTATGATTAACTGTCTTACACAGTGGCAGGTGTCAACAGAGAGACTTAAACTGTGCTCATATACATCTTTCTAGCAGAAAACAAACCTCTGTTGCCTTTTGATGACAAATTCATCAACATAATTCGTAAAAATTAAGTGTTTCACAGTGGCTGATGGACTTAAGGAGTGTCTACATTATGGATGGACCTAATGATTATTTTCATTATTGATTATTCTGCCAATTATTTTCTTTATAATTTGATAAATCTGTCTATAGAATGCCAGAAAATTGAACCTGGTGAACCTTTGCTGCATGTCACCCCTGTCACTTTCCCCACGTTTGCACGTCTGCCCGTTCAACTGTCCACTATCAAAGAAAGGCCAGAATATTCAAAGAGTAACCTAAAACCCTCCACCCCCCCAAAAAAAACCTTGTGCCATCATACTGTTTATCAATAAGTAACACTGAGTCCAGTAATTAAATTAATACAAACACGTGCAACCTCTCAAATAGCCACAGGATGGCAGTGTAACATCACAGAATCACAGTGAAGCTGAGCAACACCTGCAGGAAACCTCCAATAACTTCATAGGAGCTGGAGACCATGTGCCTAAATTCCTCGACAAGTTAAATATAGGGTGAGTTTACATTGCGGGAGACACCCTAATTTACTGCAAAGGAGACAGACTTTGCATTCAGTAAATGAAAAATGTTTGGATAGCACAGCTGAACGTGCTGGAGGTGGAGCATGTTTCAATACAGGTACTGTACTTGGTCTAAATTACACCATTCAAGTAAATTTAACAATGGACTTAGTAATCAGCCATACTCCTGTTCATTTTCCAGTCTGGCGGCGCACTAAAAAGTCAACAGAAGGCCAAACAGTTGCTCAAAGAAATGCTCTGATTGGAGCCACTGAACCTGTACCCAGGGGTGAAAGTGGTTGACACACCAAAAGGGAGGCCTCTGCTGAGGGTTTGAGAGGAGAAGGAGCAAGTACAGTAGCTATATTTACCTTAGAGTGCTGCTTAAGTCTAGGTAACCTAACGGACCTCAGCAGCAATGAATGAGGTCTTTCTGGAAAGGGACAGAGTGGGCAATTCACAAACTATTGCCTTGTATAAACATGGGGCACATTTTTAACCCCATCTGGAAGCCATACCTGTGTCAGATGCCAATTCAAACACATCAGAGAAAAGAAAATGGTCACCTTTCATGCACATACCTTGCGGTTTTAACATTTAGTTTTACAGGCCTGGATGCACTGTCAAAATAATGCACCTGTCATTTCACTGGCTCAAATATGAAAGATTCTCCTGATATGTGATAGTCTGGGACAAGGACTCCTCTGTATACTGGAGAGCTGATAGAAAGCTGGCTTTTCGTCACTGAGGATAATTTGTAAGTATCCTCTCCCATGTGTTGGCAGCCATACTGTTTTCCAGGGGAGTAAAATGCACAATGAAAATTGCAAAGTGAACCCAGGTGTACTTGGAGGACAGTACAGTCAACTCTGTTTTCACTGTAACTTTTAGGCCTCTATTTCTCGTCTACCTCTGTCTGATAAACTTCCTGGCCTCCTCGCCTGCATGAACGTTCAGTCAGTGGCCTCAAAACTGTGAGTTAAAGAATGACCCCTGTCCCCTCTGAGTGACTTAGGGCCATTGAGCCTGCTGTGCTGAGGTCAAAATCAGACGTCTTTGCCACTTCAGCGTCTCTCAGAAAAATGCTGAGAAAAGAAGGACTTGCATTATATCCAGGGGCCTATTTCTCTGAAAGGGTAACCTGAGACTTGCAATTGCTTTGCCGTGAGTATTTTTCCCCTTTTTTCTCCTCCCTCTTGGAAAATACACCTTTTTGTTTCTTTAAAAGCTTGGTAAGCTTGACTTATTGTATACTGAGAAGACTCTCAGAATCAAAAAAAAAAAAAAAGTCCCCCTGTCTTATATTTTTCCAATCACCTCTCTCTTGCACCTTGGCTCTGTCTCTCTCTGGGCTGACTGTCACAGCTTATGGGTAATCTTTTAAGCAGATGGAAACCCTGAAATCATATGGAACATTATTTCTGGCCCCAATCTGCTGGCATAACTTCACTTTCAAATGTCTCTTGTGAATACTAAAATAGATAATGATGATGAATAATCCCACTCCAATTTTATTCAAAAAACTACACAGACAGTACAAAGTCTGCAGATATGAAGAAAGATACAAAGGACATTTGATTCTTAATGAAGCGAATATTCATTTTAAAATAATCACTTTAAAACCCCTCTTTATGGAAATTTTGGTTATTAGTGCACCTTTCCGCCTCGACAAGCCAGGATTCGCCTGGATGCCCTCTGACAACAATGGAATGTGAACACTTTTCACCAAAGGCCCTTGAGCCTGACCACCTTTCACTTTGTGCCCATCCCCTCCCCCTCTACCCCTCTATATTAAGTGAATCTGGAGTTAAAAGGAGGGCCTGTCAAGACCCCTAAAGCACCCACAGGTGTCCAGCAGCTTAGCTGAGGAAAGAAGGAAGAGGTAGGGTGAGACATTGGGCTCCACTTTATGGGCATCAAAATTTGAATCTCATGTATGATTTTCGCTTTCCAAACTATATAAGAGAATGTAATCTTCAACGACAGTGAATAAAAACTAAAATATAAAAGTAACTTTAATTACCAAAAATGCCCACAGAAGCAAGAAAACAAACAGCTCCTGCTCTGTGCGCGTTATTCTGCGTAAACCTGCCACATCTCTCCATCCATTGCATCATTTTTACGCACGTCGACAACATTGATATATTGAGTTTTATCACACCTTGCAGATACAGTAAGATCAGCACTCTTGGTAGACAAAAGGTCCACAACTATAATCAATCTCATAACTTTTCATGCAACAGAGTATCCAAATAATCTTGAACTGTCTGTGCGTAAAAGGTGTGAGGGAATAACCAAATCACTCCATGCACCAAAACCAGCTCTAAACTATTCAAAGTTCAGGCTCTGTACTTAAAAATAAACCAATTGCAAGAGTTATCTGACTTGGAAGAACACCTGCTCTCCGTGTGCACCATGATTTCTTAAACTTCTCTTCATTATAGCTCTTGGAAAAAAAACAAAAAAGTGTCACTTACGGTCCTCCTCCTGACATCTCACAACGGCTAATAGACAGACTTGGGTTGCTACAAGTAGCAGTACAGTCCTGGAATCCTTAAAGCTGAACATGTCTAAATATTAGACATGCAGGGCCCTCAAGGGAGAAAGAAGGGTGCGAAGGGAGCAGAGGCTTCTCTCAGTATTTAGTGTTTGTGTCCCCGGTTACAAAAGCCGAACCATTCGAAATTCACCCTTCCCAAAAAAACGATGGGGGAATCCAGCGGCAGGACCCGGACCTGCAGCAGAAACTCAGCACCGACCGCTTCAGGCCAGACGCTGTAGTTTTATGTCCCCGTTGCCTTCAATGAATCTTCGTATATTCCCAAATATCGGCCCGGCCCCTTACCCCCTGTCAGGCTGAAACTCGAGCCCCGTTTCCCTCCCATTTTGTCTCCCAGGTTCCATTATTCCAGCCCCAGACCACTCCTCTCTACACGTGCTGCTACTGAACCCAAAAAACTGAAACTTTTCCCCTTAACTTTGGTGCCCTCCCCCTTTTTCTCCCCTCGCGTTGTTCATGGAAAGCACAGAGATGTCAGAATCACTTCGTTACGCCAATTGAAGGAGCTTCTTTATTTTGTCATGCAAGTCTGTGTGTCCTGTGTACGACAAACAGCCTGTTGCAAAAACGAATTTATTCTAAGAAGTTCTGTGAGTTGGCCCGAAATTATTTTTTTTTATCAACAAGTGATGATTGTGTAGATCAACCTGTGTTCATAGGGTGTGAAAATAATAACATAATAATAACTGAGTACCTCAGAGACACATAAAGGCTTTGGCACAGGGAACGCACAAAAAGAAAGAATATTTATAAATTAATACGTAGACACAAACAGTTCCTATAATGTGAAGATATATATGTTATGGGAATTCAAACAACAAGAAAAGAGAGATAAGCTTATACCATGGCAACACTTTATGACAAGTGTATAAAAGTTTAAATACTGTAATACATAAGTAATGCATTATTTATAGTTATTAATGCTTTTAATGCAAAATGTGTTTTGAATACCTATAGCCCAATATGAATGCACATTGAAGGCATTATTATTCACGTGATTACTATATTCAGTGGTCCATTCATTTATGAAAGTTTACTTACAGTTAAGTTATATATTTACTAGCATGTAGTCAAGCTGTAAAAAAAAAGAGAGATGTTTTCTACACCTGCGGTCACCCTCTCTATAAGCAAGCTGTTTATCTGTAAGCAAACTTCATACTTTCTTGCTCATTCACCAATATTGACTGAGCCACAAGAGTTCATGACATTCTTCATAATGGAGTTTAGAGCTACAGCTATTCAAATAGAAAGAAAATGGTAGATATTTGATTTAATGTTTCAATCATTTTGTAGGAAGAAATGTCCAAAATTAGTTTGTTCCAACTTCTCAAATGTGATTATTTACAGATTTTTAAAAAAAATGTGTGATCAAGTCAATAAAGTATCTTTTTGTTTTGGAAGATTGGCTGGACAAAACAAGTAAAAAGAAGTCACTTTCAGCTCACCCTGTGAACATTTTTCATGCCTTTTTGAGTTTTGTAGATTAAATGATTACTTGCCTAATCAAATAAAAATAATCATATACTGTAGGTGAGAGGTAATGAAAGTAATCATTAGTTGCAGCCATAATGGAGTTGTTTGTGAGGGTAAATGCATTAAATAAACATTGTTTGTGGTCCTGTGTTCATTTTGCATTTGAACACTAGCTCATAGATGATTGTTTTTACACCTGTCGCCTGGATAACATCTGTATCCTTCAAGATAAGAGCCAAAAACACTTTATTCCTATGTTCCTACATTTATTTTTTTTAACAAAACAGAACATTGGCTTTTCTTTTTCCTTCTTTTTTCCTTCATTGGCTTGAAAACCAAAGAATCCTCCCAAAAGTGCAGGCCAGGTGTCTCACCTGGTTTGTACAGTGTATTGTCACTCCCCTGGATGTATTAAGTTGCCCTGGCATGTGTGCACAAAGCTCAGACTAGAGTTAAGGGGAGAAGTCTGTTTCAGTGTTACAGTCACATTTCTGAGAGGACTGTGGGAAAAGAAAAGATGACTCTGGCTGAGGTTGAGGGCCTGCAGAATGCAGACTGTCACACATCTCTAACCAGATAATCACATTCTCTTAACACGGTGAGATGGATGTGTATGACAGCTGGAGAGATTTTGAGGGCACAGTTGAATTGTCATATTCCGATTCCCAATTTAGACAGTTCCCAACGGGGCTAGAATCGTCAGTTTTCTCTCTTGGTTTCAGGACAACTGCTGTGAAGAGATGCTGCCTGTGTGTCTCCTTGTCTGTATTTCACCCACTACCATGGCAACCCAGTTCTGTTATGGCTCTGGTGTCAGATCGAATATGCCTTTCAGATTTGAAAGTTTCTCCGCAGCTTGCTCACATTCTCCCTTGTTGATTTTCGATCAGACAAATGATTCCAACAGCGATATTTATCCTGCTCCTTGTAGCTGCTACTTTGTACATTTCTGTGTCTCACTGGCTAATAATGGGAGGAAAAGAATAGGTTTTAAAAAGCTGTTCTCTGCTATTGACTTCAGGTGAAGTTTACTCACCCATTGCATGGTATATTCCAGTCACCAAGATCAGACCAGCACTAAAAGAGGTTATATGCAGTTTATTATTTTTGGGTGTGTTTATTAATCCAGTGTGATGCATTCATTGGTATAAAAGACAGCGAGTACCAGTGTTTCATTAGTACTGTGCAAAAGCAGAGGGAGGGATTTTTATTAGAAGGACTTTATATTGAAAGTTAAATTGCTAGTTTTGCATTAATTTCCACTGCGTGCATTTCAAAGGACTACAGCTGTAGACCGTAGTGACTGTAGATAGCTTCATGAATCTTTATATATATGTATATATGGGTATCATCTTTTGTGGACTTTTCCCCTTCATTTAAAAGGATAGATCAAGATGGACAGGAAAGGGGGGGAGAGAGAGGGGATGAGATGCAGCAAAGGGGCACAGATTGGATTTGCTGCGGTAAGGACTCAACTTTCTTACATGGGGCACAAGTTTTACTAGGTGAGCTACAGGGGGGCACCCATCAGGGTTCAAATGGATGTATATTTGCATTATATACAGTAGTACATATTGTACATGGTAGTGGTGACCTTAGAGAGTGATTGATGCACATTGGTTTAATTTAATGCATCATTTTATGAGCTCATCATATATTTTTGTTAGTAAAATCGTAAACTGCAAAGTAACTAGTCACTTCCTGTCAAATAAATGTCGTAAAAAGTACAATAACCCTAGGCTTTATCAAGCTTTAAAGCAAGTATCAGCTCATTTCATATCTGTCCGGCCTGCAACTAATTGTTTTGGTTTCAACTTCCCGCTGTCATAGCTGTCGGCTTAAAACCCCACTGTACATTGTACACTCAGCACCAAACAACAGACAGACAAAGTTAACGACCAGCTGGTGAACATAGTTGGACATAAAGCAGCTAAAGAACCAGATATTGCCCTCAGTAGTTGGTAGAGACCAAACATAGAACTGAGACAGAGTGAATGTTGGACTTAACATTCATCAGGTGGCCAAAAACACGACTCCAAATTAATCATAATGTTGCTCAGAATATCTACTGAATAAAAGGCAATTTCAATGTTCACAACTCGTTTCCACTGATGCAAGTGGCCAAAAATCTGTTATTTCAGGTTTAACTACAGTACCTGACTAAATGTATTTAGTTACTTTCCACCACTGATCATTATTCTCCCTGTTAAAACAACACTTCCTCTAAATGTAAGATGCGATGGCTGCAGCAGGAACACCAATTCTATATTCTCTTCAGTATGATAATCTCCAGGACCACTGTTGTTAACAGAGGGAACACATGGCCAAACCAAACAGCCTTGATCTTCCCATCAGACCTCTGGACTGAGCCCATAGTTTGTGCAGTAATGACACTCTTGTCCCCACTCTAACCCTGTCACATGTAGCCGAGGTTCTAAATCACAGCGACTAACTCAGTGCTCATGGAGATGCCACGAAGAGCCACTCTGTAGCTACAACTGTAGCTATATTTAAATGGCAAGGGACAGTTTAGTTGCATCATTTATGTCAGGTCTTCACCCCTCTGCAGGTTGTGACCTGTGAGCTTTGACCTTTGACCCCCTTCGCACTTTATTGGAAACGGGAGCAGCTGGTGCATCCTGAGTGTGCAGCATTAGTGCTATTCTCTACCGCTCGGCTGTCTAAGGAGAACTGTGGTTTTCCAGTGGATCAGAGAATCTTACTGCATGTTAGTTTGTTTGTGAGGGTCATTTATTGAGTCCAGGTTCAAGTGAACTAATGACTGGTCGCTGATCAGTAGAGTACACTGTTGTAAACACCTGCAAAAATGCTAATCACTGAAACTTGCAAGTAGACAAGTTTAGCAACATAAGTGGCAGGGTAGATTTTTGGTTCCAGCCAAACACAATTTGACTTAAATACACTACCAGTTCAACTCTGTGGGTAAAATGTGGTCAAAACTGAACCTGAGTAATAGTAAATGTTGGTCTTTTACTTTTCATTCACTCATAAAAGGATGTAAATATGTTTTGCATAGGTTGCCTCAAACGTTTGCTTTTCATGTAATGCCTCCACAAGCTTACATGGAAATTGTACAACTTGTAATTTCTGCATAGTTTCAGACATTTTCTGCACAAAAAGCGTAAGTCTGATTATGTCTGACTATGTATAGCAAAGTTCCAAGCAAATTATAATTGTTTTTCTTTTGTGATCTTGTGGTGTGCCCATAAGCCCTACACAACCCAGGGATCAAAGACTTTGGATCACTTAACCAACAATTATCTATTCATAGGCTGGAGACCTAAAATCAGCTGTAGTTTCTTATTTTCTTATTGCTAGTAGTAACTGGCAGTCTGGCTGCATTGGCCAGTGCTTTGTGGACTTTTGTCAACAGTTGTAAAACCAAGGAAATAGTGTTGTTTGCTAGAAGTGCATGTGCTGCTTTATGGTATACGGAGATATTGTTAGGTGTGTGTTGAGCAGAGGAGTTTTTCTGCTGTGTGTATTATTTCTTTCAGCAAGCAGCCCACAAATGTCTTTGAAGAGAAGTCTTTGAAGAGGAAATGACACCCTGCGCCTATGCAAAGTTTTGATATTTTGTCGCTCTCATCTCCATGTCTGTAAGAGTGCATGCATGGTTTAAGTATTAAAGTTCACTGTGAATGAGTCAAGACAAGACTTTGCTTTGTATCAGACCTGCAAACCTCAATTATGTCTGGAAAAGAGATGGACTGTAGCGTCCTGTGGCTGGAGTTTGATAACTTCTTCAAAGCGTCTCTGTGCTGAACTGACAGACATGTCCCCCTCCAACAGGGTGTGGGGTTAAGGGTGATGGAGTCCCTGATGCTTCAGAAAAAATGAGAAAACAAACACTGGCACTTATCAGGTATCAAATGTGTGTCATGCAAGCACCCAAGCTCCAGAGATTATTCCTGCCAACAGGAAGACATGAAAAATCCTCCTTTTACTTTTTTGAACACAATTTTGAAAGTTTTCTTTTAATAAACATTGTCTTCCAATAATCTCACTTGTAAGTGAGATATTTCTTCTGTGAATGTGTGACTGTGTGACAAAGTACAGCTGCAGGAAGTTCAGTCTTCTGAGCCTCTTACAATTCACATTGAAGACCTGAGCTTTAAAGAGGCAGAAAATTATGGGAAGAGTCTGTGAATATACGTCTGAAGTTGTTTAGGAATGAAGTCTGTCTGGAAAGATAATCAGAGAGTATGGGAAAAAAAGAGGAGAAAGCGAGAGAGGGGTGGGGGGGGGGGGGGGGACAGACAGAGAAGGAAGCTGCAGAAATATAGAAAATGAGGGAGAGAATGAGAGGTAAGGTGGGTGGGAAGAATGCAGGAGTCAGGGAGGGGACAGCTGAAAGAGGAGGAGAAGGTGGGACGCTGAGAGTGGAAAGGAAATTGATGATGAGAGAGAGAGAGAGAGAGAGAGAGAGAGAGAGAGAGAGAGAGAGAGAGAGAGAGAGAGAGAGAGAGAGGTGCACACAGAATGGAGAGCTTTAACTGAGGCCATGTGAGATTGCCACTGAAATAACAAAAGCCATGACATCACCAGCAGGGTTGGATGTGAAAGAACGCACTGTCAGACTACCTACGACCATAATAACATCACTTACACTAGCCTGGTTTCTACTATGGGGCCAATCGGGGATAGCCAGAATTTACTACCCACACTGATCACATTGTCCCATTAATTTCATTCCAAGATTTCAAAATATTACTAGTTTCAGCTGCAGATTTGATGCGCTAGTGAGTATTCGCAGCAGCAGGACGATGTATCTGGGTCAAATTAAACTACAGTACTCTTGCTCATCATCCAGTACAGTGGGTTGGACAACAATGGTGTTCTATAGCACAGAGGATTACTTGTTAATAAGATCAATTCATTGTTGGTTTTGGTCTTTTTATTGGTTTTATTGGCAATAAGAAAAATATCGCCACACTTATTCTCAGTTTGGACTTGAAATGACTTTTGATTACTTGTGTTTTTTCGCACCACAAATTACATCATGTCTAAATCAGACAGCAACCTTTAATTAGCTGCAATAAAATCTGCAGTCTTGTCATATGAACTCAGATGTTTATTGATGGAACATGAAAAAGGCTGGGAACTAGCAGTCTTATGGTTTTCCAGCTTGACTAAATAAACTGTATCCACTAAATAAACTGTGGCTTATTGATTTCGAACATCACCGTGAGAGTTACGGACATTAAAGCAAATGGGTTAATTGTGTTTGTAAGCAGTGGTGGTTTTGCTCTGTGTTCTTAGTGTTAGTGTAGTGTAGTCCTGTTTTACTCAGGATGTTAAAATCCTGCCTCCGCTTTGATTTGGATAGTAGCGTGTGTCTGAGAATGTAATTTTTTCCACAAGTTGAGAATTGCAATACTTAAATATTATGTCTCCTCAGATGGTTGAAAATATCAAACTTTTCTTGACAACAACTCTTTGACAAATGAATGAGTTTCACTTTTTGAGTTAGAAAGACTCGGGTGTGTCAGTGTTGCCCACTGGAGAGATGAGGGTCAAGAAGTTACACTTTTCCATATATGAATACAGACAATGTGTGCATGTGTGTTTAGGTCTGAGTGGCCACCTCTGTATACCTGATGACTGACTTACACCCCTCTGTCTGGCTGGGGGCGCATCAGTCAACAAAAATATGTTTGCATAAGTCAATGACTGTCTCGCACAAAGCCCTCACTATTTGAATTAGCAGCAGTTGACACCAAAGTGTGAGCCAAAAAAGTTTCACTCACAATAGAGAAAGAAAAAACCCTCTTTTACTTAATTAAAGGTATACACTTTGATCAGACACAACAGTGAGAAGAGATATATTTTAAAACGAAGAGACAGATTTCAGATATTGACCACAATATTTGTGTGGATGCACTAGAAAGAGAGAGTCAGAAAATGAGAGAAAAATAGAGGAAAGCAGTAGAATGTGGCAGCATCTGTGGAAATCTCTTCAAGGAGTCGGGGGTGGGGAGCACTCTGAAATAGTCCAAATCTCTGGAAGAGCTTGGTTTCAGTGGTCCGGGCATGTGTTTTTGAGAAAGAGAGAGAGAGAGGAGCGATGATGATGAGGGATAAGGGTGGGGGGAAGAAGTGGAAACTTCAGGAGCATTTGTGAATGCTGACGTACACATTATTGAACTGCTTCACATATTTCTAAAAGAAGTATTTTTCGTAAGGATTAGAGTATTGAAATAGTAGAATATCCTGTCAAATAATGACCCCAAGAGCATCGATGTGCATTCTCATAAACAAAAGCACTTGCAGTGTTATTTATGTCTGAATTTGTGTATCTAGTAGACAGCAAAGGCTGACAGACATTGGAAACACCTCCGGTATGAGAAAAAATAACAGAAAGAGAAACATGAAGCTTTGATGAATATTTTTTTTTCTGAGTGTACTTCTCTTCAGCTCCACTCATTTTTCTTTCTCTTTGCTCTCTTTCTCCCTTCCTCTGAATGTGTCTGGTTTGTCTATCAGTGTGATCAGTGTTCCCACCTCTCTAACGGCCGAGCTCTGGGATCTGGGAAGGTATTTCTTTCTGCAGGGCTGTCAGGTTTCCTGCCCGCTGTTTTAAATATTTCAAACACATCCAAAAAGTCCACTATTTTTCATCAACAAGTTCTCTGAACATTGTATCCTGTCACAACATGACACAATGGGCCAAAGATAACTGATGTGCTTAAGAAATAAAAAACGTTCTGAAATTCTGATATGATAAAGAGAATTTTGCACTTGTGGTTTTGGTATTGCTTTGAAAACAAGGTCTGCATTGTTCTACAGTTTTTCAGAATTCAAAGGTTACTACAGCTTACTTTTGTGGGAGACTTTGTTTAGAAACCATTGTGGTGAATGGTATTAAAATGACTTGTTGAAAGACCACTTGACGGTAAAGTGTCCATGAAGACCCATGGTCTCACATGTGCGCCAATACCTCACATCTGCTCTCCACGGCCTCTTGAGATTTCCAATAGCATCCATCTGAAGAGCTGGCATTTAACTGAACTGTAAACTGCCTGCTGCCCTCTACCTTTTTGTTTCTACTTGTCATTCGTCCTGGATGTAAAGGTTTCAATCAAATAACTTTTAGAGGTAATTGTGTACGTGTGTGTTTCCATACACCTGTTTTCACACATACGTTCAATTTGGCCCTTAAAAACCTAAGTGGAAACAACAAACAGACACAAAAAACAGTTTTTACACTTGGCTGAGGTGTATAAAAAAACAAGATGTGACAAGAGATGAAAAGTGTCAGTAGATGAAATATGAGATCTGTGTGGAGTGATGATGAGACTCAAATGAAAACATTAAACAAACAGAAATGTCATATGTCCATCATGTTTTGCACATTATTTTCATTTGTTTGTAGTACATCAAAACTCTTAAGCACATCATCTCGTAGCGCCCTCTTCTTCTGCAATGGTTTAATGCCACCTGACAGCTGAACTGGCTCCACCCACTAGTTGTCTTGATGTGGCGAGAGACAAAATAATGTGACCACGCTGTGAAGGACTTAATAGTCACAGATATTAACACTACAAAGGATGTTAATATTAGGATGAAATCCAATTAGCAATATTTATTAGCAATAAAAGAGGACTGATGATCAATACTTTGACATGTGGGGTTTCACACTGGTCAAATTTCAGTTTGAACAGTAAAAAAATAAAAAATAAATAAGGGATCAGTCATTCAAACTGATATAATCCACCTATGTAGCATTGTTTGCAAGTGTTTAATTCAATCACCACCTGTAGAGTTACATCCCCACTAAACTAAACGTGAAAACAATATACTGCAAATGAAAAAAGCTTCATGTAGAAAACTTTTTCCAGTGTTGCTGGAAATGTCACCTCTCAATGGAGTTCTTAGCACATGCTCACTCACTGTGCCATGAACATATATGTTTACAAGCTAATCCATGACAGCTGTGCTAAGATGTGTAATTCCCAATATAAAAGGCCAAACAAAACAATCAGAGCAAAGACAGCAAGGAGGAGCGAGTGACAAACTGTCTCAATGTGAACTATGTAGATCCATCTGGGAGTGATTCACAAGCTCTGATTTAAAGAGA
Organism: Dicentrarchus labrax; assembly: GCF_905237075.1. NCBI lineage: Eukaryota > Metazoa > Chordata > Actinopteri > Moronidae > Dicentrarchus > Dicentrarchus labrax. The sequence goes on along the minus strand of NW_026136711.1, from coordinate 24,499,297 downwards.
TGCTGGCAGCCTATTTATTGTCCTCATGGATGTTTTTCCTTGGGAGAACTAATACTTTTCACCCTTCAGTGAGAAAGACCTTAGTCACTCCAGTTAAAAACTGTTCCTGTGTCATCTTAGGACTTAAGCAAAGGTTCTCAGAGTCAGATGCAAACTTTCCTCAAGTGCTATCCAAACAGCATGAGTTTAGTTACCATACAGGCTCACAATCAAACACATTCATTAATGAGATTCTCTGAGAAACCCGCCGAATGAATGAATTCCACAAATGTTTCCCTACTACCAGCTGAAATTTGATTATAAAATTATATTAAAGTAACATAAATAATAACAAAAGAACATGTCACAAGTGAGCCAGCCTTCTATTATGCATTGATTAGACGAAATTGCACCTTGGCAGTCTAACAAGGAACACAGTTCAGCACATCAAAAACATGTCTTGGTTGATATGCATCTCATAATTGATAGTTGTGACACAGTCAAAACACTGGAGGCCATATTTGTGAGGGGGTACTGTATTGTGGGGTCTCTGTGCCCTGTACGTATGGAACTCATTTCCTGCAGTAGATCAGTCTAGGTTAGGCACATGAATAGACCTATTTATGGGAGCTGAGTGGTCCTGTGGATGAAACCAGGTGGTGAAACCTTGAAGGTGGTGAAAATAAATATTTGAGTAGAAGCAGTTTGTGTTGTTCATTGTGCAGAGAAATTATTTGAAATGATTGTGCTATCTTATGGTAAATGCTGAATATAAGTTTAAAAAAAAGTATATTTTTTCTCTTCCAGTAAAACATAATCTTTAGTATATACATAAAATTAACCAATCAAATGTGAGTTGGGGTCACTAGCTAATCCATACCTTTATATAAAATGGCCCTTGACTGGGACTCTCATTTGTGGTGTTGCACTCGGTTGTACAAATGAAAAGAGATCGAAGTAGTTGTGTTAAGATAAAAAACTGAGACATTGAGTGAGAAGATCAAACCAGACCTATTTTCACACCTCTGCACACCTGACCTGGTTTCAGATAGTATTTTATTGAAGCATTATGAAGCCTTTATTGCCAGTGTCTTAAGTTCAGTGTCCAGGTAGAAACAAGAAAAGACAGCAACTGCAGTCTTGTGCTGAACTTAGCACTGTGATCTTGCTCCCTTTCTCCCATCCACATTCTTGCCCTCAGGAACCCCTGCAGGAACCAGGCCTGGTCCCTCCCCTCCTTTTTAGAGCAACAGCTGCATATGCAGACCTGAGCTCCCCTGACCGATGGTGGACCTGCACACCTCTGACAGGTTGCAGTGATAAACTTTTGCCAGGGTCATTCAAAGAAGCTCAGGATCAAGGAAACACGTAGGGAAGAGAGAGGTAAAGAAAGATGTATCCATGTCCTACAGTATGCATCCTTACTCTTATGTGTGATCTGCTGTATAGGTCCTTCTTCTGGATCGTATTTTACCCCTATATGATAGATCTTGGTGCCGTGCATCTGTCTGAAACTATCAATTATGGTGATAAAAAGGAAAGATATCAAAGTGAGACCACCACCTCTAACCATAAAATTACCCATCAAATGACAGGAAGTCACAGCAACCCGAGCTTTAACTCACCACACCTACATTTGGCAATAATTATAAGACCGTCAGTCAGATTAATTGGTGTCAAGTTGCAGGGAACATACAGTATACAAGTATACACACAGATTCAGACAGTCCTCTCTGTCTCACACTCACTGATACACACACATACTATAAACATATGAATACTTTCACCAAACTTTATTTGAACAAGAAGGACCTATAAAAAGCTCCACCGTCACTGGTACACCAGCCTTTGAATGAGAGAAGTATTCTTGTATATTTTGATAATAGGGTCATGTAGCAGAGCCTACTGTAGGTTGGGTAATCCACCAATCACAGAGTCCCCTTTTTAGTGGGGTAATAGTGGGGTTAAAGCATGCCAGCTCTTCAGATGACAGACATTTGACCAAAACCATGCCATTAAGTCAAAAGAGTGGCTGTTTTTTGTCCTTGAAGTTATGTTTCAGGGGGTGTGTATTCAGTCAACGCCAGTCATTCACTGCTCTGTTAAATGGGAAGGTGGTGGCTCTGGCTCGTGGTGGAATCATGTACATGCCGGTTTTACATGAAAAGCTAAGTTTTGGCAAGAAAAAATAAATTGAGTCAAGTAAAGAAAAGGCTAAAATAGAGGCTGCAAAATGTGTGCATCAGAAGAATAGTTTGACATTTTGGGGAAACAAACTTATTCGGTTTCTCACATTCATTTAAATTGTATGATAATGTATACCACCAGCCTGTTACCTTAGTTTAGCAAAAAGACTTGAGACAAGGGAGCAACAGCTAGCCCAGCTCTGTCCAATGGTAAGAAAACACACAGCAACTATACAGCTCACAAATGAACACATGTAGTTTAATAAATCCATGCAAAAACTGGAGTGTAAACCATAACTTGTAGTTTTAGAGGAGATATGTTACATTGCAAGGCAGCTAGACTCGTGTGATCACAAAATCCCATCTATCTCGCCTGGCTTCAATCTATGCGTTTTGGCCCAACTACAGTGGTTCAGGACCAATCACTGTCTTTTGAGGAAGCACTGGCAGCTCTGGGTATGGGCAGATATACTAGAACTGGAGAGTATTTCATCATAGAAAGAAACGCAAAGGTAAATGGTAAAGTCCTTTTTGCTGTTTTCCATTTGGGTGCAAGTGTTACATCTTGAAAAAAAATAATAAAAAATTTTCCTGGCTATTTACATGCCAACGTCTAGAACTTCAACATACGTCAAAAGGAGCGAAAATGATCGTGTCCACCTGGGTGTCACATTTCCATTACTGCTAATCGAGCTGGAGCCGATGAATACTCTTGACTATACTGCAGAGTCATTTGACTTTACCTTTTCCCACTGAGGACAAAAGCCAGATGTTAGTGGATGTAAGTCGGTTTTTTGTCAAATGTGAAAGGGGCTATGGTGAGTTTTAGAGGTGTTGGTTGGTGGATTTACTATTTATAGTCTTTGAAGAGAGTCAGGCTAGCTGTTTCTACCCTTTATGCTAAGCTGCATTAACCAGCTTCATATTTATCGCACAGACATGAGTGATATCGGTATTGTCTAACTCTTGGCAAAAAAGCAAAGAGGTGCAGTTCCAAAACTTGCTAAAATTATTTGTTTAAATACAGTATGATATACTCATCCATATAGTACACTGATCAGTCATAACATTATGGCCAAGGCTCACTGATGCATGTGGGGGAGTGAAGGCTAGCCTGTATGGTCTCATCCAACAGATGAGCTACTGTAGCTCAGATTGCTCGAAATGTTAATGCTGGTTCTGATAGAAAGGTGTCAGAACACACAGTGAATCGCAGTCTGCTGCGGTGCCCAGGTGGTCATAATGTTATGGCTGATCAGTGTACATTGGTAAAAGATTCTCTAAAAAAAGAACAGGTTCCTATTTATTTACTGGCATTATATATGAATCAAATTTCTTTGCAACAGTATAAATTCATCAGAAAAACTGATAAAAATTAAGATTATTGATTATTTTATCCCTCAGCTGTGTTGTAGAGTATAATAAGGTTGCATAATCACAGGGCAAATAGTGTCTCCTGCTGTAAATGGAATGTTCCACATATAACTGCATGCTTTCAGCTCCTGGCCAAAAACCATGAATGACGGGTTTGACATACATCCAGGAGGAAAGAAAGAGAGAGAGAGAGAGAGAGAGAGAGAGAGAGAGAGAGAGAGGGGTATACATAGTAGATATTTCCCCTCCCTGTTTGAGGTGTTGTAGTAAATTGATGAACACTTGGCATAGTTACATCCAGAACAGCTTTGAATCGGCTTTGATTTGATAGGGAGTTGGTCCAAAAGAAACAGACCCCTATTTCAAAAAAAGAGGACAGTTCTCTCTTGGAAAACAAAGACACATTGAGCACTGTGACTGTGTGCTGGAAAGATGAACTGATTCCCGGTGCCTCAAGCTGGACTGCGTTAGAGAGAAAGAAAAAAGGTAAAGTTGAGTGTTAATGAAAAACAGAAGAGTTGTGGGTTCTCTCTGTCCTTTTGTGGGACATCTTTAGTGTGGCTGCACTGGATTGGCTGAAAGGGTTTTGTGATCAGTAAACAAAAGCTTATTCTTCAGGCAGTTTTTTCTTTCAGTCTTTGTCTGTCTATTTGTTTCTCTCCTTTTTTCTTTCTTTTTCGCACACTTTGTACACCCCCCTAAACTGACTGGGAAACAGAGCTTCACATGTCTGACTTGTCATGCCCTCTGAAAAGCTGTGAAGGATCTCCCCATCTCAACTCATCCTGGCTTCCATCTGGAATCAATCTCTTAAAAAATTGGCTAAGGCACACTGTTGTCAGCACAGCTGTTGTGCCCCTGCAGATCTGAAGAGAAATGACAAAGAAAAAGGGATCAATGAGTAGGATCACGAAAAAAAGTTCCTCAAATTTGTACTAGTTTGCAGACCAGTTTAGGCTTGACCTCCAGGTAAAAGTGTTTCATATGGACTAAAAAAAAATATTTTCTAATATCTTACTGTCAATCTCAATAGTATATACCTGTTTACTACATACCTGTGCTGTACATACAATCAGTACAGCATATTACATACCTGTATGTAGATCCTTAATACTCATCTATGCAATTCTAATGAAGCAGCTTCATATAGTAGACTGTCTGTACTCTAACCATGTACAGAATGTTACCAGGCATAACTGTATATTTTTAACCCTGGAGTACCTTCGTCTTTTAGTAGTTAAGTTTCAAGTTTTATTTCTTGGTGGAAACTGAGAGCAAACATCACAGTACATCATGATAGGTCACAGCTTCGCCCCTTCCTTACAACACACAGTATCCTACATGCAGTTCCAAGTTAAGATTTTAGTTAGTTTAGTTATTATTCTATTTTCTTTACTAACTTTTGGTTTATCTATCTATCTATCTATCTATCTATCTATCTATCTATCTATCTATCTATCTATCTATCTATCTATCTATCTATCTATCTATCTATCTATCTATCTATCTATCTTATGGATGAAAGATATATATATGGAAATAAAACATTGATGAAACTGAAATGCTGTTTGTCCTCATCTCGGTGTGGTTATTCTCGAGCATGATATTGTTCAAAATTATGAACATTTCACACCACTGGCCAGTTCTGCCACAGGAGGTGTTTGTGCAGGATGGAGTTTTGCAGTAAATTTTGTGGTGGAAGTCCTTTGGACACTGTTGTCTGTTACAGTTCTGACATTTGCAACTCTCTAGCCCCAGCTGAATCAATAAAAGCCAGCACTGTCACAATGGTGCACTACTGACCCCCACCCACTCACACGCATCCATGCACGTTCACACACACAAACACACACAAACATACGCTTAGTCATACAGGAAGGCAGTGGCACACAGACAAAGACACACACTCACACATACAAGACACCAGACCGTTCCCAAATATGTACATTCCTCACACTCGAATGATATCCTCGGCTCTTTACTCGGCTTCGTGCCCTCTTGGACAAGGACTCTTGTTACGCGAGTCCAGCCGTGTAGTTCTCCTATACACTATGTTTCTGCAGAGAAGTGCTGACATCATGTTGCTGACCCTATTGATGGAGGTTTGGCTCCAGCACCTTCCAAGTTTTAAAACTAGACTAAACTAGTGATTTTTAATATTTTTTTTCTAATGTTGTCTCAGATAAATGTATGAGCCAAAAATAAGTTTTACAGACGTATTTAATACTAAGTATGCTAGTATACTAAAGGTTTAACATCTCTAATAATCTGATTTTGAAAGTGATATTTAAAATGTTTGCTTGATCCTGAGACTTTAAACCATAAGGACTGTTCTGTTGTGGCACATTGTTCATGGTTACTTATTGCTTGTAGTGACAAGCTACAATAATCATCAGACAGAGGAGGAGGCTGTAAAAATGAAGTCATCACATGGTCAAATGTTAAATGTTATATATGCAAAGACAGATTTCTGTACATAGAAACAGAACTCTGTCATTAAAGAGTTTTACAGTGAAATCATATCTAATTCATGTTGACAGTATTTCTTCTTTTATGCTTGTCCTGTAAAAGTGCAAATAAAATTTAGGCTGCAAAATGGTGCAACAAGCCATAAAATACTTGATGCATTTTCCCTTATCCAGATACAGACACGGGATACAGTCATAAACATGTGTAAACACATCATAAACTAAGGTATAATAATAACATGTATATATATAAGCCAATAGCCCCAGATGCACTAAGGACACAGGACATGTTAAACGCCAGGAGGTAACCACCATCCGAGGTGAAGCCAGTGCAGAACACATACAGTAATCGCAGTTTGTCGACGTCGTCAGTGCGGCAAAAAACGAGAAGCAGGACAACCTCCCTAATCATCAGTAGCTAATTTTACTTTGTCTAATATGTGTTTTGGTGGCCCTTATGTTCCACAAAGAAGACTCAAGAGTATGTTTTGCAGTGTGTTCTTAATTTTGTGTGTCAGTCAATCAGAGTCAGTTGTCATGGTTACCACTTATTCAACTCAACCCAGTTCCTCCCAAGTTTCTTCCCCTTTAATGATGGCACTGAACAATAAACAAAAGCTTCAGATCATCCCTTTACACACCCCTTGGTAGAGTCATGTTTTTACATTATCTATGGCCCTGCCATTCTATTTGGTTAACCAGGGATGAGTAAATGAAATATTTTTTTGTCATGTATCTTGATTTATGTTAAACAAAATCAGGTTTAAATGGCATGTTGGCTATCAACTGTTAGTGTTTCAGTAGATAAATCAACTTGTAATATCACCAATGCAATAAAAGCTACTTCAAAATCAATACAACATGAGCATGAATACATGAATACACATCATACATGAATTACAGTTTATCCAAACCGTCTCTAGGTGTTACTAGAAAGTAGGACTGAAGTAAATTAAGAGATTTCAAACATTTATGATCATGATCTTGTATTTGTTTAGTTTGGATATTTGGCTGTGCTGATAAAATAAATAAATTAAAAAACATCTCTCCCTCTCTCTCGTAAGCCTTACGCTGCAGAGGTAAATGACCATAACAACAAGCTGTAACTGCACTCACTAATCCTCCTGTTTTGAAAAGTGATACTAGTGTATTTCTCTCTCAGCTGTATCCCTCTAGTCCTTAGGTCACGCTGAGTGCTCTGGCCGATTCTATAATCCGACTGAAAACAGGCCACATGGCCCTCTATCTCATGAGGAGATCCCTCTGTGTGGCTGCTCATTCTTTTCAGCCGACATCTAAGCCTCTCAGGAATTCTGAACTTTCAGACTCTGACTTGGACTGAGTGTGCAAATTGTGCATGTGTGTGGAGTTATAGACATTGTGCTTCGGCTTGTGTGTGTGCCAGTGGCATTTGTCTGTGTGTATATGATTTTCATGAGCCATTCATAACATGCAGTATATTGTAAATTACAGCCCTTTAACATTGAATTGGAGACTGAAAGATATATATAGACCTGACTTTATACTCTTATTTTAATCTACACAGAAACAAGTGGCTCTGGGTATATAACATAGGAAGCTTTTTAGTAGCAAGAAAACAACATTGTTGTTCAGACTGCTGGCCCTTCTGGACCCTCAGAGTCTTACAGAATTATGTTTCTGAGTCACACGTGATAATCTCTCAAATGGGTCCAGTTGAACTCATTAACCTTGAGGCTGGTGAAATGGGTCAGTTCTTGCACCACAAAAAGTTTGCACAGACTTTCCCTTGTAGTCACCCTGAAGGGATTTGAATGTGCCTGATATTCTCTAAATAATATGACGGAAGAAATTTATATTGGAACAAAAATATCTATTTGCACATTCACCTTTTTAATTCCATTGTCCCTTTGCATGTTGGCCTTTGTTTGGTTCTCCATCCTGCCTCTCTTTTGAAATATTCTTTTAATATTTTGGTTATCAGGCTCAAGTCATGCCATCCCGTTACCATCATCACCACCACAATATTTATCCTTATATTTAAATATCTAAAAGGACCGTTTTTCTGTTTTAACCTGGCAAGGCAGCTGGACCTGTGAGATCACAAAATCATTGCCAGGCTTCAAGCTATGTGCTTGCGTCCAATCACAGTGCTTCGGACCAATCAGTGTCCTTTGAGGAACTACTGGTAGCTACGGCATGAGCAAGGGGCATGGTTTAGTGCTAATCGTGTGTGAGAAGTGGCTGCTTAAGAGGTTAGTGATGTTGCTAGCATCAGTTATATCAGAAATATCTTCACTGAAAGAAGAGCAAAGAATGGCACTGAAGGCTGTCTTGACGGAAAAGATGTTATTTCGCCTTTCTCCTGACTGACTTTTGTAGGACTTTGACTACGTTATATGGTGGTTTGGTCTGATTGTTAGAAGTTCTCCTGTGATTCCCAGATTGCTCTGTGTAACCATTTGGTGCAGTCAGGCTATTTCTAGTCTACTAACCACTCAAAGTGCTTTACAACAATCTATCAGGAGCAATGCAATGCTTCCTATCGCTATCCGAAGCACTAACGATGATACTCACCCATACGTACACACTCACACACAATTAGCACAGCCATTTGGAGCAATGTGGGGTTTAGCATCTTGCCCAAGGACACTTCGACTGGATAGGGGGAGCCGGGAATCGAACAAGCGACCCTCCAATTACTAGACAACATGATTGGCTGTCTGAGCCACAGCTGCCCAAGTTAGCATAGACAAGACATGTGGCACCAGTAATCAAGAAATTCATGATAAATCTGCTCTTTACCGTCATTTCCCAAAAAATGAGTCCAAGTTAAACTATGTCAGAATCAAGAATTACACGTGTTATTAGGTAGGAATAGAGCCGCTGCTATTTTCACAACAAAGTTACTGGATGCAAGCTTTATTAGCGGCCTGGCCACTGTGATTCTCCACTGTGATACTTTAACCAGGTCAACCTCCTTCACTTGGCGATTTGTTTCTGTGCTGTTATAAGAACCACTGAGTGGCAGGACAGGGTGGAGGTCTTCACTCTGGGACCTCAGGTATTTTATACGGGCCCCTCAAATTATACCTCCCCTTCATCCCTCCTTGCTTCCATCTCTCCTCCTCCTTGGGGTCTGCTTGCTCTCTTGCGTTGAAACCTCAGAGTCTCATCAATAGCCTTTTTGAGCAGGGCTGTTTGGTTATAAACACTGGTTTAAAAAAAGGAGGGTGAAGCCTGTTGATGGTGGCAGAGTTCCAAAAGCAGTGGAAGTGTGAGCGGAAGAAAAGGGAACGAGGTGGTGGTGGAATTGGAGATGGGGAGGGGGATGGAATGAGAGAGGAAATGGAGACAGAGAGAGGCAAGGTGTGTGTGTGAAAAGGCTGTACAGTAGTTTGTGGTCTCCTAAGGTGAGTTCAGCGGCAGCACATGGTGAGAGGTTGGACTGTGTTCTCCCTCCCTAACCCACTGACACAATGGGACTCTGTGTGGCGGACCTGAGGAATGCTGAGAGATGGCAGGGCTTTGGAGAAGAGAGGGGAAGAGGGGGTATTTGGGAAAGAGGGAGGTAGAAAGGGTGGGTGGGAGGGAGGGAGGAGGGAAAGCTTTGGTATGGCTAATGGATGGGGAATATGAAGACATGACAAAGAAGAAGAACATAAAGTGCATTAACCTTTGTGTCTTTCAATGTTTTCTCTTTCTTTTAATTTTTACAATATCATATTCTGTGCTTTTATGTGTGTGAATTAATTATTTTTATTTATATACCTCAAATTACCACTGAATATTGTATTATGATTTGAACTGAAGAATAATAGAGACTGTTGATGGCAGATGAAGATGGTGAAATATGAAAAGCCTACTTTCTCCAGGCAGGTACTTTTAAATATTCTTACTTATTTATTATTTCCAGCTACAGGAACCTTTCTTCTGTCAGATGAATGCCCCCATCAGTTTGGGTAATCTAATTGCCTGGTTCAATAAAGGATATATATTATATCATCAAACCTTTTTATTTTTAAAACTTGGTGTTTAAAAAAATGCTGCTCCTCGTGTTCCTTCGGAGGGATACCCAACTACCACTGAGGTACTCACCAAGTGTACCAGGTGTTTTCTGCTCTTCACACTCTGGGGGCAGTAATGAGCCCATTACAACTTGCTACACCACGGAGAGGCGAAGAAGACGCTGCACTTGAACATTTTAACAAACTACACAAAGTTCAAACTTATCAAACATAGTTGTTTGGATTTACATGAGAAAGGTTTTAAAAATTGAAGACTCGCTGGTTGGTTTAACGTTAACTTCCCTACCTCCTTTGAAGAGCAGTGCAAAGCCGATTCCCTGAGCTTTTTTATGGAATCATTTGGGACTGTAATAGAAATGACTGTTGATAGTTTCCCATAATCTGCTCTTCACTGGCATGAATAAGCAAATAGCCAACTTGTTTTTTTGTTTTGTTTTTGACATTTTTAAGATTATTTGTAGCATAAGTTATATTTTTTTAATTTCTTAAATAATAGAGATGTGTTGTTAAATAACAATATTACATCAGGGACACATGGAGGTTGGTTGAGGTTAGAGCAGGAAGCATTTTCAGACAGACATGTATCCTGAGGAGGTCTAAAGTAAAGAGAAATAGGATAGGGAGAGAGGCAGAAAGTGGTAGAGAATGTGGTGTGAGATCTTGGGATGATAAGAAAAAGAGGACTGGAGAACCGGGTGGAGGTTGTGAGTGAAGAATGGGAAAGTTAGGGATGGGGTCATTCAGGCAGGGGGTAGTGAGTGAAAGTGTTAGAAATGGGAGGTATGAGGGAGGAAGAGAGAGACATGAAAAAGGGGGAAAAAGGTGACAAAGAACATAACTAAAGTAGATTTACTTATTGTAGGTACTTGTACTTAAGCATTTAAGAGAGAAATATTGTACTTTTTATTTCAGTGCGTTTATTTGGGAGCAATCATTACTACTACTACTACTGCACTAGATTAGAGAACTACTCAACAGTATATAAAGGGGTTAGAATTAGCTCCACCTAAACTAGCTACATTGTTTAAAAGCTGCTTACTTAGTGATGCATCAGTAATAATATTACAATAACACAATATAATCATCAACAACAACGAGAGGGGCCAACCTGCTGCCATTCTGCTTCTAGTATTTCTACACTGTGGTAAAGAGGGCAAAGGTAGAAGAGACGGAATAAGATGAAGAAATAAAGGGTTGAAGGGCTGAACGTGGATGAGGTAGGTAAAGAATGTCTGAGGTAACTACAGCTTTTGATGTCTGGGGTGACATTAAGGAAGGAGGAGCTGGATTACTACAGGAACAAGGGTGATAAGCAAGGGAGGAAATGTGAATCGGGACAAGTTCTGGGTAAAGGAAAAAGGGGGAGAAAGAAGGTCAGGTAAGTGATGATGGACACACACACACACACACACACACACACACACACACACACACACACACACACACACACACACACACACACAGAGGTGATGGCAGATGTGTTTACAGACTCCCCCACACTGAGCAGGTTCCAGGGGTCTAAAAGGAGACTAGGACTCTGCAGTTTAAAGGTGTTTTTTGATGGTTCAGATAGAGGAATATTTTGAATGAGGAGCCCACTCTGATTGTAGGGCAAGTTTAGAGCTTTGAAAAATAACAGCCAGCCAAAAATGTGACTTTGGAAATCAAGGGCAGGTCAGAAAAACAACTACAGTAAATATAATATTGATATTTCAAAGGTATTTTTTGGTGTTAACAAGTTCACACAAAGGAAATATTGGGCTACTCTGTAAATACCTGAAGTTAGGCACATCACTATAATACATATACCGTCTTTGTGTAATCCAAATTTGCAATTAGGTATTGGATAGTAGAATCCTAATTAAAATATGCATTAAAATATATTACAGCAGACAGTAACCTGACTGGTAATGACACTCATTACTGTCTGCATTTTGTTCAATGTTCTTCTCACTTATCTTTACTTTGGGACTGGATTTATAGTCCAGCTGACATTTGACAACAGTTAAGATTAGAGACTCCAGTCTGACCACATGTTCAGCAGACGACACTACTGTAAGGGCTGCACACTTCTTTTTGCATGTGACACATGTGCAAGTGGACTGATGATTTCATTTATTGACACCAAATGTACCAAAGGGGGGCAAAGTCAACACTTACGACAAAGTATGAGTGGATTTGATTTCAGGCTGCGGACAAACAGAAACAAACACAATATGTCTTCAATCATGTATTAACGAGTCTTTCTTTCTTTAAGTGGATATAACAAGCTTGATATGAGAGTGGTAGAAGTTAGCTTCATCACTCCCCACCCCATTTATGTTTCTCTTCTGGAAACCTCTTAATAAACTAATTAAAACCAGTTATTCTCATAGCATTATTTTCTCATTATTATTCTATTCATTTTATTCAACAATGCTTTGTTTCTATTAAGTCTGTCTTTACTTAACTTGAGCTGACAAAGGATAGATAAGAAGATACAATAAAAGAATAGGAATTATAGCACACAAACTGTCACTTAAATCTCTGTATGCAAAGCATGAAAAGTTTCCTTGGGGGGGGCACCCCAACTTTCTGGTGATGGAAAATGCTGCCACCAATTTATTGGAGTATGAATTTGACAGGTGGCCAAATCTTACATATAGCTACCTTAATGTGCACATAGAATATATGATTTTGTCATTCACTTTAGCCCATCCTGTACTGTTTTTCATTCTCTCTCTACATAGATAATTGAATTCATATTGCTAAAAAGTATGTGTTACTCCTGCCACCAGAAATGGTTGAGAGCCACCTTAATAGAGCTCTGCAGGTATCTATAATCCAGTTCACTTCCAGCTGAGGGGAGAAACACTTTAGGCCATGATCAGCACTGCTGGGGAAGGCAGGAATGAGGTCACTGGGCCAACGGAGAGGGCTACCTGCATGTGGGGACAAAAGAACACTGTTCTGGATGGGCCAGAGTTAATATGCTGTACATATGGTGATGATAGCTCTTAAATAGATAAAAAGAAAAGCAAACAAATCTTGGTATATTTGTCTTGTGGTTGGAGTTATTCACGATGTGTGTCCGTGAATATGCATCTTTTACACAGAGAGGTGTGTGTGAGGGCTGGAAATAGGGAAAGTGTTATACATGATGTAGGGAATGATTATGCTGTGTGTGCCTGTGTGACAGCCAATTCTAAAGGGAGATTATGTGCACAGTTTTGTGTGTGTGTGTGTGTTCAACTAGGGAACATGCATTCATAAACAGGACCAATATTCAGTGTACTGTACAGTGTAACATTGCAAAGCCTCAGATTAAAAGGCCCCCTTGTGGAAGAAATGCTTGTCAACCTTTTCAGCAAAAGAGCAGCAATCCCCTAAGCTGATTATAGTGCACCATTAAACAAAATGAATCAGGAATTAAACATTCTTGCCAAAAAACTCAGTGGTATCTGCAATGGCAGCGCTGGCATTATATCTGTTTTTAATGGGCTTATTCCAGAATAAAGGACTTAGTCACACAAAGGGTGATTTAAGTCTTGATGGAGAGATCTGCTGTTTGTAGTTCCTTCTTTTTCCTATGGTGAGCTGAGGTTATGTTTCTGATGGACAGTACTATTCTGTAGTCTGTAAGTATAGCTGTGGTAAAAATATACGTATATAAGAAGTTTCAAGAAAGAATATAATAGTAGTGGATTATTTGGGCCAGAACCAGCATTTTCATGGCATATTCATCTACCTCCTACATGTATTCACTTTATTTGTTTATCCTGAGGGGGTTTTCATTAGTCTCTGACAGCAAGAGAAAACTTGAAGTAACTTTATGCCATTCCCCATCATTGCACCTTAAAATGTAACAATGCGACTACATCTGTCTACCACCTTACGGTGCAGGTTCAGTATGCTTCAAAACTCCAGCATGGACCCCCCTCAGTGGCTTAGGTTGGTGGACCAGTGAGCTCTAATCGGCCAGTGGCAGAAGTCCAGTAAATAACTTCAGAAATTAGTTGAATGGCTGCTCTGTTCACCTGTGGTCAGTCAGATGGGGCCTTTCCCAGTAACTCACATGAAAACACGCAGAAGAGATCACAGAAAAGAGCATCCAGTGATTAGAAGAAGGAGGCTGTGGTGTTTTGACAACACCGGTGTGAAGAATCAGGGGCCAGAAAGAAATTATTTAACCAGTAAAAGGCAGAGAAAATGAATCACACCTGCTGAGTTATTTTATCACTGTCGTTTACAGAAAACTGTACTACTTGGAATTATTATCAAATAATCAAAAGACAGTGCTTTACCAATCTATGAGTATACAAGTAAGTAAATTGTATTTATATAATACCTTTCTAATTTCAATGTAACAAAGTGCTTCACAATAACAGACAAAACCAAAAGATGAAACAAAAGGAGGCAATGTTGAAGACTGGAGTTGCTTTTTCACCAGTAGTAGGAAGGATTTAGATTAGGCACACAAAAATAACTAATAATGCAGGCTGACTGTTGGCAAAACTACTCATTTCCCTTTTGTATTGTGTTCGCTAATGGTTTATAGATACTCATGGCCTGGAACAATATGTTCAAGAATCTGTCTTGTTATTCACATTGTTGAATATAAATACTTAGCAAATATGCAGCTTTTACCTCACTGTGCTTCTGCTACTAGACTAATTAGTATTTTTGTCTAAGAGATTAATCGTCATATGGTGTTGATAGACAAGTGTGGATACTTCCAATGTGGCCATTTGAACTTTTCCAGACATTTGCTTTTCTAATAGAAATGTAGAATTGTCGTCTCTGAAAAGGGAATGTCGGTGTTGCTAAACCCATATTTGGTTTCATGTGTCCTCACAGTGAGCAGGAGGTAGGGGTGGGAATGTTTGAGTGGAGGGATGACATACATATCCTCCCAGTGTTTTGGTTCCAAACAGTGTGGGGAAAGTAAAGAAGCTGATGAAGTTTGTTAGGGTGCCAGTTGTGATGATTCTACCCCCCACTCTGGAAACTTTATCCAACTGCAGGTTTATTGTGGGGGTAGAAAATCAAATTCTCTACTAGCAGCTATTTTCTTTGAGTGGGCCAGGATTTTAGGATTTAAAAAGTCCCTCTGTTTATGGTGTTTCCACAGGTAAACTCAGCTCTGGAGCAGAGGTATTTTCTGACACTGCACAAACTCGGATGGCTGGGATGAAATGTGGCTTGCCCTAGATGCTCTGTTTGCTCCACCAAACAGATGAGTTCAGTACAGCAAATGTTTGATGAGAGCCTCAGTTCCAGCCAGGGAAATAAACCATCTTTGGCTGCAGTCATAATACTGCTTTCTCTCGCATAAATGTAAAATTTTTTAGAGATTCGCTCCATTAGCAGGGCCATTATACTGTTTATTTTACTTGACGTTTGAATTAACAGGCATTACAATGAAGGTAATACAGTCTAATGCCAGCATATTTTATCATCTGTAAGTAGCTGGCTCTTTAAGCATTAAGTGCATGAGTTGTTTGAAAATGCCGTCCCTAGTAGACTCATTTTAAAATAATAAAACATGCTTTTCATGCCTACATACATGATCTCCTGCAAAGTTTCAGCTTCAGCATTCTCACTAGTTGATGATCCAAACTGAAGACATGTAAATGAAAAAACAGCACAGTTCTCATGTTGCTGTAAGATGATACTGTTATTTTGTGCTGACATAACTCTGATTGGATGATTAGGTACTTAGCATACTTGAAATTTATTAAATTGAATCTTTACTATTCGTATTTTCAAATGGTACATTACAGCAGGGAAATGTAGTTAGCTAATGATATGCTAACTGCAGCACTTGAAAGAAGCAGGTTACTAATGTAAGCTAGTAGGCTGGACACACTAACATTTGCAGCTGACATTAAAGCAGTTAAACACACCATTTTATCAATTCCTTAGAACTTTGCTTGTGTGGTTTTGGGAAGGCTTCCATGCATGCAGCTTCAACATGTGAAGAAATCCAAATACTTTTCAGGGCTGGAGTTTAGTGAACAGTCAATTGAATTAAAAATTCTCTTACTCACTTTTTCCTCATTGGACTCTGTCTCGTACTCTTGTATCTTTCAGTTTTTCCTCTACTTGTATCTCATAGATTGTTGAAGTATTATGTCCATGTCCCTGACTTCACAGAGAGCGACTTTCTCTATGTCAAATTATTTGAAGTGTAATGAAAAGGTCTGCACAGGAATTTTACACAGATTACAGATACAATTGTGCCTGACCACTGTGCAGCAGTTGTACTTAAACAAAGTGTGCAATATGCAGCTCTAGGAGCAGCAGCTTAATTATACCAATAATGTGACTGCCAGGAATCAGAAAAATACATCAGTTAGTTTTGTGGTCTGCTTGGAATTAAAACATTATTTCTCTGATTTAGTCTCAGACTGGCAACGGGGTTGTTATACCAATTAGAATTTGGCTCTCTGTGCCCCACTGTACCCTCCACGTCTGGACAATTACTTTCTGCTGACTAGATTCTGGAGTTTCATAATGACAAATTTAAAGGGAGCACAGCCTAAAAAGTCTGACAATAGAAGCACTGATCAAGAAACTATGGTCACGTGTGAAGGTCAGCAAACAAGTATCAATTAGATTGGAAAGTGCCCTTAATGAACAGGCTAAATTCACAGCATATTCACAGTGTAATTCTTACTGGTATTTTTGGATGTTTAATCCTCATACCCAGTTTATAGACCTTTCTATGTGTTATCCTAATGGGTTTCCAATGTTTAATATAAATCCTTCGTTATGAAAACAACTTTTCACCCTCACACACATTTTTCTGCCGCTCCCTACAGAGAGTCCTCTATATGTCTCACTTGTGGAATCCTTTGGTCGTCGAGGTTGAACTACGCAGTGCCCAGGTAGGTAAAAGTCTGGATTGTGAAGTGTTCACCTTATACAGACAGTGAAAGCTTTTCAAGCAGCAGAGAACAGGCCTGTGTCAATACTGGGCAAGACAAGGTCCTGATTTATCCAAGGGTCTGACGCAGTAGAATTAGTTTGAAATGTCTACTTTTCCAAGAATGACTTACAGTGAAGTGAAACGAAAGAGAAGCCAGTCACTGCACAAAATTTCCTTAGGTGTTATATGCGAACAGGAATGAGAGAGGGTTACAGCTGTAATAAATAGTAAGGGTCTATGTTTCTCACGGGGCTCCCTTTATGATAACTGCAACATCAATCAGCCCAAAGTATGTGAAGCAATGACTCTCTGTTTTTATTTTCCAGCACTGAGGAAAGTGGCTTTGAAAGACTCCCAAAGGGAATGGAGAAGCAGAGATCATTGCCTGTGCAGTATACCGTAATGAGTGACTCTTTATGCTGCTGCCACAGTATAACAATACAACATTCATCCACAAATCTCTCCACACATTTTCTAAAAGCGATTAAATCAATTTTCTTGTTTAATTGCAAACCTTGTTTTCATTTTTTCACCCCCAAGTTCTTGGCTCATCAATTTAACTATCAGCCTGCCAATAAATAACCCCAGATTGGCTGTTCTTTGAAGCACAGAAAGATTTATGAGAAATCCAAGTAAAAGCCAGGAATCATTCAGTTTACCCGTCAGTGTTTTCCTCCAAACTATTGTCTGATTGGAGGGAGTGTTTTGTGGCTTATCTGTAGATGTTATCAGAGTGCCATGGGTAAGCTGAAGTCTCCTGCAGTAAGCATCCATATCCATCACAGTAGCAATTGGCCCTGTTTTCCAATTTTGCACAAACAGTATAGTTGTAATAAATACTTATATTTGTTCTCCTCTGCTCCTCTGTTTCAATGTCCTCATCCTATCCTGTTTTTTGCTGTCCTTCTCATGTCTCTGATTAAATTGTACATATCCGAGCCTCATTTTCATTTTTTCATAAATCCAAAAAAGTGACATAATTTTTGAGACATTCTCTTGGCAAATTTGTAATATAAAGTAATAGCATAGCTTGGCACTATTGTCTAAGTATGCAGCTCATTGTTAGATTCTTGGTGGCTCCTAAAATCATAATGAAGTTTGAACAAATTTGTCATAAATGTTTTCTCGTCTTGGTTTGTGTATGGTAATAAATGTTCAATTTAAGACAGTGTGCTTCTATATAACATCAACAGTAAAGTTAAATACACATATGTTTTGAGCCAGGGAAACATCCAGGCCTTTATTCTCTCCTGTTTAATTTAGATGACAGACTGGTAAGTTATACAATGTATTCCTGCTCTTCATAATAGAAAAGTCAAACAGAACGTTGCTGAATTCTATATTTTGTGCCCCAGAAAATGGTAAAATCTAATGATGTCCACCCTTGATTAGAAAAGCTGTCCGTAAAGAAACAGCTCATTGTATGGTGACATTTCTTGGAGGCAAAAGAGTAATTGAACCTTTACGTTACAGACTGCAGTTGTAATCAGCCGACGGAAATGTATATGTACGCAAACAGTTTAATAAGGAGGAAAAAACAGCTTTGATTCTTACATGCAAGAGATCTCTGAACAACAAGGCTAGTGGAGGCTTTTCACTGTATTAAAAAAGCATTTGAACAGTGGAAACAGTTTACAGTATTACCTGTATTATGTTATTCAGTTTCTCTCAAACATGTTTCTTTTGTGAAGGTTGGTTTTGCAAAGAGAGTATGCAACAGTATGCAACAGTATGTAATAGTAGTATGACAAACCCTAACCCTAAAACACTTTTTCCATTCTTGCTGTCAAAACAATCACAATTCTGTTTCAGTTAAATCAGTTTAGACTTAGGGTTAATATCTCTATTTGTTGTGTCACTGTTATAGACAGAAATTAGTCTCAATATTGGTGAAAAATACATGTTTCATGATCTACAAATAAAACCATATTTACATTAATGTATATGGAGCGCCCCTGGTGACATTGGATAAAAAAAAATAATGCGTGGCCACGCGTTACTATGTCGAGGCCACGCATTATTATCTCGTGGCCACACATTAACGAGATAGTTATTGCGTTAATTTGGTAATTATAGTCTGCTTTTGTATTCAAGAGTAGCTTTGTTATTATTGTCATGGCGAGTGTAATGTCAATAATAATGCTATGACGGGCTGGAGGAGCTTATATCTAAGTGAAGCCGGACATGTCACTGTTGGTAATGCCAAATGCAGTCCCTCCAGAAAAATGCGATTATGCGATTGCATAATTCAACACATAATCAGCCAAAGTCTGCCCATTTATTTATTTTCAAATGATGCATATATGCATGATTTCATAATCCCTGCATTTTCGTTGCAAAAAAGTCACATATATCTTCGCAGAAAATTGGAAAATGTTGCGTTTACATCACACAAGAGCAGCCGTTTTCCTCCTGTTGCCATGGCAAAGTTATGAAGTTACGTTATCGGAAAGCTGCAAACCCCGCGAAGAAGACACGATGAAGTCCGCAAATCAGTCTCATTTGTGTGTTGTGTTGTGTTGTGTTGTGTCTTGCTAAGAATTACTCCATGCCTAACCGCAAGTGACTGAAGTATGTCATTGTAATTCATTCCTATATTAAAATAAAATGAAATTAATTCAAACTTGTCCATGTTAACAATCAACAGTCTGCATGGAAATGACTGCAATAATTATCTCGTGGCCCCGTGTTACTATCTTGTGGCCACGCATTAACTATCTCGTGGCCACGCATTATTCTTTTTTTTATCCAGTGTCACCAGGGGGGCTCCGTAAATGTATATGGTGATTTCTGTAATAATAGTAATTTATGGTGTCCACAAATTGATTATCAAAATACCAACTGACTAATTGTCACACCCATTTGTAAATCTTGCTTTGGTAGATCATGAAACACACATTTGTCACCAATGTTGAGACTAATTTATCTCCATCAACGTCTTAATTTTACCACTGAAGGCAAATGAGAAAATCCAACTTGCATTGTATAATGATGACCATTAAAATCCCTTCACAGTCCTAATTTGCGCCCCAGATGTATTTATTTACAATGAATTATTCTTCATACTGTAAAAATGTATTGACAATAGTGTAGACTATAGCATCACTTAACTCCAAAATCTGACATGATGATCAAATGTAACTGACATGGGCCTATGTTTGACCTCTACTGTATTTGTGATTTGAGTAGTTCTGTAGTTCTTCTCAGAAATTGAGGGTATAAGCATCTTAATCACGTCAGTTTGAGTCTGTGCTGTCTGTGCAATGATTAGAAGCCTTTACAAAGTTTACATATGATGTGTTTTATTTTGTGAAAACTTTCACCCATTCCAGCCCAACACCCACAGCATCTTGGCTCATTTCCAAAAATTAATCAAGCGTCTTCTGAAAGGAATACCGACAGGCTCTAAAGCGCAACAGAAGCTCAGCCAAAACAAAACCCCCTTGTTTCTCTTTGGAGGAAAAATAAAAGACATGGAGCTTGAGAGAGGAAACAAATTCTCCTTTATCTGTTGCCTCTCCGAATAAACTGAGCACGCTCTCCGTGTTGATTTTGGATGAGCAGCAGAAAAGTTCTTACACAGGAAACCAGACATATCCCATAATTCAGAAAGGGGGACGCAGCCTACAGGGAGTGAATATAATCATATTCTCTCCTACCCAGTCAGTTCAATTCCCAGTTCATATTTCTTGTCATGCAAACAGCAGAATTCTGTACTTTCACAGTTATATTTATTTTTATTAACCACGCTGGCAGCATAGCTCTGTGTTGGTTGGTCTGTTGGTCAGTAATTTGGTCCCGATTGAAATGTCCCAACTACTGGATTGCCACGATATTTAACACAGACATTCATGCCCCTGTCAGGAGTAATTACAATAACTTTAGTGACTTTTCATCTGGTGCCATTGTCAGAATTTTATTTGACACTTTGGTTTAAGACCAATACACCTCAACTGTACTTTACTTTGTGTTTAGTGCTAATTCGAAATGATTGCGCGCTAAATAGGACTGGGTATCCTTTAAAAAATTACAATACAATACCCTTAAAGTGATACTGATACCAATAGAGTACTTCATTAGATACAGTTGAAGAAGCAATTGGCCTTGCAGTGCAGCTGCCCACCCTGAAGTTTTCCCAGTTTTTCCTATTATTGTTATTGTTATATTATTTTATCAGATGCCACAGGTGTGTAGTTTAGCCGTAAGTTTTGCTGAGCTGCTGTAACAAATACACTGATTAACTTTACCATCACAGATTGTATGAAGCTGCTGTATGTGGCTGCTTGCTATAGCTATGGTAGTGGGCCAATCACGTCACATTAAACCAAAGAATGCTTTCAGTGATTGGCTCGAGCAAAACCATACAAATCATCATTTGTTTCTAGCTTTGGATACAAAAAGATACAAAAAGATCTAATGCTATAGACTGTGAAACAACATTATACCTGCATGTTAACGTTTAGCTTAAAGCACCGCTTTGCCTCAGTACAGTGAATGATACACATGATGCTTCAAAGTGTAAAACAAGGTCAGCAAATCAATGGGATTTGTCTGCTTTCTCTTTACGGTGTATCAGCAAATCTCTCTCTCTGGGAAAACTCTTAGAGTAGCTCGATAAAGTCCGGTGGGCTCAAAGTAAACTCAATGCTGTATAAAGTTCTCTTGCCTCTTTTGAGGGTCTTGGGAGAATAAAGCACAATAAACAGAAGCCCCCCTCTAAAGGTCCACAACAAAAGCAAATAGCCCCAGCCTGGCTATAGCTTTATTAGTGGTCAGCTGGTTCCCATTAGAAAGGCTTTGTGAACTGCTATCTCCACTCAAGAATCCCAAACAAACTGACCCTCGGCTCTGTTTGTCTCCCTCTAACCTCTCTCTGCATCCATCGTGCTTCTCCAAGCAATATCCCTGGATACCAGCAGCCCTCCCACAAACAGGGGTCGGCCTTAGTGACCTCTCTGACCACTGATGTCGTTACAAAGCCACTTAGGTGTAGCTGGTGGCGAATGATTTGTTAGACATCTGTTTGTTTTTTTGTCCTATTGCATCAGAGCAATGGCTGCTTTTGATATTGTCTTCCAGTTCAGGCTATGTCCTCTGCCTCTAATAAGTGGCAACTGAATCATTTGTATTGAAAGGAATAGTTTGACATTTGGGGAAATTGTCTTTCCCAGAGTTAGGTGAGAAGATCAATACCACTTTCGTACAACCTACCAGCTCTTCTAAACCTCACTGATTAACTCGCTATATCCCGTTTTAGTATTTAGACCGAAGTGTAAAAACGACATGGGATTTTATACAGGGTTGTGTGTCAGACTATTACTTGTTGGGTGCAGTAACTTCCTGGAGTCTTCGCCGGTTGCTTGGCAATGTCATGATGATAAAAACAGTAATGTGAACATGTGACATTCCTACATTTTCTTTATGTTGTTACCATTGTTAAAACAATTTAGTAATATACAAATGTAATTTCTGGGAGATAGCTCTGTTCAAAGACTAAATATTCCTCACCTAATTTCTCTCCATATGCCATCATGTTATTCTCATAATTGGGAGATTGTGGGTTCATGGTGTATTTGGGTAAAAATGATAAAAAAAAAGATGAAAAAGATATCAGTTTGAGCTGTGATTAGATACCAGCTTGAGCTGTGTGAAAGAAATGGGAGTTTCTTGGTAAAGAATGTGCTGAAGTTGAAATATAGAAGATGAAAACAGAGACTCTTTCCTTTTCTTCATCAAATAAAGTTGGTCAGGCCTGCAGCACTGAGCATCCTTTGTTGAGCCCCGGCTCTTGGGTCTTACTCATACCCTCAGACAGCACCATCTGGATCAAAGCTCCACCAGTCCTGCCCTGTACTTCTTACTTCCTGTGATCAAAAAACAGACTGAGAGAGACAGGTAGAAAGAAAGACAGGTAGCTACAAATCTTTACACATCTATTGTATCAAGAAACAAATGACGACAACATGGTAAGAGAGGGATAGTTGTGATAGGGTTTTGAGGGGGCTCAAAGACCTGACCTGATCAGCCAACAAAGCTACCATTCATGTTCTTCACCCATGGAAAAGGTTTTTCCCCTGACGGTGAAAACAGAGCAAGGGGCAAATCTGCAAAGACAACAGACAGGGAGAGGTCCCCGCCGCTGTGGATTAGGATCTGCTTGCTGTGCGCCACGTTCAGATCTCCACACGGGCGAAAGAAACCAGGCATCTGCACCACAGAGTGCAGAGTAGGGAGGAAATGAATGGCCCGGACTTACTCCTCAGTGAGCAGAAGGATCATATGGCCTTGGAGGCCAGGGGGACCTGTTCTGGATCCTGGGTCTGGTCAGCCTGCTGTAGGCTATAACCAAATAACTGCTTCACTTCATCCCCCTTTAAATTTAGTCTAGGTATGATGTTAAGTCTTTTATTTAAGGTAACACCTAACAATAAGGTCAAAATAATTCAGAGTTAAGTAATTTCTGACTAATGGCTATTTAGTATCCGTAAGCAAACTTAAGTGTCAACTCCTCCTGTGAAGACCCATAAGGGAAGGGGGTACTCTATGCAGCTCTCTATTTGACTGATTTAACATCATTAGCACTTTGAATTACATTGTTGAAAGGTGTTGTACAAATAAACTTGCCTTGTATAGTATGATGAGAACCATATGAATATGAGATGGGAAAGAAATATTGGGGTCCTCAATTCATCACCAGCTACAAATAGTATGCAGCCTGTGCCTGGTTCACTCACGGTAGCTGTATTTATTTAGCAACTCTTTTCTGAAATAGAGAGTGGTCAACCCTGAATCGTGCCAAAGCGTAGCCTAGGCCTGGAAGTGTCAATGTTTCAACATGTATCCTCTAGTGTGTTACATTAGGTGAGATTGGTCTTATAATGGGGGTAAGATATTGCAGTCAAGGGGAGGTGCCAAAGAGAGTATTAATTGCCATACTGTGCCTTACTAATGGTAACGAATCATTTATGATTATTTAGAATCATTTGCTAAAGGTATTATTTATGAATATGCAAAGATATTGTAAAGATTGTTTAGATTCCTCTTCTCTGTCTTATAAAGAAACATGGGCACGAGCAAGAATGGGATACATCTGATCACCAGACTGATTGTAGGAAGTTTAAAATTTACATATTATTGTTTTATCAAAGCACAATCCCTCCTTCATGTTATGAATGAGTTTTCAGATACCCTGTTTAACTTGGAACCAGCTCTGCTTCTGAAAAGATATAAAGACGTAGATGAAACGATGATCAAAAGGTTGAAACAGCTTTGGGTGGCCCCTGAGCTTCCGATTGCCCCATATTGTGTTTTGGAAAAACTTTATTTTGTTTTGGGATCTCAATCTGCTGAAGGCACTAATATGAGTCGGGACATCCTGTTTCCTGAGGGGAAGATGTTTCTCTCTTTCCTCGTCTGTCCTGGGGTGCTGCCTACAGCGCTGGAGAAACTTGAAGGCCACGAATGTTGACGTTTTTATCTAAAAAAAAAGTGTGTGTGTTGTAAGTAGATGTGAGATCAAAGTGCCCGGCGCAGAGGAACTAATTAGGTCAATATATCTCAGAGTCGCTGTCAGTGTGTGAAATCCTGGGGGTATAAAGATGATTAGATAATTCATTTAAACTTTTTCCCCCCATATGATACTACTGTACCCTAGGCTACAGTATATTTAAAAAGCTAAATAAATTATCTCGAGAGCAGTGAACCTAGAAATGTTTTGTTTATACAGGCACAGATATTTGATTAATTTCCTTTTTTCAGTTTAATACCATACAGCCAGCACTGTAAAGTATTCTTAACTTTTGTAGAAACAGATTTCAATTGAAGAATAATTCCTGTTTATTATAACTTGGATTAGGATTTTTTAGTTTTGACCACCATTTCTATCAGTTATCTGTGTCACCCAAGTAATTGCTGGGAACATGGAGACATTGCTTACATCAAAAGAGGAATACAAATGGTCAGAATGATCTAAACTACTTCATTTGGAAATCTGTGTTGTACTGTGTCAAAGTTGTACTGGTCAGTGTATTTAAAAAAAAACAAACTATCAAATAGATTTCAAAAGGCGTTTGAACCCTTGTGTGTCTTGCCAGAAGTGATTTGTCTTTACTGTAGCACTTGTTTTTGCTGTGTTCCCATATATCATCAATGAAAGCTGCTATCATCTATATTTTCATATAAAAGGGATGAAATGGCTATTAATAATGTGAATCATCAGATTAATTTCCCGTTGCAGCAGGCAGCTGTTTTCAGGTAAAATGCTCTGTCCATTGTACACAACCTGCCTGGCACCAAACAACATACAGACAAAGATATAGACCAAAAAAGAAGAGAGTGAATATTTGATTTATATCCAACCAACATAAACGACTCAGAATAAATAGTAATATTCTCTGTCTGTTTGCTATTACAACCCTATAAGATGCACTGCCCCCAAAAGGCTAGAAAATCAAAGATCAGTCTTAATATTAACTGTTTAAAATGGCAAATTAAATTGTAGATTGTACTAAGTATTTTCATTTTGATTTAGCAACAGACTGTCCTGAGTTCTGTCTACAGCACAATGATGTGACGTCCTGAATCAATTAAGTACCAGTTCTTGTCTGCTGCAGCTCTGAACTGTATTGAACCTCCCCTAAAACACAGACTGCTGTGTCTCTCTGCTCTATGCAGGTATTTCACTGTGCACAGTGTCTCCTCAGGCATCTTTTCCCTTCCCTTTTAGACTCTAAAGAGCAGGTTAGGCAGAAAGGAATGTGGTAATTTGAGTTGGTGGTGCCAGTGGTGGGGATGGAGGGGGAAAGTGCAGCTGGGCTTGGTCTTAGGAATTACCTGAGGAATGACAGAACATATTTGTACGCTCCAGCACTGACAGGGATTATTCTACTGACTGTTACAGTATATAGGAGCAACAGTCCAGGTTTTAGTGTTGATAGTGAAATCACTGACTTGTTTTATGGGAAAAGTTAGAATAATACAGATTAACCCAACATAATGTGCAAAGGAAAGATGTAGTCAGAAAATGTCAACCTTGTCTGCCAGAAATGTATATATTTCTATATTGCTTTGCCTAATTTTGAGGAAAACATACACATTAATTATGTTGTAGTTAATACAAGGGGATATTATAGGAAAACAAATGAAATCAATCAATGTTTTAAAGGTACGTTCAGTATGAGCATGTTTCGACTGCAGATATGCTCATGAGAAATCAGGTGCCATTATGATTCTTTCAGAACATATTTGCTTTTGAAAATCAGTAGTATACAACATAATAGTATACAGGGCTGATGAATATATTAAATGAGGTCATATTCTTGGATGAAGAATTGTCCTGTGCAATCATTTCACGATGAGCACCAAGATTTGTGCTTACCTGAGACAGTTGCTGTTGGGTACCAGATAAAATGTGCATGTACAGTAGCAGTTTTGAGCAGAGTTATTGTTTCTTTCATAATAAGCAGTAAAGGACTGAAAAGGGATCTCAAACGCTGTAGAAAATATCCACTGATACACTCATGAAGATAAATGTGACAGCTTATCTTTGCAGCTACACTGCATGGCGACATGCTCATTGGGATAACTACCTGCGTAATGTGCTTCACTGGGCGTTACAGCAGAGTGAAGTAGAGAAGTAGATCTCCCAGTCTGACAGACACAATTACCTTGTCGGTCATCACCTCCCTCCTACAGCAGCCTCATCAGCTGCTATCCCTGTGTGATGACAGGTTAATGCACACCTGGCCTGACCTTCAGCTCACTAGCTGCCCGGTTGAATGTCAGGGAAGTGAGTTGCCATGGAAACATATGGATACCCATGTCAGCTGTTCATCATACACTGGCATAAGACCAAATACTTGATGTGATAATCGCTTGAGATTAAATGAGATAGTTTCACCTGGACGAACTTGTGAAAGGGTTTGTGAGATTATTTCACGCTTAGTTACAGTGTCACAATCTTCAGCTCTTTTCCACATTATGTTATGTGAGCACATTACCGGCAAGCAAGTGGCAGTAAATCAGCAGGGGAGTTGAGAGATGATGAGGCCATAAGTGTGCTGAGTTCAGTGTTTGGTGTAATTAGGACAGAGACAGTAAAAAAAAGGGAGAGAGAAGGGGCTGGGAGGAGGGAGAAGAGGGAGAGGGAGAAGAAAAAACAGAAATAGAAGAAAGAGACTTGTCAGGGGGAGCAGAGCAGAGTTTTCAGCCAGCCGCTGTGCTCTCATTCATGGGCGGTTGGACGTGAACACTGAGTGCTCTGTGTCTATGGAGGTGATGTCTACTGAGAGATGCTATCTTTACCTCATTGATACAATGGTCTCATAGACAGCAGACAGTGTGTCAGAGCCACAGGTCTCCATACTGAGCCTCACCACTCAGCCATAGCCACTGCCAGGAATAGTGCGCCACCTACAGGTACCTTCAGACAGTGAGAATGTGGAGGCATGACAAGTTTTTGTGGATACACTGACCAGTATCTATGAGCAGTTGATGGTATAATACAATGGTTCCATATCTGGGACTGCTAGCATTTGTTTTCTGATTTAGTGGATAGTCTTATCCCTTAAAATTATTTAAAAAAGAAGAAGGAAAGTCACTGTTTGTAATAACATAGGGTCCCGAGAAGACATTACTTTGTTTTAAAGATACGGCTGGTGATATTTTTTCTGCAGTACATTTTTATTCTATATATTTCTAAAATGTGTTGGTCTATTTTTCATTACATTCTTTATTTCTTTTCAGCCTTCCCTACCATGTATGTGGCTCTGAGCCCCAAGCCCACAGTTCCTACTGAAGACAGATCATTAAAAATGGGTCACAGATATATAGTTTCATCTTTTAAAAAAGGCTTATAGGGCCCCTAAAACAGCTGGGCACTGTAGTTTTTAAACAAATCTTAATCCATCAGGAGTATTTTTAGCTGCACATTATTACACATTTAGTGCTCTAGTGAGTTATTTATAGCAGCAGGATGGTGTATGTTGGATATTGCCTCAAAATAAACTACAGTTCCCATCTTAATTTTAATGAAGGAAGTGCAACAGTGTGAGAGATGTCTTTTTAAGATGTCTTTTTTGTGGACAACAGTGGAGGTCTATGGCACAGAGGAATCATGCTTTGGATACACAGTTAGCAAGATCAGTTCATTGCTGGTTTTGGTATTTTTATGGAATTTGGTGACTATATAGAAAACTATAAACTAGCCTCAGACTTTGAGGGGTCAAACATAGGATCCACTAGAAAAATATATTAAAGAAAGATGGGAAAGCAGACAAATGTCTAGGTATATGCAATATGAAAAGAGAAAAAAGTCAGAAAAATTGTCATTGTGTTTCTATAAAAATGAGAACACAACAATGAACAAGCACTACCCAGAAGCACTGACACTGTCATCGATTTAAAGCCAATTTTACTGCCATTTAGCTGCACAGTCAATGTCAGCTTTTAAGGGAGCCTCACAGCGGCAGGTTGGATTTGGATGCATGACTGCTAGAGCTATTTCTTTTTGGCATACCCTTACTCTTCTCATGACGAGACATTCTGGCAAGCAGGAGGGAAGATGAGAATAGAGACTGGGGCAGAATGGAACATTTGGCTTTTTTCAAAATGTACAGATGCCAGGTGTCGTAAAACATATACGAAGTCACACACATCCACAATACATTGCAAGTGCTCCCTCAGTCGCTTGCTACATTCCATGTTTAGAGGATTTTGTCAGGAAGGAAAGTCAGTGAAGAAATATCTTGCCTACTCTTTTCACCTCCTCTTTTCACTATTGCCTCCTCCCTGTCACCTAGTTTTTTTCCCTTCTTCCCACCCTCTCACTCTGTACAATCCACTTTTCGTCTTCCTCGCCCTCCACTGGCCCAATCGTCTCTTTATTTTCATCTTGTTAACTCCTCCCACTCTGATCATTTTCTTTCATACCAGATGCCAGACATCAGCTGTTGTTGAGTGAGTCCTTAATCATTTTATAAGGAGTGTGCAGTCTTTCAGGAATTTTTTTTTGTGTGTGTGTGTGTGTGTGTGTGTGTGTGTGTGTGTGTGTGTGTTTGTGTGTGTGTTTGTGTGTGTGTGTGTGTGTGTGTGTGCGTGTGCGTGTGTGTATGTAAATCAAAAGCATAGATATGAAATGCTTCATTAGAAAAACAAAACGTTTTAAGATTGTATACTCTCAAAGGTCAAGTTTGTGGTCAGTGGAGTCAGACTAGATCATAATATTTTACTGATAATAGCGCTACCGCATAGACTTTGCCAGAGAAACCACAACCCACAAACATTACGCAACTCTGTCATCTTCTCTCACACACATATACACAAATCAGAAATTATGACCCATGCACTTTCTGCTCCAAGTATCTGCCACAAAGCTTTTATTTTTATACTAGAACTGTCACTGAGTCCGAGTGCTGGTCACTGCAGAGGTAAAAGTAAAAAGAAAAATGTGCAAATTAAACCACCTGTTATTTAATCTGTGTTACCAGCTGAGCGTCTGGCAGACAGCTGACCTTATTTCCGATGGGTGGTAAGGCCGTCTGTGAGCAATTTGCATTCTTTTAACTGATGGTTTGATAATTGTCTGCCCCCTTGTTAATATAATAAAAGAACATACATCAGCCTCAAAGACACTTGATAATAACAGTGTGGCCAAAGGCTTTGCAAGTCGACTTGCAAGTTTTTTACCGTCAATGAAATACTTTCAGTCCTTTTTAAGCAAGGCACTGCATTTAAGCTTGAGCTATTTGCAGACTTTTGTGTTTGGGCAACATTATCTTGGTCACTAAACTGAGCCAAAGTACTGTAGGTGGAAAATAAAAGAGGTGGGGATTGTTCTGAGTGGGATAAACTGGTCCATTAATATAGCTCCAATTTGTCTTTGAAAAGTGCAATGTGCAGTGAAGGGACACACCCCAGCTAAATGAGCCCTGACAGGCTCTTAGAGATGCCAGAGCACTGGTACAGGAGAAAAAAAACAGTCATGAGGGGAAATGGAAAACAAACCTTGAGAAATATTTCACCCAGAGCAGAGATTTATACAGATTTATACAGTTGTATGTAATTTGAATTGTGTTTGGATCTAATAGGGGGCATGAGAAACTTGTAGTTTTAATGTTTTATTTATCAAGGGAAGGGCTAAAATGTTGTCTTCTTTTGTTGTGCTTGATCATTCTTCATCCAACAGAGGGCCTCACATGACCAGCAAATGTAGCTATCACATGGCAGTTGTGCAGTATTTTGGAAAGTCTTGCAAGGAGTTGATAGCTCTACCATCTGTATGGTGGGAACCACTGAGCAATTCCACACATTTCAAAGCTTCTGCTACGAATATGCTCCAACTAACAGCTTTGTTAAAGTTGTGATTTGTCTGTCTTTTGCTGTGTAAATGAACATCTTTTCCGCTATATCCTGTTTTTACCAGACTTTACAGGAAACAAACAGTTGGTAGCTGGGGCCCAGGCCAGGTGACGGGATTACTGTCTAACTCCATCCTTCAAAAGGCACTACCACCTCCCCCTCCCTTCATTTCAGTGCCCTGACCTGCATTTCCACCTCTAATGTCCCTCTCTCTGTATGCCTGGTTCTGTCTGTCTCTCTTTCCCTCTCTCAGCTGTCTGTGTGAAGTCTTGCCAGGTTATTGGATTTACAAGTCAGTGAATGTCACTCTGTCGTGCATTTACTGGAGCTGCCTACTGGCACACCCTGACTTGTCCACCAGTGTGTGTGTGTGTGACTGCATGCACATTTGCCACGTTTCTCGTCATAATTTATTGGGTCCCTCCACCCTCCTTCAATTTACTGTGTAATTATCAGACAAAGTAGGAGGGCAGGACTCTTATCCTGCAGTTACCAGCCTCAGGTCATTTGGGTCATTTGGTCACTGTCTCTTTTTGCATCCCTCTTACGGTCTTTGCTCTCTCTCACCATGTCTCGCCTATCTATGTTTCTCAATGTGTATCTCTCTCTCACCCTGCAGTCCTCCCACCTTCTCTGGCATTAGTAAGCTACTGCATACCACTGTCAGTTAGACATAAAACCTTAGGGGAGAAAACTACTGACTCGACGTGAAAATACCTCCTGGACAGTGACAACATACAGGAAACTACAGTAAAGAATAGTATGTAAGGTATAAACAAATACTTTGCATTAAAGGTCCAGTGTGTCGCACAGGTCCATTTATAGATGTCATGAATAGCAAAGGGCATTTATATTAGTTTTTCACAGTCTCTGAGAATTTTAAATGTATATGCTGATCAATTTTTGAAGCACATTTACAGTACAGTAAGTAAGTTTTCAGGTATACTTTGCATTCTCTCATTTTATGCTTCTTTACTTATATAATACTTCTTCTCCACTACATTTCAGATGGAATTGTTGTTATTTTCACAATAATTCACTAGTTACTCTGCAGATTCAGAGCTGACATACAATATGCATGACCGGTTCAGAGAGTATGATGCATTGTTAAAGATTACACTTCCATATAATCTATAAAGTTGCTAGAATTAGCCCCAATTGCACCACCTACACCAATAAAATGCTGCCTAAACATGTACACAAGTACTTTTAATTTGAATAAATTTTGCTATTACACTGATCTGCTATTACTGATGCTTAACTATCGATGTT
The DNA here is from genome assembly GCF_905237075.1 of Dicentrarchus labrax. Classification (NCBI taxonomy): domain Eukaryota; kingdom Metazoa; phylum Chordata; class Actinopteri; family Moronidae; genus Dicentrarchus; species Dicentrarchus labrax. Next base: position 24,467,745 of record NW_026136711.1, on the reverse strand, counting down.
TTTAGGACACATTTGAGTGTGTGTTAGATTAGTACACTAATACAAAAAACTATTGTGTTTCAATTAAGTAGGTTCTAGATTAAACCATTTAACTCCTTCCAGATGAAAAGAGCACAGACTTCAGTCCTCTTGGGGATGGAGCATAAGTGCAGCAGAAATCCAGCCAGCATGCAAAAGAAAGTTACTTGGAAAAGGCCTGTTTTCCTTGTATTTTATATACCTAGCAAATAAAGTGAATCTGATTCTGTAGAGATAATCATCAGTGTTGGTTATTTGGGGTTTTTCTTTTTCGTGTTTGCATGCTCACTCATCACATACATTCCATGCTGCAGTAAAAGTGTTAAGATTTAATATCCACGTTGTTGCTGCCTGTCAATGATATTTAACTCTTTTCATCAGGGCGGTATATTATTCTTCGTCTTGTTTTCCTTTCTGTCTGTGTACCATGTCCCAACATGCCAAGGAAGAATGCTGTCTCTTTTAACTCCCCTATATTAACCATTTTGATGTGTAATTACGTTCTGTGCAGGATCTCATAGCCGGGGGCCACATTTGCTCCAATTTTCCTAAAAGTGAAATGCCACATCCTTTGATAAGTTAAAAGACCAAAGGCTGAGAAAGTCATGTAGTTACACGCCTGGTAGAACACTTGTTTGTATGTCACAATGATGGCCATGTAAACTGTACTTATATTGTAACATCCATGACAGCAGTATGTATTCTGGTTCTGCCACCAGCAGTCGTTGCTAATAGCAACCCCTGTTCCAGAGCACTTTAACTGACAGTGTCACATCCACCATTTTGTCAGATCTGTGATCTTTTAGCTACTCCCCAAAATACACTTGTCGGAGCATTAATCTGTAACTACTTGTTTTATTATAGCTGTTTTGTGATCTGTGATTTGTGATTTAGTTTCCTGCTAGCTAGCTATCTGAGGCCAATGATTTGCTAGTGGTACAGCAGTCTAGTGAACTGTTAGCTAGCTAAAGTAAGAGATGTGATTGTGCCTGAGCCTTGGATGAACATTTGTGGTGTATAAGGGTGAAACCTTTGACACAGTAGTTGAATACATTTTGTAAACTGACAAAATATGAAACAGCACATGGTTATCTTGTTACTAAAGTGTCCTCTTTTATAGGTATGTAATGTATAGCCACATGGGGGCAGCAGAAACAAGCTGTTAACAGAACATAGACATAGTATGTTTGAAAAAAGCTGCTTAGTTACACATGCAGGTGAGACAGAGCAGCATTATTTTGAGTCTTGTTGTTGCTTGGAGATCTGACAAATGTCCTTTTAGCTCTTTTTTGGTCTCAACCTACTTCTGTTCACTCCTAGGGAAACTGCCTGGTAATCAACATTATAACACTGATTTAAGTTTATAAACTTGCAACAAAAGAAATCAATAAAATGTGTCAAATATGTGAAATATGTGATTTATTAAAGAGTCAAATAGTTCAGTTTGCTGATGTTTTTTCACAAGGTTAACACTCATACCACAGCACTCTATATTATACTTGCCTATACAGTATTTATTAGATGGTCCATGTGTTATGCCATTTCTCTTCCGACATCTGGGCTGCAGCCGGAGCTGGGAGCGCTTCCTCAAACCCTTCCTCTATCATTACCTCCTCCTGCAGCCCTGCTCACAGACTGCAAGGAATACCCTGTTGTCTTTAATGTCTTAGGCCATTTTATCCGTCCACTTTCACAATTAATTTAATTAGTTTTAATCGTGTGTGTGCTCTACTTTGTTACTATCACTCTTTTGTTAGTTTGCCCTTTCCATGTTAATTTTCTCTGGAATATGCAACTAGACTCCTCCTATATAAAGATCTCCCTCTCTCATTTGGCTGTATCTTGATCATGTGCATGGTTCCTATAAATCCTTCCTGTATGACTCAGTCATAATTTATACTGTCATACATAAGTCATACTTCACCGAGACCAACAGATGCAGCAATACAACATTTTTTATCTGCTTCTTGCACTACTGTTTTAGTATTGCTCTTTTCAAGAATATTTATAAATTAATTTGGTAATACATTACATGTATTGAGCTTTTTAAGCGTACCACCCCTGTCTCTTTCTCCATACTTCAAACTTAAGTCATCCACCCAAAGCAACCTGGACCATCTAGTAGCTCTAATGTCAGTTTTTATTATCCTCTCTATTTTCCACAGCTCCATTCTTATTCTGAAATCTGTATTTGTGACCATAACCCTGTCTCAGCTGCTGCCTCAGCCCCAGCTGCAGGTTGTGCATCTGGAACAAGTTCCTGGTTTCACAAATTATGAGCTGGGAAGCCAAACAGCTTTCATAATGAGCCAGGTAAGAATCCAATTTTTTTTTACTTGTTCACAGAGGGTAAGAGGTTTAAAAACTCTGTACCCCCCAAACACCAAGCCCCATCCTCTGATACTCCCCCTTCTCCCCCCGCCCTCCTCCCACATCCTCCTGTCTACTTTCCCAGACAGCCTTGTTAACATGTCTACCGCTCTCTGAGCTTCTGCCAGTAGGGAGATAATAAACAGATTATTTCTTCGAGTCCACTTAACATCAATCATCACTTAGTTTGGTGTTGCGCTCACTGTGGTTGACTTTAGTGACTCTCATTAAGAAAATTGCTCTCTAAGCTCTACAGTATCCCTACTCTACACTCTTCAATTCACACTTTACTGAACCTGTTACTAAATTCCAAGCTGAGTTATTGGGGCCTTCCAGAAAAAAACAGGAAACAACACTTGGTTGCTGAATAACTCAGAGCCTTTCTAGTTTACGTGACAAAGTCTTTAGTCTTAGTAATTATGGTGAATGTGTGAATAGCTTGATGTGGAAGCTATGTGACTATCCAGCTTCCATAGATGCTTCTATAACATATGATAAAAACACTATTGAGCTCATTTGTAAGAGAGTAGAGCCACATTTTCCTTCCAAAATGTACCTGCAAGAAAACTCTGTATATTTATAGTGAAACATTATTATGACAATGTTATTACACAATATAATGCTATTATCACAATGCATATATTATGCTATCTTTAAACTCTCACAGAACCGACCTTTGTACGTAATGTGTAGTCAGTATGTCCGATCTTGCCCCTTCCTATCCTATCCTCTCATTCTGATTTGTCAGTTGTTACTAATCTGTGCAGGTTAAGGCATTTATGTCACACAATTTCTTACATAATTGATCACCCATTCATACTCCAAGAAACACAGCTTCACTTAGTAAATAGTGCCATCTTGTGGTGGATTAGAACTGAATATTCAGACCTTTAAAAAATGGTTGAAAAATTAATCACTTTTCCTGTTTTTTTTACTGACTTATTTTATACCTTATAAAAGTATTGTATTTAATCTTTACTGCTAAAAACAACAATCATTTGTATCTTTCTGTCATCCCTGTTCACAGGAGTCTTTTTACAGAGCAAGAGGAAGTAGCTAAAACTGCACACAACAATAGAGGCAGTATACGTTTAACAGACAGGAAACATGCTATGTTATTCATTTACACAACACAATATTATAGATAATATGCATTGTCTGTTCAGCATCAAATCAAAGTGTTGGATAATACAATAAACTGTGGAAACTGTAATTAGTTATGTTAAAAATTTTAGTATTTTTTTTATTCAAAGACACTTCTTATGCCAACTTTTTGTAATTATAGGACATTTTTTAAAATTTTGGTTAGGAATTGATTTAGTTTTTTTCCATGAATAAATTAAAATCCACTTTCCACAAACAGTTACAGTATGTGGATGATGACTCATTCCAACTCTACTCATGGCTCCACCTCCAACCATGAGCCCCATGTGACTTAGAGTCAGGGTGAGGCTCTGGGTGCACTTGTTTCCGCGGGTTCAACGGCTACACGGGACCAGGAGGCCAAGGCTTGAACGGAGGAAGGGGTGCACTGTTCCTGGAGCAATGGACTACCAACAGAAACTGGCTGAAAAACTCAGCATCCTCAATGAGAGAGGAAATGGGGTGCTCATACGCATGAACTACATTAAGAAGGTGAGGGAGAGTAGGAAGATTTATAGAGGCAAGTAGTCTGTGTAACAGAAACGAGAAATAAGGAACTTGACTTTCATGTCTTACGCTTGGTGATTGTTTTAGAATTTGTATGTGTCTACAATTGTTACACAATACAAACATACATCTAAGAGTAAACCCATCAGTACATAGTTATTAACAGTTTAGGAATAAATGTAATCATACTCAGAGTTGTGTGCATTATTTTCTATTTTCAGATTCCATAAAAGCGAGAGCTTGATTGTACATATAACAATCTATATTTATATCTACAATACAAAGAATGATGATTGCATAAAGCAAAACATGTTAAAGTACTTAATCTGTAATACTTGAAAGTTATACAGAGTCTTATATGGTTGCAAACCACCAATAATACAAGGCTGCAAACCACCCAGTAAAGTTTTTCAGATTCAAGAAACTCTCCAGTAGCTGTAACTCAAACTGGTAATGAAATTATGTGAGATAATTGTAACCACTGTGTACTGTTTACAAAAGTGTTCTGTGCATATACTGGCTTAGTAGAATAGGTAGCTGTGTCTCCCAACTGCAACTGAGCTTCTTTCTCCTAAGAGGAAGTGCAAACAGGAAGTCAGTCTGAGCTGTCAGTCATCTCAAATGTCAGTTGTTCTGAACACAAAGCTGAGAAACCCACACATGAGAATAGAAGCAAACATACCAGTAAAATGTATAATGAACACATTAGGTAATGTGATTAACTATTAATTAACTATTAACTTACCTAACTATTAACACTACATCTACGACTGATTGGTTTATTTTGACAACCCTGACGTTTCTCGATGTGACAAGCAGGAAGTGACACTCTCCTCATGAGTAAATATAATTTGTGTACTGCACAAAACATACTGTATTCTGTCTGTGACTCTATGAGCAATGCACATGTTGTGGTTGTCTTTATCAGGAGGAGAAATGAAAGAACAGAGTTATTTTTAGACATTCTAAAACCATGCCCAGTGAAGATGTGCTGAGCATGCATGCAGTTTTTTTTTTTGCAGTTTTTTTTTTGCAGTCAGACTTCACACTTGGGAGCTGCTACACACTCTACTGTCAGCTTCTAAACAGCCCCACAAGAGTCTGATGTTAACTATCCTGCTCAAGGTCACCTTGAGAGTGGTTGTCGAGGGAGGTGGGGAAAGCATTATTACTCACTCTGCCCACAATTTTCTCGGCCAGTCTGAGGATTCAGTGACTTTCTTCTGACAAGCTTGCTTTAAACATTTACAATGAAAACCCACAGAACATGATGGCTTGATGAAAATGTGTTAAAAAATCAAGGATTTACTGCTTGAAATGTCAACTGAGATATGACAAAACCCTTCAGCAAACTGACCACATAACATCCTCACATCTTTATAATTTCCTCCCTTACAGATCTGTGCAGACCCGAAGCTGCGACCATCCTTCCTGACAGATAAAGCCATGGAGTCGGCCATCAAGTACATCAACAAGAAATTCCCCAACATTGACTTCAGAGGAAACATTGTAAGTATGACTGCAACTTTTGCACAAGCTTCATTGTTTGTTTGTTTTTTGCCTTGACATGCTTGTTGTTGTTTTGTTGTCATTATCAAATTATTATTTTTGGAGTTTGACACAAAAGGTTTTTTTGTTTCCAGTTAATGAATAATAATTGTGAGACCTCTTAAAAACATTATGACTTTTGCTCCTGATCTCAAGAAAACAAATGTTATTATGAGGTTAGAAAACAACAGACTTTTGAAAACTGTTATTGTGTCCATACTATATTTATATATTTGTTAGTTTCATTTACACATTTGAGTGGTTGTCTTTATTGTTTATTGCAGCAACATCTGACGAGCATACAGCGACAGAAATCTGAAGTGTTGGCAGCCACAGCAAGCTACTATGACTCTTTCCTGGATGTCATAGAGTTCAGGGTGATTGTCTCTTTCTTTCTTTCTTTCTTTTAGTTTTAAATTTCAGATTACTAACCCTAACCTAACAACTGTCTACATAAACAAATAGTGAATTAAAATTAAGAATAAATATACATTATTCTTTAAATATGAAAACACAAATCTGATCATAAAGAACAGTGATGGTATTTGTGGTATTATCTCTCTTTCTTTCTCTCTGTTTCCTTCTGCACACCTATTATTTTAGACATCTTTGTTTACAGAATACATTTACATGTAGAGTGGTTTATTCTGGTATAGGAAAATAATTGATTTTATTCCAAATATCAAGAACAGTTAGCTCACTGTGGTTTGGTACAGTTTGTTATACTTCCCTTCACATTTGCATATTCCTGTGATGGAGGTCGCAGCCAGGCCAAGGCATCATCCGTATTTGTATGATTGAGAATAACTCAATCATGATGTTATGGAAATGTGCAAATGTGTAATGATTATTAGGCTGTAGGAATCTATGAAAATGATATTGAGTTTAGGAAATCACATTAGAGGCATAACTAGTTTTGAATGTTGCCATGTTGTTGTGTGGGTCTTTGTCTGTTTTTTAATCTAATCCCTCTCTGGTCTTCATTCAGGACCACGTTTATGAGCTGCTGAACACCATAGACGCCTGTCAATGCTTCTTTAATATTGTAAGTATTTACTGTGGGGTTTGTAATTGTTTTAAATCAGGTAAAATGCTGAAGTCATGCACAACATCTGCTGATCATCGGACAAGCGTCTCCCACTCATTTCTCCTTTTTTTGTATTTCATTCTGTCGCTGCTGCTACTATGCTGTTTACTCTTTCCTGCTACATACTGAGGTTGTGTTTTCTCTCTTCACCGCCTCCAGCCTCCTCCTGTTCAGTTTGTCAGTTTTTTATATTATCATAATTAAAGTGGCACCTCTTGTCTTGTGCATTATGTATATCCTACTATATATTTCAGTGATCTGTGGCAGACCCATTTCTCACAACGGCGACTTAAGCTGTAATTTTTGCAGTTGTAATAAATTTTGCATTCACCTTAGACAACCTGAAACTTACAAATAATAAAGAAATATTTCACCCCAAATCTATCATAATCTGGAGACAGGTTTTCAGGTTGGGAGAAAGTAATAATAATAATAATAATAATAATAATAATAATAATAGTAATAATAATAATAACATTTTTGCTAAATCATGGCTAAATTCCTCTTCCCATTTTACAAGCCTGCAGGGTGTGTGTGTGTGTGTGTGTGTGTGTGTTTTATAGTCAAAAGATTTGAGCTGACTCGTCAACTCTAAAAACAGATTTTGATATTCTCAAACTGAGAATGACAGTGAATAACTGGACAATAATTGTCTTTCTTTTAGGTCTCCATATAGGTCTACTGTATCTACAGTATGTCCTAATGTCCTAATGTGGTATTCAGAGGAATAGTAAGTAATTTCAGAGACACTGACTACACTGAAATTTTGATTTCAGGCGATCAACTTTGACTTCACCAAGAACTACTTGGATCTGATCATAACCTACACGTCTGTTATCGTAACGCTGTCTCGCATTGATGACAAGAAGGCACTGGTGGGCATGTTCAACTGCGCCCATGAGATGAGCAATGGCAGCAGGTGAGAAAACAGGAAAATGCTTAATGGATGCTGAAGTGGAGTATATGGAGTACAGTGCAATTCTAAGGATGAATGGATATCCACGTATTCACCCTTATTAATCAAGGCAGCATTCACTCAACAAAGGGTGGTTTTCAAGCTACGACAATCACTTAATTTTAAGTGCTTTAATAATGAGTTTCCACATCCATCAATACGACAATTTTCAGATCCTGATGATTAATTAGAATTTTAATTAAACAGTCCACCACCAAAATTTTTTGAGTGCCAAAGTCTGACATTTTGAGTCCGCCCACTTTGGATGATATCTATTTATATACTCCAAAAAGACAGGATGCCTTTCTCAGTTGAGACGTGAGGAGGGAACACAAACACAAACATTTTAATGTCACATTTGACTTGCACAACACACACAGCTAGCCCCTTGAGAGGGAAACAGTCTCAGCTCTTCATTGTTTCAGCCACCCAAAAAACGAAGCCGTATTAAATTATGGAATTTATGAAACCTTTTATTCATCAGTAAAATCCCTGTAGGTAATGCTAGACTGGCTCAGTATATGGCAAATGCTGTATTATTATAATGTCCTAGTTCATTTCTGTCTTCTTGTCCCTGCGTTGTTTAATTGCATACTGTAATAAATCCTGCAGTGACCCCTCCTACCCACGTCTTGGCCAGATGTTTGTGGAATATGAGCATCCTTGGAAGAAGCTCACAGAGGAGTTTGGCCCCCACACAAGGGTAAGCTCAGTGTGTCACTGTTCATATACAGTACAAAGACACATAAACACTTGATGATGAAGGTGGGTGGTGGCAAAAATGTTCAGTTCAATTTAACTCCAAATATCAATGCAGCAACATTTTTGTATTTTTGTTTATTTTCACATATTTAAAAAATTAAAATAATGATACACACTTGCTATATGGCCACCAAACATTAAACCCACATATGATAGCTGAAGATTCCAAAACCATTATTATTTATGTGTGGTTTTAACATGCTCCACTGTTCTAGTAAGGCTTTTCGCACAATTTTGGGACCTGGATACTGGATTCCCATTCAGCCACAGGTCCATTAAAGCACTACTGTCTAAAATATCATTATATGCTGAACTAAGGCTTCCTTTAACTGCAACTAAGGGGCCTGTAGTCCAAACCATGAAAATCAACCCCCAACCAAAAGTAAGCAAATGCATAGCATACGATTGCCAGAGACTAGAGCTGTACCTTGGGAGTGCTTTACACATGACTAACTTAATACAAAACAAATAACACAATAATAATACAAAATATGAATCACTTTTATTTACTCTTCAGCTTCCTCAATCAGTGTTTTCCTTCTTTCGCTGTCTCTCTCCTAGTCGGTGACGGCGGCGTTGGTGTCTCTGAATATGGTCTACCCACGCAGGAACCTGCCAGCAGAGCAGTGGCGGAGTGCCCAGCTCCTCAGCCTGCTCAGTGCTCCAGCTGCCATGCTGGAACCAGCCTGCTGCAACACTGTGAGTCTTCCTTCCCGTCACCTCCTGTATTTATCTCTGGCAGAGGGAGAAAGAGAGAGGAAGGGCGGTAGTGTTTAAAATATGGTTTTACCAGTGATGTCAGGCACAGAATGAGAGAAGCTGTCACAGCCAAAAGATGCTATAAGAGTATATATGTATTGTCAGAGACAGCCCTATTAACATTTGAAGCTCCCTGTCCCATTTTCCCTGCCCTCCCATTATAGAGCTATCATTTAGAACATGATTTGTTTTATTGTCTTTTGACTTCTCTGCTCCTCCCTGAACTTTTATTTCTACCCATTTCCCTTTTCTGCATGGTTCAGTCCTCTGTCATCCTCTCTGCTTTGTCTTCGACCATTACAGCCCCTTTGATGTAATGTTATGATCTCTGTTGCCTTTGGCTTCCTCATAAAAGAACCACTAGCCCAGCCAAGAAAGGGACCTCCAGGCAACAAATGAAAAGATACAATATATTTTAAAGCAAAAGATGGCTCATTTAAATTCTACAGAGAACACTGGTTGGTCTCTGGTGCAGTTTTTCATTTTCTTAAAAATCATTAAGGGATGATAGTTAATATTTCCAGGAAGGAAAAGTAATGTGCATCACATACAGACGATTTTATGGTGTATAATCCCCAGAATCTCCTCTTTTAAAGCCCGGAACAAGAATACAATGGCTACCATTACAGTTTATATTGGCTGACAGGAAGATTTTACTTCATAATCTTAGTATATGTAAGGCTTTAGTAAATGTGGCTATAATAACAAGCAGTTAATAAGCTTGTTGTTCACCATAGATGGCATGTGAATACCTGTCCATGGAAGTGATGGAGCGGTGGATCATTAGTAAGTATTACTCATCCTGGTTCCTCTATATGCTAACTTTATACAAATATAGAAACATTATGCAAGTATATTTAAATATTGTTTGTCCTGTTGTACCTAAAGCACATTTAGTAGTGTTACTTGTGAGAGAATCGCCCGTTAGAGGCACTGCCTGTTAAAAATGTTTATAAATGACTATTGGCATAAGATTTTACTTTGAATAGCAGCTAATATTCAATCCAAAACATTTCCAAGAAATTCAATTTTGGTTATGTACATTTAACATCTTGAAAATATATATTGAAAACTCAAATCAAAATCTCCTTGCAGTCGGCTTCTTGTTGTGCCACACCAGCCTGAATACAAACCAGGCGTCCCAAGAGCTGTGGAAGATGGCTCTGCGGAGTGGCCTCTACCTCACACTCACCAGAGATGAGGTACTCAACATACACAAGGTCTCTGAGGACCTCTTCGACTGCTTCAAAGGGTATGTGAGCTGCATTGCTACAGTGTACTCTCTCCACACTGTAAGAAAAAGTCCTAGTTGAATACAGATTTAAAACACAAGATAATAGGCAATGGATGCAAGATAAAGCAAGCACCCTGGTCTTGTGTGTAACATTTAGGAGAATCTATTGGTAGGAATGGGATATAATATTCATAGGTATGTTTTATTTAGTGTATAATCACCTCAATATATTAACTGAATTGTTCTTGTAAGCTTAGAATAAGTCGTTTTTATCTACATATGCTGTGGGTTGCCTTCCATGGAGTCCGCTTTGTTGAACTGCCATGTTTCATCAGTAGCCCAAAACAGACAAATTCTGCTGCCACTGTAGTTTCTCCCACACTTCACAGCCCATTCTCATCCCCAGGTTGCCAAATACAGATCGCCAGTGGTGTGCAGCTAATTCCAATCTGAAGATTCACTGCTAGATGCAACTAAATCCTATACACTGGTCCTTTAACAAAGGAGATAACTGATTTAAAATGCATCTTAAGCCATTCTCACTTCACTGCGCTGTAGTACTGTAGAGACAGCACCTACTGATTACAATCTAAGACTTTTTCATATATCTTCATTAGTCTCAGAAGATAACTGGTTCCACTGCAAATACATGATATTGCTTGACTGTTGCAATTAATCCATCTATAACTGCTTTATTGTTTTTGATTGTTAATTATCTTCTGATTGCAATTGTTGATTCATTTTGTCTTTGCTTTTGTCAGCTATAGCAAGCGAATTGCAGACATCAAGGAATGTCGTGAGCATGCTTTAGTCAACAGGTAAGACTGTCAAGAAACAAGGTTTTTACAACTTTTGTGTTATAAATACTTATTGATGTGTTTGAAATGAGCTTTGAGAACCAAATATCCATGTCCATTCCCTATGTTATTGTTAGTGGAGCTATGCACAGAGAGAGGAGACACTTTCTGAGAGGAGCGCTGAAGGAATTATTTAAAGTTCTGGAGGATGAACCTGGACTTCTGGGACCAAAGGTAGAAGTACAATAATGAGGATAAAAACTGTGCTTGAGGAATTTAAATAATTTCGTTATTACAAGTTGTCAGTCCAAAATGAAATTCTGGTCACATGTCTTAAAAAAGTGGTATCTTTGATCCAGCTTCCATCCTGCACACATCTTGGACTCTGGAGAATATTTTGATAGGAGGGGGGGGGATTCCTTTGAATGACCCTTCATTTCATAGTGATCATGACTTTTACCAATCTTAGCTGAGACTCTTTCCTAACATTCCTCTTTCTTCTCTGTTCTGTGTGCCAATCAAATCCCCAAGGCCCTGTTTGTCTTCATGGCTCTCTCATTTTCCCGTGACGAGGTCCTGTGGCTCGTCAGGCACTCTGAGAATATGCCAAAGATAAAGACGCCTGATGACTACATTGACAAGTAGGTCATAGGAGCAGAGGACATAAACCACTGTGTCATATTAGTGTGCAAAAATCTGGCAGCTAGCATGTTCTCCTTCACTGCAATGCCACTCTTTGAGATGTCTCTCAACAGTGCAGAAGCTATGTACAGGAGGTTTGAGCAGTGCAGTTATCGTTAAGTATGCAGAAGAGATTTTACAATGGCTTATTTGTACTAACATTAATTATGTAAGGTAATAGAAAGTAAATATTTTTGATATTAATTTGCTTGTTATGTTTTTTCCAGTCAAATGGCAGAGCTGCTGTTCTACATGGAGAAGTTAAGAGGTCTGATGAAAAAGTACAACCATGTAGTTCAGCGCTACCATGTCCAGTACTTGGCTCAGTTTGATGCCTTGGTGCTCAATGACACCATACAGGTACCTATAACATAGGTAGATAATATGAGCATGTGTGTTTGTGCTATACAGTAAAAGGTGCAAGATAAAATCCTGCTAAAATCCTGTTGTGTTCTCTAATGAACTGACGTGCAGAAAGTGGGTGAAAGGGGAAAACCAACTATTTTTTTTTATTACTGAATGTATCCCTTATCCTCCTTCTTCAGTATACATTTAGAAACCCTTTTTTCTCCTCTGCAGAACATTTATGTGTGTCCAGAAGAGGAGTCAGTTCTGATGAGTTCATTCGTCTCCAACCTGTCTGCTCTGTCAGTCAAACAAGGTTCTCACAACCAAATACTATATAATTAACTTAGCTTGTGTACACGCAATAATTTTTTCTATGTAAAAATATGAGGAATTTAAATTGAATAATGATGTATTCCATTTTTCTCTCTGCAGTGGAAAACAAAGAGGAGTTTGACTTCAGAGCACTTAGACTGGACTGGTTGAGATTACAGGTAGGCAGGTTTTTTGCAAGATATCAAATATCACCCAATATTCAATTATCATTGTAATACTTGGTGAATACCACCCTACAGTTTTCTTTATCTTTTGTTTTAGGCCTACACAAGTGTGAACAAGGCCCCTCTTCCAATAAAGGACTACACTGACTTAGCGAAGGTGATGAACATGATTCAGTTTCACACCAGGATGGTGGACAGTGTGGAAGAACTTCTGCAGGAGACATCTGAGGTGTCCATACTCTGGTCAGTGTCTTTTCTTCTCTTCTTTTCTCTTCTCTTCTCTTCTCTTCTTTTCCAAGGTTAAATTCTTTGTGTTGTTTCTCAGCTTTTACCCGCGTGTCTTTGAGAAGATGTTTTGCCAGAGCAGCGAGGAGATGACCATGAAGCGTTACCTCATGGCCTTCCCATTAGTCTGCACTCACTTCAGCCAGTGTGGGCACCCTATCTGCCCAGAAGAGGTCAGTGTTCAGTCATTTTCTGACCAAGCTATTAATCATCAGAAGCGGTGAATACACTGGTTTGATTCCTAGCACTTTTTGTCACCAGCTATATCATGAAAGCAACAAGTAATGTTCTCCATTCATGGCAACTTCTTTGACTTTATACTGCAACTGAGAAACAAGAGATATTCTAAGTAAGGATATACCCTCTGTTTTAAACACTTCCAATATAGTAAGCAGTAAGCTAAATGTAAGTAGGGAACCTATGAAAGAAAATATGATTTTCAATTTTCTGTGTGTATGTGTGTGTTCAGGGAGGCAATTCTCTGTGCCTTCATACATTCGTAACTGTGTCGTACGTATGTGCACACTCATACACATACTGCACTTCTTTGTGTGTGTAGATAGAGGCAATGGAGAAGAGGAGTCTGCGCCTGTGTGTGACCTTCCTGGAGCAGATAGCCAAGCTGACCAGCACTGTTGTGTTAGAGATATGCGCTGAGCAATGCAACCTCAATGACCAGGTGAAGTCTGAGTCTATTTTGTTAAAAACTAATTTTGTAGCACAGATTGATTCTGCCAAACTCCATATCCAAATATAATCATAGTAGTCACAGCTTGCCATCAGTGAGTTTAGCTGGAGGCAGAGGACAGACTTTGTAAAATGATAAGACAGGTCTAAAACTCTAGAGTTTATTAATGCAGTGTTGTTTCTCTAATCCCTTGAGGAAAATATGACCAAAGTGTTTACCTTTTAAATACTTCCAATGCAATTTCCCATGTTTGTCTTTGAGCATGTTACCCAATATCTGCTGGACTGAATTCTTCCTCCCTCTGTCTTTCTTCTCTTTCTTTCTCTCCTTCTTCTTCTCTGCATCCTCCCTTTTCACTTGATAACCCCTTAGTTGCAGCCCAAGCACTGTGCTGAGACCATCAGCGCAGCTCGCCATAGAAAGCAAAAGAAGCCTGTGCCAAAGAAAGGAGAGGTCCAGAAAGAGAAGCCAGGCGCTGAAAGCTTGAGGAAAGACCGGAGTGTCGTCACTAAGTCAGCTTTTCTTTTATTATCATCTTTTTTCTCTCTTTATCTCACTCTTCAGTAATTATACTGACTTGGCAGAAGTTTAGAAAAGTGAGTGTGATTAATATATCCCTGATTTCTGGAGAAATGCAGCATTAGGAACAGCACATGTTTAGGTCAAAGGGCAGTTAAATGAGCATTTCACAGTGTACAATTCTGATTTGCAAAGGTGAGAATTAGGCTAATGCAGTTCATGTTGTCAAAAAAATGTAATACCTGCTGACATTTTCAAATGATTTCCTTCACCCCATGACACCCGTTATCCCGAAGGCAGGATTAAAATGCTCTTGCCTGCAAGGCATTATTTTTTCTAAACTTTATTACCCTTCAAGTTGAATCAATCAGGATTGACTGGCACTAAACCAAGCTATTAAAATTTGAAACAAAACGCCTCAACATATTAAATGAACACTTTTACTAGCAGAACATTTTATGTTGGTGTTTTCATCGTTTTCATCATATTCTGTATATAGCTGCAGTTAGAAAGCTCACTAATTTAGTCTGAAATGTTGTAATTCTGTCTCTCTCTCACTCCTCTCAGTTTTCCTCCCTGCTGTCTCAGTTTGGAGATGTTTTACAATTCTCCAACATGTTTATTACCTTATTTGTCTGAGTTCCTAAAGACTTGCATCCTCTCTTCTCTCTCTCTTTCTCCCTCATCTCCTAGTGTGGACAAGATGCATCTGATGCTGACAGAGCTGTGCACCTGCTTCAGCCTCTGCAGTGACTTTATTGTCTTCGACCACATCATCGTTCCCACAGAGTTCCTCCTTTCTCATCTGGAGATACGCCTCTCTGAGTATGCTGTGTGGGGACGGGGGCATTATTATATTTGTCTGAATAATGAGTCCTAAAGGCGTATAAACAGTCCATGAGATGACAATTGCAATATTCTCTTCCTCTTTCATGTGGACCAGAATTCTTTTTTGCATATGTCACTTCCGCATCTCCACAATTACTGTCAGAAATATGCTGATTACTGACATGACAGCCTGCTTTCATTGTGAAAAGAACATTTTGTCCACCCAATATTGTTTAATCTGCCAGTGTGTAAATGTGCTATACAATTGCCTCAGTGTATTAATATATTTTATACTGCTAACTCATTGTGTGAATACTCGCATACATACTGTCCAGTAGGCTAACCAACATGCTGAACAGGGGCTGTGGAAAAGTTAAACCCACTGACCAGGATGTGACAGAGCACTTGGAAAAGCTCAAAAGGATCTCAAGCTGCATTTTCCCCAAACTGTCACTCATTTTCAGTTTGGCACACAGTCCTCCTTACAATTAGGGGGATCATTTGGAGCTTGTTGCTTGTGAAATGTCTCCTCCATCACTATAATGAACCCTGCTTTTACTATCTGATTCCTCTGTGTCAGGCTGTGCTGCACCCACTTAAAAATCTGAGAAGAGATCCATCATGTCACTCCCTTGCTCTGTGTCATTTCAGTGCTAACTGTTATTTAGATTAGGGATTGGTACCAGGGCAACCTAATGTTTCTGTGTATATGCTCTGCTTAGTCTCCCCGTCTTAGCTGATGATTATCTCCCCTGTCACCCTAAAATTAGTGCCCTTTGAATAGCAGCATGCTCCAGTGATTGGTCCTTCCATGAAAATTGTAAATACAGTCTAGTCGGGGAGAGAAAGAGAGAGAGTGAGGGGCCCTGACAATAAATAAATAAAATTGGAGTGAAGCCCTGAAGCAGTGAATGTGCTGACCTAATGAGAGTATAGTACCATGCCACCATGGCTCGTTTAACCAGTTTTAAGGTCCCATCTGTCCGCCCTCAGTCCACCCTGGCCTGGTGATAACTGACGTTGGTTAAATGTGTTTCTCCAGGATAATCGTGAGAATGGCCAATTACAATCAGACCACCCAGGAGATAGCCCGTCCCTCGGACCTCCTGACGAAGTTAAGAGCCTATACAGCCAGCTTGCACAGCCTCTCCGGCTACATCAATGTGGACGTCACCCGGCTGGTGAAGAGCGTCCTGCTGCAACAAACACAGCCGCTGGACTCACGTGGAGGGCCGACCATGACAACCCTCTACACAAACTGGTGTGTGTACTATATAGGTGTATCTAGTGTATGCCACATCCATTTAAAACACCTATATCCAAATATATATTCAATGACATGTAGACAACCATCATACTCAGAAAGGCACAGGAAGCATGCATGAATATAGCACAGCAGGTGGGGTACAAGGCCAAGTACATCCTCTCCTAGTTTTTCTATCTGCTTTGCTTCCTTTGCCTCCTTCAAACATCTTTCATGTAAAGGCTGATAAAGTTTTATTATATTTGTTTGTTATTTTCTGCACTCCAGGTACCTGGAGAGTCTCTTGCGTCAGGCCAGCAATTCCCTCATCGTCCACTGTCCTACGATGCACTGCTTTGTCAACCAGACTACTGACAACGACCCAAGTTTCAGAGCAGAGGAGTTCTCAGATATATCAGGTCAGCTCCAGAGTCTACAGTCGTTTAATCTGTAGCGTAAGTCAGTACGTCAATATAAACCCTAAGATACATCTCTCATGACATGGATGAATGCTCACAGCTCTGATAACAAAATATTATCACCTTTGCTGACAATGGAAAGGAGGGACAAATAATACGAAGCCCTCATTGCATGCTGCATCATAGGCTAAAGTAATTCAGATGACAGTCATCAGTGACATGCAGAGTTTAGTATCCATGGCGACAACTCTAACTTTTGGGAGAGGTTTACTATGAACTTTTCCATTTTGTACTCTAATTTCATGCATCTAAGCTCCTGCAACACCTTGCAACAGATTATTTTCTATGAGAATGTTTGCCTGACACGTGCCAGAAGAAATGTTTTCCACAAATTTCACTTTTTGCAGACACATGGTTTTACACTTGACAGAATCAAGAAGTTCCCCTCCACTCTAAGGTTCGACCAATCAAGGGCCCACAGATCCAAGAGATGACTCACTCTTTTCAAAAGGCACAACTTGGCAGGTCTCGTTCACTCCTGCGACACCACATGCAGAGGGAGAATTATTGCTCAAGAGGATGTGGAGCTTGTTATTGTGGGGGTGTGCGGTGTTTTCTTTCACACTGCCTGTCATGCAGTTTACTCTGACACTGCCTGGCTAATGTAAAGTTCAGTATTGCTTATCATCTCCCCCGCTCTTCTGTCCCTGCCTCATAACTATTCCAGCATCACTTGTCTCTCCTCCACATCACCTCCCTTCCTAACTCCATAATACCTTGTAGGAGCAGAAGATGTGGCTGTATTAAGGCTATAATCCTTCCACTACAGACATAAGCTCATGCACAAACGAGCAAAGATTATACACATCTACACTCAGAGACGTATTCATAAGGCATGCACACACAGTGCCTTGGAGACCACTGCACTTCAATAGACGCCCCCTCACAACGTCATCATCGTTGTCTATATTTACTCCTTAGCGAGGTATCTGCCTGCCTCACAGTGACTCACTTGCCCATCCATTAACCACCTCCAATTTTAACCACACACATTCTTATCTATCCATATTTAGGAGATGTTGAGCTAAGTGAAATCTAATAGCTGCAGTGGTCTCTCTTTCATTGATTCAGCTACAATCACAGATTTCGATTTAATCAGTGTCCTTTAGTATTTTTAGATAGATAGAGAGATAGAGAGAAGCTCTGTATCAGATTAATGTAGAAACACCACACTGGAAACAAACATCTCCACATGAGCCTGGTTCTTGTTATGCATTTTTGTAAACATGCTTGGCTGCTTGACATCAACTTCAATTTAAGCTTCTGTTGATCCCTCGTCCAATCATGATTCTTAAATTATTCATATCACCTTCTGAACAGAGTTACAGGCCCTGGCGGAGCTAATTGGTCCATATGGCCTGAAGTTTCTGAGTGAGAACCTGATGTGGCACATCACCTCTCAAATCAGTGAGCTGAAGGTACAGTATGAAGCAAAGGACGCAGATCAGTGGCCTAATGAATTATCTGTAGGCTTTGAAAACTGATTTGTATGTAGTGGGGAAACTTAACTGCACTACAAAGGCATAGTAACATCAGAAGCATAGACTGTATAATTGAAAGATGGATGAAGTCTCTGTGACGTCACCCACTGGGACCAAAACCGTCTTTTGTACTTCCATGTTGGCTTCATTTGCCAGCCATGGAGGTTGCAGTTTGATCAGACACAGTGTAGTTGAGGAAAAAAAGATGTAATACAATCATTTTACACGCTTATTCCAACCAGCTAGCCTTTACGTTAGCTCTCTGGCATACAAATGGCAAAGCCAGAGTGCGCACAAAGTTATTCATTATACATTTCTTCATACATTATGAAATTGTATACATAATATATTTATATAAGTATAACAATCTGTGTCAAAACATTTCAGCAGTTACGGTATAGTCAAATCTGTGAGTGCACTAAAGCATATGAATATTTCCTTCACTAGAAGATACATTCTAGTGAAGAAAATAAATTAGAATGACTTTATTCCTTTTCCTCATTTAGCAGGGAAATGGGTGCATGTAGAAGCATTATTGTGCTTCAGTTACCAGATACCAGTTGATCCTCACATACAGAAAACCAGTTAGTAGTGCTGTACTGTGTCAGACTCCCCACTTTGACACCTATGATTGAAGAGGAAGAGGAGCTGGAGCTCTGAACTTACTGAGAGACAGATCTGTCACAGCTATGACCTCTCTCCATTATATCTCCCACCTGAAGGGGTGTTTGTCACTTATTTCACTTCCTTCTCTTATGTTAGAAACTGGTGATTGAGAATATGGACGTCCTGGTACAGATGAAGAACAACTTTGATAAGCCAGAGGAAATGGCCAATCTTAAAAAGAGGCTGACAGGTGAGAAATCGAGAGGGGGAAGGAGGAGATAGGAGGAGGAGGTGAAGGAAGAGGTAATGGATTGAAAGAAAAAAAATTTATAAAAGGTTCCGAGAAAGGCAGGCAGGAGGAGAAAAAGGAACATGACGACATTAAAAAGAGGAGCAATAACAAGAAAACAGAGCATACATGAATCACATTCGAAGCAGAAGTGATTATCCTTTCTATACTGATTGACATATCTTGAGTTTGCAAGCAGGACCGTGTTCTTTGTACACCACATTTTAACTGTCGGCTAACATGACTTTAGTCTTCTAAAATGATCTTATTAATTCAATACATCAAACATGTTTTTTGAACACTTATGAGGATTGGATAAGCTATCCTGAATATACCATATGTGGACTTCTGTAAGATTTTTAATATAGAGACAACCATGAAATTGAGTTAAAGGTCCAGTGTGTAATATTATGGAGGATCTATTGGCAGAAATGGAATATAATATGCATAACTATGTTTTCATTAGTGTATAATCACTTGAAAATCTTTGTATTTTTGTTACCTTAGAGTGAGCCATTTATATCTACAGACGCCGCAGGTCACATTCCATTTTAAATTGCCATAGTAGCCTAGAATGGACAAACCAAACACAGGCTCTAAATAGGGTTGTTCTGTGGTTTTTTGTACGTTTTCGTGGCCACCGTAGTTTCTCCTTCGCAACTTAGAAAATGATGAAGTTGCAGTCTGCAACTACACCACTAGATGCCACTAACTCCTACTGACTGGTCCTTTAAATACATACTAATATTGAGATGTTGTCAAAAAGATCTGATGCAGTTACAGTTTTCTATTTAATCATTAGCAAAAGTGTGCTGACGGGGCAGAGCCTGAAGCGTGTGTTGAATTATTGCTAATAATTTAATAAAAAGAATGATGAAGAAGCACAATTTAGCGTACTTATATGCAAAGACTAAATTCAGCAGTACATTAACATTTATATTTTATAAATCTCTCTACAAAGCTCATAAAAAGTAATAATAAGAATTTATAATCTTATTACTTTGCCAACATTTCCTAGAACGATACTCTTGTTTTCTTAGCACCCAAAGTATCAGAAAGTAATTGAAGTGCAAATAACCAGGTGAGCTGTCAGACACTTAAGAATGATAATATTATTTTCCCAGTGATACGCAACTAGTCACACATTCACTCACAGTGTTGTACTAAAGGACACTGCTTTACATACAACAGCGAGCCTCTGATCTGTTTCATATGCACTTCAAGGTGGAGAGAACGTGCTGAAGAGGATGACCATCATCGGGGTGATCCTGTCCTTCAGATCAATGGCACAGGACTGCCTGAAAGACGTAATGGCCAATAAGATTTGATGATAATATAAAACTCTTAGATATTTGATATTTGATAAGTGTTTGTAATACAGTGTAGGTACAACAGACAAGATAATGTGATACTTTATAAATTAGGACAATTAAAATTAAGAGTTCATTCATTCTTGCCCTTGGGAATAGTGTTTGTTTTAGAAATATCTCTAGGTTCACTTACAAACTTACTCTTCGAGTTATATACGACCATCAGTTGTTATATGACTGAAGTTCCATACAGCTGAAAACTCTGGAAAAAATCTAGTAAGTGGACCTTGAGTTATGATTTTCTATCTTTTTGGGTGAAAGTTGAAGCTAGTTTTAGTTTATTAAAAGAAACAACGACAATGGGAATCACAGATTATTGTCTGATCAACCTTATTTCTAATCGGACACATTATTATCCTGCAGTGTTCCTTTTTATCCCCAGTCTCAATATTTAAAACAACAAAACCATTCAATGAAGAATGCAACCAAAAGTGTACAGATATAAATAAATAAACATTACAGGTGAATTATGGTTCCATGTGTTCCTAATCTCATATTATATATAGCTAGAAGAAAACGGCCCTTGACCACTTGACATATGAAGGTCTTTCCTTTATTATGTATGATCTCCGTAATATTGTGTCATATCTAGATCCTGCTGAAGCATTGCCCATATCTAATGGGGCCCATCGAGTGCCTGAGAGACTTCATCTCCCCTGAAGATGACATCAAGGTAAAACACAGCTTTTATACCACTCTATGCACTGTAAAAAATGCATCTATGTGTTGAAATCCCACAGAGGGATTTAAGTTTCCCTGTATATCCATCATCCCATCACAGTTTATCAACCGCATATTAAGAGTTTATTTTCACAGGGACAACTTATTGTGGGAGAATTTAGGTTGATAGCATATTACTGTATTTACATTAATCCAAATGTATTTACATTTGATACTTTGGGGAATTGACTGATTGCCATGTTAGGTTAAGAATGCCCAATATACTGTAGCACAATGTGTGGCAGAATGTAATCTATTTAAATAATAGACAACAGTGCACCAGTAGATCTGAGTGGGAGAGTTGCAACACATTTTTTATATTCTCTAGTACCAACCAAATTAAATTCCTTATCTCCCTCTGGAGCAATCTGTGCGACTGTGACTCATGAACTCCCCCTCCCTTACTTACGTCTGGCCTCTGAGTGAGGCATGACAGCCGTGCCACAACCGGGGCCAGGATAACCCCAAAGACGTCAGCAGCCCCCTCATGCCTCCGTGAGAGAGACTCTGATCGCTGCTGCAGCTCTGCACTCTAAACCACATCAGTGGAAACATTCTGCCCAGACAGGCCAGCCATGCATGAAACTAGAAATAGGGCAAGATCAAAACCTTTGTGTCAAGACAAAGACACCCACCACTGATTTAGTGTCACTCCTTAGAGAATATAAAGTATGTTACTACATACTAGTGTAGATCAGCACCCTGCTGGCTGTGTTTTCATGGTGTTTCTCAGCATGGGGCAATACGATGCAACAAAATGAAAATTTAAATGGTGCATTAAATTTAAATTTCACTTCATGTCTGCATTATGCAACTGCCTGTTTTAGCTGCACTTCCTTTCATCCTTTTTGATCTTACAGGTGACTCTAAGCATTTTTGAGCTGGCTTCTGCTGCAGGGTACACATGCGATATTGATCCAACCCTCGTCACAGCTATTGCCAATATGCAGACAGGTAACACTAAAGCTATTAGTGCCACTTCTGTAGACAGCGTGCTCTAATGGCTTAGTTGTCAGGAAAAGAGGTTGTTCTCTCATCCTTTTAATGTTTCCTTTTTAGATAACACGTCAGTTGATGAGGAGTACAAGCTGTCCTGTTTGCTGCTGGCCTACATCGCTGTGTCCCTGCCTACCCTGGCCCTGGACCCCAACTCTCTCTATAGCCGGGAGCATGGAGGTGCATATTCATTCATTCATTTCCATCTGCTACAAACTGCTTGACAGTAATTAGTCTCCAGACAGCCCTCTACCAAATACTAATCACTACTTCTTCCAGCCATTACTGACCAGCTGCTGATAGTGTCTAAAAAAGGTGCTCCACCCTGAAACACAAGGCTTATTAGCATCTCTGTGTATCATACTTTCCATTCTGACTGACTTGGTCCAAAGCAAAGTATGTTAGTTAATGAGAAACACGTTTCTGTTGAGAGACTTTTGTTTACAGATAACTTCGGCTGACGTGCATTGATACAGTTACTCTTGGCATGTGGCCCTGCTGACCCTAACCGCTTGGCTCCGAGCCTGGACGACAACATTAAGAGCAGCAAATAGCCAAGATTTTTATCAAAGCACAGGGTGGCGTTAGTCTCAGATTATTTTCTTTGTCTCTATTTTCCATTGGCATACTTCTGAAATAGATTTACCCTGTGAGCAGTTACGGATCATTAAGTAAATTTTTTCTAATTGTCGGATAACAGAAACATCCTCTCTGTGGCTAAAGTTACAGGACATGTTATTCTATTATTTCTATCTTTCAGTGTTGAATTTTGTGTTTTTATCTTCTCAGGCCACAACAACAACATCCACTGTTTAGCTACGGCTATCAACCAGCTGGCTGCTGCCATGTTCACTGTTCAGAACAAGAATATTGCGCAGCAGCTTAAAGAGTTTCTCCTGGTGAGTGGATTTTTATTAAGTTTCTGACCATTTCAATTTAAAAAAGGTAAATGAATATAATGGTTACAAGATGAATCTACTTTAATATTATGTTTTATATTTCAGACTTTTATCTAACCTTTTTTTCAGTTAAGTTTTACCTCTTCAGGCCTCTAAAAACTGAACAAGAAAGCCTTAGAAGAGAAAATCACTCTCAGTTGAACTGTGCTGATGAGGGGTCTAAGGTAGACAAGCAAAAAGGTTGGGGAGCACTGATTTAATAAATAGCTTAACAGAAAACATGATGATTGTGGCAGGATACAAAGAAAAAGTCATAAATGCAATAGGCATATGACGAGGGATAAGTGGTTTCCTGGACACACTACTCTGACAATATTTCACTTAAAGAGCTTTCTCAAGACTCTGCCAACCTTTGCCCCACTTGAGGTCGAGTCCACCAGTGTAAAAACGTTCCAGTTGTTTGATTTGCCTTTTTCTAACTTTGTGTTATTCCACAGATGGCCTCCTCCACTCTGCTTCAGTTGGGACAAAATGTGGAAAGAATGGAGAGCAAAAACCGAGAGTCCATCTACCTGCTCCTACACATGGTAGGTTTGCCAGTACAATTATAATTGTGTATTTTCAAATTTACAAAAAGCCCTAAGTAGGTTTATAAATTGCCTGCTGGAAAAACATTTTACCCCTCATTAACTGAGATTTTTCTCTTTACAAGAAGCCATCACGCCTGCAGTGTCTCTATAATGGCTTATTCCTTATCTTTAAAGCACTACTAAATGAATGATTAACAATTAAGTCATTAAGGACATCTTATAAACCATTTATTATAATGGCATACTTTAAAGTGGATACTACATTTAAATAAAGTAAGAAGAGAATAAATGGTATTAATGTTATGAAATCCACAAAATATATTAAAGTAATTTTGTGTCATAGAAAATGATTGTCATGCAAATATAAGACTGGTGTTATATATTTTAATGGGATTTGTTGACAGTAAGAAAAACACAGAATAACTTCAGTTTTATCCTTTCAACATTGATTCATTCAGATTGTGGAGGAATCTCCGTTCTTGAGTCAAGACATGCTGGAGAGCTGCTTTCCGTATGTTCTGCTCCGAAATGCCTACAGAGAGGTGTACAGGTCCTTCATCGTCACTCTGGGCTGACCGCATTGTTAAATACTTTTAATTTAACCTTTATTTATCCAAGAGACTATTGATGAGCACACATGTTTTATTTTCATTAGTATTATCCCAGTTAGTGTTGATAATGCTTCCTGTGAGTCAGCTCTTACTGTACCCACATTACATTTGACAAACTGTAGACTTGCTTTTATAGTCTTATCTGCCAGCAATATAGTGTAGATTTATCACTGCTGTATTAGCCAATTTCAGCTTGAATAATTCAAATATAAATCAGGTATATTCTCTAACATTCTTTTCATATTTTACACATCAGTGCCAGACACCATAAGCGCCAAGACAGAAACAAGTGTTTTTAAATATGTTTAGAATCTAACCACATTTATTAATATTTTTAATATTAAATTTACTGTATTAATAGTTGGTGTAAAACATTTTCTACTAATAAAGATGATAACAAAAAACTATTTGTTTTCTTTTTGGTCTGTATTCAACAAGTGTTCCTCATCTATTTCCAATCTGTCCTTCACCCTGAATACCCTCCCATCCTTCCTCCCTGGATGAGAGTCTTGTCCTCTTCATTTTTCATGTTCAATTTAAATGATGCACTCCAGTTTTGCAGAACTGAAAGTGCTTGTTGCTAATTTTAGATGCCCCTTTAATGGTTTTATTTTGCAACCAGCACTGTCCTTCTCCCTTTTACTTCTCTCCCTCCCTCCCATCTCACCCTATTCTGCAGCTACATCCGTTTGGTTGCCACACTGGAGATATGGACGTTCACATCCGTTTACGTACTCTGTGTGTGTCTGTGTGTGTGTGTGCATGTGTGAAGGGACCCATCCTTCTCAGAAGAGCGCAAGAGGTTCAATTCCCAGTACAGGCAACACTTACGTGAATACACGGATGAGCATTCATGTGTGAACAAATGACATATCCTAAAAACAGAACAGAACAAATTACATCCAAAGTCACAAACAAAAT
This sequence comes from Dicentrarchus labrax, assembly GCF_905237075.1. NCBI lineage: Eukaryota > Metazoa > Chordata > Actinopteri > Moronidae > Dicentrarchus > Dicentrarchus labrax. The sequence goes on along the minus strand of NW_026136711.1, from coordinate 24,442,514 downwards.
TAAATAAAAAATTAAACTGTATGAGTGAGGGTGCATGTATTCGTTGTTTTTGCATTTATAAAAGGTTAAAGTCCCACAGACTAAAAAAACCCTGGATATTTAAGTATATAATGTGCCACTGGGGGGAAAATGAATTATGGCCAATAATAGACAAAACTACAAAAATAAGATCCAATGTGTAAAAATTTTTTCTTTTATATATTATTTCTGTTATGTGCCGAGGGAACAGCCAGATATCAGTTGAGAGGTTTGCTCATCCTTATTTCATCATGCTTCCCATTAGGCATCAACAAGCCGCACCTTTCTTGTGAGAGCCTTTCATTTCTTCTTACTGTTAAAGATTTCATTGGAGTTTTTCCTTTCCTTCTTACTATTTAGAATTTATTAGCAGTATATTGACATTTCATAAATGGTTTATAACACACCAGGAGGCAGTTGTAAGCAAATATAAGTGTGTATACGCCTCCTGTGGGCACCCATAAGTGGAGGCTGGAGTATAAACAGATAATGAATGGCAATATAGTAAAACACAGTTGTAATAATATAAACTATGTCTTTATAGGGTAATAAGGGTTATAAGTGTTGATAAATACTGAACATTAACAAATTCTTAAAATGTCCATATACATGCCTACAACTACACTGTAGTGTAGCCACGTAATATAAGTAATATTAATATTAGTAATAATAACAATGATATCATATGTGTCTGTTGTGAACTATTCCCTTGCAACTCCACAGTGGATTCTGTCCCGAGACACTGAGGACAGTTAATGGTGGAAACTCTGGTCCTGATATAAAGACTCTCTGCCGATTGTGTTGGTGACACAGAGCCTCTCCTGGCTGACACTGAGGATTACGCACACACACTCACACATATTGTACACACACTGCAAAATACAGTATACATACAATACTAGCTGTATCTGAGAGTGTAAACACAGAGCAGCACAGATTAACATAAACTACCGCTCTATATACACACATTCAAACACAAGACAATCACACATGCTGGATTTATTGTAACACAGTCAGACACAAGCTAATTCTGTATCTCTTTAACGCTTTCAGTCACACACATGGTCTTCAGCAGCGTCCAGAGGTCATGACACCAACTTGCAAGATACACAAAGCAGCTGATAGACATCTAAGTCTTGTGACATGGAGGACCACACTGGAACGGTAAGACTGCCTTTCATGTTTTATTTTTCTTACTGTTCTTGCATTAATTTACTTACATAAAAGAATTATAATTTCTGTAAATCTGCTGGTTGGACAGTTTTCAGTAACATTCTCAGGTTGCTTTCGGCCAAGAAGATGCAGGATCAATGATAATAGATTTTTTCTGTCAAATTACAAAAAACAAACAAAAAAGAAATACAGATTTTCTCATTGATTTTACTGTTTATATGTGTGGATTTATGATTTAGAAGAGAAATAAAACAGTGTACACTGCATATTATTTAAACTTCACTCAAATTACAGAAAAAAAATCTAATTTTGCCATATGCACATATGCTTCGGTTTTATTTGTCCAGGTTTTTAGGACTGTTTGAGATTTCTGTCGTCATTCCAGTAAGGAGATGAACTGAACTGTAAAGAGATGAACTTGCACTTAAGCTAATGTAGTAAGTTTGCAACATGCTCATAATAACAATGCTAACATGCTGATATTTTACATGTGTAAATCTTTGTTTTAGCATCTTAGTATGACAAGCAAAATTGTGAAATGTGCCTTTAAGAGACTGTGTTGCCTAGGTATGACAGAAGCATGATAAGGCTGAAGAGTTAGTAATAAAGACTATTGTTAAAACCACAGAATCGTCGTCTGTGGTTTCCGTCTTTTTCCAATCTCTTGAAGCATTAGCTCAACCAAGAAACACAGACCCAAACTGTTACATCAGCAAGGAATTTGGTAACAAACTATTTGCTAAAACACTATGGCACTAGTTTTGAAGGTGTTTCATCATAAACTAAAGTACTGGAAAAATAAAAAAATAATAACATTTCAACCTGATGATGGTGCTTGATTAAAATATTATTCATCCTGAGGTGGACATGAACTTCTGGACCAAATTGCATGGCAATCCATCCAGTAGCTGTTTAAACATTTCACTTAAAAACACAAATGTCCACCTCATGGGGTGCTACAGGGAGGGTCATTATCCTCTGGGGACTATGAATTTCTGAACAAACCTGTGTGGTCAATCCATCCAATAGTTTTTGAGCTAAAAGAGAAAAATAACTCCAAAAAAACATACATGAGCCACACTGTTGCACTGGGTGACATGTTCTTCTGTATGTTTAATACTATAGTTTAGTGGACAAAATGTGTATAAATCTGCGGCTGAAAATAGCTACACTAGCCAGCTTTTTTAGGAGATTACTTCTGCTTCTTTAAAAAAAAAAAAGATAAATAAAAATGAAGAGATTATTTATTAATATCTATCCTAAATTTTATGCCGATAAAAAAAAAGGTCAGTGGATCATCAAAGTCAGTAAGATTCATTCTCCAGGGAACTATGAAAGTCTGTACAAGATTTCACGGCAATACATCCAGTAGTGTTTGAGATATTTGAGTCCCAGCCAAAGTGGTGGACTGACTGACTGACCGTCATTGCCGTCCCTAGAACCACAACAGTATCTTTGTTACGCCATGACACGCTGTTGATAATGTTGAGTGACTATTTCTTTGGTAAAAGGTAGTTCCAATGAAAGCTGATATAGAATAGAAAGAGAGATTATACTGAGTGTTTAAGTGTGATTTTTCATTACACCAAAACAAAATTCCATGTGGATTTGTACTGGGGTGGTGGCAGAAAACTTATAAAATAAACAGAAGAAACCAAGACTATTTGCACAGCTAAGTATCCTACCATATGAAGTGACATAATATTCTTTTCAGAATTGGGATGAACCAAGACTTTAATCAAATCCAGATGGTTGATTGCATGTGAGGTTCATCCCAGAGACCAGATAAACTTGTTATAATAAAACATTTACCCTTTGAGATCTGTAGTCAAAAACCCTTTGACTTGGATTTGATTCCGCTGTTGTAAAAACAAAAATGACCACTGTCTGCGTCCCTCAGCACCCTCTGTCTCTTCAACATCTAGTTCCCATGCAGAGACACGCAACATTTAGATGTGATTTATGGTGCCACAAAGTCAGAGATCTCCCTCTGAAGTGTAGAGCTTGTGAGTAATAATTGGCTTAGGTCTCTGAGTGGACAGAAAGAGATCAGAGGGTGTACGTTCGTCATCATCAGAGGGAGACTGAGAGGATAACGGATGAATGGAGGAAAAACAAAACAGTGTGAAGCAAAAGGCTGGCAAGCACACAAAGGGAAGTTTTTTAAGGGTTTAAGTGACACTAGATTCAAGAATTGCTCCTCTGTAGGCCTTAATTTACATTTTTAATTGACATCACAGTATGAATACGAATCATTCTCTGGCATTCCCATGTGTTGATTCTCTTTCTCCTCCACATTAAACATTGCATTTGGTGAATACAAACCAGCTCAAAGTGACAAAGTAGATGGAGAATTAGACGTTGTCATGTTACTTGTCTTCATTTTTGCAATACGTTGTGCCATGTCAAAGAGCATGGGAGCATGAGAGTCAGTCTGACCCAGCAGTCAAAGCAGGACAAGCAAGGAGGGAGGCAGGCTGCAGGCAGGGGCTTTCCCAAGCCACGTTGTAGTGCAGCTCTCACAATACTCTATAAATAAAGACTAGTAATGAATTTAGTACCTTAGAACTGTAAAAGTGTTTAGGGATGACATTCATTGTCTTGTCTGATCTTGTAGGTATGTGTGCTTTCCTTTTTTGGTGTTTCAATGGACACAAACATTTTTTTTTTTTTTTGCCAGACATACTCTCTTTACTACTTAGAAAACAGCAGACATTTATTTTTATTTTTCTTTGCATGTTGAGTTTTGTGGACAATAATCTTCAGCAAAAACAGCAGTGAAATAAGATGCAACCTGTGAAAGCAGTCAAAGAAATATTATTTTAACTCTAAGAGTGCATGTGGTTTTGCCTATCACATTTCACACGGCAATATCGAGAACAGCAGTTAACCTATTGGGCTGTTGTGGGTGGTTTTCGAGGACAAGCTTTGTTTATGTATTTTGGTTTTGGTGACTCTGGTGGGTTTCAGTGAAAGACTCTCTGTGTAGTTCCCTAATTTGCGGCTGCGTTGGAAAATTCTCATTTGGGATTTGAGTACACATGGCTTGAAAGCCTCGCAGTCAACACTTCATCAGTGAGTGAGGTCAACTCACTCACACTTCACACAACGGGTGTACACATATACACAAACACTCACTCGCTCACTCACACACACACACACACACACACACACACACACACACACACACACACACACACACACACTGACACAGTTTGGGCCTGCTTAACCAATCAGAGTGAAGTAGAGTAGGTCCCCCCAGAAGTGGGTGGGAGAGCTGTTGAACAGAAGTCTGTCTCAGGACACACAAAGTTTGCGTTGGTGGTTTGGAGAACTTTTCTGCTTACTACTTCTCTGCAATAATTTTCCTTGTTCATCCTGTTATTGTTTTTTTATTGAACTCTGGGGTCCATTTGTGCACAGCTTGAGTGTGGAATGGCTGAACTGGTGCGAATTCGTAAGAAACGGCTGCAGATCCCCATCTCTAGGTAAGACAGGTGGTTAAGATTAGTACAGATTATATCAAAGCTGATCTATCTACAAGTTCAGCCTTTCCGTAAATACGGCTGAAGGACTTTACCAAACAGGCTACATCTTTAAAATGAACATGATTCATTGTTTGGTGCAGTAAGGCTGTCTGGATCATATTTTGATGTAGGAGTTTTCTTGTTTTGCAGCAATGGAAAAATGTGAGTCAAAGGTACACCCTGTACAGCACAGAGATTATGAGAGATACCACAGCAGCCCTCAGTGGATCTTTTGACACATTTTTTATCTGCAAACCTTGATCAGTGCAAAAGAAAGAATGAGAAGTTTATCCCTACATTTAAACGTATCCATTTAAAAGATAGTTCTTCCGCTTATCTTTGATATGCATGAGAATTTATTATATTTAATATTTCATGCATTCATCAAGATTTCCCCCGACTTAGCAGCTTGTGAAACCAAACACTTGCCACTCCAAGTGGTTGTGTGAACACTCATCTTACTCAAGCTTTAGCTGTGGGAGGAAAATGTGCTGCAGAGGTGATGGGTCATGTGGTTTTGTTTTGGTTAACACATTGAAGTATTAATGCCTGCAGAGTTCACAGCTTGAAATCTTGTTGGGTGTTTTTAGGTTATTTTTTGCCAAAGAGACACACATTGTCTTTACTCTATTTGCATGGTAGTTGTATAGGTAAGAGATATGACCTGATGTGCATTTAAGTTTTTGTTTTATTCCAAAACCTGGACTCAAAAATAAATGTTTAAGATTTGTGCTGACAAAGCTGATACCATTCAAACTCTTCTATGCTGTGCTAATATGCACCTAGTAAGGATGACACTATGCAGTGTGTAGATTCGACAAAGTCTAAGCCAAAGGAAGATTTGTCATTTCTTTCTATAAACAAAGTTTCACGAGTGCACTTGACGAGTAATTTCCTGTAAACGTCCTGTCAGAGGCTCTTCTACTGCAAACAGTTGAAACAAAAAAGACTGTGTTATCACGAAAGATTACTTGAGATTGGAAGTGAGCGGTGGCATTCAGATGCATGCTATTTTTATGACTCAACAGCTTTTGGAAGCCCTTGCCAGCGTGATAAACACTTGAAAAGCTGTGAGCATCTCTTCCCCAGGAGTTGGCTCCATGGCGTGGCCTGGCTCAGTTTGAACACAATCATTCTGGTCACGGCACCGTGCGGGCAGCCCACCAAAATGTCTTGGAGGAATTATCTGTGGTTTAAATGTGTTATCAAATCAAATAAATCTCTCTTTCAAATGGACCCAGGGAAAATAAAGTCCAATTGAAGTAGAAAGATTCAAGTTCTATCGGAACTTTATTATGATATGAAAGCTTTTGGATTTATTACTGAGATGAGATTACATTAACACACTGCATGTGACATGTGCTCCAAGCATTTGCTTTTTATTACACTGCAGGAGATTAACGCATTTCCACCAGCTCTCTATTATAATTTGATTAAAAGTTTCAAAACCAAGAATGAGCAACATGTTCTCAGACAAGATCAGAATGGGGCCAACCCAAAAACATATTTTTTTTTAAGGAGCCCACTTTGACAAAATGTGGGGTTACATAAGACCTCAACCATGGGAAGTTTTCCTCTCATGGAAAATTTGGCACTGATGATGCCCTTTTGCCACTGGCTTTCTTTGGACAGCTTGGCATTTAAATCACTTTGAAATGAACTCCTTCCTTTCATGAGGATTTCTCAACCTGCTGTTAGAGCACCTCTCGGACCTTGTTTCATTCGCTCAAGACAAGTGCTGTCAATTTATAGAACTGTGCCTAAAAAACTTGTATCACACAAAGTCCCCATTATGTTCAAAATGACCTTTATTCTGGAGCTATAACTTTTATTGCTGTACCCAGTATGATTTAATGTGGAGACTGATGCCAAACTGCTTTAACTGTTTTCACACCCACTATTACCTCTCTGTGATTGTTGTTTTGAGATGAAACAGCAGTTCCTGTACTTTAAAAAAGAACATCTACCATTTTATTTTGTTGTGATCACATCCAAATAAATGATTGTGTTTCCTGTCAGGTTGAGGAGCATGCTGAAGCAGCTAGAGGAGAAAGATGTCGACTTTGAAGAAATCAAAAAGAATCTGGATTACACTGCGTCGTTACTGGAGGCAGTTTACCTCGATGGAACAAGGTAGAATTTTCTGCTGAGTTAACTTTTTAAACAGTTTCTTGCTTTTAACTTTCAGAGTAAGGACAAAACCAACCAAAACAAATCCTTGTGATTGTATGGGGCGCTACAGGGTTCAAAAAGACAAGATTAGAACTAATATCAATCCATTTCTGTATTTATTCACACTTATCATTTGCATTGTGACAAGGAGATGGGGGCCTATTCCACTGGTCAAGAAATGGTGTAGTCTTGAGGCTAACACATAGACAACCATTCACACTCACATTCATACCTACAGGCAATTAAGAATCAGAATCAACCTAGCCTACATGTCTTTGGACTGTGGGAGGAAACTGGAGTGATCAGAGGAGACCCCCGTAGGTGACACACACTTTTTTTTTCTTAAAAAAAAAAATATATATATATATTTACTGAATAATAAAAGCAATTATGGGATGCTTTTCATAGCATGTTCTGATCTGAGCATTTGGACCTGAAATAAATTGGTCTGTTACCCGGAAAGTTGGTTCCCAGCTGGAACCATTAAATAGCAGGTTTTCCATTGGAACCAAAGTGTGTTTCCTTTCTAAAGGTTGTTGTGCATTGTGCAACGGCCACTGTTGATGACGCATCGTGGATAACAATGGCTCCACTCAAAACTGGTGGAAATGCGGGCTGGTTTGCTTGATAGCAACAAGGCTCCAAGAATCCTGAACCGAACTGGTTCAAGAACCAGAGCGAATTTGTTGGAAAAACAATGACACTGATAATCAGGTGCCAAGGCCAACTAGAATAAGTCACTTGATGAATTTCAAGAAAAACTGCCCTTGTGAACTGAAATTGTTCTGCTGTTTAGCTAATGTTTTGGAAGAAATTGTCATTCATATGATGATTAGTCTGGCTTGCAGGAAGTAGGCTGTTGGTATAAGTCAGTCGACATTCTCTTCCAACACTATTTTACAAGGGCATCGTTGTTGCCGTGCTACATTGTGAGTTTAGCGCCGCCAAACATGATTGCGATTGGTTTAAAAAAATAACAAGCCATAGTTTTTTTTACCCCTATAACAGAATGATAATGGGTTCAGCCAGGCCATTTTAAAATGCAGTGCAGATATGATGATCAATCTGGTCATATACAGCTTCTTCAGGTTCCAGCTCTGTATCTTAAGAGATAAACAGAGAATTGTAGAACTCCTTACCTGTATACTTCCCTGATTATTGTTTTTTAATGTTTTTTTTTTCACTTTAAAAATCACTGGACCTCAGTTATACCCCCACTGCATGGCATAGTTTTATGATGACCTCTGGTTAACTGCCATCATACAGAGACATTTTCCACATACCGCATTAAAACAAAATTACTCCCTCATTCTCTTAATCACTTCCATCATAGTTTACTCAGCACTAAATAGAAATTTCCGACACTTATGAATAACTGTCATTTAAAACTATAATATGTGATGCATTGCATTGTGGTATTGTTGGCAGAAAGTACTGCACATGCCATGTCATTCTACAATGGGTGGGTGCACATATTTACACCACAGTAAATGTAGTGCATTCGTAAACAGGGAGTTATTTTGGACAGCAACTTATCCTATACTGCTTAAATCAAGTATTTGTCAGTGTTAATAATCGCTGTATGTGCCTATGTGTCTCTCTCAGGCAGTGTCTGGAGTCCGAGGACGACCTTCAGCAGCTGCAGTCAGACGGCGTGCCTTCAGAGGTCACTGATTGGCTGGCGTCCACCTTTACCCAGAGGGTTCGAAAGCCTGTACGACGCTCAGATGAGAAGCCCAAGTTTCGCAGCATTGTGCATGCAGTGCAGGCTGGGATATTTGTGGAGAGGTAAAATAACACGTATTAAATGTATCTCTATTTAATTCATTTGGACAGTTACTCAGCGACGCCTGTATGTTTCGTCAGGATGTCTGATTCTTGTCTGTAACAATGTCACTGCTGCAGAAAAAAAAAGCAAATCACAGAGATATATGTTTTATTTATGAGACTTAAATACAATAAAAAAAGGAAACGATCATCTCATACTATAAAATTCTCATTGTAAATGAATGATTCCCACATCTGTACTATAACTCTAATATAACCTAATACATTGTTGTTACAATCACAGCCACAGAAAACACAGACAGCTGTACTGCACTGTGAAACATTAGCCTCCTTTTCTCTTTAAAACATCCTTCCAAAAGGGACAGGGACTTTGGAGGATTTATATAAACAGCTCCTGAGACGAGTTCACTGCACAGTGTCAACATCTGAACTTTAACTGAACTCAACATAAACATTGCATTATTCCAGGATGTTCAAGAGGGCCTACACGGCAGCCATGCCAGACCAACCTGCGGTGGTCGTAAACTGCCTCAGGGTAAGACCCCACTAATCATAAATCTCACTGTGCGTCGTGTGTTAGTGCAATAAATCAGACATCACAAAAGAGATCATATACACACACCACAAGTATGCATCAATAACGCAGTCACTTTGCTCTCCTTCTCCTCAGGATGTTGACCGCTGGAGCTTTGACGTGTTTGCTCTGAACTCGGCCAGCTCCGATCATGCGTTACAAACTCTGTTTTTTGAGCTGATCACCAGATATGGGCTCAACAGCCGTTTTAAGGTCTTTTATCTTTGGCTTTTATTGCACAGTATATATAATGCATTCCCTATACAATATGTTATCATAGAAATGCAATAATGTCAGCTTTCTGGATAAAAAATCTTATAGTAATAAGATAATTACTACCCTTGGCTCTACTTTTGTGAGAAATGTGTGTTGTAATTGCAGATATAATCAGGCATATGGGTTTATTATTATATTTCTGGTGTGTGAAGAAAAAATGAGTTGCAAAATTATTTGTGCAAATCACACACACATCGTACCGTAAGCCCTGTCAATCCTAACCACAACTTTATTACAACATTCAAGCTGTTTTAGATTTAATTGTTGACAAAAACTTTCACTTTAATGATTACGTAATACGTTTTGCAGATCCCCATCTCATGCCTGACAGAGTTCATGTCTGCACTGGAGAGAGGATACTGCAAATACAACAACCCCTACCACAGCCACGTTCATGCTGCTGATGTGACTCAGACACTGCACTGCCTGCTGTTGCGCTCTGGACTCGTGGTACGCTGGGCTCTTATGTATTAACTGCTTCCCAAACAAAGATTCTTATTCCAATTTGGTGCACTATTAGACATATTGAAGAAAATGTCATCCAGTGCAAAAGTGTGGAATTGAATTGCCACAAAATACATACTAAAAGATAGTAACCATGATAAACAGTTACCTGCTAGCTAAACATGTTAGTATTGTCATTATATGCATGATAGCATTGAAACAGTGTCCACAGCCTCAAGCAGCTAGCAAGGCGACTCTTTGTCTTGTTGTTGTTTTGGCACAGAGAAATAAAATAGTATCAGTAGGAAATACTTAGTTGGATCAATTCATTGTTGGTTTTGTTTTTTCATAGGATTAGTTGACAATAAAAAATAAGCCTTATCCTTTAAATCCAAGCGATTGAATCTTTTTTTACACACAGGGAAAAAAATCATTGCTTGTTCTTTCACTGGACTGAATCATGACTTTGAAATGTAGCTCCTATATATCAGTAAATTTCCTATTACCATGTCACAATATTGACATTATTTGCAATGACTATACAGTAAAACTCACTCACACACTGTTCCGCTCATAGTACAGTATGTGCACCCTTCCACGCATACTTTATGTTTTATATTAATTTGTTTTGTCTCTTGTGTCTATCAAGCACTGGCTGACAGAGCTTGAGGTGATGGCGTCACTATTTGCTGCAGCCATCCATGACTATGAGCACACGGGAACCACAAACAACTTTCACATCCACACAAAGTAAGCTCTTTTTCTGAAACACATTTTATTAACCCTGTCCAGCTATATATATGCTGTATCCTGTTGTGAAATATGAAAATAGTAAGAACTGTCAGGGATAGTAAGGTAAAGTTTCTTAAAGGCCTTGCAATTTTAGAAGTAAGAGTGGGAAGAGAGAAAGAGAGCACTCTAAAGCAAACACATCTTCATGGAGGGAACACAGTATTTTTAGATGTCGATTTTCCACATAGGAGGACTGAAGAACGTAGTCTCTTGGCACCCATCATCATCAACATGCTTTATTCTGGGAATAATAATTGTCCACAATAAGAGAACATGTCTTAGTTACTGAAATAACATTTATCTTAAAGTCATACTCCACCCAAAATATATCTTAAGAGTGTCAAACACTCACCTTCTGTAGACGCTGGCTGTTGTAACTTTGTTGTTTCTTACTTGGTTGAATTAATGTTGGTTACAACTGATTTAATTGGTTTTCACAATCAAATATGTCCATATAAACCTCTTCAGTGACTTCTGCAGCAGAACGCACTTCTCCGTTCACCTGTATGCTCCAAATACTCAACATTTGCCAAGTTTTGATTAAATAAACAGTGTCATGTTGTGCAGCATGGGGTTCCTCAAAGCTTTGAAGCTCTGATTGAGGCTGTGAATAATGCTGCCAGATTGCATTTGGTGTTTCTATGAATTTCCAAAAAATGAATCCCCACAAGAGTCAAGATAAATGGATTGCCAAAGTTAAAAAACCTTTATTATAATGTTTTTGATAAATGTCTTGTCACTTTAAGGCTTAATTTTATTTTTTACTATAGTTTCCTATAAATCCCTAAAAAGGTTTGTTTGGTACATTTCCAATTAAAGGTTCAGTGTGTAACATTAAGGAGGATGTATTGGCAAAACAGGGTATAATATTGATAGGTATGTTTTCATTAGTTTATAATCACCTAACTATGGGAATCGTTGTATTTAGTAGCCCAGAATGGACAAACCAAACACTGGTTCTAGATAGAGTTTTATGGCTACCATAGTTTCTCCTACACACTTAACAGCCCGTTCTCATTCTCAGATTGTCAAATACAGATGCATTCAATGAAACTTGACCTCTATATGCCACTAAATCCTACAGACTGGACCTTTAACTCGTTAATTACAATTAATTAGTATTGTGAATCTACAAGTTTCCAAAAGTTCCACTGTTACTGTATAGTCAAAACTTTTAGCTAAAAAGGTGCAACAACGTGCAACAATGTTTTTGACATAAAGCGTGCCTTCATCAGGGTAAAGCCCAGTTCCGACCAAAGATTCACAACGAGACAAAAAAGTTTTAGAGCACTGTAGGGAAAAGTTGCAGCGGCATGAACTGGTTGTTGATTCAAGCCAGCTGATGGCGCTGTGTGCAACTCAGTTTGTCAAATCTCCAGCGGCTGGTTTTAGAACACAAGGCACCTGTTTCAACAGCCAATCAGTTCATTGCAAAGTCAGCTGGTTGAAATGGAAATTTTGAACGGATGAAAGAGAGGATCATGTCATCAATTTGTTTAACACAGGCCTTAAAATTTACCTATGCACCCATGGATGGCTCCAAATTCTCAACTCAACTCAACTATTGAGCGTTTTCATTGTTACATCAATTAAATTAAATTGCAGCAAGTAACTCATTTTCACTATCCTTAATTTATACATGCTAAAAATTATATCCAGCCACAAAAAAAAAAAAAGCCAGATAGATTGGCAGTTAGAGCAGAAGTACAGAGAGTCGTTGCTATGGAGACAATTTACTATCTCGTCCAGTTGCATTGCTGTGAACTGACAGGGTTTCAGAATGTTGCAGACCCGCGCGCTACTAGTTGTAAGTTTCAGCTTATCTCATAGCAAATCTTTGGTCTGAACTGGGCTGAAGAAGAAGCAGTGGCAGTGTAGATGCTTACATGCCATATTGCTACAGCATATATAAATATATATATATATGAAAATATAACAAATATGATAAAAATATCAACCTTGCTAAGAAAAATCATAAAAAACAATTAATTTCGTCATTTAGTCCTTTTGTCCCCTCCCTCAAGGGATGGGGAAATTTTTTTTTATAGTTCTCAGAATTTCAGTATATTGAAACTGTATTTACAATCACTATATTAGGACATTATGAATCAGTAAAATAAAGTGTTACCTTACAAAGTTTGTCATTATTGAAGACCATTGTAACCATCATGAATTCAAGCTGTGATCATGTTCTCTGTGAAAGATAAAACCACAATCTTTTCACAGCCTCCCCAAAGAACCACTTTAACACACAGCTGAATGTGGTCTTTGAGAAAAAAACAAGTGTTTTATTTTATGTTAGGTTTAACTGTGATGGGTTGGTAGCACGTTCAAAATAATCATTAATTGGAAAACTTTTCACAGTGTACTTTGTGCATGTTTTAACAGTCTAATAAAGTAGATTATGCAAATGAGTGGACACAGGATGCCTGATTGAGAAATTAGTTAATTAACTTGCTATACTGAGTCATTAATACCCACATGGTGCCAGTTTTTTAGCACATCCCACTCCCTCTTCAGCACTTTTAAATTCATCATTACAGACCTACAGTCATGGTGCTTAAATGACTCCCTGAGGACTCTCGTTTTATCTCATTCTCACCTCCTCCTCCCCTTACCCCTTCAGAACTGTACAACTACACTTTTACTCACTCTCTTTTTCCACTGTCTGTCTGCCAGGTCAGAGTTTGCTTTGATCTACAATGATCGGTCGGTACAGGAAAGCCATCACCTCAGTGCAGCATTTCGTCTGCTGCAGCACGACCAAATGAACATCTTCATTAATTTGACAAGAGAAGAATGGATGTAAGACCACAACATTTTTACTGCCTAACACTGTGTAGCTTATTGTTGTACATTTATAGAAAATAGTAAAACAGATTTGGTAGATAAAAAGTCTCTGTGTAGCTGTTTGTGGCCAGGCTGTACGGGTATATAAGTACAATTGGACGTGACTTACAAGAAGTTGACTGTTGTCAGTCATTCCTCCCCTTCTGTTATCTGGGTTTTCAAAATCCCCTTCACTACGTTCAACAACAACAACCTCTGCAATAGCAGCCTACATGCTGAAAATATCAAGTTACCCTAGTTACAAGCTAGCAGCTGTTACCTTTTCTTTGGTGGGGAACTATTTTAATGCCAGGGTTGACATCTCCACATGCAAACAAGGTTCCCACAACGCAACACTATTTTGCGAGGGCACTGTCGCTGCATCCTGGGCTTAGTGCCGCCCGAACGAAATACAAACAAGCTTGTGTTTTTTTCCCCCCATATACCAGAATTATTATGGTTTAGCCAGACATTGCTCCAATGCTGGCAATATGCTAAAACAAAGTGTGGAGATCTGGTTATCTAAAGCGTGACTATTTAGCAGATTACCATGCAGCTGTGAATAAGCCTGTTATTGTGAGGCATGATTGAAACAGCTGGTGTCAATGAGCTAGTACTAGTTCGACTTCAGTGCTTTATATATCTGAATTAGCACTATGTTTCATTTACTATTAAGTAAATAGTTTTTCTTGAGATTTGTTCTACATTCAGGAAGGCTACAATAGCACTTTTTTCAACACAGCAACAATGAGGTTTGATAGACATATCTTTTTTGGCCATCTAAAACATCCAAATAACCAAAGAGTTAAGATTTCATTATGAGTCTATTTTTGCACCGATGATGAAACCATTGAGAAATCCATCACAGTAGAGGCAGAGATACTAAAGTTAACACAATAGACCAGGGTGCGATTGAACAAAGAGAGTGTTCTCTTTCTGTCAAAGGACAAAACTCAATAACTAAAATATGAGATATTATAAATGTCTATTACAAACAACCTTTCAATGTTTGAACAAGAAAAAAGTAAATAACCAACACCTCAAAAAATCCAAGAACATATGTTTAAAGGATAAAGCAATGTTTTTAATGTATTTTTCTTATTGTCAACACATCAGATGAAAAGACAAAATCCAGCAATTAAATGAGCCAATTAACTACTATTGTCTGTGTAGCCAAAGCCTGAAATGGCTTATTCCTTTGTGTCATTGACGTTAGTTGTCCAAAAACTTACATTAATGAGCTACCATGCAACATTGGCTTTCTTAATCGCCATTAACAAGGGCACTGTTGTTTATTTTGAGTCAATCCCAAATTCAACATTGCTGCCGTAAATAAGTGTTTATGAATCCGCAGTTGAAACACTATCATACTCCTGTTTTACCATTTATGCTAAAAACTACAGAAGCCAAGTTGTTCCTTCAGTGGTAAGAACATGGACACTGTAGTTTATTTTGAATCAATCTCAGATACACCACAAAAGTTCTGCTGTTGTACTGTTAATACTCCTGAAATGTATATTAATCCACAGCTGAAAATAGTTCCCCAACAAAAAAACATTTATTTCTGTTTGAGCAACTTTTGCTAAAAACTACAATGCTCAGCTGTTTTAGTAAAATATTTTGCATTTTAAAAAAATGAAACTATTTGTGACCTTTTATTTTAAAACAACTTCAGTGGGAAGGGGGGGAAAGAAGGGGTTTGGGGCAGACAGGTGTCGGGTGACACTAGTGTCACTAACCAGGGTTGAAAAGATGGAAAGTAATGAGACACTTACTAACGCATGGTTGCTTTGGGCTTTTTCATGAGATGTATTGACAAGAGGAAAAATATTGAATCATGTCAGTCTAATTGCTCGGCATACAAATAGTGGAGTAATTGTGTTGGCGATTTTAAAATGGTTATGGGTGACATACTGTATTGACAGAAGGGGAACAGAAGGGGACAAAGACCCCATGAGGGCCATTATCTGTCCAGTTTGAATCATCCTCAGATATGACTTTGAGTCCTCACCAGCTGCATGGCTGCTTTTCTAGCTGACGCTGACCTCTGACCTCTTAAGATAGAATTTCTCCTTGAGGAATCCATGAAGGATCATGTTACTATTGCTGTTTAGTGACTCATTCACTAATCAGCAACGAGATAGTGAATGAGTCACTATGTGCTTCTGACTACAGTAGCAACAATCAGAGATGTGGTCAGTGAGCTAACATTATTGTGTTTTATCTTTTACTTTAAACAGTGTCGTAGCCCAGGTATTGATTGCACACACAATACTTATTTTTCAGTTAGCGTTGGGTATTTCCACTTCTGAAATCCCTCTGATGCACTCATGCTTGCGAGCTTTAATGAGTGGATGGATTAAGTAATGGTTCACTCAAAATGCATAATTATGTAGTTTGACTCATCATCTGTAGGCATTGCCAAAATATGTCCCCTCTTCTGTGTGCTAATGTTGATTTCATAATCATCTTTACTCCCTGAAGTCAAACAGCAGAAGTTGAGTGACAATGTGCAAACACTACTGGCCCATTTTTGGGTGAACTAAATGAGCAAGAGTAGTCTTACATGTCACTGTTTATAACACAGGGAGTTATTGCTGGACGGGTTGCTTAAAAAAGTGGTTTAAATTAAGAATACACCCACTTCTCTAGTCACCACTACACTAC
The DNA here is from genome assembly GCF_905237075.1 of Dicentrarchus labrax. Taxonomy (NCBI): domain Eukaryota; kingdom Metazoa; phylum Chordata; class Actinopteri; family Moronidae; genus Dicentrarchus; species Dicentrarchus labrax. The sequence goes on along the minus strand of NW_026136711.1, from coordinate 24,426,254 downwards.
TGACTTTAACAATTTAACATGATTGATGCATATTGACTGAGATGTCAAACTATATTGCCATCAGTTCACCCCGTATATAATCAGTTTTTTCATTGGAACACAGTTTGTGATGAGAAAATATTACACAATAGAAAATGTATGAACAGTTTTTATATTCATGGAGGCTGATGCTTTGTATATTACGGATACAGTATGTGAGTGTGTTATTCATGGGAGAGCTCTGCAGATATCAAGAAAAACACCAGCAACATACTGTAACAGGCTTTTTTCGCAGTCAGTGTAACCATGGGAACAAGAAAATCCATCAGGAAATCTAAAAAGGGCACAACCCCATTGAGTCCTCCTGCCATTTTTACTCCATAGAGTTACTCCCCATAATCCAAGGTCAACTAGTAAACAGTGTCTCTGTGTGTTTTTGTTTATAGGGAGCTGCGATCACTTGTTATAGAGATGGTTTTGTCCACGGACATGTCCTCCCACCTACTCCAAGTCAAAGCGATGAAGGCCTGTCTACAACAACAAGAACGGTAACACTAATGGACTGTTGTTCATCCTGTGCTGTGTAATCAAGAGGTCATAAAATGAATGTTCAGAGCAGATTCAACTGATTAAAATGTCCCGCACAGAGGGGCAGACAGACAAATTAGTGTCATGCTGGCTGGTGTCAAGACTGCTTCTTAGGCATGTCTGAGACACACAAAACAACAACCAAAACAAGAAGTGCATCATGCTTTTTCTCTAACAGGATTGACAAGCCCAAAGCACTGTCTCTATTACTCCACACTGCTGACATAAGCCATCCATCCAAGCCCTGGGCTCTACACTCTCGCTGGACCAAAGCCCTGATGGAGGAGTTTTTCAGGCAGGTAGGAACTCTGATAGACCTGACCTGACAATGTTACTTTCTCTTCTCTTTTCTTCTCTTCTCAGGTGTATCACACTCATTGTGCAATAACATGTTCAAACACAACAGAAAATAAGCTAGAATGCTACAATATCTTACCATTCATTTTGGTTAAAGGAATAGTTCAACATTATGGGAAATTTGCTGTCTTTCTGAGAGTTACATGAGAAGATTGATAGCACTCTCATGTCTGGCTGATAAATATGTAAGTTTGGTGCATAGGCCTCTGTCAAACTGAGTGTTATATTGATATTATATCAATATATTGAGAACGGACATATTCAATGAGGTAAGGTGATGTACTATAACATCACCTTACCACAAAAACAAAAAACAGAATGGATAACTCTCACCATCAATATCACATCTATATAATAAATCTAATCTTGGCATTTTAGTTCAAATTATTTTGCTACTTTCTGCAATTAAAATGAGGATTAATTCAATTCAATTCAACTGTATTGTCATTTAACACAATGTAAACAAGGCACAATGCTATGAATACCAAATTGCTGGACTGTTCCTTTAAGTGTTAAGAACACGGAGCATTAGTCTAACAGTTACTAAAGCCCAGAGATACTTTATGAAAACCTGTTGTTCTTCTCAGACAGGTATCATTATTATACAAGGCAGTCATCTGAGGGTAATTTTTTATTAATGCCATGTAGAACTAGTTCAACACAGAGAAGCAACTATCAAGCAATGGTTGCACTGAATTCATTGCAAGGATTTTTGACTGCAGAAAAAGTAGTTAAATCCAATTTAATAAGATGTTGGGATGTATTTATTTACACAAGAAATGTAGCCAGAGGACTTGCTTAAGCTCTTAAAATATTTAGTATTGATGGTGAGAGCTATCCATCCTGCTTTTATGTGGTGGTGTTTGTAAGTTGGTTTATTAAGGATGCTACTGCTGAATTACCAGCAATACTGTAGAGTTTGTTTGTTCCAACTTATATAGTAATTTCATGTATCTGGTGAAAAGATTCAGTTTACTTTCATAGGAGACTAAGTAAACCAGAAAATATTCACATTTTAACCAGAAAATGTACTGCCCTTTTTCTGCTTTGCTTGAGAAAAATCATCATGTAGGGACTAACAGACAATATGACTGTTGAATAAATAAATATAAACTTTATATGAATAAATATAACAGAAGTGAGAGGGGGTAATATTATGTGAAGCTATCTTTTCGCATTAGAAAGGCTTCCAAGTTATTTAGTTGTTTTTTTCTTGGTATTATATTTATTAGTCTCACTGAGCTCTTTTTTCATGTCCAACCTACTTCTATTCTTATCTGACTGGTTTGATTGGTTATTATCTTAGCATGACTGATGAGTCAAAAGGTTGGACACCAAATAACAGCTCAAGAGTTATGGAAATGACTCATTGGCATCTGAAAGGAAGAGGTGTTAACCTTCAAAGAGGTTTATTACGTCAATGTTAAAGAAAACTACATAAATAGCACCTCAGGTATGAAGGAGAGACAGTCGGACAGAGGAAAGTTTTTTTTATTTTTCGAACATGTACTTTGTAGCCAACCTAGATCTTACAAGCTCAGATTTTTATAGAAGAATAGATTGGGGGAGATACATAGGTCGCAAACCAAACCTCATGAAAAACTGAGACTAGAAGTTTATTCTTGACCTTTGAGAGCAATATGTGTGAGAAGCTAAAAGAAAAGAATACACCTTCAAGTTTAACCTTTGAGGTTAGATTACACATTTTTGACAGAACAATCTCACTGTAAGAGCTAATAGAGTTAGTTATTGTGCGTAAAGGACTTATTATGATAATTCTGTTTATTGTTGTTGGAAAGAATTTTTTGATGTTTTGATAGTGGGTTCATGTTTTAAAAGTCTGGTATATTGAGACTTTAGATTGAGTAAGTTAACCTGCAGTTCTACAGTATCATCAGCTAAGCTACGAATGGAAATGGAAAACTACAAAACAACAACAAAAAAATTACTAGAAGTGCTTCCAAATGGTCCTTTTTTGTGAATCTCTGAATCTCAGAGGAATTTAAATTATGGATGGAAATGGAAAGCCTGAATGGATATGGATGTTAATAAACTGTCAAAGCAGATGGTCAGATCCCCACCCCTTTGGAGTCTTACTTATCCACAAAAAAACAAGAACACTCGCCTCAAGGTCCATTTAGTAATTGTTCTGCAGCTTTCGATAATATAACATGATCTGCATTGGATGTTTTTGCTGTTTACATACTTTTAAGCAAACGTGGATGAGAAGAAAATAGCTATTTGTACATCTAGTTTCATGACAACTTGAAAAACCCCTTCTACTGATAAGCATCATGCGGTATAACCAAAAGCTCCAGAACAGCTACTAAATAGACCTTGAGGAGAGATTGGTTGACAAAGTATTTAGATTATGTGTTACAGATATCAAATGAAGCATTATTCTGCAATCCCCCTGGTATTTACTTCAAAGATTACAGGATACATTTGGAAACATTTTCAGATTTGTTGGAATATTTTTTTTTCAGAATAATGACAAGAAATGCAATCATCCAATCAGATGTACAAAGTGTTTATGTCTGCATTACTGTAAGAAGAAAATTGTCAATCATGCGTTCTTAAACTCACTTAAAATGCCATTATTTTCAAGCAAATTTACTGAGCCTTGCCAGATGCCAATGAGAGAATTGGCTGGTACTGTGAGGTGGTATTTTGAGTAGATTTCCAGTAAGTGCAACAATAAGTTTCTATATGCTGTCATCCTCTTTCCGCTATTTTCACTGCCTGGACTTGAATAAGAAATAGAATAGATGAGGTGTTGGGCAGGCCTCTAAGATGTGAGAAACTTGTCTCTGTAAAGGCTCTTTAATGTTTGTTGTGTTAAAAAAACAAAAGCACTCAAAAGCAGTCTCAGGTGGCGTCAGTGTTGGAGTCAAATAACCTTTAAAAAGTTATTTCTAGGCGATGTGTGGGATGCCCTTTAATAAATCTTCTCTCTCTCTTTCTATCTTTGTGAGGGTGATAGAGAGGCAGAGCTCGGCCTTCCCTCCTCTCCTCTGTGTGATCGAAAAAGCACCCTGGTAGCCGAGTCCCAGATTGGTACGTCTCACAAAACACTTTCAAAAACCAGCTGTCTCTCAGTCCTCTTCTCACTGATATCCTGTAAGAGTTCCCACAGAGTGTTCCCACAATACAAATTAATACACACCTACTAAAAATCCTCCCTTATAACAGCAGCCCAGTTAGTGGTTGCAATATATGATATATTACACCCTTTTACTTTAATCACTCTGTTACATTTACATTTCTTAAAAAAACTATCACATTCTTCCAGCTCAGAAACATTTTATTTTCATATGCTAATATGGCGAAATTTGCTCTTGCAGGTTTCATAGACTTCATTGTGTATCCTACATTCTCTCTGCTGACGGACATGGCTGAAAAGATTGTTATTCCTTTGGTGGAGGAGAACCCAGGTCCGCCAGACCCCTGCAACAGACACAGGTAACACATGGATGAAGCTTTTTCTTGTTGGAAAAGTACACTGTGCTGCATCTTTTGGTTGGACATTTTTAGTGGACTTGGAACAGTGGTTGTATTAAGAGAGTTGGATATGGCCCTCAACCTTGGTACCAATTTGTTCCAGTGGCCACTTGTGGCAAAACTCCCTGCGGTCCAAAAAGCTTCTCCTAATGTGGAGTCTGTAGTCTCCACAGACCACTACTATAAAATAAAAACACGTTGACACCTCAAACTGCAAAACAAGGTAATTTATTAATATTTGTAATATCAATGTAAAGTCTACTGCAATGGGCTGATAAATTGGCCAAGTTTGGAGGCAAACTTGGAAGCTGCTTTCGTTGAAATGAACCTGCACCATCTTGGAGTCCAGTAGCCAGTTGTTAATGCATCCATGTCTGGATATATGGGGGAAACAGCTAGTCTGGCTCTGTCTAAAATCTGCCCACCAGCACCTCCAAAGCTCACAAATGAATGTGTTATATTTTGTTAGTGTAAGTTGTGGTTTTACAGGGTGTTAGGGCAGTAATACAGTATTTCTCTGTCAGGCGCAGCTATCACTCCCCTGCTGCCAGTCTTTATGCTAAACTAAGCTACAGTTTAGCTACCCGGCTGCAGCTTCTTATTTAAAGAAGAAACATGAGAGCTTATTTCCCAAAATGTCAAACTATTCCTTTAAGAGATATTTAGATCTTTAAATAAAGACAAGAATGTTATAGACATACTCACAATTAAAGAAAAAAGAAAACTGGGGGGAATAGAATTGCACTGTTGACCACACTGTTATTTCTCAATAGTAATCTGTGGAGGGAAAGCTCCAGAGGTTTGCAGTGGAGTCTCGCCCATATCACAGCTGAGCTGGTGAGCTTTCGCTCCACTTGGACACGACACACCGAAGACAACAAGCTCAAATGGAAGGAAAGTGGCTCTAATGGTATGTCGTATAATAATTAATGCTATGACTGTACTGTATGCACTGTTTAAACTCACAGTCAATCTATTTTAAGGTAAAGTTTTAAAGAAATAAACAAATTTAAGGCCTAATTTAATTTATATACTGTATTTAATATTGTATTAAACAACATAGTTAGCATTTAGCAATGAGAAATTATTATACTTTTCTTTTTTCATCGTCACTCATCTTCTGCAATCATTCAGAATTAAAATGATCACCTATGAAAACTCTGACAACCTCTGCTGACGCAGAATAAAATGTATTTTTTTCTGGTTGTGTGATTGATTTTTTTGGCAGGGAAAAAGCCAGCCTGTTCCATAAATGCGCTCAGTCTCCCTGATTTGATTTGTTATCTACATTCATTTTGCAGTGATCTCATCAGGAGATTAACAGATACAGATATTGTTTCCCTTTCAGCTTAACAAAGTTTTTCCAATGCCTCTTCCAATCCCGTATATCCTCCAGGATTTTCAGACCCCAGCGTGACAAGAGAGCAGAGATCCAGACAAAAGGAGCTGTCAGAAGAATCCCTGCAAGACCCCACTACAGATACAAAACAGTAGACAGGACTTCATTTATGATATGTGCTTTTTTCATAGACTATCTACAAAGGTTACCTGAAGTTAATGTTGAGTCACTGTTTGTAACAAAACCACAATGCCTTCTTATACCATGATTGAGAGAGCCAGAGGAGGAGGGGTGGAAAAAGAGGGAGGGGTGGTTTGAGATTATTATCATCTTCCCAAGGTAAGATGCAGTATATTCACAGAAATGTCTTCATGTCTTATTTCAAATGTAGTGTACTATGGTAATTTAAATGCAAAGTGTACATGCTGGTCATGTCATACAGTATAGTGCATGTTAATTTAATTTGCCACCTAAACACTTGTAAGGAACATTTTATCTTTAATAGTTTGAACTGTACACAAACCATTTAACCATGCAATAAATGTTGAAAATATGTCCTTTTTTGTTATGTGAAGTTTTGGTATTCATTCATTATAAAGTTGACCTTGTTATGGTGGGATATTGTTGTTTTTAATGTTTTATTGGACTGAAGCTGCCTCTCTCTCATCATTTAACAATTATTTTATTCAGTTCCAAGTATACAAAGCACATTCATGTCTTACTCAGCAAAAGAAAAAGTGTCAAAGTAAAGTTAATAATGTTCTGCACAAAGCCAAGTACAGATTTTATAATTAAAAGGGTAAATCAAATAATCTGATATGTAATCTATTTTTAAAACCACTTTTTAAAAATCTTTTTACATAGCTTATGTTTGAGGACTATTTTCATTAGAATACAAACAGCACTGTACATTGCTCAAATGGAGCCTATTTGTTAAAGAAGCTGTCTTATCAGAAAATGTGTAAAACCCAAAGTTTTAAAGTACACTTGAGTTAGAGGAGTCGGCATCTGAGCATGGAAGTGTTTTGATAATTATCTAGCAATTTACTACTGGATTTCCCTAAATTTGGGGGACCTGCAAGAGACAGATTGTTCAATTATGTTCAGAATAGATGCAGCAGAGGTCAAGATATTATGACCTTATGATGGGTCAAGTTTCAGATCCATTAAAAACATTGATCCCATACTCCCCGGTTAGACACTCAGCCTGCTAAACCAATGAATGCAGTTCTCTGCTCTCCCAGCTGGAGATGCTGTAGAGCAAAGTGAGGGAAGTGGCTCCAGGGTTGCCCAAAAGGTTTCAGCTTCAAATCCCAGTTTCTTCTAACAATTGTCAGTTAAGCAGTTTGCAAAAGCATCTTCAGTTTTGTCCATCTGAAGACAGTAAGGACAAATTAAACCACTCTACATTAAAGCCAACTGGGAAGCTGTAAATTAATAATTAAATTAATAAAGTACAACATGAACTGCATACATAGTTATTTTATTTCTCTGTTAAACTTGCAGGATCTCAACCCCCAACAAACACACAAACACACACACACACACATACACACACACACACACACACACACACACACACACACACACACACACACACACACACAGCTATACAAATGTAATATAAAAAACAGTTAAAAAAACACCAACAGCCTTGTCACTTTATATGTATATAGTGTATTTGAACTATCAAAAGCAATATAAGCATATATTAACAGTATGATATGGTAAAGACTCCTTCCTCAAGCCAATTTAAAAGTTCACTGCAACATGCTTTAACAGCACAAATTTGCAATAGAAGTGATCAATGTCACTCAGGCTGTCTTAATAGGCAACTGGAAGTGTCTGTGCAGATATCACATGTAGCTTAAATTGCTGCAGTTTACAAAAAAAATTTGTGAAAACCAGTCCTGTGTATGAAAAATGTATGTGTTTTTATGCTCCCGGCTCTGAGTACATTGAATTATTTATTGGTAGCGAGGATATTTTTAGGATATAGTCAAACTCAATATCTAGAAAACACACGACCAGTGGTGCAATGAAGACAGGCCGTGTAAGTTTAACTTGAATTTTTGGAGACTTTCCCCTCACATGCCTCTTTTTTGACGTTTTAATGGGGAGGCAAATCCTGGTTTATGTTCGTTGGACATTCAACACTTCTAAAAATAGCTGAGAGCGGACATCGATGCTGACTCTGATTGTCAAACATGCTTTTAACTTGACTAGGTGCAAAATTCATAGACTGTGCCTGCATAAGTGTGAAAGAAAAACAGCCAATCACCAATTTAAACATTTTATTGTATCAAACAAATTTAGATTACAGACGTAATCATCAATCAATTCAAGTAAAATTGGAACAAAACTCTGCGGATTTAATTCATGTAAAGTACACTATTACCATTCAAAAACAGAACAAACATTACATGGTCCATAAATACACCGCAGAAGAAAAAACAAATGCTTGCACAGGAATGTTTTATTGTCTATCTTGTTCATTGTGGACATAGTGGTCTTGGTTGGCAGCTGGGAAATAAACTGCTCATACTGTGGCTGAATAATCTGCTAAAGTGACATCAATACTAGGGTAGCTTTAGTTTTCTGTTACAGTTTGTTTTATTTCTTTCACACGTCAAGTATAATGTTAAGGTTATGGAAGGATTGTCACATAATCTACATAATAATGCCACTTCAGTGATACAAATAACAGATGAAATGACAAACATTTAAGAGTGTGGTGATGACTTTATAATGTCCTTGTTTCGTACAAAACTAGAATTAAAAGGGAATGCCAGTAATCACAATTTGTGTCAGGTATTTAAGATGCTTAATTGGCTGTTTAAATTAGTTCCCGTACAAAATGAAGCACAGTAAAGACCTTGGGCTTAGAAAATAAGTCACTGTACATTCAGTGCCATGCAGGAAGGTGTTTTAGGACCAGGATTTAGATTCCCAGAAAGCATTCAAGTGTCAAATATGAGGGTGCAGTTATGCTCATTGGAGATGGATTTTTCTTGTTAAATTAAAATATGCAAATGCATCTACAGACATGAACACTGCGTCTACAGATTTACAACCACGCAGTTAGGCCAGTAAAAGCCTTGTTATCAGTCCATTTCCGTAAAAATACATGATATCATTGTTGTTAACTTTACCAGTAGTTACTTCCTCCAATTGTCCAACTGACATCCAATTTAGTTATTCCTTTTTCTAATCTGGAGATGGTTTTAAAAATGTATCATTAAAAGTTTTTCATTTTTAAAAATAAGGGGGGAAAGTATTTTGGAAAATTTTAGAAATGCTCCTATTCCTCTCAGCAGCTGGGTGCATGTCTGTGATTGGTTGACAGCAGCTGGCAAGACAGACAAAGTAAACAAACTTGAACTGTAGCCTAGATGACATGTCACCAGCATCTCAGGTATGTTTACATGCTGTTTAATGTGCTGCATCTGAGTGGCTAATTGGCTTGTTAGCCTTCAAACTGAGTCAGCAGTGCACTTTTCCCCGGTGAATCGTTCAACAAGCTAAGGTGCAGGAAAGACGTGTTCATGTTTGTTAGTTAGATAAGAGGAAGACTTTAGCAGGAAAGCTAATGTGGCTTTCATTGCTCATCCTTCTGTGTCTCTTATGTTGTGTTGTAGATGTCTGACTGTTAGTCTAAAGCCTGCTTATGCTTGACACATTGTCCCTGGTGTTAGGGTACGATCGTCAGAAGATGGAGTGCGAAGGCTCCGCAAGTTGTTGCAGCACTTGGTCGTGCACTCCTGAAAGTTTGAAGGTGGACTGGGCGATGAGGTTGGACTCTACAGACCCCTCTTCGACCCTTCCTTGAGAGAACATGCAGACGTTTTATTTTGCTATAAGCAGATCAATTCTTACTCTGCATTGACAAACTCCTGAGCAGCGTGTGTAGCCATGTTGGCTTCCATTAACACTCATTGACTTCTTGCTTATCCACTGAAGATTTTGTTTGGGTTTTGGAGAATACTGCAATGAACAACAGGTTGAGGATAAATGCCACTGCGCACGCTTGTAGTATTGTATCTGCAGAGGCCAGCACCACGGTGTCTTGCACAAGTTTTACCATTGAACGCTGTTCATGCAAATATTGTTTAAAATAAAGCGATTTGATTGGTTGTGTAGACAGTAACATTACGATATTCTGACAAAGGAATGCAAAACTAGGGGGCGCCATCATGAAACCAAAAATTTCTCTCTTTTGGTTTCAGGACAAGTGATTTTCAGTGCAGATATAAATGCAGTTAGGGCTGCAACTAACGTTTATTTTCATTACTTAATCGAGAAAATAGCTCAGTCTGTAAAATGTCTGAAAATAGTGAAAAATGTCCCTCACAGTTACAAGATGAAGCCAACAGTCCAAAACCCAACAATAGACTAGAAACCATCAAATCCTCGCACTTGGGCTGCGGAACCAGAGAATAATGGGATTTATTAATCGATTAATTGACTAATTGTTGCAGCCCTATATTTTGTTGCAGAAAAATAATATGCAATTGAATTTCAGTTGGACTTACTGAACGTACAGTATATGTCAGATCCAGTACTGTAAACATATGTAAATATTTTCATCCCAGATGTGCAGTCCATTAATTTAAGTAGCTTCAGTTTCTATCTCACTGGGACTAAATGATGACATTTGAATTTAAAAGTGATGGTCTCGGTCCCAGTTATGAGGTACAAATAATTTTTTATTGCTTTTGGAACAATAATTGCAGAAGTCATGGCACATATTTAATTACAGAAACTGTCTAAAAGGATTGGAAATATAATATTTGTTGCCTTTGACATGCCTGTGAGTTGTGGTAGTTTATGATAATGATTGTGTGACTGAGACAGGAAAATACTCTCTTTTCTTTCCATTCTGGTTCATACATACAGTAAGCTATTTTTATTTTAGTGCAGGGGAAGCCATAGAAAACAAATATATTTAAATAATTGTCCCTTTACACAGGATTTTGACACAAAATAAGTGTAGAAACCTTTGTTCTTGTTCTCTGGTTGGTAACTAAGGCCTGACTGTAGAGGAACATAGATGCCCTGATGTATCTAAAAACTGGATCTGCAGACACAATCCTCTGTCATTGTGTTGGGCTGGCTGAGCAGACTGAGCAGCATTGTGTTGTGCAGAAAAGAGCTCTCTACTTCTCTTTCTCCAGGCTGCATTTCTTTGTCTTCTCCTCTCCAGGCTGAATCGCACTGGATGCTGCTGCTTTTGTGTCTGCAAAATATAGACAGAGACATAAACAACCATGAGAGAGAGAGAGAGAGAAGTGGCTGACTCTGGGGGATTTTTAATGGACTTTGGCAGCTAAACAATAAATAAATATGGGTAACACTTTTTATTAATCTTCACAAATGCATTTGTGCGCAGTCTTGTTTTTGTGTTGTGTCTGAATACACATTAAGACATCATAAATCATGATGGTTTATAGTAAATCTTAGGATACGTTATGTTTTATACATACATAAACTGTACTTTCACTGGCTTTACACAGTGCTGACCAGTAAATTGTTGCAACAAACACAATTTTCTCAATTAGTAGATCCGTAAAGATCAGTGATAGAGAGAAATAAAGAAACATAGAATGAAACAAACAAACAAAATCTACAATAATGATAGAACACCCACAGTATCAGCTCAAACCAACCCTAAATACTTTTTTCCACTCTCGTGTTTAGCTGCCTTCCGGGGTATTTCAGCTCTGTGAAGTGTGGATCAAAGCCACTTCACAGATGTTTGTTGACAAGCCATGATTACATGACACCAAGCCAAGCCTGTTGAACTGTTTAACATATCTAAATAAACCCTGCCAAGTGAACGGATAATGAAGAGTCCCTGAGGGGAATGGATTCCTGTGTCAGTTAGGCTTTTTTGACTCTTGTGTACCTGCTTGTGCGTTGTTTTGTTGCGATGAGGGATCTGCTACATTGGCAACGCTGGAACAGTCCTCTTTCTCCTTGGAGGGGGCGCACTCGAGTCCACCTGCAGCTTCTAATAGACTCTCCCTTGAGAACTCTGCAGGGGGCAGAGAGACAAATAGAGGAAGTAGAACTTTCATTTTGTGTTGATTGTGACGGCCGCCGTGGACAAAAGTGGTAGTGTTTCCACCGCTTCGTTTCAAGGGGAGTCTAACCAAATCAGACCTGGTGGCAGGCAATAAGAATTACTATATAGAAAAAGCCAATCTTCTTGCTGATAGTCTTGTTTGTTTATGTAGGTTATATAGAGGAGTCAGTATGAAATTGTTTTGACCTGAATTTTATGACCTGTGAAAAACTCCTTGTAGTGGGTTTAAGCAAAAGTATGTACTGGTAAGTATAATCAGGAAAATGTATTTAATGTATTAAAAGTCCCCTGTGTGTGTTAGAGCTAATTTCTAACTATTTTGTATAACTAATAATTATTTTCATTATGGATTAATCTGCTGACTATATCCATTAATTGATCAATGCTTTGTAAAAAATCTGAAAACAGTGGGAAATGCAGTTAAATTAACAGTAAATAAAAATACTGAAATACTGAAAAATTATTTGAGAAGCTGGAACTATAAAATGTATTGTTTTGACAACAATAGTGAAAATAGCTGGCAATTAATTTCCTGTCCATCAATAAATCAACTTAATGTTTTGTGTGCAGAGAAATTAATTTATAAAGTAACTAAAGCTGTCAAATAATTGTATTGGAGTAAAGAGTTAAATATTTCCCTCTGAATCGTAGTGGAAAAGTATAAAGAGTGTATAAATGCCTCAAATTTGTAATCATACCACAGTGTGGATAAAATGCTCTGCTCCTGTAGTTTCTGTTAAATTATGAGTATAGAACTTGACCAACTCGTCTCATCAATCAGCGCCACCTGACATTAACTGTTCCATGTTATTTAATCGTGAGTGAATTTAACAGGCTGATGTTTAAGTCCCTCAGCAGGACTGGTGTTAATGGTTATTGATTTTGTTTCCCAAGCTTCCTCTTTGCTCCTTTTCATCTGGACTAAGAACTTAATTTGCAGCTCCTCCATAATATGTGAAAAATCCATTGAAAAACCATCCTTTTACATTGGAGTACATTTTGCTCAAGCTTTTACCCTAAAAAATATGTCCCCCCGTTAATTAAAATGAAAATAGCATTAACAAAATACAATTTTGGCACAGCTCTTGTGATGCATTAGTGCTTTACAATCACTGAATGTGTGTACGTTGTGTGCTGTACTATGTGACCATCTACTCACCTGCCATTAAAGTGAATTATCTGGCCTGAGCTGAAAAGCTGACCTCTGTTTTTTTTTGTCATCGGATCTGAAGTATTTGGCACAGGTTGGAGACAGAATCTGCCAAGGTGGCGCTTTGGTCCATGTGTGTTCATTAAAGGAGTAGTTTCACTTAGTATTCACTTTCTTGCAGTTAGATGACAAGGTTGACACTAGTCTAATGCCTGTGAAGCTACAGCCTGCAGTGAGCTAGCTGAGACCCCCCTGTAACAGTGGAGTCATTTTTCCATTTAGGTTTTTGTACGGATTAAGCAAACGAGAAATCGTGTTAAATTGTGAGCTTTTCTTATGCGCCGGTAGGTGGATTTTATTACCTTTTGCCAGAACCAGGCTAGTTGTTTCCCCCTGTTTCCAGTCTTATGCTAAGCTAATTGGTTGCTTATTTAGCATAAATACATGTGAAACTTTTCCTTTAAGTATTCCTTTCCATTTCCTCCTTTTCCCCAGTGTCTTTGTTTCAGTTCTTGTAATTCTCCTCTTTCTTCATAACCATATCATCATTTACATATATTCCTTCCAGCCATTTTCATGCCTCCTACCTCATTCTCAGCTTTACTTTTATCTCCTCTTTTCCCAATTCTACACCCTCCCTTATGTTAATAAGCTGTGTTTTGCTTCATCCCTCCCTTAATATTATTCCTCAGCATCTTCTCATGGTAGCACACCAGTGTTCCCTGCAGTGACTTCCTTATCTGTCACGTCCTTCTTTCATTCTAGCATCCTCATACCCACTTGTATCCATCCTCTCATTCTTTTTCGACACCTTCTCTTGCTCTAGACATGTTTTGGCGGATTCCTTCCAGGATCTTTATTCCTATTATAGCTTACAGTGACTGAAGTCCAGAAATGGAAAGTAACATGAATTTAGTAAGTACAGTTTTGAGGTACTTGTACTTTAGTTTTGAGTATTTCTATGTTTTACTTACTTGTACTCCATGTTTCAGAGGGACATTTTGTACTTTTTACTTTCACTTTATATATTTTACAGCTAAAGTTAAAAAAGCATTTGCTAATCTTATAAAATAAAATGCATCTTTAAAGATTAAATCAGTGGGTCCTTCTGACCTCTTACAAAAAAGGAATGTAGCAAAGCTTTTTTTTTTTCCTTCCAGATTAATAATTTTACCACCACTCAGACTCTTCATCTTGTGACTATGTTGAGAACCACTGGACTTAACAATCTAACTACATATGAAGTAATCACAACTAGCTCCACCTTATGAGTGCTTTATGTACATTTAATACTTCTATACCTTATATAAGTAGGATTTTGACCACAGGACTTATTTTACTTTCAATGGAGTATTTTCACACTGTTGTATTAGTACTGAGTACTTCTTTCACACTTGCGAAAATGTCATTTGACAAGTTGCCAGTCCAGATAGTCAAATACTCACTCTACCTCATATCTATGATCAGTTTAGATTGTCTAGAGGAAAACACATAAACATAATTATGGAAACTCTGTACAGGTCTCATTTTACAAAGTGTTCCGAGTGTTGAAGTACTCCTGTTTCCTGTTTCAGGTTTTCAAAGAGGTTTATGATGCTGAATAAGCAGCAGCAATACTACAAGCATGCAAATAAAATCTGTTCTTGTAACAGTCCCCCGACATACCCTCCATTTGGCAGCGCAGTTTCTCAAAGGCCTCTGCAGTGGCCTCATCGTCGTGTGGGAGCTCCTCCCCGGTGGGAACAGAATCAGGGCTGGGGCGGTCCGACAGGCAACTCTCTGAGGAGCACTCGTCCCCAGCTCCCTGCTGCTGTCTGTACAGGTGGTGCTCTACCAGGAACTGCAGCTCTGAGAAGAGGGGAGGTGAAAGAGATGCAGGAAAGAGAAGATGAAAAGGAAGGGTTAGATAAAAGAGTTAACAGGGGTAAGGAGAGGGGAAAGGAGTGGATGGAAGAAACAGTGGAAAGTAAAAGGCAGTAAATCATTGGGGAAATATAGGGAGAAGGAGGACAAGCAAGAGAAGAAAAGTGGGGTGAGATGAAGGGAACCAATGGGAGAAAAGTACACAGGAAAGTGAGATGGAAGGAGGGAGAGTCAGTGAAGGTGGAGATCCAACATGAAATGCAGCACTTCAAAAGAATATTGTAGGTTAAACATTTCTGATAAACTAGACAAGGTTTAATTAACACTCAGCAGTGTTTGGAGTAAGGGTGCATGTGAAGATACATCAGAGTTGGGAGATGATTAGTTTAATCGCCTCCTTCAACCTCCTTCATCCATGGTTTTATTACTCTTAATCTCCTAGTGGGAAACTAAAGCACACTGATAATCACCTGGGTTTTCTCTAAGAAGTGACTCATCACACTCAGAGCAGTTTAGCTATGAAAGTAACTGAAAAATAAACATCCTAGAGCAACGAGTTTCACTTATCTCCTCATTATTGTCCCCTTGTTTCCATTTCTTTATTGGAACGTATTCTCTGCTTTCTCGGCATAAAACCATTTGCAGGCTGTGTTCATATTTAATTGAAAATTGACACTTAAAATAAGATTTGTACTGCATTGCAGAGATAAAAAACAGCCTGCAGAAATATTTGCTGGAATACTTCTCAGGGTCTGTGTGTTCAGTTTTAATGTTCGTACTTCTGGCTCTCTTTAAGTGGAGAAGGATCCCAAGTGCCCTAATATCACACTGACATACTTTTTTAGCTCAAAAAATGGAAAGTGGGAGAAGTTCTGGTCAGAAAACTTTGGATAATGAGTCCTCGCTGAGGCAAGTGCAGCACTGATTGGCTCCGAAGTTGAAATGGGACACTCAAGATAGAGCAAACTTCCATCGTTAGCGTAGCTACTTCACCAAGTAAATTCAAGTTACCTAACATCCTGGACTCTATTGGACATACTACTAGGTTTGTCCCATTAAACGACAGGTTGACATTTTTGAAAGTTTGTCTTAAAACAATACTGACATGCCCATGTGTACATCGGTAGAGAAACAAGAGAAGGTACAAACTTCACATTTCTCATTTTTGAGCAAAAATGCATTCAGCATTCAAGTTCAGCTGAAGTTAATTTGAGGCTTCAGCAGTCTGAGAGTGTGTTTCCATCCAGTTGTCTGGCATTTCCAATTAGCTCATGAAAAAAACCTGAGTTGAATTTTTTTTTTCAAACTCAAAATATCACAAAAAAAGTTTCACACTTAAGGGAGGTGGTAAAGTTGGTGTATAAAAAAATGTAACAAAGTGCAAGGTAAATCTGCTCCATGGGACATCAGATTTGTGTGGAGAGATGGGGAGAGTATAACCTTCCTCATTAATACATGAAATAAACATATTTTTATAACGTAAGGTTTTTTTTCCAACTCTATTAATCGCATAACAGTAGTGGATGGAACAATGGGATTTGGGATTCTTTTTCCAATCCACTTATTGCACACACTGCCAGCCAGGTGGATCTAAATCATGACAACTGTGTAAAACATCATATCATCATTTTTCTGACTAACTGCTGTATTTTGTCCTCTCCAGACATGTGAGCTTGTAAGTAAATGCGTGTTTGTAAGAGGAATCTTGCACGAGATGGTACAAATTACAAAAGAGTGTAGCTTTTATACAATCATATGCAGAAAGACACTTTGTGGCTTCTAATTGGAGTTCCCGACCTTTTTCCCAACCCTTTTCCCAACCTTTTTCCTTAAGGTTACTCAATGATAGAAAAGGGGTCTCTTTTCTATCATTGAGTAACCTTGAGACCCCTGACTAAGTGACATATTTTATGGATATTTCATATTATACTCAACTGTACAATAAACCCAAATAGTGAACACAATAACTGCAGGACGTTTGTGGATGAGCAATTAAATGACTTTTGAGCATTTGTTTTTAGATTTATCCATTGTTCTAATGCAAGACGAGGTTATTGAGCATTAAGTAGAGTCTCTGTGAATATAGCTTCTGTTCAGGTCCTCAAAGTTTATATTCTACATAATAATATAAACTTTCAAAGAACTATTTCATCTAGTTTTTTGTCACAGAAATTAAGGAAATTATAAGATATAGGCCTACCTATTTTTAAAGCTTTCTTACACCCCTTAAAATTAAGAAGGCCTCACGACCCCTGTGAAGCTTTGGCGACCCCTAGTGGGTGCCACGACCCACAGGTTGTGAATCACTGTTCTAACAAATATAATGTCAACATCACACGCAGGTTGATGTATAAGACAGATAACTGGCGCTACCTTTCATTGTAGGTGTTCCCTTTTGCCCTTTTCGTCGTTGTCGAGGGGAATTCAACAAGGCTGCCTGTAACACATAAACATCACATATCAACTGGGCAGAGAGCACAAAGATGGAAGAGATTGTTTTATGAGAAGAGATGGAGTTATGTTAAAAGAGAAAA
This sequence comes from Dicentrarchus labrax, assembly GCF_905237075.1. NCBI lineage: Eukaryota > Metazoa > Chordata > Actinopteri > Moronidae > Dicentrarchus > Dicentrarchus labrax. The sequence continues at coordinate 24,408,858 of NW_026136711.1, read as the reverse complement.
ACAGAATTCACATAATTCAATTTCTGTAATCTTATTTTAATAAAATTGACTTTAATAGAGCATGAATTACATTACCTTGTACAACTGGTTTGGGAGGCGATCTTCATCTATTTCTGTGAGAGAGCAAATAATAGTGTAAGTACTGTACACAAAAAAACAGTGAAATTAAGGGATTTAAAGCTACAGGCAAACATAAGAAACACCAAATTAATTGGTGTCAACATACTGTGTAGTCACAGTAGCACAGTTGATCTATTCAGTATGTCAGTGTACCGTAGCTGGAGTGCTGCAGTGTCTCCACAGTGCAGAGCAGAGTGGATATAAAGTGACCTCCAGCCAGATGGCTATCTGACTCACTACAGCCCAATACAGTTAGTGTTTGCTCAATTTTTATCAAGAATGATGGGAAGAATAATTTTATTTATCCACTCTAAAAACAGACTCTCTGAATGATTTTCTGCTAACAAAGGGGAATGCTAATCCACTCTCATCATCTTCCTAATAGACACCCACATACAGCCAACTGCTGATGATAGATAACGCAGTAAAACACTGTTTATCCAAAACCCCTTAAGGGAAGTAAGTGTGTAGCATACTGAAGTGCACTCTGGCGCTGAGTTCATTTACATCCAGCTGCCAGTTTAAAAGGTACACCAAGCTATAGCTAATACAGTCTAATGAACCTATTATCTTCTGTTTTTGTTGAAGCTGTTTCAAAAAAGTGTTGATTTAACTGTAAGGTAGGATTTAATGCTGGACTGTTGTATTGCACTGCATTAGTTTTAGCTACGTAAGTGTACCTAATAAACTGGTAGTGTATATTACTACAATAAACATAGCATCAATGTGTGCTCATAGCTGTTGAGATTATATTGCTTAGCAGAACAAGGAAACTCCAACATGATACTACACTCATGGGAAGCTTATGTGACTCCCACTGGATAAAGAAAAGCTTTATCATCTGTTGTCAATATGTGAAATACGACACTGTGGTCACTATATAAAAGGACTGAAATAGAAAAAAAAAAAATCTGTTCATTGGAGTACAGTGAAACCATTAACTGTGATCAATAGTGAGGGTGTTGAACCCGCATCCAACTCTGTTTCCAGCCTTGGAACTTTTTTCTAGGACACCACCTTGTTGCCTGGCAACCTATGCATCCCTAGGCATCAGGAATGCAGTGTGTGTTCGTGTGATTGTGTGTGTGTGTGTGTGTGTGTGTGTGTGTGTGCGCCAGTGAGCATGTGCATATGTTATTCCTTCTTAAAAGTATACACTAGGCTGTTCAAAATGCTAGTGATGTGCTTGTTTCTTCAGTTTCCCCTCTCTCTTTCTCTCTGCAACAAACACAAACTCAAGGTTGTATAAAACACAAAAAAACATTCAACTTAATTTCAAGAAGGATTTTCATCTTTACGCTGTGTGTGTTTAAAGTGATGCTTGGAACTGAATCTTATTTTTAGCATCTCCCAGGAGTTTGAGAAGGTTCATACGACCATTATGGATTTTGTTTCAAATCAATCCCAGGAAATGGGTTAATCTTGGACTGTCCTGAAGTTAAAGGTTAAGGCTTAAAGGTCAAGCGTGTATCATTTATGAGCATCTATTGACAGAAATGGAATATAACATATTCATAGGTATGTGTTCATTAGTGTATGATTACTTGAAAATAAGAATCATTGTGTTTTTGTTACCTTAGAATGAGACATCCTCTTTTATGGAGGCTGCCTTACTCTAAGGTCACACAACAATTCTTATTTTCAAGTGAAAACATATTTTATATTCAATGTCACACACTGGACCTTTAAAGACAAAAATAAAGATAAAGAATCATTTTAGATATAAATGACAAAAACTGATAGTTTTAACTGCATCTTAAGTAGCTCTAACTATTTAACACCTGCAGTGATCTCAGAAAGACGCTGTAATTAAAGAAGATTAAGGTGTTTTGACCTGGAAAAAATGGGCTTATCTTATAAATGTTGAAGGTGTCTACTCAGGTTTTCATTTTATGTTTAAAATTGCTGCATATGATCAATGTATTTGGCTGAAGACTTGATGTGTTACAACAGTGAGCAGCTGTATTTATAAAAACCCCACTGTTATTATTGTTGACAGTAATAGTATCAGTAGTAGCAGCCATGGTTGAAATATCATTCGGGTCAAGAAACATAAAATATGGCTTTCACACAGCTGATATTCAGATTGTTTTATTTGTGTATCGAGCCCATCTGTGCCGCAGAATAAGAAAAAAGGCCAATAAAAAACCTTCCAGCAGTGATGAGTCTATCACTGTAAGTCCCTGCTGACTGGCTGTCTGACACAAAGCCAGACAAGAACAGAGCCAAGTCTTCTGACTCCACTTTATTCAGCCTTATTTAGCTGCCACAGTAACTTGTGTCGATTTATAGTTTCTGTACTGCATTTGATGAAGAAAAATGAGCAAATCAAGAAAACTCTTGCACACTTGAACAAAGAATAAACTGAAGTACACAGTACGTCATGCATTTAAAAGGGTTGCTTTTAGCTTTGTTCTTTTGCAATTGTTTACTGCAGCTAGACAAAGGGCAAAGAAAGTGGGGGAGAAATAGAGATGTCTGTCTGTCTCCCATTTTGCACAAATAATAACATGTGGCTCTTTTATTTATTTAATTTCTAAGAAAACATTGTTCTTGCTCGTCACCTCCCACTTACAGTATTTGAGTTTAAACAAATGCTTATTAATTATTAAAAACCTAAGTAGAAAATGTATTTCCTGAAGAAAAGTCATGTGAGAGTTGGCTGTTTACTGGAGAAAAAAGCCGGTATGGTTGCTCACAGATTAAGATTATACACTGTAAAAGAAATCTTTAAATTTACAGTGTTTAAATGAATGTAGAATCTGTCAGTTTAAGAAAGGGGAAGATGAAGATGGAGTCTGCCTGGAGCTTATACGGAAGTGAATGAATGCTTGACAGTGCTCTACCTGTTAATTAAGGTTTAGATCTCATGTGGGAATGCTGTCCAATCAACCAACTTCAATTATCAGAGCAGTGCTGCCAGAAGTACTCCGATTCACAGTGATCAAACTCGGTACCTTGTGGCCCGACACAAAACCATGATTACAAAAATATTGTGAACCACTGAGACAACAGGTCTCCCAGAAAGACACAGCACAAGGTCACATTGTCTTGAGGATAATGGATAAAGGATAATTACAAAAAACTAAAGCTTATAGCACTAAGATTTGTACAGTATTGATGGCAGCAGGACTAGCTAAGCATGCCGATTTATTTTTTGTTTACACAGTGTTACGAAGTACGTGGTTCTTCATTGTAGTTTGACATTGTCACTTTCTTAGCTTAACATAAAGACCGGAATCAAAGAGAATACAAAGAAAATGAGGATACATGAATTTGCCAAAGTGTTCCAAGTGGGCACGCTCGCCACACACTCCACCACAGACCCACAGACCTGCTGCTTTAACAGATGAAGAGTCTCACTTAAACACCACTACATAACGTGATCATTTATGTGGGCATGGAGTTATTTCCTCCCCCTCATGGACATATAGTGGTGCACTGCTGTTGAAATTTTCATACCAGCAGCTAAATGCTTGCAGCTCATCAGGAAACACAAAATACTAAAATAGAATAAATTCTTCCCATTCTTTCATTCCACACCTACTAAAATTTGTTCAGATATTCAATATTAGTTTTAAGTTGTCTCTTTGTCTCTCTTCAGGAATCACTAAATACATAAATCCTCCCAAAGAGCCAGCCTTCTCGTCAGGGAAGATTCAAATCAGGCACACACTCTTTTTTACAATTTCTGCTTCCTCATTATTTTGCCCACAGCCTGTATCTCAGTCGTCTGTACATCTGTGGCTGTTCCTCTGATGTGCTTTTGGGGTTCACAGTGCACAGGGCAGAGCAATCTGCAGAGCATTAAATAATGCAGGGCTCTGTCTGATGTGGGGCACACCATTAATGCACCAGTACAGCTTCTCTCTCTCATCATCATATCTATTCCTCCCCATCCCCCTCCTCCTCTCTGGCACATCCGTGTCCACACACACACACACACACACACAGACACACACACACACACACACACACACCACATACACACACAGAAACTGTAACTGTCTCGGCCTCTGATTATTACTGATTTGATGACTTTCCCTACGCTGTCAAACTTCTGTCTTTTTTTCATTCCTGTCTTGAGTCTTTCCATGGCATGGCTGTGTTTCTCATGATTTCTAATTTTCTAGTCCATCAAAACTACAAGTCGGACAGGTCTTCTCTCTTCCAGATGCTTTATTCCCCAAACATTGTCACCACCCTGATGAAGGTGAGATAACATGCTGATGCAGATATTATACCAGGTTCACCATCTAAAGTTAGCATGTTAGCATGCTGACATTTGCACTAAACTGAAAGTACAGCTGAGGCTGATGGAAATTACATTAACTTTTCAAGAACCAAACTTTTGGACAAACTAAACTTTTTGGGAAAAAGTCGGGAGATGACAAAAGTTATTACAGTTCATTTTGAGAGGAACACGAATGACTGAACAAAATTTCATGGCAATTCATCCAATAGTTGAGACATCACACTCAAAACCACAAAAGCCAACCTCATGTTGGTGCTTAAGGAAAAGTTGGATGGCCAAAGTGACCATGAATGTCTGCACCAAAATCTGGGCCAATCCATCCAGGAGATGTTTATTTTACTTGATAAGTGAAAACTTTGACCTGCTGGTGTCGCTATAAGAAAAGTCAGAGGATGGCCAAAGTCACCAAGATTTATCGTCTGACAACCATAAATGTCTGAACCATATTTTATGGCAATTCATCCACTAGTTGTTGAGAAATGTCAGTGCGGTGGACCATTTGACGAACTGCTTGATAAAGGGATCCATAAAGCTGTCTGTGAACATAATCCTGCCAATTTCCCATTACAATGTAACTGGGGAAAAAAAATAGCATTATACAAACAGAATTTCAGGGTTGAAATCCCTAAAAAAAACAACCATTGACCGAGTAATAAAAAGCAGAGTCTAATTGATGCATCTTAAATAAGAGCAATACAATAGGCTATACATCTGAAATTAAACTGAGAGGACAATTCTGGAACTAATTTAAGGACTCTCTCATGACATTTTCCCAAAAATATAGCTGGCACCGCTTTTATCCAGAAGCATCTTCAACCTCTTTCTCTTAGTTCTTCTATGGACCATTAACTGTTGATGGAAAATCAAATCTCTCCAATCTGAAGTCAGTTAAATATTTTTCATTTATGGAGGAAGAACACTAAAAAAGTTGATTTTGATGGCCTCTTAACTTTCTTTTTTCTCCCTTCTTGTCTCTGATCTACTAAGCAGGAGGATTGTTGAGGGTTCTCGCTGAACTTTCATTCAGAGATCAAGGCTGACTCCGAGACACACATGCTCGGCATCCAATTACTGAATCAAACACAGAAACATGCACATGAAATCTTGCATACACACAGCCAAACTGAGGCACACATTAAGCAAACACATCACAGGCAAAGACACTGATTTTAATCAGACCCAATTAGAAAGACAGTTGTTTTCAAGATAAAAACACTAATAATGTCAACTCTCAGTGATAAAATGGTGTGAGTTAAACAATATAACGAAGGCAGACTCTGCTGGTATCCTCAATGATGCATCAACTCCAATCTGTTTGTAAAAAACAGAGAACACCACCCTCTGTTTTCTCACCTGGAGGAAATTACTTTTGCTGCCCCATATTCCCAGCTGATCATCTTTTAATTCTGTACTGGGTCACATTGCACACATACACACCAAAGCACAGCATAGGCAGGGAGCAAATGGATGACTCATCGAACAATATAACTCTCTGGAGGTGCACTGTTGTGTTTGATCATTAAGATCTCATGAGAGGACACACACACTGTTTTTGTTGCTCTACTGCAGCAGAGATTTATTTGGTGCATAATAGAGTTGAGAGGCTGGATCACAGCGATCAAAATAAGAAATATAAATGTCTGGGCTACTGTTTTTTTTTTTGGGGGGCTTTTTACAGGGAAGACAGGGAACAGGGGATGACACACAGCAAAGGGCCACAGGTCAGATTTGAACCAATGGTAGCTGCAGCAAGGACTCAGACTTTTGTACATAGGGTGTCAGCTCTACCAGGTGAGCTATTCAGGTGCCCGAATGTCTGGGTTATTATGAAACATATTATGTGAATATGGTAACTTGTTAGTGTGTGGGCCTACATACCTGTACTAATTACACTGTGGGGACTAATATCCCATTTGAGGAGAAAACAATTTTCCCCACAAGGTTAGATATTTATTTAAGTTTTAAGACTTGGTTTTTCCTTCATTTGGTTGGGCTGCGCGCCAGACTGGTTCAGACCGGGCAGGAAAGACGAGCAGTCGGATGAGCAAACAGGTTGTAACACTAGCAGTTCATGCAGATAAACCACTTTATCGGTACAACCGAAAATGGACCTGAAATGTTGGTAATTATCTTTCACTACATGCACAGTCGGTTACAGATGAACCAGGAATTAATTCTGTCTACAACTGACTTGGGAATCATTTCTTTCTTTTTCAAATATGTTTTGCCTAGGGCAGTGTTGAGACTGACTTTACACACTGACTGCATGGAGCATGAAGCTCATTTTAATTAAGCGTCAAAGCAACATGGATGCACGGATGCAGAGGCCTCCAACTAAAACGTTTAACCTGGTAACACAACATCATCCAGCAAGACACAGTGTTGACAAGTCAAATAAATGCCAGCACACATTCCTCACAGTTTACTTTTTGTAATACAAAAGCTACATTTCTACTGTTTACCTGTCAATCATCATGATACATGATGAAGTAGTTGCCAATGTGATAACTTTCTAGAGGTGTAAAATCCTGTCCATAGTGTTACTGCTCAACTATCTGTTGCTGAACTTCCTGCATCTAATTTTATGTCTCATCTTTACCTAAAGCCACACGCTGCCACCAGCAGAGCCCCTTATGTTGTTTTAACACAGGGCTGTTTTCTGTCTGAATGTACACTAACCTGGAGGTTTATTTCAAATCTCTGTGATCATCTCGCCATTTTTCTATCAACTGAACTATCAATTTTAGACCAAAGCTTTTATAGAACAAAATGATCTACGAAGTGAATCTTGAAATTATGACTGTGACTGTGTGTGTGTGTGTGTCTGGATATGTGTGTGTGTGTGTGTGTGTGTGTGTGTGTGTGTGTGTGTGTGTGTGTGTGTGTGTGTGTGTGTGTGTGTGTCTGGATGTGTGTGTGTGTGTGTGTGTGTGTGTGTGTGTGTGCTGGATATGTGTCTGCGTGTGTGTGTGTGTATGTGTGTGTGTGTGTGTGTGTGTGTGTGTGTGTGTGCATGCACTTAAGTGCCTTACCAGGTGATGATTGATCACTGGATGCCACTAAAGTGGCAGGTGTTGGTCTACGTCTTCTGATCTGAAAAGTAGAACAATTTAAATTCAAAAGTGAGAAAACAAAACATATTCCATTTCAGATATTTGCTGGTATGATAGTAAAACACATTATGAAGCTTTTTGAAGCTAAAAATCATTTGATAACCTTGACTTAAACAGCCTCGAAGATCTTGAAGTAGAAATATTAAAATACTGACTGATAAATCTCAAGCACTTCCAGGCTGTAATCACTGACCTCTAACAGTTATTTTGGCTCAACCAATTAAAATGCTAAGCGGTGCACTGAAATTTGCATATTTACATACTCAGCCAATCAGGGAGAGTCTAGCTCTTCTCCCTCAGTACCGATCTTATGACCAACTCAGCATCCACTTTCTCTCATGGTGCTGGCAGCACATAACACAGCCTGGGTGATGCATATTTTGGGTTTGGTTGTGGAATACTTTGAAGATGCCTGAGCTGAGTGAGAGCGATGCTGGATCTCACATTGCTCTGTGCAGTGAGATCAGCCGGGCAGCCTGCCACCACCTACTTGCTTCTTGGCTCATGACTAGTGGTGTGTGGCAGCTATGGAGCATTCTGGGATAATACTTGAAAGAATATACACATTTCACTGAGTCCGAACATATAGCTGTTAGAACTCTCTGGTTATAGATAAAAAACTAGAGTTACAACGCATAACTTTTGTTATTTTTAACTTCTAACGGGGTGAAAGTCCATTACCACAAAACTGCTAAAAATATGTTGGATCCAAAAACCTGTTTCCATCAGGTTTTTGGCTTTCCCTCAAGTTTTAATCATGAAAGCTGATCAGGAATAGGTGGCCAATATTGCCTAATTCATGCTGAAACTGGAAAGAAGTAAGTACTAGAAACTTGTTCATTTGACTGCCAACCTCTAATGGAAACAGGGAGAAGGAAGGTGAAACTATAAAGGAAATAAATGGCAACCCTTTTAACTGTGAGCAACAGCAGTAAATTAATATTCTTTTCGTACATATGCAGCTGAAGAATAATTCAGGATCACAAAACACCCAGGCAGCGCCGTACTGAATGTCATCATGCCTTGCCACATTGCCTCATAAGCATTATTAGCATGAGTTTGACATCCATTAATATACATTTTCCACAAAAGTGCAATATGCAGTAAAATTATGCATCTGTCCTTAAGGTTCAACTCCACACCAGAATTTTTCAGTCCAGCCCTTAAACATACCCATATTTTTACTAATATGGGAAACACATGGTTGTTTCCTTTGATGACCAATTAACAACAGACCCATTTTTCACTTGTTACCTTGCTAGACTGCAGTCTAGTCCACGCACCCAAGATCTACTATATATCGTTTGCACTTTTAGGGAAAAATATATACTGCATGATCATGCAAATATCAAATGAAATCTATAGCCTACTGCATTATATCTCTAACTCTGCGACCAGAGATTTTTGGAGAAAGCACAGCAATTACTTTTTAGTCGCCTCCAGAATCAGGTCATTACTTTTCCATTTTACTGCCCCACAAACCTAAAAGGCTGTAATAAAGGAATTTAAATAGACAATCAATTATTCACACACACACACACACACACACACACACACACACACACACACACACACAACACACACACACACACACACACACACACACACACACACACACACACACACACACACACACACACAGATGAACACACACACATACACATACACAAATGCACTCCTTACACATAGCTGACAGAGTTGCTGACTAACGCTGAAAGGCATTTGAGATCAAGTCCTCCAAGCATCTTTTCTACATGCTGCTTGTGCACTTACAAAGCTGTGGAGTCAACTCCAGTCAGCCATATACGTAGCTAAACCTCAGCCTACACAGCGGAGCATCATGTGATATTCTATGAGACATTTTAGATCAGCTAGTAGCTGAGCTATTTTCTATTGAGATGTGAAACCAAAGTTCGAGCAAAAATGGAGCCATAAGGTTTTGAGCTGCACTGCGGGTCTACAATGGAAACCAAAAAGGCTGAGCACATTTTTATTGCAGGCGCATTCAAAGTTACATTTGAGGAAAGTGAGGAACTGAATCGCTGTCCTTGGATTCCAATTGCACGGTGCAGGTTTGGCTTTGAGGCTTTGCTGTGCTGAACAAAATGAGGAAGTGAGGAATTTATTAAATAACACAAAACGTTAGAAGCACAAAACATCACTTTAGACTCTGTTCATCTTTATGCTCTATTCAGGAAACCTGACCACAATATCTCCCTGAACACACACAGACACACACACACACACACACACACACACACACACACACACACACAAACTGGTACATTTACAGTTGGAGCTCTGCATGAAGTTAGACCTAAATTGATTAGCCTTACATTGACATAATGACATGAAATAGAGATGTAAGTGCAGAAATAATGTGCAGTGATGAGAGATGAGCAGACAGTAGTGTCACAGTATCACAGTCTAATTGGGTATTCAGATTTGAGGAGGCTCATCTTTGTTACCTTTCAACCCACAGCCATGGAGTACAGGAAGGCAGTGTGAATAAGAAGAGGCACTGAGTGACTTTTCTTTTTTTTACCCAGCAGGCAGAAATGTTTTACTGCTTTTTACACTTTTCCAAGAAAATTGCTGACCTCAAATCCTGAGAAGCATTTTCAGTCTTACCTCGCTGCTACCTTCTCTTTAAGCTTGAGCTGTTTTGTTTTTGTTTTTTGCTGCCAAAAAAATTAATTAAACTGTTGTCTTGTTTACTTGGATATCAATCTATTTATGGATTAACACAATCCATGTGTGACCAAGCTGCAGTGTTTAAAGATAGTGATCCAATTGCTCAAAACAGATTGAGGATACACTGAGATACAATTGCTCAAGCTACATTTGCACCTCCATGTGCCCATATCCAGTACAGTATGTGGTGCTGTGTACATGCAAATGCATCTCCATCACATTGGTGGCAACTGGGCAAAAAAAAAAAAAAATTAAAAGAAATTAAAAAAAAACAACAATTGCTCCAAATACAGTTGATTTGCCTTTTTGCCAAGTACCTAAAACAGGATGAGGTCCTAACAGCCGCCACTGTCCTCTTCTCTGTCTGCAAATCACTTCTTCCACAGATAAATGAAGATCTTTCAGGGGAAACTTTAAGTTAGTAATCAAGTAATAGTTGACTTTGAGTTACATTGTGATGCCAGGTGTGAATTGCCTCCAACTAATGCAAACTCAGTAAGGAATGCAGCATACTAATTTGAACCATGCAAAAAAAGTTTCTGTTGCACTGATAATAATTGATTCAAAACTATCTTCAATTATCTGAAATCTGTGTCATTAACATCAAACTTCAGAAGCTGAGCAGCCACACCAGGTTTCCAGGGATCTGAAATTTAAGAAAATACAGTGATGCCCTGGTGAAAAACAAGGCAAGTCAATTCATAATCCATAAATCTGTTACACTGCTGGTCCCCTGTGCATAGTCTCCTAACTGTATCACAATGAAAGCCTGAGACTACAGATGATCGTGATGAACAGCGATGTCTGTGGAAAGTTTTAAATCACATCAAACTGTAAGTCATGTTTATTTGTTTGTTTGTATCTAAGACATTTTGTTATAGGTACTGTTTTTATGGTATCTTTATTTGATTTGTTCTGTGTTTTTCTCCAAAGCACTTTGAGGCTCAGAGTTTGAAAACTCCAAATGAATGGTAATAAGTTGTATTCATACTCTTGTGTATATTATAAATCTTTTGGCCTTGTGTGTCTGTGTTTTGTTGCCATTTCAGAAAATCCAACCTCCAGCCCACATTAAAGCACAACAAGCCATGGCTGTGTAGAACTGATTATGCCCAGAGTCATTGTTATTCTCCTCAGCCGGCAGCATAGCAAAGTCCCCGATCCTTCGCTCACACAAATACCACCGCTTACTGGACAGGCTCACCCCTCAAACCAACATGCCTGCCTTTCAACCCACAGTCCATTTAAAATGCAGTTCTGTCACTCCTCACAACAATGAACAAAAACAGCCTTCGAAAGTGATGGGTGGGCAGGAAAGGCCGTGCATGCCTGATATTCTTACTGTCTGTGGGGGGGGGCAGTGGACGAAATACCCTTGGTTGGAAAATACAGGTCAGGCCAAGAGACAGCAGAGTCAAAGTCTTTCATGTTTTGTTGACATTAGCTTTAGGCCGCAGTGCCATATGTGCAAAAAGAGGAACAATAATTCAAAAATCAACCAATTATTTTCTTCTGTAGAAAAGCACTGAAGTGGTTACCCTTCTGTGGTAATTTTCAGGGGTATTTTTGTGCATGTATTGTATGCCTACTCACCTAAACACATTTACATTTCAGCAGAGGTAAAGTAAGAGAGTTGGAGGAGCTAATCCTCCATTGTTCATGTTTAAGTGCTTGAAACAGATTTGACCTTGGGAACTATTTATCTTATCATGGAATAATTCAACTGAGAGTGACAGAGGAAGAAAAAAAAGATGTATAGTTCAAAATCTACTTTAGGGAAATCCGGAGATTTAAACACTTTACCTCCTATCCCCGTTTTGCATTTTAAAAAATCAGTGATAGTTTTGAAAGAGTTACCCGTGTGACCTGTAACAAGGACAATGTGTTTGCACCGCTCAGCGCCCTGAATCACAAAAAGGGCATTTACACCCAGTAAATTGCTGCAAAAATAAAGGTTAAAGAAAACTTTCCCACCTTGTAATCGGGTGGGCTGAGGCAGTGCTGAGTTATCAGATATTCGGTACAATGCAAAGACAAGGATTCATGTGATTCCTCATCCTTCATCCTGTCGTTTGAAATATGATCTTGGTATCTAAAATCAGTGCTCAGCCATTATAAATCTTCACAGGCTCTCTCCAACTGTGGTCTCATTTGGCTTTAAAAATAGAGGGAATGACTGTATTCACATTGAAAACTCAGATTATCGACTTCTTCTTTCTTTTATCTCAGCTTGTTCAGTCCTCTGCCTCCCTCCCACTTTCTATCAATCCTTTGTCTGCCTTCCTGTAACAGTTGTCCTTATCGTCTTCTCTCTCTCTCTAAATATCATTGAACCACTGGGGGAGCAGAGGTTAGATCCAGTACACAAGCTGTAATTTAATCACTATAATGGATGCAAGAACATTTTCATTTCTGCTGAGGATCACAAAGGTAGGCTAAATAGTAGCAAGTTTATCATAAAATACAACTTAGGAGCAATGATGGCAAAACATTATGTTTTCAATGAATGCAGCTTGAACGCCTTAAAAGCCAGGACCAAATGTGTAAGAAACTGGAAATTGACTGTTTGCTAAGCCCTGACTCCCCTTATTCTTGCATGGTAAACATGCAGCTTATAATAGTAATGGAGATTTTCCAGTTGAATTTTCATTACCAATGTCGAATCATTTTTGAATGTCCCAGGCTGTCCTCATATTAAGAATGATTAGTTATTTTGTTCTTACATAACCCTGCCTGGCTGCTTAGCTTACACGCTAAACTTGCAATTGATTGGTTTGTGGACAATTGTGCGTCTGACATCAGCATGTTGTCAATTCAGCGGGTAGCTGAATTTTATTCAATAACTACTTGGGTCTCATGGCCGATATGCTATGAGATATGGCCACTGGGGAGGGGTTTAGCAAATGGCCAAAAAGCAGTAAAAGTTACATATAAAAATAGTTTCTAACTGTACAAATCAGTAATAATTATATATATATATATATATATATATATATATATCATCTATGTCTCTTAAAACTACATATTTCAGTTTAATGGGTCTTGATTGCCTCAATGTTCAAGAGATATGCATGATCTGATAATAAATATAATCTACTGCACTCAAAAGTTCTTCTTGGAAAATGGCCCCTCTGAGGCAATACAGAGTAATTGTTATGTTCTCAGTGAAGGACAAAAATGGTCTGACACGTCAGCGTAGGGAATATTAGGGAGGACACTGTCGGCCCTGAAACGTTTGTAATAAAAGAACATCACCTCAAAATGTCACAATTAATCATCTCAACAAGGAGAATATTGCCTTCATCTATGAATGCAATTTTCTACAGCAAATGCCCCTCATCTAAATGATAGAGGTAATGAATGAGTTCAGTATCAACTGTCTGTTGGTGTGGGAGCAGATTTGATTTTTATTTCTTTGAACAACATTGTCATTTAAAGCTGTAAACAAGCAAATAGAAATTTGAGTTTAATTCAGAGGTGCACAGCTGTGTTAATCATATTATACATACTCCATTAACAACCTTAATGTGAGCAAACAAGCTGGTGTTAACATGATCCCTTCCCTAATCAGACTATTGTCTGATTCTGGTAATAAGTATTAATGTGTGTACGTTGTTGTGTAGACACATGCAGGCATAAAGCAGTAGGTCATCATTTTGGGAAGTATGCATATTCACTTTGTTGTGGAGGGTTAAACTACAAGGTCAACATCACTCTCATACCTGTTTAATTTAAGGCTACTGCTAGCAGCCAGTTAGCTTAGCTTGGCACAAAAACTGAAAAAGGGAGAATACTTAATAGGACTGGACCACTCAAACCTCTATTCAGCAGGAGTTCTCTGTTTAACGGATCTCTCTATTACGTCCATTGAGCTTTTTCCGGCCTTTATTGGCCTCTATTGCGTATTGTTAAAGCAATTTGACATTTGAAGGGACACGCTTTCTTACTGTGAGTCCGTTGAGAAGATCGATACCCCTTTCATGTCTGTCTCTTAATAAAGCTACAACCAGGAGCTTAGTCATTGTAGGCTAGATAGCGGTAGTTAGCTTAGCATAAAGACTGGGAGCAGGGGGGAACAGCTAACCTGGCTCTGTCTAAAGGTAACAACTGCCTGATAGCACCTCTAAAGCTCACTCATTAACACATTATATCTCATTTCTTTATTCCAAACTATATCTTGGGCAGGGGCAGTGACTTCCTGGAGTCTTGTTGTCTTTGTGAAGTTTCCAGCTGATATTTTCTTTACCTTGGGACAAAGCCAGGGTAACTGTTTCCCTGTTTCCAGTCTTTATGCTACGCTAAGCTAAACTAAGCTAAGCTAATCCCTGTCTCCACATTCATATTTAACATAGAAACTTTAGAAACTAGCAATACCTATCTTTTAATAGTCAGAAGAATATCTCTGCTATCTTTTATGTCATCCACTGACACCATCAGATCTTGGCCTCTATCCGGCACAGTTTGTGCTCATAAGTACACAGTGAGCTTTAATGTAAGGTTATGATAAGAGGGCACACACTGTATCTGTGTGTGGATAAGAGGATGAGTGTGTGCTGTTGTTGTGAGGGTCCGACCTCAGGGAGGTTGTTCTGACTGACGTGCAGGTCTCCACAGAGGCTGATTCACCATGCTGGGAGGTGTCAGGTTTCAGAGATTACTGAACCATGGGTGAAGCCCCCTGGCGTGACATTCATAAGTGTGCTTGCAAACACACAGAGACAAGCACATACACACATTTCCTTTTTGTTGTTTTATACATGTAGAGATTTGTTAGTTTTGTTTTTTTTATATCCGGCTGTTTCGCTGTTGGGCTGTCTGTCTCAGTCATCTGTCCGTCTCCCACACACACATAAAACCACATACTTAGTGCCCAGCAGGCCATGCAGGCTCAGTGGCCACTCATAGTGGTCTTAGAATAAATTGAAAATGCAGCCTAAAAGGGTAAAGTCTCAGTGGCAATCAGCCAAGCTTGGCCATTGAGACTGAGAGCCAAGAACTCTCTTGAGTCTTTGCAGAAGATGTAAACTGAATTTTACTTGTATACAGCTAAGAGGGGGTCTGACGGCTGGTGAAGAAAAGTAGGTAAACACTAGGCTGGAGGTGTTTAAGATTCTGTAATAACTGGCAGCAGCCTGGGATCAGACGTGTAACTAAATAAACACAGACAGTGGGAACCAACTCTCTGACACCCAGGCACAAACAAAACAGACAGGGAGACCTGAGCAACTTTAATTAAATTTTGATCTTTCAGATGTACAGAGAAGAAGAACAAGCAAGAGAGACAAATCCCCTCTAAGGATACATGGACAGATACACACTCACACAATTAAACAAACACACACTACATTCATTTTCACAAATTTACCACAGGTGCCAATTTACAGACACAATGTTTCTAATATCACTTGGCCAATTACACACATAATAATGATTCTTAGTTCAAACAGCAACATAATGAGCTCCACAGTAGCACAAACTAATATGTTTCAGGCCTGGATAATCATGCCATCCAGCCTTTATGCCCATCTGCTGGCAGTTTCATTAAAGTTATAATCCTTCAGTTGATTTGACGACACCTGTGGTTACTATAGTAACAGTAAGAGTGATTTGATACTACAGGTAGCAGCATTCTGGGGGTAGCAAAGAGTCTTTGAGCAGCTACTTTATCAAAAATGCACCTAACAGGTGTGTCTGTCCTCTGTATTGTGCATGCTGAATATTGGCTGACTGGGGAACTTGATGGAACTGAGCCAGCCTTAAATAAATGTGTTTCACCTATGTGTTTTTTCTGCTATAAGACAAATCAAAATGTCTCCAGTGAAAAGGCCTATTGGCTGCACGACTTAGGTTCGTCTTATTAAATGGGATGAATACTTCAGCAAACAGGTCCTGTATTTGTTATTAACTTAGATCACTTAATTTAGTCACATTGAATGCTATTTCAGTCCTGTTAAACCATAAAACATTAAAAATAGGTGTAATGTTTTATACAGTAGACACTGCAGTGTGGACCGTGATAATATATTAAGAGTTATTAGACCAAGGCCGAACTTTTTCTCTTGGAGGGTGGAAACTGAAACCTAATGGTGCATCACAGGCCAAAAGCAAACATCTTTGTATTGATTAGATTCAAAATTGTATAAGGAGTGCAAGTTCCCTTAATTGATTCCTGCGCAGTGTCAAATTTTTACCTCATAAAAGCTGCATAAACAGTGATTTATATTCATTTTTAATAGATTTTTGCAAGAAACATCTGGCAGGCTACCTGAAACTGCTTCAGGCAGCAATGTTAAAGACTGACTTTATGGGCTAGGTTATTCGGCTACTGGGAAAAATTAAGACGTATCAGCAAGAAAAACTATCATTTACAGCAAGTGGTCTCTTAAGATTACAGACCATGACAAAGAATGTAAAATTGCATTAAAGCTGTTCTCCTTTCTATGAGGATGAAAGTTATTTCACTCATGGAGTATTATGGTTACAGTGCAATCTGGACATAAAAAGTCTGCAGGCTTTGTCATCTGTTTTATTTGCTATATATCACTGGTGTTCACACACACACACACACACACACACACACACACACACACACACACACACACGCATACACTAACACACACACACACACAATGCAGATGATTCACATTCAGTTCCTCTCATCTGAGCCTTACAAGTTTTAATACTCGCTCTAACTTTACCTGAACTTTACCCTGACCCTACTATATCCACAAAACAATCGGATACAAAAAAAAGGGGGCAAACTCACCTAAATGCACAGTCACAATGCTCCATCTATATAACATCTTGAGTCTTACCATCACAGTGGGGAAAAGAGTGAACAGCAGAAAAAGGAAGGGAGACAGAGAGAGAGAGTCTCCGTGTAGTCAGACTCATAAATCTTTGCCTGTTTTACTCAAGGCTCATTCATTATGAACGACCTGTCCTGTTCATGTTATATTTATAAAAACGAGAAAATGGGACACATCTTTTCACTATATTATCTAAAGACACGTGGATTGCACCCACTGTGTTTTTTTCAGTCACTAATAAGAGCTCTTTGCTCTTGTGTCTTGTGTGATGTCCAAGTTTATGACATCTAAAATAAGGGATTAAAAGACTTCTTGCATCTTTTCAAACTTCCTCTTGTGATCATTTACTTTAAATTGTGCACGTGCACTTCATGCTGCACGTCATGCTGTTACAATTTAATGTTACTGTTTATCTGAGACTGCAAATGAAAGCAGTTTGATTTGTGAGTTTATCTTGGGATACAGGTAACTTTTGTCAGTATCTCACTGCTGAACAGTGCGTGCTGCTACACTGTCACCACAACACCAAACCCCCTAGAGACACATCCATCCACTGCAACCCTAACAATGCTGAGATACAGATAACACTGTCTCTATCCCGCTATCCTGTGAGTGGAGGTGGAAAAATCAATCTTAAATTCATCATGATCACTTAAACGCTGAATTGAAAAGACAGCGCTCGTTAATTAGGTGCAAGAGAGTAATATAAAACTGAAAAGGTGGTTTCTTTAAAGTAGCAATTTGTCGTCAGACTGTACTCCAGCATGTTGGACACAGTACACTGCGCTTTTTATTCCGCTTGCTCCACTCTGTCTGCACCTGCTTGTTTTCATGACTGGAATAAATGTTTCTTAGTTTCTTGTTCCAATTTTTGCAAAGTGACAGAGTGAGCAAAAACTATGATTTCCTCTTAAATCTTTTCCACAGTGATGTTGCTAAAAGTCCAGCCATGTCACTGATGCATAAATAAACCCTTAAAAGCCTGAAAGTCTCGAATCACCCAATCCACCTCCTCTTCCTCCCCCGTTTGCCTCAGTTCTTCTCTTCCTCCTCCTCACCTGTTCAGCTGCCTCTGGGTCCAGGTGGGTGTCCAGTAGGGGAACGGTGAACTGTATCTTCCTGGGGCTCCCAGTTTCCATTGTGGCTCTGTCTGTCAAAGAGGAGGAAAGGACGAAGAGGAGGAGGAGGGGATGATCCGAGGAAGGAGAATCCGTAGGAGAAAAGGAGGGTGAAGAGCTCAGTGAGGGTGGCTGAGACAGAAAATAAGTGTGCTCCAGCTTAGGAAAAACTAAGATTGTAATATATTTTCTGTCTGACTATTTTCTGTTCTTTAATTGTATCCTTTAACACACTTTTCCCTGATTACCTAGCTTTGATTGCTACCTTAATTCAATTCTGCTGTATTTTTTTCTACCCTCAGCACCTGCTGGTGTCTCTACTCCGGCTTCACTCTCCTTCCTTTCTGTCTCCCCCAGCTCTCAGCACTGAGGCAAGGGCATTCTTTGCTAGGAACACCTCTCCTTCGCTCTCATTCGCTGTGCCTGACTCCCTTTCACGCAAGTCCCACCCTCTTGTCACATTTCTTTCTGTCTGTATTGGACGTCTGAGATCAGGGCTGTTCTGCAGCAGCCCCTGAACAGACGGGAGAGAGAGGATGACAAAGACATACCCTCCTTTTATCTATTGGATGGGGAGGAAAGATGCAAGATCACTGGATTTTAAAAAAAAAATCACCTTCCTACATGTGCTTAAATATAACCTACATGGTATTTCAAATAAATAAGAGCCTCGCTCAGAATGAGTCATATAAACACTTATTCTCTCTCTTGTATCTAAGTGTATAGATACAAGATATGTACATACATCTCTAACCTATTTAAACAGATATTTTTCAAATGACAATTTGGAGCCCAAACTGCAGATAAAGCCATGCAATTATTATCTGAGCTTTCTTTATATCTGACGAAGCTTGTCCTCGCTGCTGCCTGGCCAGCACAGTCTTTATTGATCGCCTCTTAGCCTGAGTGTCCCTACATCACACGTCTGCTGGGCCTCCGATACCTGACACCAGCCAAGGAGAATACAACTCCTGTGTCGTTTCAGATTTGCAGTACATTTTGGGGAGTAATAAACCAGGCAATTACATCCTCAGAAATATGATCGTTTTGTAAGCTACCTTGTAACTTCACATTTTACATTTTCACTGGAAACCCCATTAAAATTATATTTGAATTTAACATAATTTAATTCAAATGCTAGAAGCTCCTCTTGGAAATTAAGGAACAGATGTTTTCTCCAGACACTGACTGGTAGCTTACAGCAAGAGATGATGTCTTCTCATTTAGACTGGTACGCACTATGACTGTAAGCAATAAACATTTTCTAAGACATTCTGCCTTATTATACTAGTTTATAGCTGAGATATACACGAAATATGAGTACAGACCAAGGGAAGGGGCTGTGCCTCCTCCAACAACAAAGATCCCCCAGCTGGAATCAAACCAGGAACACTGTGACCATATGGCGTGAGCCCCAGACCACTTGTCCACAGGGATGTCTCTAAATGTGTGTATTTTAAGTCAAATGGCAGTCATCATTTATCCATTTTATAGTAAATGGATAGATGGGAAGACCTGCAGTAAGCTGAATAAAGAAGTAAATCCTCTGACCTGAAGAACTTTATGAATAAATGAAAACAACATCAGAATCCTTTTTCTTCTTTTTACCTCGGCCATTATGTTGTTATGTTGGAACTACACACAAACTGTCCTCACATAAAAGACACATTTTCATTTTCTTGTAGCTCAGAGTGAAAGAGTGATAATAAAACATTGTCACACTGTAATAACAGCTTTTCCCAAATTACGTCTTTGTCATCAAAGTAGAGAGGTTTGTTAATAAGACACCACATGCTGTGTGTGTGTGTGTGTGTGTGTGTGTGTGTGTGTGTGTGTGAGAGAGAGAGAGAGAGAGAGAGAGAGAGAGAGAGGACTGTAAATTCTCCTCTATACCACTTCTGATGTTTACAGTGACTGAAGGGAAACCGAAGGGAAAACACTAGTAAAATTATACAGTCTTTGTTATCATTTAATACCAGCATAGCGTTTGTGTCTCTGGTTGAGTTTCAAAGAAAAAAGCCCACAGCCATGCATTCAGTCTCCTACAGACTAATACAATACTGCATCAATACTTCATTTAAAAGCCAAGCCACAATCTTCTCTGTTATTCTACTAAAGTATTAATTATTGTAAGTCATAGAGAGAGGACAATAAAAAGCCACTAACAGACCTAAATGCTACTTGGAATCATCAAACCAACCCTCCCACATACATGCATCTTCAATACCAACTGCCTTAATTTATCCAGCCAATTATCTCTTACAATAGATGACAGTGAGCTGCATAATATAAGGTTGTGGTCAGCAAACCTTTCCATCGCTCACTTAAAGGACGGGTGTTTTTGCATGTTTTACATGCTTAACTACAAATTACATACACTTGTGAAATATTTTTCCAATGCGTGCTTTACAATTTAAAAAAGTTGATTGTCATTAGTTTCCAATTATTTCCATATGGAAGAAAATTCTACACCACTCAGCCATAACATTATGACCACTGACTGGTGAAGTAAATAACACTGATTAGTTTGTTATCATGGCACCTGTCAGTGGGTGGGATATATTAGGTAGCAAGTGAACATTTTGTCCTCAAAGTTGATGTATTAGAAGCAGGAAAAATGTGCAGCGTGAGGATTTGAGCGACTTTAACAAGAGGCAAATTGTGCTGGCTAGACGACTGAATCAGAGCATCTCCAAAACTGCAGCTCTAGTAGGGTGTTCCCGGTCTGCAGTGGTCAGTAACTATCAAAAGTGGTCCAAGGAAGGAAAAGCGGTGAACCTGAGACAGGGTCATGGTCCAAGGAAGCCTCTTCAAGGCTCATTGAGTGGGCAGTGAAGGCTGGCCCATGTGGTCCGATCCAACAGAGCAGCTAGTTGAGCTCACATTGCTGAAAAGGTTAATGCTGGTTCTGATAGAAAGGAGTCAGAACACACAGTGCATCACAGTTTGTATGGGGCTGCACAACATGGTCCCAGGTGGGTATAATGTTATGGCTAATCGGTGCAACATGATAAAAAAAACAAGGTTTACTTCCATCAAGAAAAGTCCAAATCATTTAAAATTATTTGTTTTTTGCTCACCGACTGGAGTGCAGTGCAATCAGTTCTGCCACCAATGACTGGAAACTATATCTCTGAAAAATACTCAAAATAATCTTAAAGGTTCGATATGTAACTTTCAGAAAACTGTGACGCCAGTGGCCATTAAGTGAACTGCAGTCAGCGTCCAGTTGCTCATCATCGAGTGTGAAAGGTAAACTGCTAGATTGTAGACTGAAGACTGACCCTACAACTTTTATTATTTTATTCAATTTGTACTATTCAATTTGATTGTTGTATATGCAGACAGGGGCAATATTCCTGGATATGTTGTTGTCAATGGGTGCTGCAGTGTTATTTTAAATTGTAATAGTATGTAGTGGAATGCACTGCACAGTTTTCCCCACCAGGTAGTGCCTGTGAGTGAGCACCAAGTCTTAGATTTAGAAGAAGAACTACTCATCCTCTATTGTTTCATTGCTGTCACTAATTGTGGCCGGAAGATGTTTAAGGCAGCAGAGAGACATGTGCAGTCAAATGTGAAAGTACACTGCTTTTTTTAGTGAAAGACAAAAATAAAAACCAAGCGTCTGTTTGTGTCTCAGGCGGCAACACAAGCATCATCCTTGCATCATCAAAAGTAAAAAACTCTAGACTGAATGCTGAAAAATAAATTAAAATCATATTTAGAATAACATCACAATCTGTAAAGTTCCTACATTTCATGTGGACCATTGACTTCATGTTACTAACTAGCTTGCCATTTACAAGTCACCAGCCAACACCAACAAAGCAACCAATGTCAGACCCACACCAGCTGAGCTTAGGCTACATAGCTGGATGCGCCTGCCTTACATCGTTCTCGACTAGAAAGCAATCGTTAATCGTTACATCATGTACTGTTGGCTGTTTGTAAGTTTGTGTCATAGCTCATGTTAGCTGGTAATTGGTAAGTAATTTAAAACCGCTAGCCAATTAATTCAATGTAGCCTATTTAATTTGCTACTGATCACGTCAATGTTAGAGAGCCACATTATCACAATGAAATGACTTTGGACTCCGTGTTCTGGTGGGTACCGGTCGTTTGTTGACATGAGCGGACTCCGATTATCAGCTGACGTTAGCTGCTGCACAGTGTTGATAACGTAGGAAAGCGGACAGAGAACGCACACGTCACATCCTTTGGATTTGATGGATGCACACAGTCCACAGGCAACAAAGAAAGTTGGGGAAGGTCTTATTTTTTAAGTTACATCACAACCTGTTTACACATTGGCAATATCAAGTGAATAATACATAAAAATGAAATATAAAATGCTTGAGATTCTTAGATATGGATCCTTTAAACACAGTAGCATGGCTTGCAAAATGGTTAGAAGTAAAGTAAAATCTCTTTTTAGTCATGCAGGAGAATTCACATCCCTGATTTTTCCCAGTGACATTGACATTGCTTTTTTTTAAACAAGATCCTTCACTCACCCTGTAGCCATTAAAGCCTGTTGTGTGTGACAAATTGTGCTGTGTCATGGCCATGGCTGGTTATAGCTGAGACCTCCCTCTCTGCAGTTCAAGATGGCTGCCTTCCAAGATGATGACCATGGGGGAAAAAGGGAGGGGGGAGGCTTGAGGGAAGGTCAGCAAGCTGTAGATACAGAAGGACTAGGTATCTGAAAGGTAACTGTAGTTCATATATTTTTCAGTTATTACATATAGTAGGTGGCAATTAACAGTCTCTCTCCATACTAGTCTGTCTTATCTCTCTTTCTCTCTCTCTCTCTCTCTCTCGCTGTCTGTTATAATTGCACACACAGACTTTTTGCCTGAGACCCCCTGCAGATTCATGAAATTCAGATGAGTTGAGTCTTTCTTTAATTCAGCTGTCAGATGAGAGGCTACAACTGTGTGGACAGCAACACCCACGCCCTGATTTCTCTCTCTGTCTTATCTTTTAGTCTCAACATGTTTCTCGTTAGCTCATATTTATTTCTCAAACCCTCATTGTCATTGCCCTTGTTGCTGCATGTTTCATTGTGCTGATTTAAGTGTGCACCTAGTGCGCACTCAGACATCCTGGAGGGGACTCCCTCCTTTAATGTTTTAGCTGACAGCATTTTTCTCTAAAACGATTACTGAGAGTTTCCCTTGTCTTTACTGAGGTTGGTGAGGTAGGCAGTTTAGGCAGACCTGTATTTCTTCAAGCTTTTTTGTTTGTGTTTTCTGAATGACTGCTAAGTAGTTCTGTCTAATTAGGTTTAGGTTTACCTTAAAGGTCTCTTTAAATATTTTCTTTCTGTAAAACCAGAAATACTGAAAACATTGCATATAAAGCATAAATCTTTGTGAAGGTGTCACTTTGTGCTCTGGGAATGGAATGTCCCACTATATACTTTTACTTACGTATGTTATCAATGCAAGACTTTTACTTGTACCAGAGTGTTTTTTGCGGTTACTTCTCCAGCAAAAGCACAGTAATGCATTTACGAATAGATGGTGCAATCCTGTTTAGGTTGCTGTTGGATGAAGCTAGCCTCATATTGTATATAGAAATATTATCATAATTTAATTTGAATTCTGTGTACCTTGTTTTCACTTTCATTTCTGTATATATATATATATATATATATATATATATATATATATATATATTCATTCTACATGATGAATTGCTGAAGAAAAACAATAGTTTGTGTTAGTGTTCAGTGTTTAATACTGATTATGTAAGAGAGAGAACTAAAGAATTTATGCTCCGCTGTATCTGTGACAAACATGTTGCAACAATGCACCTTGATTAAACCTTAAATGGTAAAAAACAAACCACACAGATGCAGGTTAGTAGTGACTTAAGTGAAAAATCAAGAGAGTCATCTGTCAATAGTCTCCAATCAGCCCTATTCTTCATTTAGTCTTCTGGGCTCATAAAGAGGTATGGGAGGTCAGGCTAATAAAAAACTCTTCCTAAGAGGGATTGACGTGCTTTCCTTCCCAGTAATTGGCTGCGGAAACCGTGAAAGCATAGAGTAATTGCATGTTGCTGTGTTTTAATTAGTGCTGAGGCTTACTGCACACTGCTTCCCCAGGTGGCCTGTAAATTCACCACACACAAAACCAAACAGCCACAGTCTGTAGAGAAGAGCTGTGCATCACTTTACATTACACAGATGAGTGCTGGATTAAACATTTTCCATCCACGTCCTTTAAAACCTAATCCTGCACATGGTTGTCTGCGCGTTGTAGAGACAAAAGTGAAGTCATAAAATGTACAGTGATATATTTTTCTAAACAAAATATTTGTATATATGTTGCATACGTTGCAGTACATATCTTTGCTTGTGTGTCCTTCACTTTACGTTCCTCCTCAGGATGTCTGAGCGGGCCAGTTAAAGTAAATTAATGTAGTGGGAAAACGACCAGAGTAATTATGTGCTTGTCTGTGGTCTAGCAGAAGCTGTAGACATTGTCAGCGTTTAAATGATGAGACAATTTCTTGTGACTATATTTTCATTTTTTTTGCATAGCCAACAAATATTGCTCTATGCCATCTTTGTAATCAGTTGTGGGGAAATGTATTACCTACAATCACAAGTAAACAGCTGTTGTTAAGCCACAAAATTTACCAAATCCAAATAAATTGGAAAACTGACAAGATACTGACTGCAGACTTGCAGTTATTTTTAAACTACATTTTGACAATGTGTAAAATCACAGTAAATCTCATAATATCAAAGATAATGGTAAACGTGATTACTATCCGAATTAGGGATGCTACTGAAATTGATTAGTTTATAAGATGATTATCAAGGAGGATTTATAATTACCAAATACTTATTTTTAAATTAACTCTTTTGGACAATGCAAAGCATTTGGAAACATCACCTAGGGTTTTGAGAAGTTGTGATGGCCATTTTTCACTACTTTCTGACATTTTATGGACGAAAAAAACAAAAAATTTAAATAATGACACAAATAATGATAAATACTCACTAGTTGCAGCCGTAGTCCGTAGGCCGCGTTTTAAAAGAATGTTTATTCAAATCACATTTTTTATTATGCAGAAGTTAAAGCTCAGAAAAAGAGAGAGATTTAAAATTATATCAGCATCTGCATTTGTAGAAGGGGTGTAGGAAAATATAAAAAGTTATATTTTGTTCTGTTATAGTCTATCAATTCTCACAATCAATTCAAACATTGTATACATTTTTTGTTTAACCACTAGATGGCAGAGTTGTGAACAAAGTGCTTATCCCACTGTTGCGTAATATTAAACTAACTCAGATTTTATGCATATGGTGGTGTTTTCTTTATACTATGACAGGTTTTTTTTAATCGCAATATATCACCTTACTTACAGTATAGCAATATATTGCATTATATTGAATTACACCCCCGTATCATTCTATATATATCGTGAGATTCTTGTCAATAACCAGCCCTAATTTGTAGAATTCAGTACTGTAATTCCAGCTAACACCCTTTCTGAAATCCTGATCTTTGTACATTGATCATTTTGAACACATACACATGAGTTTATCTTGTCCAAGTTCAAAGCACTTTTATTTGACCAGAGAACAGAAGAAAAATGTAAAATGTAGCCTTCAATTTACAGCAAACACATCTGGTCCTGAATAACATTCCAGTCAGGACAAATTAGGTCTGCTCAGAAAACTGTAATCAGCATTCGTCAACATGCTTTGTAGTGACGGAAATCAGAAACAAAACCCCAAAAATTGTCTCATGTCAGCTTTAACTAAATGTTTGGTGTCAAGTAAGGCCTAATATACTGGGACAATGTTGAAAAAAAACATGCTTTTATAATTCAGATTTATTCATTCAAATTCTGTCTCTCCACCGATGGCCGCTGCTTGGCCCTGTGCCAGGACAGTGGTGTGTGGATCTTCCTGCCGGATTACTTCTTGCCGAATCTCTGGGGTACAGCCATACTCCAGATCTGACCGGGGGCAGCCTCCCAGTCACGGGAATGTATCTGATCCTCTGACACTACCTGCCCTCTGGAGCCGCGACCAAACCTGTGAGGGAGGAGAAACAGAGGAACTGACGCAATTCAAAGTAATATACGGTTTAAATGAAGTCCTTTTTAATATATCTGGATTTAGTGGATCTTAGTAGGAACAACCACACAAAACCATGTTTTTGATGAGGCCTAAACATGGACAAATACAATTCACAAGCTGCAAATACAAAAGAATCATTTTGTTCTTCCATCAATCAAAAACAATCTCATATAATATATATGGTACTTTTCATTCTGAAACGTAGATATGGAAATGGAAAATGGTTGCAAATGCGTAAATGGAGTTTTGTTTGATCTACATTCCTTATTCCTTATTCACAGCAGCCATTTTGACAGGAAATAGTAGGGTAAACACAGGTGTTACAAATGATACTAATTAAGCAGACCAGAGCTTTTCCAGTGAGCCAACATACATAATAGCAGCACTCTGACTCTCTTTTACCTGAATGGAACAGAACCTTAATTAGTATCATTGGTAACAGCTGCGTTTACCCTACAATTTCATGACAATGCAGTGAAAAAGGCCTATTAGTAGATGATTAGTCAGTCGACAATTTGGATGATCTTTGAGTTGTCTCTGTTGATTTAATTGTTGAACTGTTGATTAAATTGTTGAACTGTTGATTTAATTGTTGAATTAACATTTTCAGCCTATTCTTGTCTTACATTATAGTAAACTGAATATCTTTGGCTTTTGGACTGTTGGTCTGACATAACAATACGTTTGATGACATCACCTATAGCTCTAGGAAACTGGGCTGGCCATTTGTCAGTTTTCTTTTATGACAAAATGATTATTTGAGAAAATAATCTGCAAAGAATGAAAATAATTAGCTAGTTAGTTGCAGCCATATATCTGCATGGCTCTTGTGCTACACTGATCATTTCAGAAATCAGAGTTATTGAGAGTTAAAGAATTGTAAGAGTCATATATGATGTTTTTGTTTTTCTGAAAATCCTTATGTGACCCTAACATGGCAATGGGCTATGCAACAGGTGTTGATATTTTTTCAGGTAACTTATTTCTTGTGTGCTTATTTTTATGTGCAGCCTACTGTATGTGTGTGATAAATACAGGCTCTGTAATGGCACTGACCTCTGTGGCTGATGGAGGACAGAGTTCCTGGTTTCTCTCTGAGATCCGAGCAGCAGAGCTCTCAGCACTGCGGTCAGCAAACGATCATCAATGCTGTTATCTATGTTTTCACTCTCCTAGAGTACAGCAGCATACACACAAACAAATGCAAAGCCTAGTATCAAAAAGTTTGTATTTAGTTTTTGTACAGAAACCCCACAAAAATATCTTGAGCCATAACTGCATTCAATTTTGGGTTGCAACACAAACCCCAGGGGCTGTCGCTCCAGTCAGTCGGCCCTGCTGTGGCGAGGCACCTTGAGATATAGATGGCAGTGGACAAAGGCAAATAAATGCACCTCATGTGCACCCAAATATTCATCCACCCTTATCTTTATGCAAAATGTAACCCAGATCTGTCTGTCTCTGCACGCCACAAGGAAAACGTTATATTTTTGACTCGTGATCTGAATCCTCCTCCATCCTGATCTGACTGTCTGTTGACCCCGGAATACATTACAGTGTATTTCACACTCTTGCGTGAAGAGGAGCACTATCTGAAACCTCATTTAGCTTGTCTCACTTTATAAAAGGGCTCAAATCCAATTTACATACTTCATCACATGGAGTAACAGACTTCTCTGAAAATGTTGGCATGACTTCTGGTTGTGCACAGAATTTTTCATTTAGTCTAATGTGGCACACATTAGCACAGACAGTCCATATTTAAATCCCGCCTAGAGACAGACAGTATATTTTAACACATTAGCATGTGTGCCTCAGATACGTTTCAAAATAGGATTTTTATTTTCAGATGCCAAAATTATTATTGGCAATTTGTATGTAACATTAATTATATAGCAAAAAACACACAAATGGTGTAATTAAAAAAGTATATTTCCTTGTCACAGCTACAGATAAATCAGAGAGTTAAGGTTTGATAATTCACTACTCAAAATTAAAGATTTGCAATTCAAGTTTGTGCATGGTTTGTTGTCTCACCAGCCCCAGCAAGTGGTCGGCCATGTTCTCCTCTGAGCCTGGCAGGATGTCATTTTTGTCCAGACTGCCTTGGATATGAAGAGCTCGACTGACGCCAGCCATCGCCATAACCAGACCCAGAAGAGTCACCACCGCAGCTGTGTCCATGGTCTCAAACTGCAGAGGAGGTCAGATGAATGCTGATGACAAAGGCAAATGAAGATTTCGGTTGTCCGATTAAACACTTGTTGACTTCTGCTCCTGCAAAACAGAGGAAGGACTCGTCCTGCTCGGGGTTAAGTGTCCTCTTTGTGCGGTGTCCTGACTAACTTCAGTGGTGGCAACATCCTTGCCTGGTCTTTTATACACCTCACGGTCACTGGCTGGAAGCCCCTGGGAGAGCTGGAGAAGGATGCTACTGTACAAAGGGGAACTGGGGACAGGATGGAAGAAGAACCATCCACTAATATGAGATTTAACTAGGGCCATTTAGCAGGATCAGGGCATTAGTGATGACTGAGCACCAGAGTGCGTTATTATGTGGCCCCAGGGTAGTGCAACACAACTCTCTCAGTTATTAAACAGATAAATCCCTGCAAATGGACTCTGATCCACCAGTCCCTGTTGTCCAGTAGTCGGCACCACATGTACAAACAGACAATGCGCGAAAACACTCATTACCAACTTAATCATTCACCAAAATTTAACAGATTAGACCGGACAACTTAAGTGATCTAAGACAAGAAAGTAATGGACCTAAAACACCTCTTTCAAAGCAGAAAAACAAAGTAGACGCAAAAGAAGAAAAAAACACGAGTGACACATTTTCTGCTTATTAGTTTTTTAATGTTTTGCTCCAGAGCTAATGTTTCTAAACTAGAGAACATATCCACAACATCATCTCACACCTCAAGGTCTACAATAATATTACTGATTCATTTATCAGTGAAGGATTAACCTCACTCAGAGTTTGTATCTTAATGGTATCTCGAATTAATGTTGTAAATCTTTACTTTTTGTCCATTTAAAGGATCATTTTACAAGTGTGGGTTGAATTGCCCAAGATTGTGTTTAAGATAGCATCGATTTTCAAGTAAAAGGTTCCATTATTACTTACTACTGAAATTCATTATCAGGTGGATATCAAAGTTTCACTGAAAATGCGTCACACATGCTCTCGCCAAATGATTACTGGCACAAATGTAAAGCACACTATGGTGCAATAGTAACATTATGGATCATGGAAACCTTTGCTTAAGCAGTAAAGAGACGGTTTTCTGAGTGTTTTTCTTAACATGCTGATGAAGGCATGTCAGACAGAAGCTTCTCCCAAAGGAAAATGTCTTAGAATAAAACCCCTTCATTTGTTAAATGTCAGCTTCCTTCATTTTGTTCATTTCAAACGAAGACAACTATAGCCTTGATTTGTGACAGTGGCTTTATTAGTGCCATATGTGTTCAATTTGTTTCTGTCTTTGGCTCAGAGTGTGTGTGTGTGTGTGTGTGTGTGTGTGTGTGTGTGTGTGTGTGTGTGTGTGTGTGTAATAATTAGTCACTTCCCAATACTAGATGAGACATAAACAGATTTGGCTCATCAAAGTGCCTAATGGATGACAATCCGCTTAAACTGCAACACACACACACACACACACACACACACACACACACACACACACACACACACACACACACACTCACTTCATAGTCTAACTGACTCTGTTTAACTGCCATGGCAACCAGGATGACATCTGAAGGATTCTGAGGGGAATTAGTTTTCATTTCTATAATAAGATTGGAAGCTTTTGGATTAGAGAAACATCTAATTCACTCACTCACACGTTGTGCTGTTTTCTTTAATGTTTACATACAATATACACTTAGTGGTCACTTTATTAGGTACACCTGTACAGTCTAATGCAACTACCGTACCATAAAGTCTACTCTTATGAGGATCAGTTAGTGATGTGTTCTACTGGACTGCATTCAATTTCAGAGGTGTTTCTAATATTTTGCCCCTCTCAAGAATATAGATATGGAGGACAAAAAAATAGAAACACTCACAGCTCACTAATCAACACGTTGTATCTTGTATCTTGTTTGTTTAATCCGTACAGAAACCAAAAGCCAAAATGTTGTTTTTACTCTAAGCTGTCCGGCTCCTGGCTGAAGATTCATATTGAGCAAACAGATATGAGAGTGGTATAAATCCTCTCGTATAACTTATTAATAAAATGTTGAATTATTCCTTTAATCTTACATCATAATTAAAGCTGGAGTACGGGACTTATAAATAAGTACTATATAAATGAACGCCTATCAAGGCCAGATAAATCTCTTTGTATTTTGTGGTATATTCCCGCGCTGGCACACTCAACTAGCAATGATTGGGACCAACTAGCAACTTTTTAATGCCTTTATTTGATAGTATAGGTGAAAACACAACGGGGGGGACGACATGCAGCTGCAGCTTGGAACCGAACCCGGGCCGCTGCAATAAGACTCCATGGGGAACGGGCTCTACCAGGTGAGCAACCATGTGCCCCTAGCCTGGGACTTTCCAGGGCAATGAGTGTGATAAAGTCATAAGCATACGTCGACAGTGTTTAATTACTCTCACTGCTAGAAAGGGGAAGATGAGTACTGTAAGAGTAAGCAACATTTTCTGCATTTATTTCTGATTATTCTATCAGAGTGGAGTGAACACATTAGGGTTTTACATTCATCCCTTTTTACATACAAATTTAAGCGCTACCTAAAATATTGTCACAGTATCAATATCAAGGTACTAAGTGAAAAATATTTTGATACAGTAAATATTGCACAGCTCTTCTTGTATGTCTTACCACCTGAATATACATCTGAACTTAATGCTGGGGGCTCTGAAACCTGACCACACTAATAAACAGGTACATAAGAGGTTCATATTCTTCCATTGTACAGCTGACAAATATAATAATTTCTATCTACCCTCCTCTGATCTGGAGAAGGTCATCTATGCTTATATCCAATCTTTTTTATACTTTGCTGCAACCCTCATGCAGAGCCAAGCGTCTCTCTCTCACACACACCGTTCAGCTGTATGGATTTTAACTGCACTTCAAGGAAAAGACCATGTATGACCAATTTAATCATCAGTTAGAAGAGGAAATGAGCTGAGCATTTAAAGCTCGGGTGAGTCTGACCTTGAGCTATATATGGCTGACCTTTATGAACCAGAGGACAGCCTGCATATCCTCATGATGATAATGATGATGATTGTTAATATTATATGACAAGACCACAATCAGTTTCTCTCTTCACTTGTTATTGTTTCATTTTAGTTACACACACAAACACAAGATCTACATATTGTATTCCACAGAAACGTATAATACCTTTATTTCTTCTGTGTTCTCCAAGAGGATGTACATTGAAAAGCAAAGGTTGTGTTAGATGCACAAAATCCTTTTCTTTTTTATTCCACTAATCTGTGTCCTTGCTGTGGCAATATGTCTCTCCTTGTGTTTACAAATTCAAGTCACACTGCAAGGTTGTGGGCCACATTACCATGAAAATAAGGAAGAAATTAATGCAAATGTATTCCATACAAGTGCTGTTACCTTGTAATTGTTTTTGTTCCATACTTAAAATGCCAATATTTGCATACTATAGCAACATTAATTTATTGTGTGTGTCACATAGACAAATCACAAATATGACAGAGACAATTGGGGTATTACAGTTTTCAGACTTTTGCCTCCATCTGGTGTTTTCTGATTGAACTGCATGTTTATCCAATCAAATCTGGCTAAAATTCAACTGAGAATGACACGACTTAACGTTATCTGATGGGTTTATTTTGTTTCCTTTTATTTTATTTACAATGTTAAAACAGTGCAGCCAAACATAAAATAAATAAAACACTGAGTCATGAAAAAAAAAAAAAATGGGGGGAACGTAAGAACAGCAACAGAACTTCATGCAGCTAATACAAGATTGTCCAGCAATACCTAAAAAACAAGCTGACTCTTCATGCTTTACAGCCACATCATCGACCCAAATTACATCCAAAGAAAGTTTGTCTGGTTCCTTGTCGGCATATTCTGCTCTTCTAGAATCTCTCCTCTCTTTGTGTTGTTTAAGCGTTGGAGGGATGTTTATTTATCCACCGGTGTCCAACAGATGCTTCAGGGCAGCCTGATCTAATTAAACAAAGTTGCCTTCTGTTCTTTACCGGCAGCTCACAATCTGCCACTTTCACCATAAGGCACTTGTTAGAAATGTCAGTACCGAAATTAAAGTACATTACCAGGAACAGTTCGACACGCAGGTTAATACAACGCAACTAAAATGTTCTGAAAATTATTTATACAAAGACGATGATGTCTCCTGGTAAAATATTTTTACATCTCAGTAAAAAAATAAAGGTGGTGTTGCTTGAAAACCTCATAATTTAGATTTATCTAATTCAGTCATACATGTAGGTGTTAATATGAAACCATTGTTTCACACATTATCATTTTATACAGTGGGACAATGTATCCCCTTACAAGCCTGGACATCCATCTAGTGTTTGGTTCAGAAATTTAAATGCTTACACTGCAAATGGGCTGACCATATTTTAAATATTGCTTGGCTTTTCGAACATATTTGGTTTTCATGCAATAACAGGCTGTGGTTTTGTTGTTCTTATTCAAGTTCACTCAGGCAATAAACTATTGATGTACAGGACATTTGACTGATATATTAACAACAAAATCACAAAGGAACTGACACAGAAAGTCTCCTCCTTTATAGAAGGCTTTTTTTTCCTTGAATAAAGATATACAAAAAACCATGAGGTGAACTTCTTGAATGGCTTTTTAAGAGCAATCAGCAAGCCCAGACAACAACACATTCAGTGTTCTGCAACATTTAACTTTACTGATATCTTACAAACTGACATTTCCCCAACGTTTACCAGTGCTGACTAAAAGAAAATTCTAAAACATCATTTATATATATAAAAAAACATTTTTTCATTGCCCATATCAGTCGTCAGTCTTACAGTAGTTAAGGCAAAAGTAGTCGCGGGCAGTGGCTTCTTCATCAACAATGTCCAGTCTGTATGTGTCTAATATTATACTGTATGTTTGTGCATTCATGCATGTCTTTGAGTTGTGATTTTCTGTCCTCCTTTGTTCTGCCAGTCAGAACTGACAGTGAAGTCCATGTAAGCATCAGCGCTCCTTCTGCATCCTGTAAAGCATATTGAGCGGCTATACTGGTTCTAATATTGTTTCTGGCCATCAGCATTTACTGTAAAACACTGATATAGATGCACAGTGTAAATAGACTATCCAAGGCCAGCCATCAGCGTGCTACAGTATAGGAGAAATATAGATCCAGTCACAGTGTAACAGGCCACCAATATGCAAGTACTGACACAGTACAGTGTGCACAAGATGTCATGATCTCAGTCCATGTGCACTTTTTTTAGTCCGTTAGTTCCAATGCAAAGACAGAATGAGTGCCACACATGGTGATTTGAATTAATTCAGTCAGTCAGTGCTTCAAAGCGAGTTATGAGGTCCCATCGCTCCAGTGTGTGGCCCATTCCTTTTTATGGACAACTCCTGACTTCTCAGTCTGGAACTGTGGCCGGTCCTCGCGAGGAATCTTCACTGCGTGGTACTGAGGCAACTTGTCTTTGTAGTGGGCACGTTGGAAAAAGCCACACTGTCGGCACAAGAAAGAGGGAAGCAGGTAGGTGTGCAGATAGAGGAAGAGAGGGGCAAAAAGAAAGGAAAAAACAACAAATTGATGTCAAATATAAGAATGCGATTGCAAATCACCTTCAATTGTTTACCCTTATTTCAGCACATACCACCGTCTAATATCATGCCTCTTAAAAGACATATAAAATGTCACTTATTCCACCAATGTCTTCTAGTTCATCTCAGACAGATGAGAAGAAAAACTGATTATCTCATGACCTTGTGCAGTCAAGGTGACTTTTTAATAAAAAGGTACATCCACCCAAAAAGCACATCCACATGCTCTGCATTTCTACTTCAGCGTCGGTCTCAAGTGCCCCTGATGAACAAACCAACACACCAAAGTGCACACATCAATACAAACAAAAACACCTGGTGATATTAATGTCAAGTTGATTCTGGCACCTGAAAAACACGAGGTACAAGCCAAATAAGAGTTTTTTAATAGATTTACAAGCATGTGACAGTCACATCAAGAAAATGAATACATTTTCAAAGACTGGTGCCAGAATGAACAAGTGTAGATAATTAATGTCAACAGCAGTGGCACAACACACAGCACAGCAGACATCTGAAACACCTGAAGGAGAGATGGCTGGATGGTGTTCAATAGGCACAGATTAAAAAGAGAAAAAATATCCAAATAAAGGAATCAGTTTTGAATTAATCTCTACAACAGCACATTTTGCTATCTATGACATTACACTAGAAAGAACTACAGTGGCCAAAGTGCCTAAAGAGACCGTAACCATAATTGACCATTCATTAAACCTCTCCCAGGCTTTGTATTTCTCCACATCATGAAGCAGTTTTCATGTGGCATTTTAGTCTTGTTTGTCCAAATATGAAGCTTAAGTAAATCGGGCAATCAGGGTGATGAAATAATATGACCAATTTTTACAGGGTCTCTTACAGAGGAAGCTGGAGCATTAAAATATCAGCTGGAGACAACAACCGACTCATATTATCTGTGTATTTTCGTTATTAAGAGTGCCAAAATGTGCTAATATTTAATATTATAATGAACACCACCAGCCACACCAGAGTGGAGGAACAAAGTCAAGGAACAAAGCGATTGTGGGTGAGGTTTTTTTTTTACCGCTTGGAGGGAGAGGAGGAGGGGAGAGCAGGCCAGAGTGAAATATTCTTTATATTATAGTTCTGAGGCCTGCTTCTCCGCCTCCGAGGGTTGGACCCCCAAATGGGCGCGGTAGTACTCCGTGTCATAGTGTCGGCGCCGCTCACTGCGTTTGAAGAACCCACACTGGGCAACAGATGACCACAGGAAAGTTTGGGCAAAGTGAAACCGGGGAAAAAAACAATGGGAAATGAAATAAAAAGGGGATTTAGGGATAGAAAGTGGATCCCCAGATAGAATTGAGAGGAAACAAAACAAAAGAATGACACACAGAGGACAAACACAAATACAAAGGAGGAAAAGAGCAGAAGAGAGTGAGCTGGAAGGAATAAAATTATTATACGAAGACAAAGAACAGATCAAAGCAGATAGAAATAACTGGACATGGAAAGTGATGATGACAGGAAGAAAATCATGAAACTATAAAGACTTCTTATGTGAAGGCCGTTGAACTCTATGTATCAATATTAGCTATTAAATCTTAATGGGGCACAACAAATGTTTCATCCTAGTGATCCACCTTAAATGACAAAATATCCATTGTTGTTGGACTGGAATATATAGGACAAAAAGGTGTAAAGAGAGTACAAGTGTACAAGTTACAGTTAGATATCCTGTGTGTGTTACCTTCCACAGTATGCAGACCAGCAGAGTCAGCAGCAGGATGCCTGCCAGAACAGCTATAAGGATGATCCACCAGGGGATCCAGTACTGGTCAGCGAGACCAGGCTCAGGATAGATCATCACTGGAACCTGGAGAGGAAGGAAAATTAAAGGAAAAATAAGAGAAATGTATCCCTTCTGCAGGTTATTTGCCGATTAGTGAACACATTTCCCTACAGTCTATCTGAGGACACATGCTCTGTGACCTGAAGTGTGCTGAGTACCTGTGCAGCAGCATCCTTGAGGACCAGGTGTTTGATGCTGGACTTCACAGTGATGTTGGCTCTGACCAGCAGCTCCAGAGCACTGACAGCAGGAAACTCCTGCGCGACAGAGAGAAGAACAATATTGCAAACGTTTTAATTGCTAATAAGTTATATACATAAAGTTCAGAGTAATTCTTTGATAAAGTTTGTCTAATCCCAGTCTTTTTTGCTTCCTATAGAGTTTTTTATTCAGCTAATGCATACTGCACTCTGAGACATATATTCAGTCCCAGCTGAGAAAGTGTGAACATAGATTTTGGATTAACCCATCATATCATATAAAACCTGCAAGTAATTCGGTTTTTCTATAACCTGGTCTTATTTTTGTAGTTTTGACCAACATCATAACAAACAATGGGAGTTAAAACTATGAAAATAAGACCTATGTAAAATTTAATTAAGATTCATATGGAAATAATTCAAGCCATAAGAAAAGTAAAACCTTAAACCCATTTTGTTGGATGTTCAAGAAAAAAGCAAACACAATGTCAGTTGGATATTTCTTGTTACTCTTGGATCTCCCACTGAATATTAAACTCGCTGCTGCAGGTGACTCAGTGGTCAAAGCTGACAGCTGCATTCACAGTTTGCCTACTGCCTTAACATCAAAGCCTCATTTTGTAAATGCGCTCGATCAGTGTGAGTGTGTAACAGCTGGACTGAAGCCGAGGTGGAGAGTAATGTGCATTAAGGTGCAGATTTTTGTTTTGATTTACCTCTATGAAACTGCTGTTCCACAGCCTGGCATGGATTTTGAGGACAGCCTGACCAGAGAAGCTATGGAGGGGACATTGTAAAAGGACACAGCGTGCCGACCCCAAGAGACAGTCCTGGAGGACAAAATGAAAGCAGCAGCTATAAATGTAGTGAAAAACAAAAGTAACAAAGCCTGCATCTTTGAGGTGTGTTTAGTAGCCTCCATATGCAGTAGCAGGGAATCAATAAAACACGGATTTGCATTATTTTCTCTTGTTTTCCCTCCTTCTCATTTCTTATGTGTTTCTCTCTTCTCTTGCCTCCTCTCTTATTTTCCTTCTTACCAGTTTGAGCGACTTGCGTCTCTCTGAAGCTGCGACAGCTGGGGTGGTTCGTCCCACGCTGCCTTTTGTCATCACTTGACCTTCCTCCTCTGGGTGCGAGCGGCGTGTTCGCCCAGGCTGGTGGAAGTGACACATTCATACAGGCAAAGAAAAATCAGTATCTAAATATGGTTGATTTAATTGTCAGTGTGGACATGACGTAACAGGGCAGAAGTGTAGAACAGAAGGATGATGTGGAAGTCAAAGTCTTGATGACCACAAATGATGCATCCAAAAATAAAATATCCATTGAACAAAACATCCGTTCTCCCTTTTTGACCACATTTCCAACTGGATAGAAAATGCGGCTAAATGAACTGAAGTGGTGTTCCTCAGTATTCAAATAATCTAACCAGTCCTTATCATGGCTGCCACTGAGGTATCTTTCACATTTCACTCAGTTTAGGAACCTTCCAGGCCAAAAAAAAAAAAAAAAAAAAGCAAATGGAATTGAGATCCAAAATGTTTGTTGCCTTTATTTGTGGTGTTAAAATAAGTTTTCCTACCAGAGTCAGAAATTAACTGTGAACTGCTTACGTTATTGACAGGCTGGGGAAGTTGAGCAAGTGAGGAGCTGTGTAGCTTCAGAGGATTCAAAGCCCCTGTCGGGGTGCAGTGTGTGTCTGGGTGACCTTCAAACTTCAAGCTGGCAGGATACAGGAGCCATTTTTCATTGGCCAGCTCATAAGGCCACATGATGTTGAGGAAGGCTGAGCCGAGCGTCTGCAGAGCTTTCCCAGGATTAGCAACCTGTCAGAAAAAAATACTTTCTTCCTTTCTTGGTTGACAGTAGAAATATCTCATATCTTAATAGCCAGGCTGTTTTAAGGTGTATACACCTGCATACACACACACACACACACACACACACACACACACACACACACACACACACACACACACACACACACACACACACACACACACACTGGTTCCTCACCACAAACTCAAAATCCACAGGGCTACCGATGTCATCCAGACTGGTCATGGCACTCTCTCCCTTCACTGTCCCACTGAAGAACAGCTGGTGAGGACGAGCAAGCCTGCAGTAAAACACCATCACACCAGTGGGTCAGACAGCTGCATACACACTCACACAGCATCATATAGCCACTTTTTTTATAGGTACAGTGATTTTCTCTTTATTTAAGTTTAACACCTAACCCAAAGCAGTACATGTACACGATATCTAGAAAACCTCAGTGTAAACATCATATAGCATCAATGAAGATTGTAACAGGCTGATACAGGATATATGTGATACTGTCAGACTAACATGGAATAACATGATTTTAATAAGATTAAAGCTTGTGGAAAATAAGGGAAAAAATGTGTATGTTAAGTTTAAGTAAACTAAACAAAGATAAATCAGGAGTTTTAAGCCACATCCAGATTTAAACAGGTTTCACTCACCCAATGACAGACAGAGGGAGCTCTATCACAACTTTAGCAAAAGCTGTGACTGGTACCAGGTCAGGCTGCTCACTGATACTGAGGGAAAAACCATGAACAAACGCTGCGATTAAAGGATTGTTTGGTCAGAACAAGTCAAATATCTTAAATAAATAAAATAATCAAAAGCTTGATGTGAGTGAGTCCATATTGGTGTCATATGACTTTTCACAAAAGATGCAGAGGGCTTACGTTGTCAATAAGAGATCTGCTGTCAACTCAGTGGTCTCAATTGTGATGTTAGATGTGCTCAAGTTGATGGAGAACTTCAGCTGAAAAAGCAACACATAAACTGATATTTCAGACAGGACAACTCACACATAATGCTGATGAACACATGAATTCATTTTGTTTCCTGCTGTAGGAAAGAAATATCAAAAGGAATGAAAGTATATGAAATTATTGAACAATTTATATAATTTTATAGTTTCAAGTGTTATCATTTAATCCTGACAGTCCACCAAGCTTTGACTGAACTAACACTGTTGTGTTTTCTTACCTTAGTATCTCGTTTCACAGGGTTTCCCAGGTCACATTCAATTTGGGAGCCATTCTGGTTTGCTTGGCATCTCATCTACAGTGAGTCAAGATATCAAACAAACACTATCAGTAAAAACAGAAATCCAAATTTATGTGTTTCTGGAACATGAATCCACCTCTACAAGACTTGTTAGAGCCCGTACCTGTGGGGGGATCCTTGAGCCAGCATACGACAAAGTGTTTGGAAGGGTGATAAGCAGCTGAGCAGCATGGGCATCATCTCCGTTCTCCTCAGGGTCAGAGGGGTCAGAGGGCATGTTGGTGACGGTGATCTCCAGCACCACCAACCTCTGGTCGGACAGGGAAAACACCTGCACATCATCTTCATCTCTACATGAAGGGGAAGAGGACAGAAAACACACATTTACAGTTATTTATCAATTATTATAGGTTAAGATGAAACGTTATTGATCCACAGACAGCTA
Organism: Dicentrarchus labrax; assembly: GCF_905237075.1. NCBI lineage: Eukaryota > Metazoa > Chordata > Actinopteri > Moronidae > Dicentrarchus > Dicentrarchus labrax. The sequence continues at coordinate 24,369,328 of NW_026136711.1, read as the reverse complement.
CCCAGCAGTAGCCTATATAAAGTAATTAAAATAAAACTCCACCCTCACCAGCAGCATTAGTGATGTAGACATTAATGCATAAATAATTATATTATATAATTATATAATGTGCATTATTCTGAAATGAAACAATCTCTATAATGACTACTTTTAATTTTAGTACTTTAAGTATATTTTTATGCATATTAGTCAGAAAGTGAGAAATTCACAACATGGCAAAAGCTGTTCTAAAGTAGTGTACTTATAAATATAAATATATATATATAATATAAATCTGATCTAAAAAGCATGATTAAATTAGTTATGAAACATTAATAAACCCATCCGTATCAACATAGAACCCCTTTAGAAATGGAACCTTGTTATCAGTTGGTACCAAAAGATAAACTAAAGAAACATGATGTTATATTTTCATGGTAAATATTCATGTATCACTACTGCATACACACAATTGTTTGTGTTGGGGTAAATGTTGCTAGGCAACAGTTCACATCATCATGGCTACGAGCTTGCACAGATTGGGCTCTACAGATACTAACTTTGGCAAAGGGGTGAAGAGGTCGGAGGTCAGGGGTCGCGTTCCAAACTGGTAATTCAGCTTCAGGTTGCTCTGGCAGATTTTGTCACTGCCGCATCCTTCTCGCAGGAAGTTTATCTTCAGAGAATAAACGAGACAGACTTTTAATTCAATCTCAAAGCACATTCTACATGTTTAGGTTTTTAATACAAGATTCAGTTATGTACCAAGGTTGATAATGAAATGTGTTCCTTTTACTAAATGGTTTGACTGCATTCAGAGCTGAAACAAGTCAATTAAACAAAACATTAGTAACTAAATGCCAAAAGTTGCTTATTTCTGCATAAATCTCAATAAAAAAGTTCATGTTGTTAACCAAAATCAGTTTTTCAGCATGATATGTTTTATATGTAATATTTTGGGCTTTAACAAGCCTTGACAAGCCTGAATGTGTCTCATTAAGCTCAACTTGTTTATACAGTGATCTGTGGGCAAGTGTAGCCTATTAAAATTAATCCAGACCATAAAATACTTCCTTTTTGTTACAGACCTCAGAGTACAGTGTATTAGAGGGGGAGACACTCAGTACAGGTGCCAGCTTCTCCAGCCTCTTGGCACCTGAGTGTCTGCGTGGTGGCACAGGCTTGATAGTGTGGGTTATCGCCAATGAGATGGGACGCAGTTTGTCACGGATGCTCTCCTGCATGTACAGACATCATAGAAAAGATTAATAGACAATAAAAGATTTGGGGAAAGAGATTGTTATATGGTGCGAAAGAGTGGGGATCTAAAAATTTTGTAGCATTTTAGTAATGTTGTTATTTCCATCCATTTTCTGCTACCAGAGTAAAATAAGACAAAAACCAAGACCAGCACTAACTATTGTTTACTAATACCTCAATACCTTGGGGGGAAAAACACTTTAACACCACAATAAAAAAGACTGCAGTTGCTGTTTCTGATCTAGAACAAATCTACATTACTGACATGGAGCTGGAAGACAGCAGTGGTGCACACAGGGTATCGCTGCCGATGCAGCTCCACTTCTTCTGTCTGCGTGTACTCTGGCTCCAGGGAACTGCGGCCCAGGAAGTTAACACGGTGGGGGAGGCCCAACTTCCTGCGCTCTGTGTCGGCTTCAAAGTGCACCACCAGGGCTTGAAGGGAGTAAAACAGGGAGCGATGTGTGAAAAGAGACGGAGGGATTGAAAAACCAGAAATGTCAGGACACACACAGAGAGCACTTAAAGAGCCCACCAGGGGCAGAACATATATGAAACCCCCATCTAAGGGAATACAGTATTACACAGCTGTGATTTAATCAAAATAAAGTCTAATGTTACCCCACAGATAAGGTTACTTTCCACTGTAAATAGAAATGACTCCTGTCACTATGGGAGTGATCTGAAGTCCCACATGAGAGAAGAACCAAATGGTTATGACTTACTAATGTGTGGTGAGTAGTGTTCTGGGTGGGCTGTGAAGGTGAAGCAGGCCTTGACCTCCATGCTAAAAACAGCAGACGGTGGAAAGTGGAAAAAAAAAAAGTGTTGCTGTTTTTACAACAGATAGATATCATACATTATTTTGAAAATCATTAGCTGTTGGTTTGTTTGTTATATCTGGGTTTAGTTCAGTTATTCCGAATGTTTGTCACATTATGAGTTCTTACCAGACGCCATCTCTGCCCTTGCAGTTGTGCTGCTCCAGATCGATGTCTTGAGGGTCGATAGATATAACTCTGTTCACATGGATGACTGGACGAGACCTTGGGGGCACACAAAAACAAAAAGACGTGAAGGCAGAACAAATCATGACTAAGTCATACTAGAAACAGATACTACACATACAGGATTTATGATAAAAGTGAATTAAAATTGAGATCTCATTTGGGATTTCTCACCTGAAGAGAACCACTGCATCATTAAGAGAGCCCACAGCAATATCTGGGTACTGATTATTATCAATATCCAAACCACCCGAGATGGAGTATCCAAAACGTCTCACATCAAAGTCACGACCATCCAGCACCTGGTGGGATAAGACACATTGATCAGCCACCATTAATCCAGTCAGTCACTCTTGTATTCTTATTCTTCCTTTCATCCTTCCTTCTGTTCGCTCATTCCTAAACTGTTTGTATGAAACTTGTGACTCACCTGAGCAGGTTTTGTTTCAATCCCAGCATGTGAACCTCTGTAGATGAAAACTTTGCCATCTCCATCAAATGGTGCCCCCACAGCAATATCTGAACAGATTGAATGAAAAGAGTTTTAGGTGTATGTTTTTAGAAACATTAAATACATTATCTATAGTGTAATATTGGAATGAGACTCAAGAATTATCAACAACTCAACATTGATCTGTTTCATGTATTACTGTCAGAATATAGTGAAAGATTGAGCAAATTTGACAAAAAGCTTATTTCTTTATAACTTACCTACTGCGGCTTTAACTGGATTAACACCATTTAAATTATCATCCATTTCAAACAAAAGCAGCAGAAATGTAACAGAATCTGTCCCTTTTTGTTAGTATGTTGTATGTGCAGTAACTTTTGTGTGTTTTTTTTAACAGTAATATCTGAAAGTCTTGACATAGATTTAGTAATTATATATCATATTACACTTACTATCAAACTGAATATTTATCAGTGTATGAGATAAGCCTTGAGGTCATGGCTCCGTGTGAAAAAGTTCTTACCTCCGTATCCATCCTGATCCAGATCTCCAATGTTGCTGACCGTAATTCCAAACATGGAGTCATAGGTCCCGTTGAGACGGATTGGTCGAGCCTGATCGTCCCAGTGACCGAAGGGGTTTAGGTACACATACACAGCTCCACCGATCTCCGCTTTACGGTCAAAGAAATTAGGAGCTCCAACAATCAGATCGGTCCAGCTAATAACAGAAACAGGGGATGGGAATTAAACGTAAATAATAAAATGTCACAAAGCACAGAATTGAGTTTTGGGAGCACAGTTTTTTGTGAAACTCGCCCCCTCTCATCTAAAGTCACCCACATTCACCCTCATGTACTCTACTTTACAATGTTTAGGTAGTTTACCACTGTTTTTTCCATTTAATGCTACTTCATACTTCTGCTCCACTACATTTCAGAGGCAAATATTGTACTTTTCACTGCACTACATGTATTCCACAGCTGTCGTTAATAGTTACATTTAAGAAAGAACAAATGATCAATTGATAAAATATATAAACCTATGTATAATGATGTATTCTCATAGATTAAACTAAACTGCCTAAAACAATATAAAGCAGTTAAGTTAGCTCCACCTTGACTGCTACAGTAAAGTAATATGTTAATTTATCCATAATAATTCTACAGTAATATAGAAATGTAACACTGATAGGGTCTGAATACTTTTACTTTTGACAAGTACAAAATCTTTTACTAAAAGGACTTTTACTTGTAATTGAGTATTTTTATATTGTGGTATTTCTAGTCTTGTGTAAATTATCTGAATACTTCTTCCATCAGTATTCACCCCTATCCACCTCATCCAGCATTTCCTCACCCGTCCTTGTTCAGATCAGTCGTAGCCACCGAGTACCCAAATGAAGACGCCAGCTCTTCCCCCCAGAAAATGTGCTGTGGCACTAGCCGGTACACGTTGTCTTTCCTCAGCAGCACCACCGCCCCTGTGTGATTGGCCCGAGGTGCACCTGCAACGAAGGTCAGCTCCCCAAGGCTCATTATCCCCATGGCCGAGTCCACAGAAAACCCTGGAAGAAAGAGAAGGCAGGACGGACGGGAAGACGGGGGTGAGGAGGAGGAAAGGGTCAGGGGTTAGTATTGACCGTGGGGCTCAGAGGCTCATCTCGTCTCAGTGTAGCGTGTTCCGCTCATCTTCTTACTAATGAAATGTGTGCCTTAAGTGACTATTGATTTTATGACAAACTCATGATGGGTGTAAATGTCCTGTGTGCTGTGTTTGCTAGTGTAAGGAGGCCCGAGATGGTTGTGTGTCCACTGGTAAGAGCAAAAAGGCCGGTTGTGACGTTAACAGAAGGAGATGTATGTTGCTTCGCCTAATGTCTCATGAGATTCATGATGCTGCTGCTTTGTATCAGTTGCCTCAAGTGAAGGCAGTGTGTAAACATTGTGGGTGGATGTTAATCAGATTTATAACCTAAAGCAACTCCTCTTTTGTGTGAGTGTCCATGTGTACGTCTGCATAATGTGTGTGTGTGTAAAGGAATGTGATGCATATAAATCAGGTAGAACAAGGGGGAGGTGTGTGTGTGTGTGTGTGTGTGTGTGTGTGTGTGTGTGTGTGTGTGTGTGTGTGTGTGTGTGCTGTGTCTGTGTGTATGTGTGTGTGTGTGCCTGTGTGTGTGTCTGTGTGTTTGATTCATAACAAGATTGTGTTGAAATGTTGTTATCAAGCTGTGAAAAACAGCACATCATAGGAAACATTTCACCTGAACAGAAGCAACCACATGCATTTGCTTCATCAGTTTGCAAACATGCAGAGGGTGTGAAAGGGGAGGGTAATCCTAAGGACATGGGGGGGCATTTGTTAGACCTGAGTAAACATGCAGACAGAGACAACAACAGTGGGCAGCTCCAGGGTGGCAGGTGTGGAATGCAACAGTCCGCATTGCAGGTCCTGTAAAAACCTCCGCACGTAGACAATGGTGCTACTTTTTCCACACGGGGTGGCTTTTAACACGCAGGCTTGCTACAAGGTTGTCTCTGTAAAACTAAATATGGAATTTAAAGCAGCACAAGGTTTTTTAAAGGGGCTCACTACCCTCATTCCCACCTCAAGGCTTTGCACTAAAACGTGCATATTTTAGTTATACTGTATATATTCGTACATATATGTATATACAACATTGTTTATTTATTTATTCATTCAGTGCTACTTTTTTTATTCTACTTTGTTCTATTTTATCACCCATCTTGTTGTTTTGTTCTATACACTGTTTCTACATATACACATTCAGTGAGCAGCAATTAATTGTGCATGTGACTATTAAATGTTACTGTTCCTATGGAAAGGAAGGCAATTTTTTCAAATGGAGTATAATTTCAGTCAATAGGTTTGTTTTTTTGTTACATGTGATCTTTTTTCCCATTCTCCTGTAGTAGGTGTATCCTCACTAAACCAGTTATACATAATCTTAAATATCTATTGTTGATTTTTCATCAAACCACTTTCCAATGAGAGAAGGTATCAACCTTATTACCTATTTAATTTTATTCTCAAAATGTTCTCCAAACTCAGATGATTCCTGTGTATTTTGTAATAGCATGATATAATTAAAATGTATTTAATGATACTTCATTTTTAGTGAGCATGCATAGGTGTGGCATATCATCTGGTTAGGATCAATGGAAGCATGTGAGTAATAAATGAAGGCTAAAAGGTCATGTGGGAATTAGTGTTGTCAGGGAGACGGCTCAATATGGAGAGCAGGCGGGTAAGTAGGCTTGGAGGTATGTGAGTGAAGAGGTTTATGAAAGATCCACACACTTAGTGAAAAGTAATACCTGGAACCCCACAATAACAATAAATAGGACCTGTCAACGGTTGACGATGGTTCATTACACATGGAGACTAAATACCAAGAGATTTGTAACAATATCACAATCGCAGTGCTTTCTTCAAAATACAAACTTCAGTCCACCACTTTAGTCCAAGCTAAAATATCTCAACAACTATTTGATGGATTGCCATGAGATTTTGTACAGATATTCAAGGTCCCCAGAGTATGAATCCTACTGACTTTGGTGATCTTCAGACTTTTCTTCTAGCGCCACCACCAGGTCAAAGATGTCACTGATTCAGTGAAATATCTCTACAGCTACATGATGGATTGGAACACAATTTTGTACAGACACTCAAGGTCCCCAGATGATGAATCCTAGTGACTTTAGTAATCCTCCTCTGGCGCCACCATGAGGTTGACTTCTATGGTTTTAAATAAAATGTAAGATGGATTTCCATGAAGTTTGGTACAGGTATTCATGTTCCACTCAGGATACACTGTAATCATTTTTGGTGAACCCTCAACTGTACATCTAGCACCATAATAAGGTCAAAAATGTAATGTGTCAAATACTTGAGTTTTTGAATAAACGAATGACATTCCCATCGGCCTTAGCGGTACTGTGTTTAGTGCTAATTAACAAATGTTAGCATGCTAAACTAGTCCTATCGAGGTTATCGAAACATTATACCTGCTAAACATCAGCATGTTAGCACTGTCATTGTGAACAAAGCTCAAAGCACCATTTTGCCTAAGCACTGGCCTACAGAGCCACTAGCACGGCTGTAGCTTCTTATTTGTTAGTTCAACCCTTTAATCAGTAAAACGATTTAGTAAAACTATGACAACTGACAAGAAAACCACCACCTGGAAAGTCCCGACACACACATGCAGACTGACTCAACACACTACAAACAACAGATATCTATAGACAAAACAGACAAACACCTTGCTGCTACTCAAAGAGACAACCATCTCCTTACCATTGTCAAATCAGCAGGTAGAAGAAGAAAGTGAAAAATAATCATACTATAGAGTAGAATAAAATAAAATAAGATTAAATTAAATTAAATTACATTACATTACATTAAATTAAATTAAATCATAGTTTTACAGAACATTTGCAGTTTTGGATGGCTGTCTCTTCATTACAGTAAAGGCCCCACCTAGTACATAGATTACACACTAAAAATCTATATACGCAGACACGAGGCGGAATTAGCAGAAAGGATTAAGACAAAGACGGAGAAGAGGGTTGGGACTACTTCCACTACAAGCCCAAGTCCGGTCCAAACAAGAACACCTCACGCCTACAAACCTAAGTAGCTATTATGAGCTACATCCTCAAACGATGTGGGCCGGCTGGAGGGCTCCAGAGTTTTGTACAGCAGTGCATCTTCAATGGGGCTAGCCATGAACAAGAGCCCTATGGCCCAAGATGGGAAAAGAAAGACAGAAATAGAAAGAGAGACAGAGGGAGGAGTGTGGGAGGGGAGTGATGGGGTGGTGAAATGGTGAGGGGGGAAAAGAGTGAAAAGAGAGAGGGAGAGGGAGGTGCAGGTGAGACAGGCTGTGATTGATTGTTTTTTTTTGTCTTTGTGGTTCCGCAGTGGCTTTTTTCCTGCAAAACCACTGGGAACCTGGTGGAGAGACGACATATCAGGCTCAGACTGTGCCCTGACTAGTTGTACACCACCCTGTTAAGTTTTCCTGAACTTTGTTTCTGTAAGAGGGTGGTGGATAGAATGAGGATAACGTCATGGTTGTTGGGTTGGTTTTTTTTTTGGGTGGGGGTTATATATTTTCCTTGTTCGCCCCTAGAAGGGAAATGTTCCAAACTTGCATCATAAGAATTCATGTCATGCCACAATAAACTCTGGACATTTTTCACCACTCCACCCACATTCAGAAGGGAAAGAGTAAAAAAAAAGAAATGCAGGATTTTGTGAGTCACACAAAGATTGGCTCATCCAGAAATAATCAAGAGGGAAAGACCAGTTAGAGGCAGTTTGCTACTGTTACTAGCTCCTGGTCACGGCAGCCATGTCGGGGTACAGTCTGAGCCCTGGTGTCGCCCTCCCCCGGCCCTCTCTTTCTCTCCTGTGCACAGGCAGCAGTGAGCAGGGAGGGCAAATCCTACCCAGGTAACTGTGGTAGGGCACAGGGATGAGCTGGGCATTAAGTTGTTTCTGATCTGCCACCTCATAGGGTCCGTCGTCATAGAAACCGAGGTCAAGCTGAGTCTGGTTTAGGAGTTGGACGCGCATCTCCCCTGGAATGGAAATAGGTGAGGGCCACAGCAACAAGACAACACTCACACACTTTCACACAATGCAGACATCAGAGTACAAACAATCACATCCACACAAAGTCCCAAATCTGTCCAACTTTCTAATTCTGTACAGTATATAAAACATACTGATCAACATGGTATACTGTTTTAGCAGTTAGTATACAAACAAACAAACTTTACAATTTTATACTTACACGAAATGATACAATACATGTGCAACACTGGACGTCAAGTGTTTCACTTAAGACTTTCCCAATACTTTTCTTTAGCTGCCACCATTTACAATGAATACATTTTTCTCTGGTTTGAGTAGGCAGTGAACACACTACAAACTTTTGATTTTGGGATAAGCTCTCTCACACACACATACACATATAAAATCACACTCTATAAATACCTTACATTTCAAAATACATGTTTGACTTTAACAAAATGTAGATTCATATTTCAATGAGTTGTATAAATTAAGATTATTATGCAGTAAAGCACAGAATTGATCTAATGTGACAGACTATGACAAGACAAAATAAATAAATCAATCGAGTACTGCACCAAATGAATCTCAGTGCTTTCTTTGATTAAGTTACGCTGCTGCTGTGCATAATTTCTGTGTCCAATCACTAGATTGGCTTGTAAATCAATTAGATTGTTTTTTTTATCCCTAACAGTATTGTCCTGTTAATAGTACTGTTTTAATTAAGGCCATTTACATGGATTGGCTCTCTTCTCTAGCTCACATTATTTGCAACAGTATTTCTTCCAGCAGCACCTTTAAAAAAAAAGTTTGAAAAATAAACATTTTGCACAAAGCAGGTGCAGCACTAATGAAGGAAAAAGGGGGTAAATCAATATAAACTAGGGAATTAAGTGCATTTTTTAGGTCTTCAAACCTGTAACAGAATAAAAGAAACTGCTTCTTTACTTGTTGCTGCCACCTAGTGCCCTACAAAAATGTATTTAAATTTATGAATTAATGCAGCTTTAAAACTGCAACACAACAATGGTATATCGCTCCATAAAATGTCTGTGTAGCTTTCACAACCTTGTTTCCATGATCCAGCCTTCTGCAGGTCAATCAGACACCTTACCTTTCCAGTTGTATGTTCCCGGAGCCCCAAACAGAATGAAGTTGTTGTCTGGGGTGAAACTGACGGATAGGCCCTGCTGACAGAAGCCAAACTGCTCATGTCCCTGTGGCCGGCCCTCGCAGAACTTCCACTCTCCCCCGTCCAGGTCATCTCGTTCTGTCAAATCCTCACTCAGGACGTAGCAGCGTCCAATGGGGTCACGAGTCTCTGAGGGTTGGTTTACACGTTGCCTGAGCTCATACAGGTGAGCGCAGGTCTGGTGAGGGACAGGAAATGGCATTAGAGTCATATTTTTATTATTTACTTTGCTTGTTGTGATAAGAAATGCATGTTTGTGGGTGTTTTGGACATCCGTTGGCTGGTATGATACTCAAAACAAAGCTGAAAATGTCTTCTTGCAGCTTCCTGCACTGATGCATTTACAGGATGTAGTCTTTACTTACCACCACCTTCCCTCCAATCCCCTGACTCTTGACAGTAACTCCCAGCCACTGGTTGTCTTTGCTCTCTCTGTTCAGACTCACTGAGGGAAAACACAGAAGGAAATGGCAATCATAACGGTTTCCATATTGTAAACCAATTAGGATCTGAGCTGCAGTAAGTCAACAGCACACAACAGTTATTCAATGGAAATATTGAAGCTAAAATTATAGTCAACTTTGGAGTAATTTATTTTAATGTCAACATTAGGTAGAAGCTTTTAAATACAAAGGTTTGTAACCGAATGAGGCTTATTCTGAAGTTGCAGAATAGTCAGAGGAAGAATATAAAGTCGACAATAATCTCTGTGGAAAATTCAAGAAAAGAAACCCTGTGAAGTCTTAGTGACTGTGTACAAACTAGGATGGGAACAAACCATTTATTTTCATTATACATTAAACTGACAGTTATTTTCTCACTTAAAGGTCCAGTGTGTAGGATTTAGAAGATTATAGGATTACAGATTGCAACTCCCTCGCTTCAGCCTCCCCTTCCAAGCACAAAGGACCATGGGCAAAAACGCAAATGTCCCTATCTAGAGCCATTCAGCGTGTCTGTTCTGGGGTACTGTTGAAATTTGGAGGTTCAACATGGCGGTTCAGTAGAAGAGGACCCACTGTAGATAAAAATGTCGAAAACACAACAATTCTTATTCTCAGGTAATTATTCACTAATGAAAACATAGTTTATTATTATATATTATATTCCATTTCTGCCAATAGATCCTCCTTAATGTTACACACTGGACTTTATTAATAAGTTGAACAATAAATGGTAGGAGATTTGAAGAAAATGCTCATCACCATATTTATAACCTGTTATAGGCCTATATAACAACTATTCTAGCTGACATAAATTAGTGCTAAAATAAAAAATCCATTTTTGACATTTTTGCTTATAAAATTACTCAAATGGCTAATTGTTTCTACTATACTCACCATCTCCATCAATATCCACCCTCTCACAGTCGTACTCTTCCGGTGTGATTGGACACCTGAACAAGGCTCCTGGCCGACTGCCCCGCAACAGGCCCTGCCCTGCTGCCTGCGGCGCCCCCACAAGGATCCTGAAGGAACATCACTCACATTTAATTGTAATGTCTGGTGATAAATATTGATTGCTGATTTCACAGGGTTATGTATCATAGACTAAGCATCACAAGTGAGTACTACTACTTACTGGTCAGTCTAGTGGCAGTGGTTAGACATTATTAAAGAACTTTGCATAATAAACTGCTTGTTTTTGGTAACAGGGTCATTGTACATCACCTTTTCTCATATTATATCACATGTCACTGGTGGCAAATTTCATACAGCCTCAGCTGACCTAAGCCAGCATTACTGTAAAGTACAAATACCTGCAGCTCTAGTAAGCCTATTCAAACATGCTGTTATGTTATCTTGACTTCTTGACTGATTAAAAACAGCTCTGCAGAGTCTGCATGTACAGCGTCTTGTGTCTACACACTATCACCAATCATCCTTCACTATCAAGGCAAGGAAAAGTTTTATTCTCAGTGAGGTGGTTGCTGATATTTTGGGGCCAGTGTCACTACCCTCTGCCTTATTAGGAGCGGCTGATTCAGGCTAGGATGCTATTTAAAAACCGAACGTTGAGCCACATTCCACCCAACACCGTCAGCCATGGCATACGCATGGAAGCGAGACATGAGGAAACAGAGGCAGAGAAGAAAGATTGGAGAATAAAGAGCAGCTTGTTAGATGGAAAGACAACAGTAAAAGGGATCAACATTAAATTTGGTGCCACAACAATAGTAGTTACAATGGGCTTGCTGCTTATATATAATTACAACAATGATGTTATAGAAAATGTTAGGCACCAGTGACTGGCTGCAATGGCTATGTGAAAAGTTCCCATCACCAGCCCCCTTCATATCTACCTTGTTATGTACACACTTAAATTAGAGCTATCTCTGTGGAAGTATTTTGCCTATAAATACAGTGTAGCAAGCTGGCAGCACTGCATGCACAGACAAACAGACTGAGAAGTCGATGTCTGACACTCATCAACCAGCCATAACAAGAGTGCTGGGTACAGATTTACTCTTGTGCTGGATGATTGAGATTGTTGTTCAATACAGTACATTGTGTACATTTTATAATATTGGCTCAAGTCTGATGAGTGCTCTACTTTCCTAATAATTTTCATCTTCATCTTTTGTAGTTTTGCAAAGATTTTAGCCGCTAGCAGCATGGATTCGAAAGCGTGTTGGTCAGTCGATCAGTCAGTCAGGTGATGAGTTTGGTCCATATCTCACTAATGAATTGATATGCATAGTCCCAAGAGGACTTGATCACCTGAGTTTTGATAGCTCCAAAAGCTTACTGTTATATGTTAACACTGTAGCATAAGCGTTAGCATAGCATGGCTAACAAGCATAGAAAGCTACACATGTACTTACTTTGCTACATTTGAATTTTAACAAAAATTTGAACTTTGCTTTAAATGTGGGGATTGAATGTAGAAGCAATATTACACAAGAAAAATAAGCATCACCTGTCTTTTGACTATGATGTGATTACTTTAGAGAAAAAACATGTGTTATTTCATGTAGGGTAAAAAGCTTTATAGCATGGGGCCAGTAGGCACAGATAAGTAAATATATGTGGACAAAACACAGTTTGAAAGTGATGGGAAAGGGGAGAGTCAAAAATGCTGCACCAGACTGCTGCATATCCCAACATCTTACTCATTTTACATGATGACAACAGCTGCCACCGTGACTCAACATCTTTTCTTCCAGTGTAAGAAAAAGCTTTTGTCCTCCCTTTCATGTTAGCCATTACACATAGTCTTTTACACACAGACACAGAAACTACCACTGATACCACCCAGACTGCCACAGACAGCTCTACTTTCTATTTTCTATTCCTCTTCCCCGACAACTACTTGTGTTGAGGTGCAGCCGTGCGTGGCTCAGGAATGACTTCCTCTCACCTTAATGAGTGAGAACCCTAAACAGCCACCCAAAGTCCAGACATCTCATGCTACACACCACTGGTGGTCTACATGAGAAACCCCACCGGTGTTAAGCTACCCCAAACACATGTTAAACAGAAGGGATTTGATAAAGAGGAAGAACGTACAACAAAAAAAAAACCTGATAAGATCGGATCCCTCGTATAGCTCCACATTCCAGGGAGCTCTGGTGTATGTTTAGGAGTTAAGGTGATACCTCTCTTTTCCCCATACATGTGCAGATACACAGGCAGGTGTCAGGGTGTGAGGTGGGAGGTCCGTTAAGCTGTTATACCGGCAGTACTTGGGGGAGAGAGTTGGATAGTTTCCAACATGTCCATGTGCCTAAACGTGATATTCAGCCAACTTTGACAGATTCAAATTATTCATCAATGAGAAAACACCTCAGCCATCAGCCATCTGTTACCAAACTGTCTCGTAAAATTACTAACGTGATGACATGAATTAGAAGAAGAGACAGATAAACCTGTACTCATTGGTATTTACAACTGTAGGTAATGTAGATGGTACATACTTCATTGTCATTTAAAATAAGGGATTCAACCAGGATACATTAATGGGGGGAGAAGAAGGAAATATAAAATAGTGTGAGGGACATTTGAACAGTTTTCTTTAACTTTTTTCATTTAATTTAGCATGAATTACTCCTGACACTAATAGGCACTTTTTACTAGCACGATACTATACGTCAATAGTCTCAAATGTGCGAAATATTTCAGACTAGAGGTGAAATGATTAGGCGATTAAACAATTAGTCAATCAACAGAAAAAATATTGGCAACTATATTGATAATTGATTCTTCATTTCAAGACATTCACTAACTCGAGCTTCTCATTTCGGAGGATTTGCTGCTTTTCTTTCTCTCGTGTAATAGTTAATTGAATGGTTGGACAAGCAAGACATCTGGAGATATCAACTTTGCCAATGTTTTAGGACAAAGAACTAATTGATCAAACAAATTGTGAAATTAATCAGAATTGCAGTCCTATTTAAGACATTCATTCTTGATCTTTTCCTAAAATGAAAAACATTTTTATGTAACAAAAAAAAAGACACAAAAAATAGGGCCTGCTGTCTGGGTGTCCTCAAAAGCTGTCACAGCCCTTAACATTTCATGTGTGAATCTGTTTGTGTGAAGTTAAGTGGTTGAGTTGAGTAATGCCAAACATACAGACAGGCAAATTTGACACAGATAAAATGTCATGGCTGCGTAATGCTTTTCATACCCACTCCTTAGCTCACTCCATTGTTCAGGATTGAGTCAGACAGTAAGATCATGATCTCCATTGCCAAGCTCATCTTTCACTAAACCCACATTCTACATGGTATGTGTGTGTGTATGTGTGTTTCTGCATGAGTAATATGAGTGGTTGTGGGTATTCTGTTGCTGCTGCACACTGGGCCAAGGGGATATATCAGGGTGTTGAGCGTGACGGTGGCGGTGAACTAAGCACATAAACCCAGACGCCACAGAGCCGGCACCAGCATGACTGAAGTGTGTGTGTATGTGGAATTTACATTGCCGGGTTGTATACGCAGATTAGATAAAGCACCTGGGCCCCACCTGCATCGGTCACATCCCCTGACAAACTAGACAAGACTGAGTCCAAAACCAGGATAGCTCTGCCTTTGATGTGAGAAATTAGTAACATGCTTGTTTGGGTAGCTAGCTAGCCAGCTACCGTAACCTTGGTAACAATAGCTAACATTGGGGACGTATACAGAGACGTAATGTGGTGGCTACGGTGGCTCCTTAGCCTGTGGAAAAGTAAACTGGTTCTTAGAAGGTTGTGAAGTTGAGCCTGAATCAACTCTCCAGCCCAGAACTAACAATAGGTGGAAAAGGAGTATGAGAGGTTGTACTTACAATGATAACACTAACATGATGAGATGTTTTGGGTAGCACTATAGCATTAGAAATTAATGGAATTTATTCAAACAAAGAATGGAAGCATATAAGAACATGCTCTTAAGTATTAGATAGCTTGCATTATCCATCACAAATTGGTACCAAAGACCAGTCAGGCAATCACAGCACCCATCAAGCTGTTTGTCATGGTTCAATCAATTGATTAACACCAATCAAAAAGAAATACCCATTATACCAAGAGGGATAGGGACAAATACATTGCATTTAAACGTAAACTGTATAGTCTACATGCTATCTTGGCAGAGACTTTTAATCTCAGTGAAGCTCTTTCCTGGTTAAATAATGTAATATTGTTAATTTACTATTATTATGTTACATTAAATAGTAAGTTTTTGACCCAACAAAGCATATAAAGGCTTTTTAGGTATCCTGTATTTTCTTTGTGTTTGATTGCATCTACAGATTGTGAAAACAATAATGCCAAAACCCATTAAATTGATATGCCTCTGCTTATGGGATAGTGATTTATAACCCCACCCTCCATTGTCATAAATCCTCCTTGTTTTTCCAGCTAATCATCACAGATACAAGACAGTCACACACAGGACCCTCATTAGACTGCACTCATACCCATGTGTTCATTGATGGGAGCATGTGCAGTGACCCCAAAACTCTCTCCACGAACCTGTCCACCCTTCCCCCATCCAACCCCCTCCATCCAAACCCTACACACACACACACACACACACACACACACACACACACACACACACACACACACACACACACACACACACACACACACACACACACACACAATCCCATCGTCCTTCATTCCTCCCCCACTCTCAGGAGTCACATCCCTGCTTCAGCTTCCCATACAGGCAGACAGTGCGAGTGAGAGAAAGACAACAATACATCACACATGTAACCAATATTCAGACCAGCACTCTTTCTGTAAAAAGAGCTACGCCCAAGAGCACTGGACCATCTCTGACAACATGATGGAGCAGTAATCTTTGCCCTGTCCACTTGCACCTGCAGCTTGTAAGATCACATGTCATCAACTTTCATGTTTTCTATTGCTGGCTGTGTGCTCCTTGATGGGTTGACAAAATCTTGTGTTGCTAAAAACCTTTTGAAAAATCCACTGTCCACTGATATTAAATAATAACTAAACCCACAAACCACTTTTTCAGCTGAAAACATATGTATATTCTGGCTTCTCATGACGGTCAAAGCGCGGCTAGGAGAGTCCGACCGCAGCTGCTTGTGGTCGGTTACCTCGGTAGCTCTGACTACTAGAAGCTGTATCTCTGCTACACTGAGCAGTAGTCCATCTGTCAGAGCACGGTCACAAATGCACACAAATGTTGAAGTGAAATGTGAGCAATGCAGGAAGTGCCACACACAGAAGTTCACTAAAGATGCAAATCTGGTTTGCCACCGGAAGCGAAGGTTATATTCGTCCCTTATATTTCACATAGAAAGGGAGTGAACAGGAGGCAAATATTTTATATGTTGATTTTGTGTATGTGCGACCGTGCCATCACTCTGGTCCGTGTTACCTCCCACATCACAGACTCCGTGAGCAAAAAGCCAAGCCCCCTACATGATTCTCAGATTTTTCCTAAAATCAGAAGGAGGGAGTTAGCAGAATTTAGGGGTTTAGTTCCTTTTCTTTGTTGCTGAAACAATTATAAGAGATTGACCTGGCAATAGCAGCATGCTGACATGTGAACACACAATCAAACAAGTCACAGACATCTGCAGAAAAGCATTTTGTATCCCAAGATAATTTGGGAAGAGAGAGAAGTCTTGTTTTGTTTGTTTATGGAAAGATGGGGCTTACACTCTGACCGAAAAAGGAGAAAAACAATGAGATAAATGATGTGAGACAGAGAGAGTGAGAGAGAAAAAAGACTGGGAAGCAGTTCAGACGTTAATGTGACGCCCACACAAACTCAAAACAATATCCTTAAGGGGTCAGAAACTTTTTCACACACATAATTTTAATAAAGAGCAACTGAAACAGATTAACATTTTTTTAAACCCAACCCTGTCCTGGAATTTTCCAGGCATCCAGGCAAGTTTGTGAAATGTTGAATCACATGAACATTTTCAATATTCACTTTCAGAACCCTTTCAGTTGATCCCTCCTAATCTGGCTGCTCACCCCCTTTAACATCTGTCCATCGGATAGCAGCATGAGGCTGTTGCTCTATTGACAGTGGCTCTGCAGGATCAGCGTGGGGGCCAGGGGCTCTGTAGGCCTTCTGTTATCCTGAGGCAACACTGTGACCTCTGACCTGGACACTCACACACACACACACAGACATATACATGCAAAGGAAAACATGTGCAAGCATGCAGACGTTAACAGCGGTAAGAGTGTACAAATGGACCTGAGTATTTGTTCATAATAATTGACACACACACGTGCAGATACACACCAGACAACAGAAGGCTGCTCAACAACTGTGTCAACTAAGGATCAACTGATTGACTGCAGCCTGTCCAACAACGTCCACTGTGACAATCAGTCTCATAAAACAGAGCTAAAGGGCCCATTTCAGAAAATGCCGTTTTCACACCTGACTCCAGTTCCTCTGTTCAGTTTTGCTGATGGAACAATGACAGCTGAGAATGAGGTGACCTAGCTGTGAATCATCGCATTTTTAACATCTCAACTCTTTCACCACGCTGGGCAGGAGGGAAAAAAGGGTTGGGTAATGCACAATAAAGGGCAAAAAGAGAGACAGAAACAGCTGCCAGGCTGTGCAAAAACCCCTTTGGGATATTGTGGTTCACTGCCCACAGATGTGAGTCAACTTCCTGCTTCAGTGCTTTCTTCAAGGACATCACAAGAGCAGTTTGATGTCATATTAACAAACAAACAAAAAAGAGAATAACTGCTGTCCGACACTGAAAGTGTATCTCAGGAAGGAGAATGGTACAAACACTTTGCTTTTAGAGGACAATGGTAACCCCATCCTCACTTTACATGCATCTTTAACAACCCCTAAGCTCACCACCTGCCCCACTACTGATCAATAAGTGAACAGCCATTTCCAGACATAGATGGGGTAATGATTGGCCCTCAGGTCCAAAGTGTAAAAGAGGACATAACCCCTACACCATCCCTCCTCTGTTTCCTTTTATCTCCTCCTTTTCTTCTCCCCCGTTATCGACTCATCTATCTATTGATCTGTATATTTGGTTCTCATATCCTCTATTTTAATTGTTCTTTCTTTCCTCTTCTTGTTTTCTTTCTTTAAAGTGTGACATTTATAATACTGTTCAGTTTGTTGGTAGGTAAAGGTAATGCGCTCGAGCTGTTCATCCATCCATTCATGGACAGGTCTATCACACAGAAAGAGGCACACGTTCAATATGTCATATCTATGATTAATTTCCAGTTTCCAGGTCATCTGGCCTATGTCTTGTCCAGGAAGAACCTTATCCTTCTTGTTTGTGCGTATAGGAGACAGCGACACAGTGAATGAAAAAATTAGAAAAGCAAAGAGAACAAAGGGAGGAGTTTAATTAATAAAGAGAAATTTGTTTTCCATACAAAATAAAGGCTAATTGCCTCTTTGCTATTCTAGCCATATCGGCTCCTGTTCAGCTTTATTTCCATGTTAGTCATATGAAAAAATAACAACAAAACTAATATAATCATTATTACAAACGACTAGCAGAACCTTTTGACAAGCCAGGTTGACAACCATGTTCCTTTATTGTTATTCTCATGGGTCTACTTAATGTCTGTTCATACGGGCTTTACTGAGATTAAAAATGCTCTAGAACTGATATAAATCAGATGTCCCGAATGTATTTTTGGCTTTTCCATTGAATTACTTCTTTTCTGGAATCAGCAGATAAATATTCTTCAACATTACAGCAGGGAACGAGCATCAGTGTACCTCCATTATCATTCTCCCAGCTATTCGTATATCCATCACCAAATTTGTGTGTAGAGTCCCACCTAATTTATTTGTAACTACGAGCTAATTTCAAGCAAGATGCACCATTAAAACTTAAGAAAAAAAGGCTTGTTTAAAGCTTTCGCTGTGCTTATTCTGAATTTTGGGGAGAAAGGATTCAATACCAAGTTTGTGGGGTGTGTAGCTGTAAAGTTATATAACAACTAGTGTAATTAATTACTGTCAGCAGGGAGTAAAAAGTAGTAAAGTAATACTATTACCCTTGAAAAGAGCATTACTTTACATACATACCGAGACCTACTCAATACATAACTATTTGAGGAAATACTAAACACAAGCAAGTGACAATGATAACGTAAAGGGCATCTATATAATATATATACTGTATATATATATATATAGTAATTGTACCTTTTGTATTAAAACGTTCCTGTGTAATCAATCAGAAAATCTAATGTAATAAATACAAACAAAAAGCATCCACATCCCTTGTAATTTCCTGTTTGTGTCTGCTTCTCACAGCTTCTTTCCGATCTCAATTCTTTATCAGTTCCCAGCAGAGATGCCATCAGCTGATTGATTAAACTGCGTCTTTACCAGAGTCTGCCTCCAAAAGGCACATACACACACATAAATGTGGGCACACACACACACACACACACACACACACACACACACACATATTTAATAAAAGAAGAGACCTTCCGTGATTTATTCATCCCTTCAGCTCCCATCAGACCCTCGTCCCCTCCCCCACATACAGATCATACGATTTTCCAAGTCAACTCAAGGTAATGCCTAAACCACTGAGGGTTTTTTAATCAACTAACAGAGAAAGCAAATCTAATAGCAAAGCTATTAACATATTAACACCAAAGAAGATAATTAAGTGCACTGATAATGGAACAAAATGCCAGAAAACTTGACCCTCTCAGGACTTTATCTGCCAACTATCTCTGAAGTGCAGATGCAGAATCAGCTCCTGCTCCTCCTACACTGCCAAACGATGCATTTGTTCTGCATCTCCATCAGATCTAAGTTGCATGTTTCCCCCTGACTCTGCAGATTGTCCCGCTCCCTCCAGTGAGCACGTGGTCTGCAGAGCAATATTCCTGAAAGCTCTCTGCCGGGCAGCGCTGCTTCCCACCGAGCTTTTGTCCGGACTCAGGCAACCCAGTGTGGAGGAATGGGAGAATGCTAAATAGACAGAGAGTAAGTGGGAGCTAGTAAAAAGCATTAATCGTGTGTGTGTGTGTGTGTGTGTGTGTGTGTGTGTGTGTGTGCCAGACTGTAAAGCCCATGCTATATACCCTTTGCTCCTTCTGATCTCTCATATAAATAAGCACTGCAGCAGGGTGAGCTCCTACATTTACGAGGCTTTCACATGAATGGCCTCTAAGAGATTTAGAGAGAAAGAGAGGGAGGGAGCAGGAGAAAAATCATGAATTGAGTTAGGAAGGGAAAAGGGGGAAGGTTCATTCTCAACTCTTAAGCTGAGGGTGAAAAGGCAGCTTTTATTTGGCTATTTTAATGCAAATTAGCTCCCAGAAATTCTTTTTTGTGTTATGAATGTGGAAAGCAGTTATGCTGGGCCCCATTTACACACATTAAACATATATATATATATTCAACAAAAGACATGGCACTGGAAGGTAAAGACGATACGGAAGGCAAAAACCAAAGGTTTTGTTGATTTAATTCTAACAGTGAAATAAAAATTACCAATTACAAAACAAAAGACTTAAAGGAATAGTTTGACATTATGGGAAATATGCATTTGTGTTCTTGCTGAGAGTTAGATGAGAAGACTGATACGACTCTCATGTCTGTACGGTAAATATCAAGCTACAGCCCCTTACCTTAGAACAAAGACCAGACATTGGTGGAAACAGCTACCCTGGCACTGTACAAAAGTAACAACATGCACCTACTAGTTCCTCTAAAGCTATTGTATACACAAAGGAAGTTACTGTGACTGGCAAACAATTAGTCCGACACATAACCGCCCATAAAACTACTTCAGTTTTTATATAGATTAAACAAACAAGATATAATGTGTTAATATGTGAGTTTTAGAGGTTTCAGGTCAAACAATTGCACAATAAAAATGTTACCTCTTGTGCTGAGTTTCTCATCTTTTGCATTTGACTTTTCTTGCAATCTCTGTAACCTTTTGGAGGTCGACCAAAAATCCCTTTGACGCTCTACTCTTGTTTTTTAAGCTGTGTTAATCAAGCCTCCAGTTCAATGGGAGGATTTGTTCAGCTTCAAAAAGCTCTGTTTTAGATACTTACTCAGCCAGTGAAACCGAACTCCAGACTAGATGTCTGGGATTATATCAGCTACCTGTGGCCCCACTGGCATTGAGACTTCTCAGAAAGGCACCAAAGCAAAGTCCATGGTAAACATGAACTTTCTACTTTCCCTGTGACAGCAATGTAACACAGCCAACTACGTCTACTGACAGCCTGACAGTCTAACAATGATGTCAATGTGTGGTTGTGATGCACCCAAGAACAAACTGACATGGTTTGGGGAGGAAAGGCATAAGAAAAAGATAATAAAATGCCAATAAAAGACATGTCCAGAGAGGGGAAATGACTGCCATGATTCAAAACACAGCACAAAAGGAAGGATAACAATTGGGTCGGAATAGGAAGCACAATAGATGTCTTTCAAGGCCAGATAGAGATCCTTCAGCAAAAAACAATAACAGATGATTTGTGACCTACATCAGAACTGCCGTCCCCCACCTTTGTCAAAGCACTCTAAAACAGAGAAGACTTTTACATTAAATCACAAGGCTGAGATCAATATAAAGGAATGACATGAAACTGTAAGGATAAAGGATTTCCAGCATACATTTTGGGTAGCCTACAGTGTGATTTACAAGCCTTTGGCAGTTGGCTAGAAATCTATATATGCTATATAATGCTGTCATGGGTTTTGTTCTAAGTGTATTCATGTATGATACTAAATGCTTGCAGTATGTATAATCATCTGATCCTGAATATATACTATCAGCAGTGCAGGATAGTGACCAGCAGCTCTACAGCTCACTCTGTCTGTCAGTCGGTTAAAAACAATTTCCCCGCCCTTTGGCAGCCACAGCTTTCTCCCTAGGAGGCTGAAATTTGGCATGGAGGTCAAATGTTTGTGAGGTTGTGTGGCTGTGAATGCATGAAGGTGTGGATGCATGGGCATACGTGGACGCAACAAATTCCGGCTTGTCATTGGCCATGTTGGCAGTGGCTCTAGGAATGGCAATGAGTGTCTGTCAGTCGGATTTTGGTCCAGACAGAAATATCTTAACAACTTTTGGACTGATTGCCATGAAATGATGTACTGACATTCATGGTGGATGAATTGTAATTATTTTCGTGATCCCTTGACTTTTCATCTTGCACCATTATCAGGTCAAATATTGCTTTGTCCAATATGACCAAATACCTACGAAACGAAAGACATTCTCCTTAGCCGCAGTTGTACTTTGATTTTAGTGCTAATAAGCAAAAGTTAGCATTCAAATGCACTAACTTAAGATGGTGAAAATGGTAAACATGCTACCAGCTGAACATGAGCTTGTGAGCATTATCACTGTGAGCATGATAGCATGCTGATGTTAGTATTGTGCCTAAGTACAGCCTCTCTGCCCAATGCATCTTGTTTGTTGGTCAAATAGCTTCAGAAATACCTTCTCAACACATCTTTCTGACGGAAAGGCGTTTGAGTGTCCGACCATATCTTTAACTTTACAAAACCGACAATCAAACATTCACACTCCTTCACAAAGTGATTGGCCAGCTGTGCAGAGTTAAGAGAGGAGCCGGGGTTTGAACTTCTCTATGTCTCTATGTTTTTTCAAACAACTATTTGTGTCACTTTTCATGTGAAGAACAGAGTGTCTTCCAGGAGAGACTGTCAACTAGTAACTTTTTTGATTAACGATGTGGTTGATAATCTTATGAATTAGTGTGATCAAGCATAACCTCTAATCTAGTGAAAATGTAAAGTCAAAGTAAATACTGGTAGTAAGTCCCCATTGTGCACCTGCAAAGCATTTATCTATTTGCTATTACAACCTATGTATCTTTTAAATATTCTAAAAAGGTCTCATATTGTAAGATATGAAAGACTCTGGTGTATTGTACTATTACAGTATGTGCTGTAAAAACATAAATAAATAAACATGCAGTAGCTGAATTCAGGAAGATTGGCAGTAGTGGGATTAAGCTCAGGGGGCTTCCTGTCTTCACCAGGCAGTAAACTATTAGCAGAAGCACTTCTCATAGCAGTATAAATAGCAGACGAACACATAACTCAGACTCAAATACCCTCTCATCTCATCCTCTGTCTGGCATCAGCAGCAGCAGCAGCAGTAGCTGCAGGAGAAGTCCCTTAAGTTCAGCTTGGGGGCTCTGCTTCAGGACAACAACAACTAAGAGATACAGAAAGTTTACAGAAGCCAGATCGAGCCTCTTATCAACAAGAGACCACTTTACAACATGTCACTGAACGGGATCTCACTACAGCACATCAGTCAACATGAGATCATTGTGTCACATGGGTTGACCTTTGCCTCAGACTTTGCTGCTTCACTGAAAAGGGGCAGTAGGTTTAAGGGCAGCCATAATCTGTACTGAAGAGATACTGTAAAACGGGACAAAAAAGACATTCATTCACTAAAACGGCCAGCTGTATCTGAAGCTGAATGTCTGTTCCCCGACATTGTGTGGTCCTGCTTTTGAAGAAAATGCCTCAGATGCTTTAGGGAAAATAGTTTTTCCAGAGCCTCCAAAAAACTGTGCAACTCCAAAACCAGAGAAGGTGAAACTCACTTATGACAGTATGACTAAGCTGATTTCTATTAACACTTTAACATTATAGGTTGTATGATTCAGCCATGAGTAAGCACAGAACAGAGGATCAAAGCCGTAATATCATTTTCACCATTCAATCCAGTTGTATAACGTACAATGAGCGCAACACAGTATGACCACAGGCGACAGTAACCCAAACCTTCATAATATAAAGAGAAAATGAGTCAATAGCATCTAATTACAACAAGTTTGAGGCAAATTGTTTCACAAAAGTACATCAGAAGAACAGAGATGATAATGGGAGCACCTTGGAAAGTAAACTCTCAAATTTGAGCTGCAATAACAGAGAGGGCACTATCATAAAGCTAAATGGAAATGTATTATTCAGACAGCAAAGATAATTGCTGTGTTGCTATCTGAATAATACATCTTATTGAAAGAGCCATAACATCAACTAGAAATGCTTTGAACTCCTGTAGTCCACAGTGCTGATGAAGTCATCATCAAGTCATCAGGGAAATGCCATTGAGGACTCTGAGGTCATAGTCTCTGCATTTTCTCCTGAGAATCTGTGGGGTTTCAGTGGCAGCGGTGGATCTAGAGGGGTGACTTATATGGCAGCTGCCACCCCAGTTTGGGTGTTAAAAAACAGAATTGAATGTAATGATCTGCTATGGCCACATTTTAGACTAAGTGATAGGCTCAAGTTGAATGAAATATCTTAATTTGGGGGCTTTTCCAAGCAAATATTGATAGATTGTTTTCAATTAAATTACTAATTAAATCAGTTATTGCAGGTTTCAGGATTCCTGTATCAGCTGTGAAATATATATATATATATTTATACCATTACTGTTACCTATACCATTTGAAAGGACATTGGATTGTCTGAAAAATTTCACAAAACTTCAACCAAACTACTTTTATTAGCTCATGAAAAGTTGAAATAAAAGTTGGGAAATATTTACCAATGCAAGTGAACAGTTAACTGAATTTACAAAATGATTTTAAAAAAAATCTAATTTCAGAGACTCATAACCGCAGAATTTCTAAAATCATGACTACAGCCCTGTGAGTCATATGGAGATACAGTAGCCTTGCTGTTGGGACGGGGATGAAATCATCATAAAGTTATAGTGGGTTTGATGACAGAATACCAGCAACAGCATTATTCATCCCACTGTCTTCCATTTAGTGCATCACATCAGCACATCAAGTTAGTTTATTGACTATTTATTACATTAGCATTTTCTCTCTGTTGCAGTTTGTTTGGCCGCAGTAGTGAGCGATACAATACTTTGAGCTCATCGTCTGTTATAAATATATAAATAAATAAGTTCCAGGAATGCTGCTGAACAGTGAGCAGGTTTCAGAGCAGTGACATGACCCTGGCTCTGACTGTCTATGTGTCTGTAAGTGCTGATGTCATTCCCCCGGTCTTACCAGGCGACAGGATGACTCCAGCCCGGGTAAACTGAGGAGCCAACAGTTAAATATGGAGCTCCAAAACAGGGACCTGTTATAAATGAATTCCCTTATACAAAAAGTGTTTGAATTCATTTTAAGTGATGCACATTACATAAATGTTGTATTTGCTGTACTTAGGGGTGGAAAGTACTTATGTTTGGGATACCTGTACTTCCATTTTATTCAACTTTATACTTCTACCACACATTTTAGAGGGGAATATAATATTATGCAAAACGTTACAGTTAACAAAATGCATTCTCAATCCAATACTATAATAAGTAATATTGTACAGTATGACACTCACAGGGGCCATTTTCTTCTGCACAGCAAATATGTTTTGTTCATAATGTACTTTTAATTTCGTAGGAATTTAAATTCAGGTCTTTTAGTAAAGAGTAATGGAGTATTTTTACATTGTAGTACTGCTACTACCAAGTACAAGATCTGAATACCACTTGTTATAATCATGTATCACATTTATGTGCATTGTGTTTGTGTCTTACTGCTGTTGCTATAGTTAAAAGTGAATGTTTAACAAAAAAGTGAAGTTGTAACCGTATAGAAACGTTTGGATGACATTAACTGTGACACCTGAATTTGTAGCGGAAAATACAGAACTCTGCTCTGATGAAAAAAACCTGATCCTATGGATATGTTACAAAACTGTGACTCTCTGGCACATCACCAGATGAAATATTAATCGCAAAGTTTCAAAGGAGGTAAATTAAGACTGCCTCTTATTTACAGTCATGCAGTAAGCATTTCCAAAGATTTACAGGCAGACTGTTGGTATAATTTATTCATGGATTCTGGAGGATGGGGACGGGGCTCATGAGTGTTCCAGTCACACTGAAAGACACATCAAAACAGCTGTTGGCAAACAGCGGATCAGAGAACAAACATGGTTGAACAATCATCCATAAACACATATACACACAGCCCTACACACTATAGGACATATTAGTCCACTCCCCTAGTTTGAAGTCAGCATCAGATCTAAACTGCTTTGGAAAAAAATCACTTAAAAACCTTTTTCTCCTTCCTCAGAAATCACTGCCTGGCAGCTGATTCAGCAAGCCTACTCTCATCCACTCTACACTTACCGTAAATCATCGTCTATTAACTCAGAGTTCAGGCTGCTCATGCTGTACATGCTAAAACTCCTGCACTCACTTCAGTGCAATGATTTAGCAAATCCAAGGACGGGTGCAGCACAGAAATGCTGACTGTAGCCACACAACTCAGCTTTTACTCACAATTTCAGCTTTTAAATGTCCTAAAAATGAAAGATCATGGTACAGGGAACGTTTTGCACGAGGAGCAGGGGCAGATACAAGATAAAACACAATGAAACTGAATATGTAAGATGCAACAACAAGTCAAAAACACACAGGACACACAGGGCATGAGCTCAGTGCTGCATTCACCCACTCACCAGCTCTGAGGCTCTGGGGTAAGCTGTTGGTGAAGTGCTAGAGAGAAACCAAAAAAGGTCCCATGGTCCCCCAACTTATGCAGTGTGTGAGTAGTATCCAGGTTAAAACCCCACACTTGGCTTGAAAGGGACAACAGAGCCCAGAGGAGGGTAGTCCAAGGATGAGAGGAACAAGGTGAGAGGGAGACACTGTTCCCATGTCCCACCAGGGCTGCCATAGCAAGGTGCAGAGCAAGTTCAGTTCAAGAAGAGTACAAGGCAGATTCCTTTTATGGCTCCCAGAGAGCTAAAAGAGAAAAAATGGGGCAAATCCTGTGTAGTCTCCTCTCCTGTCCTCTCCTCTGTGGATGCCTCCCTTGTTTCCAGTCTTCTTCCTCCCTCGCTCTGTCGTGCTGGCTCTCAACTCCGTTTGCTGCTGTCAGTCTGAAGAGCAGGCTGTGAAAATGTGGCCGCTACGAGTATATGTGTGTGTGTGTAAGTGTGTTTCTCTCAATGCATGTGCGCCTCCCCCCTCCTCTAAGCTCTGAGGGAGACAGAGGACAAGTGCCTTGAATAGCCCGCTCACTCCTCCCCCCTCCCCTCTCTCCCTTTCAGTCCCTCCACCACCCTGCCTCCCCTCTCTCAGCTGACATCAACACTCAAGGGACTGCTGCCAAAATACCAGGCAAGGTTGTCAAGATACTTGGAGGCTATTGAATAGAGAGAGAGAGGGTGAAAAGACATTAGACTGTTTTATCTGTTGAGTTCACACGGTCCAAACTGCCTTTTTCTGTGGCTACTCGTTGGTGCAGGTGCTTGTAGATCCAAGGAACATAAAAGGGAAAAAACTGAGGTACAATCTTGAGATTTAAAAAGACAGACAGATGAAAAGTCTAAAGGGTTTTTTTTACCATGAGCTTGAAAGCCCTGATGTCTGACTTCTGGTGGCAGCGATCTGGAATGAATCTGGGAGACAAAAGGGGCCGAAATGTGCACAGTGACCCAGGAAACTTTATTACAGACCTTTAGCTCTTCTGGAAAGAGAGAGTGGGAGGAATGTATAGGCCGCTACAGAGCAATGTTCACAAAGGAAAATTGCATTACTCCAACGAAGCATATTAATTGTTACGTGAATTATAAGTGCTTTACACCAATGATTTTCCTACAAGTTGCTCAGACAAACAACACAATGCCTACCTCAGTAATGGCCTCTCACCCACAGCTGTTGTTTTAACCAGCTGATTTCTGTTTCTCTTGAGTCAATCTGTGTGCAGCTGTCAGTGTGTCACCTCAACTGTTCCACACAATAAACCTCACACACAACAGTTGCACACCAGTGACACGAGAATAGGAAATTCTTGATATTGAGGAAGGACTTTATATATATATATATATATATATATATATATATATATATATATTCATATTTCCAATCAGGTGTTGAACCTTTTCTTGCATTTAAAAGTGCAAAATGAATATATACAGAAAGTCTTCATAAACCTTGAACTCTGCATTAAATATGTTACTGTAATTATTAATTATATCCTGAAATTCAGATGGTTTGTTTTCTTGCAAAGAGCCTCCAGTGGATGTGGTGGACTTGGTTGGTGTGGGAATTTAGTTTTGAGCGTTGACAAAGAGGCAAAACTTTTCACATTAAGGAGGATTCAAACTTACCTAAGATTCATCTCTCTGGGCACCATCATCAATGTTTACACACACACACACACACACACACACACACACACACACACACACACACACACACACACACACACATACAGGTTACTAGGGGATGAGGCTGAATTCCTCTTGTGTGAACTGTCTGGCAACATGAACCTGCTTCTGGTGTCAAAAAAAAACTCTCTCAGCCCCCTGCTGCCCCAATGTGGTATTAAAGAAGAAGATTAATACCACAGTAAGATTAATATGTTTCTATTATTTTGTCCACCCCATCTATATCAATGAGGGTAAGCTAAATAACCGAAATCTCTGATGATTTGAGCAAAATACTAAAGTCAGCATGTGCACAGTGACAATTCTAACATGCTGAGGTTAAGCAGGTGGCTTCAATGTTCACCATCTCAGTTCAGCATGCTAACATTTGCTAATTAGCACAAAACACAAACACATCTGAGGCTGATGGAAATTTAGGTATTTTCTGGACAAATAAAAAAATGTGACTTAATGATGGCACTACCTGACGAGTGAACGAATGTCTGTAAATTTTATGGCAATCCATCCAGCTAGTTATGGTTAATACTGTAAAAACACATATCTTGAGTGTGTAGAAATATCAAAATATGAATGATGTTGGAAACTTTTTATCACTTATCCTTAGTGATGGAACAGATTTAAAAATAACAACACATAAATAATGCTGTCAAGTCTGTTTGTGTTTCCAAGAATGTGGGAAAGTTCAGCATGTTTGTATCTCTTAGGAGCATCTTTGCCAGATTTGCCAGAGTTTGTGCCTCTGTCAGCAGTTGCTCCCACACACTCACTCCTGAATGATTAACGAAAACCAGATCACAAGGTTGATTTCTGATATCCAATAACATAGTGTGACCCCTGTCTGTTCGCCATGTGCAGCTCGGATTTGAGAAATAAATACCAGAGGGATTCCACAGAGCAGAAGAAAAGGAGAAAGAAAGGAATGGTGTGGGATGTCGAGAAAATGCTGAAAACATCGTAATGGCAGCTCGGGCAGGAGGCCAGGCAAGAATGTCTTCAAATAGAACAAAGCACAGTCAGAGGGACGGATGGAAGAAACAGAAAAGAGAAGAAGAAAGGGATGGAGAGGAAGAGAACAGTAGTGTTGGCTGGCTGCAAAGATTATCTGTCACATCTTCCATGACTCTGGCATCCCTACACAAGAGCTCATTAGCAGTCTGAACCACACTTCAAGGAGAGATCTTATTTTAGACAGCAAGCAGGGAGCAGTACATACACGCAGGGTCATTTTTCCTCTTATAGCCCCCCGTCACTTCAATGACTGAGATAGCCGCAGTCAGCACTATTACTGTATTGATTCATGGATCGTGCGGGATGCTATAAGAGGGAGTGGTGCTGGTTATTACGGGATTAAATGCAAGCACACCCACTCTGACTATTTAACTGCAGATGATCCCACAGGAAGAGGCTAAACTGAGCACAGTGGTTTTTCCCACTGTAGGTAATAACATTTAGTTCCAACATTATGGATTTTATATCACTGATTTCATTGTAAGAGGGTCTGAAAAGCAGGCTAGTAAATCTCTCCATTACTTTGATGCATTGTTGGACAAAAGGCCTAGTGTTGAGAATAGGTGACACAAACTCCAAAGGGTGTTGTGCTCGGAAAACTCCTCATGCAATCATCATCATCACATAAAAAAAGCCCATAATGCAGCAACAAATAACTCCTCACTCGAGAGAGCAAAAAGACCAACAACAAGTTCAAACCTGCAGTCATTTGGTGTGACACTTTACATTTCGGAGTTGCCAAATTCTGTTACTTTCACTGGGGAAGAGAGACAGCTGATGTTGTTTGATGGGTTTGGAAGCTTTTCTGAATGGACCTTTTTCACAGCAGCCATCTTGATATGAAATAGTAGGGTAAACAGTTATTAGCAATGACACAAACTCTGTTCAATTCGGGTCAAACATAGTCAGGGTTTTGCTATCGTGCATGTTGGCTCACTGGAAAGGCTCTGATACAAACAAGAACACTTGTGTTTACCCAACTATTCCATGTCAAAATGGCTGCAGTGAAAAGGGTATATTGCTGACTCACAGTCTGATGAAACCTAACATTGTCAAATATTTTGAGTTATAAAAAATTAGACAAACTCCAGATAATCGACCTGGTGTGTCCCTTTACATGTGACGTCAGATTGATGATAGTCAAAATGTTTGTACCTCTGTATATTCTCACCCAGTGGATGAGTCAACAGAAGAAAAATGGGTTTCTCTTTAATAAGAATAAGATTATATAACTGTATTTGAAGCTGACACAAATCAAGGGGAGTCAAGGAGATGTTGATCAAGTTCATAATGGTTCAGGGGCGTTAACAAAGAAACTAAGTAATACTACAGTTATTCCATAAACAAACAAAACATTACAAAATTAACATAAACAAGTTACCATCCATCACCATAGGCATTTTCAACATCATATTATGTTCACTGCACCAGTTTCTTAAACTACCAGCAAAGCTCAGTTGGGCTCAGAATATATGACAGGATGAAAAGTAAGTTTAGTGTCCCTGAACCAGACTAAATGTACTATCTTGGATTGAAAAAGCAAAAGAATTACACTTGTAGGTGATACAACACTGAGTGTTAGTGTTAACAGACCCATGTGGCTTACTTCAGTACTGTTGTACTATACATTCACTCAAGTACTCTGTAGTTTATGAGGAATTCCAGTTCTATTAAAGGTAACAGAGATTATATGGTTTATCCACATCGTCAATCCTCCCTAATAACAGAAAAACCAACCATGTATTCTGTACATCAAGAGATTAAAATATCTGTTATTTAAATCTTTGATCTCTGCTTTATTACAATGAGACAAAACAGTCACACATTTATTGTCTTCCATGTAAAACAATATGCTTGATAACAAGTCTCAGTAGCACCAGCATGAAGCATACAGTGTTCTACCATTTCCCTTTCTATACAAAACAAAGGTGGCGACCTCTAGTGGTAGTTTAGTAACAAAACATGTGTCAGCATAATTTCAAATCTTCAAATCTTCAAATCTGGCTCTTTCAAGGTGGACGGAAACCCTAAAACTCCTCAATTGTTCAAGAATAAACCAAGACTGAGCACAACAATTAAAGTATGTGTTGAGATGATGTGAATGAATCAGAATTCTTAACAGATACAGAAAAGTTACACCTTAACTGTCGTGTCCATCATATCATTATTTCTCTTATCATGTGAGATGTGTGTTACTTCTATTTTCTCCATACATACATTTTTAACATTCAACACTTTCATTTAAAATTGGACATATTTTAAAATTGGACAGTGCTAAATGAATGGTCATTACTGAAGCTAACCCATAAAAAGCAGCAGCAGCATTGAGTTTAAATTCCAGACACACTGCTATAGAAACTGTAGATTTCTCAAGGTTTGTGATTTGAATTTGACATCCTGCAAAAGTTTCCAGTGTATCAACACCAAACATTTTACTATCTACCATCTACTACAAGGTATTCGGTTTAAGGGTTTGGGCAATAAGAGGGGTTGTAAGGCAGCTGGTCAAGTTCATGTATATTCGGTGGCGGTCCATAAAGCTGGTTGGAGTAGGGGTACATCAGCTGCCCTTGACTGAATGCTGGAGGGTAAGCAGGATCGGCTAAAAAGACAAAAACAAATATTTGGTTTGTTACTGAAAAATTATGTTGCTTTCTAAATTATAAATTTTTTTCTAACCAAGATGTTGGCCTGTAACAATAATCATGAAAAGATAATACTGGTGTTTATCTTTTGATTTTGAATACATTCCTAAAATACCTGGGCACTGTAGTTCTTAGCAAACATTACTATATCAGGGGTAAATAGCGAATTTGTTGTGGACTATTTTAAAATGTGGATTAATACACATTTGGTGCTCTAGTGAGTATTTGAAACAGCAGGATGTATGTGAGATTAACTCTACAGCGCTCATGTTCATGTTGATAAGGAATATGTCACCAAATGCAAAGGTATGGCTCATTGTTTTTAATCATTTTTGGCAAACAATGACACAGGAACAAGCAGACAATACTTGTTAATATGATGAATTCATTGTTGGGTTTTTTCTTTTATAATTTTGTTTTTAATAATTACTCTTTTCATGGGATTATTTTCATTCACTCTAAGAAATCAATTTGGCATGCCGGACTGGTCTAAATACTACAATACCTATGAGCTTTGGTCACTGTTGCTATGGATAAGAGGCGCAAAACAAAATGTAGCAACACAGTAGCTGAGTTCACCCAAAATTGACCCCGAAATGAAAAGTGAACTGAAAACACTGTAATCTTTCGTCCATCATGCAGATATTTCCTAATGCAGTTGTTAATCTTATTCACTGATCACTTAATCAAGAGAGTTTAATGACAATCTGAGCTGCTGAAGTGCTCAAACTCTGAATCATGTAAAACTGTCAATGGAAAAAATGTGGGGGAAATAACTTGTCCAACTTCACAGCTTTATTGGTTTTGGACATCATTGTGGTTCTACAGCACAGAGGATTAAGATATATCAGGCTTTAGGTATACACAATATGTGTTGACAATAAAAAATACTGGATATCAGCAGACTTTTTCTTTAAGAATTATTGTTGCTATCAGTAAATGCTAACAACACTGATTTGTTAATGCAAATCAGACCGTAACCCTTTAAATATATTCTAAATCACAGAACAAACTGAATCCTCTTCTTTGGACAGGTGGACTAGCTTGAACAACTGGTTGACATCAACCAAGCCTGTTACACCTGTATATTCCTCCTAGGTTGAATTAGTTCATGTAATGTATAATGTATCAGCCACTGTTTAGTAGAATAGTTAAATCAGAGTAACACATTTATTGTTTTGCATGTAAAACAATATGCTTGATAACAAGACTTGGTAGCACCAGCATGCAGCATACGTTATTCCATTGTTCTATATAAAACAAAAGTGGGGCAGAGGCAGTTGAATTAGCCTAAAATGTACCAGCAACTGCTTAGCAGAATACTAACATTTATAAATGGTATGAGACAACTTACTGGCTTCCATGTATGAGGGTGGTGGTGCTGTAGGGATGGGCGGGCCTACATATCCAGGCTGGACAGGTACAGGCTGGTAGCCTGGGTAGGACGGTTGATATCCGGAGGGAGAGGTTGGCTGCTGGGGTAAGTTGACTATGGTGGCCACAGCTGAAGGTAAAGTCAGAGATTGAGTTTGGTTTGAAAATAAGCTGCCAATAATCTACTGTGATTTGTTTGCAGACTGAAACAAATTCTATCCAAAGACAGGTGGATCCAAAAACAAGGTTTTTTGTTTAAAGGAAAGTTTCAACATTTTGGCAGATATACTTAACAGAGTTCACTTTCTTGATGAGAGTTTGTTGGCTCTGTCAAAGCAACAAATCGCTGTTTAATTGGGCAGTTATGTGCCAGACTATTTCGTGGCCAGTCGCCAGGCAACCAGCAGAGACTGTAAGAAGTTACTGGTGCAGCATAAAACAGAAATGTATTATTGTACAATCCAAACTAATGAGATACAATGTGTTAATTTATAAGCTTTAGAGGTGCTGATGGGCCGATTTTGTTTCATATGGACAGAGCCAGGCTAGCTGTTTCCCCTTGTTTTCAGTATTTGTGCTAAGCTAAGTTAGCGGGCTCCTGCTTAGCTTATAAGAGTGGTATTAATCTTCAAAATTTAACTCTCGACAGGAAAGCAAATAAGCATATTTTCAAAAGGCTGAGCTTTTCCTTTAACTGTATGTGTAATCGCTTGCACATACAGCACATAAAAAAAGACTGCAGTTTCCTGCACAAAGTAAACTGAAACCAAACATGTCTCCTACTTTGGGGCCTCTGTCCTTTTCGACACTTCTTGTAGCACAAGCAGCAAGGAGCCACACAGCAGACGATGAGACTCACACAGAAGATGATGGGAAAAATAGTCCCCAAGATGCTTCCGAGAAGCATGGGAATATGATTTTTAGCATAGCTAGGCCTGGGTAAAAAGACACAGAAAAGGCAATTTAAGGAATTATAATGATTAAAACTATTTAAAATGCTGATATTATCTTGCATCCTGTACGTGTCTCAATCTTTGTATCATAGAGAGTGAAGCACACCTTCCAGAACAGCGATCTTGTTTTCCTTGAGTTAGCCTGTATTTATTTTCATTGCAGCAGTATTTTTGGTTGCAGTTTCCACAGCAGTACTGAGAACATTGCTGATCATCATGATATTGACCATCCGTGTCCCAATAGCTGCTACAGTAATCAGCTGTAACATATAAAATACAGGGTCATGGTAGTGAGGGTGAACTGATAACATTAATAGCTGAACTACAATTACAGTTGTCTCTTTTAAGTAGTAGGTTAAACATACATTTAGATGCAAAATGTCAAAGCTGTCAGCATATCACTGAGAAAGTCCTAAAGATCTTAAACATGGGGGAAAAAAACACCACAATGAAACTCACCCCATACAGCCGGGAGGACGATCACACACAACACACACACAAGACAGGACAAGACGCTTGAAACCATAACTGCTATGATTTAGTGTAATGAGGAAATGTCTCTGACTCTGCAGTGAGACAATTGTTTCAACATGTCTCTTTGTCCCACCCTATAGCAAGTAGTCCGACAACATTCCTCGCTTCATGTGAAAGATTGGCCACCGGATGATTTATGGAAGATTTTTGCATCAGGAAGTGCTCCTTTCAAACACTTTTTTGTTTTGTTTTAACTCACTGCTGCTGACCCCTTAAATGTCTGCCTTTTATTTTATTTTATTTTATTTAACCAAATGAAAGTCTAATTGAGATTAAGTCAGTAGCACAACAATTGTGTTACAGCAATGAATATAATACAGACAAGTTGAAACCAACTTGTATAGCAGACCACACACGCAAGTCTAGCATTGCAGAGTTTCAGTTTCTTTTCCTGATCAGTTAGACAATATTGTATGTGTTGCAATACAGTGAACTCCACCCTTTGCTTTTAACCAGCATTATTATCTGCTTCCTCCCACTCTCTCTTGAACTTCGACACTAATATGACAATAATAAATGGGGAAATAATTTTCCCACCAGCTCCTTTTACTTAAAGCTACAACAAGAAGTTTTTAACTGGTCATCAAACAGTCTCAACTGAATACTGATGCCTCTGTATGACCTACATAAACAAACAAGACCATAAGTAAGAAGATTGACTATTTCTATAGTTATTCTTAATTCCTGCCACCAGGTCGGATTCCCCCTTGAAATCAATGAAACAAGGGGGTGGAAACATTGTTGCTTTTGTCCACAGGGGGCACCAGCAACAACAACAACAACAACAACAACAACAACAAAGGTTCCTTGTTGCTGCTTTAATGTAAAACAGTTTAGTGGAACGTCAATATGGACTAGAAGGCCTAAAAAGCCAAACTACTAATCCACTTTACTAACCTCTGCTTCTGTTCTGCCTCAGTTCCACAATATATGTTCCACAATAAGAGTTAGCTCATTACTGTTTGTGAAAATTTTAAATAATATTGGAGTATTCTGTTTTTGTTCAGGCAGTTCTTCATTTTAGCTAATCCAGACTTAAGTATCATCTCATAAAACTTGGTAAAGACTTTCCCGTTCCCCTCAGGATGAATTGTAGGAACTCTGGTGATCCCTTGTCCAACACGACTTTAATACACTTAATCATTCACTAAGATGGTGGGCGTGGTAAACATTATACCAGCTGAACTTCCACATGTTAACAATTGTTGTTGTGAGCATGTTAGCATACTGATGTTAGCACGTAGGTCAAAGCATCCACAAACAGGCTCACAGAGCTTCTAGCATGGCTGATCAGTCTTCTTATCTGAATAGAGGGCCTAAAGATAGAAGGTGTTGTATATTTTAGGGAATTTAAAGCCACTCTGAGATAAATTTAATCAATTTGACAAATGCGATATGTCAAATACTTTCCACTAGACCCCCATGTTCTTTTAATGTCTTGTTACCACTGACAGTAGGAGCCCTTGTGCTTTTATCCTGGTTGGACACATCTCACTATTGATAAATGTTCTGCTTCCTAATTTTGTTATGGATTTACTTTTTTAGTAATTTAATAATGTTTTTTTGTGTTATCTATTTTGCTACTGAGTTGTCTAGTATAGACTTTACAGAAGTTCACTTTGAGTTATCAGGTTGTATTCTGAAAATTCAATAACAAAGGTTGGGGAAAAACATGAAATATATACTTTATTGAACTCTCTGCAGAATAAGTGTCGGGTTTTTAACACAATAAAAGTAATGTACATATATTCTCAAAGTAGCATCAATGACAATTATTCTTGGACGAGAATAACAGATGAAACAAGAATAAATCTCTGCTGGTATATCTTTCATAACAGACACAAATGGCTATAATCCACACACACAAATAAAAACACTCCAACTAGAGTCACCTTGAGGAATCAACACTGGCCCAAAGACTAAAATCACAGGCAGAACACATTGACAGATTTCAGACAAATGGCAAGTGTGCAATTAGGTACAGAGACAAATTGCTTGGTCGATGTAAGAAACATGCACATTCCTCACAAATTACCTCTTTTCCAAATTATTAAGTGTGAGGACAGCAGGCCCCTTTCATTAGCTGGCATGTGTTTCTCTCATGTCAGCTGGTAAAATAAAATAAGTCACAGCATAGATGTGACTGAAAGTCATTCTGAAACGTGTACCAGCCACACTGACATAATCAGACATTAGGTACAACGTTCTTTGACCACAACCAACGCCTAAACAAAGGAAGCTGAAAGTCTGGGTTCCTCAAAAAATCAATATCTGGCATGACTTGTGACTGCACCTCTCCATATTCAGTTGGATTTTAAGTAAAAGGTCACGGTAGCAAGTACTATTGTCACGTAATTTCAAAAAGCAGAAGTGATGTCTTTGTTGCAATAAAACACAAGTGACAAATGCGAGCAAAGAAAGTGTATTAAGTTTAGTTTTTAGATTTAAAAAAAACAACAATATTCTTATTTAAACGTGACTGCTGCAATCGAATAAAAGGCAATAGTATCGACAAATACTAGAAAAGAAAAACACAAGATTTGACAAGGCAAATACTGAATAAGAAAATGACCTTTAAAGATTCAAAACATACAGAGTTTGGCTTGTAACCAAAGGGACTAAAGTTTGAAGGCTACATAGATTGATGGCAACAATGCTGTAGAATAATATAGCTGGCTGACGTGAATGTAAGTCTTTATGATGACATTTAAATACAAGTAACACAACACTATGTGAAACAAGCAAATCAAACTCTCATGTATAACTAGAAAGAGATCTGAAACAGCTGTAAATGACATGCAC
Source organism: Dicentrarchus labrax (assembly GCF_905237075.1). Lineage (NCBI taxonomy): Eukaryota > Metazoa > Chordata > Actinopteri > Moronidae > Dicentrarchus > Dicentrarchus labrax. The sequence goes on along the minus strand of NW_026136711.1, from coordinate 24,331,856 downwards.
ACTTAAGTTTGATAAAAGTAAATGGCTAAGAAGGCACAGTTGTTTCTTGCATTTTATTATAAATTTGTATTTGTTTGTAAATGTTTAATTGTTTGAAGAAAAAAAAATCCTTTGGTTATTTCATTCATTCAAGCTGCCGATGCATTTCAGCTCAGTTACACGTACTGCTAGATGGGCAAATGAAAACAATGAATGAAAACAACCTGAGTAAAAGAAGAAATCTCCCTTGTGCACAGACACATAAAACTTAAAGGTTAAGCAAACTTTTCCTGCATGAAAGGCTTATTTGGTAAAAGTGACATGATAAACGTTCCCTTTTGTTGGAGGCTTTTTCACTGACAATGACATATGTTTTTCATCAGAAATCAGAAATCCTTTCATGATAAATATTACACATTCTGGACTTGATTTTGTTCAAGTAACATATATAAAACATTACCTGCCTTCCAAAATACCCCAACGGCCAGCAAAGGAACGTGACAAAGTACATGAAAAAAAGGGTTATAAAGCACCTAATTGGTCTGAAAGCAATTATGGCCACCAAAACTCATCCAAAGAGTGTGACTACAACCACTGTAGATGGTGACTTAAGAGGCCACCAAAGGTTCAGTCTGTGCGTAGTACAGACAGGGACTAAGAGAGAGGTTTTGAGGCAGGGTTAAGAAGGCTGGAAACATGTCAAAGACTGAGTAGTTTTGTGTGTAATTTACCAAGATGACTAAGATGGAGTCACTAAGAAATATATATATTAAAAATATTGTATATTGAAGTCCATGCAATACAAGCCAAGAGGTATTTTTACTTGGCAATTCTTCAACAGTTCAGATGCATTGTAACAACTACAAATGTGTCATAATTTTTTCAATTTGTAACCGCCAAAATACACAAATCAAGACACTCAGAAACAATCAACATCTTGATTCAGATAACACATTTCCAGTTCTGCCAAGTTTGAAAATGTTGCAGCACATATAAAGTGGCTGAGTGTGTGGTACTGTGGTCTATTATCCAGTTTTGGGTGGTGGTGCAACAAAATCCGGGTTGTATGCTGGCTGGGCTAGGTAGTCTGGGTGTGCGGGTGGAACGCCTGGCTGCGGCTGGACAGGAGGCTGCAGAGGGTATGCTGGCTGGCCGGGGCTGTACGCAGCCTGACTGTAAGGCATCGGGTTGGGAGGGTAGCAAGGACCCGCTGGACACAAAAAGAAAGCATGGAAAGAGGGTGAAAGGAAGGAAAATGGCGTGACAGTAACCACAACTTCAGTTCTGTCGAAGTAGCCATAAAAGGTTTATTTCCTATTTTACAAAATCCAGACATGACCCAACTTTATACCGGCAGTGGGGTTTTTTTTAAAGCTACACTGTTATGTCTCATTTCCCCATGTTAAAGGGTTCTTTTCTCTAGCATACTGGGTGTTTCTAAAGAAAACCCACAATGTAATCATTAACTCTGTATAATGATAATGTTATGCTGCAGTCACAAGGATGTGGGCAGGCGGTAGACAGCAAACTGGATTTCATGTAAGTAACAGCAACAGTAACAGAAGACGCCATTGCCGTCCTCTGCGACGGAATTTAAAACCAGATGCTACATAGCTCCCCCTCAAAAAAAAGAAAACATGGACAACAAGGTGCTAACAATTATTAAAATTACATAAAATATACACAAAATAATTTTATTCAATATATTTTGTAAACGATACAACATCCCCATTATGAGAGGTGCTGTCCATCTACTGTCTGAATCCATGTGAATTCAGCATAATCAGCCTTAATTTCTGCCTTTTCTCTATAGATCGAGTTTGCTGTATTTACTTGTTCAACACTGTTCACTGCCTCCGCATGGTTGAGGTGAGCAGTTCAAACATCCAGAGGAAGATTTAGACGGCTGGTTGCCAAACATTAATCCTTTACTCATTCCTACTAATAGCAGCACAAAAGATAGCCGATAGAAAGTAGTGTTACATTCACTCATTATTTTGCTGCTGCTTCCTGTCTAATTTTCAGTGGGATTGTAGGTAAATTTAGTCCATAAATTTGTTCCTTTTTCCTTACAAGAACCGATTATGTTAGATAATACAGACAGAAATTCTGTTACTGATTGCAACATGTTACCTATTATTGTAACAGATTAAGCAGCTACAGTACATCACCTTCTGAGGAAGAGATATTTTTGGGAGGCGGAGGATACTTTTAGCCAATCAGGAGCTTCACTGTTAAGTTTAGTTGTAATGTGCGTCAATTCTACAGATGCATGCAGGTTGCTGAATAAGATTCTGTATTAAAGCAGTAATTAATCTGTCCATTTATCCATCTTTTACATCATCGTTTACTTTTTATTCATTGACAAAAAATGTGAAGCATTCCGTCATCGTTCATCTTTTCAAAAGGATAATTTTGTTTTGTTTTAGGTCAACAAATAGTTTTGTGATCGTTTTCAAGTTAATAATAGTAGGGTGTTATAAAAGTTCTCCAGACCTGTAACTCTTTGTCTGGGTTAACAAAAATCCACACTCACTGGCTTCCTGATATGTTGGTGGGGGTCCAGCTGTGAACGGTTGTCCCTGGTAGCCTGATGTTGGCATGGGCTGGGCTCCGTAGCCCTGAGGCATGGGCTGGGCTCCGTAGCCCTGGGGCATGGGCTGGGCTCCGTAGCCCTGGGGCATGGGCTGGGCTCCGTAGCCCGGCTGCACTGGTAGGGGCTGGTAGGGTGGATACTGGGCCCCCTGGTAGGACTGAGGCTGTGCAGGTGTTGCAGTTGGCTGCTGGGGGTACTGCTGAGGAGCGGTGGTGACCACTGTGGTGTGGGTGGTGGTAGCTAATACAGCTGTAACGCAACACAGAAACAGATGACAAATACTGTTAATTATCTGTGTAGGCTTTTCAATCACAGTTTCAGTTTAAGTGGGGGAGTACACCGATGGGAGGAATTGTTGAGCAAGGAAAAAAATGAAAGACAAAACTAAAACTAGCTTTGACTAACAAAAGCTAGTCTGATCTGAGTTGATTGTTTGGCGAACCAGAAAAACATCTTCTAATGCTAGCTTAATAATAATAATAATAATAATAATACATGTATTTGTATAGCATGTTTCAACATGCAGACACGACAAATGCTTCACAAACAGTTTGTTCCACCAATATGCAACAATTCTTAACTCAGACCATCACTTCTATCTGAACGCACTTCTACCCGGCAGTGACACAAAACTGAGCTGAAATAAATTCTAGTAAGTCAACTTTCAACAAATTGTCCAGTCATATTAATTTTACTTAATTTGCTGTCACATAAACTACTGTACGTGCTTCTTAATTTTACACTGGAGGGCTCAAAAGGTGTCATTTGAAAGGAGGACATGCAGACAATATTCATGGCTGAAAAAAGTGCACAACCTGTGCTTTTTTTCCATGTTACACAAAGTACTTAATCTATATTTCTATTAATATTCTTATCAAAGGGGACTAAACTTGACTAGTACAAACATACAAGACAGTAAGACAGGAAAGGACGATCCTCTTGTAACCAAAGGCATAACATCATAAAGTGTCATGTCTCAGTGTGTGTGTGTGTGTGTGTGTGTGTGTGTGTGTGTGTGTGTGTGTGTGTATGTGTATGTGTGTGTGTGTGTGTGTGTGTGTGTGTGTGTGTGTGTGTGTGTGTGTGTGTGTGTGTGTGTGTGTGTGTGTGTGTGTGTGTGTGTGTGTGTGTGTGTGTGTGTGTGTGTGTGTGTGTGTGTGTGTGTGTGTGTGTGTGTGTGTGTGTGCAGGGATCAATGTTTCCAGGCCCAAGTGTTTCCACAAGTCTAAACCACTATGTGAAATTGTGTGTGTGTGTGTGTGTGTGTGTGTGTGTGTCTCACTCTCCCACCATGTGTTTTTTTTTTTTTCTAAGAGACATGGAGTCATCACGACAACTTCCTGTGAGATGGTCTTGAGTTTTCCCCCACTGTGGTTGTCGTGGAAACAATGAGTCACACGAGGTGGAGCTCTGACATTCCTGGATGTGATCCCAACATGCAACAGGCCGAGTTGGGGAGTCCACATTCTTGCTTGTGATTTAGCCTACTGGTCTCTGCCAGAGTTTAGTTGGTTGTGCCATGCGGCACATGGCACAACCAACCTGAACACACTGGCTGAAAAGACCAAACTGACAGGAAACGCAAGCGTGTGTAGCATTTGCAACAGTGTACATGCTTGAGTGTCAACACACACACACTCACGCACACAAACACACACCCACAAATCAGGTGCTTTCCTCCACTGTGGGGAATACACTTAAGAAGCGGGTTAAATGGTGGACACAAATAGATAAGTGATATCTAGTCTAAGCACTGCGAAGAGAAGGTAACAAAAGAAGAAATCTGGCAGCAGAAATAATGGGTTGAAGGCAAAAAGGACAACAGAGACAGAATTAGATCCCACCCTGCTGTAATGTAGAGAACAGAGGATGCAGGCTGTCTTGTCTCTGATTTCACAAAGCTTGTAAAAAAAATAATAAGTCGTGGAAATCCACATGCCAAGGCAGGGCTCCAGACTGCAACCATTTTTTTAAGAGTGTGCCAGTTACAATTTTACATGGTCGCATTTGCGCGAGTAATCCAATCTGAACCATCCTGAAACATGGATCTGCAGAGCCAAAGAGACCCCGAAAGTTCTAGACGTACAATTTCTAAATGTACGCATTTGTGAGTTTAAACGACAGACGGTAACTACTGTTGTAAGAGTAGCAAAGCTCCTTTGAGCAGTAGGTCAGTAAATAGTGTGTGTATGGTGGGTGTGTGGTTGAGCAAGTGAGAGAACGAGCAGCAGAAAGTGACAGTGAATGCGAGGGGCAGAAAAGGTTAGCAGTGAAGTTGTGTAGTGGCAGTAAATGTACAGTGAAGGTTACAGTTTCACCAAGAATGAACACTGCAGCTCTTTAATACCCAAGACGTTTCGTGCTACTGGGTGAAAGTAAAGTGAGTTAGCCCAAAAGTCAGCAACGACTTCGGCCCCTTAACGAAAACAAAGGATCCCCTGTGCTTCCCAAACACAGTCTGGAATCCATGTAGAGAGACGGTTAGAGATCACCCTCATCTAAACATGCTGGTTATACCTGACGAGGCGTCAGCTAATTGATACTGTTATTAATAAGCTAACGTTAGCAAGCAGCCTTCAGTGAACAATGTCAGCCTATCCTTTCTAAAGCCCTGAAAACCAGCTATAATTTGGGGTAGCTGGCTAGCTTCAGCATGAATTTGTGTATTTTATCAATAGTAATGATAAAGCAAATGCAAATATTCTGTTTACCATCATCATGGCTCATATCATATTGTCACAAATGTTTTGTCATATTTTTTGTCATAACAACTACAGTTCAGGGTCTTAATGTAGGTCACTGTTCAGTAAGAACCACTAGGTAAGTAGGGTAACATCCCTACTGCAGGTTATAGTGTTCTCTCATTATATCTCTGTGACTGTCAGATCCCCCATAATTACTTCTCTTATATATAATAGACTGCTTTGCTTTAAAAGGACTTTTTTTTTTTTGCATTTAAGTTCATGTTAAAGCTATAAGATGTAACAGTTCCACACAAAACCTCTAGACCGGTGTTATATATTTTGTTGAGTTGTGTTCTTACATAATCCCAAATATTTCCAACATTCAAACCCCGATAAATCTGGAACTTTATTTTCAGGTAACGGTGCGTTTCCTTGCCTGCCTCTAGTTGCTATAACGTCTGGGTAACTCCCATGATCCTATGGTACTTCATGACATCATCGGCAAAAATTACATACTGTACGTTCAAATTATTCCTACTTTACCTCTGTCACAGTACAGCTCTGATCAGCTGCTGTGTTATTAATATTTAATATTTTCCAACTGGGTCCTACCACTCCAAAAGCACTACTGTTTCTGATAAACTTTTTTATTTATTTGTCTGCCTCTGACAGCAGGACCTTAAAGTCGGCACTATGAAATTCTTCTTTTCACTCTTGGTAATATTTTTGTCAAGGAAACTTCCCCTCATACTGAGCGGAACAGGCACCTTATATGGCAATTTTAGAGAAGCTGATTATGACAATGATGAAGTCTTGCAGACCTCCTCAAAAACAGGTGGCATTTATCAGCCTAAAATGAGCAATGTAGGACAGTTAATAAAGATACAGATAAAGTTAAAAGGTTTAGGATATACAAAATGCTCATGCATGAGGCTTTTTGTCTTTGTTTGTCTCTACAAGATTACTCCAACTCTTAGTAATGAATGAAACTATAAGGTGTCTGATGTGTCCATGCCAGAGACAGCTGTAATATTGATTTACTTTCTTTTTAATGGAAATTATGTAAATAAAGCTTTACGATATATCCCTAGCTCCAAACAGCAATTATGACTGATGACTACACTGACTCACTAACCTGTGGGATACACTGCTCACCACAGAAGACTATTAAAAAAAAACGTTCACGGCACGCCGAAAGCTTCACAGCTCTGGACGGGGTTTACTTCACAAAATAAAGCACATCCTTGTAACTGCTGTCAGTGTCACATATCTGTTGCATATTATTGAGATTTGGGGAATGTTGGACCAGTTTGCACTCTGTGTCTCACGGTCTGTGTTATTACTAAGACCAAGCCTTTGCAGTAATGAAAGTCATGTGGTGGGTGGGCCAACAGACCTCAAATAAGTCCCCTGATGTTGTTTTGAAAACTAGACAAATACTCCAACACACTGGAAACCAAGAGTCTGATTTCTTCATTAAAACAACCTAGCCCAAAAAAACAATCAGGCACTGCATTTTACATAGTGTGAGAAGCTGTCAACAGCAAGTCAGCAAGAGGTGGTTGTCTGCAGGAAACCAACACATGTGCAGCTACATGTTGCAGAAGCAACAGCATATGGCTCAGGGCTCCAGCGTGCGACCAAAATTTTTTTTGGTCACACTGGTGCACCTGACGCTGCCCGGGTGAAAACATACATTTATTTCGCAAGCGCATCATCTCTCTGTGTTCTCCTGTGACCGAACTCACACACTCATGGTAGGATCATATCGTGTTCTTAACCAATAAGAGACTCGGTGTGGTCCTGTTCACCGCGCTAAGTTGTGTGTGTTAAAAAATTGCAGAGCCACGGTCCTTCGGCGACAGCATCAAACTCAGGACCAGAGGAGGAGACAACCGAGGCTCCGAGACCCAAATTAAAAAAGCCAAAATATATTCCTTCAGACAGGACTGGCTGAAACAATTTCCCTGGCTGAGGTACAACAAAGGACGTAACGCAATGCACTGCGTGTACTGTCAGGAGTGCGGTCAGAATATGGCCGGAAATAGTGCATTCGTGAGCGGGTCAACAACGTTTCGTATCAAACTTTTATTTGGAAATGTTTTATTTTGCTTAAGTGTTTTAGTTTGAAATGTTCAAATTCAGCTCAGTGAAGCACTTTAAACACTTTATTTTCTTTTCATATATAATTGTGCTTCAAATAAAGACAAGCATCTCTCTACGCCTTATTGTTGTTTAAAAATCATTCACATTATATGAAAGTTATGGAGAGTGATAAAAAGGTGACCTTATGGTGTTAAAGGCAACGCAATGAAAAATTTGGGTGCACCTACATTTTGTGCTGGTGCACCTAAAAAAAAAGTTAGGCGCACCAGTGCAACCAATGCAACCAATGCAAAAAGTTAGTCTGGAGCCCTGTGGCTACATGCTGTTAATATTGCCTCCAACTAATACTGATACCTGGTCACTGCTTAGAGCTTGTGCGTTAGGGAAACGTTGTTTTAAAATATCCCAGGGCAGCAGTGGTAGTTGAATTTTAGTTTAATTACCAGTTAATCTGACAATTATTTTCATAAAATGACAATAAATTGTGAAAATATAACAGGTACAGAGCCCAAGCTGAAATATTTATATTTTATATTGCCAAAGATTCCAAATTTTATTCCACTGATAACATTGGGAAAACAGTAAATACTGAATTCACTCAGCAGCTAATTTTGTCCGTAAAAAAACGACTTAAAACTATTTTTGCCAATTACTTTTTTGCTGCTCGACTAACTGATTTATTGACTGATCATTTCAGCTCTAAAATTCTTATTTGATGAAGATGCCACTGATTACAAACTCTCAAAGACATCGACGACAGTGAACACTGGTTACTGGTAGTGGTATCAATGAAGAGACAATGGGATACCATGGATTCAGATTTTTTATCTTTCACAATATAGAGAGGAGGTAAAATCAAGCATCAGTGATACCAATATATACGTAACATGTATGATGTGTAGATGGTTACAGCCTTTCATAAACTGGCTCCACTCTGACAAGGTGCCAGGTAACTGACAATATCTCCATTCACAGGACTGATCCAATCTATGCATCATATCACAACCACTGTAAGAGTGGACACTATTGATAAAATCCTCTATGACAGTATCTGTAATTTTATCATAGTACATTTTCTGAAAAATCAATTAATGGTTAAAATAGCCAGATTGGAACATTTTGTTTTGGCTAATCCAGTGAATGAAATGCCTTACAGATCAATGTACTCCACTGCATTGATGCAGTTACTTTCCCTTTTCTTTTGCACCCATTTAAGTTTCTGTTTATCTTAAACACCTGTTCAACCACTTGTGTGTGTTAACCTGCTGTTCAGGTAGCACCAGGATGTGAACTTACCAGGATTTAGATGGTGAAATCATAAACAGTACAACCAGACATATTAAAAGGGATAGATATAAACAGTATGGCAAAAAAATATCTGACTGTAGACAAAACCTGTATCATCTGCTGATATATAGTCATACTGCACACTCATGCTGCCAATGAGTAACTCATGCCACCTCATGATGAAAAGGGTTGAACTACCCTTTTATGAACTTTTTTGTAACCTGATAGTTACTTAAGCAACATCATACTGTTCACATACTGTGAAGTAGCACCATAGTTACGACTGTCTGCAGAAGAGGAACTTAAGGCTTTACTGATTTAAAAATTCCAAAATGTTGCAGAAAGAAAAGCAATGTGTTTCTTCCTAAGTAGTCACGCTGAGAAATGTTCTCGTGCTGAGGATATAGCTACTAAATATGGAGACTATTAGGCTTGGACAAGGCAGTCAAACTATCTGTCAGCTTGTTTCCTCAGGCTGGAAGACTGTTCAATTCCTCGACAACAATGCATCATACAAATTAGTATTATTTGTCTTTTTTTATTTTTATGACTCAATCAATTTTTTTTTTTTCTTTTAAGTAGCATAAGGGGATCTATATCTAAATTTCCTTGTGTCGTAAAAGACAATAAAATAACCTTGAAAAAAAAAAACATCACCAACAACAATGAGCAGTATTAGTGGAGGGCTACTTACGTCTTGGCTTGCGGCACATCTTGTACAGGCAGCAGCAGGGACAGACACAGCAGCAGATGAAGATGAGCAAACAGGTCACAAAGCCACCAATACCAAGGATCATGGGCAATGGTGAATGTCTATAGGCAAAATCATCACTAAAAAAGAAACAGAAGAAATTATGCAAAACAATATTTATGCTGCTATTACCTTACTGGTTGAAAACAACAACAATATCTGTCACAACAACTAATGAAAAACACAAACTAGGGCTGTACCCGACTCAGAATTTCAGTCAAATCAGATTTGGCTGTTAAATACAAAAGATTTGACAAGTTCCTTTTTTTTCTGCACAACACTAATCTTCTATATTAACCTATGAGTCTCCTGTTAAACCTAAAGACTCACATCATGCCTTACTTTATCCTCTCTGACCTCTCAGACCTAGCACAAATACATCAGTTCGCTATTATAAATACAGATTATTGCCCCGTTGCCCTTCTGCCCTATTGTTTCTAAAAATCTCTTTAGACACAGTAGCACCCCACAGCTTCAAGCTGGGGGTCGTGCACAGGAAGTCACTACTTCCTGTAGGGAGATCACTGTGTAACAGGCCGCAACAACACATCTGTACAGTGATCACACAGGGACAAAGAGAAAAACTCAAAAAGAAACCACTTAAAATAATTCTGTCTAACCATCTAACATGGAAAGTTAAACTCTCAATGTCAACTATAGGTTGAGAAACTGTATAATCTATTACAGAATAAAACAGAATAGAATACCAGTCTTCTTGATCATCCTTAGAAAAACGCCAGAAACTATCCTGACAGCAGTATCTGTTATAGCAGGAACCACAGCAAAATCCTATCATGCATGTCTGGCTTGAGTGGTATTGGCCGCCTGTATCTCTGTAGGAGTTACAGTGCCAGCTCCCCGCTGTAACAGAGCAGAGACAGACAAGAGACAGGAGACAGGAGACAGGAGCAGGAAAGGTTAGTCTTTCTACCATTGAAGACAGAACTGCAAAGGCAATTTAACTTTAAAGCACAAAGGGAGCTGAATGAAACACACGTCACGTATAAAAGGCTTCACTCCATTATGAGTTTATGTATTAGCTTGATGGTCTAGGTCTAGAATAATGATAAGGTTATCGATTTAATGATGAAAAATAAAAACATCTCCCTGACAACAGAACAATATCTAGTGCTTTCAAAACCTGCTGAAAGTAATGCAGTGTAATACAACAGTTCTGCATTAAATACGACATTAATAAACGTTATAGCGTATACAGCACATTTAATTATGGTCATTTTATCGCGTTAGAGGCGTTTAAGATATTTAATCCAGCCTCGTTTACCAATGAGGGTAATTTAGTTGGCATTAGAGATCTTCATCTTGACAAATACTGAAAGTGATAACGGATTTGTCTCTTCTGACAACCTTATTTAACGTTATATATAAAGTGATCGAATTATAGCAACAGAGTAGAGGAAAGAGTAAACAAAGACTAGCTATTAGTTGAGTAGTGTTGTCAACCAATGTTGACCATGACATTGTAAAATAGAGGAACTAAATCACGCAGTTGGTTTCCCATTAGCTAACAGATGCTAACAGCTATTTAGACGTTAACATTAAAAACATGGTGGGGGGAAGCTAACGTCACTGGCATCGCCCCGCAGTCAGTGTGCTCGAGCCCCCGGTTACTAACGTCAGCTAGCAACAGCTAACGTTCAAAACACGCAGTAAACGCCAACCACACCACAAAAAGAGACATTTACCGATAAAGAGTTTAAAGAATGAAAAATAAAATAAAAACTCACCAGACACACAAGGGACCAGGGTCACACACAGAGCCAACACAACCACACTGGGCAGCCCGGACGCCATGGCTACTTCTAGTCCCGTGTTCAGTCAGGAAACAGTAGACATCTGCGGGAGCAACGAGAGGCTGCGAAGATCGTCTACGAACACAGTCGCTTCACTCAGGCGAAGTTCCGCCCATTCTTTTGTCATGTGTTTTTTTTTTTTTTTTTTTTTTCCCACCCTCAGGTCTTTAAAGTTTAGACAGTATACTAAATCAATATGGCCGTAGAGTTACTGAATGTGGCATTACTGCCCCTGATGATAACTTAGTGGAGGTCAGGATTAATAAAGCATGCGAGGCTAGGTTAGTTTAGCCCCTGTCAACTCCATCTAGACCAGTGGTTCCCAGCTTTTTCCCTGAAGGGACCCCTTTTTTATCACTCAGTAAACTGAGGACCCCTGACTAAGTGATTGTTTGTTTATTACATATTATATTTATATATAAATATATATATTTAATGCATACAGGACAACTGATAAACTGTACAATAAACCGGATTCTCAACACAATAATTGAAGTTTAAGCGCATTATTTTATGTGAATATTGCTCAGAGATTAGTTTTCCTGATATTTTTCATACAATTATTTGTCTGTAACAATCAAACATATTTAATAGGCTTCTTGACAGAATCATCAATGTGATTGTTTGGGATTTAATCTGCATACATCTCCCCATGCCACCCTCTTGCCTCTCCATTAATATTTTTCTAGATCTGCCCCTGATTTTTGAGCATAAGACTTTTACTTATAACAGAGCATTTAACATTGCAGTAGCCATTTTACTTTTACTGAATGCTGCAGTAGGTAATTTTTTCTAAACTTTTTGTCATATTTGTCAGTGACAGTAGTACATGAGACAGATAATCTGTGAAAACCGTCCTAATGGTGTTTGCAAGAATACATCCTAGATTTTTCTTGGCTCTGAGTGGTTGTTTATGTTCAGGTGTGGTGGATTCTGTATTTCAGGAGCAATAGGGCGAGCCAGAGAACCTGTTTAACTGCAGATTATCTGTTTCATGTACTACTTTCAGGATATAGTGAAAGTTTCAGCAAATATGATAGAAAGTTGTCAAAAATTTAGAAACATACACCATTACAGTGTCATCAAATAATCAAACAATAACGGGTAAAACTATATTTTTACCTCCAGGCTTCTCTACAAAATGAGTTAAGGAGACGGCTCTTCAAATTGCTGGTTTTATCAGTCCAAAACTCAAAGATACTGTATTCAACCAACTGGAACCAATCATTTTCAGAATTAACTTGATAAATAACTTATACAATTAATTTTAAAAAACAATTGCTGTCGATTGACTAAGTTAAATGTAGTGAAAACAAAATGAGTCTGACAATGATCAACAATGACATATCCAACAATGACATCTGTGGTAACAGGAACTACAAAGAGTAAGACATCTTAGTCTTTCACCCTCTCAATAGACCATAGGACTCCCCACCATATCCTTTGGTTTGAATGAGTGCTGTGAGCTGTACCCACTGTTGTGTGTGGTTGGTAAAGAGCCTGCAAATAATAGATAGACCAAAAGTGCATCCAAATGTTGATGGCGGTCTGATGTATTTGTGGTTGAGCTTAAAAAATATCCTCCTTAGTTTGAATGTGGCCTGTCATTCCTGTTGCCGACATAAAATTATTGTATTACAGTGATTTTAGTTTGACTAGTGATTATTATGCTTGATCTCTGATGGCTCCCGATATATTCATTCGAGGGTAAGATACTGTTCTGAGAGGAAGTGACAAATAACATTGTGGTTATCATATAGGCCGCAGCGGAGGCACAGATTCTCATAAATCTTGACAATGTTTCTGCTCTATTGAGGGCACTGCATGGCGGAATAAGTATTAAGATTGTATTTTATTCTTTGGGACTCCATTTGTTTTACTCATTTATTTATTTTAAGGTAGCATACAGGGAACTATATCTAAATTTAATTCTACAATCTTGTTTGTGAATGATAATAAAATATCACTGAATATCACAATGTGAAAATACAAGTTAAAATGCATTCAAAATGCTAAAGTAAAGTAAAACTATCAAAGTATTATAAACAAAGAATCAAAACCAAGTACCCATTACGGAGCACAATGCCTCTTGTCATTGTTACGTTAATGTTTATCTGGCATTAGATTATCAGATTCTAGTGGAAGGAAGTAGCATAAATACTCTAAATACTCTAGTAACACAAAACTGTGCTTCAGAACAACACATGAGAAAATGTATTGTGGCAAAAACTTTACACCCCCTGCTGTCAACTTTTAGACAGCATGTGAAAAGTCCTGCAGGTAAAACTTTATAGCAAACAGAGCTAGAGCCTAAAGTGATCAGTAGAGGGCAGCAAAAGACCACATCTGTCCATGCCGAGAAGGCATAACATTAGGACTGGGTCTGAAGACTAAACACTTTCTTGACAGATTCAGATGTCCGATAAAGACCTTTTATAGAATATGCAGTCAGAGTTATTTGCTTCCTTATTCAGATGGTTGTTCCCTTACCGTAGAAGGGCACTATTGAGGTTATAAGCAACCTCAGGCCTGTGGCTTTGACTTCCCTTGTGAGGAAGTCTACACAGAGGTTTATTAAAAAACCACAAAATCGAGGCAGCAGACTCACAGGTGGACCCACTCCAGTTTGCATACTGCGCAGGCAGAGGCTGACGATGCATCCATCATTGACACCATTCAAAAGTACAACTGGCTGTGGGTTGTGTCCTCTCACCCCTGCCCTTCATCCTCTACACTGTTGACTGCAGGTGTCAAAGTCTGTATTATATTGGTAATATATTACATATTATCATATACTGTTATATACTAGTAGTGCATATTCAATTGCTATATTAGAATTTGTAATATGATAGTATTTATGTATGTCTATGTTTTTGCATTATAACCTTTACAGTCGAGAGATTCATATTTCTTTGATGTTATGTTTTTTTTTCTTCTTCACAATTTATATCAATGAAGGTAGACCATTACTGTATGAAAATAAAAACATCTCAGACAATTACAACAAAAATCGAGCACTGATGATGACAGATAGGTTCATAATAAACCTGCAAATGGGTGTATACTGTTTATGTATATTGAGTTCTATGCTATTGTTTGAATGGACACACTGTGGAAAATTCACATTTGGTTCCTCCATTGCAAATAGTTTTTAATGGCTTCAAGTTCTTCCACAACCACACAAGCAAACACAAAGAATATAGACATTTTTATATACAGTCTATATTCAAGAACCAGTTCAGTGTCAGTGTCTCGTTTTCAACACCAGAGGTCACATGTGCACAGGAAATCTACTCAACTCAACTAATCCATTTAATCTTGAGCTGGAATTCAAGAGAATGAATGTCAAGAATTGAATCCATTCAAAAACACTTTCCTGTATCAAAAGTGAGGCACACTACAGTTGAAGGAGCGTGTTGAGATGCTACTTTTAACGTAAAATTAACAGACATACAACAATGTCCTTGTGAATTAACAACCCCCCTTTGAAAATGTCAGCAATATCGAAGAAATTGTATTGATTTATAAACAATATAATTAACATAAGACCAAAAATATATAAATTACATGTACACATTCAAACACCTGCAGAGACACGACCCTACTTTTAGATGAGCGATCACATGAGTCACTCACAAACGGGTGAATAATAATAACTCAAATGACCTTTGACGTAAACACGACGAGATCTCGCGAGATCTCGGCCATGGCTTGAGCTCTTATAACCACTTGCGCGTCCTCGTCCTCTTCGTTCGTCCTCAGTGCAGGATAACGAAGCAGTCGCCTTCTTCCGTCTCCTAAATAACGAGGAATCCTTGCCAGAACTTATCTTAGCGTCGGTGCCGGTATCCTGTCCACGACACGAGAGATAAAGGACGATTACGCTATCAAGTGTGAAGTTTTTTAAAAGGGTAAGTTTTTAGTTTTTAGTTTTTTTTCTCGTCCTCATCGATCTTCTACTTCTGGTTCTAGGTTAGCTTCTTGGCTAATGCTAGCAGCCTAGATTAAGCTCGGTGCACCGGCAAGCCCCACGAGCGGCAGGCAGGGCGAGACTCTTACCTTAAATTAACGTACACGTGACGGTGTAAGCGATTATTTTTAATTCTAACATTGGAGACAGACAAGTCGTGACTCTTGCTCTCTTTATGTTTAATCACCAGTCAATGCTCGTCTTCGCGACTTACCATGTAACATAACGCCTCTTCTGAGGGCTCGTAAACGCGTGAAAACGACTTAATGTGTCTAAAATGGTCACGCTTGTAACGTAAATGGTAGTTATAATGTGTATATATGTAAAGGCTAGTGTCGATAAAGTTGTTTTTTTAATCATGTGGGTTTACATTATACAATGCAAGCTAGGATACCGGAATTTCAAATGAGGGTTACACAATCTGACAGCATGATGTTTCCAGTGCAACACAAGTAGAGACTTGAGTATTGGAGGAAACCGATAAGCTGTGTAGATATCCTGCAGACTTTACTTTCCATGTCCTCGGACCTCAATGGGAGTAAAGTATGGGAGTGATTACTCTGTCGAGGAATGTGTAAACCTGGTTTCTACCGGGGGAAGGTTATGACACAGGCATAGACGTAAGCAGTGTAATGTTTATTACAATGACAGGATCAGACACCGGTTTTAATGATCCAAAACACTTCATCCAGCCAAACAGATGTGATTGTAAAATGAGGGTTTCATTTGAAAAAGACACCTGACACTAACTAATATTCACAAAGATGGTTTAGGTTTCAGGGAGTAGCCCACAAAACATTTAAAGTGTAGACAATAATATGTTACTGTGGTATAGTGGTTGAAAGCTTTGAGCTTCAAGGTCTATTATTGACCTTGACGATAGAGCTTTACAGAAAATTGTCAACAAATGGGTCACTTTAAGCAAATATGACCTTCAGCAGTAAACTGAGCAAATTTCACACTTTTTAAAAAAAATTTTCCTGGAGTGTAATCTATTCCAGTCAGTACTTTTGGTCACACAAAACACGTCTGTCCCAGGGGATTTGCTTTGCACTACAAAAACACATTCAAAACTCAACATTAATGTCTCTCCTCTCCTCAGTTGCAAAAGGACAGTTGCAACAGTTCACTAAACACATTGTGAAGTTTCATAGGGAACTAAAGTATTCTCAACAGCTGTCATGCACAGGAAGAATAATGTTATATTATGAATAACTGTTTAATGTGCTATTAATGTGTAATTATTGTTGCGTTATAGTGTGTTTATGACACTGAAACTGTTTGAATTAATCTATTGTATTTCAACTAAAAAGGGAAAAATATCCTATTCTGGTGCCTTCATGCAAACACTTTGCAAAACCAGGTTTTTGTATCACATGGAAAGAAATATCTGAACTGTCCATAGCAGTAGTTTAAATTAACTCTTGACTTTCTCCTTTAGACTTTTGGACAATCATAATCACCACTGCTGACAATGGATGTGATGTTGCGTCGCTGTCCATTCCTCGCCCGTGTGCCCCAGGCCTTCTTCCAGCAGACCAAAAAGTCTCTGGTGGGCTATGCCCAGCGATGCCCCATCATGATGGAGCTGGCCTCTAAACCCATGGCTCCATCAATGGCACGGGCCCTCTGCTCCTCCTCTTCCTCTTCCCACCAGAAGACTGAGGACACCATGTCTGCCAGTGAAGGTGAGGAAGATGCTTATATCAAGTGAAATATCCCAGTTAATGCAATTACTGACTGAATTATTGCTGTGATATTTTTTTATAGGTTGTTGGTATGGATATATATTAACTCTAAAACTTATTTTGTTCACTTGTAGGCCCCAAACAGGAATCCAAGCTTCCTGCCGGCCACCCTATGCCACCCTCAGGCCAGACGGTGGCCTCCAAATGCCCCTTCCTGGCTGCTGAGATGGGCCAGAAGAACAGCAGCGTGGTCCGCCAGGTCGGCATGGAGTTCCAGGAGGATGTTCAGGAAGTCCGCACTGTCCAGAAAGGTAAGATTTGTTCAGAATTTGGTTAAACTACGCTGTTTGTAGGCAATCATTTTGTACATGACTTAATACAAATTTCTTTTGGTCCTTTTTTTTTTTTTTTTTATAGAAGTGTCCCCTGCCCAGTTGAAGGAGACTGCTAAGGGAAGCGGAGATGAGCAAACTAATCTAATGAAGACCCTCCTGAAACAGCGACCTAAAAGGGTTTCCCACCTCCTGCAGGACAACTTGCCAGCCAGCAGTAAGTTTAATTTAAGCACTCCTACTACTAGTTTAAATGGTAAAGTTGTTTAATTACTGATTAGCCCTTTAGAAGTCAGTATGTTTTGGTCTTTTTGAGCAAGGTGAGCTGAGACTTTCATCATGTTCGGACGTTGCTTCATCCATTACAATGCAAGCCACATTAAGCAAGCCTTGTCTTCCTCTTCTGCTACAGTGTCCCGCTTCCATTACGACGACTTCCTTGATAAGAAGATCGTAGAGAGGAAGAGCGACCACACATATCGTGTGTTTAAGACTGTGAATCGTCTGGCCAGCGAGTTCCCCATGGCGGACGATTTCACAGGCTCCTTAGAGGACAAGAGGGAGGTGTCCGTTTGGTGCAGCAACGACTACCTGGGCATGAGTCGACACCCACGGGTGGTGCAGTCCATTGTGTGAGTACTGAAGGAGTTGTTTGTGTGGGTGAAATGATTCAGTCTCTTGGGTCTACGCACACATGTAGTAACACAAATGTTTTTCTTGACTGTGTACGTCTCCTGTTGATGCTTAGAAACTTTGAGAACTTGAGACACAGCGCATAATAATTGAATATACCCATGAGTGATCCAGTGCATTGTTTGTGTGGGTGTAGAGTGTTAGTTAGCCATAGTTAACACCTAAACCTCAGTGGGGCCCTAATGGAATGTTTTTCTTGTTCTCTTTTCAGCTTGTTTGATCTTGCCCAGGTCTCTGATACCCTGTAACACCTTGTAGCAGTGTGTCATTTACTTGGAACTCCAGCTTAATTATTCATTTTCCCATATGTTCATCTTGTCTGTTTCCAGGGAAACTTTACGAAAGCATGGCTCAGGGGCAGGAGGCACCAGGAACATCTCTGGGACCAGTAAATTCCATGTGGAACTGGAACAAGAACTGGCTGACCTTCACAACAAGGACGCTGCACTGCTCTTCACCTCCTGCTTTGTCGCCAATGACTCCACCCTCTTCACCCTCGCCAAAATGCTGCCTGGTAAACAAAAATGACTATATATTTATAACGATCCAACATTGGTTACTCAGTAATTCATGTGTGACAGTCGTGCATTAAATTGAGTCACTTTGATTCTCACCTAAACTCTCATTCTCACTTCCTCTCTCTCTCTTGTGACCTATTTTAGGTTGTGAGATCTACTCTGATGCAGGCAATCACGCCTCAATGATCCAGGGTATCAGGAACAGTGGTGCTAAGAAATTCATTTTTCGCCACAATGACATCGGCCATCTCCGAGAGCTTCTACAGAAGGGAGACCCCACAAAACCAAAGATTGTGGCCTTTGAAACTGTCCATTCCATGGATGGTTAGTTTTTTTGTTTTGTTTTTTTAAAAAGCATTTATAAAGCAAATTTATTACACAGTTGCTCGTTAAAAATTGTTCATTAGCTCATTAGTTGTTAAAGTCACCTCTTTTGTTTCTGTACTTTTGCTAACAGCTTTTGTTTCTATCCATCTTTCTGTAACACAGGTGCTGTGTGTCCGCTGGAGGAGATGTGCGATGTGGCCCATGAGTTTGGTGCCATTACCTTCGTAGACGAGGTCCATGCTGTGGGCCTGTACGGCGCCCGGGGAGGGGGCATCGGAGACAGGGATGGCGTCATGCACAAGTTGGATATCATCTCAGGGACACTAGGTCAGCATTTCTTTTAATCTCTACTAAAACAAATTAATGACGATATTCTACTTAGCATCTTGACTCTGAAGCCATGCCAAAATGTTCTTGAGCCATTCCGTGAAGCATTTACAGTCTTTACATTCATATTTTGCTGTATTTTATTGTGTATATATCTTTGTAGAATCTTGTAGCTCTGTTTTGTTGTTACACTCAGGATCTGGCCTCATCTGTGTCACTCAATATGCCTGAGGGCTTAAAGAAGCTGGAGCAGCTCCGTTGTTGCTAGGAGACTGTGGGCTCTTGTTACACTCTTATTGAATTACTCTCTGTGTCACTGTCAAGCTGAGGGGGCAATTATTTCTAACTCAGAGCTCTACAGCCTCTGTACCTGTGGTGCTGCCATTTCAGAAACTAGTTTGTACGATTTACAGTGGGTGGATTTAGCAAAGACCAGTTAGCGTAATGCAGTGACTGTTTGTAAACAACAATTTCTGTTTAAAGGATACAAATCAAAGAATAACAACATGTGTCATATCCTCTTCCAGGCAAGGCCTTCGGCTGTGTGGGCGGCTACATCGCGAGTACTGCTGCTCTAGTGGACACGGTGCGCTCCTACGCTGCTGGTTTCATCTTCACAACCTCTCTGCCACCAATGCTGTTAGCCGGAGCCAGGCAGTCGATCCAGGTTCTTAAAAGCCAGGAGGGCCGCATGCTCAGACGTAAACACCAGCGCAACGTCAAGCTGCTCAGACAAATGCTAATGGACTCTGGGCTACCCGTGGTGCACTGCCCCAGCCACATCATCCCAGTCCGGGTAATTTATTATTTATAAGCTAATGACATGGATTATGATACACATGATATAACCAGCCACATTACAATTAAAAGTAGTCCTTGGTTGGGGTGCCTAGATAGGGCCTGGTAGAGCTGGTGCCCCATGTACCAAGGCTGAGTCTTGCTGCAGCAGCCCTCAGCTCTTTAGCTGTCAATTAAAGGCAATAAAAGCCCCCTGAAATATAAAAAAAAAAAAATTTAAATTAAAAGAATAGTCAGTAGCTCCACTCTAATGCCCATGTGTGTCTCTTTATTATTTTTAGGTATCAGACGCTGAGAAAAACACAGAGGTGTGTGACATCATGATGAGTCGCCACAACATCTATGTGCAGGCCATCAACTATCCAACGGTTGCCAGGGGAGAGGAGCTTTTGCGTATCGCCCCAACGCCTCACCACACTCCTGAGATGATGAAATACTTTGTTGGTAAGAAGAGCTAGAAGTATATTACACTTTCAGTTAAAGTTTATATGTTGGAGATCAAATTTTCCCCTCATTTGTACAGTATCTGATTTATAAAAGTTAACTTGACACTTTTTTTCCCCCTTTTTACAGAGAGGCTGGAGGACACATGGAAGGAGGTCGGCCTGGACCTGAAGCCCCACTCGTCAGCAGAGTGTACCTTCTGCCAGCAGCCACTGCACTTCGACGTGATGAGCGACCGCGAAAAGTCTTACTTCAGTGGTCTCAGCCACCCTATCTCAGCCTGCGCATAACACTAATCACTACTGCTGGCTAGAGACGGCACATACCCGCTCAATACCCATTCCTCTGTCACTGTCATAAAATGTATTAGTTATCTTTGATAAGTCCTCCTACACATATTATTTAAAATAGTCTATGGTCAGATGTTATATATGCTAAATAAAATATGAGAAGAAAAGAAATCTTGTTTGTCATTTCTTTGTTGTGTTTTATAAATCAAAGATGGATTTCATAAGGAATACGAAGGGAAAATACCCATCTATACACATACAACCTTTGACTGCCTTACATTAAGTACTTTTGATCCTTTATAACAGCTGTCTTTTAGTAGTCTATACAAGGGAATATAAGTACAAGTGTTGCTGCTGACATAAGTACATGTCCTGAAATGGGCTAGCGATGCTGTAACAGAGCAAACTGTATTCATTGAATGACGTAAGGGTAACTGAGACAACATTGTTTTGTTGTCACAATGAGGCAGATAAGTGACATTTAGTCATGTGCTTCTGACACAGCTAGAATGTTTACTGAATGGCTACAAAAATGGGTCACAACAATTGGTCTGGATCAGTAATTGAAAAGGCAAAACTTTTGTACTACTGGTGACTGTGAGTAACCTATTTATTTTGATCCACTGGCCTACTTGTGCTTGTGAGAAATGTAGGACATTGAAAAAGATTGTTTTGTTTGGTACTGAGAAGCACCTGGAAGAGACAAATCTACAACTGCAACTGCTACCAAATTAACAATGAATGCATTTGATATTGAATTTGCTAAAACACGTTCAGGTATAATAGATTTGTGTATATTACTGCGTCTGATACGTTAAGTTTGATGCATGTGGTCCCTATTTGAACAATTTAATATTACACACAAGAAGTCTTGTTTTTACATGCTTTATTCTCAGGGAAACTTTTGAAAAATAAAATATTAATCCAGGTTAGATGCAGTTTTGTGTATTTTACAATTACTTAAAATATAACAATGTTATTCAATGACAACAGATTGCACCATTGGGCTGTTTTATCAGGAGAAATCTGTGTTTGAGGGGGACCTACTAACCCACTGTCCTACGAATTCAAAAGGAGGTTACATACATGTTGCTGTGACACCTGGTGACTCGGAATCATAAAATAAAAGCGGTCACAATGGTCACAGCACGTAACCACGCATCCTGAAGATCCCCATAAGCCTCAGATCCATATCCTATTGCACCTACCACAGACAGCTCATGTTCACTGTGGTCGCAGATGTGGGGTGAAACTGCTTCAGCCTCACACACGCAGGCTGGACATATTATATTTATATTATATTATACATATTATATTATCAGGATCACTCTTAAATCTCATATTATTTTGTCAAAGTTATATTAAAACTGATGTATATATGTGAGGATCCATGGCTCTAATCACAATCTTGCATAGATGGTTTATTGAAACTGCTTTGCAAGCGTTCAGGTGTTGTAAAGGCCAATTCAATTCAATTCAATTTTATTTGTATAGCGCCAATTCATAATAGAAGTTATCTCAGGACACTTTCCAAATAGAGTAGGTCTAGACCGAACTCTTTAAAACATTATTTACAGAGACCCAACAGT
Organism: Dicentrarchus labrax; assembly: GCF_905237075.1. Classification (NCBI taxonomy): domain Eukaryota; kingdom Metazoa; phylum Chordata; class Actinopteri; family Moronidae; genus Dicentrarchus; species Dicentrarchus labrax. The sequence continues at coordinate 24,309,666 of NW_026136711.1, read as the reverse complement.
ACCACCATGAGAAAGCACTTGGCGACAAGGACAAGGAAAAACTGCCTGTCAAAAGGCAGAAACCTAGGACAGATCCTTCGGCTCTAGGTGGGTGGTCGTCTGCCTCGACCAGTTTGGGTGAAAGAGAGAGAGCGAGAGAGAGAGAGAGACAGACAGAGAGAGAGAGAGAGACAGACAGACAGACAGACAGACAGACAGACAGACAGACAGACAGACAGACAGACAGACAGACAGGTGCACAGCAACAACAGTATTGGCAATGGCAATCTAGCAGGACCATGGCAGGAGGCTCCACCAGGATCGATAAGAACCTGCGAGACGAGAAAGCACAAGAACTCCGGGGAAGAAGTGAAGTTAGTAACATGCGTTAATGGAACATGAATGAGTGCAGAAAGAGAGAGGAAGAGAGGAGCTCAGTGCACCATGGGAAATCCCCCGATAGTCTAGGCCTATAGCAGCATAACTAAGGGATGGTTCAGGACTCACCGGATCCAGCCCTAACTATAAGCTTTATCAAAGAGGAACGTCTTAAGCCTATTCTTGAATGTGGTGAGGGTGTCTGCCTCCCTGCCTGCCACTGTTGCTTCATAAGAGGCAGAATTACTCTGAAAATGGAAGTGAGAAATGTTACAATGAGTTGAGGTTGCCACTGCTTTATGTAAATAAAAATACTTCCACTTTTGAGTTGACTTTACACCAATACATGATTTCAGTCAGTAACATCATCGATACCAGAGCTTATGTTACTGCAAAAGTACAAAAACGGTATGTCTTAACTTTCAACTGCACATTATATTGTGATTTTTTCATTTATATATCAACTTTCTATATTAAATCTGTAAGCTATGAAGCATTTTATACATATGATGTTAAAAAGGTTGCTTAATATCAGCAACACTGATATCCTGTTGCTTAAAATGCTATAAAAGTGCCCTCTTAGATGCTTCTTTTATAGATAAAACATGATGAAATGGCCTCTATGGTGGCCCAATGTGCAAGAAAACATGTTGCAGCGCCCGTTGGGATGCTCTTTAGGTGGAAAAAACGTGATGTAGTGCACTGATGCAAGAACACTAGTTGACCCAGAGCTATCTGCCTCTTTGGTTAAATAGTTAATCGTTACCTGTGTATTTTAATTACAGAGGCGTATTAGTTATACTTTAAATCTGTTAAAAAATTAAACAATTTTAACCATAACCAGGGTTTGGAACTTTTTAACCATAAAGGCACCACGACATTCTGGGTGCTAGTGCCCTTTTTGATTTATTTTCTTATTGTTTTGTTTCCGGCCCCTCTGACAACATCTGAAGCCATACAGCAGTGCAATATGCAGTTTGGCACACTACGTTTAGATGAGAGTTTATCTGGGGCCAATCAAAATGCCCAAACTATGGAGCCCCAGGAGCGCTCATAGGGAGAAAAGTCTGTTGCCATGTTTTGGTTAATTTGTGTGCACAAGATGAGTATACAGAGAACCAGTATAACAGACCAGCCTTTTTCCCTAAAGCATGGAGTGCAGTGCACCTGCTCCAAGTATTATGCAAGGGATGTTTAGCACACCCACATTTTTGCGAGCTATCAAGTGCACAAACTGTACACTGACAACTAACTATAATATCAACCTTAATTTGGCATTGGTTTATTCACTATGATACACATTGAACACATAGGTAGGCTATCAACTCAACTACAACACATCTTAATCCAACTGAACTGAAACTTTCTTTCAGAACAAGAGAACTAATTGTATCTCGTGCACACACAATAGCATTTTGAGCGCTCGATGTAGTAAAACATGGCCTCGATATATTTATTTTTTTCTCCATGTGGCTACTCCTGGGCTTCATACCAATGAGCTCTTTAGGGTACAACATTTTCTAGTCAAGTACTTTGCGTTTGTAGTGCAGTCAGACACAAGGGCATGATCACAAATTCACATTTAAAGCACATGGTTCATATTTCATATTCCAGATAATTCTGCTGAAGAAACCTCACACACAGGATGCTGGGACGCTGAGTATGTTTGAAAAAAGCCTTGATGTCTTAGTCTCGACTCCACCTCTTTGACTCCTGCCTTAAGATCACAACTCATGACTCACGAGTTGTGATTTTCAGCCTTTTACTGTAAATGAGGGGTTGGGCGGTTTGGATTTTTGTCTGTTTGATTGTTCCCTTCCCCACTTTGCCCTCTCTCTCACTCTCCTCACCTGCACATCATCTACAATCAAGCACACCTGCCTCCAATCAAGACTTCACCTCATAAGAAGCCTGTGCTGACACCAGTACCTGCTGGATTGTTGAGCCATACGCAGTATGTTATGTACCTCGCTTCAGCTCCCTCTATAACCAGTAGTTTTTATTTGAGTTTGTCTGCCTGCCTATTTGCTTGTCAAAGTAACTTACAACAGTTTCCTCTGCCTCCACATTCACCTGTCTGCCAGCTCTCCACACATTTTTTCACCACTTACCAGTCTTGAGTCTGTTTTTGGGATAAGCCTTTGACATGTGACAGTCTTGGTTGAGTGATAATGAAAACGAAAGAAACACATCATTGTGTTTATTTCTCATATTGTCAGGTCTACAGTATACCTGTCATACTACCCTAGATGAAACTGACCAAATGGTATTGTAAAAAAGTGGAAACAGGCTATCATGTTGGCAGCCTTAAGCTGCTGGCTAATTGACTCTTGGCTACTTTTATCCCCTCAGCTACGTGACTCATATTACTCCCTCCACACACACACACACACACACACACACACACACACACACACGAATAAAAATAAACTCACGTGTACAAATGTCATTTCAAGATTCAATAAAAAATTTAATAGTGTGTGAACAAAGTTGTTTGATTTCACCACCAATGCTGCTGGCTTACGGGTAGACTAAATCTATGGTCAGTAATTAGCATTAAAAGGCTCAAATATGTTTTGCGTCTCCAAACAGATTTTAAAAAATTATAATAATTGGCTCTTCCGATGGTAAAGATTGCTGACCCCTGCATTAATTAAGTAAGTAAGTAAAGCTTTATTTATATAGCACCTTTTTAACACAGAAGTCCAAAGTGCTTTACAAACAACAAATATACATATTCAAGAGTAGGCTTAAGACATTTCTCTTTGATAAAGCTTATAGTTAGGGCTGGATCAGGTGAGTCCTGAACCATCCCTTAGTTATGCTGTTATAGGCCTAGACTATCGGGGGATTTCCCATGGTGCACTGAGCTCCTTCCTTCCTCTTTCTGCACTCATTCATGTCCCATTAATGCATGTTACTAACTTCACTTCTTCCCCGGAGTTCTTGTGCTTTCTCGTCTTGCAGGTTCTTATCGATCTTGGTGAAGCCTCCTGCCATGGTCCTGCTAGATTGCCATTGCCAATACTGTTGTTGCTGTGCACCTGCCTCTCTCTCTCTCTCTCTCTCTCTCTCTCTCTCTCTCTCTCTCTCTCTCTCTCTCTCTCTCTCTCTCTCTCTCTCTCTCTCTCTCTCTCACCCCAACTGGTCGAGACAGACGACCACCCATCTAGAGCCGAAGGATCTGTCCTAGGTTTCTAGGTTTTCCTTGCCCTTGTCGCCAAGTGCTTGCTCATGGTGGTACTGTTGGGTCTCTGTAATTAATGTTTTAAAGAGTTCGGTCTAGACCTGCTTTATTTGAAAAGTGTCCTGAGATAACTTCTGTTATGAATTGGCGCTATACAAAAAAAATTGAATTGAATTGAATTGAATATGGGCATATCCATACCCAATCAAACATCCATAGGGAGCATGTAAATACAAACATAAGGAAGATAAAACAAGAGGGAAGGATAAATTAAAAGAGAGATGACAGAAAACAAACAAGGTGATCTATGAAAAGGCTTTAGTGTAGAGGTGGGTTTTGAGGAGTCATTGTTTGAGTTACTGTTTCTTGTTTATTTCAAGCTGTGTGATTGCAAATGCGTCACACATGCGCTGTTTCTGATTGGTATACTGCAATTTAGCCAAATAATTATAAACTCACTACAGGGACGTCATATTTGAAGAAAAAAAAAGTTATTACATTTACAGAGGGTGGGAGAATATCAAACAAACTATTTAAATATTTACAAGCTCGAACTAACTATTTACATATAAGATAAACACCCTAATCTGTAGATCCGGAGAGTGGAGAGAGAGGGAGAGAAGCTCAAACGAGCCCCAGACACCACACCTACTGAACGTCTGCACACAGCACAAGAGGAGAGGGAGAGACCCAGTGCTGTTGGCAGAAGAGCAGCACGCATGGGAATGAAAAACTTTTCCTTGATGGTCTCAATAAGTTGCTAAATTTGTTGCTAGGAGGGTCTGAAAAGTCCTTAAATCTGTCACATCTTTCAAATTTAAACACCTAACAGTTAAAAATGATATTCCATGATGCATAAATGGAATAATTTGTTTTGTAATGATGTATACAATTATGTATTGCATTACTAGATTCATTTTGTGCACTTAATTAATCCATACAAAAATTAAACAAAGCCTGCTGAAGCATTTCTGATTCCTTTCTGTGGCACATAAGGTACAATCGGCCATCTATGGTGGACAGTGTGTGCAAGAGACAGAGAGGCAGACAGAGCTGTTGCTTCGGGTGTGATCTCCATGACCCCACGGGGTGGCCGTATGCGCTTCCACCTTATCCACCATTTCCATGACTACTGATTCCTGCGTGGCTGCCAGACTCTCAGGGTCCAGACAAATGCAAGGAGTGAATAAAACCTACAGCAGGCACACAGTGGAGGTTAAAGGAGTCAAATGCTTCTCACGTTGAATGATTCAGCTTATCTGCATGGTAACACTTTGGAAATCCCACAATGGGCAACCGGAGGTCCAGTGCGTCATTGGGAAATATATCATTGGGAAATAATAAGGATCTGTTACTAAGCTGAATAAATCCAGTCAACATTTGTGGAGAAATAATTACTTACCAGGAGTTTCAGTTTGACAGCAGTGTAGACAGAGAGCTGGTCACACCAATTGTTCTTCACTACACAAATTAGTAAGCAGAGAGTAGTCATTGCTTAATATTTACATACATGTATTAACTGTACAAAGCTAATGCTAGCTTGCTAATAATATAGAATAACTGGTTTAGATTGAAGAGGAAATGGGAAAACATCTGACCAGACACTTATAATTACATATCCCCAAATAACAAACTAATAGTCTAAATAACTTTGTTAAAGTTAAAGCCTATTTTGATATTTCCAACTCATTCTAAGATGCATGAATTATAACTCTGAAATACACATATTTCTATTCTATTTTCTATTTAATGGAGACATAAATAAGACAAAAGGATCGTGCTATCAAGATTATCGTTTGCCCTCCTAAACCTGTTATTTTCAGAAGTTAAGTTATGTTAGTTGGTGAAGTTACGGTGACTACATCTTTGATTTCTTTTGATTGAAAGACGCTATAAATACTTACTAGTGCCTGATTTACACATTATTAATGTCTTAAACCACTAAGACATTTAAGTTTTAATGGTACAACACACTGTAGTTAATCACCAGTCTGAAACTTGCCAGCTACAATTTATCATGGGTTTACAAATAGCTGGTGCAGCTCCCTCTAAACTAATGTATAACAGGTTTTCCTCTGGTTGCCACCAATGTATGCAGAATTGGATGCCAGTTTATATAATCTGCAGTCAAGAAGATAGAGAATATGAACAATGGCCTTGTGTGTTTATACATGGGCTACATAACAGTAGAACGCAGGGAAAAAAAAATAGGCTACAGCTAGAGGAAAACAAGCACAGGCTTTTCATGCCCAGAGACAGAAACAGCATTTTAAAAGTCTTCATCTCATCTCATCAGCCTCCCAGAATCAACTAGACAGCTCGGCTGATTGAAGGGCGATATCAGTTAGAGCTTTGTCTCTTCCAGAAAGGTTATTTCCTCATTACGTAGAGAGCGAGGTGAGTAGAGACAAACAAATGACACCTAAGTGGTTAAACAGTCGGAGGCTACAGACATTCTGCAGATTGAACATTCAACGGGATGGTTTGTACTTTGTTTTGAAAATCTCTTGTCTGTAACCTTGTCATCATGTGTCTTCGTGACTTTCTGGTATGAAACTGATTAGAACAGCATTTCAAAATTTGAGACATTCCTCTGTGTTTTCATGGAGATGCCCTTGTTGCAGCTGGGTTTTGAAAACAATACATCCCTTATTGGAAGTGCAGTGTCATCATCCGTGATTCATTTTTCTTCCATCTCTCTATGTTCAACTGGATTTCAAACGCGGATTTTGGTGGTCAGCATCCTTTGAAGATAGCTGCTTTTTGGTTTAAAAAAGCAGGAAGTAGGCGTTGTTCAGGGATAGTATCAACTCAAATAAAAATGTAATGTACAAGCTGTGACTTGGTATCATTTCTGCTTTCCAGGATTCTTTGAAATTGCATTCTTAGAATATCTGTGGCCTTTGTGTAAATACACTACTACCTAAAGGCTTAATGAAAATAGTTATTTAAATCAGAATGCTGGTTTTGTTCATTCTCCTGCTTTGGTTGTGTTTGACACTGACCTCATTATCTGCCTTGCTGTTGCCATCAGGGTCCAGATAACTGCAGGTCCTTGGGGCCTCCTGGAATGTGACCATGTGACTGTTTCACTGTTTCAGCTAGTTTAAAAGGTGAAGGGTGCATGTGTCTGCATGAATTGCGTGCAGTCATACGCATGTAGATAGATGTCTTAAGGATATGACGTGTATTCTTTGATAGAAGGTAATCTCTGTGCAGCAGTTATTGTAGTGTATATTGCATTAAGTTCTCTCGAGGACTTTTCTATCACATTGTATTCACAGAACAAACTCCATTTATACTTCAAAATACTCAGTATTGCACACCGATTGAGCGTAAGATCAATATGATGACCTGCCATTTTATGAGTTGTAAAATACATGAAAGACTACGGAGGCCCATTCAGTCTGATTTTGTATCTATAACGGTGCTCAAAATTAAGGAGGTCCCATCATACCGGGGACGATGCACCTGAGACACTCTCACACCTCTCCTCCTGTGCCATGCGCAGGCAGTCATGTGTTCGCGTGGGGCACATTTGAGTTCTCTCTCACTTTTTCTCCAGATCTCTGGACTGAGGTGTTCCTACAGCTTATCCTATGTAAATAGTTAGTTTAAACTTGTAAATATTTAAATTTTTTTTTTTTTTTTTACTTTTTTGTTACTTCAAATCTATAATGACCCTGTAGTCGGTTTGTAAATATTTTATTAAATTATAAAATAATAATGATGCAATAATAATAAAAATATGTAAATAAATACACAGTTTCACATTAGCATTTAGTTTACAGTGATATTGTACATAGTTTACTTAATCAGGGATTGAAAGAATAATGAAAACTGATTGTGGCCAATTTTTTTATTTCAGATATAAGTGGAAGTAACAACTACCATAACTTCCATGGTGGACCAGAGCGAGTCAATGAAATGTTGCCAGTGACTGAATCAAAGTTATCATAAATAGTATAAATAAAAATATGTTCACATGTTTGTTATGTCGACCCCGTGGCAATATTAATCACATTTACTCTTTCCATCGTAGCACAATCAAAACAGACATATTACTAATGATAAGATGACAAGCCAACATTTCCTTCTTTGGAACAAACATTTCATCAGAAAACACCCACAAAGTCATTTTACCGTGGAAGTACATGCCAAGTAACGGTCACATAAATATACATTACATAAGTGAGAAATAAGCTAGTTGAAAAAGTGAAGGGTGCATGTGTCTGCATGAATCACCTGCAGTCATACGCATGTAGAAAGATGTCTTAACCCCTTCAGACCCGCCTTATGTTCCAAGGTTGTGAAAAATATAATAATGACTTTTTCCCATCCTTAATGCAACCAGAAATGAGAATCAATAAAAAAAATGTTTTTAATCAAAACCCTTTAATTGTTATTTTTCTTGTCCATTTCAATGGACATCGGGTCCAAACAATTCTTAAAATACCAACATCATATGACAACATCATACCTTTTTTTTGTCTGTTAAATGTTGCAAAAAGTAAAAAAGAAGCCCCTGTCAAGTGACGTCCATTGTAATGGACACAGGGTCTGAAGGGGTATGACGTGTATTCTTTGATAGAAGGTAATCTCTGTGCAGCAGTTATTGTAGTGTATATTGCATTAAGTTCTCTCAAGGACTTTTCTATCACATTGTATTCACAGAACCAACTCCATTTATACTTCAAAATACTCAGTATTGTACACCGATTGAGCGTAAGATCAATATGATGACCTGCCATTTTATGAGTTGTAAAATACATGAAAGACTACGGAGGCCCATTCAGTCTGATTTTGTATCTATAACAGTGCTCAAAATTAAGGAGGTCCCATCATACCGGGGACGATGCACCTGAGACACTTAGATACAGCGAGGAAATGTATCATTACAAATGGTCGCTAGATTTAGCTACCTTCTTAGCAACTTTATTTCTAAAAAGAACCAATTTTAGCGATTTATTCAGTCCATGAGGGAAAAGACATCTCAGATAAATTTAATTGTAATTCATTCACACGCATTCTGCTTAGTGGGTCTCTCCCTCTCCTCCTGTGCCATGCGCAGGTAGTCATGTGGCACATTTGAGTTTCTCTTTCACTTTTTCTCCAGATCTCTGGACTGAGGTGTTCCTACAGCTTAACCTATGTAAATAGTTAGTTTACACTTGTAAATATTTAAATTGTTTGTTTGTTTGTTTGTTTTGACTTTTTTGTTACCTCAAATCTATAATGTCCCTGTAGTCAGTTTGTGAATATTTTATTAAATTATAAAATAATAATGATGCAATAATAATAAAAATATAGTATGTAAATAAATACACAGTTTTACATTAGCATTTAGTTTACAGTGATATTGTACATAGTTTACTTAATCAGGGATTAAAAGAATAATGAAAACTGACTGTGGCAGATATAAGTGGAAGTAACAACTACCATAACTTCCATAGATTTACATCAGAAAACATTTCATCAGAAAACACCCACAAAGTCATTTTACAAAGGAAGTACATGCCAAGAAAGGGTCACATAAATGTTCATCAGACAAGTGAAAGGGATGTGCACTAACTCAAGGAAATTTACACAATGGGAATGGATAAAGTAGGCTCCATGAGAGATGCCCATCCAATCCCAATTTATTTATAACTCAATACCTGTATACAGTACAAAGCAGCACCAAATAATCAATAAAACAAATCACAAATAAAACAGCAGCAAACACTCCCTGTATAAATGTACTGACAATGACCTTTAAGAACAAATGCGTGGTTGCACTAGCTATTACATAATTACTTCTGTCAGTTCTGTTTTTGCAACCCAGCAGTGGAGAATGACAAAAAATGATCCATGATTAAAACATCCTGTCTCATTTAAAGTAACACAAGCTCACTATCTTTCTGTGGAAATTCCTCCAAGTTTTGACGCAGGTACAGCGAGTGGGCGTACTGCAATGTTAATTCCTTGTGACTCTCTCTTGGAAGTTTAACATTTCAGTGAGTGACGACATTGCAAAACTCCATCAAGGACAACATTCATCAGGTACATACATGTTTTTAGAAATACGCCTTTTGCGGCTGTAATTGTCACTCATTCTTTATCTAATCTAATCTTTGCTTTGTTTGCTCACTTTTTAAGGAAATACTACTAAGTAATTTTATTGGGCGCAACATACATTTTCATGACACCTGACAGGAATGAAACAATCCCCACCCATGCTTGATTGTTGGGAATAATGAGGGACAATTATCTGCCTCACACACACTCCAAATCCTCCAGTTTAAGTGATGGCTGCCATTATGTCATGAGCCTGCAGCAGCTGTCTTTAGGGTACTTATTTGTCAAGAAAAAAAAAATGGTAATGCTATAAGAAATGCTTAATTTTAACCAAAGTAAATATTAATTAAACCTACTAAACCACCAGTTGGACACTATTTCTATTTTCCCTGTAATCAGCAAATGGTAGCTCTTCCCGGGAGACTTTGTGGGAATTATCAATAGTTAAATATATTATTGAGGAATCACAGGCCCATAAAATAAAGCATTACCATTATTTTGACAGTTTCATGTCTGCAAGTGCGAGTTTTTTTGGTTCCGATGGCCTTTGTACACTCTCGACATAGACATGACTGGGCAGTGTCCAGGCTCACCAGCTGGACATTCCTCTCCCCTCATGGCCTTTTATGTCTCCCTGTCCTTGGTTAGAAAGACCTACAAGGTTATGTTACAGATTAGAGCCAAACAGCGCAATTCAATTCACAATTCAAAAGCATCATCATTAATATTATTATTATTATTATTACTATTATTATCATTAAAAGTTTAATAGGTAGGTGGAAGAAATACATGTTTACTACACTGACTTTCTGTAAAAATGACCTTCCAGTTATTTTTCTTATAGCAATATTAGTTGTAGTATTCTTGTAAAAATCTGTATTTTTTTATAATTGTTTGAACAACTGTTGCCGCAACCTTCTCTCTAGAAAAACCTGAATCAGACTTTGCACACTCCTCCCTGAAGCCATACCAGGAACAAGTATGTGTAAAGGTAACATGCACTCTTCTTGTCACAGAGGCCGATGTACTGGAAGATTACCGGAATCTTTACGGTACTTAGTCCTTTGTCAAACTTCCCTGTTCATTTCCAGTCTCTTCTGGTGAACATACCAATTACCTAAACAAGTTCCAATCCTAAAAAACACAATAAGTCAAAGGAATTTGGAGTTCTAGGAAAAAAAATCATAAAACTGTTCATTGCTTGCCAACTATCAAACCTGACTTTTAAAGTAGAGGCATTTCAACCCCACAATTCAAAGCACCAGTAAACCAAGAGCGGCTGTTCAGTGAGAGAGACAGAGAAAGCATTGTTGCGTTTGCAGTATACTGTATGAGTGTGTGTGTGTGCGTGACAACAAAGGCTGATAAAAGGATAACAGCCTCAGTGGCAGAGTCTTCCTTTTCCTCCTCGCAAGCCAAGCAACACACCATTCTTACTTTTTCCCCCCACAAAGCTGATAAGCTGTTGATAACGTCAAGTTTCAATAAACAAATCTGTCACGCAATACTAACACCATAATAAAAATAGTAATAATACAATTTGCTCTTCAGAAGTCTTGTTATAATGCACTGTGGTGTAAACTTGTGTGGTAGGATACACAGTGCTCTATGTGAGTACTTTAATTACATTATGGGAAGCTATCATAGTATTGTAGTAGCATCATGACTTTGTTCTTATGACTGGTTGTGCTTCTCCATGCTGTCAACTTGTTTCTAAGCCATGCAGGTAAAAGGGTATCAGGCAAAGAGACACTGAACCTTTACCCTCACAAAGGAGGGTAATAATGATTTTTGAATTTTATAAAGATTTTCCATTTATTTAAAAGTTTTAAAAAAATATTAGAGTAGGGCTGTATCTGTGTACAGTCATCTTGATGAGAGTTGCACTATCACATGTTCAAGCACAAAACCAAGAATGTCAGGTGGAAGTTCAACAAGGGTTTTTCCTCCATTCCTTCATGGAAATCATAACGCTCATGATCAATCTCAAGACGAGAGTAGGTTCTTTCCAGCTGCAGCAGGATGAGTACAGAGCAGCTGTACAGTAAAGACTTTCTACTCCAAATGATTTGCGTCATACAGTATATCTGTGGTCAGTATTGGTCAATACTTTTATTATGTGGTAATGATACACTGCTGAAGCCAAAATTTAACTCAAAAGAAAATAACTTGACCTCAAATAGCACAGAACAAAAATAAATACATGTTGAATATCTGCAGCTTATATGTTTTGTAGGAAAAAATCTTATTTAATGGATGCTTGGTATATTGTTTATAGTCCAAAAACAGGATGACTCTTATGCACTTTAGCACCATGGGTTCTCCTGTCAGATTTCCAATTTCTTTTATTCACTGTTGATTTTAAAATTACAAAATGTGCATACAAGCCAGGGGGTTTATACAGTTTTTTGTTTTGTAAAGTTAATAAGCCTTGTTAATATTTGAACTGTGAATTCCCGAGGACGTATGGTGTAACAAAAGCCTTATCTGAACTAATATCTGAACAAGTGTAGTAATGAATTGAATAGTTAAACAATGCAGCACTCACATTAATCACTGGTGCAACATTGAAAGGTGCTTTGATGTTTGGGTATTGTCCTGTTAAACAAAACATATATAAAACTATAAAACTTTGATTGCTACTCTCCTCTGACACTATTGGCTGTTACTACAAAGCAACACACGAGGCTCCTTTCAGAGTGGTGACACTTTCATGAACATGTACAATGAAAATATTACATTTGCTGTGTGTAAAATCATGTCAACCTTATTGGCTTTATTGCCTTTCGTCAGTACAAGTACGTTTCACAGTATACATCTAAATAAATACAACTTTTACACACAGCTTTCAGAGGAAAAGCTCTCTTTTGTGTATTGCCATTAAACATCAAGAAAGTGTCACCAAACTTTATCAATAAGAACTGTGTTTTTGACCACAGGTAGAGAGAAGATCTTCAAAGGTCATGCATTGAGCCAATATTATGTAATTCTTTGTGTGTCTGTAGGAAACATTCACCTATATGTTGTCTAGAAATGCCTATTCTTTTGTATTGGTCAACCTTTAAAGCAAACAACAGTGTAACAGACAACAGTGCAATGATGCAGATCCTTACACAATCAGAAACAGTTCAGTGGATGTATAAGTCTTTGCTTTTCCTCGTTCGTGAGTTACATTGTTGTTGTTACACTTTTGTCTCTAAGAAAAACCACAACTAGTGTAGCATTGTTGTGATTGTAGCCTTGCATGACACTTAAGCAGTGGAACAATGGAGCAAAACTATTTGGCTCTAAATGAGTTGACAGGGCAAAGGTGTGTCTTTAAAAAGCTGAGGAAGAAGGAAGTTGTGGACTGTTTCTCTCATTATGTGAAAATGTATTGTAAGTCACATAATAACACGATGGACCTGTTGCTTGCTTCCAAAAGACACCAAATTGCTTTCTAAATAATGTATTGTTCAGAAATGGTAAAAAGCAAGAGACTCTTGAAACATGGTTTCACACTAATTACTTCAAAGTGAAATAATTTGTTGTTGTGCAATCCCTTTCTAAACCATTAAATATAATATATAAGATCATAATGGTAGTATTTTTTAAATGATTCAATTCATCTACTGCTATATATAATTTCTGCCAACGATGTAGATTAGTTTCCATCATTTCCAGGAATATTTATTAAATTGCCATAGATACCGTTGAGTCACTTTAAACTAAAGACCATTGTATCTGTGACAGTATCTTAGATACATTTTGATATGTTTTGGTATCACCAAAACAGATAATTATCCATATCTGTGTGGTACTGTACTGTATGTCTCTCCTGACCCCCTACCCTCTATAAGTTATTTGTTGTTGTGTGGTTAATCAGTGTATTGTTAGTGTTTTATAATATATGTCCTGCATGCATGCAGTAAAAATAAATAAAATGAAGACATAATCAATAAGTCTGTAAACAAGCAGCAAGACTGTTAAAGGAAGGCTCTGACATTCTACTGTCGTCCTACTGAGACATTTTATTTATATCTATCTAGCTAGCCACAGTAAAAAGGTACAAAAAATAAATAAAGTTCAAAAAAGAAAATAAACTTTCAATACAAAGACACTGTAGCTCAGTTAAGCCTAGTTTAGCAAGACAGGAAGCATGTGGAAACAACAAACCACAGTCAAAATAAAAAGTAAAACGCCTTCAGCAACTCCAACTATCTTTTTATATTGTATCTTGTAAGGTAGCAAACTAGTTAACAGGACATCCAGCTACATTTTCAGCTCAAAATGAGCAAAGATAATAAACTTCACTATGTAGGGACAAGACCTCTGAGAGCCTGCTTGATCCAGATTAGTCCAACTCCAATCTGTTTGTCTAACTGTTCATTAAACCATAATAAAATCATTTTCTTTTCAATGTATAAATTGACAGCATAGGAGTTGTTGAAATAGGCACTTTGCTAAAGATAAGCTAGCCTTTTGCCCCTGCTTCCAGTCATTGGGCTTAACTTAACATTGCATGACTTATTCTCTACTGGACATGCATACATATCACTGATGTTGATAAGACAGCAAAATATGCAATATGAGTATTCTTAATGAACTATGACAAACCAAATAACTATACGATGACAAATGAGCTCATGGATCCTGGGGAAAGATGACTGCAAGGGAGATAAGATTAAAGCCCTTTGTAGGTTTAAATAGCAGTCATAAATTACTAAAAGACTCCAGATAAAGAAAATAACTATAAAAACATCCTCTCTTACTGACAAGGAAACAGTTTTTCTGTGGACCCATGGACCAAGCCCTGATATTGATTTGATTGAAGTTGATCCTATTTCCCTTACAACAATAAGCACAGTGGCTATTGGATTCAGTGCTGCTGAAGTGTGTGTAAAATACCGAGGTGTGTCAATTACAGCCCTTTAACAGCTACTGACTATGAATCATTGGTTGTGATTCCAGTTCATAGGACTGTTTCTCTTCCTCCTTCCTTCATTCATTCTATTCTTTGTCTACTGGAAACAAGTGTATACTAATATAAACACTGTTTTTAGGTATAAACTGTTCCCATCAAATAATCGTATGTTTGTGGGTTGCACCTTGTGGAATGAACACATTCAGGGTGCAACAGACAGGTAATGTGAGAATTGAATCACAAAGTTCGTAAAAAAGGAGTTGAAGGAAGTAAATACCATTAAAAAGGAAAGGAGACAAAAGCCTTATCAAAACCCATATCTGAACAGGTTTAGTAGGTTTTGTTAATGCCTTTGAGTATTTTCTTACCTTTAACTGGCTCTGGTTACGATGTAAAGGGCAGCCTGTTTTTGTGAACACGTCCTAAAAGAGAAACATGATTACATGGTGTGAAAATAATATGAAAACAACATAATTACAGCCAGTCATACTCTAACAAATATGGGTTAAAGAGGGGATATTATGAGGAGTATTTGTAGGTATGAATTGTTATTGCTATGTGACACAGCAACCATTCAGGGCCTACAGAGGATTTGGTTAAAGAATGGGGTTTGTGTGGGCACTTATAACACAATGTGCTTTTCCTTGGGTGAATAGCCCTTGAAATACCGACCTGAACAGTATTTTTAAGAAGCTTTTATTTAATCTTTCCCCTTATTTTACATTTTTGTAACCATGCATACGGTGTGCTTATTGTATCCTGAATAAATTGTATTTTTAGACTTCTCTTACTGACAGTATGTCAGACCATATCTTATAAAACAAACAATATTACATTTCATGTAAACATAGGCTTATGTAACCTTAATTCAGTGAGGTAACCTTTGTGTTTACTGTGGTTATGACTGCTGCACATTTGCTGCACATCTTGGGTGAAACACAAGGCTGGATTACCAACCAGGGAAAGCTGACAAATGTCTCGAGGTCTGAAAGCTCCTGGCTTTAAAGTGATTAAACTGGTTTGTAGTGGACTAGTGAAAATTTGGGTATGCACCACTAAAACGCAAAATCAACTGACATTAATATAGGGCCTTAAATTGGGTCCTGCTTTATTACCTGATCCTGAAGCCCTGTCTTGAGGAGGGAACGTGTGTCAAATTTAGTTTTAAGACCTTTATTCTTTCACTTTTTCACCGTTATACTGCACAGTCCTAAATTTAAGTTTTAGGAAATCACCCACCAGCAAATATGGACTTCTGTCAACCTTACATTACTGGATTGTTATTATTGATGCCAGAACACATAACCAGCATTGTTATAACCATCATATGTTGTAAAGAACTAGTAACATCTGTCAGGCGAATGTAGGCCTATTTGGGTTTTTAAAAGTACAGTATTTCCCTATTAATTTAGTGCAGTGTAAGTATGAAGTACAGTCCATTTACCATGTACCAAGTAACATAAAATAGAAATATAATTAACTCAAATTTGTGCTAAGTAGTCCTTGAGTAGAAATGCACTTATTTTGAAAAGCAAAACCCAGCACCACATTTTCTTTAAACGTAATCGATTACTCCTGTTTAAATCATGATAAGGTTTATAAAGTAAATATTTTTCAAGGATTAAGTGCAAGTCAGTTTTTTTTTCCCCACTTCCTCGATACAATCCAGTGACTCAACCACTTCATGTTAAATAATTATATCGGTGCTACACTGCTGACACCTGGCGGTAATAGTGCGTCATTACACTTTAAAATAAAAACATTCACTTGAACATCTAACGTTAGCAGGATTAATATCACATAAATCATTTCACTCTCGATGGTTCGACCGTATAGAATTTAATTTAACATACTCAACATATAATACAATCCCTGTGTCATGGCGGTTTATACTCACAAACGTTATTAACGGTGCAGCTCTCCCTTTAAGAGATCCGACCAGATGCTCAGCGCCCAATCGCGGCGCGTAAACTGAACTTTGTTGTTGTCAGCAACTATCGGTTAGCTCGCTCGTACGCTAGCGTTAGCCGGTGAGCTAACCGTACGAGTACCGTTTTGCGTTTGGACGGTAACGGTTGTAACGGTTGTAACGGTCGTAACGGTCGCTATCAACGGCTCCGGTATCAGGAAAGATGACTGCTGCAATGGTGAGTGTACGTTAACGTTAACTGTGTGACACTTGTTACCGGGAGCCCTCTGTGGGCTTGAAGTACGTTTCCTGTTTGTGGTTTACGTTCGCTATTAAAGTAAAAGTAGAAAGTGGGAATTAGAGAATTGGTTTTATGTGCACATGATTTACCCAGTGCGTTATCATAAAGTGAATTGGTAATGGTTGTATTTCAGGCTTTCTCAGTTACAGGAGGTAATCTGGATTTTAACTATATGTCTGTGGTTATAAATGAATGAAAGTGTATTTCAGGAAATATCTTTTCTACAGTAAGTACTTTACAAGCAGGGAAGTAAATGATTATATGTTACAGTTAATTTAAGAAATCAGGATAATAACTGTAATCCATTAGTTACAGAAAAAAAAAGATCAGATTACAGTTACATTTAGTAAAAATGGGGATGATTTAGCAGCTTTACACTAACATTAAAATACATTAGTTTTAGTTAAAATACACTGAGCAGAGGACACAGTGTTGAGGCTTTCTGTTTTCTTCTTTTCAAAGATTACATTGTTCTGTTGTCTTATATTACATGCATCAATACTTCTGTACATGACTTGTATTTACACATTTGATGTTATGGTAATTCAAAAGTAAAGTAAAGGAATCATCGAGTTACGTTACTTTAATATTGTGATACTGGGATTAGGTTACTGACAACATATTTTAACAGGTAATTAGTATTTGTATTGGATTACATTTTTAAAGTAACCCTCCCAACCCTGGTTACAAGTCTACAGCACAACCCATTTCAAAGCTTCAACTAAAACCTCAGCCTTAACCGACTGTGACAGGAATGAAAAAGTCTTCATTTTTGTGGGGTTTTTTTGCACTTAGCTGTGTCAGACAATGTTAAAGTTAATTATTATTCTGTCTGCTGTGCTTTTGTGTAATAAACATAGCACTTAGTCATGAAATTCTGTATGTTGAATCATTTAAAAGTAAAAGTAAGGTTGTCTCACCACCACAGTACATTGTGCTACTGTGAGTTCATACTGTTTTGTGTATATGCTGCTTAGGTGTCATATTTAAGTTGTAGTTACAGATTTTATATATTATTAGCCCTTCAAAATTGCAGCATTTTTGCTTTTGTGGCAGGCAAACTCATGTCAATCATGTTTGGGATGTTGGATAGAATGAAATGATTAAAATGGTGCTAAATAGATAAGTGTTAGTCGACATATTCAGTTATTTTCTGCCCTAGACAACGACAGCACAATGGAGCATTTCCAATTCCTGTATGCACATGAATCTATTTCTGCTGTGCTGTCAGTACACATGCTTGGGAAATAATTTGATAACAATCTGGACTAACGATTAAAAAGAGACAGAAGTCTGTGTGTATCAAACTCTGAGAGAGAAGTAAATTAAGAGGATTGCACTAATAACTACGTAATCACATAGCTTCAAATCCTGTGGGCCTTGTAGATGAGCTTTGTAGAACTTGTTAGCTACATACAGCAGCTTGAATCAGTTTGTTACCAGGTTTTGGATCAACTAAACAACTGTTGTGCAGTTTTTTGTTTTTATAACACCCTGATTCATGTTTGGCTTCAACCTCTATAGCTGGCCACAACTTATCTCATATTTATTCATCATATGCTAATGTGTTGAGGTAAAAAAAAAAATAATTAACCTAATTTAGTTTGGGAAAAATACTCAGTAACCTGTTGCTGCACCAACTTTGCACAATATGGTAAAGATATTGCGATTGTTTTGACAAATATTGAAATTGTGATATGATTTGGGGTTAGTGTGGGAATGATTCAATGATACATTTTCACTGAAAAAAGTATTAAAATCATGATGATGTGGAATTTTTTTTTTTGTTTTCTTAAATGTGGAGAATTAAAGTTCAGAACTACAGTAGTTCATTATACTGTTTTTTCACATATAGGACCTTTTGTGTTTTAAATTGCAGCTTCTGCAGTTTGCATTTTTGAAAATATTTTAATTAATTGTGCAACCCTAATAAAAAATCAAGTAAAATATGACGATATGATTCACAATCAGTGGGAATGATCATTTTTGTATCAGATTCACTGGAAAAAAAAAAAATGAAATTGTAATGATGTGACATTTGTTGGGGTCTATACCAAACAAACAAACCAAAAATGTTTTCTGACAGATGTTCACAACATTTGTAGGCCCTACAGCTCTACAGTACTTCATTATAATGTCTGATCATATTTGCTATGGAAAGTGACACCAACAAGAAACCAACTTCGTTAAGACAAGTTTCTTTATTATTTAATATTATCACCTAATATTAATGTATAAAAAAAACACAATTTAGAACAAAAAAGTACAAAACTGTACTAAAAACAAGTCTGCACAATATATAAATTCATAAAGTCCTTTCAGTTTCACTCCGTTAACTCTCCACGCCATATTTGTCAAAGTGTCTCATAATGATGCCAAGCTCCAGCTCCACAGTCCCCATGGCTTCGGTGTGCAGTCTGTATCTGTCCGCCCCGCTGTACACAAGCTCCGGGCTGCGGAGCTGAGGACCTCCGCCGACAAACATTTGCGCCAGCTGCTCCTGCCAGGACCCGATCGGCCTCCAGGTCACACAGCTTATCCGGTGATGTCCGGGGCTGGAGGGGATATGGCAGTATCCGTAACCGTACAACTGGCAGCGGCCGAAGGAGTCCTGGTGCCACACCTGGAGGTGAAGCTTCGGCCAGCCTTGCACTCCCTTGGTGGCGTAGTGGAGATCAATCGGGTGGCTCCAGTACGCCATGTCTCCTGTTTGGGGGATATCCACCTGGGTCTGACCCTCCTTCAGCCCGGCCAGGAGACGCCATGCTCCTCCCGCATGAACTCCCCATTTGCAAAACAGGCTGTTTTGCGGGAAACCAGTTCCGCCGACGATCTGGCCTATAATGTGCAGTTCTGCCATGTCACAAATGTCTCCTTACACACACAAAAAAAAAAAAAACATGCGGCGCCGAAAGTCCTCTCTACTCTTCCTCCGAGTTCAACGGCCAACGGTAGTTCAACGGCCAACGGTAGTTCAACGGCTAGCAGTCAGTAGCGCCACAGCTCACGTCTCCTTGGTAACGCAGTCTTCTTCTTCTGCTGGTTCTTCCTTCTTCTTGTTCTTCGGGTGTTAATGGCGGTTGGCAGACCAGCTTGTAGGTGCATTAGCGCCACCTGCTGGACTGGAGTGTGGTGCGGTGGCAAAACAAACAAACAAACAAACTAAAAATACTAAATTCTCTCTATTATTTTTGTCATTTTTAAATAATTAATGAATCGATTATGTACTTTCCATGAGGTAGTGCAGTCTTCTTCTTCTTCTGTTTGTTTTACACTGGTTGGTATAAAGCTTATTGGTTCATTACCGGCACCAGTGTAAATCAGAAAATAGACAATTTAATTTACTATTTAAATGCCTTTAAACACACACACACACACACCCCCACACACACACACACACACATTTTTTGGGGGGTTTTCCAACACAATGCTTGGAAAAATAGGAAATTTGATTGGTCGAGATGTTTTGTGAGAACTGTGCAGGACTATATCTGGCATTGTTTATAAAAAAACATTTGTGGACAGGAGACAAAATACATACTACATGTTAATCTCTTATAATCAACCAGTGAAGAAGACTGAATTAAGTTGTTAAGTTGTTGGTTTGTCTGGATTTAAACAAAAAGTAGGTTTAAAGTACACTGTGACACAGCGCCACCACACGGATGTAGTGCTTTCCAACTCCAACCAGTATTCTTTTTGTAGTAGAAAATGAACTAATGTGATCAAAACATATCCATATTATTTAGTGTATGTTTAGTAAGTCCAGTAAGCCATGACAGTGAACCAGCATGCACAACACCTGGATCCTAAAACTGAAGCAGCTAAATAGAATTCAGCCATTGTTCATTTTATTATTAACACGTCAGCTTTTCCTACTGTGGCATATCAATATGTCTTCAGTAATAAAAAGCCTGTGTTTAGGTAAACGCATACGGTGTTCTAATACTTCTGTCTTCATAATGTATACAGCTAGATTCTCAATGGCATGAAGATTGTCAGTATTTTACAGGCCTGACTTGCCTACAAGCTGTACTGAAAACAGAGTGCAGTACTGTATAAACACTTAACTCAGTGCAGAGTATGTCATCAGCCTTTTAGCTACGTAATTATGGGGTTGATTGCTTGTGTTGCCAGACCACTGTCAATAATATCGCACACCCACACAGTCCTGATGATGCAGATTAGCTATTTCGTTGGTGTTTAACTGCCTGTGATGATTTTTTTTTTTTCAACTTTGAACTTTTATTGTTGCTTATTAAGTCATGACTATTTACCATTATTGAGAGATACTTAAAATTCAAAGCAAGTTTTCACAGGCTTTAATATGGCTGTTTCTTTCTCCATTTAGTCTGATCCGACTCTAGAGAGACATTTCAAGGGTCACAGGGATGCTGTGACAGGTGTGGACTTCAGCTCCAACATGAAACAGATCGGTAACTGCTACTTTAGTTTTATTCTGTGTCTCGTGTTCGTCTGTCTGTGGCCAGATCATTTGCTGCACCTGTTTGCTGTTGTCTTTTTATTTTAATTTTCTGTGTGGTATGTTCTCTGCACTCATACATACGGTGTTCAGTTAACTCACCTGTGCTCTATCCTCTCCCAGCCACAGGCTCAATGGACTCCTGTGTGATGATTTGGAACATGAAACCTCAGATGCGAGCTTATCGTTTTGATGGACACAAAGATGCTGTCACTTTTGTTCAGTTTTCTCCCTCTGGCCACCTGGTGGCCTCCGCCTCCAGAGACAAGACTGTACGTCTTTGGGTGCCCAGCATGTGAGTTTTGTAGTGGTTCATCTCTATTGTCACTCACTATTATTTTATTCCACTAGAAAGCTGCCACAAAGGACAGTGATGCTGACTCACAAAAAAAATCTCCTGCTTCTGTCAGCACAGAAGAAGGCACACATTTGTGAACACCCACTGGCTTTTGGTAGTTTGTTTTAAAAGTTTGTGTGTGTGTGTGTGTGTGTGTGTGTGTGTGTGTGTGTGTGTACAGGAAGGCTGAGTCAACAGCGTTCAGGGCTCACACTGCCACCGTGCGCAGCGTTAACTTCTCCAGTGACGGACAAACTCTGGTCACAGCCTCTGACGACAAGACCATCAAAGTGTGGACTGTCCACAGGCAAAAGTTCCTCTTCTCTCTCAACCAGCACATCAACTGGGTCCGCTGTGCCAAGTATGATATGCACACACACTTAATTACAAAAAACATCTAGACATTTCTGACTTGTTTTACAACTGTACAAATTATATTATGGCCAGTTTTTGATCTAGAATTTCCAATACATTTCTTGCAGGTTTTCTCCAGATGATCGTTTGATTGTGTCCTCCAGTGATGATAAGACCATAAAGCTGTGGGACAAGAATAGCAGAGACTGTATTCATTCTTTCTATGAACATGCTGGGTGAGCACTTAAGGCAAGGGGAAAAGTATGGGAAAAATGTGGATACAAATTTCTGATGTGTTTGTATGTGTGGGAGAAATAATTACAGTGAGAAACATTTCTTGTTAATGTTTCTTCTGATATGTTGAGGATTTAGATAACTATGTACTTTGTGTATACATACATATATAGAAAAAACATTTACACTGATGTTTCAGCAGCAACAATTAAAAACTAATGAATGTGTTTTTGATTTTAAAATGAATTGTGTAAAAAATAGACCTGAAGCCTGACCAAAGACCATATTACATTAAATATCATGTTTTCTGTCTCCCAAGTTATGCAAACCATGTGGACTTCCATCCCAGTGGGACATGTATCGCTGCCTCCAGTACTGACAACTCTGTCAAAGTATGGGACATCAGATCCCATAAGATGCTACAGCACTATCAAGGTAAAGAAAACCTCAAAAACTGTTTAAAGGAAGTATTTATGTGAACGTGCACACGGCATTTGACCCTGGTTTTAAGATGCTCTCACTGTACTTACATACAGAAGATAGAAATAGACGTACAACTAAAAACAAGTGCAACAAAGATGCAAACACTCAAAGTCTTGTCATCCACTTCCACCAAACACTGCAATGCAGCTTAAGTAAAGCTTCACCTTTAAACACAGTGAAAGATATAGCTGAGGCTGACAACAGATTACTGAAATAACACCTTTAAAGCTTTAAAGTTCAGCATTAAAGTGGTAATTGAGATTTATGAGTTCTTGCATATTGAATAAACCAAGCCTGCCAGTCAGTCTGATTGTTCTAATCAGCTCTCTTAAATAGATTTGAGTTGTGAGATCTAATAATGGATAATCACATCTGTCTGAAGAGATGGGGCATGAAGATAAAAGCTTTTCCTCTCCTCTTGCTTCTTCTCCACTGTGCCTTATTTAACACACACACACACACACACACACACACACACACACCACTGTAGTAAATTACCAATTGTGCACGCATTGTGTAATATTTAGTTTAAAATATGGTGTGTTTACTCATGACAATCACTGGTAATTGTTAGTTTGTTAAGTTGACTTTTAGTCATCTTCGGTAGCTTTTGGGCGGTTAATTCAACTGGTTTTGTGTTTTGTGTATCCTGAGTCATACAAGAGAATACATTCTTCACTATATCACTTCACTTATCACTATATCTATATGTGTCATAGCATCTTGCAGCCAGCAGAGGGAACATGTCGCTCATCAAATGCCTGCTGTCTTCATTTAGTCTCAGTCAAGGACCCAGTCACTACATGGTAGAATAGTTTCAGATCCGGTTTTTAAACAGTAGCAGCTAATCAACTTGTTGTAATGCTATGTGCTAATGTAACCCTAATGTTAAGCCATTCTCAGGTTACGCAGAAACTGAGGCATTGTGACAGCAGCAGTACACTTCAGTGGGATCCAGGCATATCCATGTTAGCGAGCATCTGCCCTGCTGAAGTGTCCTTGAGCAAGACACTGAACTCTTAACCGACCTGTTCCTCTGACATCCAGTTTAAAGAGAAAAGAAAATTATTTTGAGAGTATCAATAATTAATTATAATACATTATTTTTGACCTTTAATTAGGTTTTTGATGTTCTGTGTGTGTGTGTGTGTGTGGTGTGTGTGTGTGTGTGTGTGTGTGTGTGTGTGTGTGTGTGTGTGTGTGTGTGTGTTTTCCAGTCCACAGTGGGGTGGTGAACAGCTTGTCTTTCCACCCAGCTGGTAATTTCCTCATCACTGCATCCAGCGATTCCACAATGAAGATACTGGACCTTGTAGAGGGCAAGCTACTGTATACACTGCACGGACACCAGGTAGACACACACACACGCGCACACACACACACACACACTGAAGACAGTTCAGATATCCCACAGGCCAAACTGTGCAGTTTATCCAGTCACGGTAGGTCATGTCTGTAGTCTGTGTGAATGTGTTTGACATCTCCTTTGTGCATGTTTGATTGTCTGAAGTGTGTATGTGCGCAAGTGTGTGCGTATGATGCCTTTTTTTGTATGTGGTGTATTTTAGTACTTGCCAGGCGAGCGGGCAGCCCACTCATGATGAGTCATCTCAGGGTTGTTGGAAGGAAACAGAACTGTGTTTCTGCCTCCGTTCCTCAGGATCCTCTTCTTCTCTTCCTCCTCCTCTCTGTTTCCGTCCCGTCCTTTCTCTTTGACTTTAACACTCCCCTCCGTGTGTTCTGGGGATGTTTTAGCATCGACACCATCATTATCGACCTCATTTCCCTCCTCGTCCTTCTCTATTTGCTCCAACCTCTTCCCTTTCTCCTGCCTCTCATGTACTCACATTTTGGCTGGCCGGACTAGTTGGCCGGACTAGTTGGCCGGACAGCTCACTGACTGTATCTGTTTGTTTGAACAGCTGATGGACTGGCTTGCTGGCTAGTTGTGGAAATCAGTGGCTTGCCAGTACCACATGTGGTCCATCTGTTTATCTATCCCTCTGTACACGTTGCCTGTCTCTCATCCTGTCTTTTTTGTCTGTGTCACCTGTGCTTTTCTTCAGCTGCTTGCCAAAACCTTTCCCTTTATCAAGATGAAAAAAAAACACTTTTTCCCCTTCTTTCTTCACACCTCCAAATTTGTCATCTCCTGCACTCTGTCTCCATTTCTGTTGTTGTTCTTTTTGGCTCAGTGGTAACTCTGCCAATCTGTTGGTGCTGGGAGCGCTCAGGGTGTTAATTGTCTCTCCAGTCGCATAGCTAGAGATGGGAGAGACCCCCATCTGTTCAGTGTGGGTGTATAGGTTTATGTGTGTTTATGTGTCTGCTTGCATGTGTTATTCTTGTGTATGTGTGTAGACCTATGTGCGTACTGTATGTGAAAACACATGAGGGCTCTGAGGGAGTGTTTTGTCTGTTGGATCTGACAAACGTGTTGTTTACCTCGCCTCAGGGGACCTTACCTGGCTGGGTTAAATCAGCCTAATTTAGGTAGATTTGTCTCTCTGCTCCTCCTGTCTGACAACTGACTTTCACAACGTGATCCAAAACTTTTTATGAAGAAACTTCAACTTAGTACATGAGTACCCTTTTAGCTTTTAAGACCCCATTAAAGAGATAAGATGCTAGAGTATTTCTATAGTTAAATGCACTCCTGCCTGAAACTCGTTATAGGGTGGGCGAAATTTGATTTTAGAAGTAATTAAATTAAATGTTGGATTCCCTATGATTACAATGCAAGAAATCCTGGAGTTTGAGGTTTTTTAATCATAAGCTTGCAAACTCCTGTTGCTGCTAATTAGCTGCTCCACATTGCACTTTCATACTCAACCTGTGGAGGTCAGACAGAAGTGGTACATACTCTTATTTTTTCCCCAAACCTGTGTCATAAACAATATCAGACTGTTCTGAGGCTGAATAACTTCCACATTCACGCAGATTACCTTCGGCGATCGCGACCATTATTAACCCAAACATCTGTGCCTCCACTTCCAGTGTAAATTTGTTTACAGTATTGGTGGCGGAGCTTGTAGTGCAACACATAAATCAACTGCCGAATTTGTCTATGTAGTGTGTTTTAGCCTTTGTCAGCACACACAGAGTTGGTGATGTGTTGTTGCAACACATATTACTGGTGATAATGCAGACCTGCAGATTGTGCTGTAAATATCCTAACATATGTTATTAGTTTTGTTATTGGAATCTTAATATTCTCTGTGTAATAAATGTGTTTACAGGAGGAGGAAAGGGCAGAATTTTTAACTAAAATGCTTATTTTTGATGTACTAAGATGTACTTATCTCATATATTCTGTAATATCAATTCTGATATGTAAACTTAGAATATTAGTTGATACTGAGTATGAATCTGATACTAGAGCTCTTTGTTCTATTCATAATAAAGGTTTTTTAACTCCTCCTCGACATATATTTTAATGAAATAACGGTGTACAAACTATAGCAAGTACAAGCACGTAATCGTTTTTGTTAGTCATAACTTTATGGAGCCCACCATGTGGGGC
Organism: Dicentrarchus labrax; assembly: GCF_905237075.1. Classification (NCBI taxonomy): domain Eukaryota; kingdom Metazoa; phylum Chordata; class Actinopteri; family Moronidae; genus Dicentrarchus; species Dicentrarchus labrax. Next base: position 24,283,538 of record NW_026136711.1, on the reverse strand, counting down.
CTGTCTGGTTTGTGACAACCCCTGTTCGTTTATCAGTGCATAAAATGCGCCAGTTAGGTTCATTGCCCTGTCAGACTCTGAATGTATGTGTGTGTGTGTGTGTGTGTGTGTGTGTGTGTGTGTGTGTGTGTGTGTGTGTGTGTGTGTGTGTGTGTGTGTGTGTCTGGCCATGGCAAGTGCCAGCCTGGCAGCAGGCATTAGTCAGAGCAGAGACAGAACATGCTGTCTGTCAGGCCGTCGCGTTGCCATAGTGACACTGTCTGCTTCTCTCAGGTGCTTCTGGGAAACCATTCCTCACCCAAACCAGCCTGTCTGGGTGCCAGCCACAGCACACAGCTCCCTTTTTTCTTTAGCAGCCTCCCTGTCCGTTTCTTTTCCCTTCTTTTGTTTATTCTCTCCTTCATCCACTCTTTGAACACTGTCAGAGGGCTCAGGCTTTAATCATTGACCCCATTCTGCACCGTGAGGTAGAGAAAAGAATAAACCAAGGGAGAGAGTGATTTTCTGAGTTTTCTTTGTGCGCTTGAGGAACACACATACACGGCATGCCAAAGACCCGACATCCCCAGGTGATCCTTTTTGGCTCTGACCATGTATGACCTCACCTCACCTGAGTCTCCGCTTTCTGTTATTGATTGCTCTGCTACAGTCCTACACGCCCACCCCTCCTCCACACACATAAACACACACACACACACACACACACACACACACGTGCAGGAGTTTCTGTTTCTTAGCATACTTTTATTTCCTCAAATAGTTTAAAGAAGAGCTAAACACTATGAACTATTGACACAAAAAAGGCTTAATCCTCTCCAGTTCTTCTTGTCATTGTATGTTACATAAAACGTTTGAAACAACTGTGTTTGTGTAGTTTTATTTTTATAGTGTATTTTGTTAAATTATGTAATATTTACATACCCCCATATTAACATTAACACCTACACGTTCACTGCAGCTCTACTGCCTGGCAGGAGAAAGATATTTAATTATTCAAAGTTACTATGTGCAGGGTGATGAATGAATGAGCTGACTATCACACATAGACAGCAGTATTTTAACAGGGATTGCTCCATTTCTTTTAAAGGCTGCAACAATTTTTATTATTGACTAATCTGATTTATATTATTTATTTTATCTATAGATTGATTTAAAAAAATGCCCATCATAATTTTCTAATGCGCAAAGTTATCTCTTCAAATTGCTTGTTTTTTCTGACCAACAGTCCAAAGCCCCAGATATTCCGTTTAATATCACATAAGACAAAGACAAGCAGCAAATGCTTACAACTGAGTACCTAATGTTTGTTGTTTGTGCTTGAAAAAAGATTATGCAGTTTAACAGATTAGTTGCTGATTAATTTATCTGTGGATTATTATTTGTTTTATTTTAGCCCACTTCATGAGATTTGCACAGCATAGATCTCCCCATTCTTGTTATATATTTTTGTTCATAAGGATTTGTCGACTGATTTGTGGAGCACACCATTACACACTACATTGCTTCTCTTTTTCAATTTGAGCGATTTGCTGCTAAGAGTTTCAGGATGCTCCTGATGATCTCACTGTATTATCACTTCCAGTCTCAAGCTTTCTCTTTCTCTTCCCCTCACCGCAGGGTCCAGTGACCTGTGTGGCCTTCTCCAGGACAGGAGAGTACTTTGCGTCTGGAGGCTCTGATGAACAGGTGATGACTTCTAAAACACTGAACCAGATATAGCCTACTGATTGACTTGCTGGTGTCTTGGTAGTCAAAAGTCCATACCATGTGACCTCCTCATACTACTGTTATTGACACCAAAGGGTGTATTGGTGTATTGACAATTTATGAAACAGTGCTCATAAAGATTAATTAAGATCTGTAAAAGAAAAAGACAAATTTCATGCTTTTTTTTGTCAACTTTCTTGACTTTTTATATGACAATTTATGTTCACCTTACAGGTAATGGTGTGGAAGAGCAACTTTGACTTGGCTGACTGCAGTGATGGTGTCAGGATGCAGCATAAAACCACTTCCAGCTTGCAGACACCACCAGCCAGCTCCACGGCTCACCCTCCCTGTAGCTCACATCCATCTGTACTCCGCAGCCAGGTGAGTTCAGACAGCTGGAGACAACCACAGCGAACTGACAGCAAATCTACTTTGATCTCCTATTTAGATCCAGCATTTTATGTATCCACTTTGCTCCTTTACACAAATTACATTTGATCCTGGACACGGACGAACACACCAGTCACATAGCGCATATCCTTTCCCTTCTCTAATACACACATGTTCTCACTTAATAAATATGTACCTGCCCACTGTTTGGACTTCACCAGGAACTGTCATACAGACATAAACTTTTGTAGATCGGAATTGTATCATAATTTCAATAGATTTTTATTTATTTATTGTTGGTATTTTTGTCTTATTATCGTATATTTATTGGATACTTTGATGGAGGTTGTTGCAGTTTTTTAGCCACAAAGCCACCAGGATGCCCTATATATTTAGTTGATTCTGCTGTTTCAAAATGTTAAAGGTTTGATTATATGTTATAGCGCTATGTGATCAGCTGGAACATTTTGATTTCAAGCCCAAGGTTTCCATAATCATAGCAATTCCAAAACCTGTTGGTGCCAGAGGCTACACTTTACAATTTAGGAAAGTGTTGGAAGAAATGAACAAGATACTGATGATTGCGATATTCATGGAGCTTTACCAGTAGCGCTGCTAAAATATAAAATTCATCCTGAGGGCTGCTCAAGCAAAACTCTTGTGAAGACTTCAAAATGATGTAAAGCGGGTCATGTTAGAGTTTGGACAGTAGGGTATGTACACACAAATGTACACACACACATATGATAAAATAGACAAATTGTGACAAAGTGTGCACACACATTTGCGTGTGCCCACTGGCTCAAAAATAAACATAAAGAAACACATGCCCAGATGCCCCTCAGTATTTCATGCTGCCAGTGCAGCTGGCTTATTTCCCCCCTGCATATCCTTCCTTTGAAGTCTGCAGTGTGGCCCAAAGCTACATTCGTATCTCACAGGCAGGGCAAGAAAAACCTACTTATTCCCGCAAATGCACTTTGATACGGAGGAAGGTGTTTTTTTCCATCTTTCTGACCACATGAAATAGATGAAATATTTATCTGTGCTCAGTTTATGACTACATCCTCTAATGCAAAAGATATAGATACATTTTACTATGCTGCTATAACTCATTTGTAACTTAATATCACATTAATGCTATTATTTCTAATGTCATTTCTGTACATGTGACGTGGCACTCTCCTGATTCATACTGTTTTTATTTAATTTGACAACTAAGAGGTTTGGACAGTATTATGAGTCAATAAATGCCAAAGTCAGTTATACTATAAAAAAAATATTCAGATGGAAATCAAGCCTCCCAGACTCTAAAGCACATTTTGTGGCAGCATCTCCTCCATTTTCATGACAGTAATTTAATAAATCATCATTCTCTGTGTTTCAGTAGGAGTCTCTACTTGTACCGATTCCACCACACCCTTACTGACTGCTGTGTAAATCTGTCCAAGAAGAAAGTGTAGTTCGTTTTTTTTTTTTTTATCCTTCACGAAACCTAGTATTCGAGTTTCAAATGTGGGTTTACATCAGGTGTGTTCAGACTGAATGCAGAGTTGTGATTACAGGCTTAAGGTAGCTCGCTAACTGTGGTGACAGTTCAGGATGATATTATCAATAAACAAGCTGTTAAATTAGGGATGGAACTTCTTATGCAGTGCTTACTCTGTTGAAGTATCTGTTAGTTCTATGGGACAGCCTGTTAAAAGGTATACCCCAACATCTGTTCTAAAACTTTAAAAAAAATAGCAAAACAGAAGAATAGATCTGTAGAGTATTATTTATAGGATTTTGACCTAAAGATAAATGATTAGAAACAGAAAGCGAAAGAGTTGTGCAGCCATTAGCGATGATTAAATATTAAAAGACCTTGTCAGATGTCACTCACTCGCACACACAGACACAAACAGGCACACACAGACACACACACACTCACACACACACAAAGGAGACATGGTGTCACAAGCTGGCTGGGGAACCTCAGAGAATGGTTTGGGTTTCAACCCCTTTGACTGCTACAATGTTACTTACATCAACAAGGGCATAGCCAAGGTCCTCTCTCTCACTCTGTCTCTCTTTGACACACACACAAACTCTCACACACACAAACACCCCTTTGCTATCTCATATTGATTGCTCTGCTAGAAGTTAAGATCCACCCACAGTAATGCAGCCTTGCCTTTAAACTTTATTGGAAATCCAGAATAAAAAGAACATTTTGAAAGACAGTACTTATGACTTATTATGGTATCTTAGAGACCACAGTAAATAGAGTATGGAATACCTGGATAGGATTGTTATGGTTAAAATACAATGGTAAGGAACACATGTATATTATAATGTACTGTTATTCTCATGTGTTGTCTACCTTTAATGGCAAACACATGGATTTTTTTCTGTTACTGTTACTTTACTTTGTTGAGGCTGTGTGCCAGCAATAATATGTTGTGACACTGAAACTTAATTACAAACCTTAGTCAAATCAATAGTTAAACAACAACCATATTTATCAGAAAGCTTTAACATAACAGCATTTGATTATTTCTAACACCTCCTTCACATTGAATTCAACAGTGTAACTACATCACTTTTAATGTCCTTTAAACACCCGTTTTCTTCATGCCATAAATGAACCCTTCGGGGGTCTTTTTCTTTTTCTCTGTCTGGCTGTCTTTCTCTCTCGCTGCTGTGATACTGTATTGTAAATGGATTTTAATAGCTCTTCCACTCGTCGTGCCTCAAAGGGTGATTAGAAAATGTGCAGTTGGACCATGTGGAGAGAGATGATTAGTGCAATGTATGAAATGTATTCTCTTCTTCTGAGAACTGCTGTTCTTGTAAAACCCCACTGAACCCTTTCATGAGGAATGATGGCTTTTCAAATACACAGCTGCCTGAAGCTTCGGCAATTTCTTTCAAATTTGCTTGATTTAGAAATGAGGTGCAAGACGGTAAAAAAAATCAGGCTGACAAGATTTTAAGTGATGGTACCTGTATGTGTACGGTGTCTGAGGTATTTTATTTTTGTAATGTTGTATTTTGGCAGCTTCCTGAATCCTAAATTGCAAGAGCCACCCAGAAAGCTTTAGTAGTGTGTTGGTTGTTGTTTGGTCAGTTTATTAAAGCTTATGTAGCCAGTATGGATGGAGTAATCTTAGAAATTATCTCACTGCATTGGAAGAATCTTTTTCTTCTTTTAATAAAATGAAGTTTAGTTGAATCTGAGATGAAATTAATGCATTCTTTTTGCAGTGTTTAAGCTACCCAGCTACTCTAGTGTTTAAGCACAGTCTATGTATACAAAGGCAATAAAGATGACTGCTACTAGTCTTTTGTAATCATCTAGTTTGTTTTGTGGATATTGCTTTTACTGTGAGGGTTAAACATGGGCATATAGTATAGTATAGTATACTGTGAAATTTCTATTGTGTATGCACAGTCTCTGGCATTTCATGAATGCATGATTATGATAGAGATTGCAAACATTTAATTTACAATAGCTAAAGGAATATTGGTCTCGTGCCTGTGGTAATAATAATGCAGTTTTCTAACATGTGGATAAAGTGTATGCAACGTAGCCGCATTTTCAATTGAGATTTATCAGGTTTCTGCAAAGGCAACAAGTGTGCCTGGTTGTAATGATTAGGCTGGCTACAAATTAGATTTGACTGATGGAGGGAAACAGAGACATGTCAAAACCAGACTCAGTGGAGTTTGACCTTTTTAGTTTCTTAGCTTTTGCTGTCTGCTACATGTCAAACAGCTGTTACCATGAAAGCTTATTATTCAGCAGAAGGCATCATATCCACAGGGATCACTCAGCTTTAATTGAAATGTCAATTCATAAAAATTACTATTTTTAAAATGATTGAAACAATCATACTGTTTGGTGTTTGACTTCACACTCACAGTTAATTTCTGCCAATAGCCATTAAACATTTTGACTATTACTACTATTCAAATAATGTGCTAATAATATTTATTGATGTGTACACACACACACACACACACACACACACACACACACACACACACAAACATTAACTTCATTAGCCTGAGTTACTTCCTGGCAGTCACATTTATTTCATCCTCTTATGTGAATTGTCATCTGCCAGTTGTTACAGTTAAAGTAATGTTACTAGCTGCACCTGGAAGTGCCAGCTTCCTAGATTTTCCTTTTCATGTATAATTTAGTCATTCATAATTTATTATTAATACAGGCCCTTTCATCTCTCATATATTGCCGCAAGTCTCAGACACGTGTTGCCAGAGAGGAAGCAGAGAGGAGAAAAATGTCACCAGCTCGCCTAAATATGTTCATTTTCTTCTCTCTTGGAAAGAGTATTCAAAAGCTGATGAGTTTGAAAGGAGAGTATAAAACAGAGAGAGGTACTCTCATACAGGATAAGTGGATCTAATGTGCTGTTATAAATTGACTTATTTTCAGAGATGCAGAATATAGTAAACAAGATGTTGTCTCTGAAAGCAGCCATGAAAGTAACAGTGAGACACTACAGCCGCTTGCTAAGCCAGACTGCAAACTAATTTAAGAGAAGTGCAAAATGATGTGAATATTATCAGTCTGTTTACACTCAAGATTCCACTACATATGCAAAAATTGGAAATTGTGAGTTGTGTGTCAGAAACAACTGCTGTCAGTGTAACGTAAAAGTTCAGCAGCACCATAAACTACATCCTCCTCCTTACCTACACCTCTCAAAACCTTATTATACATTATAACCTTCACAAAGGCAGGATTTATTGCAGAGCTGTATTAGCTAGGTGTGTCTAACAAACTGGCAACGGAGTGTATCTTCTACATTCATAAATGCTTTCTATGTACAGAACATTTAACAACTACAGCTCCCTTGAGGCTTTGACAGCACTACTGTGTCTAAAACTCATGGGATATATAAACCAAAGTGTGTTTGAAAAGTTCTTTGATTAACTTTACTAGACAATAATTACAGTGATGAGTCAGGATTATTCTTTGTTTTTTGTTGTGTTAACAATAGTGATGTCAGTTAGATTTGGTTTGGTCAGAGTTTTGGAATATTAAATTATCAGTGTTTGCTCAATTCATCCTTGTTTACTTATGTTATACTTTCTTACCCTCAGGTGTGCATGAACTGCAGGTTATGAACTTCTTTTTAAAATACAAAAATGTAAAATTATCGGTATCGGCCATGAGAAGCAGATAATTATCGGTTTTTGTATTGGCTAAAAAAAAAATCCATATAGTGCATCCCTACTAAATAAAAAACCACAGATCAGGCTTTTCAAAAAGACAAATCAAATAATCTCTCTATGAGATAATTGTCAGTTGAGTTGCTCATGGTACCAAGGCTGACCTGGAAAGCTGACAGGACTAAAGCTTACTGGTCTGTGTTAACATCGTCTAATGTGACCTAGGTGTTAAAACCATTCCTCCTTGCTGTTTGGAACATCCAGTATGACACACAGCCAGCTATAATTCATTTCACCAGGAAGAAATTGACTAATGAGACAGTAATGCTGTGTTTATTCATATAGAGGCAAAGGCCACCCATTGCTGCTGCCCTCTCAGAGTAAAATCCACAGGGATTTCATAAGTAGCTAATTTGATATGCTGATCCTTTAATGTACTTGGATGCGAAGCTCCATGATAATTTGCCAGTGATGGGCACTATACCAGGAACATGTAGGCCTATTTGTTAAACACAATAAGCCAGCTTTAAAATGAGGTCTCTCCAGCTAAAGATTGAAGAGTGTGTGTGGTTCAGTCAGGCTGTGTCTGTGTTTAACACAGCTGAGCAAATCTTTATGTGCCGCTGTTTTTCGGTGTGTGAAAATAGATGCATGAATGTGTGTGTGTGTGTGTGTGTGTGTGTGTGTGCCAACCATTGCTGACAGGCAGATCAGCTCTCTCTGATCACATCCACCCTAATCCCTCCATCCAACCCTCACCCCCTCCCCCCTTCCTGTCTCTAGCTTCACATCTGGGTCTTTCTCTTACTCACGTGTGCAGACAGACGAGCTGCACACTCACAGCAGGCTTCCCCTTCACAGCTCAACACACACACACACACACACACACACACAGACACACGTACATGCGCACACATCACTGCACCGCTTGGCTCAGCTTTAGGATGTGGATTGGAGAGCGGGGAGGGGGTTCTGAGACTGCAGTAGCTGTATGAGTGTCTATCTACTTCACCATTATTTTATTAATTTACAAGAGCTAATATACTGCTGTAACTATGCTATATCTGACCAAACTTTACTGGCACTCTCCTTAATTAAATACCCAATAACAGTGGAAGCAGTGAAACCATACAGATATATTTAAGACCGCAGAACATTGCACTGTAGACTGGCAGATTCTGATACAGTGTTTGTGGTTGCGTGTGTGCATCTTTAAGGTGCTGGTGTAGAAAGGCAGGTGGTATTGTTCTGACAGCAGGAGTTGAATGCATTTGACAGCAGGAGACACAGAGCGAGCAAGAGAGGGAAAGGCAGGGGGTGTGACAAGGAAGTGTGGAAGACAAGATAGCAATGGAGTTAAAGAGAGCCTAATGGTCCAGTGGAGCGAGAGAACATCAGTGAGGAACAGGGAGAGGGAAAGGTAGGAAAGTGGGAAAACAGGGTGAGCACGTGAGTGAGCTAGACAATATTAGCACAAATTACACACATTAGAGACAAAGAAAAAAGCAAGATTGAGATGCAGAAGAAAATTTAAGAGCCATTAACAGACTCCTGGTCATCCTTGTCACATTAAAGACAGGACGAGATCAGGAGAAGTGGGGAGAAAGATACCAAAATGGAGCAGACAAAAGGAGTATTAGGGGGAGCATGATGTTTGAAAAATGGTAGAGGACGAATGAGTGAGACAGGCAGTCAGAGAGGAATGGAAAATGAGAGTGAGAAGTTGACTAAGTAGCATTAATAAAAGGGTTCAGTGAGAAACACCCTCCCTTGTCTACTCTGGAAGCTATAGCGGAGTCCAGAAGCATAAGTCAGAGCTGAGTCACATCACAGGCTTCATTCATCAAAAAGCATCACTAGCACTTTGTCATAAAATGTTTGCTCCACTGTAATTAACTGAGATGTCAGTTGGTGAAAAGATTTGTCTTCATGTTATGGTCATATAATGACACACACACCCTCCAGCATTTCCTATTCAATCAAAAAGAGCTATTGTTTATTTGGCATTTTAGTTTAGAATTATGGTTAAGCCTCGGAAGGGAGGTATGATGGATTGCCTTTGCTCGCACATTATTGACGTCTGTGCAGGGTTTTATTTGATTTTTTTCACATTGTACAGAAATGTACATCAGAATAAGGCTAAAGCTGAACAACAAGATCTGTTATCGCCAGCTATGCCATCTGTGCAAGGAGTAATGTACTGTAAAGGAAAGGGTGGGCCTGGGTGATTGGCATGAATGTAAAGTAAAACACAGACATTATCCTTAAACAGTCGAAAGGCCTGTTAATTGGTGACAGCTAGTGGAAACACACATTGTCCATATTATTGTTGTATTATCATTTTCAGTGTTTTTTTGTTGCATAACTGTACACAGAGATGGCCAGCTGTAACCTCGCAAACTGAGTCTTGTCTCAAAATTACTTACAAAGCTCACTGTGATGGAGATGCTCCGACACTCGACTCCAGTGCCGAATGTAGCGAAGTCAGCTTGCCTACTTAATAAAATTAGATGCATATAACTAATATATCTAATTCTAACAGCTGGTAGTGTTGTTAGGGATTATAATGGTTAAAAGGGGCACCAAACTGTGGTGGTGCAATCAGTTCATTTTGGCTATCAAAGAGATCAATTATCAAAGATAATAGATAATATATGTCTGAAAAGAGTTGCAGTTCCGTTTGTCTCAAACTTTGTAATTTGTTTAAACTCTTTAGCGGTGTGCTCATCATGAACCTTGTGACAGAGGCTAGACCAAGTAGGTTATAAAGCCATGACCAGGTGTTTTGTTGACGTGGTCAGGGTGTCAGGTTACAGTCCAGGAAGTGACCGGAACATATAACATATAAGTTCAGTTTAAATAATACTAAATCAGCAAATGGCTAGTAGAAGTGGTCCCAACAATAGTTATGTAATAGACAAACTGCTAATAAATGACAATGTTTTGACATCAAACTCACGATCCCTAATGCTTCTGTTGAAGTAGATGCTTGAGTCAACATTATCATTTTAAAAGCTCTGAATTAAGACCTTTTCTGAGCTGTGGTGTTGTCAGTCCTGTCAGCCTGAAGATAAACTAAAAACAATGATACTATGTTACAAGAAGTTTACTGAGAGTTTCTGACAACTCTGTTCACCAGCTATCTTTTAGATTTGACAACTGCCAAGCCTTTTTTTCTTCCACAAAACCATCTTTGAATGAAATGTACAGACACAGAAATGCATAATTATTGGCTTTTTTTCACAGGTGACATTTTCGTTTGTCATGGTAGGAAAAGAACAGGTGTTACTAATAACGTTAATTATGCTTCCATTTTATTCAAGTGTCCCAGTAAGCAATGACAATGAGCCAGCATTCACAACACCAGAACCCTGAAACTGAAGCAGCTAAATGGAATTTAGCCATCATTAATGTTATTATGTACACCTGTGATTTCCCTAAAGTGACATGTTAAATGTCTTCCATTAAAAAAAGCCTGTTAACCAGACAACAGCCAAGAGCTTTTTTGTTGCTGTTGTTTTGCCAACTCACCTAATTGTTATTAGATTTACTACAGCCAGTTGCCAGCTTTAACTTTAACTTGTTACAGCTTAAGACACTTTTGATTATGTAAGTATCTTCAAAAGCACGGTTCTTGCAATTCAGAAAGTGCACTCTTTTCAAATTGTGATTTCTATATAAAAACCATTAAGCATTCAATTCTAAGGGGAACATTTTCACTAATAATAAAACATCACAGTTTGCTGGCGGTTTGTACCACTTTACAGTTATCCTCAATAGACCTTCCTAATGGCCGACAATTTGACATTTTGACTTATCAAGCACAGGTGTAGCTAATAACGTTAATGATGGCTCTGGTCGATGTGCCAGTGAGCCAGCATTCATAATAGCAGAGCTCTGGCCCTGGTACAAGTACATGAAATGTAGCCCTGATTAATGTTATTAGTTACACCTGTGTTTGACAGGTCCAATTGTCCACTGTGAGAAAGCACTGTTATCCATAATCCAGCTGAGTACATAGTACATGTTGAGTAAACGGTATGACTCCTGCTCTTTCTCAACTGGAAACTCTTACTGTTGCTATTGCAGTCATTGCCACAATACACACGTAAAGCCCAGCTGAACGCAACAAGTCGTACCGGGTCGGATATACAACAGCATCGCTGGAGCAGTTATGGTTTCTAGATGGATTCAGGGAAATTTAAGCATGTCAAGGTTAAACTTGGCGCCTCAACTATCAGTACATCACTCTGCCGCCGCGGTATTGTGAGAGTTTAGCATTCAGGGATTCTTTTTTTACCCACATATCATCCTAATAAGACTGCTGAGGCTTATGCATGTTTCACCTGTCTTCACTTTTCAGCTCTATCCTCAGAAAATTTCAGGTGGGGAACCTCCTCTGTGTGTGAATGTGTGTGCGTGCAGCGTGATGAATGGTTTTGTATGCAGCTTGCAGGGTGTATTGATGGCTCGCTGTGTGTCGGACTAAGAGTTTAATTTGGGCCTCAGGAAATTTTCCACTGTTGGTTTTTCCACTCCAGGTGATTCATTAGGAGGGTCGTTACTGTGTGCGCTGCGTTTGCGTGCGCGCCCATGTGTGTACATTTGTGCATTTCAGGGTTTTCCCCTGGCCCTCACGTAAGGCTACGGCGGTACAGGATATGTTGAGTTTGCAGAACAATATATTGTTTTAACGTCAACCTCTCTATGTAAACGTCACATTGCAAAGGATGGTATGTTATAAGGTAAATAAAGCCCACAATTAAACACTATGTAAACCATTTTGCTGCTTGATTGCAAATGATAACTAGAAAATGTAGCAGTTCAGTCATAATTAGTTTGATTTTGAAACATTTGGATTGTTAGCTAGTAAGTGATTTGTGTTACTTTTTAAATTTAACTTTATAATGAGTGTAGAAGATGGAAAAAACTGAAAAAAACAGGAATTGTGAAAAAAAAATGCTGCATCTGTTATTTGAAAATGTTTTTGTTTTAAAAAAGATAATACTGACACAATGTTTCAACAATTTTTTCATGCCATCAACAGAAACACTATGCGGGCAAAAAAAAACCTGTGTGTCCATGTGAGACACCAAGTGCACGTCTGTTTTCACATATGTCTACATCCATGTTTGCCTCTGCTTTTCTGTATGAGCATGTGTGTGTTTATGTGAGGACCAGCGCTTGCTGTGTGTTTAAGCAGCTGGTTTAATACAAAGCTATAAGTCGTACTCTCAACAAGAGTTAATCCAGTCTTGGTGGAGCTTGTAGGCTCAGCAGAACTGCTCTATTGTCTCCTCTCTCTCCCTCCCTCTCTCTCTTTCTCTTCCTCTCTTTCCTCCTGTCTTTGTACCGCCACCAACAGAAGATCAGAGCGGCACATTAGAGTTGCAGAGGAATCAAAGCACCGCATAAAATGAAAAAATAAGGAAATATATAGTGTGTTGATTATTAATTATGGTGTGAAGATTCTGTAAAATCATCGACGATGATTGGAGTGAGCGGTTGTATTATTTTGTGTTTGTTTTCTTTTTCCAGCATATCTTACGAGTTTAACGCTCTAGACTAACCATATGACCATCTTTATAGTTGTGACCTGAGGTTGTTCCTGTGTATAACTTCACTTGTTGAATTGACTGCATTGTGTTTACAGTCACTCCGCTTTGTTCACTTAATCAACAAAAAAAGCTAAACTGCAAACCACTTTAGCATGAAAGCTGTGACACTGATAATAGACAAACAAAGATGTGCACAATGTCACAGTACATTTTGATTTTGAACAAAAAAAGAAACATGCCAATTGCAATTTGGAGGTGAAACGCTGAAGGCCATTGAGTTCCTCTTCCATTTTGTTCCTCAGGATGCAATTGATTCTCGCTGCGTGATCTCAATTTTCACATATTACACTCTCATGCAGAGCTTCCAGAAGTGGAAACCAACCTCTTTTCTACTGTTTTATTCTTTGTCACTTTTAAACAGTATTTAATGGCTACAGTTTTTACTCTTTGAGGCATTTATTAGTAATGTTAATATAGTTTCAGTCAAAGAATGTCACATTTAGTGAAATGTCATACATGTTTATTGTTTTATTTCTTTAGAACTGATACAGAACGACACAAGGAAAAGATAATAAAAAAATCAGGGAACATCTCAAAGCCCATTGTACTTGGCTGCACAGAATCCCTGCCCTGCCTTTTATCGTGGCAGTATTTATTACCCCTCTCTGTGGCAAATGTGTAGAGCCAGGTGACAGCTGACAGCCCTGCTCATCTGGCTTCATTTAGGAACAGCACAGTTTGACACTGCGGTCTTGAACATGTTTAGCTGAGTGTGAATAGATTTCCTGTTGCGTGGTGATGAGTAAAACAGTTGTTGTCTCCCTCACTGAGATGGAGAAGAGATGTTGTCTTGGAACAGATGCACATGCACACACACAAACACACACACACACCGACACCCCATTCTTCACAACCAGACAGATGTCTACAGAGACGGACAGAAATATGAAGAAACCTATAGATGTGTGCACACAGTTTTTAGTCACATAGACATGCTGATGGAAAGATGTGGTCACTAACCTCCATGTGTTTATGTCTCATTGAATTAATCACAACGCAGGCAGACTGTGTGTGTGTGTGTGTGTGTGTGTGTGTGTGTGTGTGTGTGTGTGTGTGTGTGTGTGTGTGTGTGTGTGTCTGTGTGTCTGTGTCTGTGTGTCTGTGAGAGAAAGAAAGAGAGAGTTGACAGTTTCCCTCTTTTCTGTGTGAGAAGACTTTGACTGGTTCTTACTGTGCTCTTACATTCTGTGGCAAAATATAAGAAAAGCGAAGATTTGTTATAGTGCTGAAAGTCAGTTAATTTTAGAAGTTTATGGAAAGAAAAGGATTAAAAATGGTAATTTATCAACTCCAAGAACCAAGCCCATGCTCCCCTCTTTAATTCAGTTTTGTGTATTTCTGTTTTAATTGTGTTATTATTATAATATAAAATGTATTTATAGTGTTTTGTAAAACAAAACAATTTCATCAATGAGTGATGTCATCTATATTTGTTGGTAATTTTGTATTAGTTAAGTTACTAATTTCTAAAACCAACTTAGTATGTTGCCAGAACTTTCACGTTTTGAAAAGACTGATCAACCTTGACCAAAATGCTCAATAAAAGTACATTTTTAAGTCAGTCTTATTTATTAAGTTTAAAATCACAAAAGGGGCTTCATAATCTGTATCATATGACACCCTCTATCCATCCTAGACTTCAGTTCGGATATAGAAAAACATCACAGTATTCAGAAAAACATTTGAGTCACAAATGTTTGTGGTATTCGACCTCACACTTAGCACATAAAAAGAGCCTGACAGAGATCTGAGCAAAATATGTTGCTCATACCAATGAATGAAAAAAGACTGTTTACGATAAATCTATTTTACGAGCTGAGTAAGTCTGCGGATATCTAATATTAACTACTATTATTGCTACAATACTATTACTGATATGATGACCCTTCAGAAAGTCGGCTTGTGATTCATCGATGATTGCATTCTATGGATCTGCCTCCCACTCACTGTCGGGTCAGCTGAATCTGTATCACATTTTACCCACTTATTCAGGTTGGCGTCTCCTGTTTTCAGTTCCTCTTGGTTTTATTTGTCTCAGCTTAGTTTTGTTTGTTACACCACTGTTATTGATGAGTATCTGTTTTTGTTTGAAACTGCATTTTTACTGGTTGTTTAATGCTGTGTACTATTATGCATGTATAGATACCTTTACACATAATTTATCCATTGCTGTTATTGTTGATTATCTGTGTTTATTAAGTGAAGCAACTTAAAACTGCTGGAAAGTGCTATATAAATTACGATTATTATTGTTGCTGTTGTTGTGGTTGTTATTTAGCACTTTTTGAAAAAGACCAGGTCAATTGTTTTATTTTCAGTGTTGTGTAACTGTTTTTTTAAACCAATTATGAAAGCTCCTCATGTGGTTTATGGATTGAACCAATATCAACCGTGTTTCATTGTTTGAGCCATTTCCTTTTTAGTAGTATGCTCAGGGAGCACAAAACACATAGTGTGCACTATACAGTATGTTAATGACACCCCTCTACAACTAAGAGGTTCTCATATCACTACCAATATTGTATGTGAAGCACGTCAGAGACCATCTGCGTGTCTAGCGACTCTTCATTCTCCATTCCTCTCTGCTTTTAGGCTTCTGGACCATCAGAACATTTTAACGGACATGACTCCCACACTGCTGCCCGCACTCAGACCAGCAGTCGCAGTGGCAGCCACAGCAGAGCGACTCATTCCCACACCTACAGAAACCCCAGCACCAGCTCCGCTTCCACCCACCAGACACAGACCCAGGGCTTATCACAGCATTCACCCCAGGTTCAAACACAGTCCCAGGCCTTAGATGGAGGCGTCCCCCCTGGTCTAGCCAGCACCCTGGAACACATAATAGGTCAACTGGATATTCTCACTCAGGTAAGCGGAATATGTGTTAATCTTTCATGACAAACAGCATGCATTGTACTTTGGCTGTGTGCCTCCCACGCACACTGTTCAGAACAAAAGCTTCCTTTACTTTTAAACCTGCAGGCCAGAGATGATTTGAACAGCTCAGACACAAAAACATATAAAAAAAAGAACAACCTCTTCCACGGTGTTTGGTGCTGCATTAAACTTGCACACTGGCTCCACACAGGTGTGTATGTCTTGTGGTAGATTTTATTCCTTACATTCATAGACACATGTCAGTATTTCATTAGTTTTTGAAAGAAAATTAAATACACCACTATGCACCACAAATGAAATTCCATTCTGGAGAAAAAAAGCCTGAATTAAACATGTAAGAATCTGCACATGTAATATGGAATATGGGTGTACTGACCCTCTAACATGCATCATCAACATGCATGCATACACATACACACAATTTATTGTCATTTACTATACATATTGTGGGGAACAAGAATAATACATTGGTTACTGTTTTTATACAATATTTTTTCTTTACACAGAAATCCTTTTGTTTTGTCTCATTGTTTCCCAAATCCTTTAAGTTTGTCCAGCCTGTTACAGTATGAGATTCACACATTTGTACCATAATGCTAGTGGTACAGAAAAACTGTCCTCACTTCTGACTTGAAGTTGAAAAAAAGCAACTATATATATATATATATATATATATATATATATATATATATATATATATATATATACACACACACACATATAAAGACACACAGCATGATGGGTATGTTCAGTTAGGCTCTACCGTCAGTGTGAATGCTCCCGTGGCTGCTGAAGGCCAGACACTGTTTGAAGCCAGACCAAAACCAAAGCCTGCACGACTAAAAATAGATCCTTGAACAAAAAAACAGACAAGAACAGCAACCAGTTAAGACTCGAATGTCTGCTTCTTATCAACATTTATTTATGTTGTGTGTGTTTATTTAGCTTCATAGATGTGATCAGTGATGGATACTGAGAGACTTGTTGTAGAATACAGCAAAAAACATTCAAAGCTTTGCTGTTTGGCGGAAATTGCAATTACAGCTTAGGCCTTTTAGTTGACTGAGCTATCCAGCATGAAATGAAATGACTGCAGCTGTTGACTTTGCAACTTGTATTAATCAGTGAGTGTGTAATGGACAGCAGTGCATCTTTATGTTTCAGTTAAGATTTGTATTTAACCGACCGAGCTCCGTGGCAATGCCTGAGGCTGCAGCCAGACCACAGCTCACATTGCAAGGTGTTCCTAACACCTAGCTGATTTATTTGTGAATCTACTTTGCTGTCTTTCCTCTCAGTATTGAGTTGCTGTAAATGAACAATCTCTGCAGATGTTTAAAAGCCATAATAATGCCTTCACATCCATAGAAGGCTTTTATTGTGAAACATGTGCAGCTGTGGATGCTGGAAAGAATCAACCATTAGTTTTAAGCTCAGTGCATTCCTGATATAATCACATTCAAGTTTTATTTCTTATGCTGATCCAAATGTGTCTACAGGCCATGAAGTGTTTAATTTAAATTGTTTATTTAAATTTTTTACAATTATCCTGTAATTGCTGCACATTTTCTCCCAAGTATTTTTGCTTGAGCTTGTTGAAAGACGCACCAAATAATTAATCACCAGATGAGTGATGTTCCACCAAAAACAGGCTTTGTTCTCACACATTTACCACTGGGTACTATTTCAAGTAAAAGGATGTAAGGTTGTCACAATCTGCATGCATTTAAACTTTGATACAATACTAGTATTAAAACAGGATGCACTGTCTCTTTCAATAGCACAGTACAAAGGAAAAACGCAAGTCCCAGCCACGCAAAAAGGATCTTTTTCTTTTTATTAACAACCTGCACACAGTGCTGGTACAGAAAAAGTAACTGAATACATATTGAGGACCAGCTGATTTATTGTTCCCTGCTGTTTCATCTGTTTTTTTTGTTTTTTTGTTGTTGTTGTTATTTCTTTTAATAGCTTTGGTACTTTTAATACTATTGAATGTGAAATGAATGGAGATAGTATTTTAAAAACATGGGAGCAAAAAAAGTATCACTATTTTTGACAACCTAACTAGGATGAGCAGTGAAGGATTTGGACACAAATACATCCATAAAAGAGGGTTGTTGTTTTTTTGCCTAGATATAGCAAAAAAATTAACTTACAGTGAGAACTGATCTAAGGAACGTGGTTGGAGGGTTAAAAAGAGACAAACAAGAGCAACCCGAAGTGATCGAGAGTCAGGTGAGGAAGAAGAGGTAGAGGGGGACAGGAGGGCAGAGTGTGTGTGCTTTGTGTGTGCAGGGTTTTCGCCGGAGGTTGTGAATGTGCCCTGAGGATAATACATCATTCATAAATGAGCGCTGGTAGCACTCTGCCTCACTCAATGATAGTAAGTGTAAATTCTTAATGGCATTTCACACAAACACACTTTTGTATGTGTGTTTCTGTCAGAGGTTTCTCTCTGGCTTTTTTTTTTTTTTTTTATTTTTTTTTCTTGCTTCTTCTTTCAAGCTGCAGTCCAGCATGTGGGAGCGTTTAATATTGGCCCAGGGTAGCCATGCTGCTAGCTAACCCCTCCCAGGGGGGTGGTGCCAACCTATTCCTTTCAAGCCCACTGTACCCCAACCCTGATACCAGATGGATCATCTATGTGTGGTTTTATCCTTCGGCTCTTTTATTGTTTGGTTTAAATTCTTCAGTGGTGGAAACATGAATGATGTCTTTTCTAGATTAGGTTAACAGATGATGACTATGTTTCCATATTGTATAAATACACATTTCTGACCATCTATCTGACCATCTTAAAGGAGTAGGATTTAGTGGCATCCAGCAGTTTAGTTGGTGATTGCAGTGTCCTGACCTCACTCTCCCAGTCCAAGCGTGTAGGACAAACTACTGTGACTGCGAAACTCGCAAGAAATGCAAAAGGCCAAAGCCAGTGTTTGGTTTGTCTGTTCTAGGCTACTGTAGAAACGGTAGACAGCTCATTCTAAGGTAATTAAAACTAGCCTATTTTCAGCTGATTATACACTAATAAAAACATAGCTATAAATATTATATTCCTCCTAAATGTTACACACTGGACCTTTTTAAAACACTGTTCCTCCCATGTGCCTTTGCGGTGACTTCCAGTAGTGTCAACCCAGTCGTTACACCTCCTACGGCTTGTAACCTGTGGTTTAATAGACTTCTTTTACTGAGCTGTTTTATCAAAGAGACTGAGCTTTTTTTTTTGTTTTTAAATTAGTTGTTTACACAAAGAACAAGGAAGAAAAATTAATTTAATGACACACTGTATTTAAAGGTACTTAATTTAAAAGTGGATCTCTAGTCCTCTTGAAGTGTTATGGAGCAGTTCTTTTAGGAGTGAGTCGACTATTTGTCTCATGCATTCACTGTGGATGTTGCACTTCACAATCCTGCCTACAACTAGCAGGTTTGAACAATTCTGGTTTAAAAATGTTGCAAATGAAGAAGGAAGTGTTTTGAATGTTTGTGAGACCTCAGTGATACACACAATGAGTTTTGGTGAGTAACATTAAATGTAAATGAAAGCCACCCGGATTTTACCTGTTACGGTTGGTGTTGAAAAGGATGTGAAACCGAAGAATCTCAGATTGCTGTGAGAATCCACACAGTGAATTATAGAAGTGGACCTGTGGAGAAGCCTGCATCAAAATCAATACAAATGCTGCAAATAGCACAGTCGTACAGGCTTCGAGACGCCTTTTCACCCATACAGATGGTAACACTGGCAGATCAATGACCTGCACCTCACCTGCTGTTTTATACACAGCTGGTTGAGAGTTTAAAAAGTGGTTTTCTACAGAACACTGTGTAGTTCAGACAACCGCTAGTTAAATGGGATCTGCATTATGTTGTAAAAAACAGCATGTAACAACTCATTTAGACCACTGGAACTTTAAATAGTTATGTAGGAAATAGTGGTTTGTAAAGTACAAGAATGGCTCCACTGTGCAGAGGCCTTTCTCAAGTAAAGTGTAACCCATGAGGCTGTTACTTCTCTAAAATACAGACTATGCATACGAGGCATGTTAAATGCAGCTTGCTGTAAGTATTTCTGAGGAAGGCTCAACCAATTGTTTTGTAATTTACCTCAGAAATGCACTCATTCTGTTTCAGAATGCGCAACAAGGTGTAGTAATAATCTATTTTAATTTCTGTCCAACTTTGGCGAATGTGACAATTTAAATTACTGCCTCCCATCCTCTGGAGAACAGCCTGACATTATTTATTTCTTCACTATATTCCTACTCCTTTATAAGTCTTTTCCTGCAGCGTTATTTTTCACTATTACAGCTCTTTGTAACTCTAATAGTCGAGGAGACTGAGAGAAGGATGATGAATTATTCAACATTAGACTGAAGCTTCCAGAGCCACAGTTTGCTGTGTTGGCTGCTTTTCGCTTGTCTGCCCCCCCTCCCCCCACCCCACCCTTCCCCAATCCTCAATCCCCATACCCCTTTCTCCTTTTGCTCTCCTTCTGTCTTATAATTACTCGCTCTTACATGTCCTCTCACACTAAGCCTGCAGTACCCACACTTATCCGCTTCTTTCACACTGTCCCTCTTAATTATGAAGAATCTTGAATGAAGAATTGGTATCTCTCACTCAATTTCATTTACCAGTTCAAGTGCAGTAGCGCCCTCTCTTTTCTCAATAGACTGTTGAGGTGACAGTAGTTTACTTTTGTGAACTTTCTCTTTTGATATGGTTAATGGGTTGAAAAAAAAATTTAACAGGAAGTCTTTAATTGACACTTGCTTCTTTGAAAGAACATTTCACAACTGCTCTGTAATTCCCCCAAACTACCAGAGCTAACCACAATTCAGCTTTTTTTCTACGTAACCTGTATGTGTCATAATAGATTTAAATATGGACCCCTCCACTGAATTCCAATTCCTGTTAAGGCAGCCATAAGTGGAGCTGCAAAGGGCATTATAGGAGAAAGTGTACTTTTCTGACAGCTGTTCCTCAGAAAAGATTAAAATCAATTTGGTGAAGAAAGTGTGAATTCAGGACTTTTAGAAACCACTAAACGCTCTTTGAGGAATAACAAAGTTTTCACTACAGTGTTTGAGATTCTAGGGAATTGGAGGCAGTCTCTAATTTGTATGTTTATAGTAGTGCTCTGGGAGAACGAAATCATTCTCTTAACATTGAAGCCAGAACAGTCAATTTACTTTCTCTCTGAGTTGTAGTGAAAGGAAGAAAGAATTTCCCAAGATAAGCTTTAAGTTTAGGTTTTTCAATTTTTTTTTCTGTTTTGTATCATTGTAAATTCTATAAAATTAGATTTTGGACTCACGGTTTGACAAACAACATTTGAAATCTTCTCCTCCTGATGGTATTTTTTTTTTTACTATATCCTGAAACTTCATAGAAATTATTGAATTATTCCGTCAATCAATCTAACAAATAATCGTCAATTTAATCGATAATAAAGATCGATAAATCGATAATGAAGTTAATTGTTAGTAGCAACCCTAGATTGTAGTTTGTCCACCAGAGGGTACTGACAAGTTTTTCCAACTGTACAATGTTAACTTCAGTACATATTTGCAACAATTCTTTAAAACATCTAGTCAGTTTAGGTGAAAAAAATAATCTTTATTATCAGATTATAATAACTGTTTAATATTTATCTTCAGGTATCTGTCAGGTTGGGAAATCCACAATATTGAAGTTAAGAGTCACCTCATGGCTTGGCGATCCTCTTGCTATGCATATAGAGCTCAACATTTCCACATGTCTAACACTTTAATTCATCACAAGATAGATTAAAAACTCTCTAAAAAGTATTTTAAGCATAATGCTGTCATAACATACCAAGAGCCTAATATTAGCATGTAAACACTCGGCTGAGGCTTTTAATTGATGGCTTTTAATTGGCTTTCTGCCAATACAATGGATTTCATCTGGTTAAGGGTAGTAACACTGTTGGATCTCCACACTTGCAGTATATTGATATTGGCTCACTGACTTCATCAAGCAACCAGTCTATCATTTTTTTGTGTTTTTGACTTTGCCATCAGCAGCAGTTTGTCTTTCTTTGACTTTCAGACTATTGTAGCCTGGGTCATACCAAAGCTATGAGGCTTTGTAACAGAGGCCAGTAATGCTCAGGGCGATGGAGAGTATAATGTGTTCTGGAGAGAAAAGAAAAACAGCTCGCTCTATTTTTAGGAGCATAAAGATTTGGTTTCTACTCCAGATGAAAACTATATGCCCGTATAATGTTGCCGCTGCCTGGGGACACGTGCAGAATCACACACACAAACACTATTAGCTAGCCGGGCTGAGGACTGGGTAGCCATATCAGGTTGGTAAGATAAACAGGGTAGTATTGATCTAGAAAATGGAGACAGGCAGAGAGAGGGAGAGAAAGAGGAAATACAAGCCCTTTCTCTCCCATGATGCATGAAATAGCAGGAGATCTTATCTAGTTTGATGACCCAAAAGAAAACACCACTCGCCCGCACATTGTTGAACTCATTGGTGTATGTGTGTGTGCGTGCTCTTTGTGTTGGAGTGTGAGATTATCTAAGGGATTTAACAAGCCATTGTTCACGATCTTTGTCAATTCCTTCATCATTACTTGTTGGTGATTATTTCTGCCTGGTTGTTTGTGAGCCACTGTGGGGTCAACGCAAGACCTTGATAGCCAATTAACAAACCCAGCTGGATTGTTGGATGCAAGTTCTGCAGAACGTGCTGCACATGGTGTCTCGGGTTTGAAGCTTCGTACGTTTACATGTGCATTAAAGATCGGCCGTGAATATTGAGATTAAAATAGAACTTTTATTGCGTTTAAACGGTTTGCAGTAATTTCTCAGATAACCTGAGTTTATATGGTTTGCTTGATAATCTATTGAGAGTTGAAGTGAAACTAGAACTTTCAGGTTCTGTTCAGAAGAGAGAAAACCTCATTCAAAATTCCTCTGACATTTGTAATAACTATGTAACAGCCTTGGAACAAAGCCTCACTAGTTGAATGGCATGCCTCATATGTCTGCACAAGGACGGATAATTTAATGAAATTATGAAAATTGCCTGCAACCAAGATGTAACTTTTTTATACTTTACATAATAACAAAGTAGACTATAGAATAGCATAATAATCTGTTTTGGTCTTGTCACTGTCTGGAGGGATAAAGAGTAAAGAGTTAACAACAGTAAAATCACCCTTCCAACTGCAATTTTTCCTATGGTATTTAACGGAAGACAAGAATATTTGCAGGCGTATATACCTACGGTTCTGTACCGTCAAGTTTTCAGAATTTTGGCATCGACTTGGTATCGGTTATCGTGACATCCCTATCCCTACCATCGTTGTTTATTTAATATTTATGTTTTTTAGCCACCTTTATTTAATACCATTTCCCATAGGTCTTGCACCTTTGTGGGTTAAACATCACGGCTCAACATAAGAGGCGAGTTAGTGAGTTTTGTGGTACAAAGAAGACTAGACGCTTAACTAAACAAAACGTTTTAAGAGCACAGAAATTACAGTGAGAGAAATTAGAGAGAAGGTTGGTACATTTTGTGAATATGGGTAAGACAGAGTTACAATGACACAAGTACCCAAGCTGCCAAAAAATGTTCATGGGAGCTGTAGTTTTTTATGTACTAACAAGGTAATTTTTGAATATAAGAATATGTAAAGTAAAGCCCAGGAACACACTTCATGTGTTCAGAGAGACATTAAACGTCCAAATCAATAAGGGCTGCCCCAGTTGGTACTGAACGAGTGAATATCCGAATAGTCCACCCCGACAGTGACCATCCAGTCACAGTCATAAGAGAAAAGAAAATGAAAGACTGTTTTAGTGTTTTTAGCTTTGGGTCTATGTCCTGTCCTGTCTCCTAAATCTGTCTCTGGATGTCTGGCTTTTAAAGATCTAGCAGTAAAGTTGTGGATCACCCTCCCCTTTCAAATGTGAAGGAGAAACTACGCCCCTATCTAGAGCCAGTGTTTGGTTTGTCCCTTCTGGGCTACTGTAGAAACATGGTGTGTCAACATGGGGGACGACAAGGCGACCCGTGATTGTATAAAGTGACCATTAAGCCCTGGAACAGAAATTAAATAAGAGATAAGGAGAAAGTCTACCATGTAGATCTTTATTTAGACCCTGCATTGGTAGTGCTTACCATATTATAGTTTTAAGTTACCCACTGTACAGTTTTAAACAGTTTTAAGGTCAACTAAATTGGTTTGGTTTTTCATGTCTGTTTCTTTATCCATCAAATACAATCTCTCATACACAGCTGGTTATATTTTGATAAATTACTCATCTCTGTGCTGCTTTCTAGCAATTTCAAAATTACAGTCGCTGGCACAAGGAGCAACATAGAATAACAGGTCAGGACATGTTGACATATCTTTCACTTACTGGCCCAAATCTGGAGAGCCTCATCTGTCTGTGGATGACATGTTTACTGTATGATTGTTCCTGCCCTGAGCCAAATGTTTGTTGCCAAGCACTAGTACCCAAAACCGCTTACTAGCTGGGACTGTGTTTGTCACCAGGCAACATTAGTTCAGTAAACAATTATGTCAGTGATTCAGAGGAAACTTTCGCCGCTTTCCAGAAGAAGATTCATTCAAATTCCTGTCATTCAAATAGTTTTTTGCAGAATAAAAGAGCATATAGTTAGCTATAGTTATAATTGCAAGTCGTTATAGCACCTTTCAAACACAGTACATTTAAAGTGCCTTACATGTAAAGAGAAAGAGACAAATTTTAATCAACGAATGTATGGCAAAATGAAATAAAAGAAACAATGTAAACAGACAAATCGTAATAGATTTGTTTTCTTAAACTAAAATCCATGAAATTATCAATGTAATGATTTAATAATTGTAGTACTGTGCTCAGTTCTACTGGCTGGTCTGGGCCATTAATTCTCTATTTCTTAAAAGGCTAATGCAGTTATTGCCTCAATGTAGCTGCTGAAGCTCAGACACAATAAAAGATAGAAACGCCGGCACTCTCCACGGATATCTGTTCATTTAGATGCCGACGCCCCTGGAAATTACACCTGGAGGCTCCTCTGACAAACGGTCTCAGACGACACAGTGCTCAAATGAACAAGCACAAACATACAACAAATACTCTCACTGTTTGGAGGATGCTGAGAGGAGAAAAGTATGTCGCACTGTGATCTCACTACCCACACATGCCCATCCTGTTTCGGATAGCGACTTTCTTGTATTCTCTGTGTGCGTAAGTGTGTTTATGCAACTGTGTGAGAGGGAGAACAAGAGAGAGTGCGTGCCAGACACAGAAACTCTGGTGTTTTCAGCTCAGGCAGCAGATCTCTCTACGATAATCAGCTGGATTGTCTTGCACGCACAACATCTGTCTCAAACACACACAAACTGGCTCTTTCACACACACAAACACAGCCATTATATAGTCATTACTGTCAGGCTGATGCTGTACAGCCCTTTCTAACATGCTCTTTCTGTCTTATCCATCTCCCCCCCCCCCCCTCTTT
This sequence comes from Dicentrarchus labrax, assembly GCF_905237075.1. Lineage (NCBI taxonomy): Eukaryota > Metazoa > Chordata > Actinopteri > Moronidae > Dicentrarchus > Dicentrarchus labrax. The sequence goes on along the minus strand of NW_026136711.1, from coordinate 24,258,216 downwards.
CTTTCTTTGTCTTGCTCCTCTCCTCTCTCTGCCTCGATCCAGACGGTTTCGATCTTGGAGCAGCGGCTGACGCTGACAGAGGACAAGCTCAAAGAGTGTTTGGAGAACCAGATGGAGATCGGTCTGCATCTTCAGAGAAGAGAGGAGGCCTAAAGATGGCGGCATCAGAGAGAGGTTGAGCTGGGGTGTGAGGGATGTGAGGTCAATCAGCACCATTAACGGAAACACATGTACAGTGCTCTCTCGCTGCTGTTAGATCGCACTTGAAACGTGCAATCTCACACGCGGTGACACATTTACACGTTTACATTTACAAGTGTTGACCCGCACCGTTTTCCTGACGGGACTTTAAACGCACACTGACCCTCACTGCTCAGAGATATCAGAAGTGAAGGAGTTGAATATTAGAGAAGTTGTTCCTCTACAACAGTGCTGAGAGCGCAGTCCCTTTTCTGCTGACGAAGGATCTGCTACTAGTCACTTTGGTGCGTGTGTGTGTGTGTATGTGTGTAGACACATGCAAGAGGCTTTCATACCTGCCTATGCACTGCACGTGGGGATATTTTAACTCTATTTTTGAGTGCAGGCTTGTGCTAAATGGCATCAGTAAAATGTTCTTTACAACCAAAAATGTACAGAGGGCACAGTGGCTGTTTGCACTCAGGTCAGTAAAAGAATTTAGTTTAAAAAAAGAAGCTCATTGGAAAAGTAATTAAAACAAGAACCTTTGTTTAAAGCCTCAATTTGACCTTATTCACGACGATTGTTGTCCACAAATGCTTCATTTTTGTTCACCTGCCATCATTAGTAGAAGCACTGATGAGTTTTAAATCAACTACTGCACAGCCATTACAGTGCCTTTTTTGTGTCTTACATGAAGAAACGTGATGTCCAGATTAGTACATTTTAAACTGTTTTTAAAGAATAAGAATAAGTGATTTTCTATATTTTTCTTACTATCAACAAATCCGGTGAAAATACCAAAAACCAACAATGAATTGGCCCTCATAACGATATTGTCTGTGTAGCTGAAGAATTTCCCTGTGCCATTAACCTCCATTGTTCAGATTCTTTGTTCAAAATGTCCCTTCATTACGTCAATCATACACATATTGCTGCCGTGAATACTTGGGATTTGATACGCCAGATTGGTATCTGCACCAACATTGACCTCATTTAGCTGATTGTGTATCGGCCATGACATAACTGATCCACAATAAATACAGTTTCTTTGCCAGTATAATTATAAAAATGAAGCGTTTCCCATATCAGTTACATTCCTCCTGTCACGGTAGGCTGACGACTCAAGTTTTCTAGCGTTGCTTGTAAATGTTGATAAAGAGAGCGATGGCATTGGACCTTAAATCACTCACTAGTGTAGCAAATGAGTCTTCAACTATTTTTTTATGTCCTTCTCATTGGATTGTTGATAATGACAAAAATGTAAAGTAACAGCAGTCTTACACTTTTAGTTCGAATGATTGGGCTGATTGTTATTACTGCAGTTTGAAAGGGTCTTGTTCTGTCCCTTTGCATCCTTTTGTCTAAAGCTTTTATACACTGAAAGTAACTTATTGTGTACCTTCTTAATAAATGTTTTCCACTCTTATCTCTGACTTGAAATTAGTTGATAAAACCATTCCGGTTACTCTTTCACAACACTGCGTATCGAGTGAAACAGGGTTTGTTTTCATAATCATTGCCAAATGCATGATGTCACCGGTTACTTTTAAGAGACCATTTCCCTCTCTGATTGGTCCACAGAGGCCAAGCGGCTTTCAGAGAAATCGTGACTTCTGTCTTTATTGTCCTCAGCAGAGACGTTAATATCATGAGCTGTGTCATCTATTTGTCGAGGTGATGCATTTTCAACCCTTTCCTTGCCAGATTTTGAGTGATGATTTATCATAAAAGCACGGGGGTTGGCAGCTAAATACGCCTGTCCTGCTTGTGTCCAAAATCCTTATGTTTCACCCCCCGGAGTAATTTACGTAACCTGACCACTGATACTGGATCAGTACTTTTTATTTTTAGAAGCTTCAATGAAAATGAGCCTGGGGCTACACTTAGACGCACGCTGCGTTTTCTCGAGGAACAAATTCATCCGAACCATAAAAGAACTATTCATTCATTTGACTTTTTTATTTAACTGCTAATATGTTTACATACTAAAGTAATGAATCATACTGAATCCTATTGTGGAGGTCTCTCTCAGAGAACAGTGTGGCGTCATTAAGAAGGGGAAAATATTAATGACTGTTTCTTTAAGACCCGGCTCTGCACTGATGGAAAAAGAAGAAAAACAAAACCGGAATTCTGGAGCTGTGCTGCCGGGCCCACTCTCTTCCTTCCTGTCTGGGGCCCGAGGACACACATACACAGACGTTCAAACACACACACACACACACACACACACACACACACACACACACACACACACACACACACACACACACACACACACACACACACAGCCACTCATGCCAGAGAAAACGGCTCCCTTTACTATGGGCCTCAACCAGACGGCCTGCCAGGAGCTCTAGTCGAGGAGAGGAGGGGCTGAAAGAGTGGGTTCAATAACTGCGAGTCTTGATTTTGTGTGTGTGTGTGTGTGTGTGTGTGTGTGTGTGTGTGTGTGTGTGTGTGTGTGTGTGTGTGTGTGTGTGTGTGTGTGTGTGTGTGTGTGTGTGTGTGTGTGTGTGTACGTTTTTCTTTGTGGGAACCAGTTTCTGAACCTTAAGTGTGGATATTTCTGCTAAACAAGGACATTTCACTTGAAATATACATTCAAAAGGTTGTTTGACCGTTGAGATTTGTTTTAAAGGTTAAAAGTTAGAAAAAGGTTTAGATTCAATTTAGAGCTCAGTTAATCAATTAGTCGATAGCAAATTGATATGACATTTGAACTAATTTGATGGTGAAAGGTGTATATGTTGCTGGTATAATGTCGATATGACTGTGAGGAGGAGGAGTCTGTTTTTGCTGGAAATTTGGTGTGGCTCGCAAAACAAAATTAGCTGCGCGACTCAGGCGGGCAGTGTGGCTCCTCTAATCTGTTAACATGGGCACCAAAATAAAAAGCAAGAAGTTCCGCCATGCGCACTGCAGAACAGGCAGTGTAAACTGGGCTTGAAACTGGAGTCGTGTATGATATGGAGTGAAACTAAGTTGAATGAATATGATTTATCAGTTTGCTGATGCTATAGTGCTCCTCTTTATTTCACTAAAATTAAAATTATTTATTAGTTGCTCCCTCTATCATTGTTGATGTTTGATGAAGACTGTGGGGCACCAGAAAAGGTTTGAGAACCATTAGTTTAGGGTGAGGCCGCTTTCAGCCCTCTCGTTCATTTAAATGAGGCCAGTGCGTTGACGCAGCGGGGGTGCCAATGAACTGGCATCAGACAAAATAGTTGAACCAGCTGTGTAGGCCTATAAAATATAACTTTGCAACGCGAACGCTGTATTTCTACTGTCATGTGGTTGTTGTAAGGAAAGATAAAATGATTGTCTTTATGATAACTTTCCAGAGTTACAATATTCTGTTTCAGAGTATTATAAACTTATGTGAAATGTTTTGGCATCTGATAAAACTTGGATCTGTTACTGAAACTTTTGGAACGTATTTGATGTTTCACCAGTACCTGACGCTTCACACCCCCACCAACGCTGCCCACTAACGGTTGGCGTTAGGGATTTAGTTGTGATGATTAAGGTTAGGGGCTTTAGGGAATGATTATGTCAAAGAGAGAACTATAACTGTACGTGTGTGTTTGTGTGTGTGTGTGTACATGAGAAAGAAAGAGGAGAAAAGAGAAGTTGGAGAGCAAGCCTCTGCCTCTGTAATATGTAGCCCATGTGTGGCCCTCGTGTGTGTGTGTGTGTGTGTGTGTGTGTGTGTGTGTGTGTGTGTGTGTGTGTGTGTGTGTGTGTGTGTGTGTGTGTGTGTGTGTGTGTGTAGGAGGGGGTTGGTGAGCCTATGAGGAGAACATCTGGATATGTTTTTCCTGGTGTGCTGTGGTTGCTGCCACTGCTTGCCTGAGTGTGTGTTTTAGTATTTTACTGGTTCAGTGTGTCAGGTTTTTGTACTCTCCTGCTCCTCTTGGCTTTTTGTTTTCTCAAACACTGTGTCATATTTTAACAGATTTATGAGAGTGAAATGATACCTGGCCGCTCTCGCAGCCAGACTGCTGTGCCCTGTTGCAGCAGGTGGAGACCACGCTGCCATACCTAGTTTTCACTGTGGCTGTGGGATGAAGAACAGCCTCTTTTCTCAGAACATCTATTGCCAGTGCGTATTCTTAGAACTGCAAGTTGTACTAGTGTGCGTTATATTTTGAAATGATCATTATGACATTATGGTGGTCACTGCTCAGAGAGCTGAGAGGAAACTGGACATCTTGCAGTTCTTGGAAAGATACGAGAGGCGTTCTGAGGATACAAAATACACTGAACTGTTTTCAGGAACCATAGTAGAAAAAAAATCAAATAACTATGTGCAAGAGTTTCCAGTGAGTCACAGCAGGTGCACTATATTTCTTGCAAGCCTAAAGAGATGTTCATATATACAGACAGAGCCATATACACGGGGCAGACAAAATAATGTAAATGCCCACTGAAAAAAGAGTGCCTACAGTTAATCACATTACAAATATAGCTACAAAAGTGGCTCATATTACTGTGAATGTTATAAAATATCTGATGGTGATCGGCACACATGTGAGCTTTTAAAGCAACATGAATCATTTGTGTCCAACTGCAGGTGCATTGTTTTGCATTGTTGTTTTGTTTTTCATATTTCAAGGGAGTTGTGTAAATCAAACCATCACAGCATCCTATATGTAGGTGACAAATGGTGAATCATATGGTTTCTTTGGGCGTAATTAGCCACAGTTGAACATATGGATGTGTGTATGGAGAAAAATTACATTCAAATAAATAAAAGAGTTGTATGTACGGTTGTGGAACTTTACAGAAAGTCCTTAACAGTTGTTTTGTCACGTTTGAAAGAGGAGAAACTTGTTTGAGCCTTCAGTCCCTCACCATGTCTTCTCTGACCATTGCTGGATTTGGCAAATCTCCCCAGTGCCTCATTTCCTGCTTCACCCCTCCTTCCCCCGCTTGTCCCCCCTTTTTCTCCCCTATTCGCCTCCTACTCCTTCCCCCTCTGAGACTGAGCAGTGCTTGTCGGCAGTCACTGAGGTTTTGGCGTTCTGCTCCTCCAACCCACGCTTCGGCTTCTGCTCCAAAACCATCTTTTTTCCATTCGTTCCCAATGGGAGTGAATGGACGTAGGGAGTGAGGTTTAATTTTTTTCTTATGTCTAAAGATGATACAACAGTAAAGAGGGTTTTTAATCTTGTTGACAGCCTAGCCTGTAATGGCACTCTGAAAAAGGACCTGCCATTTAACGCATCTATGATTCATATTAACTAAATATATAGTTAATGCCACTTCAGCTCTGAGAAGCTCTAACAGTCGAAGACGAACCTACAGTATCTGTAGCGTAACCTGAATTCTCCAATGTCAGCTCTAAATCACACATGACCTGTGGTGCCACTGCTCAGGTAACGCTTCAAGGTGTGTAAATGTGTGCTGAGAGTTGAACATTGATGACCTACTTTACAACGGGCCAACCCATAAAACAAACTTGGTGATAACTCGGGAGAACACCCGTCCCCCTTCTCAGAGCCTCACCTCACCTTAAAATCACCTTTCTCACTTAAAGGTTGACTGTTCCGATACACAGCCGTGATTTAAGGATACCTTTCAACAGAAATGGACTGGGCATTTTTACTATTTATGGACCAAACCGTTATAGACAAATCAAGAAAATAAGATGAATTGATAATGAATATAATCGTTAATTGAAGCCCTTAAAGTGACATTATTAACCTAGTTACACTCAACTGCATCAATCATAAACGTGTAAAATTTGATTCACGTTCAGATAACTTTCCGCACCATAAGACTCCCAAGACTTTTTACACTTTATATCAGTTTTCGTGACTTGTTAAAGTAATGTCCTGCTGGAGCTGTATAATCATGGACAGTATGCCAACTCACATTCAAACTGATTCACGAACTGACTCACATATGGCAATTATATCCATGAATCTTGGCATTCATAACTTTTCTTGTATTTATGAAACAGCAGTAAAAATTGCTGGATTAATGTCGTGTTGATGTTGCTGTGAGTCAACTCCTGCCGGTCTCGGACAAGCTGAAACAGGAGGAAAGTGAAACTCTCCATGAGATAGAACAGATCGTTAGAGTTATTTGGCCACCTTTGACCATCTGTCTTTATGGCCCTGCTTTTCAGCTGTCATAGTAATATAATGAGGTGAAGCTGTGTAAGAGAGAGAGAGAGGTGAGAACTGAGTGCACACACGATGAGTCAACTCAGGGTTTTTACAATCTTGCCTACGTAGGTACAGTGTGTTTGCGCTGCAGGTTGATTAGATACAGTAGGCAGGGCCATGATTACAGGTGGTTTAAAAAAAGATTTAAATGTTCAAATAAAGAGCCAAACTGCATTAATGTTGCTTTTGTCATATTGGTTCAGCAATTTGTTAAATACTTACTCAAACCGGAAACAAAACCAGTCAAATGTGTTTTCAGGATCGGCTCCAAACTTAGAGAGCGGCAGAAGGATTTTGTTGGGTGACTCAGTTTTAGGGTGGATTTCTAGCGTTAACTCTTTGACAGACCTGTTCCGGTAAGGTTGCCAGGCTTTTCATTCATTACTTCAGCCCTCCTTAAGTGTTGATTCAATCAAAGAGGTGCTGATACAAACCCTGATCTCTAACCTTGCTGTGACAGCCTTGCAAAAAAATGCCCTCTTGGATGCCCCTATGGTAGATAAAACATGATGAACATAGCCCTCTAGGGTGCTAATCCTAACCCTGACTAAGCTGTTTCACCATAAATGCATGTGATAAACAACCAACAGCTTTATTAGGTACATCCCACCCCACAATCCCGACCCCCTTAAAATAATAACAATAATCATAATGATAATAACAATAATAAAGCAAAGAGTAGTGTAGAGTGTTAGCATTTTGTAATTGGCACTGAACACAAAGTACAGCTGAGGCTAGTTGGAATGTCATGAACCAAACGTACTGGGCAAAGTGTGATGAAAATCTAAATAACAGTTTTTAGAGATATTTCAGTCTGGAACAAAGGGGTGAACCAGAGTGGAAAAAACTGTAACCAAACCATGATCTGTCTGTGACTTCAACTGAGAGCCACAGCAAGGACACATGGGACTCAAAACCTGGAAGTCCTGTTCTTTGTCAGCCCAACCATCCACTCTGACCTGCTCCATCTGACTGAAGTGTAAAGTCCTCAGTGGGCCTCACACAAAGTGCTTATCGGATCATCAAACACACCACGCACAATTTTGCTCATTTTTGAAAGATCTACCAGATAGACGACATTTTTTGATTTAGATGTGGCTGTAAGAACCAGTTCATTTTAGGTACTGAGACCTTAAAGCTGTCACACTTCCAAGATCGGACCAAAAACACTGACAGGGAATGTGATTCAGGCAGGATTTATAATTTCCTCCAAAACATATTTGGCAAATCAGCCAATTAGCAGCATATAAGTCTGATTTTAAGGATAAAGGGTTGGAAGTGAAAACCCTCACAATCAATAATGTTTTATCCAATTGTTTTTTTCTCCCATGATTCCTGCTAGGCTGAGGAGATTTAATTGAAATATATATAAACTTATTTCCATTATTGTTACTCAGACGACTCCTCTTTAAATCCATTCTCCATAATCTCTCTCTCTCTCTTTTCTGTGTGTTATGTCAGTCTCTCTCTAGCTCTCTTTGTCGTTCTAGTTTAGTCTTTAATAATTAAATTAACTGAGGGACTTCTCTGTGGCTCAGAGACTTCTCAGAGTTCACAACGTAAGCACGTGTTCACCGCTCTTCAATAGACACACACACACACACACACACCATATACAACATACACTTAAATACACACACAGCCAACACTCTCTTAGATTCCTGAAACATTTATATCCGTCAGTGTTCACACACTTCCACAGAAGACATCAGCATTAACACTGGCCTCGTTTTTACTCCAGTTCACCCGACAGTCTCATCCCAGATGATATGAGGCAGCTGCATTCGAGAAAGCATTCAGGTGTTTTATTACATTTGTCCAGGGTGAAGCATCAGTCAGGCACCATAGCTGTCTCTGGTTGTTGGGGGGCCAGTAGCTGCACGTACCTGTCAAATTATTTCCTCACACAAGCCTCACCTTTGATAACAATCATGCTTCCTACATATTTGTAATTTGCTGCAATGGCTTTTTTAAAATCATAAATGAATGGGGGTTTTTTTATTTTGTTTGTTTGATCAGTTAATTAATTTGTCCATAAAATGTAAGAAAACCATGAGATATACATAATCTCATGGCATAATGTTGACAGATTTTGTCCAACCAGTCCAAAACTCAAAGATATCCAACATACAATAAAGTAACACAAGCAAATCTGCACATTTGCTTTAACCAGTAAATAATTGTATTTTTCTTAGATTACTAAATTAAAACTATTAATTTTGCGTCATTTGTGTAATCAATTAATTGTTCAGAAAAAAAAGTTACTAGAAACTGTAACTAGTTTAGTCTACTCTAACTGTAACTGATTAGATTTTTGTCTGAGTTGGTAAAACTGATTCAAACTTCAGCTGTTTTAAGATCTAATAGAAGAATGCACATACTGCACATTTTTGCCTCTCTACAGTAACTGCATGTACGTTTTGGGTTAGATTTTAACAGTTACTTTTAAGGCACATATGGGACGGCCTCTTAACTATACATCTGACCTGCTGACCCCAAACAAGCCGGACTTTAGACAGGGTCTTTGTAGTCTGGGCTCCTCAACTCTGGCACCACCTGAACCTAACCCACCATTACTGGAGAATAATCCCTAAAAAATAATTATAATGGATTAAAAAATTGTATAAAGCATTGTTCTTTTTGACAAAGTGGAACCAGAAGCTAAAGAGCATTGTTGAACTGTGTAAAGTGATATAATCCAGTCCAGTATTTACATTATACTGCCATGCAACACAATAGCCTTGCAACACACAGTGCCTCTGTCAAGCTTGTAATTTTCTATTCAGAGTCCTATGAACACCTTGAAAAAGTAAACCAGTCACTGTTCAGTCACTGCAGTTCTGGAAAGCATACCAATCTTTGTGCCTGCATATGTTAGTGATTAATGAATAGATACAAATCACAGAGCAACTGAACAGAGACAGACAGAATGCCTTGATACATTTTCCAGGCCTGTTTTTATGTGTTGGCGAACAGCGTGTTTGGGGGCAAAGGAAACAGCAGAGGAAATGCCAGCGTTAGCGTGGGAGAGGGGTGGCCACCTCACTCCATCACTGAGGTGAGTGGGTTTAAACCACAGTCTGCCTTAAAGAGACCTCAGACAGAAAACGTGAAACAGAGCTTAGTGCCAGGTTGGTATTTTCCTAGTTCTCTTCAGGAAGAAAGAGGTTGATTTGATTTGATTTATATCGTTATCATCATGTATATGAAGCATATTTGGATAATATTAATAATAATAATAATAATAATAATAGACAGGGTAAGAAATACAATTATTTTATTCATAACATAGGTTGCTACAAATGCTGCGTAATCAGGATGAATTTGAACTACCAATGTTGTCTTAATGAACAGGCACAGTTCAGTCTTGTGAACATTAAACATTAAATCTCTGCATAAGCTTGAATCAAGAACATTTTAATCTATGAAAAAGGGTTTTGGAGCTGTTCCATTGACAATGAATGGGAGACTTTTCTGAATACTGGATACAACCCAGGGTGATTTTCCAGGGATATGGGCAGATTTTCTAGTTGAGAAATTATCAGTTTAATGCTGTTCATTGGTAAGACAGCCCAGACGAGTCCATAGAGATCAGATTAATCTCCCTGTCGCAAGTGCACTTCGGAACTAAAATTCAAATTTTACTTGCTTTTTGTGTGAGGAAATATGCATTATAACAATACTGATGTTTCTCTTTCTGTTTGTGTCTCTGTTTGTGTTGACTTTTTTTCCCAGTAAGAAAAACGCCCCAAAAACACAACTCGCATTTGCTATTTTTTCCATTTTAATAACAGCAAAGCGTGTGGATAAGGCTCGTTGACAATGACGTACCTTATCAAAACGAATGAAAACAACATGGTACCGAATGACATCAGCACCACCTGATGTGTTCACTACTCTAAGGCTCTTGCCTTCAATGCTGGTTTCTCTGCAAATGAGGTGCTTCGTCAGGTTAGGAAGAATTTATTCCCCGGTACTTACGGTACTGTAGAAAAACAAGTACCGTCACGTTTTCGTAACATCAGTATCAAAGTATCGGTTTCTCGTAACATACCTACCTCCAATATTCAAAATCTCACCTCAAATTAACAAGGGGAAATTGTTTTATGGGAAAAATTACTTTCTGGGGCTTTCCGGCATGAATGCTGAAATGTATGCTGGGATATCTGTGCAGGCATGTTCGTACAAGTTACCAACCGATGAATCCTCTGTAAAATGGGCATGTGAAGAACACTTCAGGGAATTTAATCGTTCTTGGCAAAAAGCTAATTTGTCTATTGGGACAGTACTTGAACGCAGCAGACACAAGGACACAAACAAAAGAGAACAGTCAACGGTCAACTGACACCTGTGTTATTCACAAGTGTAGGAATTCAATGGTAATTGACGAATCTAGAAAATGTGACGTGTTGCCTCTGTGGGATGTTAGCAGAAAACACTGTACATGCCATGGACACTACATTTTTCAATCAGCAGCTCCCACACTCAGTGATGTGTTCAAAACCACATTATACAAAGGAAGTCTGACCAGCATTAGCTGTCTTTCGTAGGATTCAAGCTGTGGTAACTGCAGACCAAACAAAGTAATGAGTAGTCCTGTAGCCTCAGCACTCTGCACGTAAGTCTGTGAATCGAATCACGTCAAGAAATAATGTATGAAGTACTAAAGTCTCAGACGGGACTATAAGCTAATGTCAGCCGTGGCCGACATTGTCAGTCGGGACCAAAAATGTGTTAATTTTAGTTTAGATACAGAAGATCCAACACATGACAATAAGTCATTTATAAGAAGTTTCTCAGGATGGAGTTTCACTTCAGGGGCAGTTTAGGAGGATGTAGAATTGTGTCACTTCTTCCTGTAGGACAAAAACTGTTCCTAATCTGTTTTCTTTGTCTCCCAGCAAAAAAAAAAAAAAAAAAAAAAACTTCGACTCCCAAAAAATCTTCACATAATAAGAATTATCTTTGTCCTTGTTTTTTAGTTCTGCTTGGATTTGTGTAATATTTTTGGTATGTGGCTTTTTATTCAGAGGAACAACGCTTCCTTAAGAAGGGGGGGGCTCAGTTCCAGCTTTGGATTTACCAATGGGACTATGGGGCTGTGTGCTCATCTCAACACCATGCCTCAGAAAATTACGTTACCATTCTGGAGTATAAAGTTAAGATGGAATTAAGGGCTCTTCCATCTGGCAGAAAGATTTTTTTTTTCCATCAATGAAAGATGACTCTCTGTGTCAACAGCGAATAGATTTATATTGCATATATTGCTTTTTCTGTTTGAATAGGTTATACTGTATGGTCATATTTCTTTGTGTGGCTGTTCTTCATATTCCATTTCAATATGAGAATAATAAACCTGATTAAAACCCTCAATGGCAGTGGTATATGGAGGAGGGTAATTTTCTAAAAACTTGATGATGTTGACACAGTCTAGAGGCATTGTGAAACAGGAAATGTGTGTACACAGACAATCTGAAAGCTTCTGTACTTTCCAAAACGGCAGATTAAAGGCTGTTGAAGCATGTATGAGCAAGAAGGCTCACAATGGTGGGTAAAGCTGCTGATGAGTTCATGTCTTTTGTTGTCCACATAGTGGTGAATATGTCCTAATCTTTCCATAAGCTGATTTGTTTTGTTCTGCTTTTATAACTTATCCCACTTGTGCATCCAACATTTATGAAGAAATAGTTTGAGACGCGCATTTTCTTTTTCACCAGATTGAGAACAGTTATTTCTGTGCTGTTTTCATCTGTTCTTTTTACTGGTTTGTAGGTGGGCGGGGGTCAGTCAAAAAAAATTATGTCATATACCTCTGGGCACTAATCAGCTCTTAACAATATCTTAATTAAAATCAGAGGACAGTTGTGGGGTTACATGCTTTGTTTCCACTGTCAAACCAGTCCGAACCACACCCAAACCAGTCCTGATGAAGCAGATTAGCTCAGATTTAAAGCATTAAACCCTCAGTAAATAAATAAAGAAACACATGGAACCTCATTAATAAATTGTTGAATACGAAAAAAGGCCTCCTCACTTATTCCATCTCAGTAATCCGATGGTAAATTTCACTAATCTTTCTGATATAACAAATGGGTTCAATGGTTTTTTTTCATAAATGTTGGTCCTGCTGTGGCTAATAATATGAAATACACAGATGAATCCCGCCTTGTAAATATCAAGAAGCAGTATCCTTGTATGAGTATGTTTGACCTCTACATCGAAAGAAGTGCTCGATGCTATTCTGGTGATGAAAGAATCCGCTGCAGGGCATGATGAAATAAGGTCTAGTCTAATAAAGGTAGGTATTTTTCTGTGTTGTTGAGCTCCTCACCCATGTTATAACTTTATTCTTCAAAACAGGTGTTCTCAAACAGTGCTCTTAAAGTAGCTAAAGTTGTACCACTGTTCAAATCAGGTGTTTCCAGCATGTTTACTAATTATGATCAAGGAATAATGTATGACAAAATGTCAAAACCTGGCGCCTTCATTGCTTACAACTTAACTCAACCTCCGACAGTTCAGTTAGAGATTCTGTTATGTTACGGTAGTAGCAGCTTTGAACCTATGAATGTATTAAGAGAGCTTTGTTTCAGTTGCCACATGCTACAATGAAAAAGGCTGTAGAAGGGACAACTCCAACTTCATCGACATCAATTATTACTCTTTGTATTATGGATTTTTAATCCATGGAGATTTTATATTTGTAAATTTTTCCCAGAGCTTGAAAAAAGCTATTTTTATTTGCATGACATCATCCCAATGTAAAGTCTATGAGCCAATGTAAAGTCTAGCAACATCACTTGAGCCAGTGAATCAGACTTCACGCAGCTCCCTCTGGAGCCACAAAATACTTTTTACAGCCTTTTTTTTTTACGTATGCATTCAGACCTGCAAACAGATTTAGATTTAGTAAAATTGGTGACATTCCCCTTTAAGGACCCTTTTACGCTGTGTGATTTTGGACTCACAGGCGAAAAGTTGACAATCATGAGAGAAGCGTGGTGAAATGTGGTGTTGCCAATCAAAAGCGGTGGTCTTAGATCATACTGTCAGACACTGAATGCTGATCTAGACACAGTGTAGCCATGACGCTCATTTACAAATCAACCAATGGGAATAAAACATGAAATTATGCAAAATACATGGCGAGATGACATAATGCTAATACTACTGATGATTGTATGAATGATGATGTTTTGTTTACTACTGGAGAGCAGTTTGTAGACACACACACAGAGTGGCTACACACTCTAAGAGAGCCTGTTGTTGTCGACGGAGGGAGTGGAAACACAAGAGCCCTAAAGTTTGTGTGTGTGTGTCTGTTTGTGTACTTGTGTGTATGCATGTATGTATGTGTCTGTGTTTTTTTAGTGAGAGTGTGTGTTTGTGTGTAAGTCACTTGCGGGGATAAAGAGCCATTGTCTGCAGCTGGTGCATCCCCCACTCCTCCTCTCTGCAGCTGTGAGGAAATCAAACGCTCCTCTTTTCCCCTTCTCTGCCTCTGTCACAACCTGCTGATGCCTTATTAGGTCATTCATGGTGAAACGTAGTGATGACCCAGTGATGGTTTGTGTAGTGAAGCAGGTACACCAGCTCCATTGAGTTGTTACAAATAGGGAAAAAAAGAGAAAAAAGGTGGACGAGGAAGAATAAAACTAACTTTAATAATACAACAACTTTCAAAATAGAGTTACAAAGTGCTGAATGCTGCCTGAGAAAGAAACACCTTTTCTATTTGAATGTTACATTGAATATACATGGAAGTAAAAAGTCTTTGGAGCTTGGATCAACATAAATCATCAGTACAAAAGATAAAGAACTGCTTTCGAAAGTATATCATTCTTTGATAAAAAGTTAAAGGTACAAGTCTGTGTGTTGACGTTAACTGCAACTCCCAAGGTGCATTTAGGCAAGAAACATCCAATCACCAAGCTTATGGGGCGTTCTTTTTGTCCACTGAACTCGACCTGCAAGTCGGTTTCCTGAGTTACGAACCGGAAGTTGCAAACAGAACGCCCCCAAGGTCGTATATGCGACTCGTCAAGTCATCTGAACTCAGAGAACCCCGAGTTCAGTTACCAAGATGGCTACTCTGAGCATCACACATAGTAAACATTGTGGTTTTCTATTATTTTAAGCACTTTTGTCTTTGTTGTAACCAAATGAAGAAGTCGTACACATAGCACTGTATACTGTTACCTATAGGCATGTCGCTACAGTCTTATTATGTGTTAAATACCGCCTAATTATTATATTATTTTGTAGCTTGTGCAGCTGAAATTGGCTAGAGACGCTCCATGTTGCTATGACAACAGTGCCGAGTCTTGAGCAGAAAACAGAGCAGTAGCCTAACGTTAACGTTAACGTTATTTGTTTTCCAACACGGATGTGACGTCACTCTCGAGCTGCAAGTCGCGATTAGAGTTCTCAACTACAGCGCCGAACCATTTTGAACTAGCAACGGCTCTGGTTTGCGCCTCGGCCTGGCTTCTTCTCCATGGCAACGGCAACCAAGATTAATGGGTATTGTAGTATTTGGAGCTGTCCACCGTGACAAAATGAAAGTCCAAACATAATTTCTCAGAGACAAACTCAGAGTCTGTATATATAAATGGCTCATTCTACAGCCTATATTCAGGTTATTATACTCCAATGAAAACAATGAACATTATATTCTATTTTTGCCATTTGATCCTCCTAAATTTTACACATTGGACATTTAAAGCTAATTTAATTTACATAAACCAATTAACCAACCGTCCAATAAAGTCCTGTGTAACACTAAGGATATTGTAGTCTTACCACATGGGCCATTTAGTAGCTTCTTGAGCTTTATGCATACACATGATTTTCATCAGCAGATGGTATTTGCCCCGCTGTCATGGAAATGGAAAATGGACAATGTTGATATTTTCGAGAGTTTAATTACATGTTGGCTCAATCATTGAGATTGAAAGTTAATTATTGACTCTTGAAACTTTCATTTTTTAAATAATTTCACCACAAGATCAATTTAGTATAATAATATGTCACTCAAACTGTCTGTCCAGAGGCCATTTCTGGCCCTCTATCTCCCCCCTTTCTCCGGCCTGTGACATAATACCAAAAATATAATATAATTGGTTCACAAGATGATTAATAAACTAATAATAAACCACTTCTTCATATACAGTTAAAATAAAAACACATTCTGTTTTAAAATATCTATTTAGTTTGGTGGAAAATAATGGTAGAGGTTAAAGGTGCCCGCAAATGTATTCATAGGGTTGATAAAAATAGAGCAGTTTGTTTGGCTGCAACAAAAGATGACAAACTGATGATATCAAAATGTATGGAAGGGGCTCCCCGGTGGCTCACCTGCCCCATGTACCGGGGATGGGTCCCATCGCGGTGGCCCGGGTCCAACTCCGGCCCGTGACCCTGTGCTGTCTGTCATCCCACTCTCTCTCCTCCTTTCCTGTCTATCTTCATCGGTCTCTATCCATTAAAGGCATAAAACCCCAACATATAATTATATATAAAATGTATATAAACGGCTGTTTTAAGTATGATTTCTTTCAGAATATTTGTTCAAGTACTTGAACACTGAAGAGGCCCTCCTATGAAATGACTAACAGTGGCCCCAAGAGACCCCTGCCTTAAAGGAAATATAAGGAGAAAAGTAATTACCTTTCAGTCTTAAAGCTGCTATATGAGGTTTACAAGAAAAAAATATTGAAGACATTCTCCATTTACAACTAAACTCATAAAAGACATGTTGCTCTGTACACATAGGCATAAAGCCTGCAGGGATGTCCAGTACCATAAAGATTTACCGTCTAAAGCTAAATGTGGCATTCAAAGTTAGACTCTACTGTACAGTCTCTCAACGAATAGTTATGAATGTCATGCAAACACTCAGCTCTGCACCTTTAAATCTCTCCGCTCCTCCCTCTCCTCAATGACAAGCCCACAGAGCCTCTTTAACGCATCCAGTGGAAATGACAAACCAGAGGCGCTACTCGGGCCAGCATGTTAAACACTAACGATAATCATGGGCTTTAGCGACAACAGCAACTCACTCTCAACTCGCATCCTAAGACACTAACAAGGCAATCTTTCGGCTCGTGTTTTTTTTTTTTTTTTTTTTTTGGTTTGTCGGTCTGCGGGACGCGCCAAAAGTTGGAGCGGGTATCGCCAAATGGACGTCGATGGACTGGAATGAAACCTCCACTTCTATCGGACTGAAGGAAGGAGGGAAAGAAACCTCTGCATGTTCAAGTTTCCTGCTCCGACCAGAGGGGCATCAGTGTGTGCGTGTTGGATGCGGGTGCGTGTGTGGAAGTGTGTGTTGGGTGCGTGTGTGTGCGCGCTCGCAGGACCAGCAGCAGCAGCAGCAGCAGCGGCGGTGGCGGCGGCGGTGGTGGTGGCCGCGGGAAGGGAAGTTTAGCGCCGTGATTTTTCTTCTTTCCCTCTATTCTGTTGTATTATTTCTCATGTCACACCAGAGGACGGGCGGATTAACGTTTCCCTGATGAAAATTAATCATCTGTGGAGAGGCTCTGTGATCGTGACTATGATGATGATGTCGAGTAAGAGCGTGGAGTGGCTGCAGGAGGAGCTGGAGTCCGGGGCCAGCTCTCTGCTGCTGCTGGACTGCAGACCCCATGAGCTGTACGAGTCCTCGCACATCGAGTCGGCCATCAACCTGGCCATCCCGGGCCTCATGCTCCGGAGGCTGAAGAAGGGCAACCTCCCCATCCGCTCCATCATCCCCAACAACGAGGATAAGGAGAAATTTGTCAAGCGGTGCAAGACGGACGTGGTGGTTCTGTACGACGAGGCGACCCCGGAGCGGCAGGAGTCCGGGCTGGGGAGCTCCGTGCTGGGGCTGCTCCTGCAAAAACTGCGGGACGACGGGTGCAAGGCTTTCTATCTGGAGGGTAAGACCAAGACACTGCTGGCTTTAAAAATCTTGAATGTCTGAATCAGTGTTGTAGTCCCTTTTTAATTCATAAAAAAAAGAACTCTGTCCTCTCAGCAGAAAGACAAATAGTTTAATTTCCCTCCGATTAAATTACCTGAGATTACAGGACATGCGGCTGTTCTTAATGTGCCATTCACACTGTTACTTTGTTTTTAAAACAGTAATCAATTAATGCTAAAACAACAATATAAATCTTATTGATTTATCGGGCCTGGGATCATTTCACTAATGGATACGTGTATTGGGATTGTGTCTTCTGAAGTCTGTTTCCAGTCATATCTGCGACAGAACGCTTGAGATTTGGGCTCTTTGACGATATTTTATGATGATAAAAAAAAGCGCCTTTTCACATGTGAATAGCCATTAGTGTAAACGTTATTACATTATTAAATAGTTTGTAGAGGTATTTAAGTGTCACAGTGTGGCGATGCTTCAAATAAACCCAACTGTTATCCTCGGACCAAAGTTAGTCTGTTATTTATTATTTATGTCTCATAAGGAGGCAGCGTAACGAAGCATACCGGGGACGATAGAGAGGCTACAATGAAACACATCAGCTCCACTCACTGAGTAGTCATAATGAACTTTGACAGAAGACTTCCTTTTAACTTACAGCCGACATAAATGACCGTCTTTATTTTATTTTCTTATCAGGGCCGAGCCTCTTAAAGCCCCCCTGCCAATGTAAAGAAACGTCAAACAATGTCTTAATATCCAGGCTACAGAGCTGTGTCAAAATATGTTTTCAATTAAATGCTGCAGAAACGGCCCGCCATGTTGTGCTCCTTCAGGAAAAGACTGGCGTTTTTTTGTTTTTTTTTTTGTGTGTGTTTTTTTTTTTTCATGAATGAACAGGGAAAGACGACGACGCACTGTGAAAAAAAAAATCCTCCAGCAGTGAAATTAAAATACATTATCATCCAATAAAACCGCATACATAGATAGATACGTGTATGAAATATGGCAGCGTTAGGAGATATAGATTGTGTTTGATTTGTAGGTAATCACAGAAATGCTTCCACCGGAGTCACAAGCCGAGCTGCCATTCACAAAAAGTCCACTGAGCTGAGTAGTGAGTGTTGTAGCAGCAGCAGAGCCGACTGTCCTGCTCTGCTGCTGATTCTCCCCAGGGCTCAGCTTTTCTCAATGGAGCACACATCTGTCCGGCATGTTTGCTTATTCACAACGACGCAAATATCACGTTTTTTTTGTCTCTCCTATTTTCTGAGTGGTTCATAAAAAGATGTGATTTAAAAAAAATAACCGCATTTTTACAAAAAGCCATTCTGTTATAAATCAATATCATGGTAGAAATAGCACATGTTACACTGTTTGTGATGCATGTGAGTTAATTCTGGTGTGAATGAAGTGATTTCATTTGGATCACATACCTAAAATTCACTTACTCTGACAAAATGTATTATTGTTTACCACCATTATTATCTTTTTAATGATCTAAATTTCATTTATTTATTTATTTGTATGCTTCTTTCTATTCTTTTCACTGCTGTTCAAACATCCAAAAGGTTAACTTCTTGTCATTCAGGTTCATGATCCACCTCTTGTATCCTGCAGACATTCAGCTGCCATTTTGTCGATGTTGCATTAAACAAGACAGAACCCAGCCCTGTGGTCATGTACAGAGCACATTCCTTATACCGCCAAGTGAAATTGATTTCTGGTCTATATCTTAATATTGACCCTTTTAACTGGTCTTTTCCTCATCCTCCAGGGGGCTTCAACAAGTTCCAGTCGGAGTACCCTGAGCACTGCGAGACCAATTTGGACTGCTCCTGTCCCAGCAGCTCCCCACCAGCCTCCGTCCTCGGCCTGGGAGGACTCCGCATCAGCTCCGACTGCTCAGACGGGGAATCTGACCGCGAGCCGGGCAGCGCCACAGAGTCTGAGGGCAGCCCGCTCCCCAACAACCAGCCAGCGTTTCCCGTCCAGATCCTGCCGTACCTTTACCTGGGCTGTGCCAAAGACTCCACCAACCTGGATGTGCTCAGCAAGTACAATATCAAGTACATCCTCAACGTGACGCCCAACCTGCCCAACATGTTTGAACACGAAGGGGACTTCAAGTACAAACAGATCCCCATCTCCGATCACTGGAGCCAGAACCTCTCTCAGTTTTTCCCCGAGGCCATTTCATTCATTGGTAAGTGAAGGTGGAGAGAACTCGCTTTATGTCTGTGTGTGTGTGTTATGTTACATCAGAGCTTTTTGTGAACAGCGGGGTTATTCTGATTATCAGTTACTCTGCTGACAGTTTTCTTGGTTAATTGTTAAGTTGAACTATTAAAAGCAGCAAAAAAGCACTAGGTTTGTTTCTTGTGTTAAGTCTATCTCACTTTTCATACATTTTAATCATAAATCATGTAAAAAAAATCTGTCTATCTTTCTGTATATAAATAGTTTTAATGGTGTGAAACAGAATTAGTTGGACACTTTCTTTAAGATTGTTTTGGTGATCTGCATTTAGACAGCCTGTATTTTACTGTTCCAGCTAAAACTAAATATAATATCCGACAATATAAAGCAAGGTTTTGAATTAAACATGGAAACAGATTCTTTGAGAATGGGGTCATACTGAAGATATTTAGCCCTCGCTTTCAGTATTTCTCATCATCCCCATTATTCCTCTGGCATCCTCATTGACTCATCAGAGAGGGAATTTACTCATTCTCTGGGAATTCAGTCAGAGTCTGTCTTAGATCTTCCAGACCCCCTAACATTTGTCTTTTATTCAAGACTAATGTCTCTGCTTAGGTGGCAGGAAGTGTGACATATGCCAGAGCACAGAGGTCGTGGCAGATTTGGGTCATGCTGACATTAAATGGTGCTGTCTGGTGGGCTGTAATGTGCAGGGATTACATCAGGTCTTTTTGGTAACAGCAGGCTAATTATGGGTGAAGGAGAGGAGCTCGGGCTGAAAAGGAGACCCAGATGTGACCATACACTGTTCTGTTGTAAACTGGGGATTCCTTAAATATCTGAATTTATTGAATTAACGTGTTCTTTGATGTAGAGACAGAATAATTTGATTGTTTCTGGCTTTTGACAGTCTGAGAAATGGATGATTCTTGTGTTATTATGTATTTAAGGCACAACTGAAGTGATGTAATGCTGCACAATCGGTGCAGAACAGATTAACTACCGGTTAGTTATTTGACTTCTGAGTCTTCCATCGTTGGGTTTGGGTCTCCTGATGCAGATTTTTTTGGCCCCTTTTTATTGTGGAAAGTGAGCAAACATCACATATAAATTTAATTTGGCATCCGCTTGGCAGCTTGAGCTCGCGAGCCAACTGACCCCAATCCTACAACAAGAGATGCAGGCAGAGAGAGTGAGGAGAGGCGGAGAGAGAGGATGAGAGAGAGAGAGAGAAGAAAGGAAAGAAGCACTTAACTCTTGCTCTAATGGCCTGTAGTGGTGGAAGTGCATGGGCTCGAAACTGATAGAAGACGGATGGATGTAGCCTGTTAATAATGTAAGATGTTTTTTTATTCAGATTTTTCTACGGACTGAGAGCTAGAAAGCAGAATGAAACATGACTTTCTGTTGTCATTGAGAGAGATCATTCTGGATTTAGAATATAATATGAAATATTTGGAAAGAAAGATCCAATTCTCTGTTCTTGTATTATGACTTTGAGTCTGTTGTGTTGTACTGTGAATCACTTGGAAGTGGGGCTGGGTGACTTTCAGTGGGATTGTAATCATAATACTATGTGATGTGATATTATGGGTTCTATACATTTATAAATAATGATTCTAATTTAGTTGTAATTAAATAGGAACAAAATACATTATTCTTTGAGTTACGAATTTGTGTTTTACACTTGAAGAATTTAGTCTCAGTCCCTGAAAACCTGGTTTGAAGCCATAATCATGAAATAGTTATGACTAAATAAGCAACGACCAAATTTAACGTTAAAAACATTTTTAGGTTTGTTTTTGTTTTTTCACACACACACACTCAAGTCTTATCAAAAAGTGATCTGGCATCACATACTCCCAACTGGGCCCTGCCAACTTCAAACCACTGTGAAAAAAAATGCAGAAATAGGTCATGTGAAATCAAAAGTGTCCAGAATTTGGCAGGAAATTGTGTTCAGTGCAGGATCTCATTGCTCATATTAACTGAGTAATATAGAGAATAGGATTTCTGAGCCTTTAAACATATGTTTTACTTTTTTTTTAAATGTGATTTAGCATATTCAGCATATTGAGATTGACAATCTGTAAATATTGTTCATTGTTCATTAGGATCCCTGTTAGTTATTACTGTAGTACTACTCTTCCTGGGGTCCATATTCAAATATACATCAAAATGAACAAATATTTATCAACCCAATAGGATTACATCACTTGTTTGCTTGTTTCCATCATAAGCCTGTCTTCAAAAATAACTTTTAGTTGTTTCTTTAAACCTTTTTTTCTAGTTTATTGAAATTGAAAGTATTGGGAGTCTGTTCCAATGAGTCCATATACATAACTGGTGTATTGTGTTGTTGGTTTCAACCATATTGTGCATTTCTACCTGAAATGGTTGGTTTTATGTCTCGTTCACATATTGATGAAAATGCAGATTAGAAGAATTCATATTCTAAGTAAAACTGTAGATGAGAAGATCTAGAGACTGTTTTCGTTCTGGCTCATTGATAATTTGAATTTGTATGACTAAAAAATCTCATTTCATCCTTTCCCCCTCTTTCCCTTTGTTCATCTTTCCTCCACTCCCGTCCTCCCCTGTCCCTCTCTCCTCAGACGAGGCGCGCTCCAAAAAGTGCGGCATCCTGGTGCACTGTCTGGCCGGGATCAGCCGCTCGGTGACGGTCACGGTGGCCTACCTGATGCAGAAGCTCAACCTGTCGCTCAACGATGCGTACGACTTCGTCAAGCGGAAAAAGTCCAACATTTCCCCCAACTTCAACTTCATGGGCCAGCTCCTGGACTTTGAGCGGACGCTGGGCCTCAACAGCCCCTGCGACAACCGCTCGACCTCCCCAACGCACGACCAGCTCTTCTTCACCACCCCGACCAATCACAATGTGTTTCAACTGGACACGCTGGAGTCCACATGAAATTTAGACGGGGGGATTGTCCCTTTTTTAAGGGGGGTCAAGGTGGTGTTGTTACCATGGTAACAAGCGGCTGAACTGGAGGGAAGCAGCCAGTTTTAATGAATGTTTTAAGCCTCCCGGTGGCTCGTTGTCTGAGAGCCTGACCATGGAGCAGTGTTGGAGGGTTAGGAGAGCTCACAGATGCCACGTTAAAAGGGGGAAAGGGTAGTTTTTTTTAACCCAGAAGGGGAACTGACAGATGGGTTTTACGGTGGCGTCTTCCTCGGAGTTGATTGAAATCGAGGGAGGAAAAAAGCCCTGATCAACTTGTCTTTTAACAGAGAACGGAGGAGACTTTACTGACTGAGAAACTGAGTGAAGGCGGCAGCAGGACAGACAGCTTCATACAAAGATAGGAACATGGAAAAATCTACAGCGCTCGATTTATGAGACAACAACATCCTCTCTGTCTTTCTGTCTCTGCTCTCGAGCTGAGCTGACTGGTGCCAAGTGGAGAATCTGGGATTTACTTGTAGAAAATCTCGCTCTACTGAATGTAGAGTTTTATAAACCAAGGAATTAACACACACACACACACACACGCATAAACAAAGTATGTATGTTTGTACTGTATGTACTGTATGTATGTTAACGTACATAGCAGAACATGTATGGGCAGTCCTTAACAAATTCAGTATGTCTATATGCATTTTTGTATATTTTTGTGTACATTTACGCACAAATCTATACCTTATATAAATATATACGCATAGAAATCTTATCTATCCAATCCAATAATGGCTTAAGAGAATGTAAAACTAAAGAAGGGGAATGGGTGTGGTGACGCCATCAAAGAGGAACGTTGTTGTGATATTCCGAGTTGTCTTCTTTTTTCTTTTCTTTTTTTGGATGTTTTGTTTCATTTTTCTTTCAGGTTTGTAATGACCTAATGCAGTTTGCACAGTGGTGTAGCCATTGACTTGTTGGCACTTGGAGCCAATGCTTGGAAGCAGGCAGATAAAGAGACATTCAGAGAAGAGGAGCGGTGAGGAGAGGCCAGTCCCAGGCTGCGACGAGTCCCGACAGCTGCACAGTGGAGTGGGGAGGGAGCAGGAACTGGGCCCCCAAGCAAAGGACGAGGTTCAGAGGGTTAGAGGGTTAGGACTAGGGCATGGGGTTAGGAATTATCAGTTGAATTGTGGTTGGGTAGATTTGACGTTTGTCAAACTGCTGTTGCAGTTCCCAGTTCCTACTTCCCTCACTATATGGCTGTTCATTCAGTTTCCTACCAAGAAGTACCAGTTTCCACCAGCTGTTTTGATTATTTTAGTCGATGTTGTTTCATTTCAGTCAAAAACTCTGAACTTCCTCATCACAGCATCTAACGGCTCTGACTTTTGTACTTGGAGGCAGAGACTTGAATGAGAGATCAGCGTTAGTGTTGGGGGATGCTAAGGCACTGTTAACATTTCTGAGCAACTTTTTTAGGCAGCTTATCTTAGCAACCTTGGGCAAGGAAGTGCCTCAACGTTCTAGTATTACCTTCTTTTTGCCTAAAAGGAAATTATTCAATTTGTTGTCTTATCTTTGGTCCCTTTTAAGACCCAGGTACAAATTTGCCAAACAAAAAAAAGGATTCTCAGATAAGGGACTGTGATTGTAACCTGGTCTTGGTGTTATTATTATGATTATGGTGTTTTGGTCTGGGACTGGCCTCAGCTACAAACTGCACTTAGCTACTTAAATAGCTTCACAACCCCTCAACTGCATTGGGGAAAACCGAAGGAAAGGGATCACCCATTTTGTCAAAGTAAAGTTTGTCTGAGTTGATTCACCCTTAAGCCTTGGGTATATTATTATATGAAAGATATATTAAACACAAATTGATATAAATATATATATTATAGAGCTAATAGTAAAGATTATTTTGTATACCTGAGCATGCTATGGTGCTGTATGCTCTCTAACAGTAGACATAACCACGGGTTGGATGTTGCTTTACCGGGAAGGAAGACGAACGATGGGGACCGTTTTTTTAACTGCTGTTGCTGCTGAACACAAGCAGTAAACAGCGTGTGGTTAAGGAGTTTTCTGAGACCCTGTTCACATGTGTAGCACCTTAACAAGAGAGCGTCCTGCTGCAGTCATTGGCCGTTTAAAGTAGGGTTCCACTGATGAGTGGAACAACACTGCAGCACTTATGGCAATGTCTGTAGCTACGTTGGGCCTCATGCAAGAACACTCTTGTATTCTCATCCTCAATCTCTTTGGCTTTTATCTGCTCGTACGAGTGTTCAAGCTCAGTCTGTAATTGTCGTAAATCACTCTTTTCCACCCGATGAATGCCACCTCTTCATTAGTACATGAACATTCACGAGTTGTGATCATTAGCATAATCAGTGCTCCACAATTGCTATAAAAGCCTACCTGTTCTGCTCAATTCGTGGGTACGTTTCATTCACAAAAATGTGACTAAAAATAGTAAAAAGCAGAATGAAAATTTTAATAAAGCTGTTTAGTGATGGACATAAAGAAGAAATGGTTTGATATGAAATCAAACCAGTGATTTTTAAAGGTGAGGTGGTCAATATAGGGAAAAACCATGTTGGTTTGCGTTGCGGTTTTATTCAAGGTTATAAATGTTAGCTGACATTGGGAACATATTTAGCCCTATAGACAAACAAGTATTTTTGGACTGGAAAAAGTAGTCCAGCACTATACCATTTTAATATCAGGAGTACCTGCACACTGGAATCACAGCTCCTTTTATAAGTTTTATTAGTGATGTTTCAGCCAACTGCAGATCTTCCTCGGGCCTGTGGTTGGTCTGAGGCTACTTCAACTGAAAGACACAAGAACAAATCTTTGTATGAGTGTTTCTTGCATGATGTCCATTATTCATAGCAAACTACAGATCAATGGTGTCAAAGTGATGTGGACGGGGTCTACACAGAAACAAAGAACTGGGTTTCAGAGGGGACAGCAGTTGAGTCTGAACAGGATTGGTTTTAGCTGGCCTTATATTATCTTTCTAACTTGTTTCTAATGCTGACTGTTCAATACTCTTTGTATCTCACTTTAGAAAAACATTGTGTAAAAAAAGAAAGAAAAAAATTAAATGTTTGTTTTATCTGTTATTTGAATCAGAACATGGTAATAAAAGACAGCGAGCTGTCTATTTACCGTGACGGGTCACACGAGGTCCTCTTTGTTACTCTGCAATATATCAAAACACCTTTTTGCAGTATTTTGTAGATCCAAGACCTCAGCATTTTTAAAATCTTCTTCTTTTGTACTATATCTATTCTATATAATTATACAAGATCCAGCTCGATATGGCTTGTGGACTGAAGTAACATTTCACCTGGGGTGTCCAAAATGTAGGGCCGGTGTGCCTGTTACCAACGTGAAAGAGGCCCTCACTAACACACGCACACACACACACACACGCACACACACACACAAACACACACACACTGCTTCACATAGTCAGAGCTATGGTTCAGCATGCCAGTTATGTTTCACAATAGACGATTACACCACCCGGCTTTAATAATTACAAGGTCTTTTTCCGTCTTGTTTTGATATAATGTGCTCTATGCTATTCCTGTGGCCTTTCAATATGAATATATATCTAAGTATATATATGTTATGAATTTATATGCAAAAGTTCCTCTCATATTATAGCATCAGAGATAAAGATAATACCACCATGCTTGAATGGATTTTCCTTGTCTGTAGTCATATCCCACTTACAATAAGAAAAACGTTGAGGATTTGATCTCTTGCACCCTAGGATTGAAATATATTTCAGTACGGAGCTTTTCTATTTAAAAGAATATGGTTGATTTCAAGCTGCTTTCTTGTGTTTTTTTGTGTCTTTGTAACAATGAAAGAGAAATCAAGTCTTTTTCTCTGTTTGTAAATTTGCCAGATCACGGGAACGGCCGTTTCTGTGTCCTTAAACTTGTAGCTACATCTTGGTGAGAATGTGCTCGGGAGGGAAAGACGTGAATGAGTGAGAGCAGAGGAGAGGTGGCGACGTTAAATACAAAGTGAAAGAAAAAGTGAATGATTTTAAAAATGTTACCTCAGTGAGGAATTTTTCAGGGATTTTTTTGACAATGCATCTTGCATCGTGTTACAGCTTCAAACACACGTTGAATAGCTGTTTTGTATTGTGCTGTAAACCGTTTTTAAAAAAGATGCAATCTGTCTGTGTATAAAAACAAGGGGCATGTTAACCGGGGCAGTTTCACCTTTCTGTCTATTGAAGGAAATACGATTGACCCTGTGTATTGTACAGTATATGGAAACAACACAAGACATGTTTATACCGCAAATAAATATTGAAATATTTTTTTCTTTAACACGTGTTTTCTTTTTTTATTTCTTGCCACAAAACTACAGCAAAATCACTTTTACGTAGTTATTACAATGAGTACAGAAGAATTATATTGGCCAACATATTGACAGTATTTGTTGTACTGTAAGGCAATGGTTCCCAGCCTGAGGGCCCGTGACCACACGATCGATCTGATGGGTCACGAGGTGATTAACATTAGCATTTGTAAGCACTATAAAAACGTATAGTAACTGGTTTACAACACACTGTAATGTAGTTGTAAACGACTATAAGGACATTTTAAGTGTCTGTTAATGTACAATTTTTGTCAACAATTATAACTTCCCTTATATTATTACTGTATTTTACTTTATTGTCATTATTTGTTTGTAGGAGTTACAGTTGTTGACAAAAACATTAACAAACACTTACAATTAGACTGTAGTGTGTTATAAGCCTTTCTATCAAAGACTGAACACTGTAACAACTGTTTCTTTTTTTCAGTTTTTTTGGTTTTGCTATGCCTAAGACTTCCCTTCATCTTGTTCCACAGTCACACACACACACACACATACACAGGGTTTGTTGCGTCTTTGCTGTGGTTTTAAGGTTTGTGTCAGTTACATATCCGATTGCTTAAACTGAAACTCTGCCACTTCCCCTTGTACGCCATTGTGCATTTTTTGTGTGCAGTGAATAAGGAACTTGTTTGTTTACCATAAACTAGATAAACACAACCCAGTTCAACCACTTTGATCACAATCGAAACCTGTTCATTGTTGCTGTTACCACATTGGTATTGCATTTCAGCACATTATTACAGAAAGTTACTTTTGGAACATATGCATATGCACTTTCTTGCTGAGAGTGAGATTGATACTACTCATTTATCTGTATGATACACACAATGAGCTAGAGCCAGCAGCCGGTTAGTTTAGCATAGCATAAAGACTGTAAACGGGGGAAAGAGCTCATCTGGCTCAGTCCAAAGGTCAGAAATTACCAAATTATCGTCAGTTTCATATATATAAAAACCAAGTGTAAAAATGACAAATTGTGGTTTTATTGGGCGTTACATGTCTCAGCTGGTTGCCTGGCAACCACTCTAGAAAAATAAATAAATAGTCAAACCGCATAAAATGGGTTTTTTACACTTTAGTGCCAAACAAACAAACTAGATAAAATGTGTTAACTGAGAGCTTTAGAGGTTCTGGTAGGTATTTTGATACCTTTAGATGGAGCCAGGCTAGCAGTTTCCCCCTGTTTACAGTCATTATGCTAAGCTAAGCTCACCTGCTGGCTCTCTTCATACCATATTCATCATCCATATATGTGAATGGTAAGAAAACAAATAAGCATAAGCACAAAATTATTTTTATGGTAATATATAACAGCATAAGTTTTTTTTTATTCTATATACTGGCAGTAACAACTCTTTCTCCTAACTGTGTGTCCATTAACTGTGCTCCCACATAACCTAAAATGCCTTTTTCTATCTCAATTAGCGGGTAATAATGGCACATGTACACATGAAAGCTGACAGTGAGGGAGAGAGAATGAGCAAAGTGAGAAAGCGAGAAGGAGGGTTGGTGGAAATAAAAAGAGCATCTTAAAGACAGTGCTGTGAGCTGAGCTGAGCCGGCTATAAATATCTCCCCCTCTTCTCTCCTTGTCTCCTCAGTGTTGCCCTCGCTTCTCTTCCATTCCTCTACAACGACTCCTCTTCATTTTTTTTATGACTTCCTCCACCGTTGCACCATCAAGTGAGCCTCATGGTAATTCCGACAGGATATTACAGTGACGGCGGAGGGGAAAAAAGGGAAATGAAGGCCCCACCCTGTTTGAAGAGATGGGGGACAGGATGATAGACACTACCAACTGATTACTCTCTGGTCTCCTGACAACATGATGACGGGTTTTCCCACACGCCCATCAACACCATGACAGTTCATGTAACAGGAAATGTTCCTGCTCTAACTTGCGGTAATTAAAACCAAGAGTTTATCATGAAGTCGGATGACTGAAGCACTTCTGTGCGCTTGAAAACACGTTTCACACTGCTCGCTGGTATCCAGAAAGGTGCATGTTGCTGTTCACAAGCTGAGAGATAATTTTAGCTCCAACAAATTCTGTTACCTCATAAAGTATTGTATCTTGGTGTGGGTTTTGGGCACGGGCCAGGTTCAGTTCTGGTTATTTACAAATGTATCTCTTTCTCTATCTGTCCGTGCCAGTCATTTACGTACGTGCATGTTATGAAATGCAAGTAAATTCAATTTCCAGTAGGAAGGACTACAGTAAGTAAAAATAGACCAGCCAATGTGTTGCATTGGCTTGACAAATATAGAAAAATAGGAAAAATATAGCATTGGGGCCTGGGCTGGTTTCAGATTTGGCTCCCAGAGGAAGCTGGGCAAAGTCTGACAAATTGCCTCAAGTTGTCACTTGAGTCAGCATCAGTTGAGTCTGAAGACTACGAGTTTAAAAAGGGAAAAATCTGTTGTAAATTGAGTTAAAAAGAAAGTTGCATTGTGGGTAATGTAGGCACCAGGTTTTCACAAGAAAGAAGATTGCATTGAATAATAATAAGACAATATCTGGTTCTACTTTATTGATTTTGGTCCTCTGTGAGTCTTACAATGTTATAGGATGGCAAAGCTAAATAAAAATCAAAAATGCAGCTTCAGGTCTCAAATTTGGCAGATGTAGTCAGGTTCAGCCGGAGTTACATCTTTAAGATGAAGGAATACAAGCTGGTTTTAGTCTCTGTTGCAGAACACTTTTCTCAATTACTGCCACATTGTTCCCTATTGTTTAAAAGGTTTAGAGAAATGAGAGAAATTTAGAGAGATTATTTACACTTCCGCTCATGATAATGCATCTACAACTGCAGTGACAGTGAGTTCAAGTTACCTCAAAGAGGGAAGTTGGGTGCTATAATTAAATAAATAAAACATGTTGGCAGTGGAAAAAAGCAATCCTCTCTGTATCAGTCTATGACCTGTACACAATAGCTGTAAAACAAGATTACACAACTAACATTGCTTATAGTCACAATCAGTCATCAATCAAGTGATGTCAACACTTTGTCCAGTGAGTGTTGGCACCTGCAGTTTCTCTACTAGAATATTTTACTGGAGAAGAAACTGTGTGACATTTTTGCAGTCTTGAAAACATTAAATAGTTGTACGTTAGCGCCATAATTTCTATGTTCTTCTCGATGTGAGCTGCTGTCATTATGCTCCCCTGAATGCAGCACAGACTTTTTTCAGTAATGGCCCATCCGCCATCTTCTTTTAATGAGATTCTCCTCATGCTCTCTGTCTGACTGACAGAACTGAAACTGGTGCAGATAAATTACATCTGACACAGCCATGACATTGACAAACAGAAGAGCTCAGGTCTAACTACATTTCCGAAAGCTCCACTGTTGGCGGCTCCTTTAATGGGCTCAAATAATTACAGTAAATAGCTGCTATGGCTGCTGCTGCTGCAGTACTTAGGCGAGCACTGTCCTCCCACTGTGAGTGGTGCTGTACTGTGATGCACTGTACTGCTCTCTCTGCTCTGTTATATAAAGAACCAGTGCAGCACTCTCTCCAGCAACGCACCACTTCAAGAGCATAATGAGAGGGGATCTGGGAGGGAGAGGAAGTGGAGGGAGGGAGGATGTGAGGCGCTAAGGAGGGAGAGGAAGGACAGATGTTCATGTTTGATCATGTTGAGACCTGCATACCTGTAAAATGGAAACTTTAAAACAGTTAGGAAATCAGACAATGCTGGCAAGCAGAGACATGCGACTGTTTCAGCTACAGGACTTATTACTTATACATTACAATACATTAGTACATACAATGTATAAAATGTCCCAATTCACACACTGTCCGTGCACATGGGGTCTCCTACATGTATTACAAGATTCAGTCTAATTGTGGGTTCACAAATTGTCAATGTTTCAGTACAGGAGCAATAGGTATCTGTCAATTGATTCTCCCAGAACACAAATGTATTTATTCAATTCTAAAGTAGAAAATAAGAGAGAGAAAGAAAACAATTACAAAACAACGACGAAACATAGAGGAGCAATTATAAAAACGGAATTAAACATGAACCCAAATAATGTCAATGTGGTTACTTGCGGTGAAGCTGCAGATTACAACTCACTGGCTTCATCCTCCCTTTCCAACCACGAGGAAGAAACTATGGTGACTGCAAAATGTGCGAAAAAAAGTCAAAAGACAGCCCCATTTAGAGCCATGTGTTTACAAATGTAACTAGTTTAGTGTGGATGTACTCTAACATTACCGTCATATTATGTTTCCGTTCAGCGAAACTGCTCCACACTCAGGCCCAGAAACAGGACATGATGTCACGTCTCTGATGGGGCCATAAATAAATATTGATCACAAACTGTAAACAGTGTATGAAAGTGACACTAGAGTTTGTGTAATATTTGTAAAAAAACTGTGAAGAAACACGTTAGAATAATAACTTAATACAGTTAATTGGTGTTTCTATTGGCTGACCGAACACATCCACTATGTCAAAGTTGAACAAAGGTGAACTCTGACACACGTACAGTCAATCATACAGGCTTCAATAGAAGTGTAATGTGACCTTTCCCTCAGACCAACAGGGCAGCCTTTATCAGTAGTGAGAACTTTAAGAGGAACTTGTTTAAGACAGTAAACAATACAGTGAGGAAGCTATAAGGGCATTGGCTTATAGGCCAACTTTATAGAGCCATTCTCAAGAGTACAGTTTGTACATCTTCAGTCAAACATAACAGCCACAAATTACAGTCCTCTGCACGTCTTTAACCATAAAGCGGGGGAAAGCAGTAAAATCAGCTGTGTGTGAAGCTGAGTGCACTTGCAGGTCAGAGGCACATTGTCAAGAAAGACACACCTCATCAGTTCACCTGGGTTTCCGGCTGGCTCATTAAACACACGCCTGAACGAACTTTGAACACAACAAATCACTGACATCACCTCAAACACAGTGACTGCTGCCACGAAAACAGAGCTCACAATAAAAAGTAGCTAATGGAAGACTTTTCCTTACAGATTTTAACCCATCGTTAAACAAAACGGATATGTGGCATTTTGGGAATAAATCCATGTCTAAGTCACATGGAGCAGCTTCACATGTGCTTCAAACACTTGGCTACAGCAGAGTGTTTTAGGCTATGAGCTAAGACACTATTTGTGTGTGTGTGTGTGTGTGTGTGTGTGTGTGTGTGTGTGTGTGTGTGTGTGTGTGTGTGTGTGGACGTGTCCTGAATATGTGTGCATGGGCAGCCACATGTGCCTATGTGAATGTTTGACTTTGATCCTGTCCTTGGTGAGCAAACATATTCAGTCTGTTCTTATCTCTTTGCCCCCCTTCGTGACGTTACCTACGAGGCCACCGTCGTGTTGCTTTAATTCTCATAATGTTGAATGTGTTTCTGATCTCTTTCATGGTCAAATATATACTTTTTGGTAACTCCACCTGTTATTTAACTGTATGTTAAAACATAATGCATGTAAGTGGGGATTTTCTGATGTGACTTTCTGGGTTATAAGTATAAAATATTTTTTATGCATTGTTGATGTGTTGTTGACATATTACCTTCTTCTAATTAAGATGTTTCTTCTTAAATTGTTAATTGCTAATTGTTATCTATTCGAATGCATTTTCATTGTGCAGGTGTTACTTTTATCATTGATACAGTCATATACGGAACAACTTAAGACTTTTTTCTTTTTCTTTTTGTTGGCAGTGAAAGAACTATAAATCATGTCTCGCTTGTTGTAGTTTTCCACTCTGACAACTGGCTCATCTAGTCTCTTTGCATCACTGAAACCTCTCTCCAAATTTCAGCCAGTGAAATATGTCATTTAGTGTAAAGTCTGGCACCCAGAGTGATAAGGATGAAGTCATAATCATGACTTCCTTTACAAGTTGTTTTACTTCACCCTCTCTGTCTCTTTCTTTCTTCTTTCCCGCTACATTTTCACTCCTCATTTTCCTCTCCTGCTCATTTTATTTATCTTAATCTTTTTTCTTTTTCTTTGTCCCTTTCTCTCTGTTTCTCTCACTTTGTCTTGATATCAATTCTTCATCTAACTGAACATTGCTGGTATCTGTATTTGACAACCTGGGAATGAAAACAGGCTGTGAAGAGTATAGAAGAAACTACAGTGGCTTCAAAATGCGACTCATTCTAAGATAATGAAAACACAATTATTCTTATATTCAGGTAATTATAAAAATATATGAATATTATATTCCATTTCTGCCAGTAGATCCTCCTAAATGTTACACACTGGACCTTTGACCTCTGGTTCCAACCTCACATTCTAAGTTGTGTTGAGATTCATAAAGAAAAAACTGCAATGTTCGTTACTCATTAGTCTCTGCTCATTACTTTAGTTTTATGTTACTTTCTAAGAGTACCAGTCTTTACCACTAATTGCTGATCTTGCTTAGAATTTAGTTGAAGAATGGCTTCTACATATCACAGTGTCATTTCAAGTCTTTTATTTTGTACTTCTCGGTGTTACTGCTTTTCACCTGGTCAACTCAGCATGTTTATTAGGAGTTGAGACTTTCTCAGTATTGTTACAACAGGACTAGTTTCTTCTGCCAAGTTTCTGTTGTTTTATCCACATTTGTTTGTGTTTGTGTTATGGTTCAGTGCCACCTCACCCTTTCCCCATGTTTTCGCCCCGTGTCTTGTCTGTCACTACAACACTGTTTGTGCTGTGTTGTATGTGTCTGTGCTTGGTGTAGATTCCTGGTTCCTCTCTCTTTAACCAGACACACCTGTAGCTGAAAATCTAATCAACACCCGAGACCTGTGCTGTATTTAACCCCGCTTACTTACTCATCCAGACTCTGCCAGATCATTCAGTCTGCAATGTGGTCAGACAACAGATCCTATATGGTCAACCTCTGATATTCAGCCTTCCTTCCGGTTTCTGCTCCTGTGATTTTCCTTTGCCCCAGATTAGCCACATCTACCTGCCCAGTTTGCTCTGGAGAACTACCAGACTACAAACCATGCAGCACCCTTTATGTTTAATATAAATTCTTAACCATTTTCTTGGGTGTTTTTTTGCATTTTGGTCCGAATGGAATCTGTGATAACAGTTTGCTGTCAAGGACAAGTGATTCTGCACAATTTTATGGAGATATTTCTACACTTTATGTTGCACAAATTTAAAATAAGAAGCATCCAGCTTCCTTTGTCACTGGAATAAATGCAGATCCAGATCCATACATACAACTTGTTTACCATTTTCAGACTTTATTTTTTGTCAACCCCCTTTAAACGTGTATCACATTATTTGTCACGTATATTCACTCGTGTGATAAAATGATATAACCAGTAATTTTTCAGCCAACAGGTTACATGTACCCATAAAATAATCAGTGATCAGACATGGCCTCTACTCTTAATTCATTAATGATTAATGAAACGCTGCAATGTGCTCCCCAGAGTCGGATTAGTACACCATTAGCACGTTGACTTCTTTAAACTGCCTCATCGTCTCGGGAGCACCTCACTGGTGTTAGACCATCTCAGTGCTCGTCTTTCACCCCGGCTGCTCCTCCGAGACAAACGGTTAGATTAGAAATTATTGCCGGATGTGAGACAGGCACCAGGCACTCACAGGGACGAGCTCTGCATCCGGATGATATTAACCTCCGAAAGAACACCTACATTTGTACACTGCTCAAATATCCGGCCCTGATGCTCCATTACAGTTTCAAGTAGTTCAGTTTTAATCCTCAAGATTTCGTACATATAAAACCACAATTTTGTTACAATTAAGTGCATTATTTCAGTAATAGGCCCTAAGTATACTTAGATCCTCTAATTGCCTCTCTGTATTGTAGTTTTCATTGTTACTTGCGAAGTCTTTCCTTTTCCCACGAATTACCGCACAAAGGATTCACAGTAAACTATTCATGTACTGAGTTTAATTAGGAAGAAAGATCAACCACGGTGAGGTGAAATTGTTCACTTACAGGTGTCACCAAATTAACCAGGATAGTCTGGTATAACTTTTTATACTACTTACAGTAAATCCATGAAAAGGCCAAAACCAGCTATGTGTTAGTAACCTTGCTAGGTAGACGGATTTGCAAGATTATATGAGAATCCATCTTGCCAGGCTTCAAACTATGCGCATGTGTTCAACAACTTCCCAGATGGTGTAACAAACCTCCGGCACAGTCAGGTTTATGTCTTTCTGTCTGTCTGTGGCTCTGAGCCCAAAGCCCATTGGTTCCAACTGAAGATGTAAGTAAATTGCTCATTAAAATGGTTGGTCATTTTTAGCTAATGATACTCAGACAGGAGTAAATTATGCATTTGTTGGGGATTATTTTTAGCAGAGGATTACTACACATTTGGTGTGCTAGTGGGTGTTTACAGAGGCATACTGATGTTTTTTAAGAGTTTTTGGACAATGGAGGGCACAGAAGAAAAAGATCGGGTTTAGTTGGATCAATTCATTTTTGGTTGTGTTCGTGTGGGATTAGTTGACAATGAGAGAAATACAGAATATCACCTTATTATATCCTTAAAGGACTAAAACAATTCAAAACTTCAATTAGTGGAGTAATAATAATGAGTTTCTTGTGTAATAATTGTTATTGCTTTATTCTCACTCTAGATTAAAATACACCACTGAGGCAGCATTGGTGGATCTAACTTTGACTTTTTTACATGATCATCATTTTGTATAAAATCCTGCACAGAGTTAGACAACCTTTCAGTGGGTGAATTTTGACTTCTGTATGATGTTTTTAATACACTTTTCAAGCATGAAATTAATTTGCAATACAGCTTTATTATAGCTACAAAGTAGAGGTCTGAAGTCAGTATTACACACAATAAAGAAGCTGAACCATCATCAGAGAATCACTGTTCGAACACTGAATTTCAAACGCATTGCCGTCATATCTGAATGTCATGTTACAGCTGCTATATTTTTAATTCTGTTTCTTTGTGCGCATCAGAAGCTTTAATAAATATTTAGTGATTTTGCAAGCAATGAGATTCCGATTTGTCTTTATGCTTTTATCTCGTTTTGACTTCTCTCACATCATTTGAAACGGCTGCACACTTCAGCTGCAGTGTGAAACCTGTGAGGACACTCAGTCCCCTGGTTATATGAGGCAGAGAGATGGGGAAGTGGAGATAAAAATAATTTTGCAGCCCAATCCATCTGATGATAACAGAGTTCTCCTTTACTGTTACCATGGTAACCGGGAACAGGAAGGAAGTGGAATTGTTGCAGAGCTCAGCAGGACCGGGCTGAACCACTGACAGAAACCAGAATAAGTGATTACAGCCCGTAGGAGATCCTGTGTGTGTGTGTGTGTGTGTGTGTGTGTGTGTGTGTGTGTGTGTGTGTGTGTGTGTGTGTGTGGTATATTAAAACACACAACTGTCAAGTCTACTATAAGTGGAAAGTCTCCTATTACTGAGTCTTCCTTATTAGCGTAGGAGCATGTTGTGGTAGTAGTGGGGAGCTCTTATCATCACGCTGTGGACTCTAGCCAGAGTCTTATCTGACCCCATTAGATTATCTATCAGCTTGCATAATCAGCCTCTGCAAACTCCCACTGACCTGAACTGCACTATACTGAACCCAAATCAGCTGGACTGAACTGTGCACACCAGGATGTGCCCTGATTGTAGAAGTGGCCGGCAGGGTGGCAGAGTGATTCAGTCCCCCTTCACAATTAAAATGTACCCTGCTGAAGTGTCCTTGAGCATGAAAATGAATATTTTTTTTCACTCAAGTGGTGTGATTCTCTATCAGACACTGTACTTTGCTCTCACTGTAGACAGGACGAAAGATACATTTCTCTTTCAGGGATCAATAGTGCTGCATGAAATGATTTATTTATTCTAGAAAAGCCTGTACAAGCACATCACTCGATATTAAGGGCAGTGGTGGAAAGTAATTCAGTACATTTAAGAACAATATTTCCTTTTTACTCCACAACATTATTTGAAACTTAAACTTAATTGATATGATGCAGTGCTATACTACTAATCAACCCAGTAGTATACAAAGTATCTAAAATTGGCTCTGTGTTGACAAACTAAAACATTAAAGTGTATCATGTAACTTTTACTTTTCATACATTAAGTTCATTTTGATGATACTTCTTAGCTTTTATTGCAGTTTACAGTTCAAATTCAAGATTTTTACTTAAAATTAAGTATTGTGAAACTATGGAATTTTTAATAAGCTAATTGCTTATTCCACCGCTAATTACACTTCCCATTAAAAGTAAATAAAAATAATAAACTACTATACTATAAGGAGTTCGGTCTAGACTTGCTCTATTTGAAAAGTATCCCGAGATAACTTCTGTTATGAATTGGTGCTATACAAATAAAACTGAATTGAATTGAATTGAATTATACTAGACCACCAATACTAACAATGACTACTACAATTCTTGAATTTCCCTCTGGATAAATAAAGTATCTATCTATCTCTGTTTATCTACAAAAAAACATATGCAGCTAAGCAGCAAGCTAGTGTTGAACACACTCAATACAGACGACATTTGT
Source organism: Dicentrarchus labrax (assembly GCF_905237075.1). Taxonomy (NCBI): domain Eukaryota; kingdom Metazoa; phylum Chordata; class Actinopteri; family Moronidae; genus Dicentrarchus; species Dicentrarchus labrax. The sequence goes on along the minus strand of NW_026136711.1, from coordinate 24,220,887 downwards.
TTTTCTATACTGAAACAAACAATACATGACCAGTCAAAGAACAACATTAAGTTCCCACACAACACAGTAAACATAAACATAGTTCAAATGAACAAACAGATAATTAACATTTGCAACATTTTAGCCTCAGACAGACAGTTTAATGTTTACCTCGGTTACACTGATCATAGAAAAACTTTATTGAATTCACACATTCTTTTTTCATTCACATTTTTCTGTTTATTAAATTGTTGTCACCAAAAGGCCATATAAAAGATGCATGACAATATTTGTTTGTCCTGCCAAACAGTGGATGTAATCAATTGAACTGTCATGGAGCTGTGCACAGTGGTTGCTACTAGCAACAGAAACTGGTGCAGAACAGCTCCCTCCTTAAAGGAATAGTTTTAGGGCCTACATTTTGGGAAACACACTTATTCTTGGATGAGAACATCAATACACTGTCACGTCTGTGCATTAAGTACAGAGCTGGAGCTAAGAGCTGACAGCTAGTGTGGCTCCATACAAAGTTAAAAATACAACTACCTTACTCATAAAGATGTTGTATGTCAAGTTTTTAATTCAACAATTTGTCATTTTATAGGGAGCCATGTTGTAGCCTCATTATTTCTAACAACAGCCAGGTGCAAGTAATGTCCCAGAGTGTTGTTGTTAGCATGAAGTTAAAGTCATGTTAACAACAGCCAACAACTGTTGGTTTTCAATAAGTAGTTAACTTAACTCCTCTTAAAACATTTCTGTACGTGTACGGATTAAACAAACGAAATATAACAGGTTAGTTTGGAGATTTTTTTTTTTACTTTGTACAGAGCTAGGCTAGCTGTTCCCCCTTGCTTCCAGTCATTATGCTAAGCTAGGCTAATCCTTCTGGCTCCAGATCCATAAACACCACTTTTAACGCTACACTAGCTATTTAATGCACAAACTTGAGAGAGGTATTGAGCTTTTCATCACAGAAAGACAACAAATAAGCGTATTGCCCGAAATGTGGCACTATCCCTTCAACTTATGCTGAGGTGCTGTTGAGCAAGGCACTCATCACAGCTCACTGGCAGTTAGAGAGAGTGAAATTAGCCTGGCTAGCATCAGTTGTGCGGGTTGAAAAGAGTTCATAGCCTGTACCCCTGAGTGAATTAAGATTTAAGAAGCTACTCTTTAATCCTCCAATAAGCACTTCTCCCTGATGTGCTGAAGCTCAGAAAGCATTCCTCCTCTGCCCTAAATTTTAAACTCCACACTATGTTGTTTGTACTGTACGACGGCCTGAACTGCATTGTGTTACATAACGCTACAGGGTTCCCTGCAGAGTAGACTTCACACACAAGAATGTAATAAATATGCATATTAGTACAACTTCCACCAATTATTCACATCTTACATTTCAGTTTTGTCCTCTGTTCCTCGCAGATTTAAATAGATATGGAGGAGGTTGAGTTGTGTGTTTGCTGAATAAATGCATTTCTACTTTTCTCAACATCTGTGTGAAATGTTCTCTGCAGATGAGAGCCTGGTTCTCCCCATTGTACTGGAATTCAGACACCTTTAGTTTTACAGCTCAGAGTTACAAACACACTGACAGAAAGGCTGATTTTAAGCTGTGTCCTTCACAAAGGCTCACTGAAGGCTGTTTATTCATAGCGCTGTTTTAAAATAGCAGCTCTGATGAAAAGAAAGAAACATAGTATTGCATAACCATCGATTTCTCAGCTTTACCTGCCAAAAGTCATACAATATGTAGATGGCTGTTTTTTAGATTTAGTACACATGGTGCCGAGGACATGTAAGTCTCAAACTTGTATGAATGAAAGAGAAATCGAATTAAGGGCATGTGACCGATTTTACATGTCAGAGTCAATTGTACTAGTACTACTACTCAGCCTGTGCATACAGTTGTGTAATGTCCTCTGTGGCTCTGGAGGAGCCTTGCAAAGTCTGAGACAATGACATCACTTGGGTATCTTGGCTTGGGCAGAAAAGTTTGACAGAAAAGCCTGTATTACTGGGAGTATGGATTTTGAAAAATGACTACAGAGTTATGTAGATTATATATATATGTATTATGGGAAGTGTAGGATCTAGCTTTTGGGGGGTTTTATTATCATATTAACTAAAACGCCCCATACACTCTCTCTGCGAATCATACAATGATGATGGTCACTGGACCAACAATTCACTATAAGGGTTGACAGTGTGCAGGAGCTGATTTTTCATTTAGTCCCTTAAACATAACCATAAATTATAGCAATAATTTTCCAAGGTGTAGTTGATACAAGTGGCTATTATAAGAGCGGAAATATTGTAGGCAAAACAAACAACATACATTGTAAACATTTTGCGGATATGGTCAAGAACATTTTGCAACAATGCAGACACGTTCTTTAAAAATGTTTCCTCATCACCAAACACTAAACACTGACAGGCAAAAACAAGTCAAACGATGAGTGGGTATCAAATCCATTGTCTGTCTTTGTTGTTCAGACCAAGCAAATGTGTGCGGACTGCATGTCAAGTGCTTTATTATTGAGGAGTACACGCATTTTAGCATCAACGGGGATGAAAGCTCTGGTGGATTCAAAATAATCATGAATGTTCTTTCCACATTGTAATCTCATTATGTGCTCACAGGGTGTTCTTGTTTCATTCAAATGCTCTTAATTGTCTCTTTGGCTAATTCATCCCGTATCTCTTTTTTTCTTTCATGTGACTAACGCTTTTTTTATGAAGTCCTCCCTCTTTCTCTCTCCTCTTTATTTTCTTCTCATCTGGTGTCCCTCTCTCTGTGACTCTTTGCTTCTGTCTGCCTCACCTCATTAGTGTCCATTATCTCTGGGGAGAGCTAAAGATGCAGCGCTCAGAATCAGGATGTCAACAAGTCATTTCCTGCAAGAGACACAGGACACTGAGTGTGTGTGTGTGTGTGTGTGTGTGTGTGTGTGTGTGTGTGCGCCGGGGCTACTAATGATCTACAAATCCCCTGGTCGTGTTGCGGCCCAGGCTCTGTGTCAGTGCTACTTATTGGCAAACATGAATCTGGGCTTTACAACACAGCAGCTGAGATATCTGCATCTGTGTGTGAGATTTCGCACACACACACACACACACACACACACACACACACACACACACACACACACACACACACACACACACACACGCACACAGATTAGTTTCTATCATCATACTAAGAGGAATCCCTTTAAGTAGATGAGGGATTCCTGCACTATAAGTAATAGCTCTGTAAATTACACCTACTAAATATAGCCTGGTTGAAAAAACACATTTAAAGGGGACTTTCTATGCTTTCCCTTATTTTCTGTCATATGTATAATGTTACACTGTGGGATGATCATCTTAAACGGTTCAAATAATTCTAAACTATTTGCTGTGAGCAAACAACTTAGGCTTCAGACTCCTCTGAAGGGAATGCTTTCATTTTGATTTAATTTTAAGTTTTTATTTCCTCTCATGATGAGCTTAGGTAAGACCATGGATTTCTTTATATATTTATGATATGCTCCAGACACAGCACAGCTGAGCACCCACAAAGTGCAGGGCCCATCCAGCTGCTCAGTCTGTTATTCGACTGCTGTGCTACAGGTTTTTGTATGTCGTGTCTTGCAGAAAGTGCTTTTGTTGGTTGTGAAGGAAAGTTGCATATTTTCCCTCTGATGTCCTCCGGCTGCTCTGCCTCAACTCTCTGTGATTTATGGAGTTTGCTGATGGACAGATAGCTTTACTTCTTGCATAAGTAACTAACGACTAACTGCAGCTGCCCTTAGCCTGTTAGCTCAATTAGCCGTGAAGCCATCCTATTAGCTGACTCTGACCGCTAACAACAGCGGTCTCCCCATCATAGATATAAATCGCAAGTCATGCCGCATCTAGCGTTTATGTCTATGCACCACACCGGCAGGGCCAGGCCACTGCTGGCTGATGTGCTTGGCATGGGATCGCACAAGCAGTCATGAACGGTGCATCTCTCTACTTTCAAATGTATCCTGTTCCCACTTTTTATGTAATTTGTTGCATGTGCAGCCCAGTGTCAAGTGAAATAAAGCTGCACTTAAGACCGGCATCTTAACATCATTTAAGGTAGCTACTAGCTGGTGGTAGACTACCTGCTGCCAGAGCCATGTTGAAAGAGTTTTGCTGTAATGTAAACTAGTTATATTTCTTATAAGCACTTACATCTGCGCTGTGATTTAGTCTGGTTTCGATACTGAACCATAGTCTCATGAGCCTTTTCTATTCTATTCTATTTTATTTCACTATAAGTAGTATAAGTAGCTCATCTGCTCTCTCTGTAACCCGACGCGCCCATCATTGCTTTAACAGGAAGCTCGGTGGTTAGCATGTTGGATGTTAATGGTCATAGCATCTATTTTCAGGCTGAGTGCTGCAACCTGAGACAACTGGCAGCTGTGTAGACCTGGACTGGGCCACTAGCCCTGAGCACAGGACAGGAAGGCAGATTGGACACTGGGGTTTAGGTGTCAGTATGTGTGTGTGTGCTGTGTGAGCGTGTGCTGTCCGAGAGGGCAGGAAGCGGACGTGGACACCCGAGTCGTCTGATATGCAGGGAATCTGTCGCCTCCGATCACATGGTGGAATCTGTCGCACCAGGCCAAGGACAGGCCAAGACTTTCCCACAGTCAGAGAATTAGTCAGAGGCAGACAGACAGAGAGACAGACAGAGAGAGAGAATCAGTCTGACAAAAACACAAGGTAGAGACAGTTCCTGTTACACTGCAGCATGCATCAAGACATGAAAACCAGTGGTTATCAAAAACTCCTTCAAAATCTTCCTTGTTTTGGATTTTATTTCTTATGGTCTTCACGATTATCATTACATTTGATTGTTGAACTACATAGTGAGTAAGTAAGTTATTAAGATATTTCAGAACCAGGGTTAAAAGTGCTTCACAAAAGACCATATATCTAATTTCTCTCTATGAAAGCTAATTTTTGACCCTGGAAAAGGCAGTTGTCAAAACAATATATCACTACAAGGTCCATTAGTAGCTGCTCTGGAGCTTTCCATCATATCTCATGGTCTTCATCAGCAGAGGAAATTTGCCTAAGTGTCATGGAATTGTAGATGTTAAAATTTCCAATTTTCTGAATGTTTTAAGGACTTTTCACCCACATTGGCTTAAACAACTGAAAGACAAAAAACACATTTAATCTGCTGAGGAAAAATGTGTGATACAATCAAAAGCTCCAGAAGCTGATAATGCTCCCTATGATGAGATTCTGCTGTTTGGGAATGTACTCATGAATTCCTTAACATGTTCACAGATTGCTGAGCAAGACTGCAAACGTTAGCCCCCTTACATGCAAATAAAAATTGAATCTGAAATATGAATTTAAGAAGATAAAAGGCGAGACAGGGTGACAGTAGGAGACAGAGACGAAGATAAACATACACAATGACAAGACCTATACAAACGCTGAGAAAAACGAGGCACAAAATACAACTATTCTGTTGCATGGTATAACATGTGGATCCTCTCCTCTCTTGCCCACAGCAGAAAATCTTCCAAGAATGATCTGTTTTCAACTCAAAGAGCACACCATGTGTCACTGTCAGAAGTGAGTGTGGCTTGTTAGCTGAGAGAGCGACAGGTCACATTTGACTTGACCCTGTCACATGCTGTCGCTAACATGGCGAGGAAGAGACAATATCGCAACCACCAGCCGTCTGAGAGAGGAAGAGAGAGAGAGAGAGAGAGAGAGAGAGAGACAAAACAGAAAGTCAGTTTCACGTGTTATGCCGAATCAGTATCAAACAGCCAAGCTGCTCAACATGTGTTACACAATGTGAAATGTGTGGGTGCCAATGGGAAATGCAGCAGGTGTCCTCCGTTACAGTGACATTTTACATTTTATGTGGTCGCTTTTGTGGACAAATTATGTCAATGTTACAGTGTGTTCCTTCTCTACAAATTGAATGATCACAATCAAATCAGTTTTTATTTATATAGCCCAAAAAAAAAAAAAAAAATGTTTTGCCTCATGTGGCACAATTTGCCTCTGTGTTAGTGTACAGCATCCTCTGTCCTTAGACCCTCGATTATGGGGAGGGAAAACTCCTACAATAATTCCCAAACACTTTTAACAGAGAAAAAATTAAGAATAAAGAAACCTGAGGAAGAGCAACAGATGAGGAATCTCTCTCCTAGGACAGACAGGCAATAGATGTTGCATGTACAGAACAGACAAACAAATCACATTATGTACGGATTACAATGACAACATTTCTGATACCTTATATTATAAAATATATGTGAAAAATGTGGGACATTTAGCAACTCCCCAAGTGGAACCTGAGCCATACGAACGCATGTCGAAAGTCTCTGGATTCACTTTTTTGTACTTGATAGACATGTCGTGAAGCTAACAATATAGCTACATGTGAAAAATAAATGGAATTCATATGCTTGGCAATGTTTTGTGACTTTGATTAGTACCCAGCAGCTAGCCTGGTCAGACCATAAAGCTGTAACCTTTGTAGCCTGCAGGGCAGTGAGGCTAATAATACAGATCAGATTCTTACTTTCACACGTGTGGTGGTGAAGTTTAGAAGCAGTCATTGTGGTGATGTAAGTGCAGATAAACTCAATTACTGTGTTTCCTTAGCTGCAACCACCGGCAGAGCTGTGAGGTGCTGTGCCTGCTCAGGGCTTTGGGAGCTGACCAATTATAGGAGAACGGGCCCCTCTGGAGGGGGGCTTACAGAAACAGGAGCTAAAACTGAGTGTTTATGACAGAACACAGTATAAGAAAAAATAATATTAGTTATTTGAACATTTAAGGATATGAACTTATTCTAGTAGAGCCCCAAAATAAAAGCATGAACTTAAAAATGAGTATAATAAGTTACGTAATCTTTGTTAAAACTGATGTTTTGTGTAGTGTAGAATACATTCTTGTCTGTAGAAATGTCATGTTTCAGCTAGTGCAATAAATTGCTTAGTTTGGTATTTTCTCCTATTAAAACTTGTGGTTTGCAAAAGTCAACAGCCCTCAGCTGATTGATTCAGGGGGAGAAAATGAGTAATCCTTTAGTCAGAGTGATTTTCAGTCTGGGGCTCAATGGAAAAGAGGCCCTTATCTGGTGAGTAGGTGTTCATAAGGCCTATTTCTGGTTGGAGTGCCGACAGACGAGCTGAAGTGTTTCCTCTGTTCTGTCATCCACACACACACACACACACACACACACACACACACACACACACACACACTCAAAGACAGAGTAACTCACACAAGCAAAGGCACACAATGAGACTGGCACACAAACACACACACCGGCACTGATGAAATCCTCACAAATCAACACTCAACACAATCTGTGAGTGTGTGTGACAAAATGCACACACGCACACACACACACACACACACACACACACAGAGCTCAATATTCTGTCACCCTGTCACTATGGTAACTGCGGCACAGCAATAACTGTGGTGAAGTGTGTTTATGTGTGAGAGTATAAGTACCTATGCATGTACACATTTGTTTGTGTACAGAAACATGTGCTTATGTGTTTTGGTGTCTGTGTGAGTGTGTGGCAGTGATTAACCTTTGTGGATATACAGTGACATCTCACCTCTTTAAGCCTGTGAAGAAGATATCCAAGGGGGGTTTTCTTAGATACTCCAGCGGCTACTGTGGGAAGCCTTTGATCCCACATGTAAAAAGATGAGTCTGCAACATTTTGCAACTCTTGCTTACAGCTGATGTTGTTATTTGTACCCCCAGGCGGGCACGGTCCTGAAGGTGAGCGAGGCTCTTACCTTTAATGACTAAGAGTTCACTGTTAACTTATTTTGACTAGCATGTCAAGCGCTTGGCTTCTGTTTTTTATCCACCTGAGGATCATTTGGCGTTTTTGGACCAAACTGTTCTGGGGACTGAGAGGAATTGTCCACTAGGGAGCTCCCCTGAGAACAACCTTCAAGGGCTTTTTTCAGTTTGCATTTGCACCGCCAATTGGACCGGCTGAAGGGAAGTAAGCCAGCCCGCCGTTGGTATAACAGCATCACTTCTGCACAACATACAATGTTTAATGCCTGGACTAGCTGTTGGTTTGTGTTTTGTCAAAATTTTTGTAGCCAAATGTTACGGGCTCTTACTAATGTTTCACATGGGTTTTTAAAAACGGAGGTTGCCGCTGCTTCATTGGCTCAGTTACATCTGGAGCAATTACTGTACGCTTATATCACTCAAGCTAGAAAAGCTAAAAAGAGCCATAAAAGTGCAAGAACTCGCAAGATCACAAACGCATGAGATAACGCAACAATCCATCTTGCCAGGCTTTAAACAATGCACGTCTCTCCGAGCCACAGTGGTTCTGACCAGTCAGCATCCTTTGAGGAACTACTTTGCAGCTACGATATGGCATGGTGACGACATGTGACTGCTCAAAAACAACAATGGCGGCTGCTAAATAGGTAAGTGTAAATATTGCTTAAATCAGAACTGAAAAGCATTTCTTCATTGGAAAAAAGTAAAAAAATGCCACAGAAGGTTTTTCTCGAGGGAAAAGATGTTTTCGCTCTTGTTCCGACTGACTTTGGTAAGAGTTTGACTACGTTATATGGTTCACTGATCTGATTGGTTGAAATTTGCCAGTGACGGATGGTGATAAATGAAACTAAAAACATCTCATTTTCCTCAGCTGTACTTGGTGTTTAGTGCTAATTAGCAAATGTTAGCATGATAACAACCTTCACTAAGATGGTGACCTGGTAAATTTCAAGACGCAAATTCAAAAGTTGTTTATGTGTATGTATATAAATAACTATATATTGCTTATTCATATGTTACTCTATGAATTGAATTATCTTTTTCTATGTGTGCAGCATAAAGGACAGCAAACGTTCATTTTGTTATACAACCTTGTGTTGTATAATGATAAATAGATTTCCTTGAACATGAATATACCTGCCAAACATCAGCATGTTAGCATTGTCATCACGAGCTTACTGACTTTAGCGTTTCGCTCAAAGCACCACCGTGTCCAAGTACAGCCTCACAGAACTGCTAGCATGGCTGTGGACTATAATCTTGAATTCATTTGATCCCTCTCGTTTTACTTCCATTAGCAGGACTTCCTTGGATCGTTTACAAGTGGTCCAGAGTGCAACTGCCAGGCTTTTGACAAGGTGCACTAAAAGATCTCACATTACACCCACTGATATCCTTACACTGACCATGGATGAAGAGAGCTGGATACGGCACTCAGTCTTGCTGCCAATTTGTCCCACTGACCACTTGCAGGACTGCAAAAATCCCCTGTAGTCAAAAAAGCATTTTCCCCTTAGACCACCATCATAAAACTTTAACATAAATAAAATAATTTAGAATATTGTTGCTGACCAGGATTTTATATAATACAATATGCAGTATCTCTCTGTATCTAGAGTGTCTGTCTGTCTACCAGCCTGTCTATCCGTTCAACTCAAAGAGTAAGGATACACAGCAGTTCGGATGTGCCTGGATCATTAAAGTTAAAATGGGTGAGAGTACTGGGTTACAAGGGGCTCTCCCTGCTTCATTAATAATCGATTTGAGACCAATTTACCACCAGACAGCGGGAATACTAACCTCTTCCTCTCCCCATTCACGGACTCTCCCTTTCTTCGTCTCTCTGTCTGTGCATGTGTATGTCTTTGGGTGTGTGGGTATGTCTGGTCTATCTTTTGCATCTTTGCGTGTGTGTTTTTATAAATGACCTCTTGACGAGACGTCCTGTCCCGTCTAGAGGTCAGTCGGGTGAGGTAGAGGATGTCTCCTGTTTACCATCTAATAGGGTTGCTTAATTTAGCATGTGGCTGTGGTGTTGTGTGGATGTCCTCCATTTCTCCATTTTAATTCCTTAAAATGTGAAAAATGAAAAATATGGCATACAATTAGAATAATATAATAATAATATTTTATATAATATTTTGTGTTTCACAATGATTGAAAAACTGATTTTGTAGATGAGTTGTAGGTTTATATAAGACCTGAATATAGTTCTCTAAAGGTCCGTATAGGAGGATCTATTGGCAGAAAAGGAACATAATATCCATAGGTATGTTTTATTCAGTGTATAATGACCTGAATGTGCTACCTTAGATTGAGACGTGAACTACAGCCACACTTTAGACCATTTAGCTCGGCATTTTAACCGTATTAATGTAGATACTAGTTAGTGGTAGGCTATCTGCTGCCAGAGCCATGTAGTGTCTTACTGTAGTGTAAACATGCGGTGATGCCTCTGTTGCCTGTACTTGACCGAGGAACCCGTGGCATATTGGCATCAGGTTTCAGTACCCAGCCCTAATGGGTAGTACTATGTTAGTAGTATTAGTAACAGCATGTCTATGGCTGGTTTTCATTACGCTAACGTATGCTTCTTCGTGTCCTCTCTCCTCCTGTGACCCTGAAATTGTTACAACCCCTTATATACACCTGGAGGAGATGAGGAGCCAGGAGAGAGCTTCCACTGATTCCCACACACTGGTCCTTTAAGTCCTACTTTCAATTACAACTACTTTTACTGCTACTAATGCCAAAGTTATACAAAACCATAAATTAAATATAAATAATTGCAAAAACATTATCTAAAATACCTAATGGTACAGCGCTAGTAGTAGTAATGGTATGTACTGTACAGCTGTGTGTGGTAGTGTGTGTTTTGCTCCATTCTTCTTAATTAGTTCAACACAACAACAGCAGCATTTTAAATCCGTTGTTGTTGTTGACAAACACATTGCTTGGCTTGAAGGTGCCCTGGCCTGTAACATCAGACCGGCCCAACGTAGAGGGAGGGATGAGAGGATGACATTAATGATTCATGGCCGGGGTCTGGCTGTTGTCGGTTACTGGCAGAGCGCCTGATGTCCCTCCAGACTAGCTAAACGATGATGTCATGCTTTAGAGTATCGATTAAACTCTTCCCACTAACACATCACTCCATCTCTTTCTTTCTCTATTGTTCTCTTTGTTTTTCTCTTCACTTCTGCCTCCCTCACCCTTTCCTCTCCTCTCGTCTCCTCTCCTCTCCTCTCCCCCTACCCTGACCTCATCAAGTCCATCATCAGAAACCAGATGCGGGCCACTAAAACAATAAAGCTCCCATCCAGAGAGTCATAAAACACATCATAATAAGATGGTCCATGCCAGGATCAATAATTTCCAGTTAGACCCTAGAAGGCAGTTTTGGATGCTGCAGCGGGATGCAGAGGGGGCTGAGAGGATGGATGGGGGCCGAGAGTTGGGTTACATCTAAAGTGCACCAGAGAATCGATAGTTTGTGGAGGCCCTGGCACACAGTCAGAGTTATGGACTGGTCTCTCATGGGATCCGAAGCACACAGGCCCGCTCTACAAAACACCCCTGGCGAAAACAAGATTGTCTTTCACTTTCAAAAGCATTGCACTCGTCATGAATTTGAAATACAGCAGTATTATTGTACATGCAGCTCCAAAAAAAAAAAATATTAAAAAGGTATTCGTAAATCTAATAATACATTTGTCTTTAAAGGACCAGTGTGTAGGATTTAGTGGCATCTAGTGGTGAAGTGGATACTCTGCTTCCATGCATGTAAGAGAAACTGTGGCGGCCTTGAAACTCGCAAAAAGCCCTATAGACAGCCAGTGTTTGTCCATTCTGAGCTACTGTAGAAACATGGTAGTTCAACATGGCGGACCTGCTCTCTCTGTAGGAAAAACACCTCATCTGAAGGTAACGAAAACACAACCATTCTTATATTCAGGTGATTGTACACTCATATAAATAAACCTATGAATATTATTTTCCATTTCTGTCAATAGATCCTAAATTAAAGTTCGTAGTTACTTTTAAGTCACTTCTAGCGACGATCAAACAAGTGAGTTAGTAATGTGTAAATCAGTCACTAGGACATATCTATGGTCTCATATTGTCAATTTGTCACAAACCGTCCTTGTAAATATAGGTATTACTGTATTATATTCATCTGGATACAAATATGTGTGGTATAATGGTTTTTAATTTGAGCCATAGCCTGTGTTATTTTTGTAAAACCAATAAAAATTTTTATGTTGGGTCAGATATGTCACACATATTCAAAAATACTTCTTTTATTCAAGCTACTATTCGCAAGCTAACATGTCATCAGTTCAGTCAGCTATGCGACTGTTACACCTTACTGGGTGTAGTTAAACAATATTTATTTAGGTATTTGTACATAATAGTTTGTGTGCATCCAGGTTTTATTTAGTAATGCATAAACCTTTGTTTAGTAAGCATGATCAAGGAAACATACATTTCAGGGTCCAGCAAGAAAAATATAAACGTGATGCGGTGCTTCTGTGACAGCATGGTGATGAACACAAGGAAAGATAAAAAATTAAAGATTAAAAAAAGAAAATGCATTATGCCGGCTCTGTGTTTTTTCTCCCAGATGGACCATGGCCTCAGGAGAAACTAGTACCTCTGTGCTGCTGCTGCCTCCCTCCCGATTTAACCCCCAAATAAACACACACAACTCTGTGTTTCCAAGGCCTCATCTAGGACAGAAGACAATGTCAGCTGCCACATGGTCACATTTGCTGTACAGCCATGGAGCCCTTGCAGACCATGTGACTCACAAAACATATTATTGAGTTATTTTTTTTTGGTTTGAAGGGTAAACAAGACTAAATGTCACTAAAAATGGCGACATGATTAGGATCCTTATCCTGTAACTTCAGACCGGGAGTGGAAAAAAATGTAAATAATTGATTGAAAAATGTATTTTGTTATTTGCTAAACCTTGCTATTCTTACAACTACCGTTCTTAGGCAAGTTGGCAGTGATGTGATGCAACATGTGGAGTTAGAATACTGACATCTAGCATGTAACAATAGTGTTTTAACATGCTGCTTTGTAGCCTTGTTTAGATAAGTGCCATATGAATAAAGTTATTATTGATGAGAAATGGCAACACAAACCATTTTGTACTTGTACCTGAATTGGTACTGTTGCCTTTTACTGCCTGGAAACAGCAAAAGACAATAGTACAACCTCTTGTCCTCAATAGTAAAATCCTTTTCCTCCTTTTCTTTCTCCCTCTTCTCTTTATTAATATGAGCACAGCTACCACTGGAGTACTGACTACTAGAGTGTGTGCTCCTTGGAGCAGAAACGATCACGTGACTCTTCGCAGATCACTGTGCTTCACTCAGGATGTTTAGGCACAGCCAGTGATTCTGTTCGACCACAAATGTGTGTTCGGGTGAACAATGGAGGCTAGAACGAAGCACGCGCACACACAAACATACAGAGTGACCTGCATTTGCCTTGTTGAACTGCACTGCTGAGCTCCATTCATAGTTAATCAATGGAGAGGAAATGTACGTAGGTCCTAGATCCTAATTATCCTCAGCAGTGGCCTCTTTCCTCCTGTTCTGTAACTGTTTCATCCTTCTCCGTCAACTCTCTTTTTCCTCCTTCCTTTATCCCCTCTTATATCTTTTTTTCTTCCGAATTTGTCTCATACCGCCTCGCTTCATCTCTGTCAGCTCCACTTTTCTGCCTTGATCCTGCTTCATTCTCCTCACTCCTCCCTCCCCTCCGCCAAGACTCATTTTCAGTTGAATGATATATCAAACAGTAGCTAGCTGCTGAATGAGAGAGATTTGCTAACACCCCCTCTCTTCTGCACTCTCTCTCTCTCTCTGACACACACACACACACACACACACACACACACACACAATATGCATAGCCATCCATAGTACTGAGTGATCTGCAAGAGGGGATCAAAGGGAGTATTAATTCCACCGTACTCAAGACACACACACAGACACAAACACACACACATATGCAAGCACACGTACTCTATGCTGAGAGCTATTCATTCATTAATGGAGTCACATGCTGCACATCTCAGTTTCACACATCACCGGCCTTTAGTTAGCGAAAGAGATGGCCGAGATCAAGACAGAGGGAGCATATACACAGACAAAATAGCAAAGAGTAGCTACGTGCTAGTAAAGCATGTTCGCTCTCATGCATAGAGTGATACATTAGTGTGTGCATGAATACATGCGTAATTGTGCGTGAATGCTCCTGTGCAGTGTTTTCTATGCAAGTGCTCTCCGCCGCCTGCTTGCTTGGATCTGCTGTCACATGGCCTCTGCTGAGAAACACGAGAGGCAGCGGCAGTGCAGAGGAAAATTATCTCACATTGTCAGGATTTTCTTAACTTCTCAACCTGCACATGAGAAACTTTTTTTTTCTTTTGTGGGAAAGGGGCTTGTATTCATCAGATAAGCTATAAATTAGCTATAACAGGGTTAAAGGTTAGTGCAATAATTAATCAAGTGAAAAAAATCCTCAATGGGGCCAGTCCTGCAGGATTTCCAATCATTGCAGCTCAAACTCCTGCAGATGCATCATCCCACTCCCACCCACTCCCATGGAGATCCTGATCACTCCCACCCACACCAGTGTTTTCTACTGGAAACCAATCCACCTCACCCTGCAAGAAAATAACACACATGCAGCCCTTATGGATTAAACTTGAAGCCATGGGACCTAAAATTGGATAAAAATGTTATGGATCGAGCCCCTGTTTCTCTGATAGTTTGTGCTGTTTCCCATAGCAGCAGATACAAACCAGATGCTGGAATGTCCGATTCCCGAGAAGCAGTGATAGTGTAACTGTTTACAGATTAGATCTGGATAAGGGATGGCATTTCTTTTGGTTATTGATGTTTAAATAAACTGCATATTACTAGTATACTTAGAGTGCCAGAGAGAGAGAGTGGAAGACAAACTAAATTGGAACTTTTATTTAGTGCATATGGTGCTGCTGACATTAAAGCACTTTGCACTGCTCAGATGTGTCTAATGCACGCAACATTAATACTTTTCTTCTTCGTTTTTGTGCTTAATATTAAACAATAATTTGTTTTCATTACAATTTGGCCCTTGCAGGGTTTTGGCCATCATACCTCATTTCCTGTGCAATTAGGGGTTCTTACTAACATTTTTGGTGTGCTCACTCACAGTTTTACCTCTAAATAAAGTGGTATAGAAAATGTATGCTGCTGTCAGGCTGTTTATAGACATTACAAACACATAAATGTTATCTTTGCAGGACCCTTTTTGTGTAATTTTCACACCAAATCAATAGAATCCTATTATGTAATAACATGGAAACACAATCTGATTAGCAGAGAGTATTTGCACAGACTTTGGGCTGACCTGTAAATCCCCTCAACATAAAAATCCTAAGGCAGAGCTACACCTCTCTTATACTCTTACCAACGTGTCTAATCAACACCTTCATCTAGCAGCGAGCTCCATATGTGTGATTAACAAGATGAGAGACCTACTTTTTCCTCATCACACAGACAGCAGTGGGGCTCCAGCTGGAAGCACCGCTCTCCGTCTGCATCGTGTGCATGTGTGTGTGTCTGCGTCGCCCGCAGAAGAGCTTCCACTGTAATTACACACACCTTGACACCAGATTAATTCCTGCTATGAATAAAGACAGAGCGGAAGAAGGATAAAAGGGAGAAAAGAAAGACGGAGGAATCAACTAGAAAGACTTCGTGACTGCATTTCATAACTGGAATGTTTGAATGTATTGTTGTGAAGCCAAACCTTGAATTCATTTTTGTTCTTCTATATCCTCCACACGACCCACAAGAACCAACACTGAATAAAACCTTTCTTCAAAAGGCACCCGTGGAGTGTTTTGTACTATTGGCGCTGGAGAGCAGATGCCATGTTCTTTGTATCACATGTTCTACCAGCATGTGCTGTAAAGATAAGGATGATCTGATACACATTTCTGTCTGCCGCAGAATTGGTGCAGAGTTGGTAATGTGCCCCAAAAGGCAGCAATGTAGCGGTAAAAGACGGTAAGAAGACTTCGAGATGATGGAAATACAGGTTTCAAATCAAAAATTTGAATAAAAACTTGGTTGAGGTTGAGCTTTGCCTCCCAAAGTCTCTTATTACCTTCAGCTATTGTATTGCATTTTTCCATGAATAACAAAATAACAGGGCTTGAATATGATGAAATATTTAAAGTGAATAATTAGATTACAGATTTGTGGTGTATTTTATATATATTATATGCAAAATTTAGGTTTGCTTTAAAAATGTTTGTGACAGAACAGTGCAATTTATCAGTGAAATCTGTGAGGTTTTAGTGGAATTAACTGGTTTTGCTCTTAAGAATTAAGTCTGTTGGTTTTTTATGTTGATACACCAATCATGTCACGTGCCAGCCTAACATGAAACGATGAGTTTCAAGAGGCAGAACGCTGTTGGGGGCTGATAGGGTTAACATGTCTGGCCATAGGCTTATGTTTTTATGAGAAAACTCTTCTTTGTATAAGTTAAAGGTCCAGCAGGATCTACTGGCAGAAGTGGAATGTAATTTTCAGTTGTACGTTTTCATTATGTTTATCTACAGACGCCACGGCCTGCGGTTCCTCTTCCACTGAGGCCGCCATGTTTCTACAGTAGCCCATAATGGGCAAACCAGATTATAATTTGTCCTCCCTTTTAAATACTGGTGTTTTTTTCTCTACATAAATAATTCTTGATTTCACTGGTGATGTGAAACAACCTGGATAAAGTAACATTTCTTGGTAGCCTTGAGGTAATTTTAGTCTATGAAGCGGTTTTAACAAATGTATTAGTAAATGGTCCAGTATGTATTACTCTGTCCTCAGAGAAAGGGTTGGAAAACCACAAGTACAGAGCAGATTACTGAGTGAGACTGGTGAGTGGTTTTGTCAAGGCATGAAGAAAAGAAGCAGGATTATAATCAGAACACAGCCAGAGCCAAACAAACCCATCGATGTACATGACTCAAATCTCTGAGGAGCCTGTCCTTGTTAGAAATGCTGTGTATTTTTTTTATATATCTCTTGAAAGAGCTTCGACAAAGAACATTGAAGGTAAAAAAAAACACACACCCAGGCATGGGCATCAATGGACTTTTGGAAAACAGATCCACATAACAGTGCTTTCATAATTAGTTTTTTCATCCAGAAATGTAATAGACGGTGTCCAGAGCGAAATCCAAAGTAGACGACAGCATTTACAGTAATTGACAGTGATTCACAAACCCATCTCGGAGCAAAAACAGGGCTCTTTTAATTTATTTTCAGCTGTGTATCTTTACTGTTTACCATTTGTGGACTATATGCTGCTTTTCCTAAAGGTAAAAAAAAAACAGTTTCAGCCAAGTGAAACTTCAAATATACATGTATTATACAGTATATCATCCTGTACAAGTAAGCACACATATTTCCTCTGAAAATATTAATACATTAATCAAAAAAGTGTCCTTATTCCACTGGAATGGACACAAGTGCTGCCTGTATGCCTTATCAGAACTGCTTGTCAAACACACACACACACACACACACACACACACACACACACACACACACACACACACCTGTCTGTGTGTGACAATTTCTGTAACTTTCTGAAACTGACAATCCCACTTTACATTGTGGTTGTGGGGGCGATAAAAGAGCCAACTTCTCTCTCTCAAGTTCTCCTTTTTTCATTCATCACAACTATTTATGTCACTTTTTATGTGAACAACCGAATGCAACACTACGAAAGCCTTCCAGGTGAGAGTACTGTGTGAAAATGTGCCCTATAATCCCCGCATTTGAATGATTTAAAAGTTCCATTCAGAACAACTAAACTTTTGAGTCGTAACTTGACCGTTAAGATTCATCATCCGGAAACCATGAATGTCCATTCAATAGTTCAGTCTGGACCAGAGTGGTGGACCAATAGAGGAACACTGCCATCCATTGAACCCCATCCATAGCACTGAAAAAAGCAATTCAAACTATTTCATCAGGCTCAAAATACAAATACATTCATGTGTTTTTCTTACCTCCTGACGTTTCTAATTAATACAGAAAGTGACCATATTCCACTATAGTTATGAAATGAAAATGTATTGGCAATGCTTTGCCTGTTATACCAAAGCTCAAAAGACCAGTGTGTGAAGCTGTGAAAGTAGAGACTAATGAAAAGTGTCTGGAGTGGTGTAGACTCAGGGTCACTGAGAGGTTTACTAGCTTTATTATATGGAAGAGTTTGTGGGCTAGGGTGTGAATTGGTGTTAAAGTGACACACACGCTTTCCTTCTGACACAATTCCTCTGTTAATTATGTATGTTATGTTCCAGTTTCATTTTGTGCCTCTGTCCGTACGCAAAACCCCCACATTGTTTACTGTATGAGAATATGACTCCCTTATCGTTACACAACGCATGCATGTATTTAGCCACTGTGGTGAGGCGGTAGTGTCAGGAGGTCATGTTTGAAATAAACTCTTTCACATGATGACACACAGCACAGGTGACAAAAAAGTATCTGTTACCTAAAAGGTTTGTTGAATGATTGGCAGAACTGGCACAGCAAGTGGAAGAAGTCACAGAATCATGCATGTGGTTATGCAATAATTACACAAATATATATTTAGTTTAAATATGTATTGTGAATGCAGGCTCTTCCAGAATGGATTATATAGTATAAAGAGAGAGAGAGTGAGAGCAGAGAGAATGAATCAAAAAAGAGAGAGCGGCGTCGGTGAGAGCAAAGCTGTGAATCAGACATAAAATGTTGACCAAAATATATATATATATATATATATATATTCTGACTTCTTCTTTCTTCAGACCTGCAGCTCTTCATATATCTAGAGAGAGAAGAGCTTAGCATTAACAGCAATGTTGTTGTTTTTTGATAAAAATATTGTGATTTATATCTTTATTGCTCACTATGGAGTAAAGTGTTTACTGTAGTTTTGCAGTTTAACATCTAATAGAGGCAAAAATGCATATAGAGACAGTAAATTTATATACAAAAACAATCTAAAGAATGTACACTAGACCGATCGGGTGGTGATGGTAAGGGATGTATATAAAATAAACCAAACATTTCTACGAACAATAATTTAAATTATATAATAAATGTGGAAATAAAGGCACAGAGATGAGGTTAAAGGTCTCATCACGGCATGTCAGTATCATCAACATTAACTCTACGTGTTCTTAAATTTAAACCCTCCTTTTCTAGAGCATCAAAACTTGAAAATTACATTTTCATATCAAATGCACCTCACATCACAACGCCCCCTCACCTTTTTCTCTCTGCAGTGGCTGCAGTGATCATTTATAGTTTCTCTTCAGTATAATTCAGTAGAAATGCCCATTGGCGGAGATGATAACTTTTAATCTCTCTCTGTCTCTCTCTCTCTCTCTCTCTCTCTCTCTCTCGCGCGCGCGCGCTCTCCGTCTCTGGAAGGACAATAGTGAGTCGTGCCTGCTTGTCTCTTCCCACCTTCCCACTGAGATAGAAAACAGGTCAGAGTAAGACTGGCTGTCCCTGAGACACATATTGTATAACAGGCTACCCAACAACACTGTGTTCAAAAATACCCAATGCTGAGCTGCACAGTGTGCAAGTGTGTGTAGGAGTGTTGTGAAACTGTATGTGCAATAAATGTGTGTGAATGTGAGTGAGTGTGGCACTGATGCAAATGAGTCACCGGAATATGATTAATACAGTTTGTGTTCTTTGGTTTTTAGGTTCGTTATTTAACCAGTGAATCTCTTTACATTAATCTGTGTCACCTGCGATAAGGAGCGTATCCTCACAAGAAGAACAACAGCATAAATCGTTTCAGCAAGATTATTGTAGAACATTATTATAGAGTGAGAAAAGGAGGAGGTCGGGCCCCCAACAGTGTTCATTCCACCATGGACCCAGGTTGTGAAACATTTCATTCATTCATTAATATCATATTAAAGTATTAGTGTGTGTATGGCTCCCTTGTCTCTTCTCCCTTCTGTGTGAATGACGTGTAGTCTTACCTTCTGACCTGTTAAGGGTCCTCCAGGATCATATTCTTCATATATGTTTACATACAATCTATAATTTTATTATCCTTATTGTCCATAATGTAATTTTGCTATGTTGGTCTATTCTGTAAACATCTATTGCATGTTTTTCTGTTCTGGAAGAAGGAGGCCTCCTCTCTTGCTCTTCTTGAGGCATCTTCCACTTTTTTTCCCCGTTAAAGGCTTTTTGGGCGAGTTTTCCTTATCTGAAATGAGGTTCTAAGGATATAGGATGTTGAATGATGTCCAGATTTTAAAGTGGCTTGAGGCACATTTGTGATTTGTGATACTGAGCTATAAAGACAATCATTAAGGCCATTCATCAAGCAAAATATTTGCTGCTTAAATTTGTTTCCATATGTGAAGATTTGTTGCTTTGTGTATATTTGTATGTGGCACATACAGTATATTACATAAACCACAGCTACCTGTATTTCTTATATTATAATATTTATCATATATTGTGAATATCCTATATTTTATGTATAGTACACATACTATAACTTCATGCTTATTTTTGCAAATGTATAATTACACAGTTCATTTATATAAGGGGCTGTATTGCTTTAATGGCATTTTTAACATTTGTTTAAGAGATATACTTCCTAACACGTGTCCCTTGTCTCTCTCAAAAGGAAGTAGATGAAGAAAAAGGAGAAAGTATTGTTGGTAGGGAGAAGGCTCAGGTAACCTTTAGGCTGCAGAAAATAAAATGGTGTTGAGTCTCGACCGAGTCACCGATAATGAGACAGTGCCAGATATCCTGATACTGTCAAGAAGCTACAGTAGAAAAGGCTCTGCCCTGAGCTTTCTCTTTCAAAAATAACAATGAGTGTGTATCCTGTGAACAGGGCTGCTGATATATTGTTTTTTAGTGAGGGAGTGTAAGGCTTTGGTAGTTACAAAGAAAACTTTATAATCAATATGTGCATTCACAATGAGCCAATGAGCAGAGACCAAGATAATGTAATCATATATACTGGCTCACATTCATTTTTTGGCTGCTGAGTTTTCAAATTAGTTTGATTGAGAGCAGAGCGGGGATGCCGGAGACGAGTACATTACAGTAATTAATACTGGAAGAAATAGCAGCATGTCTCAGTTTTTCTAGGTCACTTAAGTGAAGAAAAAGCCTTATCTTGGGTATATTTCTAAGAATATTGGAAGTGTTGGAGATCATGTTGATATCATTTTCAGAGAAAAGGTTAGAGTTCTTTACAAAACATTTTGAGGTAAACAAAATGATTATATTTTGATAGGCAAGGTTTAAGCTTTTATAGGACCAGGTTTTATTTCTTATTTAAGTTTTTTTTCTGCATTATTCTGTAAGAAAATTGACTGACTAGAGCAAAATGGTTCCCTGGGGGACCAACTAACAGCCATAAATACGGCTATTATTGCACTGAATAAAGTGTGTTAATGTAAATGTGGCAGACACCCCCCCCCCCAAAAAAAAAAAAAAAAAAAAAATAATTTTCATTCCCAGATCTTCAAATACTGACACTTGGGTCATGGTAAATGGGAAACATACAAAGTGCCTGGGAGCGAGCCACACAACAAAACAAGTTGCCACGGGTTGCCACAAGCACATGGATTCACAAAGTCAAATATGATGGGCAAGGTCAAGGCAATAAACAGCTGCAACTATAGTGTAAACAAATGTGAAATTCAAGATTGATACATGCTACATTTTGGCACAAAATAGCCTCACAGCAAAATGTTAAGTAGATTATAATTTCTTACAGTGGTTTGGTGTTTTTGGTATTAACCGAAATGTTTCAATTTAATGTTTGATCACATACAACAATATTTTTGTAGAAAGAATATTTGTATACTAGGCAATATTGTTTTGCTCTTTGTTAGAAAAATGATTTATTATATCTAACTGTCATTGTCCTTCCTTTTCTGGGGGTTGCAGCCTCTTTGATTTATCTCTTCAGTATTTCTAGGATCAATACAGCCTTTGTTGTCTAATAAAATAAAAGAACTTTGTGGCAACACCTTGAAGATAGATAGATAGATAGATAGATAGATAGATAGATAGATAGATAGATAGATAGATAGATAGATAGATAGATAGTCACACTGCCTTCTCCTTCCATCTCTTATCTTCCCTCCCTCCTGTCATCCCAGTTGTTCTTAATACCCTGATGTGCTTCATTCAAATTCTTTCATTCATCCCCTCCCATTAACCAATAGTAAAGCTTGATCTTAGCGAAGCCCGCCCACTTGTCTTCTCCCAGCGCTGATACACACGCTCTGCTTCCCTCCTCTACTCTCTCATTCGTTCATTCTCCCTTTCATTCTCGAATACTGCTCTCCGTCCTTCGACCATGATGAATGAAGTCAGTGAAGCAAAGCAAACGAGGAGTCAGGGACAGAAGAAATGGAAAGGCGGATAGATAGACAGCGCAAGAGAGAGGTTATGTGCATCGAATTATTGCCCACGCTGCAGGTTTGATGAACAGAAATCTCAAACACCATATCTGTCTTTGAGCATTCAGTACATGAAGCACATCCAGGACAAATCACAAGCCCGCACACACATATGCACACAGCAAGAGTGAGAGAGTCACAGTGAATAACTGTCAATGCCAGCTTGAAGAGGAAGTGGAGAGACTTTACAAGTGTGATGTACCAGTGATTCTCTCTGATGGAGGACAGTCAGTGTTTTGTTGTGAATCCGTCTGCACTGCAAGCTAACAAAAAAGAGGGCATTACAGCGGTAGTCATTTGTCATTTTAACCAGGCAGGAAGACATTCATCAAATGTACAGCATCTGGTGAGGAAGGATTTGCAGAAATACAGACAGCAACGGCTGCAGATTCCTCCTGCTGAGCACTCAGTGATTCACCATGTTGCTCTAAGGCACTGCAGCAGTTCAGGAAGGGATTGTTATTGTCACTTCTGTTACATTTGAAAAGAGATATTCTACTTTTACATCCACTGCATTTATCTGTTTACTTACATTTTGAATATTCTTCTGACCCACTGTGATGAGAAATCTTTCACATTTAAACAAACTGCACTGCAGTCTTTAAGGTAAAATAAGAGTGTGAATTATCATCGAGGCTAGTAAGTGATAGCCTGAGGGTATTTTCTTCTGTTTTGCCCTAATCAATCAGTAGCGAGTGGCGTATCAGTCCCTACCCAATTTTTAGTCAACACAGAAGCTATGGTAGCGGTTAACCTGCCATATCTAGTAAAATGCTGATTTAAGTGTTAATTATGTGAGAGGACTTACAACAACCAGTACATCTGCATCTATCTTATCCACCAAAGTTTTTCACAAAGTTTTTCTGTCACTATTTTCCATAGATGTAAGTAGCTTTGGAGGGAGATAACCGGGGGAATAGCTATCAATTGGCAGAGTATCAGGCCTTTTTGAATTGTTGAACAAACCTGACATGAGGGCTGAAACCAGGCAAAGTGAATGCTGTCAAATATGTCTTTTAAGTATAAAAATCAATCAGAATCTATATTATGGGTGTTCTGGTGGCCTGTCATGTTTCCGACCAGCAGCCAATGTAGGTCCAATATCCATTCTCCTCTTAGCTCTGTTTTTTGTCTGCCTGAGGTAAAGCTCTTGTTCTTTAGTTCTTTATGTGTCTGTTTGCTGCTGAGCAGGCAGTGTACAATGGGTTTTTAGAACTTTTTCACTGAAAACAGTTCCCTTGCTGCGGCCCAGAAATTACACTGATGAGTGCAGAGAGAGGGAACCAAAACAGTTAGCTGAAAGAAAAACTTTAAAATTCTGTGCAGAGCAGAGAGGAACTGCAGAGTCGGGGGATAATTCTCTTTGGCTCCTTTTATATTACACATAATCATTTGATCCTTCGCTAATATAAAAATATTGATCATAGCAGTGTTACGTTAGAAATCTGTTTACACACTTTTCATAATTAATTGCACAAAAAGGACAACAATCATTAAGCAGTAAGATTTGCCTTTCCCCTTTCGTAAGTTCATTAGCAGTCCGACTATACAGTAAACAGTCTGATGCAAAAATACTTACCATTGGTTTATGGGCTTGTAAAATTTCAGCTCCTAATTAAAAGCCAAACAAAGAGCAAATAATAGATTAATAACCACCACCACTGTCACTCCTCAAGTCGTCAATATCCTTGTGTGTTTTTCTTCTACTTATTATATTAATTTGCACTTTGTATGTGACACTAAGTGGATCTTCCTTTCTGTTTGGATGTGCCTGCCTAAAAAGCCTCCATAATCCAGAGACATAATAAGCAGCCTCTTTCATGTGTTGAGGTGAAGTGAGTCCCTGGGGGATTGACTCTGTGCTGCTCAAAGACGAGATTTCCTCTTACAGATGAAAAGGAAATGAAAGTGGGTGGGAAGCAGTGCAAAGGAGAAAGCAGGAGAGTAAGTAAGAGAGGGGGTTCAAGGGTAAAACTGAGAAAGAGGTGCAAGAAAGAGTTAAGTGCAGTGGAGTGAATTGGATTAAAAAAGAGAGCAGCAGGAAGCAGATGTGTGAAAGTGAATGCAACTAAATCAGCGTGTGAGTTAGACAAGATAATTGGTAAGCGATTACAGCATTGGTAGAAGACAATATGGTGCAATGTAGAAGTCCGGCATTCATACATTTATAAAGAAGCACAGCAAAATATACTTTACGTCAGCGTCACATTTCTCCATTGACAAGCACCACTACAACACCAGACAGCTGTATCATACATGATCAGGCCATATCTAGCTTGAACTACACATCCCACAGTAACAGTGTCATTCTCTGTTTGATAGGAGTGATGAGGTACGGTAAGATAAGGTTCACCTTATTTCATTAATGAATATGGGTCTATACCTTTCAGTTGCTCTATTTACTTTGATAGAGAGTGGTGACTGTGCTGAGAAGAAAGCTTGCAGTGCAGATGGCTTCGCTACATGTATTACCGAAAAGGAGAAGATAATAAGAGGCTTTTTTAAAGCAACCAGCCACAGTTCTTGTGGTCCCCAGGTGGAATCTCCACAGCCACTGTAGCCTTTAGGGTTATTATAGTTTAGTCCCAATTTTGTATAGAAGCTGGTCGAGCTGGAACTAATTTGAACTACGTTATGCACTGTAGATGTGTGATATATTTAACAACTGTGCATCAGGTTTTTTTTTTAAATAAAGGATCATATACCATGTGCCCTTACCATTTTTAAGATACACACTGTGGCCACCTTATTAGGTACAACTGTACAGTCTAACACAATCCAATGCAACTGTTCTGGGAAAGCAGATGTTTTGGCAGTGCTGTTGTGTTGGATTGTACAGGTGAACATAAAGTGGCCACTGAGAGTACATTTGGTATATAAAAACGTATTTTATCTGCACAGCAGTCAAATAATCGTAGTAAACTAAACAGCACAAGTTTCCCTTTTACAGTAAAAGTACTTGTCTTTAACTACACAGCAGAGACATATAAGAAGTGTGCTCTGTGACACAAATAACTGAGTGAAAGAAAGAATGACAGCAAGAGGACGACAAAAACAGAAACAAAGCCACAAAGAGCCCAAGCAGCATGTGTTCTTCTGTTCTCTCAAAGGGAAGCAGTGCTGGTGGCTTATTATAGGCAGTAGGCAGGATTTCATGTACAGCACAGTACTCTCAAGATGTTCATTCTGCAAAAAATTATAAAATTATAACACTGTAGCTATGTGATGTTAAATGATAACATCCTCCTGACACAAGAAACTCACCGTGACATGAAAAGAAGATGCAAAAGTAATTGAATTGCAATGCAATACCAGGGAAGCAATATAGCACAATGTTTAATAATTACAAACAGTTATGGATCTGCATGTGTGGTGATTTTTTTTTTCCTCATATGGAAAATGGGTTACAATCAGAATCTCACAAGATCTAATATCTAAGATCAGGTTAGACAGCACGCGAGACCTTCATATTCTGTAACTGAATTAGAGTTTGTGTGTGTGTGTGTGTGTGTGGTGTGTGTTTGTAAAAGACTAGAAATGTAAAGAGTCTGGGATAGATGAATGGATGCTACCAGAACATCTAAAGTGCAGTAAATAACACGGCCTATTGCAATAGTTTAATCTGTACAAAAAACAAAAACCACTAATTGTGGGAGGTTATGTGCTGGACTTTTTCTTGACACTTTCTTCCGGCAGTGTTTACCTGGTGAACCAGTGAACTTTTCTTTTGACAGTGAAAAAATTAAATAAAATAGACTAACCAGCAAATAAAATTACAGACTTGGATGACTGAATTTATGAACAAGTTTGTGTCATCTGTGTAGCAATGTAGAGATGTAGCCTGTAAATAAAAGTGTACAGGAGACAGTCCTTAAAGTCTTTTCTCTTGTAAATTACAGTTTGAAAACACCAATAAAGCATAAATATGACCTTTGTGGCACCTGTCCAAGCGTATTTTCTAGTGTAGCATCTTCTTCACCTTATTCTGATGTGCTGTAATGGGCTCATGACTGCCCCCTGAGGCCGAAGAGAGGATACACCCACTGGGACATGACAGTTAGTAGTGTGTGTTTTGCACCCGACCACCACAAGGGGCAATAATAAGAGTCCCCTGCACATTCAAAAAATAAGTTTCTTTGATCCAGTTTTTTTCCTAACATAATCACGTGTTATGGGGTTGAGCTATGATGATTGCGAATTTCACTAAACCAAGTGAAATGATCTCACTTCATTAATAAATACTTCACACAGACACTGAGAAAATATTCACAGAGATTTGTTCAGTTTGCAGTATAGACTCACACTCCCACAGCACCACAACTACCACTTGTTAAAAATCTCACAGGAAAAGAAAACCAGTTCTTTCTTGACCACTATGTATGAAAAAAAAAAACAACACATTGCACCCAAATCTATAATTGACTGAGCGGAGCCGAATGCTGCAGAGTGGAGTGGAGAGGCTCGTATGATCAAACAGGGGTCTAAATATAGGATGCTGCTGCATGATTTCTTCTGCTTGAGCGGGGAATCGCCCAACCTCAGCTGAGAATGAGAGGAGAGATTAAAGGAAAGGCAAGGAAAAGAAAGGAAAGGAAGACAAGAAATTAGAACCATGTTTAGAAAAAAAATCCCTCGGTTCTGTCAGTGTATGATGAAGTGTGTGTGTGTGTGTGTGTGTGTGTGTGTGTGTGTGAGAGAGAGAGAGATGTAAACTCGGTCACATGGCTGTGCATCCTTTCACATTCATCACAACACAGGGGAGGGCCAGCAGCTCGGTAATCTCTGTGGATCTGTCTATAAATGCTGGCTGCTTTACAATCTGTCCATCATCTCACCATGCTGGTTGCAATGTTGTGGCTTAAGTGGAAAATCACTAAAAGAAGCGGTCGGTCCATTAAAAGCATGATGAATGGCAAGTGTATCCAAATCTCCACCAGATTTCATTCAGATTTTTAACAGTGAATCCAATCATAGATTTTCTTCTGTGGTCCTCTGGGGTTATTTTTATCATCGAGAAACTGTATGACAGCTTAGCCAGGGATTGTCAGGGAGTGTTTTGCTTAAATTACCACTAAATAGTGCTAGGTGGTATGGCCAAAGATTTTTATCACTTTTTAAGATTCACAGTATATCACAGTATTTGTTGTTTTCTTCAAAATGATACACTATATAAAGGAATCAGGATGTAAACAAATGCAAACAACTTGCTTCCTTTTAAAACAAAAACATTAAAATAGTTGGATCTACTTAAACAATTTAAGTATTCAAAGAGTTTTTTCTGAAATGTTTTATTACAAAAGTAAGAAATTGTGTTTTTGCCCGTTAGTTGCGGCTTATCAATTGTCATGTCATAAAGTTAATACAGCTCCACTCCCAACACACACTACACAGCTTTCAGCCTGTTGAAGAGTTACAACAGTTGTTTCAGCTATGCACTGATATGGCAGTATAACAACAATATGAGACCAGAAGTTTAATCTAAAAGATACAAAGTAAAATTTGCTACTTTTTAAGTCAAAAAGATGAGATAGTGAGTCAGTCCACAGCCACGCTAGCAGCTCTGAGGATGCTTTGAGGTAAACGCTAACATTAGCCTGCAGTAACATGCTCATAATGACAATGTTAACATGTTGATGTTTGCTGTATGTGGTTTAACACGTCAAAGCCAAACTGAAACAAAAAACAGCGTCTTTTGTCTGCTACAGCATCAGTTCTCTGTAAATCACATGTTCTCTGTTCCCCTTTGAGAAAAAAAAATCTGAAACCAAAAGGAAGAATTTTCTATTTTTTGGTTTCATGATGGCGCCCCCTAGTTTTGCAATAATATGATTAGGTAGTTGCACTGCTAGTGTGACTAATGGGACTTTAAATGAAATGGGTCAGCAGTTGTAGCTGAAATGAAAATGTTGATGCACATGTTTCCTTCCAGTAAGTCGTGAAATGACCCCATTTGCAACCACCTAGTGAGTGCTCAGCTTCATAAAGGCTAACCTGGATTTAATTGCTGACGTTTGGTCCCGTAAACGTTTCTTGTTCATGGGGCTCATGAGAAATTCAAGCTCTGTCGCAATCAGAGGCTAATAACTTTTTGTTCAACCATTTCTGAACCACATGTAATCACTTGAAGTGAAGAGGGTGACATTACGCAGCTGGTGAGATATTAACAGTAGCAATTTAGTAAAAGAGAATAAAATATGAAGCCATTTTAGGCTTGTGTATAACCACAGACCTTATTTAATTGGTAATAATTAAAAGGAGCTGCTGAGAATTAGCATTATGCTCTTCAAACAGGCAGTGGTTTGATACTAGTCTTTTATTAGGCAGAATGAAAAAGATAAAGTAAAAGGAGTGGTTGATGGAGTAGTCAGATCCCTTACTTTAAGTAAAAGTACCAATACAATTATATAAAACACTCTGTTATAAGTAAAAGTCCTGCACTCAAAATCCTACTAAAGTAAATGTGCAGAGAGAATAAGAAAATACCTCTTCAGAGGAAAATGGCCCCTGTGACTGGTATATGAGAATAAATCACTTTATTAGATTGTTTATAACGAAGCATCCGTCTGTACAGTAGCATTGTGGGGACCGCCCAGAAAAAACAAAAACTGAATATGATATTCATAGATATGTTTTCAATAGTGTATAATGACCTAAAAATGACATAATAATGACCTGTAACTACATTGCTGAATGCCACTAAATCCTACAAATTGGACCTTAAAGGAAACCTTCTGAGATGTTTAGAGTAGAAATACTACTGGTTTATTGTGTGAAAATGCATGCATTGTATTTTATATGTTTATTATACTTTATGATCTTAGAATTAAACTAACTAATAGGTATACCTGTGAAAGAAATGTAGTGTATTAAAAACAAGTTACATGACGTAAGCTATAAAGTAGCAGAAAATAGAAATACCCAAAAAGTAAAGTTACTTTACACCTCTCTGGAGAAGAAAAGAAAAGAACACCAAAAAGGGAAAGAGAAAATAAACACAATTTGGCAGAGAACAAAGAAATGAATGTACCTTCCAGACAAAGGAAGTTGTGTCATTTTCACACTTTCTGAAGAACTTTGTTATTCTTAAGAACTTTTACCGAAATATTTCCAAAACTGAAAGTCTTATTAATGCTCTTATTATTATTATTATTATTATTAATAATAATATTTAAAAATAAATCATGTATTTATTTATCTTAATTTGAATCTTACATTTACATGGATTTATCTCTTTCTTGCTCCTTTTTATTTAACTCTATTGTTTTAAACTTTAAACTCTGTACATTATACCTTGAATCTATCTCTGTGTATGAAATGTAAACTTTATAAATAAAACCTAATGAAGACACCAGGAAAAACGTGTTACCTTTTGCTCCTGGATTGTATTTCTCTCCTACGAACAGAGGGTGACACCCTGTGGGCAGCTGTGGGCTCTCACCTTAAACATCATAAACCACCGACAGGTGGCAGTGTCATTAAAACAGACCAGCCTTTTCTTCCTCTCTTGACTTGACACTTCTTCTTCTTCTTCTTCTCCTCTGGCCGCTTTGGTTTCCTTTCTCTTCCGGTTGTCGTCTGTTCGTGTGGCAGGTACACAGTTTTCCCACCTAGGTGGACTTTTAAAATCTTCATCAATCTTGGTGTATTTTACATTCCTGCACATAAACACCCACTGGTTTTGATTAATCACTTTACTGCGCACATTTCCATCGTAATATGTTTTAGATGCGATGCTCATTAAAAGTTGAAAATTGGATTTAAAAATTGCTAACGCTGCCCCTGGTAGTTGTCCCTCTTACGGTCTAAAAACGTGTTCATTAATAACTATAATTGCCCACATAAGTAAACAATTATCCACCTTTTAGGTAGACATTTGACTGCTACTGTTTGTTTACGATGTTGTTTATTAAACGCATTTGTTTACATTGTACGAAGTTTCCCTGGCTGCCGGATAGCTGACATGCTAGTGGATGCTACACCGAGCTCAGCGTCTGATGTTGTCTGAACTTTTCTCCTCTTCAGATTAATCAGTGTCCAAATGGCGAAGTCTAAGAACCACACAACCCACAACCAGTGTAAGTATGACTGTAGTTAACGCACATCTTGTTGAAGTCAGGTGATGTCCGATAGCGATATCAGCTTTTAAACTTTGCATGTTCGTCCACTTAAACATTGTGTTCAGGTGTAACGTTACTGTGCGTTGGACAAATGGACTTAATGTGTTAATAGTTTTTTGCTCTCGTCTGAACAGCTCGTAAAGCCCACAGGAATGGCATCAAGAAGCCCAGATCTCAGCGCTACGAGTCTCTGAAGGGGGTACGTACAGTTACAGCTCTGTGCTGATGGTATGTTTTACATGTGCAAAAGATATTTAATGGCTCAGAATTAATATATGCATGGTAGTAACCTGGGTACCTGCAGCAGGTCAATAATCAGACTCTATTTTGCTCTCTCGCTTTAGCTTTATTAGTGATACAAGAGTGGGGTTTTTTTTGTGTATGCTGGAGAATTTGGATTGATTTTGGATTTTCCCCATATTGAACAAATGTGTCTGATACAGTTCAGCTGTGGAAAGCAGCACATACAGTCCTGCAGAGGCTACTCTTTTTTTAATTGGATTAGTTTGAATATCATAATTCATCCCTACTAACTATAATTGTTCCTTACACACTGCTGCTTATCAGTTATGTCTGAGATCTTTTATGTCTGTGTTTTTACATACAAGGAATCTGCTTTGGTATACTGGTATATAAGAAACGCAGTACTACAAAAGAATATATAAAGATGAAAGCCAGTACTGCAAGTTAAGAAACATAAGAAAATGATGACATGAAAGAGAAAATATATATATATATATATATATATATATATAGCAGAGTAGCAGAGACACTTGATGATCTTAAGGAGAAATCCTGTTAAGGAAATAGATTCTTTAATTCCTTCCTGATCACAAACACATTTTCATATACATGCTTTTTAAGAAATCAGATTATCGCTTGCTTTAGGAGTCGAGTGTCGAACCTTGCCTGGACAAAGATGCACGTTACATTTTCTTTACAAAAGTTAATGGGAATTGGTTTTCAGACTGAACCGACTGGTGTGATTTCTAATTTTCTAAAGTGTTGAAAATTTGAAGAGCCAGAATTAAAAATGCTGAAAGCATTGTCCAGTTTTTAACAAAACCTGTATGAACCTGTTTCCTTTATATGGTTGTACATTGACATCACTGAGTCAGTTTGACTTTAAGACTTTTCTCTTCTTGTGCTGATATATTTAATTTTAGAATTTATATTTATCCATAAAAAGGGCCACAGTGGCTGTTTTCCAACAAAGTAACACAGATTCACTTAAATGAACGTGTCTTAAGTTTTAGGTAATCTATTAAAGGACCAATGAGGATCAGATGTGTCCTTATTTAGGTAGCCCAGTACTTCAGCTAAACAGTTTTCTTGGGGAAACTGTGATTGTTGTTCCTTATTGTGAGTGTAACCAGCAGACAGGTTTAGAAGTTGCAGCTGAATGTTGAGATTTTCAAATGTTTGTGAATTGATTTGTTGTAGCATTGTTTTCAATAAGCTAACCTAACTAACATAACATGATCCTAGTAGAAGGCTTGTTGTGCCTTTACTTACAGGAAATGTATTTTCATACGTACCATTTCACAATCTTTGATCACCTCTCACAGGAATGGCTGGGAAATAATTCTATTCTATTACTTATTATAACAACTTTTAAGTTTTGACTTTAGAGACCAGTGTTAGAATTAACTGGCTTGAGACTGTGGATGTAAGTGTATTGTACCGTGGCCAGATGTTAAACTGTGGCACTAACCACACAATCCTGATTGCATAGGCTAGTGAGGGGGTTCTGATCTTTTTTTTTCTAGTTAAACTAGAAACCTGGATAATGTTCAGTTTGTTTTTATCCAGTTTGAGCCTGTGTGTCTTTTGCTTTGTTGTATAGATAATAGATCTCAGAATTGTGCACCACCTCCACACTTGCATCCCACCTCCTCACTTCACTGTTTTTTTTCTTTTTCTTTGCTGCAGGTGGACCCTAAGTTCCTGAGGAACATGCGCTTTGCTAAGAAGCACAACAAGAAGGGCATGAAGGCGGCGCAGAAGGCAGTTCAGGCGAAATAGGCTGCTATCCGGTCACCTCCATGTCTGTCAGCGTTCCACGTTTCCACCATCACAATAAAGCTATGCTTTGTTAACAAAACATCAGATTTCATTTCCATTTTTTTGTTGTAATTGCCTCAGTCTGATTGTATGAAATGAATGACTTGATTGGCTGCCTTCCTCCAAGGTGATTTAAACTGTCTGGATCAAAATCACAAGAGGGAATGAGGATTATTACACAGGGCGTCTGGCAGCTGAGTGTTTAAGACTCGTACCATATAACTGAGGCATCCTCTGACTCCAGCTGTGGACCTGTTTTTATTTCTGGTCTTCCTCTTCTGCATTTCCTATCTATATCTCTGCTATCACTGTCAAATAAAGGCAAACAACCTTAAAATAATTCAGGTTCACATTCAGAGAAATGAAGTTGGTAGGGTTAGTAAAGTGTTTTCTGATATTGTTTTGTTCCTTTTAGAAATGTGATGAAGGTGTAAAGTACTTTTACAAAAGGGATAGTACATTATCTCTCAAACATCCAAAGCTGTTGGTGTATATCCGACCTTTGTCTTACTGTAATTATTGATAGAGATGTAAGATGTAATTACTAGAAACGTACTTTCTACCAGATATTAGGTGTTACTGTCTGAATAATAGAAAAATGATTGACACTGAATTTAATTACATTCTTATGGTACATACCTTTTCTTTTTACACAATTGCTGGTTTTACAAGTGTCCACCTTCCTCATTAATATACTGGGGTTTTCTGTTACACTGAAAAAAACAAAACAGTTTTAGTTATTTTAGTCCT
Source organism: Dicentrarchus labrax (assembly GCF_905237075.1). Taxonomy (NCBI): domain Eukaryota; kingdom Metazoa; phylum Chordata; class Actinopteri; family Moronidae; genus Dicentrarchus; species Dicentrarchus labrax. The sequence goes on along the minus strand of NW_026136711.1, from coordinate 24,187,610 downwards.
TGTCACCTGGACAAAGATACAAAGATGAGATATAATGTAGAAAAGTCGGATTATAAAAGCTTCCTTTGCGGAGTACAATATTTATTTAAAAGAAAAGTCATTTCTGTCTGAACACAGTTAAATATATAAACACTGCTAAACAACACTTAAAACAAATAGTACCATCAGCTATCAGACTCCACAGTGCCACAGCACCCAGAACCTCCAACCTCTGCTCATTAATGACTGCTAACTTAACTAAACTTAACTTGCAATAATTGCACATGCACACCACATTTCTATACTGAATACAGTGTATATATTTTCAATTATATCTTTGAAATATTTTATTATATTTTTTTATACGTCGGTACTTTTACTCTACGTTTCCCCTGTGCTCCTGTGTCAAACAGGAATTTCTCCCATGGTGGATCTATAAAGGAATATCTTACCTTAAATTATTGGGAGAGACACAGATTGACACAAATTTAAAGCATAAATACAGGCAGAGCCTTGATGCATGATTGTATTTAAGCTTAGTATTCCCTTTATGTCCCATTACGGTCCCTGTATTCTCTTATCCATGAACTCTGTACATGTACTGTAGATATCAGTCATGTGGTGTGCAGTCACACCATATTTTCTAATGAAACTACAAGAAAAAAGAATTAAGGACAGTGCGAAATTTACCAGGATGGGGACAGGCACTGAATTTTATTTATATTTAATTAATTTATATTTAATTTAATAAGTGCAAACCTCCCCAGCCTTATCTATGAACCCCTCCCTTGAAAAACAAATTGACATCAACTTGAGGACAAAGATTAATACAACCAAAATACTGCAAAACATGCCACTGACATGTTTAAATGTAAACACAAATAAATGAACTACATATGTGAAGTTTGGCAGTACAGTTTCTGTTTCAGAAACTTCCTACTGCTTTTTAAAAAACTATTTATTTATGTGACATTTCCCAACTATGTCGAATAAGTCACATTTCGGACAAAATGAAGCACAGCTATTATTAATGTCAGTAAATCTACTAACCATGCTGGGATATATTAGTGAAGCTATTTAAAACATTATTTTATTTTGTTAGTCGTACAGTTTTAAATGCATTTTATTTTCCTGCTACAAATCAGTTCTGCGTCAAGTCGTCACTTCCGCTCACGCTGACACCAGCTTGCATCATTTCTCGTCTCTCTCTCTCTCTCTCTCGGCAGCCGGGAGAAGACAACATGTGAGTATATCCATTCAACACTTAATAATCACAACGGAAAGCTTGGATTGGAGTCGCACTCCACTGTACAGCTGCTGGTACATGTGAGCGTTCAGTCGCTGCCTTTAACTAACTTTACGCTCCCTTTAGCTTCAAGCTAACTCACTGAAACGTTGACCGGCTAGCTTAGCCTGCGAGCTAACAACAAGGAGGCGTCAGTCTTGTGAAGTGACTGCTGTGTTAAAAGAAAAGAAAAAAGTGACTTATTGGGTGTTAGTAACGAGTTTTGGGAAAGTTTCTGCGGTTGCATGTTCGACTTGGAAATAGTGTTTTAGAGAGGCTTGACTTTAGCACTTGAAACTGTTAAAGGACTTCGTGTTTTGTGGAGAAACTATCGATCACTGACAGGTTTCTGACAGGTTTCTGACAGGTTGACCCATAAGGATCTGTGGAGGGGGGGCATTCACTGAGGAGGACACATCTTAATGCTTGTTGTTGTTTACTTATAATGTAGTTTCCATTTGACCCACATGTTATACAGTATTGTGGAAGAGTGATTTAGTTAGTATTAGTTGAATTGTTTGTTATAGAGACAATAATATATATTTCAGTGGGTAATACATGACTGATATCATAGCTTTAAGAGGGGGAACATTATTTATCGTGTGATTTTCGTGACATTAAACATTGTGATTTACTTCCCTTTTCTTCCTGCACCACAAGTCTGTTGAGTTACGTGTTTGTTTTGGCAGACACCATGGTGGAGCCAGTCCCTGAGTCCATCAACTTTCCCTTTGAGGAGGAGAAGATCTTGCAGCTTTGGCAAGAAAAGGACTGCTTTCAGGAGTGCCTCAAACAGTCCAAGAACAGGCCCAAGTAAATCCCAACTCTGTGGTGGTTTATAATCATTAACTTAAGCAAAATATATTCCCACAACAAGTTATTGAAGCATAAGATGAGTGTGTAATTTTGTAAAAGTATTTTTTTGTGATGAAATATATAAAATAGAATAAAAATAATTAAATTCAAAGTAATGATACTAAAATATGCGTTTCATATTTAGCATTATAGGTGTTGCGCTGCCAAGAAGTGTCATTTCCTGGTTAACCAGTTGTTGTTAGACTTCATTGTATTCTTCCAGAATTTGATCTTAGTGAGTGTCAGTACATGTCCATCACCTGAAAGCATGTAGTACCAAACAGTGGACCATTTAAAATCGGCTGTATGAGTTGATGCCAATGTTATCATTTGTTAAGTCAGCCAGCACAAACATTCAACGTGAAGGAACAAGAAAGTTTGGTTTATTTTTATCAAGTTAATTCACCACAATAAATAGAGAAAGGGTGGGGAAAGAATAGTCCACATCTTTGTGTCATAAGGGCTTCACTGATGTGAAAATACACATGTAAATCCCTCCTTGTCTCTTTTGTTTAGGTTGAACTAGAGGGTTTGTACATTAATTACCTTTCAACATTATATTGTTTTTTTTTCCTTTTTAGCCAACAAAAGATTAAATGTCATGATGACATTTGCTAAACAAAGCAGTAGTTAATTGGACCTTGCTCACAAGCAGACTCTCACCAACACTGATAGAGATTTAATATTTGCTAAATGAAACTACCAAGTTAGATATCAGCACATAGATGAATTTGTAGCCCCCAAACAGTCGTTTCTGTTCTCACATACTCACTGTTTGTTGATCAGATATATAGCCTATAGATAAGCAGTGAAGATGCAGATTATTCCTGTATGAATAGACTCATGTAATATAGCAGTGTTAATGTTGTGTTTCTGTTATCTTGGGCACTTGGTTTTGAAGAGGCTTTTTCCAGACATCATAGTCTTATCATTTTACATTCACATATTTTTGTTATCAGTAAGAAAATACTCTCCAGACCTTTTTAAAGGTTTTTGCCACCCTTTTTCCAACCAGGTACACCTTCTACGATGGCCCTCCTTTTGCCACGGGTCTACCCCACTATGGGCACATCCTAGCCGGCACCATCAAGGACATTGTTACTCGCTTTGCCCACCAGAGCGGCTTCCATGTAGACCGGCGCTTTGGCTGGGACTGTCACGGTCTGCCTGTGGTAATAATCTGTCATCTGAAATCTTCAAATTTTACTGAAAGGTTGTGCATAGATTTACAGATTTATTTGTATAAATATGTAATTGTCTCATGTTCTGTGTGTTTTTGTAGGAGTATGAGATTGATAAAACTTTGGGGATCAAAGGGCCAGAAGATGTGGCCAAGATGGGCATCGCCGAGTACAACAAGCAGTGCAGAAACATTGTCATGAGATACTCCAACGAGTGGGAGGTGAATATACAAGAAACGATAATATCCTCATGTCAGAGAATTTTGTAGCCATACTTGTGAGACCAGTTTTTCTTTTGTTGTTGTTTTTTCTTCATTTGTCAACATGTCTGACAGTTCATTGAACCTGCTCTAAAATGTAGTGAGGCTGCACCCAACCTAAATATGATAGTTGGTAGGGAGTTGTCAGGCAGAATTTTTTTATATGCCATTTGTTTATTGTTCCAAGATTTCAGTGAGGCGAATGGGAAGGTGGATTGACTTCAAGAACGACTACAAGACTCTCTACCCATGGTTCATGGAGACTGTTTGGTATGAATGCCAAATTTGCCATCTTGTATGTAAAAGTTTTGGCGTAAAGATACATAATCTGGGGTCCCCAGTAGCTCACCTAGTAGAGCGTGCGCCCCATGTACTAAGGCTTAGTCCTTACCGCAGTGGCCCTGCCTTGATTCCAACCTGTGGCCCTGCCTTGATTCCAACCTGTGGCCCTTTGCTACAATTTCCTGTCACTCTTCAGCTACTCTAACAAATAAAGGTAATAAAAAAAGCACAAAAAACATAATTAAAAAGATCCATCATTTGTATTTTCGTTTAATACAAGAAATACATTTTTTTACGAGTCTTTTTCATCGGAGATCACTGCCGATTTAAAGTATCTTCTCCACTTTAACTCGATTATCAACCACTTAGGACACAGTAGTACACAGATGACAGTGAATAACCCCAGTCTACTTCCAGTAAAACACTTAAAGCAATATATAATAGAAAAATGCAATGCCAGACTTAATCCACGTCCCAAGACTGAGTGAACGTTGTCTCGCCTTCCTTCTTTAAGTTTTGTCATGCATCTTCTGTTCTTTCAGGTGGGTGTTCAAACAGCTGTACGACAAGGGTCTGGTTTACCGAGGTGTTAAAGTCATGCCTTTCTCCACTGCCTGCAACACCCCCCTGTCCAACTTTGAGGCCAACCAGAACTACAAGGTTGGCACACATCACACTGCTCTAAGCACTCGTAACAAAATGTACTCTTTGACTTCTATCCATCAAACCTATTAATATACGTTTCTTTTTTGCCTCCAGGACGTTCAGGACCCATCGGTGATTGTCAGCTTCCCATTGGTTGAGAATGAGGAAGTCGCTTTGATCGCCTGGACGACCACACCCTGGACACTGCCAAGCAACCTGGCCCTCTGTGTTAACCCAGAGTTCATATATATCAAGGTCAAAGGTGAGAGACAAAGCTTGACACAAGTGCTGTGTCCCACTTTTATACAACATACTAATTATATGCAAGACATACTACGTACTAATCTTTTTCCTTGATAAAGATTTTATTGATACCAATGCTATTGTCAGTTCTGCTTATTCAGTCTAATTTTTATCGATCCATTTTCTGTGTGGGAACACCCCCCCCCCCACACACACACACACCACCACAGGTTTTCAGCATCAACGCAGCTGTTTTATTATCTGAGTCTGAACACAATGTAGAAACAGAGTAGAAAAAAGGCATCTATATGACTCAGTTCAACCGCTTTTTAATTTGGAAACCGTTCTCAGTTCCCATCCCTAAATATTTGTACAGGATTTATTTTAATTTAGATTTTCTTAGTCAAAGATTCTGCTAAGCCTGTTTATGTGGCGCTAATATTATAACATGATATTTATCCTCTGTAACAGATGTGCTGCTCAGTTGGGAGCCAGTGGTACTTGTGTGTACACATATTTCTGGTGTTTCCACCCTTACTTGAAATTATATTCAACTACTGTTGTCCTCTTTCTTTGTTAAATGAAGCCACACTTTATACTGCTTCTTCTGCTCCGCCATGTCACTGTTTTGAAATGCGCAACTGTCAGAAAATCCATGATCGATAAAATAAATTGATAACCTCAGAGGCATAGAATTCCGAAGGATCAGAAGAATTGGAACCGTTTTTTTTTTTTTTTTTCAAACATTCAATAGTTATTTGTTGTTTTCCTGGAGCTGTTTCACCCCCATCAGCAGTTAGTTTTAATTTATTTCCAGCTGGGAGTAGCTCATCCATTTCCTTTGTGCAACGAATCAACAGCACAATCAAATATCAAGGTTGTTTTTGTAAGTATGCATATTGAGTGTTTTGAGTACATTTGTTTAGTCACTTTTCCAGTGTGAACACATTACATACTCAAAGCCTGCTTAGAGTTGGTGTGTAGTATGGAATTACACAGCTTTAGGTTTTTGAAAATCAGGCTTTGTTCACCCATGCTGATATAAACAACCACTGATGTGCTGACTGGGACTGAATGCTTCTCTGCAGAACTTGTTGGTCTGAAATCTTATGTTCAAATAGAATCGGGTCTCAGTGTTATCACGCGGTCAGAAAGCTTTCAGGTTATTGTCCAGAAACACCATTATTTTGTTGCCATCGTCTGTGCTTTCTTCAAGTCGTTGTAAGGGATAAAAGAAATATCTGTTCACATATCCTGCCAGCAAACATGTTTGTGTTGTGGATTACTTGAATGACCAGGATTGCTAGTTTTGTCGACTGCTGTTGCTTAAATGCTATAGCCTACGGCCAAAGTTATCTGACTGAAAATCTTGTTTCCCTTGTGTGTTTACTGTGCAGGACCACAGTATTAGCTGATGGGTGTTTTTATTCAGAAAGAACAAACAAGAACAAATTAACAGAGGAGGAGTGCTGCCTTGGCAATTTGCACACAGAAGAAAGGATGTCTGTAGCATAATGTGTTAGTGGACTTTCTAGCCTTTGGCTATGTGTTAGTTGGTGAAATAAGATGAGTGGAACTTTGTTTTTATCTACAGCTAACCAGATTCTTCACATTCATGAGCTGTAACTTGTTGCTAGGGCAGAGCTGTTCACTCAGGCTCATTAACGACATTGTCTGACGGGTAACAGATAAAGTTGTGTATTACTTTTGCTAATAGATTTTGAATAGGCTGCAATAAGTGATTTTAAAGGCACAATCTGTGGTCCAAACCTAACCTGAAACAATGCAATAAATCCTACCTTCTCTAAGGTAATAATGAAACTGTTTTAAAGAGGTGTAACATTTAGGAAGATCTGTTGGCAAAACACAGAATATAATATGCTTAACTATGTTTTTCAGTAGTGTATAATCAACTGAATATAGAATTAGTTTTTGTTACCTTAAAATTTGCCTTTTATAGATTTCCTTCCAGTTCACCTTGTTGAAACTCCAGGTTTCTACCCAAGAATACCAATTCAATAATTTCTTTGCTTACTGTATGCATATTTATTAATATACATATTATGATATATTAAATACACAAATAATAAAAAGTAAATACTTTTATTACATGTCATCAGATACAGAACAATGGGAGCGTGACAGTGAGCACAACACCAGAAACCTGAAAGTGAAGCGTGCGTGCGTGTGCGTGCGTGTGCGTGCGTGTGCGTGCGTGTGCGTGCGTGTGTGTGTGTGTGTGTCCTTTCGTGTGTGGTTCAGACCCGAGAAATGTGGATGAACCTCAAATCAGGTCACTTAAAAAAATGTTGTCCTTGTTCAAATATATTCAAAAAAAGATACTCCAGAGAGGTGGCTAGTGTTTTTCTGTTACCCTCCCACTGTAGTCTTTGGTTCCCTCTGAGAGAAACTGGTGGGTTTTTAAAGGGATGACCTAGATTCATACCAGTTTGTCATAGCCTTGATGGTCCTGCAGGGGGCACTGTTGAAGCACAGTCTGTCACTCCTAACTGCACCGCCTGTGCTGTGCTGCATGGAAGACCGCCTTGGAATACCAATGAATTTTTTCTTTTCTTTTTTTATATCAGCTCAGTCTCTTTTTATCTCCCGTTCTCTCCAGCACACTCACTCCATCTTCATCTAAATTCTTCCCCCTTCATTTTCTTATCTCTCTCTCTCTCTCTCTCTCTCTCTCTCTCTCTCTCTCTCTCTCTCTCTCTCTCTCTCTCTCTCCACATCCACCTGTTTTCGTCCTTCGTTGTTCTTATGTTCTCTCAGTCCGTCTCATTCTGAGTGTCTCTTTCCCTCGCTGCCTTTGTCGCTATTTGAGTTGAGGGCTGTCAGCAGCAGCAGGTCTGAGCTGTGCAGTCATTTGTCACACCACTGAGGGGAAGAAACATCTTTTATTGATGCTGCCCCCTTCTCTCTCTTTCTGTGTCTCACTGTCTCGGGCCATTTGGTTTTTGCCCTCTTCACAACTGTTGTCCCTGCTGTTCTCAAACCCTCCTCCCCCTTTTCTTTGTCCCAAAATCCCCATTTGGCCAGTTTTCCAGGAGGGCTCACTTTCCCAAAATATCAGCCAGTTATCCTACATGATGTGGCAACTGGTTGCTTTTCAATGAGCTCAGTTGCTGGTTGAATGGGTGTAGTCACATGATGGGGTCCGTACCTGACCTTGGCTTTATGGCTGACTGTATTATTATGAAGCAGGACTTGACATTGAGGTTTAGACTTGCATGTAGCCTAGCTGTTAGTTACCTGGATTTGAACCATGTTTGATGAGTTGCTCTTTGTCATACATGAAATTCCGGTCAGTAAGCATAAATCATTCTGCAGGGGCCATTTAGATGACAGACTTTAAAAAATGACCAGAGCGCCTCCGAACAAAATCTTTCCACATGGTATTGATCAGAATCTTCATTCGCACTTCATTTACTGTGAGATTTGAAAGCTCTGAAGAAAAGAAAAACGGGGTCAATACAAACACAACGTCTTGAAAAACATTTTTCAGCTATACCACAGTCATGTTAGGACTTATTTCATATTCACCTTGTTAGACTACGACATAATAGTGATCGAACAATATGGGTTTTCAGTGACCGATGCCAATATTCAGCAAGAAGGGCGACTGATGGCCAATATCAAAATGAAGTCATGTATTTTTCCATTATTCTACACACACATTACAATCTAATATACATGGTTGTTGTTGCCAGAAATGTGTTGTTTTAGATGGAATTTTTAATTATTAATGAAATAGAAAGATACATTGAGTTATATTGTAGATTTCAAAATGTGATTAGTATTTAAGGGAGAGTGGGATACAGGATAGGTACATGAGAAACATGTTGACATTTAGAGAAGATGATTGTGACTGAGGAACTTAAGGAAAACGTTTACAGCACGATGCATTGAGACTGATAATACAGGGCTACAGGGCTTTTTGCCACCTTTCCAAAACTCAAAAAAGAAGGCGTGCTAACCAACCAACACACTGACAGGACTACAGATGTGTCTAAAGACAGTTTTTTGGTTTATCAACCTTGTGAGCGCAGGCATTGGTCGATGCCAATTATCTCAAAATGGCAGATAATTGGCCCGATTAATCAGCCACAGGATTTATCTGTCTATCTATAGTCATAAATATTGCAGACAGTACAGCGCAGTAAGTCTAGTCTTTGGTCGCCACTGTGGCTTTCCCTTTACGCTATTCAGCAAATATTCAAATATTACTCTTCTAGTTCAATCCCCCCAAATCTTTTTGGCCTCATATTTACTGTATCTGTATCTTTTATGTCTTCCATTTTGTTTTGTTGTTTTGTTTTTGGCCTGTTTGCCCTTTTTATGCTTTATGGACCAATGAATATACAAATAACAGCATTTTAGTTTGGTATGTGTCTGAGTAGTAATAAAAAAATAACAATGAGGGATGGGATGTGTGAAAATGTAGTCAACAAATGCATTCATGTGTGTTTTACTGTTCATCTCTCAGATAACGCCACAGAGAAGACTTACATTATGATGGAGGCCAGGCTGGGTGCTCTGTTTAAGTCTGAGAGCGAGTACACTGTCCTGGACAAGTAAGTACACAAGACCCTAAAAGACACAGTGGAAGGAAAAATACATGTTGTATTAATTGTTCATTGTTGTCTTGTTGCATTGCATTTCTGTGAAAGGTTTTCTCCTGAGTTATAACTTGTCTGCCAGAGTAAAGAGACAAGGATAAAGTTCCTCACGGGAGAATTAGCAGATGTGAATTTCCTGATTCAGTGGATGATTCTGGAGCAAAGGGAAAGTGCAGAATGAAGCAGGGGAAAAAATAAAGAATACAGAGGGTAGTGCAACCTGATGGAAAGGTTTATACTCACTCATCTCATATACTGGACAAATTAACTGGCAATAAAGAAGGCATATTAAAAAAATGTGGCAGGGATTTCTTGTTCTATAAAGTTCCCATACACAGGGGCAGAGACGTCTTTATTCGAATGATTATTACAGAAACAGTGTGTCATGACAAACCTTAACCTTAAATTGAGATCTCTGGAGATCCTGAAGATGTTTTTGTCCCCATCAAAAACAAAAAGAAATATGGGAATGCTCAAGGAGAAACCATATCCCATCCAAGAAAATTAAATTTCTATAATGACCATCACAAGGGTGTAGGTTTGGTTTCAAAAGTGAGAAGATGCTTAAAGTCAAGGTTTCTTCAAGAGAAATTTATATCAACCTTGAGAACAACAGCATTGTTGTGACATTCTTTACAAAAAGGTATATAAAAACATTTAGACATGCCATTTAAAACCTTAAAATCACATTTAGGTTTTACTGATGGAGACCTCACACTATCTTCACACAAAGGAGCGCTGTCTTTGTTAACTTCTGTAATATTTAACATTTTAGTGATTTTCAACTCTAGTATGTTTTTATAAGAATATTAACTGTCAATAAAAATAGATGTCATTAGTTTAAATCACTACTTTAGTCCAGAAATCTCAGACATTTGTGATTTCCAAAAGATGAATCCTGCCTACTTTAGGAGCCCCTGACCTTTCCTCTAGCGCCACCATGAGGTTGAGATTCTGGGCTTTGAATGAAATGTCTCAAATATTCTTTGATGGATTGCCATGGATTGGTTCCAACATTCATGCTAATTAGCAAATGTTAGTATGCTAAAATGCTAATGAAACCATTTTGGTCAGTGTTTTCTGTATTTGAAGTGTTGCCTATCTGTTGTGGATTTACATGTTTTCTGCCCGTTTGTCAGTGCAGGGAATTAGAGATATTGATATAGATGTTTTATGTGCTTTTAGATTTCCTGGCAAGACGCTGAAAGGGAAAAAATACAAGCCTCTTTTCCCGTACTTTGCCAAGGTTTGTAGACTGTGTTCTTGTTCCTGGTTGTTTCATGAAGACAGATCTATGTCTCACTGTAATTACCTGTCTGCCCACAAATTGGCATCTCAGTTTACATTTTCTAAATCTGTCTCTTAATCTCTCTCTTACTATCTGTGTCTTCTTTTGCTTCCTCACCTCCCACCCAACCCCCCACTTCATCTAATTCTCCTCGTCCTCGTTTCACTTCAGTGTGGCGAGAAAGGAGCATTCCAGGTGTTGACTGATAACTACGTGAAGGAGGAAGACGGCACAGGAGTGGTCCACCAGGCACCTTACTTTGGAGCTGTGAGTGAGCCGTTTTCCTCCTTTTATTTTTCAGTCACTATTGTAACCACAGAGTGGTTTACGTAGTGTCTTCTACTACCATTAATACTTTTTTTTGATGAAGAGATTAATCTTTTGGTTTATGAAATGTTAAAAATATAAATGATAAAATAATAAATGCCCATTGCAATTCTCACTGTGACCAAAGAAACTCAAACATATTAAAGTTACAAGGATTAATGATTGAAACAGAAAACAGCAAATTACTCATTAATAGTCCGTTATTAGTTAAGTCCATGATATAACAACTGCAAGTATTGGGAAAATTAGCACCTCCTAACAAGTGTTTTTAAAAACTAATGAATATTGGATTTACTTCATAGTCTTGGTAGTCAGGACTCTCTATCAAGACATCAGGACCCATAACAACCAAGACTCTTAAAGATTCAGACAAGGCAGAGACTAGCTAGAGTACAAGATGTATACATTTATACAGCTTTAAATGTAGAATTGCACAGATTTAGTGAACTGTGGTGGCTAGTTTGACCTGTGTGCAGCCCTCACCATTGATCCTGTCTTTCACTGTCACACATGCTACTGTCCATCTCACTGCGCCCACCCTCCTCCCTTTAATTATACGTCACTTCATTTCCTCGAGTTGAGAATTGTACTTTTGAAACGTTGCTTTTAGTAAGCCTGATTGCTCGCTGCTGCAGATGCGCATATGGTGCACTCTCAGTTGGAAAACAAGGTCACCTATGTCGAGCGTAACTCTGTGCTTAAAAAAGTGTATCCAGAACTGTTCAGTCTATCATTTCCTCTAAAAGCATTGCCTTTACCATTATAGCTCAATTCAGTTATGATCTATTTCTTATGTTTTCTGATTTTGCAGAAGGTTTTACTCCTGTATACTTGAGTTAACACATGCAGACATTGATTTATATGCCACTCTAAACAAGATTTGTTCATAACTAACAATGATAGCAATTATATTTTTATTAATCATTAATACATTTGGTGGCTCAAAACTCGAGGCCAGCGCATTTTATCAAGACTAATCGGTCTTGTTTGGGCAAACCATTTAATTAAGAATATTGCAATACCTTCCATCTTGTTTTCCTGATAATTCCTATGTTTTTAATACATTTGGTGTACTGTACTCACTGCTTATTGAAGAGAATTTAAGTATTTGTATTGAACGCTACAGTATCTGTGTTTTCCCACAGTCTAGAGGCCAATGTTACAGCACTATCAGAGGTATTGGGTCATTGCTAATAGGTTAGACGCCCCTGTCAAGGGCAGATGGACGCCCCTGTGGCTGTAGCCAGCTGTGGACACACTCAGTCTTAGCTTTCTCTTTTGCACTCTCGGCCTATTTCAATGGAGCTCAGTCCCTATGGGGTTTTTGAGTAAACCTTTCACATCAGCATCTCACTTACATTTGCATTTAAATGTTAGATTTTTTTTTTTAAATTCTGTTATTTAGTGATCACATTCACATTGATTAGTTGGTGAAAATCTGAAACACAAATGCATTTCCTCTAAAGATATTAACAGTGAGAAGAAATGTGTTGCAGAACTACATTTTTCAAATGTTATGTTGTTATGACTAGATGTGAAATGACCCTGTGAGCCATCCATCTTGGATCTTGACAGGGTGTTTGAATACAAAATACATTTACAGCTGGACAGCACTCAGATCTTTCATGCATAGCTGTCACATACCAGCGCTGCTTGTTTCAATGCTGCAAAAAGTGTCCAGCTCAACAAGGAATTCAATATGAAGTCATAACATATCTTTAAACTAGCGTCACTGGCTGCTAAACGCGTTAGGTAATTACTTATTTTCATATACAATTTGATGTATTTGGTGAATACTATTGAAACAAATGACCTGAGCTTAAAATATATGACTCTCTGTATCAAGATCATGTTAATTACAAACAGATTTCAAGAGATTAAGTTTACTATAATATAAGACTTAAAAATTATTGGCAGTTAATTTTCTATCAGTCAACAAATTAATGAATCAATTAATCATTTCAGCACTAGTTACAATGTTTATTTATTTTACAGTGACTTACATTAGAAATAAATAGGAAAATAGGAGTACCGTCACTCACTAAACCCTTTTAACTGTGTATTATTCTTTCCGTAGGATGATTACAGGGTGTGCACAGAATTCAACATCATCCGGAGGGACCAGGCTCCTATCTGCCCTGTGGACGCCTCGGGCTGCTTCACTTCAGAGGTCACTGACTTTGCGGGACAGTATGTCAAAGTGAGTGACACATCAGACATTTACATGTAGATTAGGTTAGCAGACATTTCAGGCATTCTACCCCTGGTGAGAGTGACTGGTAGGATACACGGGATACATTTCTCAATGATATTGATTGCTAGATTAATTCAGCATTTAATTTCTCACCTTCTGGGCACCCTCTCTCCTATGCCTCTGTTTTTCCTTTGTTTATATCTGGAAAATACATCTTTCTATTCCGAACAGTTGCACTGAAATGTGCCCTTTCTTCTTGGTCAGGTTTAATACTTATAATAACATATAATTATGTGGTAAGTCAAATAAGAACACTTTTCAATATTTTACAAATGTTATTTCATATTTATTAATATTACAATGAATATACATTAATATATATATATATATATATATAATATAATATAATTATTCTTTAGGTACATGTCATGAGTTAAGGGAATCTGCGTCAAACAAAGTTGTGTAGGAAAACCTGCTGCCAAAGCACATTGTCCTTGTTTACTAGTGCACTGGGTGCCCTCTTCCTCCATGTCACACCCAACTTCATTACCATCTTAAGTGGATAGTAAGTGAAAAATAACAGTCATACATGATCTGATCACTATTTCACATCCTGGCGCAAAGGCCAGGGAGTGGACTCGACCCACATGGCCACTAACAGTACAGCGTTAGCTAATAAAGAGCGTGCAGCTACAGTTCACTGAAAGTCTGTCATAATCCCCTTTTGAAATATGTTAAAACCAAGCGCGAGTTTCAAGACTGTCTGAGACATTCTTTATTGCCGTATAAAAACTCAGAGGTGATCTGAGAGAGCGTCAGTCGCAACACGGGCTACACAAAGAGAAAGTCGAGAGAGCAGCTGTTCCTCTGTTAAGAAACAAACCCAGTGTTTTACACAACATGAGAGCTGCGTCTTACACCCAGAAGAGCCTGCAGGTTAGCGGCTCCAGTGGCAGAGTAAGGGTTCAGAGCCCGTCGCCTTCCCGGTGCCGTGGATCCTCATTTGACAGCCGTGGACGCTCAGGTTATCGAGGCACTGCCATCGAGGTGGGCACAGAGATACATCAGCAACATGCCAACGAGAAAGAGGAGATGCAGGAACTCAATGTCAAATTTGCAGGATACATCGAGAAGGTCCAGGCTTTAGAGCAGAGAAATGCTGCTCTCAACGCTGAGCTGGCTGCACTGCAGAGCCGCTACAAGGGAGGCCCCACAGGCCTCGGAGAAGAATATGAGCTCAAGTTTAAAGAGGTGCGGGACCTGATTGAAGCCCTGACTAATGAGAAGGGGGCAGCTGATATAGAACGAGGCTACATCGAAGAAGAAGTTGAAGTGTGGAGACTAAAGCTGGAGGAGGAGCTGGCTCTCAAAGAAGAGGCAGAGATGATCCTGAGGGAGTTTCGCCAGGATGTTGACAATGCCACACTGCAGAAGGCTGAGCTGGAGAAGCGTATAGAGCAACTGGTGGCTGAGATAGAGTTCCTCAAGAAGTTGCATGATGAAGAGGTGGCTGACCTCATGAAGCAGATTGAGGACTCAAAGATTACTGCAGATTTGGATGGCGATCGGCCTGACCTTGCTGCTTATCTGCGCAACATGCGAGCAGAAATAGAAGCTGTCGCTGCCCGCAATGTCCAGGAGGCTGAGAAGTGGTACAAGAGCAAGTTTGACACCCTGAAGGAGCATGCTGGCAAACACGAGGAGCAAATGAAGACCATGAAAGACGAGATCACGACCTTCCACAACCAAGTGACAGACCTGCAGAACCAGATCGATGGTCTGAGGGCTCGCAACGCAGCCCTGGAGCAGCAGCTGGAGGAGATGGAGATGTCCCACATGGATAAGGTCGGGGGTCTCGAGGGTGTCATTGCTCAGTTGGAGGCCCAGCTCTGCGAAACCAAACTGGAAATGACCAAGTATCTCCAAGACTACCAGGAACTCCTGCACATTAAGCTGAAGCTGGATGCTGAGATCGCCACCTACAGGAAGCTGCTGGAAGGGGAGGAGCATAGGCTTGGGATTGCCAAAGATGTCTAAATATCCAGGATGAAAGGAGCCACAAGTCCAAAGCAGCCACAGAGAAGACCAGCAGAGCAGTATGAAGCAGAGAGATCAGCTCATTATAGTGAAAAAGACTTCCCTATCTTACCCATTCTTTCCCTATTTTACCATCCCTATTCCCAAGGTCTGGGTATGAAATGTTTTGCTACCAATGGCGATTTGACCCGAGTTTCAGTACGGACACCAAAATTTGCCTAAAATGTTGTGATTCATTTTTATTCAGTTAAAAAATCAGGAAGTACCTGATCAAAAAATAAGGAAACAAGATTATAAATCTGACCAAACATTTGATGCTAGCTTTCTGTACTTGACAATTTTGCGTACTTGGCGCTAGAGACACATTTCGCTCGGTACCCAAGCAGTACTGAGGTTTGATACCCAGCCCTTACTTACTTTACCACACCCTGACCCCATTATGCGTATGTCTTTGCTTACAATGTCTGCTTGCTTCCCAGTTCTTCCCAGTCCATTTTACTTCAAAGTTTACATCATTATCTTTATACAACCTTCCTGCCACTTCTTTTGCCTTTCCCTAATTAGCTCCACCCTGTCTCCTACAGTACAGGTCTCCTTAGTCATAGCCTGTACTCCTTTCCCTACAGCACCACAGCACTGAATCCACTTTCCCTTTTTTCCCTGTCAAATCAACCCCTGCTACGTCTGATCATTTTTCTTCGTCACTGCTTCTCTTGAAGCAACGTCAAGATCCCACCTCCTTTACAAAAAACACTTTGTCTTGCTGTAATGTCTCAACCCGAACAAAGCAGAACAAATGCCATTAATGTTATCACTGGTCTTTACATTGCCCCCTGATTATTCCAAATGTTTTGACAAGACACAACTATTGACCATTTACACCAATGTAACTACTGTTCCTTAATAAAGATTGAAGTGAGTGCATACAAAATAATGCATTGATCATTTTTCTTTCTCCCGTCTTTAATGTCTTTTCTTACTAGTCTATACTGTACAACTGTTTTTTACAGCTGTCTTGTTCTCTGTCTGTTTCCTAGCCATCTCTTTACTTTCTCCAACCCTCATTTTAACCCACAACACATTAAATGTGCTGAAGTCAGGTCCAGTAAATTACAATAATTTTAGTATTTTGCTTTTTACTTTATCGTGTAAATACATTTTAAATGTGGCACTAAGAAATAAAATGGCTGCCTTCTGTTTTCCACAGCAGGCAGGCTGAGTCTGGTAGCTGAGTTGGGGAAGTGTTTTGGAACTGGTATCTCTACTGATTAAATATGCGTTTGTGACAAAGAGATTCTAAAAGAGTCACAAATATGTGTTAGTAATCTAGAAACATATCGAGTAACCCTTGTTTATACTCAGTTGGCCAGGTGGTGAAATGGGTTTTTTCTCTCGATGGGTTGCAGGCAAAGTTCCAATGAGACTCCACATCACAGGTGTACTTTCATGTTTTAATGAGCCTGGGTCAGGGCATAACAAAATTTACTCTTGGCTGAGGAAGTTTAAAAGCCCCTCTCTCTACAAAGAGGTCACGACCAACAGTCTGCCAAACACCTCGCTGAAAAGTCATATTTATGAGCTTCCTGTGAATTACGCTGTGAGCTTGGTTAGAGGGAGATGAAATAGTGTGTGATAAGGCACTGGGCTGATTGCATATTCGATTGTTTGCCATAAACAGTCAGCTGGATGACAAAACGGACAATTTCTGCTTACCTGGATGGTGATATTTATCATTGCTGTTTGAGCAGACTGTGACCGTGGCTGTATTTTTTCTTAAAGAGAAGTATGAAGCCATGGTGTCTTCAAGGACCCAGAGCGTTCCAACCTGAAGGACAAAATTTGTATAAAAAAATAAATGAAAAATTACCTAGTAAGAAAGGAAAGGTAGAACAAATGTTTTGCCTTAACTGTAGCCATAGCTGGGTAACACACTGCCAGTGATGTTACCATGTTACCGTTTCACTTTGCACCTCTCTTACACACAAGATTCTAAGTAAAGATATCAGGAATATGAGAAATTGCTGCAAAAATATATTTTTTATAGATTGTGGTTGTAGAATTCCTACAGGGGAACCCCTGGCCTGAACCAAATATAATAATATAATGTGATATATACCATACAATAAAATGCAATAAAGGACAAATGTTTAAGATAACTATTTAAAGGTCCAGTGTGTAGCAAAAACAAAAAAAAACAAATAGTGTATTTAAAGAAGATTTGCTCCATTAGGAAACTGTTCACTGAAGGTTATAATAAACACAAGAAAAATATGGTGCTAAAGAGTAATGGTGATGCAGCAGATTACCCAGAATGCTTAATTTAAAAAAGCTTGGGTTGCAAATGTACCTTCAGAATCTTGTCAGTATCATCACCATGAAAATATTCTCACTTTTAATATACATATACATATTTTTTTAACGTCTCACCTTGCAGCAATGATGTACAGATGTGCTCCAGAGTGCGTGGGTACACTGTGACATCATAGTTGCACACTTCTGACCAGACCCAACCACTGAGGACACTGAAACACTTTTTTTCCTGCCTTGGTATTAAGTTACTCTCTAAAGCTGCATTTTGTAAATAATGTCTATTGTTTTCATGTTCATTTATAGGACGCTGACAAGAATATCATCAAGTGGCTCAAGGAGAAAGGTCGCCTCGTCAACGCCAGTAGTTTCAAACATAATTACCCGTTCTGCTGGAGGTGAGACGTGTACAGAATTCAAACTGTAAAACTAATGTTACCTCTGTGCAGTGTTAGAGTGGCTCCTTCCAAATCAATTAAACTAACAGCTTCACTTTGATTCTCCCACTGTGGACCCTTAAAACAATGCTTATTAAATAAGCCCACCTGCTGAAGATCAGGGTTAGAGGTCACAGATGTTAGGCCTGTACAAATTAAATATTATATTTTCTTCTTCAATACAGGCAGCCTTATTTAGTGGTAGAAGACATATTTTGCAGTTCAGTGTTCAGTACAGTCTGTGCTCATGCCTGCCTCAGGAGCATCAACACAGGACATCAGTAGAAGTTTTGTGGTCTCTGCACAGAATTAACTCAAAGCCAGTGTCAGTGTGGTGACACACACAAGTTGTCTCAAGGTCCCACATTATCACATCCTTACTAACAGGAACACGCACACACACAAACTTATTTTTTGAGCAGACTAAATCACTCACTCCCCTGGAGCAGCTGCAGGCTGACCTGAGCAGGATTAATTAACCCAGTAAATATGCAGAGATGCTCTCTAAGCCACTAGGAGACACATGCTCAAAGAGATGAAACTGTTATTAACCATAACTTCTGTAAAGTAGACCTCAGAAATAATGCTTGTTAAACCAAAAATTTGTGAAACACTGTTAAAACATATCAAGGAGTCAAACAAGGTGATAGACTTATGATAGTGAAAAACTGATAGTTCAGTCTAAACCAAAGAGGTGGACTGATTGAGCAACTCTTCCATTCCCGGAGCCGTGCTGCTAGTGTGACTAAAAACACCTATTATTGACTGTACCAGCTCAGTTTCTAAAGGGAATTCAGTGATCAATACAGCAGATCAACAGCAGAATAAAATATAACAAAATATACAATATGAGAAATACATTTTAAAAAATGACTTTCAAAATTCTTTGCAATATTATTTCAGTATTATTCAGCAAATGATTTCTTTTAAGTCAGTATTTTGCAGCATTAAGTTTTATTTAATGTGTTGTAATGTACTTTTAGGTCTGACACGCCCCTGATCTACAAAGCCGTCCCCAGCTGGTTCGTTCGAGTGGAGCACATGGTGGAGAAACTACTGGACAACAATGACAAATGCTACTGGTAAGCTGTTTTCTGAAACAAGTGGTAACTAGCTGGGTGCTGAGAGTGACAGTGAATTGGCAGCTATAAGCGTCTTGCCAAACAAGTGCTCCAAAATACTTCTCGACAAGACGGACAGCAGCCGCAGTCCCAAAACAATTACAGCTGCGATTCTGCACAACCACGACAAGTTGTTTGTCGCAGCCAGGGGCTTCTCCCTGCAGGACAGCTATGTATCACTGGGCATAGTAATTTTAAATGTGAAGTTGTTGCAAGGATTTTTTGTTATTGAATGGGGTTAAAATCCTTATCAAATTATTTTTATTATGATACACACAAGACTGATTGACTGTTTAATAGAAAACATTAGCATGATGCTAATTGTAATGGAAGAAAAAGTAAGCGTCAGCATGATGGCTTTGCTAAGTGGTATTACCCCTGGTGCTCCTGGTGCTCCTGGTGCTCCCAGTGCTCTTAGTGCTCTTTTCTGAGCCACAGTAGCTGCCTCTGGTAATGGGACTGTCAAACTGAGATGAATGACTAGCTGCAAGAAAGGTGAAGACGCACAGACACACATGTACACGGAGACGCACACACTTCTTTTAAAGGCTATATTCCTTATCTGGGGGGTACTAGTGTTGCATGTAATGTTGGGTGACCATGTTAATATGTATGTTAAAGTAATTTACAGTATGTGATGATGTGTTTGCATTGTTTTATGTAGAATAAGACTGCAACTAACAATGTATTTTCATTATCCGTTAATCTGCTGATTTAATTTCAATTAATGAACTAATTGCTTAGACGAGAGCCCAAGATGGCGTGTTTTGTCCGATCCAAAAATAGATAAATTTTCTGTTGACCGACTAATTGTTTCAGCTCTAAAGTAGAATGCAAAGAGATGTAAGATATTTGTAGACACGATGAAACATTTATGTTGACTCTGTGTGCCTAAAGAATCACTGTAAATTCATCGCACATTTTTAATAATATATATTTAGCTGTTACACTTTGGGCGTGCCCTCAAAGAAGTTATGCATGTCGACACACATTTCCTCCCTGTGTCTGTGTGGCTGCACTACACTGAGGGTGAGGCTCTTATGCTGCTTTCTAATTAAGCTTATTCCTCAACCCTAATTATTTGATTTTGTTAAAAGAAGTTTTTTTTTTTTTCTTTTTGATTGGACTACACTTCCAAACTTGAGTTCTAGTCTCTGGAGGATTGTCTGTCTGCCAGTGAGGTTAGACAGCTCATCAGCATCATGAAAAAGTGAAATGCTTGCAGACTTCGGTACCTCTATATGAAGTTCATGTTAGCTGATGAGAGACTTAAAAGAATCCTTCAGAAAGCAAAGTGCTAGTTACCATATTCTCAAAGTGATTTGTTCATTTTTACCTCTCTTTACTCACATGGAGCAGTGGGTAGACTGTCTATTGAGAAAGTTCAGACTGATTTCTCCAGATGTCTGTCTGTCTGAATAAATTAAGGGCAGAATAAATGAGTGCTCGCAAAGGGGGAGCTGGTCTCTTTTGAAGCTCAAGATGCAAAAGGTTTGCTCCCTGGCGCCTGATCTCAAAACGTAGCTTCTAGGCCATAAGGGAGAAGAAAATGTGGTGTTGGATGTACTGATTCTGAAATGACTCAGGGTGGATTAGCCAGGAATCAGACTTGTTTTTGTTGTTGTTTTTGTTCTTGATTTCAGACAGTGACAAATGTAGGCTCCTTATTCTTAGCTGGTGAGTGTTTTTGTCGTCTGAAATGACAACTGTCGCCAGCAGATTTAGTCGCATCCACACTGCTTCAACATATACATAAGCTCAACAGACCTGCTGCATGTAGTTACAGTTGCTAAGCCATGATTGGGCCATCACTGTTCAGGAGGAGGGGTTTAGGTTAATTGCCAGATTAGTTGCCTTTTTGTCCTTTAACACAGCTTCTCTTTTTCTACCTCA
Source organism: Dicentrarchus labrax (assembly GCF_905237075.1). NCBI lineage: Eukaryota > Metazoa > Chordata > Actinopteri > Moronidae > Dicentrarchus > Dicentrarchus labrax. The sequence goes on along the minus strand of NW_026136711.1, from coordinate 24,166,651 downwards.
CCTGTTTTTCATCATGCACACACTCAGTCAGTCCCGACCACAACCTCTGTCCCTCTTTCTCCCTCTTGTATCCATCCCCAGCGTCTCCGACTTATAATAGAAGCCTGCACATTTTAAATGGCTCTTCTGTGCGTCTCCAGCACAAGACAGCACACTTTAAATTCTACATTTAGCATGAAGCAATAGAGGGGGGGGAATGTGAGCAGCAGCAAAAAAAAAAAAAAAATCATTAAATTGATATATTAGGGGCCTAAATAGAAATGCCTCCTACAAATGGGAATTGATGAACTCGTTGCTTAGCGTGTGGATCCTGACGACGATTTATACCCCCCCTCCACTGTTCTCCTGAGCAACACGGCCTGGCACAGCGAGAGAGGGGGACAGGAAGAATGAAAGAAAGAGGAAGAGATTGTGAGATGGTGGATTAAAGCCAGAAATCGGTCGAGGCAAAATAAGAAAAGGGGAGAGCAGTAAAGGGGTACTAAGGAGGGAAGATGCCTTGAAGGGAATGTTAACCTTTGCAGTTGAGCTTCATAAAGAGAGCAGTGCAGTTTATTTTTAGGTCTAAAATGAGCAAGAAGAGGGAAAGAAGCCAGCTCAATAAAGGAATAATAATGGACATTATGGTAATGCTTGCTACTGTTGTGAGAAAATGTATTGCACCTTAAGTGAACAGGGTGTCAGCAGGTCTTGAAAAGAAAACACTGTCACTACTACTAGCTACAGTAGCTAGGAAGCTTATCAATTCATAATAGGCTAGTGTTCATTTTAGCAAAAACCTCAATGAACTTGAATGAATAAATCATTTTTAATTAGTTAATCCATCTATTCATTCATACCGCTTATCTGGGTCCATGTTGCGTTAGTAATTATGAATTGTGGTTATATACTGCTAGGAAGTACTATAGAAATGTGTGTATATGAAATAATTCTAGACCACATCGTCCCTACTGGTTTTCTACATTGGATGTTATAACTGTAAAACTGGTATTAAACTGCATTCTATGTGGTATTGAAAAGCCCTTTAGGAGGATCTGTTAGTGGAATATAATATCATGACTATGTTTTCATTACTGTATAATCACCTGAAAATAAGAATTGTTATAATTTTGTTACCTTAGAATGAGTAATTTTTATTTATAGACGGGTCGCCTTCCGTGGAGTCTACTAGGGATGCACAATAATTTCACATTTTTGCTTTTTAAAAAGAAGTCCATAACCTTTATTTTATGCACACTTGATGGAAAGAAATGCTAAGATCAAATGTTTTGCCTAAGAACTCATGATAAATTATTATCAAATGATAATTTATGAACTGTAATTTAATTATTGCAACAATACATAATATAGGAATTTTCCATTATCAGCGTATGATTTATCTGCCTTGACAATTATTGCTCATCCCTAGTTCCTGCAGTAGCCCAGAACAGACAAACACTAGCTCTAGATGGCGCCTTCTGCGTTTTTCACACATTTCACGGCCTCCATATACTCTCCTTTGCGCTTGAAAAGGGAGTTTGAGGCAAGGGAGTTGCAGTGTGGATCTACACCACTAGATGGCACTAAACCTTACACAAACTCTGACTAAAAGCTTTCTAGGGGAATTGGTTGTAAGTAACTGTTAAATGAGGTTTAAACATGAGTGTGAGAGCAATATTCCTGCTGTGTGTAATCCGAAATAGAATAGAATAAAATCAACTTTACTGCCACATGTATACAATACACCGAATAGTACATTTAACCCATTTTAAGTACTAGTAGCAGTGGGCAGCTGCGGAACAGCGCCATGCAGACCAACTCCAGATATAAGCCAGTGCCTTGGTCGAGGGCATTAACTGGAGAAATTACCCTAAGATCCATGTGTTTTTAAAATGCAGACTACATTGTCCTTGTGATTGAAATAATGCTTTATATTTTAAAAGAATAACTGAAACCAGAACACACATCCTCATCTCTCTGTCTCTGCAGGGTTCCAGAGTTTGTGCGTGAGAAGCGTTTCGGCAACTGGCTGAGGGATGCACGGGACTGGGCGATTTCCAGGAACCGTTACTGGGGCACACCGATCCCTCTCTGGGTCAGCGACGACTTCGAGGAGGTCAGGAAAACAACGAAACGCACAAATACTCACTTGCTATGCTTTAATAGAGTACTTAATGCTTCTAATGTGTCTTTGTACTCTGCAGAGATCACACAATTTGTCTGTGTCATGACCAAATACCAAGTCAGTTACTCTTTTCTCAGGGAGCTGATTGCAGCCTTGGCAGCACTCACAAATCAATCTGGGCTAAGCATGAGGGCATAATTGAAAAGTTGAACTCTCCATAACTCTTCACTTTTATTTACCATAGAAATGAGCTTGGGGGAAAACATTTCTTGTGTCTCTCCAAAGGCAAAGATTGGTCTTCTGCGAGGGTACAGAAATCCAGCTGTTCTCATAAATTGGTGGGGGTCAAAAGGTTTCTCGCTGACCTCTTTTGGACCCTCACATAATTTAGCATATCTGCCCCTTTTTGTTTGTGTGTGGGGGGGTGCTTGTGTAGGAGAGACTTTCTGGCATGACAGTGTGATGTGACCAGGGTGTCAAACCAGAGAGTGTAGCGTGACTCCGTACTGCAGTCAAAGTCAGCTCCCCTCAGGCACCATTACCGAGTGCCTCCGTAAACTCAACACATGAATGATTCATTAATGTAAACAGCAAATAAACACAAACTAAAATGTGTTTGGTTTCTCTTCATGCCGGTTAAGGCAACTTCAAAGGTCCTCAAGACAAACAGTGATCGGGATAGGGAAGGGGTGGCAACGGAAGGCAGACACGGGAAAAAAAGGGGGCTGAATATATTAGCTGGTGAGGAAAATGAGGAAGTGCAAAAAAATGCGAGAAAGGGGAAAAATGAGAGATGAAAAGAGGAGGAGGAAAATAAATGGAAGAGGAAAAACAGGCAGGCGGTGGAGTAGACAGCCAAACTGTAAATGTTCGTCTGGTTGTGGATGTTCATTGCCAAACTGGGCTGACTGTGTGAAGTAGACTGAACTGAATAGAGATGTCAGAATTGGGTTGTTTGAGCGTTTGAAAAATGTAGTGTTGGTCCCCTGGCTGAAAGAGGGACAGCCAGCGACCTGCTTGCTGGAAATAGCATTGTGACTGTTTCCAGAGCACTCATGCTCCCTGGTGCCTCCCTCACAAACCCCTCAGAAGCAAATCACACACCCAAAACTAAAGCTGTGTGTGTGTGTGTGTGTGTGTGTGTGTGTGTGTGTGTGTGTGTGTGTGTGTGTGTGTGTGTGTCTGTGTGTGTGTCTGTGTGTGTGTGTGTGTGTGTGTGTGTGTGTTTCTCTGTGTGTGGAAGTACAATTTCTATCTCTCAGTATCTTTTTTTTTTTTGTTGTTCTATCTTCTTTCTGTCCCTGACTCTTAGATAGATGTGTTTCTTTTACTCTGTCTTCTTTTGTGTCTGATGGTGGTGTATCAGGCTGTATCTGGGCCATGTTACCTGGTGCTGTGGTAAAACTAGAGCAGAGCCTACAGGTTAACTCTCTGAGGAGACCAGATAACACACTTTACCATGCTTTCTAAGGTAAAGTTACTCAGGAAGTGTGTTGAAGTAGGCCTACTTTGAAGTTATGTTCAAATACAGTCAGAAAAATTCATTAGTAGGGTAAGTAAAACTGGCTTTAATTCCAGTTTAAAGGAAGAGTTTGACATTTTTGGAAATACGCTTAGTCACTTTCTTGCCAAGTGTTAGATGAAAAGATCAATACCACTCTTATGTGTACAGTAAACATGAAGCTACAGCACAGGCAGCCAGTTAGCTTGGCTTAGCATGGAAACAGCTTGCCTGGCCCAAAGGTAACAAAATCCACCTAGCAGCAACTCTAAAAATCTCTAGTTGACATTTTGTATCTTGTTTGTTTAATCTGTACAAAAACCCAAATCATGAGCTTAAAGGTGACTCTTAAATTACGTCAAATGGTAACATATATGTTCAATATTGCACATGTTATTACAAATTAAAAAAAAAAAGTTTCTTGTTTATTGTAAAGTTTAGCCCGGGTATTACTGGATTCTTGAGCCGATACTGATATTGATATTTGGTAGTTTTAAAAATCTGACAACGATATATCAGCCAATACTAATTTTTTTCAACATAAACACACAATGGCAATGAACAATTTTTGATATGAGCTGCAATGTTGTTCATTGTTTTATTTGTTGAATAATTATTGATAAAATGTCAGAAACTGAAAGGCCCCAAGGGGGATGTGCAAACTCCTTGTTTTGTTGGGTCATCAGTCCAAGATAGCAAATCCTCACATTTGAAAAGCCGGAACTAGCAAATGTTAAGTATCCTTGGTGATTTAAACAGTTAATTAATTATTAAAGTTGCTGCTGATTAATTTTCTTTTAGACCAAATTATTTCAGCAATATTCATGAAATGCGTTACTGTGAATTCTGTCTTGTTATATTGCTCCCTCAAGCTGTACTGTGTGTGTTTCTGTGTGTGCGCTCCTAAATCAGGTGGTATGTGTTGGGTCCATGGCTGAACTGGAGGAACTCACCGGAGTCAAAGTAACTGATCTGCATCGGGAGAGGTGAGTCACTGATCAAACACAGAGATTATCAGCTAACTACCTGAACATGTGCTCAGTGGTGTGTGTCTGCTGTGATAGTGTGAGATTCACTGGCTGTGTGTGTTTGTGTGTTTGTGTGTGTGTGAGTGTGTGAGTGTGTGGGGGTGTGTGTTTGTGTGTGTGTGGGGGTGTGTGGACATGTGGTGATAAGTTTTTGATATGGTGTCTGTGCTTGTAAGTGTATGAACGTGTCCCTGTTAAATCTGCCCTCTGCCTCTCTAATATGACCTGTCTGCCTGAACCAGACGGCTGTTATGGAACACAGATCACTTTACTCTTCCGCTCTTCATCCACTAATTACCTTTAATCACTTCCATGGAGTTGGCCATCTTTAATTGATGGGGGAAGAAGAGGTCATCTTCGCCCTGCTCCTGTGTTTGGGTTGTACTGAACGGGTTCCTGTGCACGTCTGGAAGTAATGAAAATGATTTTTAGCAGTCTTTAAGATTAAAAAGAAACTCATCTAATTAAAGAATAACTCATTAGCTTTTTATCAGTTTATCAGATGTTTGCATGTTTTAGTGCATTTGGTAGTACCTTTAAGCTACATGAGCATTTCTTCTTCTTGTTTGGTAATGTTGACCAGAAAGCCATTTACCATGAAAGAAGTGTGATTCCCTCAATTAAACTGGTGCTTGATTATTTCTATATTGTCATGAATATGCCTGAAAAGGGCACCCTGGTGATTTAGTATTGCATTTCCTTTAAGTCTGGTCGCTTGCAAGGGACATATTAAAATGGTCTAGGCAGTTTAGGCAGCGGAGGCTAACTTATTCTGACTTTGAGTCCCAAAAAAGAATGCAAATTATAAAATATTACTGTCTCAGTATCCACACACAAGACTTAATTTAGGGGGGCAACGCACAACCATGGACATAGTGAGAGAAACACAGACGGCGAGATTACAGACAGTGGATATTTTACAAGCACGGACCAGGTAAAGCATTTGGTACCACTTTGGGTTCACTTTTGGTCATTTCCACAATGTTATTAACACCAAGCCTCCACCACATGAGTCTCACCTGCTTTTGTGAAAATGGAATCGTGTGTGAAAAATCCAAAACTCAAGTTATGTTTTTTTGGGTGACTTTTAAGAGAATATACTCCCAGAGAGAGAAACAGAGAACGAGGCGAGCTGGTGTGTGTGCATGTGTGTATTTGGGAGTGAGAAAGCAAGGTGTGCATATTAAAGTAAAATATGTGTATTAAAATGATATACGTATATATCAATCATCACATCACACAACCCTAGTCACAATAGATGCCCATGGTTGCTAACTGGACAAAATTTTTGCACAATTTATTAAAGAGATGTATCGTTACCATCAACTCATAACTGTGATTTATATAGATTTACTTTGCACCAATTTCACACAGACATTTCAGCAGAGTTTTCAGGGTGTGACCAAGCACACGCATACAGTGAAAAACTTAAAAAAGATGTATGCATCTCTAACAACTACATGGACAGACTATTATCAGTTCATATTATATGTTGTATGCTATTATTATATGTGAAGTGGCCACATCCCAGAGATAATGGCTCTGCCCTTATTGTAGGAAAGTGAATATTTTAGTAAAGTCTAATGCATAACACACTGCAAAAATATATTAAACTTGCTCAAAAATGTACTCAGCAGTGCTCTTCTTTTGGGAAAATGTTTGCTTAAAAACTCTACCTTTCCCCAATAGGCCCAGGAGCAGAGCTCTTAGGAGCAGCAGAGTACTGCAGCGTAGCAGCTGTAGTGGCCAACAGCAGATTATTAAAGGTGTAATCTACGGTTTATAGGGCGGAGTGCTAATAATTCTAGAAATGTGTACCAGGCTGTTGCTGGAGGGAAAAATAAATTAAATGTGCTTAATCACCTTTCTTTGGATATATTTTTCTATTTACCCAGAATTCGACTAAGGGAACTTTCCATACATATGGATTTAATCTGGATTTAGTGGGCACCTCATACAGGCTGACACTTTGTAACGATTACATATCCCAGGTTCATCTATTTTCCTCAGTTTAAATAACTTTACTGAAGAAACAATGACTTTGTTTCTAGGCCTAATCTGAGTGAGTCGGTATATGGAGTAAATTAATCCATATCCTTGAAGCATAAAGCAATAACCAACCTTATTGTAGTGGGTGTCAGCGCAACATGAGCACCACTGTTCTTTTCTTAAACCTCATTCCCAGCAGTGAAAGATTATAAAATTGTTGTTTTGGACTCCGGCCAAGAACCCTGTTGACCCTTGGATCCACACAGTGTACAAATGTTTTTAAAAGTTCCTCGTGGCAATAAAATAACCTAAAATAAAACAGAGCTGCTCAAATTGGTATTGCTATTTGTCTAAACAATTGAACCCCCTTTTCTTCCTTTTCCTTCTTCTGTCCACACTTTCTCTGCTCAGCATTGATAATCTGACAATCCCGTCACGGTGCGGTAAGGGAGTGCTGCGGAGGCTCACAGAGGTGTTTGACTGCTGGTTTGAGAGCGGCAGCATGCCTTACGCCCAGGTCCACTACCCCTTCGAGAACAGGAAGGAGTTTGAGGACACTTTCCCAGCAGACTTCATTGCCGAAGGCATTGACCAGACAAGGGGATGGTAAGCTGTGGAGGGATGGATTAAAAGACTTGCCTGCAGCCATTTTGACATAAAATAGTAGGGTGAACATATTACATAGAACTGAGGTTCCATTCAAGTAAAAACAGATTAATGGTGCTGATATTGGAAAGGCTCTGCTACATTAAATGGAACCTTTAACTAATGTCACTGCTGTGAAAAAGGTCTATTGAGACACAGAGTTCTGATTTCACTGAGGGAATTGACAAGAGCAGAGCTCTAATGGATTGATCAGGCAGACGAGTGTGTTACTGAAAGACTTAATAATCAATAGTTTTTAATTGAATGGATAAGTATGAAATAATGGCAAATGGCTGAAAAATAATGGATAGACTGAAGAAGTAAATGTGTTTTTCTCAATCCTAAAAGGAATGAATTGTAATATTTCAGTCCTGCTTGTGACCCTGACCTGGTGTGCCATCTTCTTGTATCCTGCTGTAGGTTCTACACCTTGTTGGTGCTCTCCACTGCGCTGTTTGGCAAACCACCCTTCAAGAATGTCATTGTTAATGGATTGGTACTGGCTAGGTAAGACCACTGACTTAATAACAAACTCCTCTTACTCATCTTTCTTTAATTTGCATACAGTCTGGTGTTATTCTATATTTTTCTTATTATCAACAACGGCTGTGAAAAGATCAAAACCAACAATGTGTCTTTTTCCAATTTTCCAATTTTCCCACACTTTGACTTTGGCTACACAGGAAATACTTAAAAGCAGGATATTTAATGGTAATTGTTGACAATAAGAAAAAGGGATAACCCCTCTCTGCTTCTGTACTTATATTCAGTTTCTTCTCCCTTCTTCCCCTGCCCATTTATCTCCTAGGTTTTCTGCAGTTCCCCATGATCAGTGTGGTTATGTGTACTGTAATATTTAGCCCTCAGAGATGCTCTACAATAGGGCTGCTTGTCCTCAGCCCTGGGGTCTAAATAGTGCATTGTGCTCTCAGGCCTGCTGACCTGGAAGTACTCATTTAAATACCAAGTGCATGGTTGCTAACATGCACTTTTGTGCATGCGTGCATGTTTATGTGCATTAATGCCTTTGCCTGTCTCATTCCTGCAGCGATGGACAGAAGATGAGCAAGCGCAAGAAGAACTACCCAGATCCAGGACTGATAGTGCAGAACTATGGAGCTGATGCCCTCAGGTCTGTGTGTGTGTGTGTGTGTGTGTGTGTGTGTGTGTGTGTGTGTGTGTTTTTGTGTGGGGGGGGGTGTGTGGGGGGGGTGTGTGTGTGTGGGGGGGGGGTGTGTGTGTGGGGGGCGTGTGGTGTGTGTGGCATGAATGCTCGTGTGCCAGTGGCACGACTCTGTGTGGTAACCTACCTTATGTTATTAGCAGGCATTGTTGTAAGAGGTTTGAATCCCTATCCACGCTTAACTAGGCAGGTTCTGTGTCCTATATACAGTGTGCACACACTCACGCATACTGTACATACACATGCATACACACATTGTTTCTCCTCATACATTTCGCTCCTTTGCCCTGAGCAGTGAGTGCCATGGCCATATGGCCTGATGAATAAAGGACAATGCAGTTGTGCCATATGCTCACATATAGACTAATGAAGAATGAGCTGCTGAGATAAAGGGAGAGACGCTAAGTTCTGTTTCTCTTTAAGGCTTCGGTTTACTATAGTATATAAGTCTCTTTTGTGCCTTAAAACCTTACTTACACTATAGCTGTTATAGGATGGTGAGCTCCATAAATATCTCACTGCCAATTACTGTTGCATAAGATAAAGTCTGAACCAGTGCCAGACTGAAGTATATACTGTGTAAAATGACATCCAACCATCTCTATGTTGGCCTATTTTAAGGTGCCAAAAGGAATTTGACCAATTGATGGTTCTGTCTATTCTGCATTTTATTTAAAATGTATCTTCTGCTATCTGCTATTAAAAACACTCATGGCCTATTACATGAAGTTGCATCATGTTTGCTTGCTTCCAGAATCATCATCAAAACCTTTTCTAATCTGTCTACAGTGTGCTGATGTCTGCCACACACTATTATATTGATATGGGTTATCCAGATATGTCATTGTCCTATCAACAGTATTTATTTGGCTTTAATGAAGAGAAGAGATTAGTTTGCACTGGGATGCTGTTATTATGTTTTGACCAAACTTTTGATAACATTTGACAAAACTTTGCACAGCTGTAAAGTGTAGAGGAAAGGGAGGGGGGGACGGGGGACACACACGCAGCAGAGTCACACCCATTGCTGCTGTAGGAAGGACTCAGCCTTGGTACATGGGGCACCAGCTCTACCAGATGAGCTACCAGGGTGCCCGGCAACTCAGATATGTTTTGACAGCTGAATAACTTTGTATTAAGAAAATGTCATCCTCACAGCTTTCCTTGAATGGCGTCTGATAACTGTCCTGTAGATACTGAAATATGACGCAAATGCTAATCTTGCATAGATCAAGATAAACTAAAGTGTGTGTGCTGTCGCCTTCAGAATCCTGATTTTGTTTTACTGACGTTTAAACAAGCTGTCTAGCTCTAACACTCTTGTTGAAGCTGCATTGTACCTTTCTGTATAGTGCATTTAAAGTAACTTTAAATGTCTAACTGGGGCAACACTGCACAGTTTTGCAAAGTTTATTCTGACTGCCGTTTTGTTTTTACATCTCTCTGTCTTCAACGCGAACACGCATTATTTATTTGTGTCGGCCCACTTACACATACAGTAAACAGCCTCATACATTCACACATTTAAGTTGATACCTGGCTGTACACACCATATGCTCTCATTCACTCATAATCAATCCCGCCACACTCCCCAACCCCTGCACTGTCTCTCTTTTATAGGCTGTACCTCATCAACTCTCCTGTAGTGAGAGCAGAGAACCTGCGTTTCAAAGAGGAGGGAGTGCGAGACGTGTTGAAGGATGTCTTCCTGCCGTGGTATAATGCCTATCGCTTCCTGGTGCAGAACGTACAAAGGTTACAGAAGGTACATGTGTAATGAGCAGAATAAAAGGTCATTACTTCCACAACTCCTACAATATTCCTTTAGCTATTCCTGGTCTAAAAAAAAACAGCACTGCTCAATAGAACAGCAGTTTGTTATTATTGTTTACCAATTACTTATTAGGTAATTATTGGTACAAAAAGGAAATTACTTTGTTCACCACAGAGAGTAGCTCTAAAGTTACTGTCCATGACCACTTTTTTTAGCTCCAGGTTTCAGCTGCTTCACATCAGTGATACTGTGTCCAATCAAATTGTCAGAGGAGTGTAAAAAATGATATTATATTGTTTGTGTTAATGCCTCATTTAACTGTTTATTTTGTGTGTGTGTGTGTGTGTGTGTGTGTGTGTGTGTGTGTGTGTGTATTTGTTAGGAGGATGACATTAAGTTCCTTTACAATGAAAACACGCCGAAGCAGAGTGACAACATCATGGACAAATGGATTCAGTCGTTCACACAGTCCCTCATCCAGTTCTTCAAGGCTGAGATGGAAGGTGAGACAGACCCAAACTCACACATTACTAATCTTTTCTGGACAATGGCTGAGAAGATAACCACTTCATATCTTAAAATCCATCCCATCTGGCAACCTATTTACGTTTTCTATATTTAGCTGAAAAAAATTAATAGTTTCTTATTGCAGCTTACCACCTGTACACTGTCGTACCTCGCCTGGTCAAGTTTGTTGACATGCTCACCAACTGGTACGTCAGGACCAACAGACGTCGTCTAAAGGTGAGATGACACCTCTGAATCAGCACTTGTTTATAGAGTTAATGTTTTTTTTGTTTTTTTTAGGAAAATACCTCGTACAGCTGTTTGACAGCAGCTGATAGCCTATGATTCCAATGTATGGAGTCCCAGGAGTGACAATCACTAGTAGTAGTAGTAGGATCTGTTGAGTCAATAGTATACTGGTAATTATATACACGAGTGAATAAAACAGATGATGCTGCTCTTTTACAGTTTGTGTCCTGTATCTTGTTTATTTTTATTTTTTAGTTGTTTTGAACATAAAAATCGTGATTTAAGCTACCGCTCTCTTCATCTCTTCATCATAGCCTCCATCTGTGGACATTATAGCCACCAGTTTGTGGCCCTCCTGGTCAGCATTTGGTTCATGTGGATTGGAGATACATGTGCTGAGGTCTGCTAGGGCACATTTGTCTTTTCACTGTTCCGAAGGGACTGACCATATTGATGTATGTGTGAACTTTGTAGGGAGAGAGTGGCATTGAGGACTGCCTGTGGGCGATGGAAACCCTCTTCAGTGTTCTGTTCTCCATGTGCAGGCTGATGGTGAGTCATGCTGTTTCTGTGTGTCAGTGTGTGTGAGACTGAGACAGAAAAGAGATTGTATGGAGGAGATTTGTTGTGGTGAGGTTTTACTTTTGTGCATGCAAGACACAAAGAAATAATGCTGGTATGAAGAGGTGTGTGTGTGTGTGTGTGCGCGTGTGTGTGTGGGCGTGTGTGTGTGTGTGTGTGTGTGTGTGTGTGTGTGTGTGTGTGTGTGTGTGTGTGTGTGTGTGTGTGTGTGTGTGTGTGTGTGTGTGTGTGTGTGTGTGTGTGTGTGTGTGCTTGCATGGCTATGAATAATGCATGAGTAGTAGGAGTTTTTATTTATAACACATTGAAGATGTTTGCATGTGAGGCGAGAGGCACGCTAAGAACCAGTTAGCCTAACCCAGATCAATAAAGATCAGCTGTGAGCTATACAAATTAATTAGCTGTGGTTGAAATGGAAGAGAATCGCATTAGAAGTAACCTCACTCTCAATTCTGGCACAATTCTGTTTGAACTTTTGCACCATTTGAGTCAAAAGATCTACAGTAATAATGTGTTTTTTATGCTGACTTTATAGCTGCTTCTGACTTTTAGACCTTTATGTCAAAAAATGTAAATTAACTAACTACAGTACAGAGCATCTAAAAATCTTCTTCTCTTCATTTTTTTCTCTCATGTCTACTCGCTTTCTTCCATCCTTCCCCTCAGGCTCCCTTCACACCTTTCATTACAGAGATGATGTACCAAAATCTTCGTCACCTCATCGACCCCGCCTCTGTTGAAGAAAAGGACGCCACCAGCATTCACTATCTCATGCTGCCCCAAGTCAGGTTGGAAAAATTCTTCAATAAAAACTGAAATGTTATTGACATGGACTGCTTCTGCCACTTACATTAAAAAGGAACTTTTAATGAATTTGAATGACTCAATCTATAAAGTATATTTACAGAACTAGATGCATCAGGATCTGTCTGATTTAGCTCACAAGGTGACATTGATTGATCCTTTAGTAATGATAGCTTTCATTTTTCTCTGTAGGGAAATCCCCTTGTTTATTTTTCCTGCTTTTGAAACAGCATCAGCTACAGAGCAGCATCCCTGGATTTAATAGGACGTCTTGTTCAATGACTCTTCAGCAGTGTGGACACTTACTGAAACCGGATTTCAACCAATTGAATATAACCAAGGTCATCTGGTTTAAAAACTGCCGCTCTTGCCACACAGTCACCCTGCGGCTCACACAGCAAACCCCCCTTGTGTTAGCCCCTTTTCTCACAGGATATCCACTGCTGATCCACAGCCTAATCAGTCTTAGCCAAAGTGCATGGCCTTACTTTACCCCAACCGTATAACACTCTGAACTCCTCAGAGTTGAAGCTTTTGAAGCTCCCGAGTCCACAGTAGTTTCTAGATAACTGTCAGCCTTCGCAGCAGCTGTTCTTTTTGTGTCTTACCCATTTTTTTTTTCATTTCGGCTGTTTGTTACTTCACCTTCCACCACTCTGATTAACTTTTCCATTTTAATATTTAATATTATACGTGTTTTGAGGGATCAATTGGTTCTTTTAAAAATCTGCTCAGAAACCACTCAAAAGCAAATCTCTGTCTGCTCATGTGTCAAATGCAAGGCTCTTTGTTTCTGGGTGATAAAAGTGAATCACAGATGATGCATTTTCCACAGCGGTACAAAGTCAGTTCCAACCAACAACCAGGTTCAAGACAGTGAATTCCCTGTGCACAGCCTCCCTCAAGTTCACTGCTATCTTCTCTAAAATGAGTCTAACTCTGTTTGTATTTTTAGGGTGAAACTGTTGAGGCCTTCTTTAGAGAGTGATGGTGTGCACTTTTAACACTGACCTAGAGATACCCACACAGAACTGTCTTAATTTTCAGCTTTGCAAATGGATGTTGCTCACGACATATGATCATGTCAGTCCCTTCTCTTCAATTACTGAAGTGAAATGTGTGCTTTGGTGGGTGATCAGTTTTCGAAATGCCTTGGAGGAATTTCTAATTGCCCAAACTTAATTGCATCATCTTTAACTATACAAAAGTTCTGACATGATTAAACATTCATTTGATTTAGCAAAAGGAAAATAGTTTGTGTAATGGTTCATATAATCTCCCCTGTCACTTAGGCAGCACTCAGTTCTGCTGCTTTATTAGCCGCTTGTCCTTCCTGCTGTCGAATGGGACTACTTCACCCCCTCCCAAAGGTCAGCCACCAATCAGGTGGAAAGAACAGCTGCTCCTCAATCAACTCATTAAATGATTGGCTGTCCCTGGCGTCCTCTCCTCTTCCATTTTACTCCACTGCTGTGTGCACACAGAGGAACACACCGCACGAGTAAATGAACAGCCATTGTGCACGTACACACATAAACAGTCTATGTTCCTGCAGACAGTTGGGGCTAATATTGCGATTATGCGTGATTATCAGTGGCTGTGCAGCTCTAATTTGGATTCAGTGGTGGAAGTCCTGTGTGCCTTATTAGCGGATGTTCCTGAGTTAAACTCTGGCACTGATGGTTATGAAGTCTGTCTTTATTTAGATGTGTGCTGGTGTGGTACTAACCTTGTCATGCTCTAATATTCATTTTCATCAGAAGAGCAATTGGAATTTCCTACATCCTCTTGTTATAAGAAGGAAGCTTGGTCAGGTGGCACTCGTTACAATTGCAAAAGTCTCACCAGGCGGAGGAGATTCTTGGTGCAGCACTTAAATGTCCCCTCCAGTATGGCCCGAACCGCACTCATACCATGACATTGTAACACTTCTTCTGATGTGGTGATACTCAGAATTGCCTTTATTCGTGTTTCTGTTTTTCAGGGAAAGTGTGATTGACAAGCGCATTGAGAGCGCCGTGTCTCAGATGCAGTCTGTGATTGAGTTGGGCAGAGTGATCCGAGACAGGAAGACCCTGCCCGTCAAGGTAAATCATCAGCTTTATCTATTCCAGTTCAGCGTAAGAGGTACAGTGAATTAAAACTCAAGGAAGCAGGCAGTATATCGGCTGATATTGGCCTATTGTTTAGATGTAGCGATGTCGGCCAATTAGGTAAAAAGAATTTGTGAATGTCGTGCTTTGGGATTTTTGTATGTTGCAAGTATCAATATTGGTGTCTGCTTAAAAAATCCAGCATCAGTCGAACTCTTAACATTTTATGTACTATGAATTCCTTTAGCTCTCCTATAGATTTAGGTGGTTTTGTCAAATTTGTGCACAAGGTCTAGTATGGTATAGGTTTTGTTGTCGTGTTGATTTATGACACTGCTTTTGTTTATCGGAGCTACTGACCAATTGTAATGTTGGTGTGTATTTCAGTACCCATTGAAGGAGGTGGTAGTTATTCACCAGGACCCAGAGGCTTTGAAAGACATCCAGTCCCTGCAGAAATACATCCTGGAAGTAAGTAAACTGTCTTTTATACCAGTGTTCTCTTTCAAGGCAAGAGGCTCATCTTCTTCTCATCTAAAGTGTTTCCCTATTTTTGTCTGTTTATCGTGCTTTGATCAGCACTATTACATTCATAAGTCAAAGAGAAACGTCACCTAAAACTTTGTTGTCACTCCAAAGCCAGTATTTTGACTTTATAGGGGAGGTGTATGATAGACGAAGTACTTCTATATGCCGTTTTTATCTTAAACTGTAATTAAAATCTCTGTGCTTGGTTAATTTAAAAGGGGGTGGAGCAGATGCCTTGGAAAAGGATTTCACATTTGATCTCCTCCAAATGCCACACACATAAACCCCTCATCAAATATAGAGTGCAGCCACAAGCAGTATGTTTTTATTTCCTCCAGCGCACGGAAACATTTTATTGCACTTAATCTGTTCGTGTACTTCATAGTCACAGTAATCGTTACAGTTCACATAGCTCTTCCACTGTAGGTCTCGTTTCACATATAGACCCTACAACATTACTGCTGTGGCTCTGTAAGTTTACCTTTCCAGATAAGCTAGATGTTTTTTTGACATTCATACATCGTATGGTATAGCCAAGGACATAAGGTGCAATGTCAGGTGTCATTTTTGTGAAAGCGGCATCATTGTATGGTTATATAGCCGAAAGTGCAGATTAATTCAGGTGCTGTCCGAGAGACTGGGGAAAATTACCACTCAGACATTAGACAGAGTAATTGTCATAGCCTTTTAGTGCAGGAAGCATTAAACTGACATTATCCCTTTGTCTTTGGGTTTGATTTTCTACAAACAAAACTCAATAAGTTCCACAGCTGATCAGATAACCCCACTAATGTCTCAACCTTTTGAATTGTTGTATCTGTGGATGTTGCTGCTTTTGTTCCTACTATAGTCTTACCGGGTCCCGAGCTGTGAAATGACTGATGCATCTACGATTCCCATACGATGCTAACTTGGAAAATTGACAGAACATTTACAGATTAAGGTTCACTTGTGAAAAGGGCTTCTGTTGCAACCTTCTGCTGGGTCCCCTAAGCTTTATCTTAGTTCAAGCCACTTTTTATCTCTCACTCTGTTTCATTTCTGGTGGGAAAACATTTAACCTTTTCCGACTTCTAGCTTCCTTCCAGTAAACAAGGTTTATTTGATCAGAATTGAGAGCAAGCTAAGGTCCTGCAATCTAGGGAAGAACCTTCAAACACTTACTACAATGTTGGTGTGATGTAGTTTCAGTTGAACTGAGGATTTGAAAGTAAGGTAGATTAAGTCTGGATTCACCCTTTTATTGTTGCTTTTTCTTCGATTCCTTTATTATTATTCTATATTTATTACTATTTCACAACTAATTCTCTGTGATTTGATTTAAATTGATTTTACCACTACTTAAACTTACTACAAGGAGGAGGAGGAGGATCTTAATTTAGTACTGGTGCCTCTATATGACCTACATAAGCACATGAGACCATCAGCAGGAAGATTGGCTATTTCTATATAGTTATTCTTAATGCCTGTCACCGGGTCGGATTCAGTTGGATTCCCCTTGGAATCAATTAAAAAGGGCTGTGGAAATGCTACTGCTTTTGTCCACTGGGGCCGCCAGAATCAACTAAAAATGTTGCTGCTTTAAATATGAGCCAATTGGGCACCTACAGATAGGTAAACAATAATTAGTTAAGTTATGTTGTTCCAGGACTGCGCCCTCTTTAAACCTCTATGCAATGACTGTTTTTATAGTAAAATAAAATTAGTACTGCTGCTATCGACTGGCTTCCTGACTGGTTGATTTCATGGTTGACTTACTCTCTGAGTGAATAAAATTTTTTTGATCAGCCCTTTGCAACACATGTCTGAAGTAATTACAGTTTTTAATTTGACTTCTACATAATGTAACAAAGCATTTAGCTTAAGTTGAGACCCCTCAGAATAGCCTTTTCCGATATATAGACTAGAGTAGCGGATACTATTGGCACCAATACTAGCACCGCCATTTTTCACGGGTTTGACCATTTTACTGGCCAGTGCTGACGTCTTAATTTAGCATTTCACACTAAGCAGTGGTAAATCCTGAGCGATGCTGATTAGATTTTCATTAGCTATTACTTGAGGCAAAACATGGATTTAACAAATTCTCTTAACATCCAGAGGAAGGAGTATAGGCACATAATGGGATTTAATGTTGATGGTCAGTGTCCATCTACATTTTAGCTTTGGTCAGCCTTGCTTGGCTGACAAGCTTGTTGATGACTCTACTGTCGGCAGAGTTTCTGCAGAGCTCAAGTTGCTGTGAAATATTTCTACCTTTTAAGTTATCACATACACACACAGACACACAGCCATATACGTATGACCTTAAGATAAAGGACCTTCTTTTTGTGCACTTTGCATCAACTCACTCCTTTATTCACTAACCAAGCTCAGCTCAAAACAGAAGTTTCAACTATTTTCAACCCCACGCTGGTCTGACATTTATTACTCAGCCCACTACAGTAGCTTATCTGTGCTCTCTGTCAGCAAGTCAGTTATGCTAGAAATCACTCAACTTTTCAGTGTGATTGACTGAAAGAAGCCGTGCATTTCAGGCCAGGTTGGGTGTCAGTATGGCTAAATTTAGTATCTCTATTGCTTCACCAGATATGACTGGATCACAGATTTCTCTCTCCATTTAGATTGAAGAATGAAACATATTGAAAGGCAGAAGTATGGACTCAATAGTAGGAGCGGCTCACTGACTGACTTACTGGTTGATTTCATGGCTGACTTACTCTTTGAGCGAAGGACTTTCTGTAATCAATCATTGATTGTCTATTAACAGTACATGCCTGGGGTATTTAAAGTTTTTACTTTTTGAATTAAATTAAGTTTAAGGACCAGAGTGTAGGTGTGTAAGTTAAATCCTACACTGGTGCTTTAACGTCTGTGGTGTTGGCAGGAGAGCTTTATCTGTTTTCTTTTGGCCATGTAATGGTATAGCTGCGTGTAATAAAAACATGGGGTGTTAAAGGCGTTTTTATGCATAATTTAATTTAACTTTTGTGAGTTTGCAGTGCACATTACAGTTTAATTTGTTAAAAAAAAAATGTTTTTGTCAAAAGTAATAACCCTGGTACAGTATACTTGGGATATTAACACTGTACAAGCAACTACAACACAGTGACGTTACCTTTTCTAAGACGTGTGTGTCTTTTTTTCATCCTCCAGGAGCTTAATGTGCGACAGTTAACACTGTCAACAGACAAGGACAAGTATGGTATCCGTCTGAGAGCTGAGCCAGACCACATGGTGCTGGGCAAGAGACTAAAGGGAGCCTTCAAAGCTGTCACTGCTTCTATCAAAGAGCTCACCAGCGAACAGCTAGAGGCCTTCCAGAAGACAGGTATTTCCGTGTGTTGCAGTATGTTTGTGGGTGCTAAAAAAGACACAAAATCTACGAATTGTATCTTTAAAATTGCATGTATACTGTTTTCTATACAAGTGACCACACATACCAATGACTTAATCAGTACGCAGTGATTTTGTTTACCAAATAATTAGTGAAGGTTAGCATCAAGTTATTTAACACAACTGCACAATTGCCGCTTATTGTGTTGAAATCATATTTATTTCACCAAAAACTCAACTATGAATCCTTGCAGTGAAGTGGGGCACAGACAGACGGCCAGTTTATCCTCCGAAGGCAAACCCTAACCCTTCTGAAACTATAATCAGAGCTCGAGTACGGATCAAAGCAGTGCAAGGTATCTTGTCTCTCCAATTATAGAAAGACGAGGAGAGCCCCCAGAGTCTCTGGGGAAGGAAGCAGTGGAGGTCAGCTGGGCTGTGGGAACTTAACATTTCCAATCACTTGGATGTTTGAAGTCTAGCCAATTGGAAGGAAAAAAGAGGATGAGTGATGGAAGGAAAGAGATAGATGTGGGGTAGGATGGTGGAAAATGATGGAGAGAGGAAACTCATAGATAAAAATGTGCACTGTAAGGTACTGTTTCATTAATTTATGATCACAGGCGAAATGTAATGTTTCATCGCACAAAACTTGTTTTTAAAAAAAAAAAAAAAAAAAAAATAATAAATAAAAAAAAGAGGTTTTTTTTTTTTTTTTTTTTTTTTTTTTTTTTTTTTTTTTTGAACTTATTTTTTTTTTTTTTTTTTTATTTTTTTTTTTTTTTTTTTTTTTTTTTTTTTTTTTTTTTTTTATTTTTTTTTTTTTTTTTTTGTTTTTTGGCGTCTTAAAATTAAAAAAAAAAAAAATAATGGT